>NC_068970.1:25104166-26482083 GCF_016808095.1 Vigna angularis
TGGAAGTGTCGAACGGACGCTGGGAAAGGATTCAGAACAACGAACGTTCGTTGGGGGAGAGGACGAACGTAAATTGGGGAACATAACGGACGGACGTTTAGAAATGTGAGCTAAATGACGAGCGTTCATTGGGCAGATGGTGAACGGAAGCTAAAATACGAGCGTTCGCTGTGGAAGTGGCGAACGAGCGCTAAGTAACGAGCGCTCGCTGTGGAAGTGGCGAACGAGCGCTAAGTAACGAGCGTTCGCTGTGGAAGTGGCGAACGAGCGCTAAGTAACGAGCGTTCGCTGTGGAAGTGGCGAACGAGCGCTAAGTAACGAGCGCTCGCTGTGGAAGTGGCGAACGAGCGCTAAGTAACGAGCGTTCGCTGTGGAAGTGGCGAACGAGCGCTAAGTAACGAGCGCTCGCTGTGGAAGTGGCGAACGAGCGCTAAGTAACGAGCGTTCGCTGTGGAAGTGGCGAACGAGCGCTAAGTAACGAGCGCTCGCTGTGGAAATGGCGAACGAGCGCTAAGTAACGAGCGTTCGCTGTGGAAGTGGCGAACAAGCGCTAAGTAACGAGCGTTCGCTGTGGAAGTGGCGAACGAGCGCTAAGTAACGAGCGTTCGCTGTGGAAGTGGCGAACGAGCGCTAAGTAACGAGCGTTCGTTGTGGGGAGATGGCGAACGAGCGCTCATTGGTGAGAATGTTGAACGAACAGTCAAAAAGGCTTAAGGATAACGAGCGTTTGCTCGTTTGAATAACGAGCACTCGTTGGTTTTGATAACGAGCGTTCCAAAAGAGGCCCAAGGTTCCCGGACGTACGCTCATTTCTGGGCCCGGCCCAGTCCAATGCTTTCTAACCTAGAATTTCCTAGGGGTTCAGTCTTCCCATTCTCATTCACTCATTCACGCTGTTCTTCTAAGATGAGACCAATGTCTCCTTCTCTCTGATCAAAAGGGTTCACTCTGTCACTCAACGGCCACGTCTTATTCCGATTAACCACCGCAGACCAGACTATCCACCGCAACGAAGGTGGCCACCGTATCACTGCCTCTACGGACCAGCTACCATGCCATCATCTCTCTCGATCTAGCCACCGCGCCACGCCACGCCACACCGCGCCACTGCTTCCTTGTCCCTATCTGCTCTCTCTGACACCGGCAACCCAGGGAGGGGTTCGTCTCTGCCAGTTCAAACACACGGGCCGCCGCTTCTTCGTCGAGCTCTCCGCTTTTCACTACCGAGATTGCTCTCCGTTCTTCGATTGTATAATGGGTTTTGGATTTTGGTTTGTTGAGATTGGCCGTGAGCGTGGGAGTTAGGACAGAGAGAGGAAACATGGTGAAACAGAGAATGAATGGAAGGGGAGATTGGTGATGAGGGAACTCATGATGTTCAGAGGAAAAGCATTCATGATGGAATAAGCATAAGAAGCAGTTATGCAATAAGCGTTCACTATGGGTCCGGAAGCACAGAGACTTACCTGCTGCTACGATGGCTGCTATCGTTCGCTGCGTAGCCGGCGACCTCTTCTCACCCTTCTCTTTCTCTGCCGGTGCCGGTGCCAATGACAGCTATGGATGATGATCCCAGATGATGGTTCCCTGCGTGCTCTTTTTCCTTTTTTTCTCTCTCTGATCCAACCCAATTCTCCTCCCCAAAATCTTGGAATTATCCTATTCTAACCACCTGGTCCCCCCTGTTGAGACACGCCTCCCACGTACCCCTTTTCCACGTTTTTTGTTTGTTTGTTTTTTACTTTATTTTATTTTTATTTTATTATTTTTTTTCAATTTTATTTTTAATTATTTTTAATTTTAATTTTATTTTTCAATTTTTTTAACTATTTTATTTAATTAACTTTATTAAAACAAATTGAAAATAAGAAATAAAATAGAAATTGAATTAAAAGCAAATATCTAGATACATAAAAAAAATAAAATAAAAAGATAAAATAAAAGAAAAATAATAAAAACACATTTTTTCAACCCGGACAAAATTGGGTGTTGACAGCTGCCCCTCTTTACTTAGATATTACTAAATAATATGAAAAATTAATCTTTTCGTATTATTTAAGTAAAGCTAAGTAAAGATAAAGACACTAATTTTGTCCGGGTTTCAATCATGAAAGAAAACGAACAAAACAATTCAAGTCACGATGCCAAATGACCAATGTCAAGTATTAACAAAAAAACTAAAACCTGGATTTGACCATTGCCTCGCAGAGGGCCAAACTCACAGAACAAAAATTTAAAATCGACCATTGCCATGCAGAGGGCCGATAACAGAAAACTAAAACCTGGATTTGACCATTGCCTCGCAGAGGGCCAAACTCACAGAACAAAAATTTAAAATCGACCATTGCCATGCAGAAGGCCGATAACAGAAAACTAAAACCTGGATTTGACCATTGCCTCGCAGAGGGCCAAACTCACAGAACAGAAATTTAAATCCGACCATTGCCATGCAGAGGGCCGATAACAGAAAACTAAAACCTGGATTTGACCATTGCCTCGCAGAGGGCCAAACTCACAGAACAAAAATTTAAAATCGACCATTGCCATGCAGAGGGCCGATAACAGAAAACTAAAACCTGGACTTGACCATTGCCTCGCAGAGGGCCAAACTCACAGAACAGAAATTTAAATCCGACCATTGCCATGCAGAGGGCCGATAACAGAAAACTAAAACCTGGATTTGACCATTGCCTCGCAGAGGGCCAAACTCACAGAACAGAAATTTAAAACCGACCATTGCCATGCAGAGGGCCGATAACAGAAAACTAAAACCTGGATTTGGCCATTGCCTCGCAGAGGGCCAAACTCACAGAACAGAAATTTAAAACCTACCATTGCCACGCAGAGGGCCGTTACAAAAAGAAAAAACTTGAGTTTAGGGTGCCAGGCGAAACTGGGCTTATGGGCCAGTATGGGAACTAGGCTTTGTGAGCCAGGTGAAACTAGGCTTTGGGGGCCAATATGGAAATTGGGCTTTTGGATTTGGAAATTCTTGAAATTTGTAATTTTGTGAAATGTTTTTTTTTTTTTTTTTTTTTTTTGATGGATGAATGCACACATATGGAAAAAAAATTGCCTTGTTTTGTGTTTCGCTTATTTTTCTTCTGCTTGAGTCAGTCATCTTTCTTGCAATCATCATACTTATTCTTATTTTCAATATTTTGTGAAAAAGAGGAATGTCATACATCTCGAGGTCTAAAGTTTGAGATAATTACATTTTGACTTTTCTTTCGTGACATCAATGCACGCATGCTTGAATTCACTAGCAAGTGAGAAAAATGATAGATGTTTAGGATGGTTTGGAGAAGACTAGGACAACCACGTGGGCACATCATTCCTCATACACTCCTTGCCGAAGATGTGATATGTGAATGTCAAAGTGAAACGGGATATCCCGAAAGTTGCCCCAGTTTGGTGCTTGGGAAAAATTCGGGTGAAAAATTCAAGTGAGATTCGCAAAGCTGCCCCAGTCTTGAAATTATGGGTTGATAAATTTCAGGGCGAAGATGCGTGATGAGATCTACAAAGCTGCCCCAGTTTTTTTTTTTTTTTTTTTTTGCCTAGGGTTGGAAGAGGTAGTGGGCATGAAAAGGATCGGTTAAAAGGATGACCCCAATTGGTCCGATTTTCTTTTGCATGTTTTTGCCTCATTGGCAAAGAGATCCCCTCTTCTCGAGACATTACTTTTTTCTCTCTTTTTTTTTTCATTTTCAAATTTTTTGTTCTTTTTATTTTATTTTATTTTTTTGGACACATTGCAAGTCATTTCGTCTTATCGCAAAATTAAGCTTTATGAAAATTTGAGCAAACATTATTTAATCTGTGTGGACTTTGTTAGGCTTGTAATGTGTCTAGGGCTAGAAGGTATTGAAAGAAAGGGTTAAAGGCCCAAATGAATGCTTATCAGATACATTTTTTGAAACAAGGGTTGTCATCTATCATTGTATCAACTATTTGACCTTTTGAGCACTTTGTTTTTCTTGAACTCCATTTTTTATTTTTTCATCATCACTTTGTGATTTTTTGTTCTTTTTTTTTTTGTTTTTGGTTACCCTTTTGAAGGATTCCTCCGTTTGATCATTGAGTGCTCTTCAACTGCTTCCTAAGTTGACTCATACTGATGACAACCCTTGCTTGGGAATAATTTTGAAAAAGGATTTATTTTTGGCTCAAAACGGGGTGACAATGCATATATTTTGTTTTTTTGGTAAAGAAAAAAAAATGGCCACACATCATTTCAAATTCTGATTGCTTTATTTTCAAAAGATTAATTCTACGACTAGATGACCTCAACATGAATTCTTTTTTTTTCCTTTCTAGACTGCCCTTTCGGGTTTTCAATCTAGTGGGCTTATTCTCTTTTTGAAAGTTCTTCTGTTTGTCTCAATGGATTCCGGGATCACCCAACTAGCGCAAGCGAGGAAAATTTTGGCTAGGCCAATCTGCCCCAGTGTAAAGGTTTTTGTTATTGAGGGCAGTGACAGTGTTTGTTGGGGAAAATCCTTTATTTTAGAGAAAGTGAAGGGTGAAGGCTTTCAAGCAACACGTGCACAAACATCTCGAAAGGAAACATCAAATTGTTATTTTTAAACATTTGACCTCAGAAAAACTTGACATCCCAATTTTCTTTTTGATTATTCATCATTTTTCCTTTTTTTTTTTTTATTTTCGAAAAACAAGAGTTTGACGATTCACAAGAAAGACAAGTGACTCAAGATTTCCTTCATTTTTTTATTTTTTTCAATTTTGTTTTCCTTTTTTTTTTTTCGTAATACCCTTTCAAGACTCGATTTCCAGCACTACTTGGAGAAACCCTGTAGTGAATGTTTGCACTGCAAGTCATGGATGACAGTGCGATATCAATGAGCATACTTCCCTGGTAGCAAGACACTTCACAACATCAAATTTACTTGTACAATGACTTATGCTTTCTTATGTGGTCTTAAAGCCCACTTCATTTCTTCATGGCATTTGTAGAGGCATTCACAAGCCTTGCCTTAGTGTCTAGTTGACTTTCTTCATACTTTAATCATCTTGAATGAATCAAAGTTTGCCTTTGCACTTGAACCCCCAGCACTTTTGGTGGAATGACCAATAACCCATTCATGATAATCACCTTTTGTGTATGATGCATCACGAGTCTTGCGGAAATGAGGCTTTACAGGCTTCATGTAACAAGTAGAGGCCACGCCTTTTTATGCAGAAGACATGGAAGAAATGTTGCATAAGTCATATGGATAGGAGTGAAACTCATAGGCCTTTTCTCTTGATCAAACATTTTTTTTTCTACCTGACAGCTTGGTAGGAAGTTGAGTTTGGGTCTAGTCTCCAATCTTCCTCAAAACGGTTTCAAAGGGTAGGCCAACGGTATTTGAGCGGTGGGATGTGATTGAGCTCTTTCTTCTCTCCTTATCCCAGGCTTAGACCAGACTTGTTCACATTTACTGCCATGGTAGGACCATGAGCGATCTCTTCAGTCTTCACACAAATTTTAATTCTTTATTTGATTATCACCAAGTTTGTAAAGCTTATGGAAACACTGCTCACCACGGTCTCACAGAAGGGTGATTACAAAGTATTGAGGAATATGGGAACCATTTCCTTGTCACTCTGATGAAACTTCATTTGAGCAACAGTCTCTTTCCACCTTTGGCATATTCTTTGAACAATTTAGACTCCTTCATTAAGGTCTGCAGTTGTAATCAATCAAGTGCCCCATCCCTGATATATTTGTACTGCCTCAAGAAAGCATCCACCAAATCCTCCCAAGACCGGATGCACGACTGTTCAAGGTGAGTGCCCCAGTTTGGTGTCATGCCAGCCAATCTACCTTAGAAGAAATGAATTAGCAACTTCACATGCGTGAACAATTTTTTCCATACATCATGAGATGGCTCTGAAGACAAGTGATCCCTCCAGGTAATTTAAACTTTGGGAGGTATCACCACCTCTGAGACTAAGTATAGCCCTGCAACATTTTCAAAGTTAAGGCTTCATCCAACTTCTATGACTCTTGCCCTTTTCCAGCATTTCTAATTTACATTTGTCAACCTCAACATCCATTGGCGTAACGACATGAGGAGAAGATTTCAACTCGGGTTGCTTTGTCATTGTCTTGCTCACTACATTGGGCTGAATCATTTTTGCAGGGACCATGAAAATGGTTGCCCTAAGCTTGTTTCTTCCTTGAACTGTGTTATTTTCTGCCTTTTGAGTGTGAACATGCCTCAATTCCACCCCCAAGGGTGAAGTGTAATGTAGGGGAAGACCATATGAGGAGAAAATTTAGGCCTCTCGGACTCTGTATTGTAGTCGTGGTGCACACGAATCTCCAGGGCTTTGTAAGGCATTCAGAGCCTCTAGGATTTGGCTCATTTATCCCTTCAGTTGTTGGATATCGACTTTCATCCCATCTTGAATTTCTCCTTGGTTCTCCAAGATTTATTAACTGGTTCAAGTCCTTTAGGGTATCTTGGATGTTTAGTTATATTTTTTATTTATAGATGAAACAAATTAAGAAAATGAAAATGAAAAGAAAAAAGAAGAGACAATGTAGTTCAAATACTCTAGTCAGAAATTATAAAGCTGTGAAAATTTTGCCTTGGTATAATTTGGAAATTAACACGAAACGGAGTCCATACGGCGGTTCATCATTCAGAAGTTCCCAAAACGTGAGACACAGGAAGTCTTGGTCAACCACCTCAGGCTTTAGCCATCACATTCTTCATTTCTCTTATCAGTTTCTTGCAGCAATTGAGGAATGTTTCAATCCCCTTAGGCGGGTTGATGATTGACATTACAGACTCAGCATCAGCTAAGAACTTAGGGACATTTTCAATGGCTTCATTGGCAAGGGAATCTAGCTGTGAGAGACTTCTCTTCCAATTCTTTGTAACTTTTCCTTGCTCAACAATATGCCTCTTCATTTGAATTATCAATTCTTTATGCCTCCTTTTTAGCTCGATGTCAACATTCCTTATTCAGTTTTCCCACTGCTGCTTTCACACGTTGCTTTGTAGTGTGAAATTGCTCCTCTCGATTCGGGTCTGGAGAAATTACATTGAATGACAACTTGACTGTCTTAACCCTCTCTGTGATCCATTGGCTAAGGGAACCTTTCATCAAAACTCCATGATCTTGGGGCCTTTCTTCGAAGCGAAAAACATTGCCCCATGCGTTCCTAACTTGATGAAGCAATTCAGCAAAGGTTCCTTCCTCTTAAGATCTGCCATGTGGCAAGAGATGCAGGCGTTGGTGATCCTCTCACAGGATACCCATAATTGTTTTTGTGCTGACACATAGGATTGTAATTAATACACCATCGGATACCCATGAGGGGGACATCAGGATAACTCTCGCAATGGTGTATGATACACGATCTTTGTTGCTAAGAAAACACGCCATTTAAATTTTCCACTTTTGAACCTACACAGAGTTGCGCTCATTCATTTGCCCTTTTCATCTTCGGCTTACATTGCAGTAGCTCACCCAACGGACATATGAACTTCAAGGCTCCCTCACTCATGCGAGAGATGAATCATGCATGCACCACAGGTAAGGAAAACAACATCTTCCTACCCTTTAGCTCATAACACTGCCTAAGGGTCCCACAAACTTCAGCTAGGACAACAGTGGTTGAATTCTCAGAGCGAACTTTGTATCCCACGAAAACGTTCATAGCAGCACAGTCAACAAAATCCCTGATATTAGGGAAGAGCATGACATCATAGAGGATAAAAGTCAATACATTCGTAATTGTTTCCCATTTTTCCTCCTCATCCAAACGATGCAAGTACCACTCTAGGTATCCTTGAGGAAAGTCGTTCACTTTACCCTTAAGTATGAATTCACTTTCCAACTTCACAAGGTGCGCTTTCATTAGTTTGATTAGCTACAAGACAAGGGTAAACTACCCAAGGTAGTTGCATAGAGTTTTGCCCTCAGCAGGTGTATCTACGATTTGTCCAAATTCTTTCCCTCTGACAAGCTCAAAAAATTCTTATACTCATTCTTGAATGCATCTTTCAAGGTTATCTTTTCCTCACCAGATTCCTCGAGCCACCAATATTATCTTCCTTTGCTTGATGTGTGTCTTTTCATCAGAATGTATGAACTCGAATACCCCTCGACTCAAAATCCATGTTAATTTCCATCTTTACCTTAAGGACTCAATCACAAATTTATAATTTTCTGACTAGAACCAGTGACAAGACCATAAAAATGCATGAGAAAAAGAAAGAAATAAAAGAAAAAGGTGTATAAAAAAGGTATAAAGATATGTACAAGGTGCTTGATTTTATTAAGCAAAAATGAGGGTTATAAGACTGCACACATCTCCCTTTGTGCCCTAATGAAGGTTGAACACTTAAGATCTAAGGTTAAGTATATGGAATCTCACAAGGATGGTTACCTGAACCTAAAGATCAACGGCCACTAGAGCTATGGCCCCCTTTATAGTATCTCCACAACAGTCGAGTAATCAACTAGGTGTGGAAACACATATGAAGAGAACAGACTCTAGCTGGAGTTCTCACGATAGCCAAACAGGAAGTACATCCCAGAGTGACACCGCTACACAACTCCTCTAATTCTAAGTTACGCTCAGACCCGGGTATAAGGCCCCACTCATGATATGCCGAAAGTGTGTGTGTGAAGGGAGAACATCATGCACATCCAAACCCTCACCTGCAAAACAACCAGAAAAAATTCCCAGGCAGATATGAACATATTGTCTTCCCTAGGGTTCAATATTCAACAGTTATTTACTCACATGCGATTATTCAAATATCAAAGATAGATAAAGAAAAAGGGAAGAAAAACATAAAGAAAAACCACATTGAATTCGCACATATAGTTAAATGGCTTGACTCTCTAAAAAAAAAAGTCCCCAGTGGAGTCGCCATCTGTCGCAACCGGAATCGCGACGGGACGACGATCCAAAAAAGAAACGGGTTTGGAAAAGAGATTTGGAGTCGCCACCATAGTTTATTCTGGAAAACTACGGAAAAACCATAAAATAATAAGACACGGTCCACGAAAACCAGATTTTGGGTTCGGGAGTCAGTTACGTGTAAGGAAGGTATTAGCACCCTACAACGCCTGCCCGAAGGCAGTACCTTTAACTAAATGCACGAATATGATGTGGTTTTCAAAATGTTTAACTAGTCCCTAAAATAAAAATCTAAATAAACAAAATATATTTTTTAGTTTTTTGGGCCCGACAAGGATTGACCTTGCTCCTACGTATTCTCATTCAAAATGAGAAATCAGGGTTACGTAGTTCTTTCTGAGAGATTACTTGTAGTTTGGGAATATTTTAGTATTTTTAATAAAGAAGGAAAAGGTTTTCTAGCACAAGGCCTACGCGAGCGGTCGCACGTGTGCTTAAAACCTTTTCAAAATATTTTTATTTGATTTTTAACTTTTGTAAAAGAAAAGGAAAAGATTTTCAGCACAAGGCCTACGCGAGCGGTCGCACGTGTGCTTAAAACCTTTTCAAAATATTTTCATTTGATTTTTAACTTTTTGTAAAAGAAAAGGAAAAGATTTTCAGCACAAGGCCTACGCGAGCGGTCGCACGTGTGCTTAAACCTTTTCAAAATATTTTTATTTGATTTTTAATTTTTATAAAATAAAAGGAAAAGATTTTCAGCACAAGGCCTACGCGAGCGGTCGCACGTGTGCTTAAACCTTTTCAAAATATTTTTATTTGATTTTTAATTTTTATAAAATAAAAGGAAAAGATTTTCAGCACAAGGCCTACGCGAGCGGTCGCACGTGTGCTTAAACCTTTTCAAAATATTCTTGTAAATTCTTTTTATTTAAACTATCAATATTGTATTATTAAATATATATTTCAGGATAAGTAAATGTCTAAAATAAATAGATAAAACAAAATAAAATAAGAAAATAAAAGAAAATAAAATGAACAAACAAAAGAAATGGAAGTGCCGAACGGACGTTGGGAAAGGATTCAGAACAACGAACGTTCGTTGGGGGAGAGGACGAACGTAAATTGGGGAACATAACGGACGGACGTTTAGAAATGTGAGCTAAATGACGAGCGTTCATTGGGCAGATGGTGAACGGAAGCTAAAATACGAGCGTTCGCTGTGGAAGTGGCGAACGAGCGCTAAGTAACGAGCGCTCGCTGTGGAAGTGGCGAACGAGCGCTAAGTAACGAGCGTTCGCTGTGGAAGTGGCGAACGAGCGCTAAGTAACGAGCGCTCGCTGTGGAAGTGGCGAACGAGCGCTAAGTAACGAGCGTTCGCTGTGGAAGTGGCGAACGAGCGCTAAGTAACGAGCGCTCGCTGTGGAAGTGGCGAACGAGCGCTAAGTAACGAGCGTTCGCTGTGGAAGTGGCGAACGAGCGCTAAGTAACGAGCGCTCGCTGTGGAAATGGCGAACGAGCGCTAAGTAACGAGCGTTCGCTGTGGAAGTGGCGAACGAGCGCTAAGTAACGAGCGTTCGCTGTGGAAGTGGCGAACGAGCGCTAAGTAACGAGCGTTCGCTGTGGAAGTGGCGAACGAGCGCTAAGTAACGAGCGTTCGCTGTGGAAGTGGCGAACGAGCGCTAAGTAACGAGCGTTCGTTGTGGGGAGATGGCGAACGAGCGCTCATTGGTGAGAATGTTGAACGAACAGTCAAAAAGGCTTAAGGATAACGAGCGTTTGCTCGTTTGAATAACGAGCACTCGTTGGTTTTGATAACGAGCGTTCCAAAAGAGGCCCAAGGTTCCCGGACGTACGCTCATTTCTGGGCCCGGCCCAGTCCAATGCTTTCTAACCTAGAATTTCCTAGGGGTTCAGTCTTCCCATTCTCATTCACTCATTCACGCTGTTCTTCTAAGATGAGACCAATGTCTCCTTCTCTCTGATCAAAAGGGTTCACTCTGTCACTCAACGGCCACGTCTTATTCCGATTAACCACCGCAGACCAGACTATCCACCGCAACGAAGGTGGCCACCGTATCACTGCCTCTACGGACCAGCTACCATGCCATCATCTCTCTCGATCTAGCCACCGCGCCACGCCACGCCACACCGCGCCACTGCTTCCTTGTCCCTATCTGCTCTCTCTGACACCGGCAACCCAGGGAGGGGTTCGTCTCTGCCAGTTCAAACACACGGGCCGCCGCTTCTTCGTCGAGCTCTCCGCTTTTCACTACCGAGACTGCTCTCCGTTCTTCGATTGTATAATGGGTTTTGGATTTTGGTTTGTTGAGATTGGCCGTGAGCGTGGGAGTTAGGACAGAGAGAGGAAACATGGTGAAACAGAGAATGAATGGAAGGGGAGATTGGTGATGAGGGAACTCATGATGTTCAGAGGAAAAGCATTCATGATGGAATAAGCATAAGAAGCAGTTATGCAATAAGCGTTCACTATGGGTCCGGAAGCACAGAGACTTACCTGCTGCTACGATGGCTGCTATCGTTCGCTGCGTAGCCGGCGACCTCTTCTCACCCTTCTCTTTCTCTGTCGGTGTCGGTGCCAATGACAGCTATGGATGATGATCCCAGATGATGGTTCCCTGCGTGCTCTTTTTCCTTTTTTTCTCTCTCTGATCCAACCCAATTCTCCTCCCCAAAATCTTGGAATTATCCTATTCTAACCACCTGGTCCCCCCTGTTGAGACACGCCTCCCACGTACCCCTTTTCCACGTTTTTTGTTTGTTTGTTTTTTACTTTATTTTATTTTTATTTTATTATTTTTTTTCAATTTTATTTTTAATTATTTTTAATTTTAATTTTATTTTTCAATTTTTTTAACTATTTTATTTAATTAACTTTATTAAAACAAATTGAAAATAAGAAATAAAATAGAAATTGAATTAAAAGCAAATATCTAGATACATAAAAAAAATAAAATAAAAAGATAAAATAAAAGAAAAATAATAAAAACACATTTTTTCAACCCGGACAAAATTGGGTGTTGACAAGAAGCAACAAAGACACACCGGAAAACATCTACACCGAAATATTTTGGCGCCCACCGTGGGGTCGAGCGTCATCCCATTGATACTACAAGGAGCCAAGACGAGCGCTCAGTCTCGACATCGTTATTTCGGATCAACATCAAGAATCTACGGCAAGGCAAAAACTACACCAAAAAAGTCATCATCTCTACATGAAGTTTATCAGCAAGTTCATGATGCTTTTCAGCATTTCAAGTCACCCTGGTACCTCCTCGGTGACAAAATAGAGCTCATAAGGAAAGTCAATCCGCAGTTTGAGGAAAGACCCTAGATGCCCTTATCAGCCGCATCCTCGTTGCCTCTGGAGAAGACGGTTGTCACCTAGAGACAAACCCTTTCGGCGCCTCCAAGTCCGCCGCTTTGTCCGGCCCAGCCTCCGCGTCTTCTGCAACACTCACGGCATCCACGCGCCGTTCGGTTCTGCCTCCACGTCGTCCAACCAAAATTCTATTTCCCAAACGTCAAACTCCAGACACCACTGCTTAATCACCAACATCATTGACAACTTAGTGTTGGTGAGTGAATTTAGGAACAGATGATTACTCCTCTGTTGTGGAGGTTTTCATCCTATCTCTCCTATATATGGCCTCTGTCGGCCTTGCCGCAATCCGCCACCGTCGTCAGCCAGGACACCCTCCAGCACCATCCACAGGCCCTCATCAAGGGCGCCAAAGGAAGCTAGACCTACGCTATCTTTAGGCGGTCCTCATGCGACTATTCCGGCTCCACGCCCATCGCGTCGTCCAGTTTAGCCTCACGTCATCCGCCACACCGTCCAGTACAGTCTCCGTGTCATCCGCCGCGCCGAGGTTTGCGTCTTCGCCAATAACCACGGTTTCCGCATTTACAATGGCAACCCCTACGGCGAGCAATTCCATCGCGGGTGTCGCACTCAACCTCCGTAACCGTGATTCACGAAATCATTTCTCACGCCTCTTGTGCAAACTCGATGTCACTGCCATCCACTATGAACGCGACAACTAACACCTCTGTACTGTCCGGTCCTCCCGACACATAGACCGAGCGAGCGGTTAACCCAATGCTGCCCACCCAGGTCACAATCATGACCGAGCGTCCAAACTAACGTTGTTCGAGCTTACATAGACCGAACGGTCCTCCAAGATCGTCCATCCAGGTCGACCATCAAGAACGAGCGTCCAAGCTAGGACTGACCTTTGGCCAACCGTACATAGAACGAGCGGTCTTCTAAGGTCGCCTTCATCCGGTCGCCTAGTAATAATATGCAGGCCCTATATTAACGAGTACATAGCAAAGCGATCGTCAACCTCCAAGAAAGGCCGATTCTGTCACCGTGAAAGATAATGCAGTGAGGCATTCGTTCGGCACACGTCAATCGCCCTCACTAGCGATCGTCGACTTACAAAGATGTTCGCCCTAGAACATCCAGGTGCATTGGCTAAAGGGATACACTCCCACTGGTAGATGTTCGCCCCAGAACACACAGAACATCAAACCTAGGGGACCATTCCCTAGCCTAGGTTATGTTCGCCCAAGAACACCTAGCGCACGCCAGTATAAAGGCGATCTACCTATTATGGAACCTGGTAGTTGTTCATAGACTCGCCCTCAACCGTTCGGCCTTTCGCGGCTACAAGCATTCCAACATTCGTCCATTTGGCCTCAATGACGTTCGGTCACTCGTCCTCACTGACGTTCGGCCACTCGGCCTCTACCGTTCGGCCTTTCACGGCCTCAAGCGTTTCAGCATTTGTCCGTTCGGCCTCGCAGGTTTTCGGTCCTTCGACCTCAACCGTTCGGCCATCCATGGCCACAAGCATTCCAGCATTCGGTCACTCGGCCTCCACCGTTCGGTCATCCATGGCCACAAGCATTCCAGCATTCGGCCACTCGGCCTCTACCGTTCGGCCTTTCACGGCCTCAAGCATTCCAGCATTTGGCCGTTCGGCCTCACAGGTTTTCGGTCCTTCGACCTCAACCGTTCGGCCATCCATGGCCACAAGCATTCCAGCATTCGGCCACTCGGCCTCTACCGTTCGGCCATCCGTGGCCTCAAGAGTTCCAGCACTTGGCCTCGCTGACGTTCGGCCACTCGGCCTCCACCGTTCGGCCATCCATGGCCACAAGCATTCCAGCATTCGGCCACTCGGGCTCTACCATTCGGCCTTTCACGGCCTCAAGCGTTTTAGCATTTGGCCGTTCGGCCTCGCAGGTTTTCGGTTCTTCGACCTCAACCGTTCGGCCATCCATGGCCACAAGCATTCCAGCATTCGACCACTCGGCCTCTATCGTTTGGCCATCCGTGGCCTCAAGAGTTCCAGCATTCGGCCTCACTGATGCTCGGCCACTCGGCCTCCATCGTTCGGCCATCCATGGCCATAAGCATTCCAGCATTCGGCCACTCGGCCTCCACCGTTCGGCCATCCATGGCCACAAGCATTCCAGCATTCGGCCACTCGGCCTCTACCGTTCGGCCTTTCACGGCCTCAAGCGTTCCAGCATTTGGTCGTTCGGCTTCGCAGGTTTTCGGTCCTTCGACCTCAACCGTTCGGCCATCCATGGCCACAAGCATTCTAGCATTCGGCCACTCGGCCTCTACCGTTCGGCCATTCGTGGGCTCAAGCGTTCCAGCATTTGGCCTCACTGACGTTCGGCCACTCATCCTCTACCGCTCGGCCATGTATGGCCCCACGTGTTCCAGCATTCGGCCTCATTGACGCTCAGCCATCCGTGGCCTCAAGCGTTCCAGCAATTTGCCTCACTGACGTTCGGCCACTCATCCTCTATCGCTCGGCCATGCATGGCCTCACATGTTCCAGCATTCGGCCTCATTGACGTTCGCCCATTCGGTCTCTAGCGCTCGGCCATGCATGGCCCATTCGGCCTCTAGCGCTCGGCCATGCATGGCCTCACGTGTTCAAACATTCAACCGTTCGGCCTCACATGGTCCTTCGACCTCAACCGCTCGGTCATCCTTGGCCTCAGGTGTTAAAACGTTCAACTTCTCGGCCTATGGCAAAGAGAAAACCCATAAAACCCGTCGTTCAGTCCACAGATGAGCAACGATCGGAAACACGCTCCCTAACACAGCGAATGCAGCCTCCCTCAAACTCATAAGTCCTATAGTTACCCCGTCCATAAAACACAACGGTTAACCCGGACTTAGGGTGCATTATGCATAACAAGATAAAATATCTTTGATATTTTAAGCGGTTAAGATATTTTAAGCGGTTAAGATATTTATGAGTAACTAACCAAGTTTCCAGGTAAAGTTGTTTATATACTTATAAATACAATAACAGGAAAAAAATTCAAGTACGTTCCCTCTAGGTTCTATAGACTCTAGATAATATTCTAGGGTGATATTATAATCACTTTCTTGAGAGCTGAGGCTCCATAACTCACATCTGACTTGAGCGTCGGAGTATCTTCGCAGGTATCTCCCCCTCCGTTGGCGAAAGTAGACAAGCGGTACGAGCTGAAAGAACGCGAACGACAACAATTAAGGAGAAGAGAGCGTTCCAAACATTTAGAAGCAACAAAGACACACCGAAAAATATCTACTCCAAAACAATATATATATATATATATATATATATATATACATATATATATATATATATATATATATATATATATATATATATATATATATATATATATATATATTATGCAAGGTTATCTCTAATGACTATATAGAAGTATTGCTATCTACACATAGTATTTGTATATATTTGTACTCAAAACTCATACACATAAAATAAAATGACTCTATTAACATATATTCAATAAAATATGTTCTATCTTCTAATTACTGTTCATCCTTTACATATCACCTCTCAAAATTCTTCCATCCTGTGTGGACATTGATCTGTGTGATTGATTATGAACAAAAGAGAAAACGATGAAGAGAAAGGAAAAGACGATAATGTGAACAAGGAAAATTTTATTATTGATATGTATTGTGTTTTCACACCTACAAAACAGAGAGAAAGGTAAGGTATATGAAGGGAAAACAGATGGGACAAAAAAACAAGCACACAAATAATGCTAAGCAAAGATAAAACCCCTCAAGCGTACAAAAATAGATTATTCGATAGGATTTTGATATTTTAACAATAAATATCACTATTTTATTTGTTTATATATTTAAAACGGATTAATCATAAATTATTAGGTATAATTATTCGTAAAAAAATTGTATTCGATATTTGCTTCATTCATCTGACATCACCCGTCATATTTCTTATACACGTTCCAGGATCGGCACACCATTGGATGAACATGGAACATCTTTCCATTACAGACTCTCTTTTTTGTCTCTCTATATATATATCCTCCAAATGATGAAAGAGGCCATAATTCTTTGTTAAACACCAAGTGTCCTTGTATGGTAGGGAAAACAAGTTTTTTTACAACCCATAACAGCATTTCCATATTCAATCAATCATCTACTAATAAAAAAAATAAGGACACCTCCCTCAACCAATGTATTGACTTAGGACGAGAAGATGAGACATCTAAGTTGATAAAATTAGTCTAAGAAGCACATTTAAGAAAACTAACGAAGAATTAAGGTGACTAATCATTTGTCAGGAAATCATAAGACAAGACTGAAAATCTTGATGAATTCTAGACTCATAAAGGATATTTTCACACAAATACTTTAAACAAACACTATTCACGAAACATATTATCTTATTCATTTATTATAACATTTATTATTTATGATGTATTATTGATTTAAGAATCGTAGTTTCAATAAGAAAAAAAAGTCATTCTTTTCATTGTCAAATAAGAAAATATCATTTTCATGAAAAAAGAGATACGAAAGAAAAACTTGAATTTTTAAATATGTTTATATCTAATGCAGTAATATTAGACATGAATATTGCTTAATTATTTACAAAAATATCATTGTATATTTTATTATTTTTTTTTTTAATGTGAAACTTAAATTCAATAACATGGATTGACAGTTTTTGTGTTAGTGACTCCGCCTAATGTCTTTAACATTCTCTTTTGAAAACTTAGTTACCAGCATTCATTTTCCGATCTATTATTACTCTATTGAATCTGACATTATCCAACTGAACACATCACTCATTTTGTTTTTAAATATATTTTAAGAAAACCTCTTCACCTCTTGATTAACATACCTTCACAATAACCAAACCCTATAATTTATTTTTACTCTTTTTCCAACTTACAAACGCTTGAAAAAAAATTTAAATTCGTATCACCTTCCTCTAGCCAACATATCTTTGCCTTTTGCCTAAGCATATATTATCTTGCCCTTTCAAATTCCCATAAATTTTTGTTGCAAAACTCCAATCTCAAACTTCTCTTAGCTCTCCTTATTTAATATCTAATTTATTCATTCTATCCACCACCCTTTAGCCATTCATATCTATATTTTCGAATTTCTCTTTGTTCCACCCTTTCATCTTCAATTTCAGATTTTTTTTCAGCTTCTATTTGAGTATATATAACCTTTTGTTCCTTCAATTGCTCCCATTTAACCCCTCATCCTTAACTAATCTACAAAACTCTCGATCATCCAACACAATGATACTTGACATCTACGTGACGACACTCCCTTTTATAAAATATAATGGGTTTATAAATTTTAATGTCTTTCCTTTCACTTAACATATATGCTGTTTTAATTTTTAATAAATTCTAACTAATAATTAAGTATAGATTCATTATACGACTCACATGTATTGGTTTATAATAATCGTCAAACTATAGTGTGGAAGATAAAATTGGGTATAGAGATACTTTGGACTGATTCGAATTGTGTGAAAACAAAATTTAAAGAGGAAGAAATTCGGCCCAAGTCCTTGCACTACAATGTCTAGAAAAAGTGAAATTGTGGATAAAATAACTATTTAATAAAAAAATTAATCCTGGTAAGGTTTTTGTGGACAGAAAAAAAAGTGTACCCACTAAAGAAACAGAAGAAAATGGAGGGGTCCCACGCAACCATTTCATATACGATCTTCCACTGCAAAATACTCATGTCACCAAACCAGCTTCATGGTATTAAAGTAAGGCGACTCATATCTCTAACACTTACACCAACCCACTAGCTATTAATAACTACTTTGAAAAGAAAAATACTGTACTTATACCAATACTCATCCTTATTATTTAAAATATTAATTAAATAGTTTTTTAAATGGGAAATGATACTTGAACAACATCTTTTAACAACATTTCGACTCCACTAACGTGTCGCGTTCTGATTCGTCCATGTGGAAAAAATTAAAATAACTTTAAATGACATGGAAATGCAAGGTTTGGGGTTGTAGAAGTTTTCATTTCGCGGCTTTCATTTTTTTTAAGGGTTTCAAACCTTGCAGATCTCATTTGGGAGAGAGAACCCACGAGAGAGAGAAAGCCCCCCACCCACCCACAAACCTCCCTTGACCACATCGACCGTTCACCGACAAAGGACCGTTCACTGAAGTGTCGCCGTTCACCGGAGTTGTGTCCGCCATCGTTCTGCCCGAAGGTTCCGCCATTTCGAAGCACCATTCAACGCCGAAACCACTATTGACATGGGTTTTAAAGCTTCCCGTCGTTTGTTTCGCTACAACCTCCGTTTGGAAGCACTGTCGTTGGTGAAAACCACCATTGAAGACGAAAAAACATAGTTTGTAAGTTTCCGTGGTTCGTTTTGATTTTCTTTTCTTGTTGTTGTTCGGTGATTTTCACTTATTTTAAATATTTGAATTTTTTTTATCATTTCGGGATTGTTGTATTTTTTGGGTGCAAAGTTACAAAAATTTTACACATGAAATACTTTTAATTGTTATGCAGGTGATCTCAATGAAACATACTTTGTAGGAAATGTTGATGAAGATTCTCGCCAAGTAGTAAAATACACTTATGAGTTCTTGGTGAAGGAAATATTCATTGGTATATATCCATTTGATATCAATTATAGCAGTCATAAATTTCTTGCTTGTTATGTCTGATGTGTATCATAAATTTTCTTATTCATAAATAAAAACTACATATGATCTTAAAATTGTTGATTTGGCCATTCTCATAAATAAAAACTACATAAGAACATGTTGAGTAAGTAGTGAATCATACCATATGAGCTACTCGGTATGTTGTAGATAAGCATGTATTGAAACTATTAATAGTTGATGTTTATGGATGACCATACAAGTATGCATTTTGCATTCGGATTATATTGTGCTTATTTGGTTTGAAATACATGTATTGTAATCATACCACATGAGCAAACTTTATCTACTGTTGTTACATGCACGATATTGGCAACTGCAGGACCTCGACGATCATGTGTTCTTCCTACTCTATACAAGGTGATTGCTTCACTCATTAAATATTTTAAAAGTCATGTTTGCAAAGGTCAAATTTCATCAACAGTGCTCAAAGTTGAAGATTTATCCAATATTGCAGAAGGTATTTGTTGGAAGTTGGTCTACTGCTTCAACAACAATGAAGAATGAAACAAGCAGAAGTCATTTTCATGTTCAAGGATGTGCTTACCTGTTGCATGTAGATGTTTGTTATGTAATTGTTAATGAAAGAGAATTATTTGTTATTGTTTTTTTATCATTTTTGATGTGAATATTGTATGAATTTAAACTTGCAAGTTTGGTTTTGACACCATTTTGTGACATCAAACTCAACGTACAACACCCGGGTAACAAAATTCCCAAGGTTGTTGAATTGGATTGATATGAATATCGAGAGAAGTTCATCAGAAGTGCTTTGGCTAAGGCATCGGTGAGTTGTTGGTGATTTGATGAATGTGTTGGTGCCATGTATTTTATATTTGGTGTTTTATGTAATGAAATTTGTTAATGACATTGCTGGTTGTTGTTGATGTTGGTGTGTCCAAAGAAGAGCTTTATTATGGTGTGGTTGATTTGGTACTTCCTTTGTTGAAATGAATAGATTGTCGATTTGGTACTTCATTTTTGAAGACCGCAATTGATTACAAAGGCATTAAATTGGATTAAATTATTTGTGATACAACATCGTTGCATGACCAAGGAATAATATTTATTAAAACTCATGGTGCAGAAACAATAATGGTAGCAAAGACAAAATAAGTGGGTACTTCAGGCAAATATTTTGTACAAGGAGGTCAACTATGAAGATGACACTCACTTTGGAGTGCCTAATTCATTTCTAATCATTTTTTCAACTTAAAACTGATGGGGAACCAATTAGTATGCCATTTATATAGAGTTGCATGGCCAAGGAACAATATTTAATAAAACTCATGGTGCAGAAACAACAATGGTAGCAAAGACAAAATAAGTGGGTACTTCAAGCAAATATTTTGTACAAGGAGGTCAACTAGGAAGATGACACTCACTTTGGAGTGCCTAATTCATTTCTAATCATTTTTTCAACTTAAAACTGATGTGGAACCAATTATTATGCCATTTATATAGAGTTGCATGGCCAAGGAACAATATTTATTAAAACTCATGGTGCAGAAACAGCAATGGTAGCAAAGACAAAATAAGTGGGTACTTCAGGCAAATATTTTGTACAAGGAGGTCAACTAGGAAGATGACACTCACTTTGGAGTGCCTAATTCATTTCTAATCATTTTTTCAACTTAAAACTGATGTGGAACCAATTATTATGCCATTTATATAGAGTTGCATGGCCAAGGAACAATATTTATTAAAACTCATGGTGCAGAAACAGCAATGGTAGCAAAGACAAAATAAGTGGGTACTTCAGGCAAATATTTTGTACAAGGAGGTCAACTAGGAAGATGACACTCACTTTGGAGTGCCTAATTCATTTCTAATCATTTTTTCAACTTAAAACTGATGTGGAACCAATTATTATGCCATTTATATAGAGTTGCATGGCCAAGGAACAATATTTAATAAAACTCGTGGTGCAGAAACAACAATCGTAGCAAAGGCAAAATAAGTGGGTACTTCAGGTAAAGATTTTGCACAGGGAGTTGAACTATGAAGATGACACCCATTTGGAGTGCCTAATTTATATCTAATCATTTTTGCAACTTAAAACTGATGTGGAATCAATTATTATTCCATTTATATAGAGTTGCATGGCCAATGAACAATATTTATTAAAACTCATGGTGCAGAAACAACAATGGTAGTAAAGACAAAATAAGTGAGTACTTTAGGCAAAGATTTTGTACAAGGAGGTCAACTAGGAAGATGACACTCACTTTGGAGTGCCTAATTCATTTCTAATCATTTTTTCAACTTAAAACTGATGTGGAACCAATTATTATGCCATTTATATAGAGTTGCATGGCCATGGAACAATATTTAATAAAACTCATGGTGCAGAAACAACAATGGTAGCAAAGCCAAATAAGTGGGTACTTCAAGCAAATATTTTGTACAAGGAGGTCAACTAGGAAGACTACACTCACTTTGGAGTGCCTAATTCATTTCTAATCATTTTTTCAACTTAAAACTGATGTGGAACCAATTATTATGCCATTTATATAGAGTTTCATGGCCAAGGAACAATATTTATTAAAACTCGTGGTGCAGAAACAACAATCGTAGCAAAGGCAAAATAAGTGGGTACTTCAGGTAAAGATTTTGCACAGGGAGTTGAACTATGAAGATGACACCCATTTGGAGTGCCTAATTTATATCTAATCATTTTTGCAACTTAAAACTGATGTGGAATCAATTATTATTTCAGGAAAAGGTTTATTCTTCAAACTTAATGGACATCCAACTCATGTTAATGCATTCATTGACATTTAACCCAATTTATTTTCATCATTTTTTTCTACATAAAACCTGTGCATAAAAGATTTCATAAATATTCACATCCAAATTTAGTGGGGATTGCAATACAAACGTTTAAAACATTGATCATTTTGATCTTCAAATTTCATGAACAATAAATGTAACCACTCATTTTCTTTCAACATTTTTAACAACAAATATATACATTCAGTCCTCATTAATACATATCGAAAAAGTTCTAAACAAACCATTAATAAAGTTGAAAAAATCCCTATTCAACAACATCTACTCAATGCCTAAATCCTGCAACACTTCATCCCTGCGCACATTGTGCACATCCAAAATCTAATCACAAACATATTTCTCCCTAACCTGTTACAGTTCCTCCTGCAAAGAAAAAAATGCACAACATATCAATAAAATGCACAATTTCAATCAAAGCTCCAAAACATTATCATTTTTAAAATGTGATCCATCACTGCCAAACCAAACATAATACAAAACCATAGTAAAATTAACCCAACAACAACTCAAAAAACCAAACATAATACAAAACCATAGTCTAAATAACCCAATATCAACCACAAACCCAATGAATTCCTACTTTCCAACAAAAAACCGCATGAACCATTAAATGTTCTATACACCTTCATGCACACTAAACCATACGAGGAAAAACACTCAAATAATACAACAATCCATAAATGCCCAAAATAATTTAAACACCGAACACAAAAAATGCATTACCCAAAAGAACGGAGCCAACCTTCAAAAAACACCTCCAATGGCGGTTTCCAACTTCGACGGTTCCTTGACGCGTAAAGGCGGCGCCTACAAAGTTGCCTTCACCAATGACAGTCCGACCAACTTCAACGGCGACAGTCCGACCACACTTCAATGAAGACGAACGCTTCTAGGTGGCTGAGACAGAAAACGCTACAACAAACACGTGAACAACGACACTCCGACAAACAAAGGACCGCGACACTTCATTGAAGGTTGCTCTAAAGCAACAGAACAGGCAAGTGAATTAAACAATATGGTCCTCAAAGATACAGTAACAAGAAACTATACAAATTTACACAAAAAATATAGTTTATTAATGACAATTAAATACCTCGACCTTTCTTGACTTGGCCTCTGCTTTAACACTTTGGAGGTTTACTCAAGTTGGAATTTTTGCTTCTTCTATCTGATACCTACAAACACATTATCATATGTAAACAACATAAAGAAAATATGAACAAATTTATTAGAAATAAAAAAATTTACTTATGCATTTCAATATTTAGTTCACTTGTTCATAATTTGCTCCCAAAAAATACAACAATCCCGAAATGATAAAAAAATTCAAATATTTAAAATAAGTGAAAATCACCCAACAACAACAAGAAAAGAAAATCAAAACGAACCACGAAAACTTACAAACTATGTTTTTTCGTCTTCAATGGTGGTTTTCACCAACGACGGTGCTTCCAAACGCAGGTTGTAGCGAAACAAACGACGGGAAGCTTTAAAACCCATGTCAATGGTGGTTTCGGCGTTGAACGATGCTTCGAAATGGCGAAACCTTCGGGCATAACGATGGCGGACACAACTCCAGTGAACGGCGGCACTTCAGTGAACGATCCTTTGTCGGTGAACGGTCGATTGTGGTCAAGGGAGGTTTGTGGGTGGGTGGGGGGTGATCTCTCTCTCGTGGGTTCTCTCTCCCAAATGAGATCTGCAAGGTTTGAAACCCTTAAAAGAATGAAAGCCGCGAAATGAAAACTTCTGCAACCCCAAACCTTACATTTCCATGTCATTTAAAATTATTTTAATTTTTTCCACATGGACGAATCAGAACGCGACACGTTAGTAGAGTCGAAATGTTGTTAAAAGATGTTGTTCAAGTATCATTTCCCTTTTTAAATTAAAAGAAAGGTTGCATTATCAATTAATCAAATTCAGGTGGAAACACATTTTAAGGATTTACACAAATGAACACTTGGAATTCATATATTCTCATATGTGAATAAAAACTAATAATAAATAAAAATATTTAAAAAATTGTATAAATAATTAAATGTGAAAAATTATTTGCTTTAATAAAAAAATTGTGTAAAAAAATCAAGAGTTTCTCAAAAGAAATGAAAGTAAAGAGAGAACAATCCACATAAATTTGTTAAGATACCTGATAGTTTTTTAGTAATTTAAAGCGAGATAGATACGAGGATGAGAATGACGGTGAAAATTCACAAAACATGCATATACTCATTTTTATTTTTATACTAATTTGAAAAAAATTATAAATTACTTAAATATTTATATCCATACCTACATGAGATTCTATGTTAAAATCGAGATAAATTTGAATAATAACTATATGAAGGTGGATTTATTTATTATTCCTAAACAAGAAGTATTATTTTTCTAATCATATATTATTTCTTGAATCATTGTCAGCGCGGATTAATCTTACTTGGAGTTGTACTTATACATAGGAGTATCTTGTATTTTATAAATTGCTTTAAGTTTTTCAAAATGCGAGAGCAATAAAAGATTATGCAGAATAGTTAAAATGAATATGAGTATATATGCCATTATATATTAAATAATTGCCTGATTACTCATTCCCTAAAAATAAAAGTTCTTTTAAAATATATATATATATATATATATATATATATATATATATATATATATATATATGTATATCATATTATTTATAATTTTTAATCATATTTGTGACAAATTATAAAGTAACAGTGTAACTTGAACTGCGGCAATATCCACCTTCAATATATTATCTGAAGCAATGGTTTAAATTTATAAATAATGTCCTTTTAAATTATCGTAAGTAAAAATTATCTTTACTATTAATAATAATGTGGAAAAATTATCTTTATCGTAAGTACCTTTTTCATCTTCATAATGTGGAAAAAAATTTATGCATTCTGGAAGAATTGTGCAACACATCATAATTAACTAAAGACAATAAAACTACATGTCTTAATATTACTGTTTTTGTCAAGTTTTACCACATACTTAACCAACCAATAATATTCCTTAACTATTTTGTTTGAGTGCCAAAAAAGTATTCCAAAATACCTTTATCGAAATACGTATATAAAAATTTTCACAATATTGTGTAGTAAAATAATTACATAAATCATATTCTTCTTAAATGCTGATATATAAAATACTGAATCAAATTGTTTCTCCGACTTGTCCTACATTACTTCCAGCATCCTTTTCCTTTGATAAATAATAGAATATTTTCATTTCAATCAATTTAAGTCACTAAATTACAATAAAAATAAAATTAAGACAACATCATAAAATCAATTTTTTAACTTGAGACACTTATATAATTCATTAATAGGGATGGACAAATATAACTTCACTGCACTACTGAAATCTATACTGAATTAAAAACTAATTTGTCTAAACTGAACTGTAAAACAGTTCAAACAAACTGAATTGAACTGTTTTTTGTTTTATTAAACTGAACTGAATTATATTAAATTGTACTAAATTACAATATAAACCAAACTGAATTACTAACATACTAATTTTAAATTAAATTATACTAATTTTAACACTGTCCTAGTTTTTATTAAGCACTTTTCTTCAAACTTTTCCACTTTCTTGAACCGTCACAAACACATACAACTGTAATCATAAAAGTTTATTACAAAAAGATTAATTATTTAAAATTTTTAAATAGTAGTCGTCTGATACCTTGAAACAACGCGGTAATTATATTAAATAAATTATTAAAGTAACATTAATTGAAATTGAGAAATATAACAATGCATGTTCTTGAAGTTTTTAACCAATGGGTCCATTAAATAAAAAATATTTAAATTTTACTTAAAAAATATTATGATTTTATAAATATTTTTTATTTAACATTTTTTTCTTTAAATATTTTTGAAGAATTTGTTTATTTGATTCTAGATGAGAGTTTTTTAGAAAATCTATTATCCACTATAATATAAAAAAAATACTAAAAATTTATTTTATTTTATTCATAAGTGTCTTACAAATTAATTTTTTAATTATTTGATATTATTATTTTTTATTTTATTTATATTTATTTTATTATTATATGTATGGAAATTATTTTATTTTATTTTTTATTTATTTATTTTATTTTTTATTTTTATTTTTTTATTTCTATTTATTTTGTCATGTATATTATTTTACTTTTATATTTATTTTTTTCATTTTTTATTTATATTTTTTTGTTTTATATGTGTATATAATTTATTTTATCTTTTTATCTACTTATTTTATTTTAAAATAATTTTTTATTTATATTTATTTTGTTGCCTCATAAAATTGTTTTATTAATCAATTATTTATTATTTATATTTTATTATGTAAAAATTAAACTAATATTTATTAATTATTATAATATAATAAAAGATGATACTAGAAAAGTTACTCTTAATAAATGTTTGTTAATTTTTTGTCATTTGATATTTTTACAATATTAATTATTTTTCTATATTACTATTTTTTTATTATATTTCATTATATAGTCATTTAATAAAATTTAACGTTAAAAAATATATTTTAGTTTTAGTCTGTAAAATACTATCATTTAAAAATAATAATATTGATATTTATTTTAAAGTTAGTTGATTTTTAAAATAAATAATTATTTTAGTGTGTGCGCTTACACACATTTTAATATCATTAAAAGTTTTTTTAACATATTTTTACATATTTAATAATATGTTGAAGAATATAATATATTTAAAGTATTATTTTTTTTATATAGTATTTTTTTCTTTTATGATTTCTGTTACTTAATCATTTAATAAAATTAAATTTTAAAAAATATATTTTACTTTTATTTCTTAAAATAATATTATTTAAAAAGTAATATATGTTTATTGATAAAAAAGATATAAAAATTTGTGATAAAAAAATTTTGTCTTAAAAAATTCATTATTAATTTTTTATGTGAATGGTTTCTTTTATTAATATTTTATTATTAAATAACGTTTTCTTGGTAAGACGAAGTAGTTGAGCAGAAACTAGAAAAGAAGAGAGAATAGTTCTCACAGTTAACTGAACCGAAAATGTTATAAGTTCAATTTTTAAAAACTAAACCATAAAATAGTATATTGAACTTTTAGTAGAAGTGGATCAGTCTTTTTTAGTATAATATAGTATAACTAACTATAGTGCAGTACATACAAGTGATTTTTGCAACTATGAACAAATCTACCACCATAATAGTTCAATGTTCAAGAATGATAGTAGAAGAGATCCGTTTGCATTTGAGTTCTAATAACTTTATTTTCCATCTTTTGTATTGGTTGTATTGGCACTAAGTGAAGCAGAGTGCATATCACTGAGTATCATGGTGGAACATTTAAAAACAAAGATAAGACAAGCTTTGATAATCATTTAAGTCGATCCGAATACTCTTTACAAGTATGACATTAGATCATTTAAAAAAATATATCATATATCTTTTGTGGATTTTGCATCCATAGCCACACAATAAAAAAATAATACCGCAATTTGTAATCCATGGTCATCCAAATCAACCCAAGTCTCATGACACAACAACCACAGTCATGATATATCAATCATAACTTCACACTTTAACTAAATGAACCACAAACACAATTAATTCAATCTTAGTGTATCAAAACATTCATATAATATGAAATTATACATAAGTAATTTCAGTTAACATTTTGAAGTTTTACATATTAAATTAAATAATTATCCTAAAAAATTGAAGCTTTTATAGAAGAAAACTACTATATTAACAAGTTGAAGGTAAAAAAATACAAATTTTAAAGTAACTAATAATACTTAAGCAAGCATTAAAGTACTGTATTTTATATAAAATCCTGAGTTTAACTTTTTTCCTAAAACTAATGCAAGTTCTCTTAATTGATGTTGTGAAAATTGGTTCCGTTAGGGTTTTTAGATTATCCAATTTCACCAGATCTTCCAGTAGAATATACTATTCAACCATATGTGATGAATAATCTTATTAAAACGTTTGGTTTTTTATCTTCTACTAAAACTAGTATCAAGAGCCCTCAAAGTAACTTAGTATCAAGGAATACTTTTCATATCACATTTCTGTAGCTTAGGTGTGTTTCATGGAAGTTAGTTATAGTAATTGTATAAATAATAAAATGTATTGACATTTATCCTTAACTCAGAGTTGTTGTTTATTGTAAATATAAAAAATTATTAGAGTTGAACATATTGGCATTAGACTAATGCACAAGTACTCAACTAAAATTGAGATGAGAGAAATAATACAAATAAAAAAAATGGAAATTTTTATTGGTGACAAATTACCACTCTTCTACCTTCTAATTTTAGAAGAACTTCTCAAATACCAAGAGAAGAAAAAAAGGAACAGAATGAGATACATAAAGGAAGAGTTTTAGTCTTTTATTATTATTATAGAAAGACAAATCTGTGAGACTAAAAATAACTTTTCATTAGTAATATCACAATTTGGGCTTTTCTATTCACCTCCTCATTTTCTTCTTGGGTGTTGCTCCCTTCACCACCCCAAGTGCTCTTGCACCTCCTCACTATTTTCTTTTATTTCAAAAATACTTTACACCTCCCCACTATTTTTTTTATTCCAAAATTACCCTACACCTCCCCACTATATTCAATAATCTTTTTCTTTCTCTCTCCACATTAATGAAGCATTCACATGGTTCAAATTTAAACTTGTGATATATTGCAAAATTTTATTTACATTTTCCCTTAAATAAGCTTGATTCAACCTTATTTTCACTGTTCAATATTTTTTTTTTCTTCAAATCACTTAATAAATGGTAAAATTTTGTTTAAATTTCTAGAAAAATGTTTATATATATATATATATATATGTGTGTGTGTGTGTGTGTGTGTGTGTAATATCTATAATTTTTAACATTATATTATGTTTTAACTTACCGACATGTTTGACTCAAATAACTTGAATAAAATATTTAATTTATTAGATAAATAATATAAAAATATTATTAAATACTTAAAATATAAAAGAAAATTTTCTTTGTTAAAGATTTGGTATTTATTTAGTTCTTTCGTCATTATAAAGTTAGTATATAATAATAATAATAATAATATATTATTTACTATTAATATTATTATGTTTATTATTTTGTATTTGAATCTAACCTTTAAGTTTATAAAATGGAAGTGGTAGAAGTACTAATATTGAAGTTTCCTCTCAATTTTATATTTTACAATATATCACAAGTTTAAATCTAAGCCATATGAATGCTCCATTAATGTAGAGAGAGAAAGAAAAAGATAATGCTCCACTAATGCAGAGAGAGAAAGAGAAAGATTATTGAGGATAGTGGGGAGATGTAGGGTATTTTTGAAATAAAAGAAAATAGTGGGGAGGTGTAGAATATTTTTGGAATAAAAGAAAATAGTGGAGAGGTGCAGAAGTACTTCGGGTGATGGAGGGAGCAACACCCTATCTTCTTTTTATCTTTTTTCTTCTTCTTCTTCTTCCTTCTTTTCCTCTTTCCCAGTCGTCACCACTGCCACCCTTGTGTCCATCGCTGTCATTGCGTCTATTGTCATTTTTAGTACGTCCACTTCCTTTAGCTCATTTTCCTCCACCTCCTCCTCATCCTCATCTTCTTCTTCTTTCTCCTCCTCCTTCTTTCCTTCTCCTCCTTCTTTCCTCTTCCTCTTCCTCATCCTTTGTCGTCACTATTGTCACCGTAGTCATCTCTTGATCCTTCTCCCCCTCTTTCTCTTTCTCCTCATTATTCTTCTGCTCTTCTTCTTCTCATTAATCGTCATTTAATTTATAATAAATATTTCATCAAATATGACCAAAAAATTTATGTCCATTTCAACAACAAATTTACATTGATAAATTTGATTACGAATTTTTAAAACTTAAATGTTGACATATTGCTCGACAAAACTTCAAAAATATCAATAACTAATAAATTTATCGCAAATTTTAGAAAATTATTACTGATGCATTTATCTTTACATTTTATCATATGGTGATAGTAAAAGTAGAAATTTTGATTCTCATTTTACCGATAAAAATAATTATCAATAATAAAAATTCTTAATTATTAACAAATTTTATCAATACGTTTTATTAACATATGCATTATTAATAGATATATTAATTAATCATTAAAACTTTAAAATTTATTGATAATTAAATCCTAAAAATTTTCAACTTCAAATAGAATTTATTGATGAATTTTATTTTAGTTTATAATACAGTATCTTTCTTATAATATGATGTAAACTTGGGTTTGTTTTATTGATGTTAAAAGAGGTATTTTTATTTAAACTATTGAAATGAAATTCTTTTCTTGTTGTAAATCAATGTTATTTCTCACTCAATATTAATTATGATTTTTTTTGTTATTTTTTTTTGGGAAAGGGGACTATTTTCATGTGAACTAAATTGGTTTTATAGATGTCTATCAAGGTTATTTTTTTCAATTTTTGCAATTATTATCTTTTTATTATTTATGCTAATGTTATTCTTTTGAGTAAATTGTTAGAATTTTTTTTCAAATGTTTATTGAGAAAACTTTCAACAAACATTAACTAAGATTATGTACAGAACGTAATTTGGACAAAAATTTGAACCAACATTAATTGAAAAGTCAACAAAAACCTCAGCCAATAATCTCGTAAAAATAGTTTCAATCAATGTCAACCTAAATACTGTAATCAACATCAACTAAAAGTAATTATGGTCGATGTCAATCAAGAAAAGGTTTCATCAATATCAATTACAAAATCTTGACAAACATTAATAAAAAAAATAATATACTAAAGAATTACTTAAACCAATCATCAATGCTAATATTTTTAAATTATTAACACTCATTTGATATTTAATTGCGAAATTTACTATTCAAACGCATGATTAAGATTCTAAATTAAAAATAGTATATTGATCTCTTATAGAATTTATTCATAGTTTATTGGTGTAAAATCTCCTTAATATTTTCTTTCGTAACAGCCCAACAAATATTATAATAAAAGAAACCATATTACAATAAAAGTAAGAAATTTACTCCTAATTTTTAACCTCAACATTGACATAAATGTCATTTTTTTTTTCTGCGAGGTGATTTACACATTTTTATTCAACTAAAAGTCGATCTCAATTCTCTATAAATTCTAATAAAACAATCCAATCACATTATACTTGAGAACAAAAAATACAATTATAGATGTGAATATTAGACTACCAAATTCTCCTTCTCCTTGACAAAGGCATGACGTTTAAGGAATAATTTGTCTCTTCCTTTAAAGTCACACATCAAGGTGTATTTGTAGTTAAATTGGAAATGCATGTAATGGTATGTCGAATCCTATATGATAAAACTTACTTTGTGCATGATGACATTATTCTGTCTGAAATTGTATAAGAATGATGAAATTGGAAATTTGATAAAGTGAAATTTTGATTTTAATTGAATTGGTATCAAATGATATGCTTATGTGTTAACACATAATATTTGAAGTTTGTGAGAAATGAGAAACTGATATTTAGTCTTTATTTTGCAATCTAAATTGATGACTTTGGAATGCATTTTTTAGTATACTTAAGGAATTAAAATTATAATATTTTAAAATGAATTTGATCATATTGAGAAAGGAAGAAATGATGTGAAATGGTATAATTAGTTGGGTTTTAGTGAATTTATGTTATATATGTTTTTATTTTGAGTCTAGCACTACTGCAACCAAAGAATATAACAATGATTATTTTTTATAATTGACAGCAATTTGAAAACCGAGAAACTGATTTAATTTGGTGTATTAAAGGAGTGAATTTTTAAAATTGTAAATGTGTCCAAAATAAAATTCCTATAAACTTGTATCCATTAAAAATATTTAATAATATATATATATATTAATAATATATTTATTATTGAGAAAATGAATAATTATTAAACTTCTTTTGAAAAAAACATTTCAATTATGTATTATCTTTACTTATGCATAGGCAAAATTACTAAATTTCTCTTAATTAAGTTGTTTATAATTCATAAAATAATGAGTCGCGCTTTCCATATTACTCTCTTTATTGTCTATGTCGTAGTGCCGACATCATTGGAGAAAAAAAAATTACTTGCTTAATGTCTTCCACAGAGAAAAGAAAAACAGAATATACGAAATTTTAAATTTTAAATAAACAAGTAGTTGAAGTTGTGAAGTGTTGTGAATGATGTAAGAAATTTCCTTGATGAATGCTGGGTTGGACGCCACTTTAGCTACCAAAATCATTGAAGTGCTTCCAACATCATAAGAAAAATCGAAAATTTTTTCATAGTAAAAAGAATTTTTGACGAATCAAAATTGATGAATAATATTAACAAACCTTTTTCAAAAAATTACTATTTTCGTAGGTAAGTGTTGTCCGATATTTAATTGGAACTGTGGAAAGTATTGCAAATACAACGTTTTCCTTTTGTTTCTTCCTTGTCTTAAAGATCAGAAAAACATAACAGGAATGAAAATAAGAGACAAGAAAATAGTGTAAACTAAATCTCTCAGAATTGGAGACTCCCATATGCCATTTTCTTCACTCTTCTTCTTTCATTTGTATTCAGCAACTACTTATTAAGAACTAGAATACTAGTTTATCCTCAAGTTTCCAATATTTCCATTAAAAGATTAACGTGCTAAAAACATAGATACGGTGGTGAAGATTGTTAAAATGATATTTCCTTTTGAAGGAACAAGGTGCTAAGTGTGAACATGATATATGTGAATGAGTCGGAAATCCATAAAAATACGAAATAAGTGCTCTATGTGATAGTAGAAATTAGATTTATATGTGAACATGATGATGATGATGAGCCTGATGAGAATAATGGGTGACAGCAAAAGCACACTACTGAATGTAGTAGTGTTTAGTGTATATGTACATGTATTTCAACACCTTGTGGGGTCAACTAAAATTCTATTCTCCTCATGTCCTTGGGACCACAACAAATTTAATCATTAAAAAAACACATTAAGGCATATTTAACATGAGACAATGAGAGAGAGAAAAATTATAAATATGACAAGTGATACATGGTCATAAAAATAAAAGTATTAATGAAGTGTTTCATATATTAAATTTTCTATATATATAATTACATGTAATGTGCTTTTAGTTCATATTAAAAAACATATTTAATCTTAGTTCTTATAAAAATACTTTTCCTCTAAAATTCAATATTATTGTCTCGAATTTAAATTTTAAATTTTATCTCTCCAAAAGGTATTTGTCTGACAATAAAATTCATTTAAGGTTTATAAATAGTTATAACTTTAAAATTTAATATTTATAGTTTTATAATTTTATAATTTTATAATATGGAGTTATGCAATCTTAAGTAGTGTTTATATAATATACAGTAATTTTTTAATAAATTATTAATATGTGAATATTCTGAATATTGCAAAGGTGGAAGGTAAAGGTGATTGTAGAAGGTGGAAAAACATAAAATGTTATTTTACAATGAAATGGCCCACTACAACTCCTATATATACCCATCTCATCAATGTTGAAACCTCGTCAGTGTGGGATTTAAACACTTTCTACATATCGAATGGCTACTTCCAAACTTCTCAGCATTCTTTTCTTTGCCCTGTTGAGTGTAGGCATTTGCTCCGCTGCAAGAACTCTACTCTTGAGTATAGGTCACGGCATTGGCGATGATGTCCATGATTCGATTGGTGTTACGGGAGGAGGTTATGGAGGTGGTGGAGGTTCAGGTGGAGGTGGAGGATACGGAGGCGCAGGGGCACATGGCGTAGGTGGTTACGGAGGAGGAGCTGGTGGAGGTGAAGGTGCAGGTGGGGGATATGGAGCAGCTGGCGGTGGTCATGGTGGTGGTGGAGGAAGTGGAGGCGGTGGAGGCTCTGGCGGTGTTGCCGGTGGCGGATATGGAGGAGGAGCCGGAAAAGGGGGTGGGGAAGGGTACGGAGGGGGTGGAGGTCCTGGGGGTGGTTATGGGGGCGGAGGTGGCAGAGGAGGCGGCGGAGGAGGTGGTGCAGGAGGTGCTGGTGGGGGTTATGGGGGTGGCGAAGGAGCTGGATCGGGAGGTGGATATGGCGGAGAGCACGGTGGTGGATATGGAGGTGGTGGTGGAAGTGGTGGCGGTGGAGGTGGTGGTGCCGGACCTGGCGGAGCTTATGGAGGTGGATATGGTAGTGGTGGAGGATCAGGTGGAGGTTATGGAGGTGGAGCTGCTGGCGGCGGAGGCGGTGGCTCTGGTGGCGGCGGTGGTGGGGGTTATGGTGGTGGAGGCGCACACGGAGGGGGTTATGGAGGTGGTGCTGGAAGCGGCGAAGGTGGTGGCCACGGTGGATACTACCCTTGAACTTATCATGAAAATCAATGTTGAAAAAAAATATGCAAGTTCTGGTATCCATAGTAGTAAAAGAACAATAAGATATGGGTACCATGATGCTTATAAACCACTCAGATTGAAGTATAATATAGTTGCATGTCTGTTAAATGTTACGTGAATGCAAAAGAAGCACTCGTTTGGAAGCCTTTTTTTCCATGCAGTATTATATTATCTAATTTTCTTCCATTCATGTTTTTAGTAACAATGGATATAAAAACCTAAAGAATATTTGTTAACCAAAAACTTATGGTAGCATCACAAATTATTACCAACAAACAGGGAAGAGAATTACCATCGGATTACCAGAACTTTTACCTCCACAAAACATTAAAAATAAATCTTTTAATTTAGGTTTGGTTAATATTCAAATTGTTATAGTAAATTTAATAGTTTTAATAAAAAAATTATTACATTTTTTTAAAAAAATATTGTATTTTTTTAAAAAAATATTGTGTTTTTTAATTGAATATCTCATCATTATTATTGATGTAGATGACACATTTCAAGAAAAATAATTTATTATTTTACATTAATTATATAATATAATTTTACATGAAAAAATAAATAACTATAAATTGGTACCAACATTTAATAATCACAATTGAAAAACTTCTATCCAAAATATAGCGTAGGAAAAATATTGCAATCCATTAATAAATATGTAAAACTTAAGAAGATTCATACCTGCAAACAATCCGTGTAAGTGAAAAAAATAACAAGAAAGAAAAACAAAACGTTTATTTATGTTGGTGTAGATAAAATCTTAAATTTAATTGGCGCGGATAAAGCCCTTTTAAGATTTTAAATTTATTATAAATTCAAATTACAATTCATACATACAGAAATATTTAATTATTATAAGTTCAAGTTTCAATATATGTTATAAATATGAAATGTTTATTTACTATGAATTATAAACATGTGAGAAATACGTATTATATATAAAAACACGTTAATAGTGATATTTAAAATAAAAATTTCAATATATAAATATGCAGAACCTAGAAAACGCATTTCTCGTGGTTGAAAAAATAGAATATCAAGGATATTAAATTTATCAGATTTAAATTATTTTAAATCTTTTCAATTTAATTTTAAAATCAAATAATTCTTTTAACTAGGTTGTTTAGTAGACAAAAATGGAGAATCAAAGTATCATGGAAGAGGAGAACTAAATTATGTAGATTAGATAATTCAAATTATTTTTTGCATTGCATATTTAGTGAGTCTAATAGACAATAATAAGAAAGGATAATAATTTTGAATATTCAATAAATAGTATAATTCTAACTTGCCGAGTTATATAACGCATCTAAACAAAAGTAAAAAATTCATAAGTTAATAGTCTACTTTCTACATAGCATGCATGAGTTATATAACACAACTGAATACCTTTAATTTATTTTTCAAAAGAATAACCCTAATAAAAGAAATATAATTTAAAAAATAATAAATCTAACTCACAACGCTACAAAGCACTCCACGTAAGCCAATACATGACATTTCACTCTGTAATTGCACATCTGAACATCTAGTCGTTAACGATTTAAACGGCGTTTGTAAAAAGGACCAAATTGAACAAAAATTATATTCTTTAGGACTACATTAAACAAAAAAAAAATTGGGCCCAAACATTCCCAACCAAAAATGGGACCAAAATAGGTATTATACCTAAAAAAATGAAAACAACTCGTATATATTGTTTTTATGTTCATCATTTGTCCCTTTAGACATTATTTTAGAGTCGATATATACCCAATTTTTAGCATGTTAAGTTATAAGATTGAGTTAGTGATAAAACTTGAAAGGGAATGTAAGACACATTGTGTTCAATTTTCTCTATTAACATTTAGAAAGATATAAAATTGGTTTGAAAGGTTATAAGGGATGGTAGAAGAGATTGTTGGTTCAACTCACCTTATTAATAGAAATGACAATGGGTCAAGTCAAACATGAATAATGCATACACACTATTTGATCGGGAACAAAAAAATTCACTTGTTACCCACTGAATACCCATTTTAAAAGTACTTACGGGTATATTTAAAAAAATCTTGGTCTTTTTCTGTTATCTATTGGATGTGAGTCTTCTTCTACTTGCATGCGTCTTTTTAGTCATTTATGAGTCTCTGTTAATCAGTTATCATAACGGTATCTCTTGATCATTCTTGTGATATTTCTATATGCAAATAAAGCATCCTACAAGTTGGGAGGAGTTTCGCTGGTTAGAGTCTTGTAATCTATTGTCTAGGTAAGAGAAACTAATTACACTGTTATTAAGTTATAGATACCTTGAAATGTCTAATTTTATGATTATATGATGAATTGACTAAATGATTTATGTGTGTGATGATTGTGATATGTTAAATTGTGATTATGTTCTTAAATTGCATGTATTTATTGTATGATGAAATTTGAGAATGTTGTTTTATTAGTATTGCATATGAGATTATTTGAGTTAGTGAAGGTTCTGTAATTTGAATTTAGTACGTTTTGACATCTATGTTAGTTGTTTGACTAACCTTGAATGGTTGGAATGGCATAAATTTTTAGAATTATGTTCTGTAGAATTATACAAACTCACTAGGTAAGAATACACTCATTGGACAAAGCCAAAATCAAAGAGTTATTGACTTGGTGGTTGTTGCGAAGTCAAATTCAAAGAGCAGTTAACTTCGTGGTTATTGAGCGAGAATATACTCATTGGGCGAAGGCAAAGTTAGAGAGCCCACTAACTTGGTAGTAGTTGGGAAAGACAAGTCTCGCTGGGTGACTTTTGTGAGAATTTAAGTCTGAGTTTTAGTGATAATCTTTCTGGGCGAGCTATCTGGTCGTTAAGCGAGTGTGCTTTTAGGCACTATTATCTGGGCTAGTAGATATCCTCACTAAGCGAAAATAATAGATTCTAACTCTATTTATATGTAATTTTCTAGTATGTGCAATGTAGGACTATATGATCTTGAAATCATATAGATCTATGGATAAATATGCATGCAAATTTTATGGTAATGTTTCATTAGTGTACATATTGATTTTGGAGTCCAAACATTGGAGGTTATCATATCCCTCTAATAATCATTCAAACCCATGTATAGTAAAATGAAGTATGTGGTGAGAGATTTATGAGACCCTAATCTAGGGACTTTATCTTAGCCAAAGATTTTAACGATTAACCCTATGTGTGGCAGGGTGAAACTCATTAGTAATAGCTTTGTAGAGAAGTAGAAAGTCATTACAAACCCTCTAAGATTTCACGTTAATGTTTTATCCGGATAATTGAGTCTAAATAAAAATACATCCTTTTATTTCTTTTTTCTTCAAAATCCATCTCTCTTCCTATAGTGTACTGAGATGATAAATTTATATGCCTATACTTAGATGATAAATTTATATGGGAGTTTTAAAATATTTTACGACCATATACATCACTTGAATGAGAAATTTTAATAAAAAAAATGAAGCGTTAAAAAATCTAAATTACTTAATTATAAAGTTCACCTTCAAAATTAATTTAAGATTTTCTAAATACTATACTCTCACCCTCTTTTTCTTCACACACATAAATTCAGATTCAACCATAATTCAACATCAGTCGAGGTATCAACCGTTCGATTTGGTCTTGATCAAGGCAAAATCTGCTCATGAGGATTAGATTAATTCAAAATCTAACACTAAGTTTTAAAAATATCAATGAATTATACAGACACTTTTATATTAGTCTAAAGTTATTTAAAGACTAGCGAATTGATCAAAATCGATAAAATATAAACTCTCTAAAATTGTATTAAGATATTTTTTTTATCACTTCTATTGTGTTCAATTTCAAATAATTTGGCTTAAATATTCATAATATAGTTTTAATGTTAAGTTAACAAAATTCCATTTGTTTAAAATTAGTGATAATTTAACAATTGACGTCAATTACATTCTTATAACTTATTTTCTCTCCACATTATATATAACACCCATACTAAAATTAAATTACCTTGTCAAAAATGGGAAATTAACATTTAAGAAATTTAAAATAATTAATATAAACATTATTTTTAAATGAAGGAAATCAAAATCAAAGTAATTCAAATTTCAAGTCTTTCAAATTCCATTGAAATTTAAAAACTCCTGGTGCATACATAAGGTAAAGGTAATCCGGGTTAATAATGGACAGGAAAACTGTTTCACTGATTGAAGATGACAGAAACCTGAAAGAGTTCATAACAAACTCGTATAGACTAACCCAACACAAACAGAGATCTAAAATATTAGCAGAATATCTATGCAGTACCTGTTGTACAAAATAAAAACACCAGTCTATATGACAAGCCTGAAAAGATAGTGTCTTATTTTCCTCAAAAGAATTGTGTATTTAACTCTTCTATTACATTTGAAACATAATTGGGTGGCATATGTAACAAACTCCAAAGATTCTCTTAAATACGCAGGCATACACTTTTAGAGGATTCGGTCCTGAAGATCAGTCATCAATGTGGAGGCTAATGTACTGATCTTCTTTCCAGTCTCTCCTGCAATGTTCTTAAGGGAAGAAAGATCCTGTTGTGCCTGCACAACACAACCCATCCAACGTCAATACAAAAACTAATGCGACTTTTCAACATTTCAATGTTCGACTGCCAAATCACATGAATAGTGAAATTCCCAAATTCAGTACAAGGTAGGGAATACCTGAAAAGATAATCGATTGATGAGGTCACTGGCAGAAAGATCAATGGCGTTGTCTTTTGAGTCACCAAAAAGATCGGCACTGGAGATGGCAGTCGAACCCTGGAATTAACAAGAAGCTAACCAGAGTCAAGTACCAACTTTAAAACAAAAGACAGAATAACTTGATTTAAGAATTTAATCAAGTTGGCAACAACCCATCTACAACAGTGTACATCAAACAAAAATTCGTCAGTAGAAGAGATTACGAACAAATAAAACAGATAATAAACTGAACAAAGCTTCACAATCCTTCAACATATCTATCAGTGAAATCACATTACAATAACTAAGAATCTCCTTTAGTTTTATCAAAACGGGCTCAGACCAGTTGGTTTACCTAGACACTAGACATATCATGGATTCGAGTGGCTTGGTTGGATTAAAAGGAATATGGCCGGTAAAAACAAATTCGACTTCGCCAGTTTTAAGAAGTCGTCTCGCAATCACGAATAGAAAAACAAACCCCCATTTCCAGACAAATGAAAGGAAAAAGAAAGGACTCAGATAAAGTGCAGATAAGTGTAGAATTACTTGCATCTCCTTTAAAAATTAATATTTTGATATTTTAAACTACAAAATCGTTCGTATATAAGGCAAGTTTGTTTGAGCTTATTCTGAAGACAATTCGTGTTATTAATTTAAAGGTGTTCAAATAAAATTGTAATATATATATATATATATATATATATATATATATATATATATATAGAGAGAGAGAGAGAGAGAGAGAGAGAGAATAAAAGATGTATTGTGACTTTACGTGTTAACACGGGGTCAAACATCAAATATAAAAAATAAATGTATATTCACACTATATGTTCCAGCCAGTTAATAAAAGAAAAGTCCCATACCGAAAACTTAGACAAAGTAGCTTGAGAATCCAAATCTGCAGCTTTGGTGTGATCTCCAAAAAATTGGGATGATGAAATAGATTTAGCATTTGAGAACTTCCTTCTTGCCTCATCAGATTCCTGAATCTTAAGAATACATGCGAAAGTAAAATAAGGTGCAGGTTTAACAAATTTCTTAAAGAAACAACGCAGTTTTACAGATGATCAGCAACAAGTACTTAAGTCAAACAAGATAATAAATGACCTCTCACGGGTAGCAGGAATTTCAACTGTGTATTCTGAAAAATAATAGAAAAGTCATTGAGACTTGGTAGGAACAATATTAGTTCACCGAAGACCTTTCGGCCTAATCGGTAATAATTACCATTTCCATTTAAACTAGTTTAATTTTAATGTTAAATAGTCAATTCTAAATGGCCTCACGTATGGTTTATATGATGCAACAAAGTTACGATGATATCATTATCACATTATAGTATACAACCAATGAACTATGACCGCAAAGTAAGTCTCCTGGTCTTTTATATCGACATACTTTAAATGCTAATATGTTTGTGATTATAAACAAAGAATGCAATTTAATACACTATTCTATGTGTATGCTAACTTTTCCTTTCTAGTAAAACCTCACAAGGTAGCACTTTCTCCCATTGTTGACCAAGCTAGCATTTCCATGGAATTTTATGTTGTAAAAATCATTGAAGTGAATGGAAACGAAATATTCATATGTATGCCAACTGCATGCATATACAATTACATTTCAGGGGCAAAAGATGCAGGCTTATTAGCTTACTTGCACTTTGGAGGAGCTTGGCCCGGATTTCTTTGGAAAGCCACCATCCATTCCAAAGTCTGCAAAAAAGCTTGATGACTTTGGTGGAGACACGTGACTCATGACGGATGAGCCTCCAGTATTCAACTCAGAGGATTGGACATTTTCTACATACTCAAACCGAGATGTCAGAGCTGGTCCAGCAGGCATATTGTTTGTTGAGGATGGAACAGGAGCAGGGGCTTCCTCAGGCTTCTGCTCATAGATAGACTCACTTGTCTGCATTTCATAAGGATAATTTGTCAATAATTAAGGTCACCAAATTAAAATAGTGTAGAAGATAATAAAAAACCAACAAGGACTTCTAGCATATATCTTCAAACAAAATATAACTATTTGCATACCTTTTTAGTGAGTTTACGAGCACCAAGCCCCCCACCCTTCCCAGCTTTTTTACCACCAATAGGTTTCTTGACAGTACTTGAAATTACTGAGTGAGAAGCCCTAGGTGAAGAGGTGACCTCAGGCTTTTCAGGCTTTTCCAGAATGTTTTCTTTTGGAACTTCATTGGTCCTGATTTCAGGAAGCCCATTAATACCCTGGGAAGACTGAGAAGCAACAGGTGATGAAGGCAAGCCTCCGTCCTCAGCCATACTTTTAGCCACTTCCTTGGAAAGAAGTTGCCTATACAAGTCCGCAGCTCTGGATGTGTATTTAGCCTCTATTTTGCCACCATCAGTCCAACCATGTTGCTTAAAGAAAACCTGTGCACGATTGTTTCCTCCAAAGCTCATCATCTTTAGTTGCTCAGGACTCCATGAGTCTAAATTTGTAGACCTACATATAGAATGGCATAAAGTTTTTTAGCTGTCAATCTGTGTTCTTTATTTGCAACAACTACCTACCTGTTGATTCATTTTAGTATGTTTCACAGAATAACTATACATAAAATAAAGATGCAGAACAACACGAGTAAAATTTATATTTAGTGATAACTCTGGTAAGTATTTCAAATCTTGGAAAGAGTAATAAAATATGAAATATGCAAAGCTCCTTGCAACTCATTGAATATACAAATATAGCCATTTTAGATTAAGAAATCATGTATGCTTAAAACAAATGCCTCCAGCCCAAACTTTTCCAGACACACGTCCCTGAAAAACCAACTACTGTCTGATAATTCCATGATTGCTTCATTTATTTTCAAAGAAGTATCCATTCAGCTACCCACAAAGAGCATAGTAAAATATTAACTACATAGCAAATTATCCTATCAAGCCACAAACTCATTTCTTGACTGAATAATCTAATGGAAAATAATAAAAGGGAATCAGAAACAATAAAGATATTTGCCCAGGCTTCATCCTCACAAACACAAAATCTCATGCAAACCATACATAACCTTTTTTTCTGAAGGAACCACATTGGGGTCCCTTTCAACTATGAGAGGACAAAGTCTGTCCAAGGATCATTACTAAACTTGAAAAGCAATATTCAGAAAGAGTTACATGCTTTGAATTAAAATTAAAATTCCCCATGACAAAGGACATCACCAAATCATTTTACTACAAATCCCATATCATATCCCAAGTTATGCTGATTTCCATTAAAAGACCTGCACTCCAAACAATCAACAGACACAAGACCTGTATCTTACGTGATTTGAATCATGTTTGAGGCATGGTTCAAAGCTTTTCAGGAGTTCTAATAAAAGAGCTTGCAAGGCGATTGTAGGTGAGAGCCTTACTGCACAGCATATGGCATTCATATCAAGAGTCCTGAACAAAAACTTGACAAATTACAATTCTAAGAATCAACTGGGTTGTGCCTCAAGAAGACTAATAGAAAATCTTAGTGGTGAATTGAAAGTGTTCACGAAAGTAAAGAATCTTCGTGGAATGGAAGAGTTTAAAAGGGATTATCTAAAGGCAACGCCTCTCCTATGTGCAAGTGCAATTATGATGCAAACTGGACAAAGTACCTAAAGGCCAAAACAAGACAAGAAAACCCACAAGTGAGGCATGATTCAGTCCTTTTTGTGGAGTTTTGACAAGATCATGGAACAGGAAATGGAAATGTAGAATTATTAATTTTTCCAAACATACGAAAAGGAAGTAAACATGGATGGACAGAGGAGGTTAAGGAAGAAGAAATAGAAGGTTTATAACCGAGTGCAATGGCATCATGCAATCCACGTAACCCACATCACCTAATGGAATGAGGCTCCTCTTATTCATGCCGCAACTAGAGACCAAATTCTGGAGTCTGGTTTCATTTATTATTCGAGTTTTAACCAAATTGGCTTAGGGAAATCTCTAAATGATAACACATCACCGCATTACAACGCAGTGCACTAAATTCAGTGCACTAAATTCATCCGTATAAACACTCAGAACCCCCACTAAAACACCATACAACACTCCCAATACAAAATCAGCCACACAATTATATTGCAAACCGAGACAAACAAACAATTTCGCAGAGAAAACTGAACGAACAGATTCACCATTCAAAAAAATCATCCACGCCTTACCTCACGAAGCTGATGTGCACGCCGAGACTGCGGTGAACGGCGGAGCAATCTATGCAGAGGAAGATCCCATACGTGACGGACGCCCAGGTAGGATTCTTCGCATTGCAATCGAAACACATCTGAAAAGAAAAAAACAAGGCACAGAAATTAAAAAATGAAACATAGGAGAAGCACGGAAAGGCAGATCTGAAACCAGATCTCGTAAATCAGAAAGCAGAAACGAAAATTCAGTGCACATAAAGAGAAATCAAGAAATGAGCGATAAAATTGAATAGAAAATAAACCTTATTTTCAGACTTAGCCTTGAGTTTCCTGAAGACAATGTTCTTGTCGGTGACGGCATCGGACGCCATTGGAAGATGAAAAGAAAAAACCTAAAAGAAATCTAAGACTGGAAATGATTATTTATTTTGTTTTCAAGTTTCCGCAAATGAATCTCAGGGGTGCTTTGGAGAACAGGAACACCACCTGAGGAATTTAGATTGAGGGAAGAAAATTTGCAGGCAGAACCACAAATGTTGTTTGCCTATGAACGTTTGTGCATATATTTATTTATTTTCTTTGTCTTAAAAAGGACCTTTTACTACCGAAATATTTAAATGACGGAATTGCCCTCCAGAGAATTCAGGGAGAGCGTTGTTGGCCTTCGCGTTTTCTCAAGTGGGTGAATGGTTGCTATCCCTAACCAAGACGGTTCAAATAACCCTTCTCTCTCAACTCCCCTAAACGTCGTCCTCTACACTGCCTTTATAATTCTTTCAGTTTCCAAATCAATGATTTTAAAATTCATTCAAATACTCTTCAATTATCCAACCAGCGTTCAAATACAACACAAAATGATAGATTTATAACATTTAAAATACATCTAGATTTAAAATAAAATACCTAATCTCTCTTTGAATTAAAATGTTAATATCATTTATTCATAATGATAAGTTTAATAATAAAATATGCGCGTAAGTGTGTAGGTTTTTTTATAATTTTTTTAGAAAAAAATTGTTCACATGTTAAGTTTATGTGTCAGGTAATATTATTAGTGTTATATTTAATTCAGTTTGTATATATATTTTCTATTTAATTCAATTTTAATGTTTTAAAAAAATTGGAGCATTTTTGTTCTTTTTTAAATGAAACTAAATTTTGTTGTGTAAATGTTAATTTATGTATATATTAAAAGTAATTTTTTTATTAAATATTTCTAAAATTATTTTTAAATTAACAATTTTATTAAATTGTGTTTCTGCTGAATGGGACGGGGGAAAACTCCTGCTGCCTCCGCCCGGAAACACTCCTCCTCTTCCGATCGGTTCTTCTTCCTTCGCTCCTGACGCTCGTCCTTTCACTCTCCTCACGCTCGTTCTCCACACAAATGGGTTGACCTGCAGCAAACACTCTGACGCTCAAGTCAGAATGGGTTTTAGCAAGTCTATGTAATTATCACAGAACAGAGAGTTTACCTTCTCCTTTGACTGTTATTTATATAATTTCAGATAATATTACCCATTAATGTACCTTTTAATGGCTTTCAATGTGCATCTTAAATACTCGACAACGACCGTTACCTCATTAACTAATCATTCATGAGCCTTCAACTGCTGTCTCCAGCCCATAGTTTTAGGTGTTCGCCCGACTGGTCGTATTGCTCCTAAGAGACCCGATCGGACGTATCAGGCTGAGACACCCGATCGGATATATTAGCTTTGCTTCTACCCGATCGGCACTGTCTAAAACCTTCCCGGTCGGTTGCTCGCCCTCGGTAGTAACACAAGTCCCCCAAGCCCTAGCAAAAATATTTTTGCGTAGGGTTTTGAAGTGACCTCCGTTCGGCCCTTTTCTTCTTCTGTCTCACTAGGTCTTTAACATACTAACACTTGCTCTGGTGAGAACTGTAAAGTCACGACTGTAACTTTTAGGCAGGAAATGTGAAAAAACGAAACGTCTTACTGCCTGAACCGTCAGATTTTGCTATTACCGAAACGTCACGTCTCTCAAACCGTCAGATCTCTTGACGTTTGACGCTTCAGATATACCAGTTGAGTCGGTTTTAATCTTGGTATAAATACCCGTTCTTTTACCCTAATTTTTCACTTTAATCTCCTCGTCGTCGCCAGCCTCTCCTTCCTCTGAATCTTCCTCTGCTCCTTTGGTTCTCCACTCCTCAGGTAATCATGTCTTCTGATTTCTCCGGCGACGAGGGTAGGGGTATGCTGACGATGACAATGCCAGTCCATCTTCATCCCTGGCCGCATTCACCGGTGCCGGCGCTAGGGCCTCACCTTCGGGGAACTCCTCCGATCTCCTGGTTGACAGTGATGCTCCTGACGAAGTTGCCATCCACGTGGACTCAACCGGCACTTGGGATGGGAAGCCCCGAGCTTGGCCACCTGTTCCCGGCTACGACTGGGTGCCTCATGAAGTTAGGCAACTTCCCTCTTCTTTTTACGATCGCCAGGCTTTCCGCAATTTAATCAACCACATTTGTTTGGTTAAGACTGCTGCCGACGCTAGGCATTTCAAACTAGCCATCTGTCAGAGGACCGAGCGTGTCTGCCACGGTCGGGGCAACTACCCCAATGACTTCTTCTATGTTTATGCCACGATGTTCAAGGATTTGAAGGTTCTTCTGCCCTTCTCTGATTTCCAGATGGGTGTACTGAGAACACTTAACTTGGCTCCCACCTAGCTTCATCCGAACGGTTCGGCCTTCATGCAAGAGTTCTCCGCCATCTGCTCCGGTTTAGCTCTCAAACCGACTTCTACCGCCTTCCTTTATTTCTTTCATGTACAGCCTCACCCGTCCAAGCCTTGGGTTTCCCTTCGGACGGTCGGGAACAAACATCTGTTAACCCTTTACAACAGCTCCTATAAAGACTTTAAAAATCACTTTTTTAAAGTCGTGCCGACGGAAACCGGATACCAGAGCTTATGCTCTTCGGCCCAAGAGGCCAAGTTTCCTTTTTACTGGACCCGAGATCCCCGGAAGGTCCTTTCCTGGCCTAAGCCCCAGATGACTCCCGAGGACCTGGATTTAATAAACCAACTTTGTCAGCTACCCCCCAAATCCTCTTGCCGTGTTCTGATCGGTTTTTTGGGCAACAAAAATCTGCCATCTAATGTGTTCGGTAAGCTATCTTTGATTGCCTTTCGTTGAGCAGCCGTTTGGAACTTATCTGAATTTTCTTCCGCTTTGTAGATTATCTATCAAAGATGGATCCGTCCAAGAACAGCACCTTCGCCCGCCTGTTCGCTCAAAGAGGGGGCGAAGTAAGAAAACCGGGCGGGAGCTCGTCCCATGCCCCGTCGACTGTCGTTGCCCCTGCAACTTCCCGACCAACCCAGCAGACTTCCGTTCCTCCACCTCCGGTTGAGGTTGTTCCCGATCAGGCTCCCCCGATCGAGTCGCACCCCAAGAAGAAGGCGAAACGAAAGGCTGCTCGGGAGGCCTCTGCTGAATCCCAACAAGCTAAGAGGCGTATGCCCGACGGGCCTCCTCTCCCCGGTCTGCTGAGTCCAAACTCATGGGTGGCCAAGCGTCTCCATTTCAACCTTTTCACTGAGGAAAAGACCCTGGTCAGTGGGATGACCGAGGAAGAGGCCTCCAACATGTCTCTGGAGTTGACGACACAATTGGCCTTGTGTCAGACCTATGCCGCCCAGAAAAAAGCATCTGCTTCCGCCGAGCTTCAAGCGCTCCAAGCAAAGTTCGACTCCACTTTCAAGGCCAACCAGGACCTTACCCTTCGGCTGGCCGAGACCGAACGGATGGCGGAAGAGGACAAGAAGAAAACCAGCACACTGTTGGCCGAGGCTCGCGCTACTCAGCATCGTATGCAACGGTCTTTGGATGATGCCAAACTTGACCTCCAAAAGGCCACCTCTTCCAACGCAACTCTGACAGCCGAGCGGGATTCTCTCCGCGATCAAGTAACCAAGTTGGAGGCAGAAGTCAAGCTGCTGGGCGACGAAGTGGTGAACGAGCATGTGCTCGGTTTTGACAAGGCTCTCGCCCAGTGTAATCTTCTTTTCCAAGTGCCTACCGACGACCCCCGCCTGGACGTGAGCATGATGGTGGTGGACAATAAACTAGTTCCAATCCAAATTCCCCCATCTTCTCCTCCGGTCGGTCAGAATGTCGAAGCTGCCGTCGAAGTGGTTGGAGAGACCGGCGAAACCGATCGGCGAGAAAGTTAGCTGCGAAACCGATCGTCGGTCTCTCCAACCACTTCGACGGCAGCTTCGACATTCTGACCGACCGGAGGAGAAGATGGGGGAATTTGGATTGGAACTAGTTTATTGTCCACCACCATCATGCTCACGTCCAGGCCGGGGTCGTCAGTAGGCACTTGGAAAAGAAGATTACACTGGGTAAATCTGACGGTTCAGGCGGTAAGACGTTTCGTTTTTTCACATTTCCCGCCTAAAAGTTACAGTCGTAACTTTACAGTTCTCACCAGAGCAAGTGTTAGTATGTTAAAGACCTAATGAGACAGAGGAAGAAAAGGGCTGAACGGAGGTCACTTCAAAACCCTACGCAAAAATATTTTTGCTAGGGCTTGGGGGACTTGTGTTACTACCGAGGGCGGGCAACCGACCGGGAAGGTTGTAGACAGTGCCGATCGGGTAGAAGCAAAGCTAATATATCCGATCGGGTGTCTTAGCCTGATACGTCCGATCGGGTCTCTTAGGAGCAATACGACCAGTCGGGCGAACACCTAAAGCTATGGGCTGGAGTCAGCAGTTGAAGGCTCATGAATGATTAGTTAATGAGGTAACGGTCGTTGTCGAGTATTTAAGATGTGCATTGAAAGCCATTAAAAGGTACATTAATGGGTAATATTCTCTGAAATTATATAAATAGCAGTCAAAGGAGAAGGTAAACTCTCTGTTCTGTGATAATTACATAGACTTGCTAAAGCCCATTCTGACTTGAGCGTCGGAGTGTTTGCTGCAGGTCAACCCATTTGCGTGGAGAACGAGCGTGAGGAGAGTGAAAGGACGAGCGTCAGGAGCGAAGGAAGAAGAACCGATCGGAGGAGGAGGAGTGTTTCCGGGCGGAGGCAGCATGAGTTTTCCCCGATCCCATTCAGCAGAAACAAATTGTATTTAAATAAAGTTGTTTATAATCTTGTAAAAATATATTAATTAATAATATAATACCTCTAAATATTTACTTGGTAAAGAAACTTAAATTTATTTAATAAATTTAATAATATTTATATGATAAATGGAAAAATATCTTACTTAAAATAAAATATGGAATAAATATTTATTTGACTTAAAATATTATAATTTAAAATTAAAATAATTAAAAAATTCAATTTTTATTATATAATTAAAAAACGTATATAAAATCGTTTAAGTAAATAATACTTATAATAAATTAATTTAATATGTAACTACTTTAATTATTTTAATTTAATATATTAAAAAGTTAATTTTAATAAAAATATCACTAAACTATTTATATAAATAATAAATTTAGTCCCAAAGCACAATATTATATCAAACAAAAAACATGTATAAGGAACAAAATATTTATAGTGTAACACTAACATTAAATATGTAATATACCATGGATCTAACATCTTAACAAAAATAATTTAAAAATCTATGATACGTGACATGTATTTATTATCTTTAATACAATATTAATAAATATAAACTAATTGAGTCAATTTTTTATAAATTAAAAATTGATTGAAAGAAAAATATAAATGAGAGCTTACTTAAAAAAATTTCAACCAAAATTCCAACCATCAAAATTAATAAACCTTTATATACATAATAAAAGAAAATAATAAATATTTTGATTGATTTTGTTCTTTATAATAATTTATTTAGAATAATGTGTTACTAAATATTTTTTAATTACACCATTTTTTAATTAATTGACCCATTTCTTCTTTAGTTTTCTTTTTCAAAACAGATATTAAATTAAATGTTTGACATTCTCTTCGGCATTAAATTGTAAATAAAGCATGGTTACCCCAACTGTGTGGCTTCTACGGAGTTGTTTCTTTTTGCATGCTTATATGGGAGTCATTAAAAAATCAAATTGTCCTATCGTGGTCTTCTATCAATTTTAATCTAGAAAGTACTTTTAAGGTTTAAACCCTCGTTTAATCCTCATATTTGTTGGTCAATCTCAAATGGGTCATCGTTTTTTTTCGGTTTCAATTGGATCCTTAAACTTGTAAATTATCTCAATTTGGTCCAAATATTATGTGGAATTTTTTAACTTAATTAACCGTGTTTGACGTGGCACAATAAATTAGTAGTGTTAAGAATTTTTTAGGATTAGAAATATTTTAATAAAATAGGGTTAGAAAAAGGGAATTAGGGATTTAATCTCTAAATCCAATAGAAGAACACACGAGATAGCACTCAATCATCGTTCTCCACCATCATGCAAGGCCTGAACTCGCTCACCCTCCACGTTTCTCCCTTGGACCCGATTCGCGCTCCCAACAATGCCGCCAACAGAAGGGTCGCCGCCGCCAAACGCGTCTTCTTTGTCTCCGCCACGGCATCATTCATATTTCACAGACAACAACCACTCCTCGTTTTGCACCCTTTTCTCTATCTGCACCAAGGCCCATTTTTGATCGCACCCCAACTCTTCTCCCACCTAATATTTTGATGCCCACCATCTCCTCTACGCATTTCTGGGTTTTAAGACTACGCTATTGTTTCGCCCCTACACTTCCACTGTGTTGGGATTCAACTTTTTCCGTTAGGGTTTTAACCATCTAAACTCTTCTCTTGTTGCAACCAAGCAACTCTCTTATTGTTTGATTCATTTGGGTGTTTTGCAAAATCTGGTTTTGGTAACTTTTGGGGATTCGTTTGGTGCTTTGAAATTGTGTTGTACCATCTGTTTGTGTTATTTTTGGGTAATACCCATAATTGGTTTGTTGAATTTCAAAGTTTTTTTATCTTATTTTTACTGTTTAATGTTTTTTGACTACTAAGGGAATTAAGTTTTGTCTTGGTCTGTTTGTTGTGCAAGGGGCAAAAGTTTCCCTTCCGAACTCTGTGGAAGAACCCTGAGATAATAACTATCGCTGCATTGTGATTCTCATTGTTATCCATATTGTCATTGTTCTTTAACTTCTCCAGTTTCTTTGTCCTCCGTTTCACTATTGTTCTCCTCATTATCCTTCAATGTACTCTCACTCTCCTTGTTGTCCATATTTTGATTCTTTGGATTTGTTTCTGGCGTCGGAGGGTACCCTTCTCTCAAGTTAAAGTCTCATATTTGCAGAGCTCTTAATCCTAAGATATGTCAATTGGTAGAGATGAATCCTGATAATACTTAGACAATACTTAATAACAAATTAAATAACAAATTCCACGTAATATAAGACATATACATAAGCAAATTAAGTGTGCACCACGTCAGCCAATTTTAACGCCGTTTGTGAAAACTTAACGGACATGTCTTAATTGACTCAATTTTTCAAATATTTGGACCTAATTGAGATAATTTACAAGTTTATGGACTTAATTGAGACCGAAAAAAACAACGATGACCCACTTGAGATTTACCAACAAATATGAGGATCAAACGAGGGTTTAAACATACTTTTAATTATACAATTTGAAAGTAATTTTTTATATAATATATTTAAATTGTATAATTTGAATATATTTTTATATTAAACAATTTAAAAGTCAAAAAATAATTTTAGGATTGTGTTTTAAAAATTATTTTTATACAAAAATCATTTTCGACAATTTAAAAAATGATTTTCAGATTATACAATTTGAAAGTAAAAATAAAATAGATTTTACCATTCAGAATTCCAAATTAACTTTTGAATTATATGATTTAAAAGTTTTCCTTATACTAAAAAATATATTTTAGATGGGATAGTCTAAAACTCATAGACAATGTGAGTTTTCATATTTACCAAGAAAAAAATAAAGGGGTGCCAAAAGAAATCCCTGATTGAGTAATAAAGAGGATTTGTTTAGGGTTCTATGGACACTTGTGTTGGAGTAGTTCCTTCATGTACATCTACAAATTTCCTTCCTGTACTCTTATAAATTATTGTATATCAGATGGTGTATTTTGACATGTGAATTTTGTATGCTGAAATATAATTTTTGTACTTCAATTATTACAATCGGAAAAACATTTATATTTTGAAATACATTTATTATTTTATATTCTAAAATGTGTAATTTATAATTGAAAATATTTATGGGGGTGCAAGTTGAAATTATCAAAGTGCAAAAATAAATGGTCTTGTGTTGGTAACTACATTGGATTTAATAATCTCAGCCTTCATAACACACGCGGCTTGCAATTTCACATAGGAAGCCCTAATGGACGCCGAATACACATTGGGCCACTGTACTGAAAAAGGCTCTTTCAGGTTTCTAAGGTCAAGTTTTGGCGCTTCTTTTTTATCTCCTGTTTTTCTTTCTTTTCTTTCAAAAATAAATAAATAAATAAATAAACAAATATATATATATATATATATTATTTTACCCTCTTCATGTAATAACAAATAGGATAACATCATGTCAACAATTTTGGGAGATGTGATGTGAACTGAAACATCAGTTAATTTCTTTTACGGTATAGATATAGGGATTTTAGAATTCGATGTACAGTTAAGCATACTGGATTTCTAAATATGGTGAACACTTATTAAAGCCAGATTTTACAATTATAGTATTAAAAAAATTTACATTTAATCGGATTTGAAATTTAGTGAACAAAAAATATTCATACATAATTAAATTTTAAAATTTGATAAAAAGAATGTAGACATAATTGAATTTCAAAATATGATAAAAAAAATTAATAATTAACTGAATTTTAAAATTTGATAAAAAAAATCAACACAAAACCAATTTTAAAAACCAATAAATAAAAATTCACACATAACCGAATTTTAAAATTCGGTAAAAAAAAGTAAAATTCGTGAATGAAAAATCTAATTAAACAAGAAAAGTTAAACTTGTAAACATTCTCCGTTACAAAAATTTCAATTTATGAATTTTAAAATTCAGTTAAGTTTCAAATTTTTGTTTACTGAATTTTGAAACCTGATTTTAATTTTTTTATTTATCGAAATTCAAAATTCAATTAAATGTTAATATTTTTGTTCACCAAATTTTAAAATTTAATTGTGTAAATTTTGTTTTCACTAAATTTCGAAATCGTGTTAACTTTTTCTTCACCAGATTTCAAAATGCAATTATTTTGAAATCGTGTTAACCTTTTGTTCACCAGATTTCAAAATGCAATTAAGTATTAATTTATTTTCATTAAATTTTGAAATCTAGTTAAATATTAAATTTTTTTGTTTATCAAATTTTGAAATCCAGTTATATGAATTTCTATGTTTGTTAATAAGATTTCATAATTCGATAAACTTTTTAACTAGATTTCAAAATTTAGTGTGTGCTAGATTTCAAAATTTGGTTGTGGATTGCATACACCTATATCACATATATAACAATTATTTATTTATTTAAAATATAATTTGGTAGGGGTAAAATGGAAATTGCAACAAAAGTTAGAGGTGTAGAAAGAAAACAATGGGGTGATGAAGAAACTCCTCTGATCTTATGACACTTTTTTGTAAAAAAGAAAATTATGAGACAAAAAAAATAAGCATGTTCCAAAGTGAAGAAAGCACTTTTAAATTTTCAACTATGTTATTGTTTAGGGTGTTGCTCCCTCCATCACAACACCTTTCTCTCTCCACTTCCCTTTTATTATTTTGTCCCTCAGTAAAATTTTATTTTTAGGGTTATTATTTTTTAATTTTACCCATTCACAACCTATTTCATTAATAATCTATTCTAGTCTCATACATCAGTAAAATAATTTTCTTTCATTTTAACATTATATTTCTTCCTCTCTTTCTTTCGTCGTTGTGATCAGTTGAATCTTTGATTAATAAATGTCTCTTTTTTTGTGATTCCCTATTTATTTAGTTTCATCCTAATCGACAAGGATAAAATTCAGACTTTCTTTTGAATGTTCAATTATTTCAGTGTAATTATCAGGCGAACAATACTAGAATCACGCTATGTAGGATTTGAACCTACGACATCGGGTTTTGGAGACCCGCGTTCTGCCGAACTGAACTAAGAGCGCTTTTTTTTCATAAATTCTTTTCTACTATGATCCAAATCCATTTTGCATATAGATATTCAGTATGTATGTTCAATTGGAATTCGTCTTCAAAGGTTTCCGGTTTATTGCTCATTTTAACATTATATTTCTTCCTCTTTTTCTTTCGTCGTTGTGAGATACTACAAGTTGCAAAGGTTGGTGGTGGTGGAAAGAATTATCAAGTAGTCTCCCTCTCGTGGTGCAGTGCGTGGAGTGGTGCAGTGTGTAGAGTGCTTCCTCGTATTCGAATAAACCTTGAAATAAAATCCTAAAATAAAAAACCTAACCTTTAAACAGAGGTGACATCCTTCGACGGATGTCAACATCCTTCAACGGATGTCAACATCCGTTTAAGGAAAAAACGTATTTATTTTAGAGTTTGTTTTATTAGGTTACATCTTCGTTGATGTATATTTCCTCATGCTGGTTGATGCTCTGGACGTTCCTTGATGTTTTTCCACACCACAACGGTGACGCTCCTTCACACCACGGCGGCAATGGAAGCTTTCAAACCAAAAAAAAAAAGCTGAGAAGAAAAAGGAATGGAAGTGCGGGAGGTGGGGAGGTGAAACGAAAATGGGGAAAGGGGAAGAGAGTTCCGTGGATGGATGCTGGAAAAGTAAAATTAGGGTTTCAAATTATTTAAAATAGGATAAAAGTGAAAATCTTTTTAACTTAAGGATATAATTGTATTTAAAATAATGTGGAGAGGTGGAAGAAGTATAGAATGGTGGTGGAAGGAGCAATGTCGTATTATTTAAGGAGCACTTCTTCCAAATTTTTTGTTGTAATGTCTCACAAATTTTACTAAGGGTTTTGTACATATCACAATATATCAGAACACGATATATAAATTATTTTATTATATTGTAATTAAGGGTTTGCTATATTAATAAGATTTAATTTTCTTACATACGTATATCTTATTTTGACAATGCAAATTATATCTTTTTAAGTGTAGAGATATTATGATGACCTTTTTATCATGACAACTTTTATTATAAATAAAGTCATCATATATTAATACAAAATAACCCTCTTATATTAATTATTTAGACTAAATTACAATACTTTTAGATCCGACGTACATGTGAGAAAGGTAAAAAAAAGACATATTTTTACATTGTTCCATGATACAGAAACAATCAACATAAAAACATGTTTAAGTGGAAAAACATTACTTGGTAGCAAGAAGAACTTCTCAATACAACAACAATGATAAAACAAGGAGACCTCCTCAACATGTGACACAATGGAGCAGCGTAGAAGGCAGCTGAATGCGGCTTTGGAGTATTATAAGGGAAAGTAGCGATCATGGGGCATGATGTAACAACGTGTGGGGCAACAGCGACCGAGTGCACAAAGTCACATATCATCAAGCTGATAACGAGCTAAGGGGCGGACACAATAATCACAACATTAATCATAAAAGAAACATGAAGGAGTGGTTACACAAGAAGAAGTATCGTGAATGATAATTTAAAAAAATAAAAATAAAAAAGGTAGATGTTTTGGCATGGAATGATGTAAATTTTAAATAATTTGTTCCACGTGGCTCTTATCTCTTATTTGTTTTATCTTCTATGTCTCTTATATGTCTAAAACCGTTTAGATGATACATGTAAAAGATACTTTAATGATAAAGCTATTAGGTGACCGATTGAAAGAGTTTTAAATGCGATTATGCATGTCTTTGGACAATCATATCTTAGGCTAATCACGACCCAATTTTGTTAAACCTAATTATTAACATGTTTAGCTTAATTGGATAACTAATTAGATCTTATCGATACCAATCAATTTCATATCAACTTGGACTATCGGTATGATGTGATCTGGTCGGTCTGAACCGATCGATACATATATAGTAGAATAGAATTTCTATGTTTGTTCTCCATCATTGATGTAAAATATCATTTTTATGTTGGGTGCAATAATGTTCGACGTAGAAGTTACTATGTTAGAACTCCTCTATAAATAGAACTTTTTGTACTATTGTCGTCACTATTAGTCACACCATTTTTTGTCTTTGTGATTTGATTATCACTGCCACAACATTATAGTAGATCATTGTTATTAGTAATTCCACCTACACCATTATTATCATTGTCATAGTCTTTTTTTATTACTATGTTGTAAAATCAATTTTTTCTTGGAAAACTTAAGTAATTATATTGCGTTAGAGAAAAAGTATAACATGTTATGATTTTGATTAAATGTTAAAAATAACTAATTATAAAACATAATCACGTTTCATTTACAATATTATGTGCTAACTGATAATGTTAATTTTATTATCATTAGTCATTTTACATGGACAAAATCAACTCTTTTTTAACTTTTAACTTATTTAATTTTTATTTTGATATTTTTTTTGAAGTAGTTAGAAATTGATTACTCACATTTAAATATATACCAAGCGATGTAAAATTGAAATTCAAAGAAATGTAAATAGAAGGTCAAAAAATTGGAAATTTCAAAAGGTCACCTACACTTTGTGCCACTTGAATCAACCTTAGAGCCATGAAGACTAAGATAAAATTTGTCACTAGGGTTGGGTGTCACCTTCTAGTGGTGAATTACCCTAAGCGCCACTTAAATCCTAGAGTGTCATTTGATCAATAAGCTCATTTCTTGCTTCTAAGTACCATTTATGTAGTGTTGTCAAAATGAGTTAGAACTCGTAGACAATCCGACCCACCACGAGTTCGAGCCGGGTTGGGTTTGAAAAAAATAATTTTTTTATTTATTTTAAATTGTCTTTCGAGTTTAACATCATCTTAGAGTGAAATTATTTAAATTTGAATTACAAATAAATTGAATTTTTTTTTGGATTTAAAAAAACTTGTAATTAAGTATTAAGTGAGCTAGTGAGCAAACCCGTTTAACCCACCAACCCGTGGTGGACCGGGCCGGGTTCAAATTTTTTCGGCTCGCTAATAAATGAGTCGGGTTGGGTTGGCTCACTAAGTGACCAACCTATGGTAGGCCGGGCTAGGTTGGATCGGGTGGCCCGTTTTGAGAGTACTACATTGATGAATATAAACCATCACAAATTCATCTCCTCATCCAAAAATCAAACATACAATCATCCCTTTTTCTTTTTTTCTTCACTACTATAGCAAAAAAAAGGCATAATACACCATAGAGAGATCAACAACTTCAACTTTGCATTAAGTTGCAATATGGCTGCTTTACCGGAGGCATGTAATCGAAGATACTCGTTGTCTCGTTCACTAACTCAATCATCTAGCTTGTGTTTTCGTTTTCCATGGTCGTGTATCTCGAAGCTTCATGAATACTACTCAATGATGACATTTACTTGAAACTCCTATTAGAAGTGAGCTTTAAGCTTAACTCAACCTCTACAAAACCAGCCTGTAAGGTGAGGTTTGCACCCCACTTATATATATATATATATATATTATAATTTGGCCTTATCTCTACTCGATGTGAGACTTCCAACACATCCCCTTCATGTCGAGGTATAGACATCTTGAGCATGAGAGTAGAATTAATGGATGGTCCGATAGTGGCCCGACAACGGGTGGAACAGAATGCTCACATAGATCTCACTAGGATAGGCTCCAACCATGGCTTTGATACCATATTAAAAAGTGGTTTTAAGCCTAACTCAACCCCACAAAACTGGCTTGTATGGTGAGGTTTGCACCCCACTTATATATTATAATTTGGCCTTATCTGTAATCGATGTGAGACTTCCAACACACACCCTTCACGCGAGGTATAAACATTTCGAGCTTGAGAGTAAAATTAATGGGTGGTCTGATAGTGGCCCGACAACGGGTGGAACAAAATGCCCACATAGATCTTGCTAGGATATGCTTCATCCATGGCTCTGATACCATATTAAGAAGTGGTTTTAAGCCTAACTCAACCCCACAAAATCGGCTTGTATGGTGAGGTTTGCACCCCACTTATATATTATAATTTGACCTTATCTTTAGTCGATGTGGGACTTTCAACACACCCCATTCACGTCGAGGTATAAACATCTCGAGCGTGAGAGTAAAATTAGTGGGTGGTCCGATAGTGACCCGACAACGGTGGCACAAAATGGCCACATAGATTTCGCTAGCTAAGGCTCCAACCTGGCCCTGATACCATGGTAAGAAGTGGACTTAAGCCTAACTCAACCCTACAAAATCAGCTTTTAAGTTGAGGTTTGCACCCCACTTATATATTATAATTTGGCCTTATATGTAGTCGATGTGAGACTTTCAACACACCCCTTCACGTCGAGGTATATACATCTTGAGTGTGAGAGTAGAATTAATGGATGGTCCGATAGTGGCCCGACAACGGGTGTAATAGAAGGCCCACATAGATCTCGTTAGGATAGGCTCCAACCATGACTCTGATACCGTATTAAAAAGTGGTTTTAAGCCTAACTCAACCCCACAAAAACGCTTTTATGATGAGGTTTGCACCCTACTTATATATTATAATTTGACCTTATCTATAGTCGATGTGGGACTTCCAACACACCCCCTTTACGCCGAGGTATAGACATCTCGAGCGTGAGAGTAGAATTAATGGGTGGTCCGATAGTGACCCCACAACGGGTGGAACAGAATGCCCACATAGATCTCGCTAGGAAAGACTCCAACCATGGATCTGATACCAAATTAAAAAGTGGTTTTAAGCATAACTCAACCCCACAAACCAGCTTGTATGGTGAGGTTTGCACCCCCATTTATATATTATAATTTGACCTTATCTATAGTTGATGTGAGACTTCCAACACATCCCCTTCACGCCGAGGTATAGACATCTCGAGCATGAGAGTTGAATTATGGGGTGGTCCGATAGTGGCCCGACAACGGGTGGAACAAAATGTCCACACAGATCTCGCTAGGAAAGGTTCCAACCATGGCTTTGATACCATATTAAAAAGTGGTTTTAAGCTTAACTCAATCCCACAAAACTGGCTTGTATGATGAGGTTTGAACTCCATTTTTATTTTATAATTTGACCTTATCTCTAGTCGATGTGAGACTTCCAACAAACTCTTACAGATCTTCGGTCAATAAAGATTGGAGTGACTGAGATTTAAAGGGAGAATGCTCGAACAAGTGGATGTTCATCGGAGAGAGAAACCAACTATGAAAACAAACATTCACAAAAGGAACACAGCATCGACATGGCTAGTCGACGATAATCAGAGACGTCAATGAAGCAAGTGAGATGTTGTGTGGAGGAGGCAAAATCAATGAAAGATAAGGAGCCATCATGTAAATGCGGTTGCGGCGCCTCGCGGAGTAGAGAAGAGAGAGAGTTGATTTATTATTTCTTGTTAAAGAGAAGGAATTAAAGTTTTGTATATAGAGTTTTATATATTTTTGTATTGTGCCATGAATTGGCCCAATATTTCATTTTTCAAACTGTTTCAGTCGGGTTTGGTGGGACCCTACTAAAACACTCCTGATTGTATTGAAGACTGGGTGGATGTTAAAGACCGGACGGACGAACACTGTTCAAAGCGCTTCAGGATGAAGACCGGGCGACCTTTGTTCCAAGCGGGCGACCGTTAGGATCTGGACGAACGTTGAAGTGGACGGACGTAACTCGCTCTCCCTCCTTCTCCAAGCCAGATGGGGGCGTACCTGTTAAAGGTGCTCCAACGCTTAAGTCAGTAAAGTGACCGAACGGTTATAATAAGTGATGCAAGTAGTGCATAATGTGCAGCGTGTGCAGTCTGCCCAAAAATCATACTTGAGACTCTTATTTATACTGGTTGTAATGGGCTTTTACCTTTCGTCGGCTAAATGACGACCCAATCACGTCTTAATCTTCATTAGGAGCTTTAATGAGTTATTACTATTTATAATCCAACCATACGGTTGGCCCGGTGGTTGGTCGGCCGGGATGGTCGGTCAGGGCGTTTAACAGGATGTTAATGATGCATTAGGGGATCGTAGGATAATCAGAGGACCGTACGGTACATCATCCCCCCAAGCCCGAGCATGATGTTAATGATGCGAAGGGGTTTTTGTGCATGGCCTTCCTGAAAGGATGGGTTCTTTGTTTTACTTTCGTTTCTGAGTCCTTTTTGCTTGTTGAGTGGATGGAAAACAAAAACGAGCCAAAGGCCAAGGTTAGGTCAAGAAAAGGTCGAGAAGTTGAGGCCAAGGAGGCCAAGTTGGGGCCGAGGAGACCGAACAATTGAGGCCGATGAGGCTGAAAAGTTGAGGCCTTTAAAGGCCGAGAAGGCCCAGTTTAGGCCGATGGGGCCGAACGATTGAGGCCTTTGGAGGCCAAGTTGTTGAGGCCTTTGGAGGCTGATGGGGCCGAACGATTGAGGCCGAGAAGGCCGAGGAGTTGAGGCTGAGAAGGCCAATTTGAGGCCGAGGGGGTCGAACGATTAAGGCCTTTGGAGGCCGACTATTTGAGGCAGAAAAGGCCACGTTGAGGCTAATAAATGGCCGAACGGTTGAGGCCATTGGAGGCCGAGAGGTTGAGGCCGAGGAGGCCGAATGATCGAGGCCTTTGAAGGCCGAGTTGTTGAGGCCTTTGGAGGCCCAAAACTTGAGGCCATTTCAAGGTCGAAAGGTTGAAGCCACGGAGGCCAAGATGTTGAGGCCTTTGGAGGCCAAGCTAAGGCCTTTGGAGGCTAAGTTAAGGCCTTTGGAGGCCAAGTTAAGGCCTTTGGAGGTCGACGGGGCCAAACGATTGAGGCCTTTGGAGGCCGATGAGTTGAGGCCTTTGAAGGCCGAGAAGGCCAATTTGAGGCCAAGGGGGCCGAACGATTGAGGCCTTTGGAGGCCGAGTAGTTGAGGCCGAGAAGGCCACGTTGAGGCGAAGAAATGGTCGAACAGTTGGGGCCATTAGAGGTCGAGAGGTTGAGGCCGAGGAGGCCGAACGGTCGAGGCCTGTGAAGGCCGAGTGGAGGCCTTTCAAGGCCGAGTTGTTGAGGCCTTTGGAGGCCGAAAACTTGAGGCCATTTCAAGGCCGAACGGTTGAGGCGGCGGAGGCGAGAAGTTGAGGCCTTTGGTGGCCAAGTTAAGGCCTTTGGAGGCCGAGTAGTTGAGACCGAGAAGGCCACGTTGAGGCCAAGATATGGCCGAATGGTTGGGGCCATTGGAGGCCGAGAAATTGAGGCCAAGTTGACAGGGCACACCTTTCATCAACTTTGTCTTTATCTGGAGTCGGGCAGCAGTGGTTCAACAAAGAATTTGTCGTTCACTACCCGACCAAGCTGACAGTAGTTCATTAAAGAACTCGTCGTTTATCAACTTGGTCTTTGTGTGGAGTCGGGCAGTAGTGGTTCAACAAAGAACTCGCCTTTCACTACCCGACAAAGCTGACTAGTTCGTTAAAGAACTCATCGTTCATCAACTTGGTCTTTGTCTGGAGTCGGGCAGTAGTTGTTCAACAAAGAACTCGTCGTTCACTACCCGACCAAGCTAACAGTGGTTCATTAAAGAACTCACCATTCATCAATTTGCTCTTTATCTGGAGTCGGGCAACAGTGGTTCAACAAATAACTCGTCGTTCATTGCCTGGCCAAGCTGACTGGTTCAATTAAGAACTCGTCGTTCATCAACTTAGTCTTTGTCTGGAGTCGGGCATCAGTGGTTCAACAAAAAACTCATCGTTCACTGCCCGGGTTGTTGAGGCCAAAAAGGCGAGGCTGAATGGCGGAGGTCGAATGGTGGATGTACTTGCGGCCACACGGCCAAAAGATCTGATGTTGATGCCAATTTTCACCGTGTACCTAGAGGCCTGGTTTAAGAAAGTACCTAATTACTACGGCCGAGCGGGTGAGGCCTTTAGAGGTCGTGAAGTTGAGGCCTTTGAAGGCCGAGAAGTTGAGGCCTTTGAAAGCCGAGAAGTTGAGGCCTTTGAAGGCCGAGGAGTTGAGGCCGAGAATGCTAAGTGGTCAACTGAGTATCTGCGAGGCCGAACACTTGATGCCAGATTTGTCCAAGTACCTTCAAGGCTAGGTTCGAGGAATTACCTGAAATTAAGGTATGGTCGAACGGATGAATCTGAATGGCCAATCATAAAAGCTGAGAAGCCGTAAAGCCAAATGGTGTAGACTGAATGGTCGCGCGAACGAGGCCAAGTGGCCGAGTGGTCGAGACCGAGTTGTCGGGTTGACGAGGCCGAGCGAAAGAGGCCGAAAGGTTGAGTTGACGTTCTTTTGAGGCACCACTCACTGGTTCCTTATGGCTACAGTGGGGAATACTAGCTCGGCCCCACGGTGGGTGCCAAAATGTTTCGGTCGGGTTTGGTGGGACCCTGCTAAAACACTCCTGATTGTATTGAAGACTAGGTGGATGTTAAAGACCGGACGGATGAACACGGTTCAAAGCGCTTCAGGATGAAGATCGGGCGAGCTTTGTTCCAAGCGGGCGACTGTTAGGATTTGGACGAACGTTGAAGTGGACGGATGTAACTCGCTCTCCCTCCTTCTCCAAGCCGGATGGGGGACGTACCTGTTAAAGGTGCTCCGATGCTCAAGTCAGTAAAGTGACCAAACAGTTATAATAAGTGATGCAAGTAGTGCATAATGTGCAGCGTGTGCAATCTGCCCAGAAATCATACCTGAGACTCTTATTTATACAAATTGTAATTGGCTTTTACCTTTTGTTGGCCTAATGACAGTCCAATCACGCCTTAATCTTCATTAGGGGCTTTAATGAATTATTATTATTTATAATCCAACCATACAGTCAGCCTAGTGGTTAGTCGGTTGGGATGGTCGGTCAATACGTTTAGCAGGAATGATGCATCAGGGACCGTACAGTAATCAAGAACCCCACGGTACACAAACTATTATAATTGGTCTAACATTAAATTAGTTTCTTATAATTAAAATTATTTTTGTAAATAAAACTTAAATAAATAAATTAATTAATTAGCATACAACTTAAAAAGTAATAAAATATCAATAATTAATATTGAGAAAATATTTCTATTATAAAAAACAAATTTGAAATAAAAATTTCCGTACAATTAAAATTAAATTCATTAATAAACTTTAAATAAATTAATTAACTAACCCAAAAAAAATAAACAAAATTAAAAAATATCAATAATGAATTGTGAAAAATATCTCATACTATAATTTGCGATATATGTTTTCTTGCAGTAAAAATTAGTTTTATCAATCAAATTTAAATGAATTAATTAATAAATTAACCCAAAAATTAAAAGAATAAGAAAATATTAATAATAAATTGTAAAAAAAAAATTCTACTATAATTTGGGATAGATGTTTCCTTAGAATAAAAAATTGTTTTATTAATAAAATTTAAATTAATTAATTAATTAATTAATCCTAAAGTTAAAAGAGTTAGAAAATAGTAATAATTAATTACGAAAAACATATTATAATCTAATTTGGAATAAATGTTTCCTTACAGTAAAAAATTGTTTTATCAATAAAATTTAAAAAAATTATTTAATTAATTAACACAAATTAAAAAATAATAAAATCTTAGTAATTAATGGTGAAAAAGTTTTATACAATAATAGAAATAAAATTAAGAATAAATATTTTCCTATAACTAAAATTACGTTTATTAATAAAATTTTAATCAATTATTTAATTAATTAGCAAAAAATTAAAAAATAATAAAATATTTATAATTAATGGTGAAAAAATATTATACTCTAAAAAAATTTAAAAGAAGTGTTTTTCTATAAAAAAATATGTTTATCAATAGAAAAGAAATTTAAAAAAACTGCTTTTTCATAATTAAAATTATTTTAAGCAACAAAATTTAATGAATAAATGAGTTAATTATTAACCAAAAAATTTCTCTATAATTAATGGTGAAAAAATCTTATACTTTAATTAAAAATACTAATATTATTTTTATTACTAAAAATTTTAAATTATTAATAGATTTTATCGATGAATTTTTTATTAATTAATAAAGGATATATTATCGATTAATTTATCAACATAAAATTTGTATTAATCCTTCTATTGAAAAATTTGTCACCAATTATATGTTGTTGTAAAATCTACCAATAATTAAAATTTTAAAACTTATTAGTAAAAGTCATAGTTAATTTAAATTTATTGATAATTATTTTTTGTTAATTTTAAAAAATTTATAATGAATATTGAAGATGTTTTTTTTTTCGAACGTAAACTAGATTTTTGTAATTGACTTTGATTTTTTTATGACTATTTTTTTGTTATCTACACCAATTACATTTCTTGTCAATAAATTGTTTTCTTTCATTTCTGTTAAAAAAACATTATCTATCCATATTAACTATGCTTTTTTTTTATGATGTTAATTGACAAAAATTTTCAAGTAAGTTGAAAAAAAATTCAACCAATAACATTATGAAAATAATCTTCATCAATATTAACTTAAAATAAGCGTAGTTGACATTAACAAAGAATAATTTTGACCAATTTTAATAGAGGGAAAACTTTGTTAAAATTAGTTAAAACAATCTTCCAATTTGACAAAAGAATAAATATCAATTAACATTAAATAAAAAACATCAAAATTGATATATTTTAATTACTCAAAATCATTTTATATTAATTTTTTTTCCTTTTTTCTAATTGAAAAGGTTAAATAATTTAAAACAATATTACTTTGAATTTAATATATTTAAATGTTATATAAATTATGTTTTTTTATATTTTAAATATACAAACAATATTCAATTATATATATATATTAAAAAATTAATTCAAATATTCTTATTAGAATTTTGTTAGGTTAATTCCAAATGAACTAGCTTGATTTTTAGAATGAGTGCGAGCTTTGATATATCATAAGAAGGAAGTCTACCGACAAGGAATCTAACACTCAAGTCAGTAAAAAATATTTTTATGAGTATGATAGGAAAGAATAAGTATTATATTATTGTACTTCCTAGGTTATCATGTATTTATATGTTTTCGTGGTCTCTTAGTGTAACAAAATAAATTCAAGATATAACAACATATTAACCAATATAATAATTGAATTCAATTTATTCTAAACTAAATTTTGTTTATGTTATCATAAATACATCTTTCCCTGATTTTAAGGGGTGTTAATATTTCATACAAATCTCACTATTGAATCTCATGTTCATTGGACAATTTTGGGGCTAGCAATAATAATATATTTTGAGCTGAGAATGTACATAAGTCCACCAAGCTCAAAAGTTAATAATTTTTGCAAGTGAACTAAGTTATTAAATTAACAAGTTTATATGTTCTTTTTATCTCTTTGTACTTAGTTTTATATGCTATTTTGAGTTCTTGGATGAGTTGTTTGTATTTGAGTTGTACTTGAAAACTTTTATTGTTGTTCTTTGGGACACTTAATATATACTTTTATCTTCCAAGTAAGTTTATAATTGGACACTCGTAATGTACTTTGAGTATTTTCTAAGTAAATCTATGATTGGAAAGTCATGCTTAGATTTACCGAGTAGTCACATATTTTGACACTCATGCTCGGATTTATCAAGTAGTCAAATATTTTGATGTTCATGTTCATGCAAAGCCCCTAATGAAGTGGCATTATGAGAAATTTCAAGTTTATATCTTCACACTTCTTTGAGTTTGAGCTCATTCTTTTACTCGCATGTTGAATTATTGAGCAACTATTTACTTTGCTACCTGTTTTTGTATTTAAGATTATTCTTGTATTTCATGTTTAAACTTTAGATCAAGTTGGCAATCCTCATTGTTGTGTTCTTTGTCAAAGTGTTCTCTTGTTAAGCACTAGTAGTGGGTAATTTCCTTTTGCTCTAAGGATGATTTTGATGAAACTTTGGGCTTTTAATGAAAGATGGTGTAACTTGATACTAGTACCACCAAAATTGCAAGTTATGGGGTGCATAGAAGTTTTTAGAGGGAAATATGGTTGAATGTTTACTAAGTAGACTCACAACAAAGAGAAATGAGTCACAATGGACAAACTTAAGAACCTTGTCTTTCCTAGCCATAGTTTTCCTCATACCCTTTGTACAAATTTCCTTATAGAAATCCTCAATGACATCAACACTCTACTAGAGAATATCGCTCGGTCTTTATATTTTTTCACCTGAGTTTCTTTCCATACCTTGTGCATAAGGTTGATCGTTTATTGATCTATCAATATCCTTAGGCATCAAGGATTTTGTGCTTGTCATGGTGAAGAATTATTTGTAAGTTATTATCGTTTTCATCAAAACTTCATCTTCGATTTGGTGTATTAGGCTCTCAATAGTCGAGTTATTGCATCCTTGTCGAAAAAATTCAAGTTCTTATGAGTTTTAAAGTTGCAAATTTTAAACTTGGATCGGTGTACAAGTTGGTTTTAAAGCTTCATAAGTGGTTGGTATGTGATTGCAAACTTTCTTATTGTTGATTGCCAAAGCTCATTTGGAAGAGAGTTTGATGTTGAATATGTGTACATATTTGTTAGCCAAAAGCACCCAAAGTTGTGTGGGGTGTTTGTGAACCACTCAATAATGGAAGGTGACCAAGTATTGGCCATTGGAATTTGTGAGCCTCTTTCTTCTTGTCTTTGCGAAATTTGAAAAAATTATACACAACAAAATGCAAGAAAATAAGAGAAAGAAAAGCATTAGTACTGTCATTAGGATAATTTAGAACAAATTCCACTCATTATTTTCCATAACATATGTGTAATATAAATTGATTACATATGATTTATATTTAACCACTCTATAATTCTTTTAGAAATCAATCACGTAACAACTTTATTCCAATGATATAATAATATATTAACAACAGAAAAATATGGAAAAACTTGAACTTGAGTCTGAAAAAACAGTAGTTGAAGCCATTGCCATACCATGACAACTTTTCTGTGGAATTTGCAAAACATGATGCCACCAACCAATCATATTTTGTGCTTGTTAAATTGATTAACAGGTATGACAAGGACTCTTCAAAATCTGAAGTATTTATCGAATTATTAAAATGAACTTATAGGTTATCATAGAAACACTTTGTACTTTTTTTTCAATGTACCTTTTGTAAGAGAAATTTCCCAAATAGTATTCAATATCATTTTATTTCTACACATGGATTTATTCGTTGTAAGGGCTAAGGATTCGATCCCCCCAAATTTTCATTTGATTTTTCATTCCAGCGTCCACAATTTTTATCAAAATTTTGTTTTTAGGATTGAATTATGGAAAATTTCTTTTCAAATAAAAAGGGTGAAAAAATTATAATTAAAATATGAATATATTATCATATGGTAAATTAATCAAAAAGTTTAGGTAAGAACTTGTTAATAAAAGGATTTGATGATATGATTAGTAGTCTTCATTCTAAAATTTGGTTTATTGGAGGCTAAAACTCTCCTATTATGTTTGGGATTTGTTCATGAATGGAGAATGAGTGATGATTTCATGTAAAAGGAGCATGTGCAATGTGCATTCAAATTTTATCAAAGTAAAGGAAAAAAAAAATAACTGTTTTGATTCAATTATCCATGAATAAAATATTATATCATAATAAAATTTTAATGTAGAAAATAAATGGAGTATGAAAATAACATTCCTCAAATGCATTGTAAAATTTTGATCATAAATACTTATAGTGTTACGAACAAGATTATTGTTATTAGTAATGGATTAATGTAAAGAATAGTTAAGTTAGTAAAATGTATTTTGTAGATATGAGACTAAAAAATGAGTATTAGATTAGTATATGTATCGTTTATAGTGTATCGGATATGAGAGTAAAAAAATGAGTATTAGATTAGTATATTTATTTTATTATAATGTATTTATAGACTTTTATGAACATATTAATATAACAACAAATAAAAAAAACTCAAGGTATAACAACAAATTAATATATATATATATATATATATATATATATATATATATATATATATATATATATATATATATAATAAGTCGATGCAGTTTATAATAAACTGGATCCTATTTATATTATCATATTTCTCTTATTTCAAAGCTATTAATATTTTGTATTGATTTTATACTTAAATATTATGAGTCTAACGATAATAATATATGTTGAATTGAGTATATACATATATTTAAATATTATAAAATCTCCTAATCATAAAGATATTTTATCAAAAAATATATAAAATGAACAAGAAGAGAAATGAAAAAAAAAAAAACTAAATGAGAACAAGACCGTAAATCATACATTTTCTAAAACTATTTTTCTTCTACTAAACATTCCATTTCAATTCTATCTTTATTCTTCCACTTTCATTTTTTTTTTAATGCTTTGAACGAAACTAGACGTAAACAAGAACATTGTAATTTCCTAAACGCTCTCTAGACGCAACTTGTCCTTATTAGCACTTACTAGACGGTCTCAGATAATTTAAAAATATTTTCCAATTTAATCGTGACGATTCTTAATTAATAATATTATTAATTTATTGAATTTACACTAAAGTGACGAGCAGATAACAATTTGTTGGTGAAAAGTATCTAACAAATAGCAGTAACAAAAATAAAAATTAAGCTGCTATCTGCAGCCGAATAGCATTAAATATTTCATTTCTCAAACCACAGAGCAAACCGACACTACAATACTTTTTACTCAAATATTTTCTTTTTATTGTAATCTCATGCTCGAGTAAACACATTGCTGTTGTTTATGTTAAATTACTCAACAATTTATAATAAAAACTATAGTTTACTAAAATCAAACTTAAACTATAAAATATTTAGTCTGCTTAAAAATCTATACTTTCTATACCTTTCTTTAAAATATTTAATCTTCTTAAAAGTATCTTATAAAGAAAATGAAAAATTAATTATCATTCTTATTTTTAAGATGGTCAATATAATATCATGAATCATGATATACGCTATATATGCTTATCTTGGAATTTGAAAGTTCCATTATACTTTTGATTCTAGAAAAAGTTTAAAAAAAAGATATATTTAAATTATCTTTTATTTTAAAATTTATAAATTATGAAAAATTGTTGAGTATACAGAATAAATATAATATAATTTTTTTTTGTGTGGTAAAAGATGTAAGATGTAATGTGTGACCATGAATAAAAGACAGTGACAGAAGAAGGCATGAAGAACGTGCGCTTTAGAAAGCCCAGCATCGTCCACTTGTCCAGAAGCAGCCAATTATTGACCGTGGCCCACATTTTCCTTTCATCATTTGCTTTCCAAGATTCTTTTAGGATTGACCTTCTACACTTTGGTTTTTTCTTTCTCCACCCCTTTTCTCTTAGATCTCTTAGATCTCAATCACTTATCATCATTACAATATATATGTTCAATCAACTTTGAATAATTCTCATTATTCTCTTCTCCATTTCATTTCCAAGTCCTAATGGTGAAATTTTTTATGTTAATCATGTAATTACCCTAACCCTAATTCATGGACGGTGAAAACCAACATGGATTCCAAACGTACCATATATATATATATATAAAAGAAAAAAAGGAATTGAATTGTTCAACTTTGACACCTCCCAAAACCCATGATTTCACCTACTTCTCACTCTCCACCATTATTATTTCCAATCTTTAAAGATCCTACGGTTCTTGCCTATTAAATTATTCTTTTAATTATCGTGACTTAGTGTAGAAATATAAAAGAAAAATATTGTTTTGATGAAATGATAGTAATAAAAAAAAGGTAGAAAGGGTAGTAGAAAAGAGAGTCAAACGGAAATGAGTAAATTATACTAAAAATATTTTTATATTAAGCAGTGTTTGTCTTTACTCCATTAGTTTTTTTTAGCAAAAGTATTTATTATGTCTAATCTTTCTATTCTACAAAAAAAGTTAAAATATCACAGCCCACCTTATGTCAATTTAAAGAATATTTTCTAATATATTATAATAGTCTCGTTTACGTAACTGATGACGTATTATTTGACTGTGCTTACTATTTGGTTTGAATAAATTTTAGTTGAATTGGAAAGTCGTAGCCAGTCTGCCTACATAGAAATAATTGCTAGTTGTGTTACGTAGATTTTGTTTATTGTAATTTTAATTTTAATTATATATATAATAATAATAATAATTGTAACAGTCGAGAATATACTATTAGTGAAAGATTGTTAATACGAATTTTGTGTTATTAAATATGATTTTAATTTTGAAAATTTTAGTTATAATTAATTTTGTTTTAATAATGTTTATATGTTTTAAAATTATATAATTATTTTACTAATTTAAAAAATATGTATAATTCTTATAATTTTTTGATGCTATAGTTATCAAAATGGTTTTTTAAGGCGTTTGATATACACATTTTTTTACTAACTTTTGGGTTTTTCCTTTTATATTTTTTAGGGTGTGTGTTTAGTGATAATTTTTAACATTTTATTTTACTAATTTTCATACATTTTTTTAAATTACTAAATTTAATTTATAATATATAATGTTTACATAGTATTTTTTAAAGGTATTGCATATATGCATTTTTTTACTAGCTACTTTTAAATGTATTTATGCTTTTTTGCGATAACTTATAAATTTTTATTTTACTAATTATTTATATACATTTTTTATATACATTTTAAGTTGTTTTTTAATAATAATTTATATATTATATTTTTATATATTCTCTTTTTTGTTTTTTTATATATTTTTTATTGTAACTAATTATAAATATATACTTAATTTTTTTTTATTATTTTATTTTATTTTATTTATAATGATAATCATTGTACCATTTTTTGCTTTAAACAATAGTTTAAAAGTGTCGTATGAAATTAAAAAAAGTGTGTTACCTAGACTTTAGGCAACACTTTGACAACAGTTTTCTAGACATGATGGATACAACAAAAAGAGTTAAAAGATAACCAAAAAAAATATACCTTTGCTCTGCAAAATCTTGAGATTTCTTGAATCAATTAATTTTCCTTTTGCGCTGTAGTATTATCTTCAGGTCTAACCTGAAAAAAGTAAACAAAATTAAGCGTTGAGACATATTTCATAAATAATTTTATTTTCTTTCTTCTTTTATCATTAATTACTAGATTTTATAACAATTATAAACTAATAATAAATACTATTAATCAACTAATTATCATCTTCCAAAAAACTATTACAAAAAATATGTTTTTATAGACAGTTGATGCGGTGGATGGTTTTAACACATAAAATTAAATATAAATTTAATTTGATATATAACTAACATTTATGTTATGAGACTAGTCATAGAATTAGTTAATTCTCAAAGCGTTCATCCTTGAATTTTGAATCACACACCCATTGCTTAAGAAGAAGACAAGTAGATAATAGAATGATTCAGATAAAATTATACCAAAAAAGTTAAAAGATGACGTGGACCTCTTTGAATGCAAGCATTAATCAGCAAATTAACTAAAGGTAACAACATTTAAGAAAAAGAACATAACAATAGTTATATGTATCAGACTATCTAAGTAGTCATCAACAAAGGTTAAAATATGAAGCTACTAAAAGATTAAAGTGGAAATATACTTTATGCATGATTAAAATCTGCATACATATGGTAAAGCTAATAATATGGTTGACTAACTGCAAATCCATCGTGGGACTACTACATACATTATTCTCGGTGGAAGTTTGGACCAAGCAAAGAGGCTTGGGGATCGTTCTTACATTGGTCTAGATGGCCAACTATTCAATCTTCTCTTCTATATTATAAAAATGTTCTTTAATACCATAATATATTCAGATATCCAAATAGAAGTGGATGAGTAGACTGTTTTAGTAAAAGATAATATGATGTTAAAGTCACTTAAATCGAATGAAATTTAGAAAATGGTGTAATGTAAAACAGAACCAATATAAAACCAAGCTAAAATTCTCTCTAATTACAATGCAATAATATGATAGAGGACTATTACTTGATTCTATAAAAGAAGAACAAATGAATATTTCAAAAAATTTATGATAACATCAATGTGAAAATATTTGAAAGAATAAATTTCTTCGAGACTCATGATATTCCATGAATATTGAAATTCAAAGGACATGAAGATCATGACTTGGAAATCAATTATACAATAGTTTACGCAATTAAAAATATTTTTAATTTTATTTTAATTGCAAATAGTTTGTTTTTATTTTTAAATTTTCAAGTTATTTTTGGTCCCGGTGTCTTTGGGCTTTCTTAGATGGCTTAAATATTTGTGACTATACATAGGGACATCAAATACATATGTAGACACTTTTGAGTCATATTATATGAATTTGCATTATTTGAGACAGGATTCTCTTGATTCTTGAATTAGAACTCTGATATTTTATCAAAGATTAACATCTTTATGACAAATGTGCACTTAACTTATCAATCTACTAGATTGTGGCGTCCTCATCTATGTCTTATTTTACATTCTTCTCTGATTTTTTGTTGTTCTGCCTCTAGAGGACTTAAATTCAAAAGTGGTTGTACTATTTACTAGACAAGATCATATCATTTGGTATCTAGAGCTAGATTTGGTTTGAATATCCTCTTTTGTTTTATTTTTCTGACATATTAAAAAAACCTAAAAATTCCTAAAGGTTTATGTTCTGTGCTTTACTTTGAAGTTTTTCTCGATGAGTTGTTCATAGAATTTTATAAGGAGTAGAACCCCTAATATTTTATTCAATTTTGTTGAGTTTTTAGTTTTTCGTGTTCTTCATTTAAATTGTGCATTTCTACTTTTGATTCGTAAAAATTATCTATTTTTGTGTTTTCTATTAACTGTAGTCCCAATTAACTATTTACCTTGATTTTGCATGAGTTTTGGTGTTTGAAGGACAATCTATTTAGTTATTTTTGTTTGTATGTTGAATTTCAAAATAAAAAAAAATAAGGGATCAATGTCAAAAGGAAACAAATATATGTTGAAAGAAAAGAAAAGAAAAGTAAAGATCTAAGAGTAAAATAAATAAAACTTGTAGAGTTTAACACAATTATTATTTTGCAGTATGACATAACTTATGATTGGTTATGGATTGGTCATTTGACCAAACTCATGTATAGTTTGACCATTCAGTTGAGCTCTCTAGTAGATTGGCCTTGAGGTAGAGCTCTTTAAAGGGCGTATCTAGCCTAACTTTAAAATAATCTGGCCATTCGACCAAGCTCCTTTAGTGACTTATCTAGCCGAGCTCTTTAAGTAGCTTATCCACCCAAACTTTAAATAATCTAGCCATTTTGCCTAGCTCTTTGAGTGGCTTATCCAATCGAGCTCTTGATGTAGATTGGCCATTCGACAAAGCTCCTTGAGTGGCTAATCTAGTCGAACTCTTAGATATGTTGGTCATTCGGGCAAGCTCCATGAATGGCTAATCCAGCCGAGCTCTTTAAGTCGCAGTGTGAGAATATTCCTTTCAACTTGTGCTACTGACTTTAGGCAGGCATTTAGATGGGCTTCCAGTTTAAGCATGCTTTGTCACGTGTTGTCGATTTTAGGCGGTCTCTGCTTAGTGATATCGACATTGGGCATGCTTCCTTTCAATGTTGTCGTCTTCAGGAAGGCTACATTTTGATGTTGCCATCAATGTTGTCGTCTTTGAGTAGGCTTCGTTTTGATGTCGTTGACTCTGGGCGGGTTTTTGTCTTTATTCTTCCATCGACATCCGACTTTGATTTATTATTGAACTTCTATTTCCATCCTCTTAGCCACCCCTCGTGTCTTCTTTGTGTTATCCTTCGAGCATTTTCTGTGTTATTCAATTGAGGGCGGCTAAGATAAGAATGACAACCTGGCCAAACGAGATGATGAGAGGGTGGTTTTGATAGTTGAGGATTTGCCAGCTTTAAAATCCTTCTCCATTGTAAGTCAAGCTTCTTCAGTACTCGGGAACACGTCAATATTGCCTTTTGGTGCTTGGGTATTGAAACATTGACGTTATTTTTGTGCTAAGTCTAGTGCTTTAAATGTCTTGTTCTAGCTCGGTATCCCCTTTATTTTGAGTTTCATATTCGTGGGTGATGGAACCCTCTCCTAGCAATAAGAACGCAAGAAGAAGCTCCAAAACAGATGCGTAGCGGAATGAAAATTGGTGCAGTGAAATGGATGCATAGAAGGTGTTTGATGAAAGTTTGGATGAAGGTGTGGTGTGTGTATGATGCCACCAAGCTCAAAAGGCCTTCCTACTAAGGAAGGAAACTAGAGGAGAGTGAGAGAATTAGAAATTCTCAGGTGATTAAAGAGCAAAAGAAGTTGGAATCAATCCTACAACATTTCATTAAGCTCAAAATTGAGAAATTACATAGACATGACTCTCTTATTTATAGGTAAAGATGAGCCATGTTTCTGACCTAAATTCCCTCCCAAATACAAATTAAATTCGTGCAAGAAGCTCCAGCTAATTAGCTTACGCAAGCCATGCCTTGATCCAGGTCAAAATCAAACATGTGTCTCATTGTGGCTGGGCATGCACTGGATTTGGCTGGGTGAAATTCCAATCCGGAAGCCATTTTGCTTCACAAGTCTAATTTGGAAGGTAAACTCCTAATCCGGAATTCCACCTATTTCTTCCTAACTTTTTCTCTTTTGCTTCCCTTGGCTTCTCTTTTGCTCCTTTGCTTCCCTTGGCTTCTCATGCTTCTTGGGTGGTTCAACCATGATCTCCAAGCCTTATTAGACCCTACAAAACAACAATATAAGTATTTTAGAAAATCCATCTAAGACTTAGAGAAATAAAAATAAGAAAGATCTTTTGAAAGTCCTTCTTCTACTTCCATTTCTTAGCCTTAGCTTAAGTTGGTACTCCTTTGAATGAAATTCCCTAAAGAGGTTTCCATCAATGACACTTTACAATTTGGGTGCCTCATTCAAGGACTTAAGTGTCACGTTCGTGGTCTTTTGTTCATGTAACACTCAAGTAGTTTGGATGCCTCATTTGAGGTCTTTAAGTGCCACGTTTGTGGTCTTTTGAATACTCGGCTCTTAACACTCTTGTGACTATACATCGGGATATGAAGTGCATACCACAAATACCATAATGTTTTTCTATAAGTACATATTGAGCCTCTTGTGATCCAGGTATTTGAGTTGAGGGTATTGTTTCTTACCTTATTCCATCACTAGTACCAAGCTTACCATTGAGTATCATATTGCAGGGTACAAGACCAAAGGTTGATTTGGTCGAGGACTATTGAGGATAAGGAGTGTCGCAATCTCCTCCTTTAATTGCTAAAACATAGTCTCACATTCTTCGTACCAATTGTAAGTTTGAGCTCCTTTCAAGATTCTAAAGAAGAGCTTGTTGGAATAGGGTACTGATGTTGGTTGGGCCAATTAAGAGTGCATACAATGGTACCTCCTTACTTCGAACCGTATTTATAGACTTTGTGATGGACTTTTGATTAAGGTTGACCTAATTACATCTCAAAGATGACTAATCCTGATTTAACATTTAAAATTCGTAATGGTTTAAAGTAAGGAGATAAATTATGCATTAATTACGCCTTTATTATCCGTATAATATGAACTCATTTAACTTTAGCATAAGAAAATCTCTAACAAGTACCACCCCACATGGATTGTGTTTAACCAGTACCAATCAATTTAACATAAAAACTCAACCTTATACCCAAAACACTTATTATTATTAGTTTTTACTTTTTACCTAATTCCATCCATTTCTACTTTATTCTCTTTATTTGTCAATTTTTTCCCCTTAGTTTCTACTTTATTTACTTTGTTCTTTTGTTTTTTACTTTCTAACGAAGCAAAGGTTAAGGGTGTGTATGGATCAAATTTCAATTAAATTAAAAATTACAATTAGAATATATTTTTTAATTATAGTTAAATTAAACTCCATGACGGTTTTTCTTCCACTTTTTTTTTATGATTCTTAGTTTTGATTACCAACATGGGTAATAAATGGTCCTCACAATTTTCTTTGTGTTATTCTCTCCTATTCTTGTAGACAAGACGATCAAAGAGAAAACTATTTGATATTTTGAAAGGAAAGAGAAAAGTTTAAAAATAATCCTTGACACAATTTATACGTTATAGGAAGAAATGTAAATTTTATAATCATTTTCTAATCATTCTTAATTAAATGATTTTAATTTTTTTAAATTAAAATAAATTTATGATGTAATAAAATATATAGCTATATAATATTTTTGTCAAATATAACTGCATAACTCCTCCAATAAAAAGAAAAAGCTACATAATTCCTTAATCTAACCTTATAAATTTTTTATTATTTTTAAAAATATTTTATGGGTATAAAAATATACACATCTGCCAGGTTAATGTAATAGAATAAAAATAAAGAAAAAGTATAATTGTTCTACAAGAGGAGCTTATCTGAACCCGTTGAAATCCAAAAATTCAAGAATCTAGAAAAATAGAAAGTGTTTTTAAAGCAAGGTCTGTCTTTGAGATAACGAGTTAAATGTGTAAATTTATTTCCTTGACAATCACCTCTTATGATTTTTTATATTTTTTTTTGTCATACATGCATTTTTTTTTTCTTATAAAGGAAGGTGATGTTGTCATGGGGTTTGAAGTTGAGAATGATGGCTAAAGAGAAGGAAGATGTATTGCAACAGAACCAAATGAAAATGGAAACATGAAAGTGGACAAAGAAGGAGACCATATGGAAGAAATGTTTGATGGAATACACTTTTATTTTATCAATCCCATATATAAGATACTTTAGGTATTATTAATTAGGATCATAAAGATAATTTATCTTAAAATTTTACACCATAAAATATTATATATCTCATTTAAAAAACACCATATATAAATGTATATAAATTATGGATATGAGTTAAGATTTCTTTTTCAAAATAAATCTATTTAAAAAATTGCCTAAAGAAACTCATTACTATTTTAATGCTTATTTTAATTCTTAAAAATATGTTTATTGTGCATTTTGAGAATTTAATTCTCAACATGATCAAAATAAGGCTCCCATTTCATATGGAAAAATGATTTGAATTTGGACATTGGGAGTCGAATTTTAATTTCATTTTTTTTAATTTTATCAAAAATGAAAAAAAAGGAAAGCAAGGAGAACCTAGTAGTATTGTTAGTTATTGAAAATTCTGTAGTTTGGAGACCAAATTTTCGATATGTGAACGAGTTTGCTTTGACAAATAACATTGAAGATTATTTTGATAGAGTTAAGAGTCTCATATTTGATTAAAAAAGTATTAAAATGAACAATATATAAATAAAATTCATAAATTTATTATTTTGAAGTTTTTGAATTGCAAATGATGTTTTAATATGTTTACTATTCATTAATGTTGAATTATCACTGAAAATCAAATAATTTATTTCATTAATTTTAAAAAAATTTAATATGGGAAAACTTGTTATTAATTAGGTAAAGTTGTGAAAGTTTTAGCTTGAGGTACATATATAGAATAGAGCATGTTTGTAAAATACTATTGAAATTGGTGTTAGTGCTGATAGCCTTGTAGTCAACGGAAGTATAGTAGTAAATCTCACTCTTCCCTTTCTGAAAGGTATCAGAATGTGAATTAATTTACTTCCAAAAGCATCATGTTCATGTTTCCAAGGTCCTAATTAAGCTCCTCTTTCTTTTTTCTTCACAAATTTACCAAGATTTATGTTTTCTGCGTATCTTCTATTAATGGCTAAGATACTTTACACTTATTTATTCTTTAATGGATTCGTTTACTATCATCATCCATGTTTAAATAATAAGGGAGCCTTTTAATTTAAATTTGACATAGTATCAAGTTAAAGCAAAAATATTAAACACAAATAAAGCAAAGCAAAATGCTTCTAGACAAGCCAAAAGTAGTTGTCACAATTTAATTTCATATTTCATATTCAAGGCTATTTGCTGACTATGATATAACAGATTTGATATTTCGTATATTGCAGTTAATTGTTTCGTATACCACCTAATCATATGATTTTATTATTATATATTGTCTATCATGTTCTGTTCCTAGTATTAGTGTTGTTGTTTCTATGACATCATATTATTATGAAATTCTTCTGATAAATAAAAATATATTCTTTTTCAACTGAAAGTAAATAACATTTTTATTGAGTTTTTTTTCCTAACAATAGGTAAATATTTTCAATTTAAATATTTTAAAATAATTGACACATGAGCGAAAACCAAGTTATTGTAATATAAGTTAGTCATGATAAAAATATTTTTGTGACTCTTTATATATAAGATAGTTGATCTTTAAATTGCATAAGAATATAAAAAGAAAATGTGCATTAAAATGAAAAAAAAAACACCATTCTTAAATAAGTGATTATAAATAGGAATAATAAAGAAAACTAATGCTTCAACTACATTTTAAAATTATTTAAAAAACTTAAATAAAAATATATAAAACAATAATGGATAAAGAATAAAAGAAAATTAAATGTGAATTTAACAAATTTCTTTTTTAAATTCATATATACAAAAGAATGAGATATCACAGTCTATCTAGCATTTTTAAAGTCATATATTTTCTTAACTTTTTTTTTTCAATATAGTATTGATCTTCTTCATCTTGAATAGAGTCGACGTCGTCTTATAACTCCATGTCACATTTAATCTCATTATTTTCCTTTAAAGAAACTTATGCTACTATTTGAATCATTATTATTATTTTTACTCTTGTTATAATTTTACCATCGTTTTTATTTTATATTCAACATAACATCTATCATTATTCACTTATCACCATTAATGCCATCACTTAATCATTGTTTACAATTAGTATTATAGCTAATATCAATATCATTATCATAATAATAATAAGTATAGATTATTATTATTATTATTAAATTTCAGTGTCACGATAATATATTATTATTATTATTATTATTATCTGATTATACGAAGAAAGATTTATATTATTATGTTGTTTTTTTCTTGTAACCTATCTCATGAGAACACCTAAGAGAACAAATATTTCATTAATAATTTTGCTTCAAAAGCTGTAGAAAAAGAGTTGTTGAGTGTTGAATAAAAGTTAAGAAAACTTAGAATAAAGAAATAGAGCTGATATCCATAAAGCAATGAGATATTAGAAGTATAAATCTGGGGATGATGATCTCTGACGTTACGAAATAATTCATGAAATAAAAAATAAACAGTACAGCAGACAAGTGGGAATATAAAAGAGGAACACCAAATAAAATATTAAAAAGAGAGGTTAGTTTTGCACATGGGAAAGTGGTATATGCACGTGCTCCACCACAGACAAAAGTTAAATAAAAGTTCATGCACACATCAAACTTTGAGAAAAACGTGACCCAATAATTAAATGCCCTTAAAAATCTTAACAAATATTCATCATCCAGATAAATAATCCCACCTATCCATAAAATAATTAATTCAACTTACTAGTAATATTTTTTAATTAATTTTCTTATTATTTATTAATAAAAATATCTAAATCAGAGAAATAAAGTTTAATATTTTATAAAATCTCTATAAAAAGCTTAATAATTTTGGATGAGGACAAACCACACCAACTTGTTAAGGACCACAATAATCTATCAGCCAACAACGCGTCGTTTTCTTTTCTTTAATTCAATCTACAAAAAGTGAAAACTATAATTTCATATCCACAATCACTCAGTATAAAAAAATCAATCCAAAAAATCTTTCATCTCAAGAGATTTAAATGATTTATGTAATTCTTTTATTTTGAATATTATTATATCATTATACAAACATGCATTATTTTGTAATAATATTTTACATTACTTTTTTAGTTATACAATTTTATTTTCAATAAATTTAAAATATATTTTATTTAGTAAAATAAGTAATTATATAATATTTCTGTTAAAAGTATATAATTTATCTATTTAAAAATAATCATAACATGTTTTTTTAATTATTTTTTAAAATTGTTATTTTAATATAATAGAAATGTAAATACACATTGTATTAATATAGTATAAGTCATTAAAATATAGTACTTTTATTAAAGATGTATAACTTATTTGATTGAGCAAAGAATTGTTGTGATTTGTTTTACGTAAAGTTAATTTTTACTATGAGAATTATATTTTAATTCTTTTTTTAGAGGCTAACTAACTTGTTAATTAATATTTTCTCAGTTAAATGGTTTATTAATTAGTATGTTCACTCTGTAAACTAATTAAACTTTGAAATAGAGTTATTATTTAATTAAGCTGTGATTGTTTTCAACTATTTATATTTTATACATAATTTTTCTAAACGCGATATTGAAAATAAAAGTATGAATAGTCACACATCTTTAAAAAAAATTGGAGATACCCAATATAAAACTAAAAAATTATTTAAATTGGTAATAAATTAAAGGGCTGACTTTTTATATTTAAATTGTTAAAAGTTATTATATGAAAAGAAATGTGGTAGCTCAATTGGTGGGAGCTTGTTAGTATGGGGTTATGAGTTTAACTCTCACCTAGCATACTACTTAGTTTTATTATTTTCAACATGTTGAAATTTGGTGATTTGTACTAAGTGCAATTGGGTTTTTAATCGATGAAAAGTAAGTTTAAGAGTTTGAAGATTTTTGTGATGAAAAATTTATATTTTAACTATTATGAAAAGTGACACATGTATACTTCGTCTCTAAGATTCTTGGAGAGCACTGAAAGTGGACCTTATCCGTAAAGTTAATGAGAAGCATGAAGGGTGGTTGATGAGTATTGTTCATAAATTGCATGTGAGAGTTATTGTGAAAACTTGGTTCCTAACATTGAGATCATTGTTAGTTTTATTATTTGTTGTGATGATATGTTTTGAACCGTTACAACAAGCTTTGTGAATGACTATGTGAGAAAACGATGAAATTGAAAGGTGTTCTGAGAAGGAGTTATGAGGTTTGAGTAAGTTGTTATATTATTATTGATGTATATTATTATTTATAATGTTTGATTTTTTGTTATCTGATTCTTACATGTGCATGTTTCATTGTGATGATCATACAAGTATTGTTGATATACGAGAGCAGATGTTGTTACAGATGTTGATCTGGATACATGATGATAAAAAGTGTTGGGTTTTCTTTGGAAAATAACTATTTTGTATTTGAACTTGTTTTATACAAGGGTTACTTCAAAGTAATGTACAATTAGATTTAATTCCAAACTTTTTTTTATTTTACTCTTGAGTTGTTTATACAAATAAATGAGAGTTTTAGTTTTTCATTAATTTTAAATCAATTTGTTTAATTTTAGTTAATAAATTATGATGTAGGGAAATGTGATTATGAACGATGAATTCTTAAAAGCAAATGAATATGATTTATGGTTGACGATATGATGGTTAAGAATATGTTTATACAATACTATATATACATCAAACAATTGATTAAGTTATAATGAAAATATATTAATTTATTTTACAGTACTATTGATTAAGTTATAATGAAAAGATATTAAATTATTTTACAGTAGTAATATATAGTCGTATTGTCAAAAATTCTCTTAATAGATTTTGATGAACCAATTCAAATAGATGTTTTGGTATGGGGGAGACGGTGGTGTCAATTTTTTATTAGTATGTCTTGTATAACTCTTATTTCTTGTTTGTTTACTCTCTTAGGTCTCCTCTATGTTCAAAATTATTCAAATTGTATTTTAGACTTTTATTTATAATAGTTGTTATGGATTTTTACTTTTCTTTGGCCTAATCAAAACTCAATCATACATTAATCAACATTAGTAGGTTGATTTGTGGTTATTATTGGCTAAGTTTTAATCTGACCTTCATTCTATAATCGGTTGGTCTTGCCATTCAGTCTAAGTGATCAATCCAAGGGTGATCGACCCAAAGGTGGTTAGTCAAGGGTGATCTGTTAAGGGTGATCAGTCCAAAGGGTATGTACAACACATTAACCCTTGAAGCTCGAGTACCTGTAGTAGAAGGGCCGAAGGGGTTTGAAAAAAAATGGTTATTGGCGCTTATGTATAATGAATCTTGTAGTCTGATCGGGAGGGGTTCTTAGTTGGAACTCAGCCTTACTCGATGGAGTTTTCAGGAGGGTTCCTTGGCTGAAAATTTTCCTTATCCAAAGATTTTAGCTCGATAGCAAGAAGATGAGAACAAAAGGTTGAGGTCGATTAGAGACTAAGAGGATAAGGTAAATCGGATGACGTCAAGTTGTCAAGATTGATGTTGACTAAGATATTGAGGCCAAGAGGTTGAGGTCGAATGGTTGGTTAAGGTTAAATGGTCGAGTTATCAAGACTAAAGTCGATAGAATTTGAGGCCGAGTGGTTGAAGTCGAACTAGACCGAGAGATTGAGGTTGAACAAGATCGAGAGATTGAGGTCAAACAAGACCGAGCTATCAAGACTCAAAAGTTAACAAAATTTGAGGCCGAGAGGTAAAGGCCAAAAGAGACCAAGTTGTCAAAACTAAAGTCAACAAAATTTGAGGCTGAGAGGTTGAGATCAAAGAGCCAAGAGATCGAGGTCAAATGAGGTCGAGTTGTCAAGACTAAAAGTCGAGAAAATTTGAGGTCGAGAAGTCGAGGCCGAACGAGATCGACTGATTGAGATTGCACGAGATCGAGTTGTCTAGACTGAAAAGTCGACAAGTTTCATAGTCGAGCAAAGTCGACAGGTTGAGGACGTAGAGGCCAAGAGATCGAGATCGAGCGAGGCCGACACTAGTACAAAAACATCATACAACGTCGAATATTTTTGACCTTTCACGTCAAATTCGAGAACGACGTCATATCAAGAGATGTTAAATTGACATTGAATTTTTTAAATTCGACGTTAATTTAACGTCGAATTTTGTCAATATACGACGTTAATCAATTTTTTTTAAAATAATTGTAATCCTTTTTTACAATTCTACAAGACCTGAAAAGCAGAACTATGAACGTTAATATAGGATCAACAACAAATAACAATAACAAACAACAAACAAGTTAAATCAAACAACAAACAAGTTCAATTAAACAACAACAACAAACAAGTTCAACCAAACAACAACAAAAAACAAGTTCAACAAAAAAAAAACAACAAACAAGTTCAACAAATAAGTTCTTCAAAACGAAAACGAAAATTAACCCTCAAAAGGTGGGTTCGTCGGAATAAAGTGTTGCCACCAGTGAGAGAGAAAGCAGAATGCGCATATGAAGGACAAGAACACAAAAATAATCGGTGAAAACAAACGAAAATCATACCTAAAGTAGTTAATTAACATGCATTTGTATCAAATGAAAGAAAGATTACATGTGATGGTTTTCAAACTTCGTTCGAGAAAAGTTTGAGCAGAGAAGAGAGTCCCGCGTGCTAAGATAAAGTGAATGGATTTTCAATCTCCCGCTCAAACTTTTATTGAATTCACTAATCTTTTGACGTCTAACGCTGAGGCATTCGACATTTTATTTCCTTTTACGTCGAATTATAATTTTAAAAGACGTTTAATAATTGCATTTATTTACAAAATTGACACCAGTCATTTTTAACGTTGGGTATTTAGTGGTTAGACGTTGAACACATGACATTATACGCTGTTTTTGCACTAGTACGAGCTGTCAAGATTGAAAAGTCGAAAGATTTTGAGGTCGAGAAGTCAAGGCCAAATAAGACGAATGGGTTGAGGCTGAACAAGGTCGAAGATGAATGAGGCTGAGAGATTGAGGACAAGCAAGACCGAGTTGTCAAGATTGAAAAGTCGACAAAATTTGATGATAAGAGGTTGAGGTCGAACAAGGTTGACATGTTGAGGCCAAATGGGGTCGAGAGGTTAACTTCTTCCATTAGTATACTCCTCATCATGTTCCTTGTGGTTACAATGGACGTAAGAGAAATTCTTGCTCGGCCCCATGGTGAGCGTTAAAATGTTTCGATATGAACCAAATGAATGTTTCCATTTCCTGGATAACTTGCCCTATGCCACTCCTATCTGTTATCTATTTGGTCTCTCAAGTCTCTTATACTTCCAAAATTGCTCAGATGATACCTTGGACTTTTATTTATAGTAGTTGTTATGAGTTTTTACCATTTTGTTGGTTTAATTACGATCTAATCATATCTTAATTAGCATTAATAGGTTGATTTGTGGTTATCATTGACTAAATGTTAATCTGAACTTCATTTTATAATTAATCGCTTTGTCCTTTGTCTGAGTGATCGACCATTCAACCAAAATGTGATCGTTCAAGAAATGGTTGATCAAAGATATCAGCTAAAATACCAGTCTAAAATATATGTACCATTTGTAATTATCATTTTATATCTATATATATATATATATATATATATATTACTTTTTTTTATTTTCATAAATTTACAAGTGAAAATAATTTTATCGAATAATTGAAAACCAATACAAAGTGAAGTTAATTATGCAATAAAAACCAAATTAGAAAGCGTCATAAAAAATAAATTCAAATTAAATTATTTTTTCTAAATATAATTAATTAAATATTTCTATTTAAATGTGAAAAATCTTTCAGCATACAGCTGGTAACATTCAAACAAACCAAGCAAATTTTCATAATCAAATAAATAAAAGAAAAACGTAACTTCTTGATCATTATAGAAAAATAATTTTAATACTTTCAACAAGATTTATAGTAAAAAATAGTGAAGTTGTGATTATTAATTTTAAATAAATAAATTTAGGCACGGGTCATTAATATTAAAAAATTATTCACCAAATCAATAATATCAAACACGTAAATAGTTTAACCAAAATTAAGATATAAGCTTATTTATTTAATTAGAAAATAGAAATAAATATTTGGGAAATTAAACTAGAAAGGCTATGAATACTACTCTACTCTTGTATGTAGTGGAGAAGTTACTATTTTTATGCAACAACATAAAAGAGCATTCTCCAAGCGAGAAACAGTATCAGAAAGGAAAGTTAACATTGGAGTAAGGTGATTACTATTGTACTTCAGCTTGAGTAGAAGAGTTTGTTAAAAATGTCTAGCAATCTATTTTATTGCCCAATTGCACATGCGCTTTCTTCCCCAAACCTAAAATGAAACCCAAATGCACTCCACATAAATACCAAATCCAAATCCAACTAACTCATTACCCTTATCTTTCTCACACATACCATTTCTAGACACACTAAAAATACACTTCACTCTCTCATCCAAACCACCCGTGAATGGAATGACAGAGTACCGGTCGCCGCCGACGATGAATCTCTGGACCGACGACAACTCTTCCGTCATGGAGGCCTTCATGAGCTCCTCCGACTTCTCATCCCTGTGGATGCCCACCCCTCAATCCGCTACCTCTAGCACCACTCCGGGAGCCGACGCTTCTAGAGCCCCGCCGCCACCACCGCCGTCCCAGTCTCAGTCCCTTCTTAACCAGGAGACCTTACAACAACGGCTGCAAACGCTGATCGAAGGTGCCAGAGAGAGCTGGACCTATGCCATTTTCTGGCAATCTTCTTATGACTACTCCTCCGGCGCTTCCCTTCTCGGTTGGGGCGACGGATACTACAAGGGCGAGGAGGACAAAGGAAAAGGAAAAGCCCCCAAGGAGACTTCGTCCGCGGAGCAGGACCACCGTAAGAAGGTTCTCCGCGAGCTCAATTCCTTGATTTCCGGCCCTTCCGCTTCCGCCGATGACGTCGACGAAGAGGTATCCGACACTGAGTGGTTCTTTCTAGTGTCCATGACTCAGTCCTTTGTCAACGGCAGCGGCCTCCCGGGCCAGGCTTTTTTTAATTCCAATCCCGTTTGGGTCACCGGGCCCGACCGGTTATCCGAATCGGCGTGCGAGCGGGCCCGCCAGGCGCAGGTTTTTGGGCTTCAGACTCTGGTCTGCATACCGTCCGCAAACGGCGTCGTTGAGCTGGCGTCTACGGAGGTGATTTTCCAGAACCCTGATCTCATGAGCAAAGTGCGGGATTTGTTCAACTTCAGCAACCCCGACGCGGGTTCCTGGCAGTTGAACTGCGTTGCCACCGATCAGGGCGAGAACGACCCTTCCTCACTCTGGCTCAACCCTTCTTCCTCTATCGAAATCAAGGACACCTCTAACGCCGTTGCACCCGCTTCAGCAAATGCAGCAGTGAGCAAAACGATGCCGTTCGAAACCCCTGGTTCCAGCACTCTAACAGAAACCCCTAGTGCCGCCGCCGCAGCAGCTCACGTCCCCATCCCCAAGAACCAGGGTTTCTTCCCGAGGGAATTAAACTTCTCCAACTCCTTAAAGCCCGAATCCGGTGAAATTCTGAGCTTCGGAGAGAGCAAGAAGAGCTCTTACAATGGGAGTTACTTTCCCGCTGTAGCAGCTGAGGAGACCAACAAGAAGAGAAGGTCTCCTGTTTCTCGCAGCAGCATTGACGATGGAATGCTGTCCTTCACCTCCGGCGTCATTCTACCGGCTTCGAATGTAAAAGCTGGTGGTAGTGGTGGTGGTGCCGGGGGCGGTGATTCCGAAAACTCGGATCTGGAGGCTTCCGTGGTGAAAGAGGCGGACAGCAGGGTGGTGGAACCGGAGAAAAGGCCCCGGAAGAGGGGTCGAAAGCCGGCGAACGGCAGAGAGGAGCCGCTGAATCACGTGGAAGCGGAGAGGCAGAGGAGGGAAAAGCTGAATCAAAGGTTCTACGCGCTTCGTGCGGTGGTTCCAAACGTGTCGAAGATGGACAAGGCGTCGCTGTTGGGCGATGCCATATCCTACATAAACGAGCTGAAGTCAAAGCTGAGTGAGCTTGAATCGGAGAAAGGGGAATTGGAGAAGCAATTGGATTCGGCGAAGAAGGAGCTTGAGCTGTCAACCAAAAACCCTCCTCCTCCTTCTCCTCCACCTGGACCATCTCCATCTAACAAAGAAGCGAAGGAAACGACGAGCAAGCTGATTGATTTGGAAGTAGAGGTGAAGATCATAGGGTGGGACGCCATGATAAGGATCCAATGCAGCAAGAAGAACCACCCTGCGGCAAGGTTGATGGCAGCGTTGAAGGACCTGGACCTGGACGTGCATCACGCCAGCGTCTCCGTGGTCAATGATTTGATGATCCAACAGGCCACCGTCAACATGGGAAACCGGTTTTACACGCAGGAACAGCTCCTGTCGGCGCTATCCTCCAAAATTGGCCATGCACTATAGTATGCACTACCACTTCTAGCTGTAGCTGTAGCTATCCATGTAAAATACTGTTCTTTTTTTTTTGGTAGCATAGACTAAATTAAATTCTTGAGGCAATTGGATTTGGGAAGCGGAACGGACCCTGGAACAGTTTTTCTTCAAATCTATAGCAGCTCTTATGAAGTAGAGATGAACTACTTTTGTGTTAATATTATCTGTTTATTTGGATTGTAAATATGTTTATGAATTATCATAAATGTGAACCGAACTTGGTTAAATTTATGGGTATTTTTCCTAAATCCGTGATACCTTGCCAGTTCTGTGAGATCATGTTATTATTTTGTTGGTGTGATTGGTATTGGTGGTACTGGTGGTATATCAGCATAAAGAATGGGCATTTTGAAGTCTGAATGTTGTGATTGAGTTCTTCTAGATCTGTATTGGTTGTCTGATCTATGATGGGAAGAGTTTCATTTTTGTGTGGTGAAATGGAGCCAACACAAAACGACATTGGAAACGTGCTGGGGAACAGTGCAGCATTTTATCTTCTGTCCTTGCTTGCAACGGAATCATGTATGTATGTATGTACCTGGCGAATTAGGTGTGGCCCATTTTCAGCCATGTGAAAAATGCACACCTTTACCAAATTCTTGGCCCTCATACCTCTTTGTTGGTGGTTCACACACTTTTTACTTATTATTTAATAACAATAATTATTATTATCTATCACCGTTGAAGCATGAACAAATGTTTTTACCATTTTGGTGGTGTTAAAAACGTTGTTTGAATGTCTCCTGTCTTGTCATGTTGAACTGTTTGACTTCATTATTTTTGGCCAACAAGTTTTTAACTCAGTAACACAAACAAACCTCTGGTTTATTTTTCCCACCAGCTAAAGGCAGTCCCTGTTATCGCATTGTGTTAACTGAGTTTTGACCTTTTTTTACCTACCCACTTTAAAATATGGTGGGCATGCATGGAGAAATTTAAGGTAAAAGAGTGGTTTTGAATTCTCCTTTGTTCTAAAGAGGGCTATGTACTAGGGTCTTGGCATGTGCGTGTTGTGCAATCAGAATAACTTCAAATGTACCAACATGAACAAATGTGGCAAACAAGTCCACCATTATAAAAGAAATTAAAAGTGACGTGCTTTCTCTTTTAAGCTGTATTGGAAAACGAACACGGGACTCCAAGCTGGCTTTGAGCTTCAACAACTTTTCCCATGGACCGTGTGAGCGCTTTTAAAATTAATACAAAGTTGTTGAATCACTTTTACTATTTCAATTTCCAAATTCAATCACTTTTTCAACATTTGAAAACATATAAATTACTCATTGTTTACATTTAAATCTAATATCTACCGACACTTATTTTACCACAACAATGTCATAATTAATTTTTCAAGTTTGAAACTAATTTATTAATTTAAAAAATGAAAAACCAAAGTTATGTTTGCCTAAGAATAGTGGATTAAAAAAAAATGTACTCCTAAAAATAATTTTGATATACACTGATTTTGGCTAATTAATTTTAAAATAAGTTATGTTGGGTTATTATATTAAGCTAATGATAAACAATATATTTGATGCTAAAAAATTACTTAAATTTTCTTTAACTTAAAATAATTTTGCACTCAATTAAATTCTCAAATGCATTAATATTTATCTAACATCACGTTAGTCACTTTAGTTGTTTTTTTTAGTGTGATATTAAATGATGTGTTTTTTAGGATACACAAACTAGCTTTTATATGTTTATTGGGTTCTGTCTTCTTCTTGTTTATATTCTTTTATTTCTTTCCTTCATCGTTCAGTTCACCTTGTTTGGTCAGTCATTTGTTGAAGTCATTTCGATATTTAAATTAGTATTCGATTATAGTAAAAATCAATAAATGCAGTAGATTAAAAAATATTAAATATCTTACTTATATTTATAGGTCTTTTACTTTAATAGATACTTAATAAAAATAATATCAAGGAAATCCTGATCGAGACAAAAAAGACAGTATTAAAAAAAGTGTAACCGAAACAAGGACTAAAACTGGATCGGATGAGAAGTTACTTATCATAACTGCTACAAAATGGTAATAATTAGGGTCACTACTTTTGGAAATTTCCTTTACCAGCTTTTATCTTTTTAATTTTTATCCACCATTCCATTTCTAAATACAAAAACTCCAAAAAAGTATGATTGTTGAAAACAAATACATGAATTCCTAGTAAAATTCACATTAAAAGATAATTTAGTGACTTAAAGATAATTGTGATGTTAATCTACAACATAAATGAATGACAAAAGAACCCACATCGAATTGATTTGGTTAAGTTGCAATTATAAAACCAAAATCCTAAAAAAAAGAACACAATGTTTATCGAATTATTATGAAATGATTTTACTTTTGTTGTGATATCTACTGAATTTATGAAAAGATTGTAGTGGAAGAGGTTTTATCTCATAACTAATGTAATATCATACTTTTTTAGATTCGTCTCTCCACTTTGACTTTCCTTTGGACTTGACACTTTTTATCTTTTTCGTTTGATCTTCATTTTCACACAACTTCAAGGTTCTTCTTCGTTGTGATTCTCCAATTTTGCACTTCCACCCCTCCTTCATCATTTTTGTTCTTTGCTGCTTCAATTTTGCCTTCTCTTACACTTCTTTTTGTCGCATTTCATTTTCTCTCTTCCACATTTAGCCTTCATTTTCACACTGCTTTAAGGTTCTCCACCTTTGTGATCATCCATTTTTGCATTGCTTCAAGATTTTTCACCATCACCCCCTCCTTCATTGCTTTTATGCGTCATTGTTATAATGTGTTTGCATTTTTGTGTCGTTAATACTTTTCATTTGGCTTGCTAAACATAGCATTGTAGATATTCGCCATTATGTCGTTAATAGTATTAAAAAAAGTCTTGTAAAACACCTTATAAACACAACATTAACTCGCTAAATATATGGAGATGCTAAACCACACACTATGATAACTTAGTAAACAAACAATCATAGAAAATATTTATGAAAAATATAAAGTGGATAAAAATATTCAAAAAGAAGGTTGGGACCTTTATAAAAACCAAATCACAGAGGATAGAAAATTCAAATTGAAGCAAGAAGGTAAACCATTTGTTTTTGTATTAAATGTGACAAACCCGAATCTCTACCATAATTTTAGATTGAGGTATCATCACCTTCCCAAATCCATAGCCAAATTCCAAGTGAAAAAAGGAGATTGGAATTAAACCATGTTACTTTGTGTTTATGCAAATAAAAATTCTTCACAAAATAACTTTTACATACGAGTTAGTGTTACTGGATGAATAAATTCATTTTATTCTTTAGTTTTCATTTTCCTCCTCCAGTAGTACTTATAGAAGAAATGATAAATAGTTAAGTCAATATAATAAATATTACATATTTTTATTTTAGTACAATAAGATTAAAAAAATTACAGTATTAGTATAATAATTTTAATTTTGTTAGTTTTATTATTTAAAGTCAATTAGTGATTAATATAATTAAGCACGTGTTTAGTAATTGTCAATGTGTTTATCAAAGAAAAATTAATATGTTAATATGCATTTAACTATGAAAGGATTATTAAGAATTTTATATTTATAAAGTAAAAAATAATAAAAACCCTCTTCGAAAACTAATATAATTTGTTTTCCTTACACGACACTTTCTAGAAATTAAATTTGTGTTATGTAACATTCCAAAAATATAGCATAAAACTATATTAAAGAGTCATCACATATATGATACTATAGAACAGTTATAAACTGGAATATAAAGTGGAACTTACAGTTATCCAAAAACAACTATAAATTTCAAACTTTATACACAACCTGGATAACCAAAACTATGCACAAATACTAATCTAAAGCTAACTACATTACAACATCTTCATCATCCCGAGTCTACTCCACTGACAGTTCATCTCCCTCTGCTCACACCCACAGGATGATCATTGCAAATCAAAGGACACAGTCACATACAAAGACAAACACAAAAAGAAGGATAAGCTAGATATAAAAAGATTCAAACATTAGTATAACAGACAATCATACCCAGTTCATGTATATGAAATAACCAACTTCAACATCCTAAACATATTATGACTTAGACTTGACCGTCCGGACTTAGAATGATTACCAAGCTATGGCGGGTTGTGCATTTTTGGTGGCCTCTACAGCTTTGCAAAGCCATTGCCAACGGGTTTCACCCTACCACACTCACAAGGTTAGTCTATTCCAGACCTTGAGGCATACTAGAAGCCCCCAAGACTAAGACCTCCTGCTACTCCTCACCACATGTATCAATCCTCTCTATGTGACAATGAAAGACCATTGGAGTTTAGAATAACCCCTAAAACTGAGCTCCCTGCAATCATTCTAAACATACTTGAATCCCACCGAGACATTCCACTTTGAAACTTACTTTCACCACTTAGCAATCATACTTTGAATCACAACTCATAACTCTGGTACTCATATAACTCATACACATTCGTAATTGAATCAAGACATAACACAAACCAAATTAGGGAACAAAGAGAGAGAAAAAAAAACTATAACCAGGACTAGTTGCTCAGCGAACCCACTCGCTAAGCGACCCCAGCTTCTCTCGCATAACGACCCAACTTGCTATGTGAATACATAAATAGTACATCCACACTCCAAAATACTTGCTCAGCGACCTAGGTCGTTGAGCGAATTAAACTACCAATGATACCAGACCCCAACCTCTCGCTTATAGCCCCAACTTGTTATGTGAAAGTTCAAACAGTGGTCTAGACCCCCCATACACTCACTTAGCGCACCCGTTCGCTATTCGAATAAAACTCACAGTGCTCCCAGACCTCAACTAGTCGCTCAGCGCACCTTCTTGTTGTGAGAATCATCAAATAGGGAGCCAACCTCCACTACCACTCGCTGAGCGACTCCACTCACTCAACGAGTCTGTATAATCTGTAGAATTACGCAACTTACACCAAGTTTACCAATTCCAACTATTTTTCCCAACTTCTAACCCTCCTAGATTGTGTTATGGACTTAATTAGACTTTAACAAATGTTTCTAAACCTTACTAACATGATTCTAAAGTCTTTCCTAACCAAATTCCACTTCAAAATCCACAAAATCCCAACTTATGAACTCAGTTTGCATTCTACCACTTTTTTAATAGTTTTGAGCAACTTAAGGACTCTAACAAGTCCCATAAGACTTACCAAAGCTATCCCAATAGACCAAATGAGCACCTAACCTCAAATTCCCATTTTCACTACTCTACTTCCTCAAAATTAACCTTAAAACATGACAATGTGCCTCTACTTAAAATCATCCAGCATTATCACAGATTTCAAACATTTCATACAGCCAATAACAAATCCAATATCAACTCATACAGTTCAAAATCAAAGTTCATCAATGTACACTCAAACAGTTAAATTTCACATGATACATTTCCTTTAAAAACCTAAATTTAGTTCAGTCAATACCATGCACATAGACTCGTCACACATACACATTAAATCACTAATTAAAGCAATAATCTAGCTTCCCTTACCTCAACTCAACAACTCAAGATCTCTAAACGCTCCGCTGATTACTTGTCGTACAAGGAACTTCTAGAAAACCTATAATTTACCGATTGATGATTGAAGAACAACCTTAGAATCACAAACAAACTAAGAATCTAGGAAGAAGAACACTTGATTTATGTAAAACAAAATTGTTTTACATAATCAAAACCCTAAAAACTAAGAAAAAGGGGTTTACCACTTACTTGCTCGATTCAACAAATTAATCGGTCAACTTGGTAGCCCTCAACGCCAGGATCACTTAGACACTTCCTGATCGTCAAACAGATGATTGAGAAATGAGAAATGTTAGAGAAAAGTGAGAGAAAAAGAAGAAAACTTAAAGAGATAAAAAATATTTAAATAATGAACCAAACTTTAGAAAGTTCTATTTATATTATAAAATTATTTGATAATAAAATACTCAGTCTTATTATTTTAATACACCTATCTACTCTAATACTCTATTTTCTAGGTTCTTACATATTCAATTACCTCTAACTTTGAACAAAGTTTTAAAAAATTTATTAAAATTAATTTATTTTACTAAAATTGTATTTTTTTTCTAATTAAATTAAAAATAAAATATATCAATAATTATTATAATGAAAGCTTAACAAAATTTACCTGATGATGTGAAATATAATGTGACCAACACAATCAGTCTCAACCAGTGATGTTTTAACTAATTTTTTAATGGGTTTAACTAACCTACAACTAACATTATATATAACCCTGTCAGAATCATTAAAAGTGCACCCAAAACCCCTCTGAACGGACGCCATGTGTCAAGCATCGAGGATTTGAAAATCAGATAGTGGAAGACAGGTGTCGGCAGATGAGCGGACGCTCGTTTTGACGGGAGAAGCAAAACTGAGTTTTTAGAAATTCCCGTCACACTCTCTGCATGCATTTTCTTCCCCAAAACTCTGAAATTCTTATTTCTCCTCCTTCTCTCTAAAAGCTCTCACTTCTCTGTACGAAATCTCACCCTTTCTCTTCTCCGATCATCATTCAGACACCGTAGAAGCAATTTCGGTGTCTAGAGCTTCAGTTTGAACCGAACAAATTCAAGTTCTGAACTGGTAAGTTCCCTTGTCTTAAGCTGTTCGTTTTCTGGTACATGCAAATCAAGTTCTGGTTGCATGTTGTCATCTTGTCTGAGTCATTGTTGGTTTTCTATTGTTTGGTTTAGTTCGAAGAGTTGTTGAGCGTTGAGAGTAGAAGAATTGTAGTCAGACAAACCGTATTCTGTCTCTAGGACGATCGTTCACTTTATAAGATAAGGGAAACTTATTTAATTTAATTGTATGTTTGTTGTACGTTCGTTGATAATGAATACATGTTGCTGAGTGGTTGAATGTATATAAAGTATGAATGTTGATATGCTTGTTTATATGGAATATGATTATTTACTGTGATATGGATTGTATGAAAATTGATTATGACATGAATTTATAAAGTTATGAATATATGTATTGAGAAATGAGTTGAAGATAAATGAGTCCTAGATATGAAATTTCCCTATGATAGTGTACATTTGTCATTGAACGGTCATTGACCGTTCGGTAATACTAGTAACCTTGGTTAGACTTGGATTCTTTCATTTGAGAAGAATTTTAGTTGAGGACGATCGTCTTCTTTTCGAAATACTGTGCATAAGTGATTGTCTGAATGGTGCTTGGTCTTACACCAAGCGATCGTCCTGAGTAGTGCTTGGTCTTACACCAAGCGATCGTTTTGAGTGGTGCTTGGTCTTACACCAAGCGATCGTTCTGAGTGGTACTTGGTCTTTCACCAAGCGATCGTTTGAATGGTGCTTGGTCTTATATCAAACGATCGTTCTTACTCCTTTTACTATATGTCTTGATGAAAATAGCGTTTGTCCAACTTCAATAGAGTTTTCTCTCTACCGTGTTCGGTTATTGACTGACAATCGGTTTATTAATGTGAATCCTTTTAAGTATTTTTCTCTGAAGGTCTTGAAGTGTATACATCCATTTAGTTCCGGCTTAGAGCTTTAGTATTTGGCATGGTTCTTTCGGTGTTCGGTTAGAACTCTCAAGGGTCAGTTCATCTAATTGACTCACTGATTAAGTAACGATCGTTCTAAGTCGTTTCTGTTATATATGATTATACTCGGTTTCTTTCTCAAACCAATAGTAGTCACCTCTATCTTATTCTATTCTGGAACGGGAGATTTCTCTGTCTCGTTCCAAGTGTTCGTCCTCGTTCTGAGTGAGGATTGAACATAGGGTATCGGGTGTCCGTAAGAATCCTTGAACAAAGATGAAATTTAACTTATTGGTAATGAAAGATGATTTTGAGAAAATTTATAACGAAAGATGAAATTGAGATGACTGCAATGAAAGATGAAGAGAATATGATGTGTGTCGCAACCGGAATCGCGACGGGACGACGATCCAATAAAAAGATTAGCTAAATATTTTGAAAAGAGAGATTTTGGAGTCGCCACCATAGTTTATTCTGGAAAACTACGGAAAAACCATAAAATGATAAGGCACGGTCAAATTGAACCAGATTCTTGGTTCGGGAGTCGGTTACGTGTAGGGAAGGTATTAGCACCCTACAACGCCTGCCCTAAGGCAGTACCCTTAACTAAATGCGCGAATGTGGATGTGGTTTTCAAAATGTTTAACTTTCCCTTAAAATAAAACTCAAAAGAAACAAACAATATTTTTTAGCTTTTTGGGCCCGACAAGGATTGACCTTGCTCCTACGTATTCTCACGCAGAATGAGAAATCAGGGTTACGTAGTTCTTTTTAAGAAAACTGCTCGAGAAAATTGTTTGGAAAATCGTATGAGAAATTGTTACGGATAACTTGATTTGGATTTTTGGGAGAGTGAGCCTGACAAGGACTGGCCTTGCTCCTACGTATCTCCACTTTTGATGGAGAATCAAGGATCACGTAGTTCTGGCAAGGCGATATTGTTTGTTATTTGAAAATGTTGATGTTTTTGGTTTTTGAGGATTTTTATATTTTTTTTGGTATTTTTGAAGAAAGAGAAAAGGTTTTTGGCGCAAGGACGATGCGTGCGATCACACATGTGCCTAAACCTTTAAAACATATTTTTTGGTATTTTTAATTTTAGAAAAGAGAAAAGGTTTTTAGCACAAGGACGATGCGTGCGATCACACATGTGCCTAAACCTTTGAAACATATTTTTTGCGTAATGAGTACTAGGCTGATGCGTACGATCGCACGAGCACTCACACGGCTTTCTTTTCCTCTTATTGTTTTGCGTAATGAGTACTAGGCTGATGCGTACGATCGCACGAGCACTCACACGGCTTTTATTTATTATTTTTTTTTTGTTTTGCGTAATGAGTACTAGGCTGATGCGTACGATCGCACGAGCACTCACACGGCTTTTATTTGTTTTATATTTGGGCAATAAGTACTAGGCTGATGCGTACGATCGCACGAGTACTCATACCGAAATTTATTACATTAAATGTTTTTTAAAGTTTTACATATTTTTTATTATTTTTTTATTTTCCTTTTTTTGAAATAAAATGAAATGAACAAATTCACTAAAACAAAGGGGTGTGGGGTATCTTACAAGGGGATTACACAATAATAAAAAAACAATAAAAGAAAGGAAGAAAGCGTAAAAAATAAAACAAGAGAAGAAAAACTTAACAAAATTAAGGGTACAGGGATAAAACCAGGAGTGATGAGTGAAATTGAAGCTCCTTCGCTTGTGCCAATCCCTTCTTTTCTAACTTTGTATCTGCGAATGTGTAAAAATGAAATTTGGGGGTGCATCCGAGGCCCGCTTCTTTTCTCCCCTCTTTTGATTTTTTGTTTGAAGAGGCTTAAGCCCAAATGAAAATGGGATGTGAATGGGGACTTTCTTCATTCTTCCATCTGCAAACATGACAAACAGGTCCTTCTTTTTCCAGCTCAGAACTCGGATGAGTGGCTTCACCTCTGCACGTACAATGCCGCCTCTGCCAGATCGGCATCGCCGGCGACACCACTCCGTCGGAGCCACTGCAGGCCACGGTGTCACTGCCCTTTCTCCCTCTTCTCGCTTCGAAAAAATGGTGACCCAGGGAGGGGTTTGCTCCCGCCAGTTTATTCTCACATCCGCCGCCAGCTGCAAGCCAAAACGTTGCCCAGCCAGGGTTGCCTCTGGTCATCACGTTGAAGTTCTCTTTCCTTCCGCTTGCAAAGCCCAGATTCACCACCGGTATACGCGACCAACGCCGGCAACCGCCTCGACTCCACCACCCAACAGCCTAGGATACCACCACTGCCAGCGCCGCTGTCGTAGGGGTCGCGGTCTTTGCTTGAGTTGAATTTTTTTGCAGATAAAGGAGTATGCGTGATAGTTGTGGTAAGTGAATACGGTTGAACCGAATATGGTTGATTATTCAGAGAAGGAAACCCAATATTGAGGTTAGGCCGTGTGCTATATGGTATTGGAGATGAAATATGAGAGGTGATTGGGTGTTGGAGGTGAGAGTGATGGATGAAGATGGTGACGTGGGCCGTGAAGTGTATGGTTGTTGATGGAGGATGAGTTCGCTGGCCGGAACGGATGATGGTGTTGGCCGTGAGGTAAGGTGATTGGGTCACGGTGGTTGTTGGAGATGGTTGAAGTATGTGATTGTATATAATGGTTGGTGGATGTTGGTGGTGTAAGAGTGATGATGATCGTAGTATCAGGTGACTGTGGCAGGTGAATACGGTTGAAGTGAATATAGTTGAAGATTTGGGTGTTGAAGATGATGGAGAAGGAAAACGGGGTAGAGATGATGGGTGTTGGGATGATCGGGATGAAGTTGAAGATGCTGGCCGCAGGGTAAGGATGAAGACGGTGGGTTGAATATGGGCGCTGGAGATGGTTGTGAGGTAATAATGGGTATATACAAACGTCCGCAGCACTAAGAATGTATTCAACAACAATCATATGCAAACATAACGATAGCCAAACAGAGATATGATGAAAAGCCAGTAACCAAATCACTAAAACATGGGGTGCAAGACATCACTTATCTTTTGAAGCTTGGTTCGCTCTTCCGGTAGCTCGTCAGATGGACTCTATCTCCTTGCGGCTGACTCTTCAGAATGTCCTGTCTCTGTATCTCGGATGGTCTCCTTGTCTGTCTCTCCTTGGTGAGGATGGAGTTTAGAGTTCGGCCATGGTATATGGATAAAGATGATGGTTGACGGGAGATGTGGTGGAGGTAGCGAGTGAGCTGGGAAGAAAAAGAAAGTGGTTTGGATGGTTACGGGTGTTGATGATGAAAAGGGAGAGGGATGATGATTGAAGATTTGAATTTGAAGTTGGATGATGAAAATGGAGGAAGAAGGTGAGGTGGTTGGGTCACGGTGGGTGTTGGGGATCCATCTCAGAAGTGATGAAAAACTGGCCCTTAGTCTGGTTTGATGGCGTTCCCAGGTGTGGTGAGTGATCAAGGGTCTAAGAGGTGGGAATAATGATGCTGGAGGTGGTTTTGTTGTTGGAGATGAAAATGGAGAAGATGAAAGGGCCTCCCGTGAGTTGTTGGTTGTGTGGGAATATCCCGGATGTATGTTGGCCGTCTGCCAGGTATCTGTTGATGATGATGATATGGTGGAGATGGTGTAAGGATGATAGGTGCAGTGCTGCAGTGGGTGGTGGTGGTTGCAGCAGAGGATGAATGATGATGGGTTTTTGGAGGTGATGAAAAATGGAGGAAGAAAGGTGTTTTACTGCCGTTACGGGTGAGCTGTATGAAGGGTAGTGAGGAGTTCGAAACTTAGGCCATGGTATATTGTGGGATGTTGGGTAGTGTCGGCCCGGATTGGGGAAGTGGAAGAAGTTAGAAGTGGATGGTGGAAGCTGTTGGTGGTGATGAGTGGGAAACAGTAGTGGAAGGTTGGTGATGGTGAGTGGAGCACTCATAGAAGTGGGAGGTTGGTGATGGTGAGTGGAGCACTCATTCGTGTGAGGTTGGTGATGGTGGGGAATAGTGGAAATGGGAGAAGTTAGAAGTGGATGGTGGAATAATTGAGATTAGGGCCCACCCCGGACCAATTGGACGAACGCCAGCACCGAACGTCCGAAACTCAAATTGGACGAACGCCATCCAACATCATATGACGAACGTCCGTTTTCAAAAAGATATACAATCTGGACGAGCGGTAGGATGGGGGGGTGAATTAGAACGAACGTCTTACCACTTTCTTTGAAGAATGCTGTTTGCTGTTGGGCCGAACGCTAGACGAACGAACGCTGAAGACAAACGCATGGAGACCGAACGTTCAAATGAGACCGAGGGTTCAAGTGAAGACCGAACGCTCAGTAAGCAAAATAACCGAACGCTCAAAATCAAACGTACACCAATAACGAGCGCCCAAAACCGAACGCTAATAATCAAACACACACCAAAAACGAACGTTCAAATGAGTGTAAATAACTTCAAAACCGAACGTTCACTAACACAAAACCGAACGTACGTTCACTAACCCAAAACAAGACCGAACGTTCACTAACACAAAACAAGACCGAACGTTCACTAACACAATACCGAACGGTTGAAGATGAAGACAAACACAACGCAAAGCCGAACGATAGAACAGTGCAAAAGGATGAAACCGAACGTTCGCAGTGGAGCAGGACGAACGCTTTAAACAACAGTAGGTAAGGACGAACGCTTACTGTTTGGACGAACGGTTTCAGCAACAGTTAGGAAGGACGAACGGTTGAACAGTGAGAGAGGACGAACGGTTGAAGGACGAACGGTTGAACAAAGAGGAAGGACGAACGGTTGAACAATTTGGACGAACGGCCTCAGCAACAGTGGAGAAGGACGAACGCTTACTGTGTGGACGAGCAGCAACAGTGGGAAAGGACGAACGCTTGAACAGTTGGGAAGGACGAACGTCACAACAGTGGGGAGAACCGAACGGTCACTGTTTGGACGAACGTTTTCATCTCTTTTTTTTTTATTTTATTTTATACATTTTTTCTATTTTTACATATACACATATTTTTTTAATTTTTTTCTTTTATGAGGATAAAATAATAAAACAAATTATTTAGTCAATCCGGACGAAATTGAGTGTTGACAGCTGCCCCTCTTTACTTATATTTTACTAGATCATATGATAAACAAAGTTTTCATATTATCAGAGTAAAAGTTAAGTAAAGATAGAAATACTAATTTCGTCTGGATTTCAAGATAAACAAGAAACAAACAGAGAATAAAACAAACCAACAAAACTGAGAATTGAAGTGTGACAACTTTGTGGAGGGTTCACCAATGCTACAGATGAAATGAACGAGAAAAAATTATTATATTTTATTTTACTTTTTTTTTTTATTAAAGAAAATTATTAATTAATCCGGACGAAATTGAGTGATGCCCCTCTTTACTTATCTTTTACTAGATCATATGATAAACAATGTTTTCATATTATCAGAGTAAAAGATAAGTAAAGATAGAAAACTTAATTTCGTTCGGATTTCAATGAAAAGGAACCAGGATCAAACATGGAATTTTTTCATTTTTTTTTTTTTGAACTAAAATTTTTCTTTTTTCTTCTTTTTTTTTTTTTTTTTTTTAAGTGCACGAATAAAATGAACAAAATTAAATGAAAGGGAAATTGGAATTTGATTGGTTCGACCATTGCCATGCAGAGAGTCATTTGAGAAAATTAAAAATATGTACTGACCATTGCCATGCAGAGGGTCGTTTCGAAAAAATTAAAATCTGGACTTGACCATTGCCATGCAGAGGGTCGTTTGAAAAAGATAAAAATGGGCTCGACCATTGTCTTACAGAGGGCCGAGATACCAATGGCAGAAAGTAAAATTGGGCTCGACCATTGTCTTACAGAGGGCCGAGATACCAATGGCAAAAAGCAAAATTGGGCTCGACCATTGTCTTACAGAGGGCCGAGATACCAATGGCAAAAAGCAAAATTGGGCTTGACCATTGTCTTACAGAGGGCCAAGATACCAATGATAGAAAGTAAAATTGGGCTCGACCATTGTCTTACAGAGGGCCGAGATACCAATGGCAAAAAGCAAAATTGGGCTCGACCATTGTCTTACAGAGGGCCGAGATACCAATGGCAAAAAGCAAAATTGGGCTTGACCATTGTCTTACAGAGGGCCAAGATACCAATGATAGAAAGTAAAATTGGGCTCGACCATTGTCTTACAGAGGGCCGAGATACCAATGACAGAAATTAAAATTGGGCTCGACCATTGTCTTACAGAGGGCCGAGATACCAATGGCAAAAAGCAAAATTGGGCTCGACCATTGTCTTACAGAGGGCCGAGATACCAATGGCAAAAAGTAAAATTGGTTGATTGTTTTGAAAATTGAAATTTTTGAATTTGTTGAAATTTTGAGAACCTTTTTTGATTTTGATTTTGATTTTGAAATTAAGAAACAAGGTGTTGCATTTTTGTACAAGTATATGGATTCTTGATATGCAAGAGAAACTTGGTTGATGTAAATTTTGAAATTTGGAGAAGAAAAGTTTGATGAATGTTGATTTTTTTTGTGTTTTTGAAGGAAGAAGATTTGGTGAAAACATGTAATTTTGAAATTGAAGGAGAAAGCTTTGATGCATTTTTTTTGTCTTTTTGAAGGAAGAAAAATTTGATGAAATTTTTGAAATTAGAGAGGAAAACTTTGATGCATTTTTTTTTTGTCTTTTTGAAGGAAGAAAAATTTTATGAATATACATGAAGGCAAATTCAAAGTTGATGAAAATATGTACATGATGTATTGGAAGATTATGAACCTATGACATTTTTTTTTAGAGTCAATTTGTTTCCTTTGAAATCATCCAATTTATGACGATCTAGACTTCCAATTTCCTTCAATGGATGTCCAATCCTAAAAGTCAACCATGCAAAATGAAGCTTGTGTGCTACACATTTCTTGGCGAGATACTAGTGTGTACATGCTTGATATCAGGGGTTGGGAAAATATGTGGAGGATGATTGGAAGGATTTGGAGAGTACCGGGTGGGCCTCTTGAGCCTTCTACTCCTTAAAACGGCTACAAAGGCCAATGTGAGGTAGTAGATACCCAGAAGCTACTCTGGAACATGGTAGAAGTATTGGTATGGACAAATGTATCTATGAATTGAGAGGGAATAAGTCATGAATCAGGGAGTGAGAATATCATGTGGGATTTGCGAATTGCCCCAAATTTGGTTGTAATGGATTTCTTTGAAGTTCGGGGCGAACCAAGATCATGCAAAGCCCAACAAGGGATGCCCCAGTCTTTGTATGAGCTTTGAATATTCAGATGAAAAAAAATTGTGATTTAACAAAGTTGCTCAATACTCTGAATGGGCTGAAGCATATGAAAGTCACGCCTTGGTTTTGGGTATGAGTCAATTAAGCGAGGTTCAACAAAAGGTTGCCCCCCATTTTGGGTTTACGAATGATAAGATGGACTCAGGATCATACAAAACCCCAAAGTGTCTGCCCCTGTTTTGAGGGTGTATTTATGAATTTCAGTATGGACAAATCTGAGAGGCCCAACAAGGGATGCCCCGGTCTTGGTACGAACTTTGAATATACAGATGAAACAAATGTGAGATTGACAAAGTCGACCAGTATTCTGAATGGGCCGGGCCGAAACATATGAAACTCACATAGTTGCCCCGGTTTTGAAGAATAGGCGGAAAAATTACGAAGAGCTTACAAAGTTGCCCCAAGTTAGGGACCCGGAGGAAGAGTTTGAAGGGGATTTGAATGTGTTCAGGAATTTGTGATGGATATGAAAAGGATTGGCTTGAAAAGATTGCCCCAAAAGGTTGGATTTTCCTTTGTATAATCTTAATCAAAAGGGAGTTCCCTTCATCCGTGGACAATTATTTTTCATCATCATTTTTTTTTTTTTGACTGCATTGTTGGTCATTTTTTGTCTTGTCTCAAAATTAAGCTTTATGAAAAATTAAGCAACCAGTATTCAATCTGTGTGGACTTTTATTGGGCTTGTAATGTGGCTTGGGTAAGGGGTATTGAAAGAAAGGATATAAAGGCCCAAATAAATTTTTGTGGGTATTTTTTTTTGAAAAAAACAAGGGTTACCATTTGCGCTTGTATGAGTTATTTGTCAAATCTGTTTTGACTACTTTGCCCTTTCTCAAATTTCATTCTTTGCTTGCCATCACTTTGTGATTCTTTGTATTTTTGCTTCACTTTTGAGGAATTATCTTCATTTGATCACTAAGTGTGTTCCTTTGCAATTTGAGTTAACTTCTATCGTGATGGTAACCCTTGTTTGGGTAAGATTTGAAAAGAAAATTCTTATTGGCTCAAATTGGGTATCAAAGGATATATTTTTGTTTTTTGGATGAAGAAAAATGGCCACACATCATTTCAAAATTTGGTTGTTTCATTTTCAAAAGATTAGTTAGGAGACAAGACTAAATGATCTCAACAAGAGTCATTCATTTTTTTCATTTTTCATTTTTTTTTATTTCATTCTCTTTTTTACTTTTTTTTTTTACAACGGATTTCAGGATCTCCCAAATGAAAGCGGTGGAGGTAACGGAAAATCTGCCCCAGTGTAAAACTTGGTGTTTATCATTTGGGCTCAAGAACATGATTGGGCCAATCTATTGGTATAGCGAAGGCTAAAGGATGATGCTTTCAAGCAAAGCACACACAAATATCTCTTAAGAATATGCGATTTGATCATTTGACTCAAGGAGATTATGACATCCATTATATATATATATATATATATATATATATATATATATATATATATATTTTTTTTTTTTTTTGAAATATCATAAAATGGATGATTTGCATCGAAAACAAATGACTCAAACTTTTGCGTATTTTTTTTGGTTTTATGCATGAAGAAAAGTATATGAAATGAAGATGATGATGCTAGTTGAAAAACAGATTCTTTTTTTTTATTTTGTTTGTTTTTTTTTTTTGAAAATTGGGCTTTGCGGACCAGCTTGGAAACTGGACCTTGCGGGCCGATATGGGAAATGGGCTTTGTGAGCCATTGGGGAAAATGGGATTTCTTGGCCAATGGAAAATGGGATTTTTTTTTGGCCAATGGAAATTGGGTCCTGCAGGTCAGCATGAGAACTGAGCTTTGCAGACCAGTATGGGAAACAAGCTTGCTGGGCTAATGTGGAAATTGAGAGATTTTGGCCTTTGCAGAAATCTGGGCCTTGCGGGTCAGTATGGAAACTGAGCTTTGCAAGCCAGTATGGAAAATGGGCATTCTGAGCTAATGTGGAAATTGATATTTTTCGGCCATTGTGGAAACTGGGCCTTGCGGGTCAGCATGGAAGCTGGGCTTTGCAAGCCAGTATGGGAAACAGGATTTGAGAGCTAAAATGGAAACAAAGGCTTGGAAACCAGTGCAGAAACTAGGCTTGGCGAGCAATGCAAAAATTGATATGAGAAAACTTGATCTAGAAAAAAAAACGTTTGAAAAATGAAAATGTTCTTCGGTTACTTTCTGTTATGGGAAAATCCATATCGGATCGGACCCGAGGAGAAGTAACATAGAAGGAAGTTGGACTTACCAGGCACATTGACCCAATGGATCAGATGACCTGAGCCGTGTGAACTTGTCACAAGAAGATGACGAAGGAAACATTTTTTTTGTTTTTGCAGAAATACTTGTTCACACAAATGAAAAGGAAAATTATGCATTGAAAACACAAAATCTACACAAACAAGGATTTTTTTTTTTAGAAATTCAGATGCACTGGTTCAGGAGAAACCACATATGACAAAGTGCTTAATGGGCTCAAAAACTGTTCATCTTTCATTCTCAGATTTTTTGTTACAAATGCAAAGAAAATTACACAAGCCAATTTGAACAAATGTACAAAACATCATTCAACAGCAAAAATGTGAAAACAAAACATTTTTGACATATTTTCAAAAGAAGTATACTCGAGAGAAAACCACGATGGCCATTGGGCCTAATGGGCTCAAGCACTGTTTTTTTTTTTAATATTTTTGATTTATTCAAAAATGTAGAAGAAGAAGGAAAAAAAAAATCAAACAAAATGGTGTGATGTGAAATTACAAACATGCCAAAATAATTATTCATTCAAATTTATATTTCAGAAAGAATCGGGTCCAAAGAAGGCTAACATGGTAATGAGGCCCAATGAACCTGAAAAATGTCCTTTATCAAGCAAATGAAGAACAATTTTGAACACTTCAAATTTTACAACACTCCAATTATTATTTTTTTTAGAAAAATTTTCATTTATCATTCATTTTTTATTTTTTTTGGTTTATTATTTTTTTGGTGAAATCGGATCATCCAAGAAGTCTTGAATTGGGCCGGATCGACCCAACAAAACCCTACCCGTTTTCAGATTTTCAAAAAAAAGTTTTTATTTTTATTTTTTTGAACTCAGAAAGATTAGACCGACACCAGGCAGTTGTAGTGACCGGAACTGTAGCTACAGTGGATTTGCTCAGCTATAAGTTGAGAGTTCCTCCGCGTTGGGTGACATTTTCTGATTTCGCTCTCTCTCTATCCTTCTCTTTCTCTCTTCTCTCTTCTCTGAGCGTCTGGATTTCTGAGGGGAGCCTCCGCCCCTGTGTGCCTTTGAGAGTGTCTGAGTTCCGCGAGAGAAGCCTCCGTCCCCGACTTCTGAAGCGCTTGAGTCATCTGAGGTACTTCTCCTTGTTTGCCTTCCACTTCCAGGTAAGTCTTCTGAGCTTTAAATCTTATTTCCTTCTTCTCTCAAGTTTTCTGCTCTTCCGATCTTTCCTTTTCTCTCCTTTTTCGTTTTTCTTTCTTTCCTGCTCGCCTTTCCCTGCTTTTTTTCTTTACATTTTCTCTGTTGTTTTCTTCCACCCTCCTTTATGCTTTCTGCTCTTGCTCTTTACTCTTTAGCTTTCTGCTTTTCTTTTCTTTTTATGCTTTCGCTTTCCATTTTTGCTTTCCTTCCCCTCTCCCCTTTATGTTTTTTTTTTTTTTTGCTTTCCTTTCCTACAAGCTCTTCCTTTTTCTTCTGCTTTCCGCTTTGTCTGCTTTTATTTCTTTCTCGCCTTTCTCTGCCTTTCTTTCTGAGTCTTCTTTCTCTTTTCTCTTTTTTTTTAATTTAAAAACTTAAAACGCTTAAAAACACAACTGTCTTAACTTAAGGGGTATATAGGCTGGAAACCAGACGTTAATCTCCCTTCGATTGAAGGTATGGCAGAGACAATCGGGTAGAACAACGCCACGTACCCCATAAAATCAGAAAACTTAAAAAGAGAAATTTAATTGTATGAACCGGACATGGACCAAATGGACAAGGACAAAAGGACAAGGACAAAAGGACATAGATCCGTTTAGGACCCTCTTGCAAGGACCGTGAAACAGATCCGAGATCGGACACTGAAATAACAAAGACTGACCGGACAAAATAAACTAAAAGGAAACAAAAACGAAAAAAGAAAACACTTGAAAATACTTTTTTTTTTTATGCTTTTGTTATGTTTTTGTTCTTTTTACTTTTTATTATTTTTTTTTTGTTTTAGAAAACTTAGAGAGGAAAGATGAACGAGATGGAGATGGAGAGGTACACCAGTCAGCGGTGGAGACCTACTGAAGATCAGGTCAAAATGATGACCCATATCTACAATTACGGGGTCACACATCCCAGCAGAGCCCAAGTTGTCGAGATTGCGTCTCGACTAAGAGTTTTCGCAGACGCTACTGAATACAATGTGCACTGCTGGTTTAACAACCACGGCAATCGGGTCAGGCGCTGGCAAGCGGAGGTAGACCCCACTGGCACTCAGTTTTCACAACTGCCGCTATACATGTATGGTAAGTACCCTGATCACCTCCATCTTTTTTTTGAAAATTTTCTCCTCATCTTATTATTGACAATTTTTTTGTTTTTTTTTTTTTTTTTTTTTTTGGAAAGAAAACGACTGGGTGATCATGAGGGCGCCGAGGCTGCTGAACTTGTTCCCGGTTCCGATCATCATTGACGACGACAGGGACGGACGGCAAATCGCTCCACCCATGCTTCTCACATTCCGGACCCGAGCTCCCTCGACGGAGCTCTCCCTCAGACCACCGCAACCAGCTCGGGAATTTTTTCGCTGAATTGTCTTTTACTTATATTTTTTTTTCATGGTCTGTAACTTAACGATCACCAGTGATCGAAACTTGAACAATCTTTTATTTGCTTTTGTTATCTGCTTTATTTGCCCTTTTTTTTGTTTTTATTTGAAATTGTGACTTTGCACTTCTTTGTTATATCTGCTCTTTTTTTCTTTTTTATGCATTTTTATTTTATTTATCAAATGTTAAGATCGTATGAGTGTATCCGACCTTTACTGTAATTTCCTGCTCTGATGATGAAATGAAATGGGCTTTTATGCTTTTTCTTTTATTTGGTCAAAACAAGATTTTCCAACAATTATGTATAAAAAAAAAATGGGCTAAAATAATTTATTTACAAGAAAATATGGGAAAATTGAATTCGAATAAAAACATGAGATCTAAAGTAAAAGGGATAAGCAAAATTTCAATGAAATACGTGTATGAAACAACGAAAGCAACTGGCTCAAGATAAGCCTCAAATGGAAAACACGCTGCAATACACGCTGAAATAACTGTATGGGTGGAAAACACGTCTTGCAAGAAAACAATTAAATTTGGGAAAATCCGACACTGCAACATTGTTTTTGATTATTTTTTTCTATTTTCGAAAAAACAAGAGTTTGACAATCTGCAAGAAGACAAATGACTCAAGATTTTTTTTAATTTTTTTTTCCGCAATACCCTTTAAGGACTCGATTTCCAGCACTGCTTTGAGAACCTTATAGTGAATGTTCATATTGAAAGTCATGGATGAAGGTGCTATATCGATGCGCATACCTCCTCGGTAGTAAGACACTTCACAACATCAAATTCTCTTGTATAATGACTTATGTTTTCCTAAAGCCCAATTCATCGAACTTTAAACATCTTGAATCAATTAAAGTTTGGCTTTGCGCTCGAACACCCAACACTTTCGATGAAACCATAAGCCCTGGATCATGGAAGTTTAACAGGCTTCACGAAACCAGTAGACAAGGCCTTTTCGTAGGACACTTGGTAGCATCACGCGTAAGTCTCCTCTCCGTCCAAATATGCTTCTGCAACTCCTCTGCATCAACTTTTAAAGAGAAGGGTTCAATAATTGAGTCACACGAGCGTCCAATTTTCTTGACGAGTATCCCAATTCTGGACGAGCGTGGACAAACGTCCTCTGCTGGATGAGCGTGTCGAACGTTCTGGACGAGCGTGGACGAGCGTGGACGAGCGTCCACTTTCTGGACGAGCGTCCACTTTCTGGACGAGCGTCCACTTTCTGGACGAGCGTCCTCTTTCTGGACGAGCGTCCTCTTTCTGGACGAGCGTCTGCTCACTTGGCAACGAGCGTCCATGCAACACCTTCAAACTTGACGCTTCATCCACCTTTTATGGCTTTCACAATTTTTCTAGCACCTCAAATTTGTGCCTGACAACCTCAACATTGACTTGGTGAGAAGATTTCAATTCAGGCAGCTTTGTCCTCATCGTGCTCACAATACTTGGCTTAATAATTTCCCCAATGGACCATGCAAGTGGTTGTCCCCAGCTTGTTTCCTCTTAAAAATGTGTTCTCCTTGGTCTTTTGTGGGCTTCATGACCCGAGTCTGCCTCTCACGACGGAGTGTAATACGAGGAAAGACCAATAAGGAGGGAAAATTTGTGCCACTCAAACTCTATTGTAGTTGTGGTGTGTACAAATCTCCAAGTCATTGTAAGGCGTTTAGGGCCTCTAAGATTAAGCTCATTTGTTCCTTCAGTTGTTGGATATCGACCTTCATTCCTTCTTTTTGGTTCTCCAAGATTTGTGAACTGGTTCGAGTCCTTTAGGGTATCTTAGATGTTTAGCTGTATTTTTAGTTTTTTTTTTTTTTTTTTTTTTTGAATGAAAAGAACACACAACGCAGTTTAAAATCTCTAGTCAGAAATTATAAAGCTGTGAAAATAATTGCCCCGGTATAATTTGGAAATTAACACGAAACTGAGTCAATAAGGTGATTCATCATTCAGAAGTTCCCAAAATGCGAGACATAGGAATTCTTGGTCAACCATCGCAGGCTTTAGTCATCACATTCTTCATTTGTCTGATCAGCTTCTCGCAGTAATTGAGGAATGTTTCAATCCCCTTTAGGCGGGTTGATGATTGATATTACAGACTCAGCATCAACTAAGAACTTAAGGACGTTTTCAATGGCTCCCTTGGCAAGGGAAGCTAGCTGTGAGAGACTTCTCTTCTAATTCTTTTAACTTGTCCTTGTTCAACGACATATTCTTTCTTCATCTGACTCATCAATCTTTTATGTTCCCTCTTAGCTAAATGGAAACATTCCTTCTCTAGTTTTGTCATTACTGCTTCTATCCACTGCTCATCATTTTGAAATTTTTTTTCGCAATTTGGGTAAGGGAAATTAATTACAACTTGATTGTCTTAACCCTTTCTGTGATTCATTGGCTAAGGGAAACTTTCATTAACAGTTCATGATCTTGGGCCTTTCATTGAAGCGAACAACATTGCCCCCAATTGTCTTTAACTTGATGGAACATTTCAACGAAGATTCATTCCTCATATGATCTGCAATGTGGCGAGAGATGCAGGTGTTAGCGATCCTCTCAGGATACTCAAATTATTTTTTTGCGCTAACACAGGATTGCAATTAATACAACACCTAATACCCATGAGGGGTACATTAGGATACCTCCCGCAATGATATGTAATCTGCGATCTATGCTCCCAAGGGACACACCATTTAACTTGTTCTTCCTTTAAACTTGCACAAAGTTGCGCCCATTCATTTACTCTTTTCACATGTGGTTCACAAAGAACAGCCTAAGACAGGCGCAAAAGTGTCTAAAAGTCACTTCTTTTTCCAATGGTGACCCATGTTCACCTGACTGAGTACCTGTGATGGACTTTTTGTACAAAATCCAATTTTCTCTAGGGTAATTGTTTACAATGTCCTTGTAATCGATTACATACTACAATAATTCGTCCATGGGGTACAGGGAATTTAAGGCGTCTCCAGTCTCACGGGAAATGAACCACAAATACACCACTGGTAGACAACATAACATCTTTCCCTCTTTAAGTTCGTACAACGATTAAGGGTCCCATAAACTTCAGCCAGGACGGGACATGGGTATATTGCCCGATTTAGTTGTATAGAGCTTTGGCCTCAAGACTTGCATTTAATATTTTCCCAAATTCTTCCCCTCTGACAAACTCACCAAATTCTTATACCCCTTGACTCAAATTCCATGTTAATTTCCATTTTTAGCTTAAAGGCCTTAATCACAACTTTATAATTTTTGACTAGAATCCACAAAATGTGACAAGACTATGAAGAAAAACAATGAGCGAAGAAAAAGGAAAAAGCAAAAGAAAGAAAGAAAAAAGATAAAGAGATATGATGATATGTACAAGGTGCGTGATTTTTATTAAGCAAACATGAGAATTTATAACGAAAGATGAAATTGAGATGACTGCAATGAAAGATGAAGAGAATATGATGTGTGTCGCAACCGGAATCGCGACGGGACGACGATCCAATAAAAAGATTAGCTAAATATTTTGAAAAGAGAGATTTTGGAGTCGCCACCATAGTTTATTCTGGAAAACTACGGAAAAACCATAAAATGATAAGGCACGGTCAAATTGAACCAGATTCTTGGTTCGGGAGTCGGTTACGTGTAGGGAAGGTATTAGCACCCTACAACGCCTGCCCTAAGGCAGTACCCTTAACTAAATGCGCGAATGTGGATGTGGTTTTCAAAATGTTTAACTTTCCCTTAAAATAAAACTCAAAAGAAACAAACAATATTTTTTAGCTTTTTGGGCCCGACAAGGATTGACCTTGCTCCTACGTATTCTCACGCAGAATGAGAAATCAGGGTTACGTAGTTCTTTTTAAGAAAACTGCTCGAGAAAATTGTTTGGAAAATCGTATGAGAAATTGTTACGGATAACTTGATTTGGATTTTTGGGAGAGTGAGCCTGACAAGGACTGGCCTTGCTCCTACGTATCTCCACTTTTGATGGAGAATCAAGGATCACGTAGTTCTGGCAAGGCGATATTGTTTGTTATTTGAAAATGTTGATGTTTTTGGTTTTTGAGGATTTTTATATTTTTTTTGGTATTTTTGAAGAAAGAGAAAAGGTTTTTGGCGCAAGGACGATGCGTGCGATCACACATGTGCCTAAACCTTTAAAACATATTTTTTGGTATTTTTAATTTTAGAAAAGAGAAAAGGTTTTTAGCACAAGGACGATGCGTGCGATCACACATGTGCCTAAACCTTTGAAACATATTTTTTGCGTAATGAGTACTAGGCTGATGCGTACGATCGCACGAGCACTCACACGGCTTTCTTTTCCTCTTATTGTTTTGCGTAATGAGTACTAGGCTGATGCGTACGATCGCACGAGCACTCACACGGCTTTTATTTATTATTATTTTTTTGTTTTGCGTAATGAGTACTAGGCTGATGCGTACGATCGCACGAGCACTCACACGGCTTTTATTTGTTTTATATTTGGGCAATAAGTACTAGGCTGATGCGTACGATCGCACGAGTACTCATACCGAAATTTATTACATTAAATGTTTTTTAAAGTTTTACATATTTTTTATTATTTTTTTATTTTCCTTTTTTTGAAATAAAATGAAATGAACAAATTCACTAAAACAAAGGGGTGTGGGGTATCTTACAAGGGGATTACACAATAATAAAAAAACAATAAAAGAAAGGAAGAAAGCGTAAAAAATAAAACAAGAGAAGAAAAACTTAACAAAATTAAGGGTACAGGGATAAAACCAGGAGTGATGAGTGAAATTGAAGCTCATTCGCTTGTGCCAATCCCTTCTTTTCTAACTTTGTATCTGCGAATGTGTAAAAATGAAATTTGGGGGTGCATCCGAGGCCCGCTTCTTTTCTCCCCTCTTTTGATTTTTTGTTTGAAGAGGCTTAAGCCCAAATGAAAATGGGATGTGAATGGGGACTTTCTTCATTCTTCCATCTGCAAACATGACAAACAGGTCCTTCTTTTTCCAGCTCAGAACTCGGATGAGTGGCTTCACCTCTGCACGTACAATGCCGCCTCTGCCAGATCGGCATCGCCGGCGACACCACTCCGTCGGAGCCACTGCAGGCCACGGTGTCACTGCCCTTTCTCCCTCTTCTCGCTTCGAAAAAATGGTGACCCAGGGAGGGGTTTGCTCCCGCCAGTTTATTCTCACATCCGCCGCCAGCTGCAAGCCGAAACGTTGCCCAGCCAGGGTTGCCTCTGGTCATCACGTTGAAGTTCTCTTTCCTTCCGCTTGCAAAGCCCAGATTCACCACCGGTATACGCGACCAACGCCGGCAACCGCCTCGACTCCACCACCCAACAGCCTAGGATACCACCACTGCCAGCGCCGCTGTCGTAGGGGTCGCGGTCTTTGCTTGAGTTGAATTTTTTTGCAGATAAAGGAGTATGCGTGATAGTTGTGGTAAGTGAATACGGTTGAACCGAATATGGTTGATTATTCAGAGAAGGAAACCCAATATTGAGGTTAGGCCGTGTGCTATATGGTATTGGAGATGAAATATGAGAGGTGATTGGGTGTTGGAGGTGAGAGTGATGGATGAAGATGGTGACGTGGGCCGTGAAGTGTATGGTTGTTGATGGAGGATGAGTTCGCTGGCCGGAACGGATGATGGTGTTGGCCGTGAGGTAAGGTGATTGGGTCACGGTGGTTGTTGGAGATGGTTGAAGTATGTGATTGTATATAATGGTTGGTGGATGTTGGCGGTGTAAGAGTGATGATGATCGTAGTATCAGGTGACTGTGGCAGGTGAATACGGTTGAAGTGAATATAGTTGAAGATTTGGGTGTTGAAGATGATGGAGAAGGAAAACGGGGTAGAGATGATGGGTGTTGGGATGATCGGGATGAAGTTGAAGATGCTGGCCGCAGGGTAAGGATGAAGACGGTGGGTTGAATATGGGCGCTGGAGATGGTTGTGAGGTAATAATGGGTATATACAAACGTCCGCAGCACTAAGAATGTATTCAACAACAATCATATGCAAACATAACGATAGCCAAACAGAGATATGATGAAAAGCCAGTAACCAAATCACTAAAACATGGGGTGCAAGACATCACTTATCTTTTGAAGCTTGGTTCGCTCTTCCGGTAGCTCGTCAGATGGACTCTATCTCCTTGCGGCTGACTCTTCAGAATGTCCTGTCTCTGTATCTCGGATGGTCTCCTTGTCTGTCTCTCCTTGGTGAGGATGGAGTTTAGAGTTCGGCCATGGTATATGGATAAAGATGATGGTTGACGGGAGATGTGGTGGAGGTAGCGAGTGAGCTGGGAAGAAAAAGAAAGTGGTTTGGATGGTTACGGGTGTTGATGATGAAAAGGGAGAGGGATGATGATTGAAGATTTGAATTTGAAGTTGGATGATGAAAATGGAGGAAGAAGGTGAGGTGGTTGGGTCACGGTGGGTGTTGGGGATCCATCTCAGAAGTGATGAAAAACTGGCCCTTAGTCTGGTTTGATGGCGTTCCCAGGTGTGGTGAGTGATCAAGGGTCTAAGAGGTGGGAATAATGATGCTGGAGGTGGTTTTGTTGTTGGAGATGAAAATGGAGAAGATGAAAGGGCCTCCCGTGAGTTGTTGGTTGTGTGGGAATATCCCGGATGTATGTTGGCCGTCTGCCAGGTATCTGTTGATGATGATGATATGGTGGAGATGGTGTAAGGATGATAGGTGCAGTGCTGCAGTGGGTGGTGGTGGTTGCAGCAGAGGATGAATGATGATGGGTTTTTGGAGGTGATGAAAAATGGAGGAAGAAAGGTGTTTTACTGCCGTTACGGGTGAGCTGTATGAAGGGTAGTGAGGAGTTCGAAACTTAGGCCATGGTATATTGTGGGATGTTGGGTAGTGTCGGCCCGGATTGGGGAAGTGGAAGAAGTTAGAAGTGGATGGTGGAAGCTGTTGGTGGTGATGAGTGGGAAACAGTAGTGGAAGGTTGGTGATGGTGAGTGGAGCACTCATAGAAGTGGGAGGTTGGTGATGGTGAGTGGAGCACTCATTCGTGTGAGGTTGGTGATGGTGGGGAATAGTGGAAATGGGAGAAGTTAGAAGTGGATGGTGGAATAATTGAGATTAGGGCCCACCCCGGACCAATTGGACGAACGCCAGCACCGAACGTCCGAAACTCAAATTGGACGAACGCCATCCAACATCATATGACGAACGTCCGTTTTCAAAAAGATATACAATCTGGACGAGCGGTAGGATGGGGGGGTGAATTAGAACGAACGTCTTACCACTTTCTTTGAAGAATGCTGTTTGCTGTTGGGCCGAACGCTAGACGAACGAACGCTGAAGACAAACGCATGGAGACCGAACGTTCAAATGAGACCGAGGGTTCAAGTGAAGACCGAACGCTCAGTAAGCAAAATAACCGAACGCTCAAAATCAAACGTACACCAATAACGAGCGCCCAAAACCGAACGCTAATAATCAAACACACACCAAAAACGAACGTTCAAATGAGTGTAAATAACTTCAAAACCGAACGTTCACTAACACAAAACCGAACGTACGTTCACTAACCCAAAACAAGACCGAACGTTCACTAACACAAAACAAGACCGAACGTTCACTAACACAATACCGAACGGTTGAAGATGAAGACAAACACAACGCAAAGCCGAACGATAGAACAGTGCAAAAGGATGAAACCGAACGTTCGCAGTGGAGCAGGACGAACGCTTTAAACAACAGTAGGTAAGGACGAACGCTTACTGTTTGGACGAACGGTTTCAGCAACAGTTAGGAAGGACGAACGGTTGAACAGTGAGAGAGGACGAACGGTTGAAGGACGAACGGTTGAACAAAGAGGAAGGACGAACGGTTGAACAATTTGGACGAACGGCCTCAGCAACAGTGGAGAAGGACGAACGCTTACTGTGTGGACGAGCAGCAACAGTGGGAAAGGACGAACGCTTGAACAGTTGGGAAGGACGAACGTCACAACAGTGGGGAGAACCGAACGGTCACTGTTTGGACGAACGTTTTCATCTCTTTTTTTTTTTTTTATTTTATTTTATACATTTTTTTTATTTTTACATATACACATATTTTTTTAATTTTTTTCTTTTATGAGGATAAAATAATAAAACAAATTATTTAGTCAATCCGGACGAAATTGAGTGTTGACAATGTGGATGAAATGTATTGGTTTATTAACGAGCGTTTCGTGGAGGAACGACTCAGGAATGAGAATATTGGAATTGGTAAAGTATGACTGTGGTCATGCTAGTGCTGGCAGTTCATCCTGATGTTTCATGGGTACTCGTCCTCACGTAGAGGAGGGTAGATCATGTGTGGAAACGGCAGGAGGTCCAGTCCTTAGGGGTACTTTGGACAAACAGGACTAACTTCGGGTGACAGCTGATGAGAGTATTCTAGTTACTACATCACCCGGGTGCATGAACGCCTGTAGCTACACAGATTTCATACAGTCCGGACAGTCAGTCTAGTATTAGGCTTTATGTGAAAAGTATGTTGAAATATATCTTGTGTGTTTGATTGTGTGAAATGTATGTTTATACATGAATTAAATTACATAAGCTTACCCTGTGTTCCTGTCTTGTCTTGTTTTGTACGTCCGTCTTTGTCATTGCAATGATCATCCGTGTGGATGTGAGTAGAAGGAGACGTCCAGTTGGAAGAGGCACTGGAGGAAGAAAATCTGGTGGAGGTTGAAGTTAAGACCGAATAGTAGGACGATCGGTCAATAGTTTAGTTGTTTTAAGGTGGTCGTTCGATCACCTTCCCTTTTGTTAGGTATGACCGTTCGATATTTTTCCTTCTGTGAACCGTTCGATCGTAGTTCCTTTTGTAAATCAGTCGGTCGGACTTGTACTCCTGTACAGTTTAAGCTTGTAACTTTTCCTGTAAGGCCTTTTGGTTATAGACTTACGTTCGTTCTTCTTAGTGTAAGACTAATCTGAATTATTATTAAATGTAATTATTCTCTTATATAGTTTATACTGTATTTTTGGGATGTTACATACCCCACCTTTGTTCTTTATTTTTCTTTGGTCCCTTCACTTTTTTTTTTCTCTTTTTCTTCCCATCTTTCCCTTCAATTCTATTTTTTTTTCCTTAGCGCGTTATAGAAAAGCAAATAGATTAACTTATAAATATATTATGTGTTTAAATAAATTAAGAATTTATTTACTGATCATAATAAGATTTCTTTTGAAGATTTAAATACTATTACGAAGTCTAATAACAAGATTAAGCATTGTCAAATGTGTGAAAATACTTAACTATAATTTGGTTAATAATAAGTAATTAGTTGATTGCTAAGTAGAGTAGAGAGTACAAGAATAAATTAATTAAATTGATTATTATAGAAACCTTAAATTAAACAATTTAATGAACGTAAAAATTTAATTAATCCTTTGTTTAAAAAAAGAGCTTAGAATAATAAGCTAAATTAATTAGTGTTTTGATAGGGAATTAGATGTTGGATTAGTAAGTTAAAAAGTTTTAATTTTTGGGTTGGATTTTCAAAACGGCAAGACTGAGGATTTCCTGGGCCTGGATCCATTGAATCAATTTTTCTTTCTTAATAGAATTGTGGCTATTGCTTCCTGCATCTCAAAATTATTAACTACTTTCACAATGTTAGAAAAAGACATAAATATCCCTTATCACACCACGTTATCACTGTAACTGTTTGCATATCATCACTGGCGTACCGTTGCTGCAGAAGAAGAGAGAGAAGACGTTGCAAAAGGAAGAAAAGAGAAAATATAGAAGAAAACTTGTTTCAAAGTATTTTATTTAACATATTTCATGTATTTTGGAAAGCATTTTCCAAAACAAATTTAACTTACGGATATTTAAAAAAATTTGAGGTGTGTGCAAAGAAATTGTGGAAAACAGGAAGTAAGGATAGAATTATACATTGCTGTATCAGTGCTCTATCGGGCCCAAATTTTCATATATTGCAATACCATGAATTTCTTTATAAAAAAACATGTTTTCAATTTTTTAATTTTGATGAAATTGAAATTCGGTTTGAAATTTTTTAATTTAAAAAACATTAATTTAACGTTTTAAGTTTGAAAATTAAAATATGTTAAAATTTTATATTTTATGAATAAATTTAAAATTTGTGTCAAAGTTTATAAGCAACTAAAAGCATATTTTAAAAACAATAATTCGTGGTAATTCTTAAACTAAACCAAAGTAGGGCTGGGCAAAAATAACTGATCTATACTGTACTATAGTTAACTATACTCTATTATACTTAAAAAAACTGATCCACATTTTATGGTTTAGTTTTTAAAAACTGAACTTATAACAGTTTCGGTTCAGTTAACTGTGAGAACTGTATCTACTCTTTTCTCTTCTCTAGTTCCCGTTCAATTGTTCCGTCTTACTAAGAAAACGTTAATATTAATAAAAGAAACCGTTCAAATAAAAAATTAATAATTAATTTTTTAAGACAAAACTTTTTATCACAAATTTTTATATTTTTTTATGAATAAACGTATATTAATTTTTAAATAATATTATTTTAAGTAATAAAAGTAAAATATATTTTTTAAATTTAATTTTATTAAATGATTAAGTAATATAAATCATAAAAAAAAGACTATATAAAAAAAATAATACTTTAAATATATTATATTCTTTAACATATTATTAAATATGTAAAAATATGTTAAAAAAACTTTTAATGATATTAAAATGTGTGTAAGTGCACACAAAAATAACTATTTATTTTAAAAATCAACTTACTTTAAAATAAATATCAATATTATTATTTTTAAATGATAGTATTTTACATACTAAAACTAAAATATATTTTTTAACGTTAAATTTAATTAAATGAATATATAATGAAATATCATAAAAAATAGTAATGTAGTAAAAATAATTAATATTATAGAAATATTAAATGACAAAAAAATTAACAAACGTTTATTAAGAGTAATTTTTCTAGTATAATCTTTTATTATATTATAATAATTAATAAATATTAGTTTAATTTTTACATAATAAAATATAAATAATAAATAGTTGATTAATAAAACAATTTTACGAGAGAACAAAATAAATATAAATAAAAAAGTATTTTAAAATAAAATAAGTAGATAAAAAGATAAAATAAATTATATACACATATAAAACAAAAAAATATAAATAAAAAAATAAAAAAATAAATATAAAAGTAAAATAATATTCATGACAAAATAAATATAAATAAAAAAATAAAAAATAAAATAAATAAATAAATAATAAAATAATTTTCATACACATATAATAAATAAAGAAATATAAATAAAATAGAAAATAATAATATCAAATAATTAAAAAGTTAATTTGTAAGACCCTTATGAATAAAATAAAATAAATATTAAAATAAATATTAAAATAAATTTCAATTAAAAAGAACGTGTATTGTTATACTATTCAGTTTAAAAACTAGTACAATTCAGTTTAAAAACTAGTACAATTCAGTTTAAAATTAGTATAGTTAGTAGTTCAGTTTAGTTTATATTGTAGTTTAGTACAATTTAGTATAGTTCAGTTCAGTCCAGTTTGATAAAACGAAAAACAGTTCAGTTCAGTTTGTCTGAACTGTTTTACAGTTCAGTTTAGACAAATTAGTTTTTAGTTCAGTACAGATTTTAGTAGTGCAGTACAGTTCAGTTCTATTTGCCCACCCTTAAACCAAAGTATAGATTTAAATAACATATGATATTTTTAGAAAATATTTCTATTTTGAAATTTATAATTTGTAAAAAAATATTTATTTATTTCTCTTAAAATTGTTTGTACACCCAAATAAACATTTGATCACATTTCTTAATTTGAATTGAGAAAATTGAGAGTCACGTTTTTGAATTGGGTGTGATAAAATATTTATTTGGATGAAAAAAAGTAAACATGTAATAATAATAATATATTATTATTATTATTATTATGGTCTTATTTTGTAGCCTTGGAGAGAGAAACTTACGCAGAACATCATCTTCTATTTCCTTTTGGTTCCGACACACTTGTCACGAAACACGGTTTAGAAATTAGCAAATTTTTTAATAGAAAATTTATGAACAAGGAAAGAGAACGTGCAACAAACTTGTAAAAACAGAACTCTGGAGTATATTCTACCATTATTAAGTGATGTAATTGGTTTTATAATTGAAGAATAAATAAATGTATAACAAAATTTCTAACAGCAATCACATCAGCCTCAGAAGACAAAATTAAACAATAATTTACAATCATTTTATAACTAAAATAATGATTTGCGATAAGACGAATCACCAAAGTCAAAATTACCAACCAAAATTGGACTTTGTCTAAATATAAGTTCAGCTCAGGCTGCTGATTGCGCCGTGTTTGGACGGAACTTCACTCTTAAACGGTTTGGACGTTTCACTTACGCTGCCTTTAGATTCTTCTATAGTCATGTGCTATAATTTATAATAATTTTAAATCATAAAACTTCTAAAACAATAATTACCAAAATTACTTCTAATCCGTATAACAAAAATAAAATTTATAAAAACTATTATATATACATTTTTGTTTTGTTTTATATTTATCAATCAACTTTTAAGGTATTACATTACTTTTGTAGATGTAATGTCTGCAAAAGAAAAATCTAGAAGGAATCCTTTTAACGTGGTATTTTCTTCTGTCGATGTGATTTTTATTTTCATTTAAAAAAGTTTAAATGAAAGGATTAACTGTGTTTTTAACCAGAGAAAAAAAATGCATTGATGTAATTTAACGGTTAAATGTATATTTGATAATTTTGGATAATGGATTATAATGTTTAAAATTGATTTAGTAGTTATTTGAAAGGTTGAGGAATATATATTTGTTAGGATAAAAGGATTTATCTCCCAGAATGAACCCACTCTGATAGTCAAAATTGAACCGACGCCAAAACCAGCGTTGATTCCGCGGTCTGACCCAGTCTTTCTTGCCTACCCTAGTTCCCAGTTCACACGTTACTGTTTTCATTTTCAAACCTCAACTTTAACTAATTAACTAATATATTATAAAGTTCACTTTTATAGGATTTAAATGCTATTTTTTCCCCTTTCTTTTAAACAATCATCAGTGTAACAATTTTATTTGTCTGGTCACCTCAAGATAATTATGATAGATAAAAATTAAGTATCAATATACCATGTTTAAATAAATTGTTTATATCAAGTGAATTCATCCGTTATGTAACGAATTTCAGTATTGATTGGATGTATATAACTAATAATTAATTTTTGTATATATAATACACATTTTAAATAATACAGTTCAAACTTAAAATAGAAAGTGGACGAAAATATTATAATTTAAAATAGAAATGAATATAAAGAGATACAGAGTGTAGATGTTCCTCGGACAAAAAAAATTAAGTATTACATATACAATCTAAATGCAAATATTAAATTGACATAATACTAACAAAAATAAGTTTATTCCCAATTACATCAAAACAAAAATTCTAGAATAGTAGGGCACGTTATATAACGTCTTAAAAGACATTGACTATTCGTTCCTATAACATTTTGTTACTCAAATTGCATCCTTTTTTATCTTAATTATTAATCTATGTCTATATTCTATACACATCTTAATCCACTGTGATAACTTGACTTCAGTGCCAATGAATGTAAACATGACCAACATATCCAATGGAATCTAAGACTTCTCATCTCACTACTACTACTAATTAACACATCAATAACTCTCTCTATTGAATTTTTGCACTTCTCAAACAGGGAAATGGTCATTATCACTTTTATTCTTAATTAATTCACCTTAATGACATATTTTCACATTAATCTGGTTCCCTAATAGTTTTTTTTTTCATGGCCGAAAAAACCATTCGATGTCAATTCCATATTCTACCGATGACTCATCACGAAACTCCTATCAAATAAAATAACATTTTGTGTCCTTCTCCGTCTTCTTATTTCTTATAGGCTTCCCATTCTTCAAAGTCTCATCATTACTATTACACCCTCACGACAAGTTCCGATCTTTTTTCAACTCTTTTCTCCATCGCTCTGAAATCCCTCTTCTCTCGATCCGCTGAGAGGATCCTCTTTGGCTTTGTCAATCTTCCCAAAAGGGTACGTTCTCTGTTCTCTCTGGGGTTCATTTGGGGTGTTATGCCTATGATCGATAACGATCACGGTTCGGTTTGACTTTGAGCTTGATTTTCTGATTGGTGTTTCTGTTTTTAGTTCTCAAGTTCCAGGTTGTCCTCGCAAGAGTTTCTGAACTTGAGTTTGTCTTTATTTATAGCGAAATGGATAACTCAAAAAACAGGCATAATGACAGTTTGGGAGTGAACAAAACGGGAAAAAACATTAGAAAGAGTCCTTTACATCAGCCCAATTATGGCAACAACAACAACGTTAACGGGGCTAGACAGCAACAACAACAACCTCAGCCTCACGTTTACAACATAAGCAAGAACGAGTTCAGAGATATTGTTCAGCAACTTACAGGGTCTCCCTCTCAGGATCCTCCATCAAAACCTCCTCAGAGCAATTCCCCAAAACCTCAAAGCATGAGGTTGCAGAAGATTAGGCCTCCTCCTTTACCTTATGTGAGGCCTCCATTGCCTGCTTCCTACAGTAACAACTACTTGGCACCAAGACCTGCTCACTTTAGACAACCATCACCTAACCCTTTTCCACAACCTAATGCAGCCGAATCTCCAATCTCTGCATACGTCAGATACCTTGAACATTCTTTAACAGATCCAGGTTCAAAGGGAACCCAAGTTCAACCTCTTCGACCTTCTTCTGCTTTGCTTTCTAATAATCCTATGTTCCCTTCTCCAAGATTATTAAATGCTACTGTTGTGCCTGTCAATGGTTTGAACCCTCTTCCTCCTCCTCCTCATCATCATCATCACGGTGTTCCTTCCCCACAAACAAATGGACCTCCTATTTTACCTTCTCCAACATCACAGTTTCCCTTGCCTTCACCAAATGGCTACATGAATTTCCTGTCTCCTCAATCTGCTTATCCTCCATTACTGTCCCCTGGCATTCAGTTTCCATCTCCTTTTACTCCCAATTTTCCTTTCTCGCCCTTTGGGCAGTCAGGGATTTTTGGCCCCGGGCAGCAGCCTCCCCTTTCTCCTGGGATATTTCCTTTGTCTCCTTCAGGGTTTTTCCCCATCACAAGTCCAAGGTGGTGAGATCAATAAATAGCCTTCTCATTTTTAGCCTCTTGTTTCATTGGAGATGCCGCTCTCTTCTAACTGAACTGATCTTTATTCTAAAAAAAAACAAACCTTTTTTCATCGGCATGGGCAAGTTGTAAGATTGTAAGGTGTAGTTTTTGGCTGCTCATTGTTCTTCATTTTCCTTTCACTTGTTTCTTTTTCTTCTTTTGCTGATGACCATAAGGGCTGCAATCCTTTTTCTTTTACAAGTTTTAAACATTAGACATTCTATTGAAGATCAGGAACACAATTGGATTGTTGGACAGGAGCCGTATGATGGAAAAATGGGGTGTAACATGAAAGGAAGTAGGTTTACAGACAATATTTGTTGTGTAGGTTAGGTCATGTTCTTTTGTAATATAATGGATTGCATGTTAAAATTTCATGGTATCTTTTCCGTGGAACATATTTTTAAGTACTGATCTTACTTACACTTGTTTCCAAGTGCTTCTTCGGCATTATTTTTCATTTCTTATGTCAAGTAATTTTGTTAATGGTTGTTCTGGAAGATTTCGTTGGCTGGCGATAAATTACTACTCCGTCATCTTGAGCAAAATGATTATTCTTACCTTACACATGCGTTCTTTATTGTGTGGAAAGCAAGGCAATTTGCAAGTGTTTTTGTAAGCTGAAAGATGGTATGTAATAAATCGAAAACAAAAGTTTGGCATTGAAATAGTTTGACATTTTGATTCTGAGAAAAGATGCAGTTTTTGTATTTGCACCTTGCTTTATTCTGCATTTTATGACCAAAAACTTTAATTTGAGGGGAGCATAAAAAGGAAATGATGCTTGGTCAATGAGAATTGAAGTGCAGAATGACGTGATGGATGAAGTTGCATGGAAAAAGATAAGATGAATTCTGTGATTCTGTGAAGATTTTACAATCTCTTCATGCTTGTTTCACAAATAGGTTATAAATTAAACAAAACAGAGTTTAAAACATTATTAGATTAAGGTAGTTTAATTCCCAAATGTCTGTGTAGCCAGCCTTTAGAATTGTCAAACAGAAGCGTGGGGAATTTGCTTCCAATTAGAACATAATAAAAATAAAATTAGTATGAAATAAAAATAAGAGAGGTAAACAATTAAATTAAATTAGAATAGACCAATTATCCACTTAGATTAAATGATCGACTATCATTCTTTAATTGATTCGAAACTGACTAATTAAGCATTGATCAATCTAGGCAAATTTCTTACAATGTATAATTTGGCGAGTTTTGATTGAATTAAGTTTAATTAAAGACGTTTCCTAAATCTAGTTCAATTATAAGATTTGAATTTTACCGATTAAAGCACGAAGTCAAATGGATCGATACTTCATCTTTTAATTAATCACGGAACTATAGAGAATAAATTATCGTAGAGATTCAAGCTTCCGTAGCATAATGCATGATCAATTATGCAAGACGAAGATTGCACGAATTTAGAGAAAAACTACAAAATTTGAAAAAGGTAAAGAGAAGAAGACAAATGATATGAATGTAATATGAAAAACTGTAGAAAAAAAGCTCAAATGTTCCTAACATTAATATAGTGATACATATTGGGCCTTATTTATGGGCCTTGAGTAAATTAAGAAGTTCAATTATAAGATAAGAGGGTTACTCCCTACATTATTTCCAGATTGTGTCCTACACCACCACATTTTAAAAAGATCCAAAACTAACATTTATATTTTAAAGGTTTAATGTCTCTTTAGGTCCTTATTTTGGTCCGGAATCTCAGTTAAGTCCCCTTTCTTTTTTACGTCTTAATTGGATACTTGTTTTTGTAAAATTAGAACAATTAGAGACCTGCCGTCAAATTCAACAAACGACCGTTTAATTGTACATTACGTGGCACGGAGAGTGTTTTTGCTAATCACACGTTGAATTAAAAAGAAATTTTGTATTAAAAAATATGAAAGCTATAAAATATTATTATTCCAACCTTTTTCTACTGCAACCTAGTACCCTACCCTTCTAAAACCTACATTACTTTATCTTACACATGGGGCCCACCCAATACTAGATAACCATTTCCTATTTCTCTTCTCAACAAAGAATTTTAGCATTCTAGTACACTTACGGCCCTGCACCTCTCTCCAACTCTCATTCTTTTTAATTAAATTTCTTTTTCTCTCCAAAAGCCAAACCTATTCCCAGTACTTCTCTCACATCTTGCTCCATTTAAACACGAACCCCTCCACACGTCAATCCAATTTTGTTTCTTCCCCAGGCAGACCAAACTGATCAATGTTTCTACTTCTCCTCCTCCAACCTTTTTCTACTTCCCCAGACAGTATAATTGGTTTTGTTGATTTGTTGTATTGTGGTGGGTGTTTTCTTCCTCATACCTCTCTTCTTCGTTTCAGAATTATGAAAATGCTGAAGGTGCGGGAGCACCAGGTGGCGGGTCACATGGCAAAGAACGACGTTCTGGGTCCGCTGGTGGACGATTCTGGAAAGTTCTACACGCCACTGCAGGAACATGACAGGGGCTCTGCCGAGCTCTCCTTCTACACCTCCCTAGCTGTCCCACCCTCCATCCGCCCCTTCTTCTTGGCATTCCACGGCACTGCCGTCGTCCCTGCCTTCGACGGCTCCAGCTCCCACACCCACCTTCTCCTCTAGGACCTCATCGCCCCCTACACCAAACCCTCCGTCATGGACATCAAAATCGGCTCCCGAACCTGGCACCTCGGTCACTTTGAAGACTACATCGCCAAATGCCTCAGCAAAGACAAAACCACCTCAACCATCCCCCTCAGCTTCCGACTCACCGACTTCAAGGACTCCCTCTCCTATTGGGAACCTTCTAGAACCTTCCTCCAGACTCTCTTCGCCGAGGGTGTCGCCCTGGTCCTCCGCAAATTCGTCTCCTCCTCCAACTTTGACGATTCCCGTTCCGACCCTGATTGCGACTTTGCGGCGGAGGTTTTCGACGCCGTCTTGGAGCGGTTGGTGGAGCTGAAGGCGTGGTTTGAGGTTTAGACTCTATCATTTCTATTCATGTTCTGTTCTGGTGGTGTATGAGAAGGAGAAGGGGAACACGGATGATTGAAGTGGGAATCGTAATAAGTTTCCCCCTGTGTCTTTTCCCAAAAGCTCATTTAACATATGTGCTTTCATATTTTTTAATACAAAATTCTTTTTTAATTCCAGTGTTATAAGTGAAAACACTGCCCATGCCACGTAACGCACAATTAAACTGCCGTTTGTTGAATTTGACGACAAGCCTCTAATTGTTCCAATTTTACAAAAACAATGATCTAATTGAGACGCCAAAAAGAAAGGAAATTTAATTGAGATTCCGGACCAAAATAAGGACCTACAGAGACATTAAACCTATTTTAAAACATTCTACACTCCCACTTCTTTTTTTCAACGGATGTCGACATCCGTTGAAGAAAAAAATTTGTTTAACTCATATGGACAAATCACCAGTGGTTATGAAATTGTTTTTCTTGTCTCTCTTAACCTTGGCCATCATATGGAATAACAATTCAACAATGTAATTGAATCCTATAAATGGATAGAAAGAATACTTTAATAAATGCATGAATCACAATATTTCAATTGAATATTATGGATTACATCGAAGAGTGTTAAAGTGGGTCAATTCAATTCATATGAATTGGTTTATTACAAGTTAAATTAAAAATAAGTTACGTCAATTTAAATTACTTTTTAATAAATAATAAATTTTGTAATACAGTTTAACTCACTATGGATTGATGAATTAGGTGAATTCACTCCCTTAGGATATGTCTTGTTTTTCCAATTTATTTTACGTATTTATTGTAGTTCAATCAAAGTGTATAACTCAACTTATTTTTATTATAATAGTACAATCAAAATGTTTACATATTTCATCAAAGTTATAAGTTTACAATGTCAACCTACGTAATTTAACAAATAGATAAATTAAATATCAAAATTATTTAATTATTATCAAACAACATTTTAGTCTTTAAAAATATTAAATTGTCAATTTGCATAATTAGAAATATTAAATATTTATAATAAAAAAACTTATGAAAAAAAATGATAAACTCACCTTTGATCCAAATTCAGTTTAATTCACACTAAAAAACTAAATTTTTTCAACCCTAACATATCCCGAACTAGTTATGAGCTAAATTGACTAACGAGTTTTAACTTATTTTGATATCTCTAATTTAATTTCTTAAATGAATATCAAATATATTTTTTTTTATGGTTAATGATTCTTCACATAGATAAAAACAACTATCACATGAACGATGTTATAGAATGAAGAATACATACTATTTCATGAACCAAATAAGAACAAAAGGAGAATCATCTAATAAAAAGGTTCATACTTCTCTTAAAACTTTTGACAATTTAAGCTAAAATATCGATTTAACATGTATTGATTTCACACATACATGCACACACCCGTATATAGACACTCATACATTCATGAATACATATATACAAAATTTAAAAATAATATTTTAAGTCCCTACAAATAGTAGTCTTTATAATATGATTATTTAGTGTCAAATCAATTACTCTAAATTTAAACATTAGCAAATAAAATATTAATTTGTATTCATATTGGAAACAAATGGAAAAGGAAAAAGAAAATCTTTAACACATGAACTATTATTTTGAGCCAATTTTGGGTAGAAATTAAAATTTCACTATTGTGAGACTTAAAAACTATGAAAGAGATAAAGTACATCCCTCTTTTACTAAAAACAAACTTAGATGACGTAATGGACATATGAATGTCCAATATATCTCTAACCATGAAGGAAGATCATAATATTTGCGCTCATCATCCACCATGTCAAAAGGTCAAATTCAAAATTACCGTCTTCAACACCATCTTTCGAGTATCTATCATACCCATTCCTTTGTTCATTTCCTTTTTTTTTCTTCATTTTCATTCTAAATTGACTTTCCCAATCCAAATCATCATTATTGTTTTCATTACTTGATAAGATTGGAGACAATGTTCGAAGTTGTAATACTATTTTCAATAGCAATAAGATGTTTCATTGCGTATTTAATAAACACTGTATCTATTTACTTTGAACCAATAACATAATTAACCAAAATCATTTCGTATAATTAAGAAATACTTTGAATTAATAACATAATTAATTATCTTAGTTTATTTTTAAATATTTAATACTAAAAAACAAATATTAATTATTGCATAAATAAAATTTCAATGCAATAGTACTTTATCTAATATTTAATTATTCACTGTAACTACTAACTTTACTTAATATTTAATTATTTAAGATATATGCTTTGCTTTAAAAGATAAACAATTTGAAAGAATGGGAGGATATTTCAGTAAAATTATTCGGATGCCAAAGGACGGGATTTTCTGTTAGGAAAATGATACTTGAACAACCACTTTTGACAACATTTTGACACGGAACAGGTGTCAAAATGGTAGTGGTCCACGTGGAAAAATAAATTGGAAATGAAATATGACGTGGAAAGGGAGTGGTCAGGGGTTTGAAGTTTGGCGTTTCAAATTTGAATTTCATTTTGGAACATTTGTAGAGAGAGAAGAGAAGGTTGAGAGAGAGAGAGTCTAACCTAGAGAGAGAGGCCGAGAGAGTTGGAGAAAGGGAGTTCGAGAGAGAGAGGTCTGACGGATTGCTTGCCGGAGTGCCGCCGGACAACATTGAAGGTTGTCGGAGCTCTTCAACCCCTTCAACCGGTTCCGATTCACGGTCGCCGCAGCTCCGACGTTGGCCAACGAAACGAAGGCGGCATCGTCTTCCCTCCGACCCAGCGAACTAGGGGCGCGTTCTGAGTCTCGATTCGTCCCACCTGCTTCCCTCCCTGTGCCGGACCTTTGCATTCACCGTCGGAGTGCCGCCGGAGTGTCGACTGTACGGTGGACGAAAAAGAGGGGTTTTCCGGGTTGTTAGTCCCACCCACACATTTTTCTTCGTGTGTGTTCCAAACGGCACACTTTGTGTTCACTCAAGGTTCGTTTTTTTTATTTGAGTGGAATGAATGTATAATATATGTATGATGGTTTTTATGGATGATTTTGGTTATGTATGATACGTTGTTTGTAAGCTGTAAAAATATGACTTGTTGGATGACGGTGGAATGTTGTTTATGTATGATGGAGGTGGTTTGTTAATAGTATTTGTTGGATAAATTAAATGTGTGGTGATTGATACTATGAACATGAGAACATAAACATTCTTCCTTCGACGATACTGAAAATGTGTCTCTGAAGTGGGAACATTTATGGAATAGAGGACCTCCAAAAGTAATGTAATTTCACTTTTTGTGTTGGTGTAGTGTGATAGAGGAACTTGGTGAACAAAGTAAAGGACGTGATACAAGGAAGAAGGTACGTAGGATTGTATTTGATTTGCATACATTTATTGTTGGAATGTTTTTAAATAGTAAGCATGACTTCGTATGCAGTTAGTGTTCAGACACTACTACAAGACCAAGATGATAGGTCATTTGAACAAACGGTTGACTTCTGAGCAGAAGGGTTACATTGAGAAGAGTGTGTTTTGTTGGTTGTTATACTTGCCAGGTTGTATTAAGATAGGTAGGAATTTGTTATCTAAGTATGTGGTCAATGGGTAGATAACATGAGTGGGTTTTATTTTGGTGACAAAGTTATTGAGTTTACTAAATTTGATGTGTGTTTGTCGTTAGGGTTGCCTGTTGTTGGTGAAGTGATAGATTTAAATAAAGTTGGGCATCGTAGTGTTTGTAAGGAGTACTTCCCTGAGGGAAAAGTAGATGTGAGCATGGTATATGAGTTTTTGTTAGAGGAACATGAAAATTTTCCAATAGAACATTTTTGCAGTTTGTATATATTGGTAGGGATATCAGAGTTCTTGCTTCCTAATCGAAGTGGAGTAGTATTTCCAATTATATTTGACCTTGTTTGGGAGTTGGGGTGTGTGGGTAAGTACAATTGGGGCAGTTTAGTCTTTCAGTACTTTGTTGAAAGTGTGTGTAGTGCTTCAACAACAATGAAAAATGAAACAAGCAAAAGCCATATTCATGTTCAAGGATGTGCTTACCTCTTGCAGGTACATGTTTGTTATGTAATTGTTAATCAAAGACAATGATTTGTTATTGTTTTCATCATTTGTAATGTCATTGTTGATGGATTACAAAATTTGCAGGTGTGGTTTTGTCACCATTTTGTGACATCAAAGTCCATTTATAGTACCCGGGTAACAAAATTCTCAAGGTTGTTGAACTGGATTGATATCAATATTGGGGATAAGTTTATCAAAACTGCTTTGGCAAAGGGATCACTGAGTAGTTGTTGATTAGACGAATGTGTTGGTACAAAGTATTTTATGATTTGTGTTTGTATGAAAAAAAATTTGTTATTGACATTGCAGGTTGTTATTGATGTTGGTGTGTCCAAAGAGGAGGTTTGTTATGGTATGGTGAAAGACGCTTGTGAGAAATTTAGTGTTCCATTTAAGAAGCAAAATAGAGCAGATAAGGAAAAATTAGTTTCTGTTGTAGAAGAACAAACACGGGTTATTGCGGACATGCAAAGTAGTATTGATGATTTAAGAAAGTTGGTTGAAGCAAAAAATGAAGATAAGGGTAAAGATTTTGTGGAAGAACCGTTGTGGGGAAGTGAAGATCGTTGTCAAAGTACACCGGTTCAACATGAGCAGCAAACCTCGGTGTTTGAAGGCGTTTTTGAAAGGCAAAAAAACACAATGTATGATCGTATGAAAGCGCAACCCCGAATACGGCTTAAGAGTGTCGTAAAAAAAAGTCCTTATACTGCAGATGGTAGAAGAAAACAATGAGTACTTCTGTAATTTGTATTACAATAGGAATTTAAGTGTTAGATAATTTTATGATGTTTGGTATTTTGTTGAAAAACTTAGTTGAATTTTGAAAACATTGGAATCCTTTTTGAATTGTCATGATTTGACTTTTAGTGTCTGTAATTGTTTATGATAGAACCAGGGAGTTGAAGTGAAGTGGTCTGAACATGAAATATACTTATTTGAAATGAAGTTTGTAAGGTAAGGATGACAAATTTGAGGCATGTTTTTGGAGTTTTTGGCATGGTTGTTGAAAGAAATAACATTTTGGAATTGGTTCTTGTTTTTGTTAGACCGCAAATGATAACAAAGGCATTAAATTGAAATATATTGTTGGTCATACAGCATTGTTGTTCAAACTGAACATTACAAATGAATTACGTCGATGTAGAACTCATATTACGTTTATGAAAAAGGTAATGTACCCTGGTGTGCATAAGTTATAAAGGAAGTACCCAATTAAGTGAACTTCGATCCCATACGTAAGTGGAACGTACAATAGTTCTTCGTTCACAAAATTTACATGCTGTGTGTTTTGTCATTATGATTTACCATTGATTTTTTGAAAATCACAAGAGTAGTTGAAAACCTTGATGTCGAAGTAAGTGTACCGTAGTGGGTATAACAGATAACATAAGTACCCATCTATTTGCATTGTTAAATCACATTTTATTTAAAAGTTAGATTTGTTGGTTGTGTTCATTATTTGGTGACTTAAGGTGTAATTTACCGTGATGGAAATCCCTCGATGCCTTAACAAAATGTTATTAGAACATGGAACTAATTTTTGTGAGGTTGAAAGATGTATTTAGAAGTTGACAAACCCTTGTGTGCAAAACTGACAACATAAGTACCCAATTATTTTAACTAAAGTCCTAGTTATGTACAAAAATTATATTTAATATTTTGAAGACAATATTTGAGTTAGAGCATCTGTTTTGATGTCCAAAAGCTAAAAAGAAAATTTAGTAATAAACATTTTATTTGTTACAATATTTTAATTCATGTAACACATAAATTATTGTTTTTGATTGTTTATTACTATTATAAAGCAATTGGAAAATGTTAATGATGATTGTTACAAACTATGTTTTTTTTAATGGTTTTAATAAATTTATTTATTTTATTTCAGCATACGAAATGAAGTTAAGAAAAATAGAAGCAAGGTGAAATAGAACAATTGTATGAAGACCAACGTGATTCACACAAAGAAGTTATAATTGGATTTTCATTACAACATAAATATTGAAAGACATTAACATAAATTGATAATGTAGATTATGCTTTAGAGTGAAATTGGATGTATAAGAGTACAGGGACATCCATTAATATAAACGTCAACTATAATGTCATTTTGAAGATTGTGAACCTCAAACACCAGGACGTCTCCCTCCTTCAACCCATATTCCATGCAAAATTCCTTCCATCCTTTGCCAAACTTTGTTGAATTGCGAGTCTCAGAAACCAAAACTCTACACATGATGCCATCCTTGTGTCCAAGGAGCATAACCTCCGTGAAGCGTTTGCTTTTGATAAAATTCCCAAATGCAGTGTGCATGTCCTGTGTAGTAACTAATATCAAGTAATTGACATTGTGGAATTTATGAAAAGTATTTGTCAAAAAAAATTGTATTGACCACGTACCAAATGACTTCCCTGTGATTGTGATTTTGTCAACTTCACCGCAAACAATGACGTATCAGGATAAATGGTAGAATCATAAATGAAAGATTCCCTATTGTTTTGGGAGCAAGCACCAAAATATATGGTGATATGAAAATTATTATTACCCACGTACTCAAAGCTTATGTGGGAATCATTCAACCTTTGAGGGTATATGTTTCTCATTTGACCCCAGCCATTAGTTATTCTAGGATTGATGGTATCCATGTTATAAGTGACCACATGTGTGTGACCATTATTGTCCACCAACGACCACGTCGGACCTAATTCATTTTGAAATGTCGCAACAAAGTGCCTATCAACGTACCCAATGTCCTGAAGCAATTCTAACCAAGTATAAGGTAACTTTCATGAAAGTAAATTAATTAAGAAGAACATGCTTACCAAATGAGATAAGTGGATGGATCCAAATTTCCACAAGATTCTTGATGTTTGAGCGAAGGTTGACGCAACCATTATTTCAAAATGCAAAACCCAGATGTTTGGCTCTTTCCATTTAGCCACGCCTACATGACAAATATATACACAATGAAGAGGTTTGACGAAAAGTCTCAACACTGCACCGTGAGACGTGTCCATTCAATTGGTATTTGAATCTGTTCAATCAAGCACTAAATGTGTTCAACCGTTTGAACACCTATTTCTTTTATAATAAATGAGTTCAAAATGTGTCAAACTTTTTGACGTGGTGGTCGGGGTACATTAAATGAAAAACTGAAGACTAGAAACAACATAATCTGCACCAAATGAAAACTCCTTTAACTTTTCATCATTTTGTGACTAAAACAACAATGGCAAAAATTGTATACACAATCAAGTAAAAGAACAAATTGGAAATGATAACAAACATTGTGAGCATTTGTTAAAACACAAGCAAAAAGAGAACAAAAAAATAATAGTAATTTATTAATTTATATCATTCGTGCCACATAAAAATACATTTTGTAAGACTTATGGTACAAGAACAGAATTGGTACCAAATGCAAATTAAGTGGGTACCTGGGTTGAAGTTTTTGCACATCAAGGCCAACTACATCCACCACACTAATTTTGGGGTGACTTGTTTATTTTCCCTCATTTCATCTACTTCTAAGTAATTTGGGAACAATTTTTTAAGATTTTATTAACAAATTCGTGCCACATAAAAATACATTTTATAAGACTCATGGTTCAGGAACATAACTGGTACCAAAGGCGAATTAAGTGGGTACCTGGGTTGAAGTTTTTGCACATCAAGGCCAACTACGTCCACCACACTAATTTTAGGGTGGCTTGTTTATTTTCCCTCATTTGATCTACTTCTAAGTAATTCGGGAACAATTTCTTAACATTTTATTAACAAATTCGTGCCACATAAAAATACATTTTGTAAGATGGTTCAGGAACATAACTGGTACCAAAGGCGAATTAAGTGGGTACTTGGGTTGAAATTTTTTCACAGCAAGGCCAACTAAGTCCACCACTCTCATTTTGGGGTGACTTGTTTATTTTCCCTCATTTGATCTACTTCTAAGTAATTTAGGAACAATTTCTTAACATTTTATTAACAAATTCGTGTCACATAAAAATACATTTTGTAAGACTCATGGTTCAGCAACATAACTGGTACCAAAGCCGAATTAAGTGGGTACTTGGGTTGAAGTTTTTTCACAGCAAGGCCAACTAGGTCCATGACTGCCAATCCAACAAAATTACAAAAATAATGTAAGATTAACCAAACAACATTTATAAAAATCATTAACACAACAAAATCCATTACACTTCAATTATATGTCAATTTATAAAGGATAAACATGAAATGGAAAACCACACAAACAGTATCATTAATTATATCAAAGGACCTTCTAAAATCCCAAGTCATCCCACCACATTTATTTCATCTAATAACTTATCAAATATCTAGATTACGGGTAAAGCACAAAAAGTGAAATTACATTACTTTTGGAGGTCCTCTATTCCATAAATTTTCCCACTTCGGAGACACATTTTCAGTATTGTCAAAGGAAGAATGTTTATGTTCTCATGTCCATAGTATCAATCACCACACATTTAATTTATCCAACAAATACTATTAACAAACCACCTCCATCATACATAAACAACATTCCACCGCCATCCAACAAGTCATATTTTTACAGCTTACAAACAACGTATCATACATAACCAAAATCATCCATAAAAAACATCATACATATATTATACATTCATTCCACTCAAATAAAAAAAACGAACCTTGAGTGAACACAAAGTGTGCCGGTTGGAACACACACGAAGAAAAATGTGTGGTGGGACTAACAACCCGGAAAACCCCTCTTTTTCGTCCACCGTACAGTCGACACTCCGGCGATGCTCCGGCGGTACTCCGGTGATGCTCCGGCGGCACTCCGGCGGTGAATGCAAAGGTCCGGCACAGGGAGGGAAGCAGGTGGGACGAATCGAGACTCAAAACGCGCCCCTAGTTCGCTGGGTCGGAGGGAAGACGATGCCGCCTTCGTTTCGTTGGCCAACGTCGGAGCTGCGACGGCCGTGAATCGGAACCGGCTGGAGGGGTTGAAGAGCTCCGACGGCCTTCAACGTTGCCCGGCGGCACTCCGGCAAGCAATCCGTCGAACCTCTCTCTCTCGAACTCCCTTTCTCCAACTCTCTCGGCCTCTCTCTCTAGGTTAGACTCTCTCTCTCAACCTTCTCTTCTCTCTCTACAAATGTTCCAAAATGAAATTCAAATTTGAAACACCAAACTTCAAACCCCTGACCACTCCCTTTCCACGTCATATTTCATTTCCAATTTATTTTTCCACGTGGACCACTACCATTTTGACACTTGTCCCGTCTCAAAATGTTGTCAAAAGTGGTTGTTCAAGTATCATTTTCCTTTTTGTTACGTATTGTTTTTGTGGGTATCCTTGGACTGATGACAGAGCAGTATAATTTTGACACGTATATTACCGGAGCTGGATGCTCTCATTTCTATTATTGACTGTACTCGTGTGGAAATAATAAGAAACACAAAATTACGTATCAAAACCAAAAAAAAAATTCCCTGTTTAAATTAAAATTAAAATCTCAGGAATATTAAAATTGAAACAGAAAAGAATTTCATAACATGTGATTACCTCAGTCACTTTTAGGTTTATTATATCCATAGAAGTTTTGGTAGTTTTGGTAATCATCTTATTGAAAAAATTAATTAAATAACAAAGTTAATTTTATTTGTATTGGAGTTTATTTTCTACTTTTCCTACAACGATGTCTGGTACACTTATAACAATGATTTCTAGAAACTAAATCTAGGAATACACAAGTTGAAAAGTCTAAAGTAACATCTTGAATAAACCTTATCTTAAAATAACTCCTTGTCATCATTTAGTATTTGAAACTGGATTGCAATAATTTGAATAATCTGTGGAATGATTTTTCCAATTGTTGTATAGATTTTGATAATAGTATGAAATGAGAGGGGTTGCAGAGATGTGTATATTGTAATTATGTTGTAATTATATATTATGATTGGCTTTTGTAAAATTAAATTTGAGAAATGTATATTTATGTAGTTAACATAATTTATTCAATAAAAGTTTTGGTGTACTAAGTTAGAAAAATACAATAAAATAATAATATGATTATGTGGGAAATTATTTGAAAAGAAGCTTAATGTAAAGTTAAAAATTAGAAATATGATTTTATGTAGTTCTAATTTTTCTTTTTTAAATAACTTAGTAGTAGTTGTTTAGTAAAATAATAATGAAGAATATGATGATTCAAAAGAATTGTCAGTTATTTGAGAAATATAATTATTCATTAATATAATTAATTGTAATTTTTATATAAATACACTAAATCCTAAAAATATCTCTTTATATTTAAATATTTAAATACAATATAAATAATCAAATTTATTTCAAAAATCTAATTTACAAAAATCACCTTATGAAAAAATTATGAAAAATATAAACTTATAGCTAAGATACCAAATATAACATTCTCGATAAACTAAAGCTAAAACGGTCAATTTATTTAAAAATTGAAAAATCTAAAATTACATATTTCTACCAAAAGTATAAACATTTCCTCCATCGCTCTTAGCACTCAAGGCACAATTATAAATATTTTTTGATCGGAAACGTAGTACTTTCTAAATTTGGATACGTGGCAACTTATAAACATTTCACCTATGACATTTTTTAGATTTTGATATACGATACTTTTTAAAAATCATTAACATTAATTAACTCTATTTAAAAATATTAGAATTTAATTAAATAAAAATATATATACTTAAATATAATAACTAAATTACTAATTAAGACAATTTTAATTTTTTTTAATTAGGCATGTGTCATATCACCAAAATAGAAAAAGTTATTGAAACTAACATCAACAACTTAGACTAAAAAGACTTTGAATAAACTACAATTACATGAACGAATCTTCAACAGGCAGATAAAAAATGCATTGCAACTATACCTAAATTTTCATAACCAAAATAACATTAAAAAAATATATACATTAACGATTTTATATGATTACCATAAAGTACATTTAGAACATTAAAAAAAACTGCCACTACATTATACTCAAATATAACATTTTATTTTTCACTTTCTTTTCTACTCATTCAAAAATAAAAACAGTTTCCTTTTTTTCAAAGATCGCTTTTTTCCACTTTATTTGTATACACTCTGTTGAGAAATTTACTCTTTATTTCTGTAAGACTTTTTTTTTCAATTAATTATTTTTCTTATCCAAATGGCTATGGCAAGTTTATAGCTTTTGTAGTCAATAAAATGTAAATTTTGACTTAATAATAAGTTACATATACGGTGGCATATATTAATTAATTAGGTTGAAAGTAATTAAGTGAAAAGAGTAAGATGATGAGTTCAAAAATTTGTAAAGATAATCTTAATATGAAAAGGTCTTACCAACCATTATCCAGAGATCACAATGGCTAAGGAACTCACAATAGTTTTTTCTTCTATTGAAATTCGAAATGATATACAATGAAATATATATATATATATATATATATATATTTGTTAGTTTCCATGGTATCACTACTAAAAGAAAGATTTTAACTTACGTATTTGATATCGATTTAGTTGTAACCGAAGCAAAAAATGGTGCGATGCCATTTTAATAATTATCGAAATCGTATATGTTTCGGTTAAAAAAGAATTGATGCCTAAAACTGGCGTGATGACATTTTTTTAATTATCACAAACGTATATGTCTCAGTTCAAAAAGAACTGATGCCTAAAACTGACACAGTGACATTTTTGTAATTATCGCAAATGTCTATTACCTCGGTTGTTTAAAGAATCAAAGTATAAAATAGTTGAATATTTTTTCAGAGGGTTTAGGCATCAGTTCTTTATAGAACCGAGGCCGTAGCCCTAATCAGATTTCACTAAGAAAACCATGCTTTAAGGCCGCACAATGGGAAACTCTTCGCCATTCTCTTCTTTGTTCCAGTTAACGAGAAATCAACTTCTCCTCCTTTTCTTCTCGCGGACCACCCAATCTTGGGGGCGAGAACGTTCTGCGTCTCGAGTAGAGACAATGGCCTCACGGCGGCGATAATAACAACACTGCGGAAGCGTGACTCAGGCATGTTCTCGTCTTTGATGGTGGCTCGCAGTAGACTTCCTAGGTCCTTCGTTGCGCGGGTAGACCTTCTCCTTTCCCCTTTCTCTTTTGGCTTGCGATGTAAGAGGAGGTAGCGCCACTCTCTTCTTCCCCTTTTTCTCTTTTTCTTTCTTCCTAGTTCAAGTGTCGCAAGGAGGGTTTTATTTTTTCGGCGTCTCAATGGGCGTTCTCGTGGTGGTGGGATCGCGAAAGCTTTCCTCCTTCGAAGAAAACGCGGGTTCAGTTCTGACCGAGCCTATGTGCGAATGGCGTTGCGGTGGTGAGAGAAGACGACGGCGACGCATCGCGAGTGACCTCCGGTGACGCGTCGCGAGTGACCTCCGGTGACGACGACGAGGGAGAAGGGTTGAGTATCCAGCGACGGCAGCGTAAAAAATGACACTGTGATTTGGGGTTTTGGGTCAGTGATTTTAGGGTTTCGATTTTGGTTATGTGAAAACAAAAAAAAAACACCAAAAAAAAAGAAAAACCCCCTCTATTGCCTCGGTTGGATTTGAACCGAGACAAAAACACACACCTTTTTGCCTCGCCTGTATATGTCTCGGTTACGAAATCACTACGTATAAGCAAAAATAACCGTTATCGTTTCCTTTTATTGTATTAGTGTATAGACTAAATAATTAGAAAATATATGTAAAACGAATAAAATGATGGTTTTTAAGTATAAAATAATAAAAGATAACAACTTAAAAATTTTAAAGACTTAAAAAATAATTAAAAAAAATGTAAAGTGAGAAAAAAATTTGAACTATTTTGAACTGATTCTTGTTCCTTAATGGTATGATGAGAAGAGAATGAGCAGAAAGTTGTGTTGGATAGTAGGGTGGCATATATCATATAGGAAAATGACACTTGAACAACCATTTTTGACAACATTTAGACACGCGCACACGTGTCTAAATTTGAGTGGTCCATTTTCATTTAATTTTTCTAACTGAACCACTCAAATTTAGACACGTGTGCGCGTGTCTAAATGTTGTCAAAAATGGTTGTTCAAGTATCATTTTCCTATCATATAAGGGTAAAGCACAACAATAATTGGGTTAGGTGGAGGAAGCTGTAGGGAAGGGACTATCATGTTATGGCCCTCTCCTTTTATCCTTTTTACCATTTTTAGCTTATTCTACAATCATCACATACCTCTCCTTTTAATATATTGTTTGGATGTGCATAAAGAATAATTTTTTTAAAAAAAATAGAAGTTTCTTTTTATTTGTTGGAGAGAATAATAGTATTTTACTTGTGTTTTCCCTCATAAGAAATCAATAACAAACTTATCAAAACCAATAAAAGCAGTATGATTAGTTAATTTTAAGTACTACTCCAAAATATATATAGTTAAAAAGAGTTGACACATGACAATAACAAATAGTTATATTTAAAGAATAAGGACTTTATGTAATTATATTAATTTTGATCTAGATTATTGAAAAAAATAATTTCAAGTAAATGGTACAACTAAATTATTGAATGTGTAACAATGTGTTCACCATTCAATGCAAGTAAATTTTTTCTTCACATACAACAAAAATATAATTTTTTTCTTTAAATAAAAAAAAGAAGAAGATTGATGCATGTCCTTACTTAAACAAGTTTCTAAATAGAACTAATCTAGGTTATGTTTTTTAATATTTTATTAAAAATATTTTGATAATATTTTAGAGATTCTCTCCTAGATTGTGTTTATTTCTTCTTGACTTAAGATAAACCTCTCAATTATTTTGGGTGTCATTCTGTTAATATTATGATTAGTTAATGTAATACAAGAATGGTCTTAATTTCAATGATTTGTGTACCTCCGTTATACTAAAGAAAAATCTTTGCTTAAGGTTTACTTAATGTTTATATCTCTGTCAACTTCCAACTTTTTATATTAAGATATGAGTTATAAATCTTAACATTCCAAAATATTTATACATAATGTGTCTTCAACTTTGCAAATAGTGAAAAATTATTATTTTGTATGAATAAGTACGTAAAATATGAAATGAATATGTATTTTTAAATGTTTTAAAAATATTTTTGGAAATCATTATTATTAGTGTAGAAAATATGTTTGAAATCATCTAATAGACTTTGATTATAAGAAAAACAAAGCTTTTCAAAAGGTAATGTAGATTGGTACGAGGCTCATCTTGTGACGAAGGGTTATACCCAAAAGAAAAAGCATAAAAAAAACTCTTTTAGAACAATGACTTTTGTTGCACGTTGTGATTTGGAGTTTCATCATATGAATGTCAAATATGACATTTTTTAATGACATCATTAACGAGACAATTTATATAGTAGAACAAAAAGTATAGTTTACAAATTGACAAAATTCATTTATGAGCTAAAACAAACTTATCTTCATTTTTATTTGTGAACTTGTTGGACTAATAATGTACATTTAATGTTTTGTTTGAAACTTTAATATGAGTATTTAATGTTTCTTAATTATTACTCTTTTTTATAATCCATTTTTATTATCTATTTTAAAGCAATTTGCACAAAGAGTAAATAGATGTTGTGTATTAACTATTTTAAATGATCTAAATAGATTCACATACAAGAGTAAACAGTCGTACAGTAAATAATGATTTTCATAAGTTATGACTATAATAGTTAAGAGGAAACATGTGGTTAAAAGAAAACATACAAAAATTACAATTGAAGCAAAATAATGTAACTATGAACTATATGCATGCATGAGATGAAAACTTTGTGTAAATACAAATGATCTTTTATGATTAAGATAAGAAGTAAATTTGGTGTCTACTAATCAAAGTCTTATATTAAGCTATAATCAAAGTTTTATAATAAAGTCTAAGTAGACAACAATTCAATACTTAAGATGACCTTCTCTTTCTCTTTCTAATTGGAAAAGAGGTAAAAAAAAATACAATGCAATGTTATTAATTTTGGATCATACACATAAATATATTACGTGTTAGGATTATTATTTTATTAGCCATAAATATTAAAGTAATTTAACTAATATAAAAATTATGACTAAAGACATATATGTCAAAAAAGACTAATTGTGTAGATACTATAAGTAATATTTTTAAGGGTTAAATATGTTTTTAGTCCCTATACTATCAAACGATTTTGGGTTTAGTCTCTCTTTCAAAGTAAGGTACATTTTAGTCCTCCTCCTTAAGGAAACTTTGATTTTAGTCCTCCAAAATTAACACCGTTAAAAACCAGCTGACATGGCTAACGGTAGACTGACATGATTTTCTTTTCTTGCGCTGAGTCAGTGTTTCTCACCTTTCCTCCCTTTCTCTCCCTCATCTCTTCCTTCCATCTTCTACCAACCTCCCCACCAGTATCACCTCCCACCGAGCTCCAAATTCACCTCCCCACAACAAATTTGGATGAAGAGTTGAACATATATACTGAGTGGGCAGTTATGCAATGCATTTCTGCAAATAAATGGGCAGATGCATTAGTTATTGCAAATAAATGAGCTTAGTGAACACTAGGCCCCTGAAATTCTGGAAGGAAACCTCTGCTCTTCTTTGTAGTGTAAGTCTTATTGGTCCTTGCTGCTAGTCAATTTTTTGGTTGGAATTTGAAGTGCTGAAATCGTTCTACTGTGAGGAGTTCTAGCAACCACTCTTTTCTATTGATTGGAAATCGCAAAATTATTAAGCCCTACTTCTGGATTAGCAGAGATAATAGAAACTCATAACATGATAATTGGTGGGAGCTACCAAAGTTTGTGATTTTCAATGAATAGCAAATAATGCAAACATTATTCTTTTCTATTTTCTTCACTTTTTTTTGTTTCCTTTTCAAATGGTTAATTGCTTGCAGAGTTCAAAATCGCTGCTTTTGAAAATACTCAAGCACATGGTGGGTCCTATTACGGTGCCGATAATTCCAATTATAATAGAAATTATTATCAGGTAATTTTTGTTCTTTGGCATTTTTTTGATGCAATAAGTACTCTCTTTCTATGATTTGAAATTATTCCATGTGTTTCATCATCTAAGAGTCAGTACCCATTCAAGTGCAGCATGGTGTTTCTGGAATTCAATATCCTGATAGCTATCAACAACCATTTGATCCTAGATACGGAAGAGGTTATGGTGCTCCTACTCCACCCAGCAACCTCAACAGCCTAATTTGTTTGTTCCACTGCAGACCACCCAAGTTGCACAAACTCCCCAAGTTGCACAGCGCCAATGACCTTTTTGCAGAGGGTGGGGAGGTTGGTAGAAGATGGAAGGAAGAGATGAGGGAGAGAGAGGGAGAAAAGGTGAGAAACACTGACTCAGCGCAAGAAAAGAAAATCATGTCAGTCTACCGTTAGCCACGTCAGCTGGTTTTTAACGGTGTTAATTTTGGAGGACTAAAATCAAAGTTTCCTTAAGGAGGAGGACTAAAATGTACCTTACTTTGAAAGAGGGACTAAACCCAAAATCGCTTGATAGTATAGGGACTAAAAACATATTTAACCCTATTTTTAATTTGATGTTGAGTCAAGTATATTAAAATTATAAATATAACTGATAGAATTATATAAAAGGTTATGATTCTCGTATTTAGAGACATCGTTTCTTTTCATCTCCATCAACAAATAAACCTATGAAAGAATCTAAGATGTTCTATATTTAGAAAATCACGTACTCATTGCTAATCTCACCACCTTCATCGTTTTTAATGACAAATTGAAGTATCTTTTTGCATTTTATTTTTATCTTGAATTGGAAAATGGTTTACAAAGACTAATATTTGATTGTGCTGTAATTTTGGTTCTATATAAAAGCATATTCTAACATGAAAGTCTTAGTACATTGTGTATGCCTTTTCCAAATATAAATTGAATAGTGTGTAATTATAAATGATGAACAATTTATAATAATGTATTTATATTTAAAATTCTAACCTATGTAATATTAAAAGAGTAATGGTAAGATGATATATATTTACATTTCTTTAATACATATTACAAAAGTAAAATTATTATAAAAAAAAATATTTTTTTGTATTTTTAAAAAGAAAAATAGTAAAAATAAAGAAAAATAATATCCAAAAAGTGTGAAAATTTTGTGTGAAAATATATCATCATAAAATTTAACATTTTTTTTATAGGGAATGACTCTACAATTTAACATAAATTTGTTTTTAGTTTTATATAGTGAAAATATTCCTTTATACTTTCAAAATTTATCATCATAAAATTTAACATACTTTTGTTTTATAGGGAATGACTCTACAATTTAACATACATTTGTTTTTTGTTTTATATAGTGAAAATATTCCTTTATACTTTCAAAATTTAACATATTTTGTTTCATAGGGAATGGCTCTACAATTTAATATACATTTGTTTTTTGTTTTATATAGTGAAAATATTGTTTTATACTTTTTAAAAAAAATTTGGACATTTTGAACCGTTAAAGTTATTCGTTTTAATTTTTTTAAACTATGTTTTGGTTTAGGGAGTCGAGAATCTACCTCCTTGCTTAACTGTTCCATACAAGCTTTAATAACCAAATAATTTATAGATATTCTTGAGTCATTCAATCAGCCTAAAAGTTACTAAAAAAAATACTCTGATGCTCAAGTAATTTTTCTTAATAAAATTGGGTTATGAAAAACAAAATATCTTTTAGCTTAATCTTAACCTATATTTATAAACCTGTAAATGACTTCTAATTAAATAGACTCATTAATTGCTCATTAATGAATTTTATTAATCATTAATCAATGATTTTTATTGCTCTTACTAATTGTCCATTAATTTCCTTAATTACGGTTTCTGTTGATCGATTACTGAGTTATTGGTTGATAGACCGCTCAGTCTGTTGATTAACCAGACAGACGGAGTACACACACCGAAAATAATGGTTGTGTAAAATAAGTTAATTTGGTTACTTTTAAATATTAAATTAAATTGAACATAAAAAAGGATTAAAAAACAAAATAAATTGTTTGTATTATAATGAAAAGGGTAAAATTTGAGCTGAATATATTATTGCATATAATGTTAGTCTTTTATTTTAATGAAAAATGTACTTCAATGCAGGTTTATATACTTTACTTAAACAAAATCATTTAATTTTATTAATTGTTTTAGGTATGTAAAAAATAAGTAACTCTTTGGAAATTGAAATGATACCAAACTCCGCTCTCTTTTATACAAGAAGCTACACTCTGTTTCAAAACATATAACTTGATATCAATTATAATAAAATAATATGTTCAAAGTAACAAAAGAACTCTTATGAAGCATCTTATATTCTTCGTATTAGTGAGTTTTTCTTTTCGGTAAGATTCTTATTATAGAGATTTCACTTGAGAGAGAAAAAATTAAGAATCACACTGCACCATATGAACGATTTAATTACGTAATTAAGACCATCCCAATAGATAAACTATTTAATGAAGTACCATAAAGATAAGGAATAATAACAAAAATAGGAAGTGAATTGACAAGAAAGGACAAGAATGAAATCAAACTCAAACCGTAGATATTGGAGCGAAATTAACATCCAAGATAGCATTACAAATTAAAGGCATCACTACTTTATTTCACACGTTAAACTGGTTCCAATCCCAAAGGAACAAAGGCTATACTCGTAATTTCAACAGTGAAAAATAGAAATGAAGATAATAGGTTCGCCAAAAAAGAAAATAAAAAGGTTCCCAATGAAATATATTTTCTTTATTTTTTTCTTTTAAATTTGAACCCATTTTTCTTCGGGTTTGGGTGGCTCAAGCTATGACTTACCGTTCCGGTTATCGTCACCCTCACCGTCACTGCTCATCCCTTCGGTGACAGACGCGAGCTTCTGCAGGTTGAGCTTCACGACGGTGTCAGCAAAGAGACGCGTGTCCTCCTCGGTGTTCCCCTCTGGCACATCCACCACGTAAGATTCCAGAACAACAGTCCAGATCTTGCCATCGCGCTCGAAGCCGTGCACGGAGGTCACGGAGTGGTAGTTCCTGAGGCGGTGCTCGCCGCCAACGATGGTGAAACCGATGACGTGCCGTTCGTCGTCGAGGAGGTCGAGGCGCTCGGTGCTGGTGGCTGCCGGTAACCCGGAGATGACGTTGACGTCGCGAGTGGAGCCCACGACGAGCTGGAAATCCTCCTTGACATGGCAGCTCTTGATGAAGTGCTTGTAGGCCTGGGGGTTGTCAAAGCAGCGGACGACGGACCAGACAGCTTCCGGCGGCGCGTGGATTCGTTGGGCGAGGAGGGAGGAGCATTGGCGGGCGGTCATGGAGTAGGTGTGGTGCTCCATGATAGAGGGTATGAGGTCGGCGAACTCCTCAGGAGTCAATCCGGATGGGGGCTCGAGGTGGTGGCGGGTCGGGTGCGTCTGAGTCGGATCCTGCTCTGCGCTGGAGGTGATGGTTCGGTCCATAGCGAGCGCAGAGAGGGAGAGAGAGTTGCGAACTGAAAAGGGTAATATTTTGAAAATAAAAAAGGTTTTGTTTTTGAGCAGATGTGGTGTGTAACCGTATCACTGAATATCAATACAAAGGGAATGGTCTGACACCTAATTGAGTATGGTTTTGTCGTTTTATTTTATCTTTTCTCATAAAGAATGCTAAATATTTTGCAATTTCCAGAAATTAAATATGGGATTTTTCTTTATTTGAGCGTCCCTGGACTAACCTCATCCACGTTCAGCCAATTATATAATACGGTCATACATGCTCCATTCATTTTAAAGTATGTGTCGGGTTACAATATAAAGTTCTCAGAAATTTTAAATTTACAAAAAAATCAATTAAATTCACCGCTTCTCCAAGTTTTACTTACTTTAAAAACAAAAATATACACTTCTTGAATAAAATTGACGGTGTGGTATTTGAAAATTTAAATGATTTTAGTATAATGATAAACTATATCAAGATTCTGAAATGGATAATAATCCTATTTCAAGAACGGGCATCAGTTTTAAATAATAATATTTTGAATTTGTGATGTATCAATATTAAATACAATACTTTGTAAGAAATCATAAGCTGTTATGAAAAAACATGTAGTAATTCTTAAAATTTGGAATAGATGGTAATGGTTGTGTATAAAATTTGGAGTAGGAGTGTGTGATTATTTAATTATACATCTCTTTTACTTAATTTATACAAACGATTAATTAATTAATGTAATTATGTTTTTTTATTGGAAATAAATATTGAATTAAAATAGTTTTAATATTATATAAATATGTATGAGATTTTAAAAAATATTATGAAATATGTTTGTACTATAAAGGACAAATCGATACCATGTAAGACCGATTGACCATGTCCAGACAATCAAATATAGGAGGTATTATTAATAAGAGGATTGAGACTAAACTCAGGTTAATTATCATAAATTAGTCTCCTTCAAAAGGTAAAGTGTTGGATCTACAATTATCATAAATCAAGGTTATGTGTTGGATCTACAATTAGTCTCCTTCAAAAGGTAAAGTCCATTTATAAATCTATATAAACATAAGACACATGTATGGTAATTGATTGATATTAATACTATATTTTGTTGATTTGATAACCAAAAACGAACACTTACTTTAATATTGGAATAACTTTTGTAGGTAATCATCGAATCAGGCACAGAAGGACATCAAAATCAACTTAGGAGGAGAAGAACAATGTTTTAATACTATCAATAGAATTTGCACTAATAAAGAATGATTTTGTAAATGATAACTTGAACTTTTTAAATGATAATATTTCATTTTTGAAGGACAAGATTCCACCATGTCCATTTTGATTGAGTTTTGGATAAATTTTTTTCTAGTGCAAAGTCTTTTTATATAAGTTAAAAAAAAGATTATAACGATTTTGGAATCGATATAGAAGTAGGGTATAGAAAATGTTAACTTTTTATACTGGTTTCAGAACTAGTATAGAAAATGTCACTTTTTATGTAAGTTAAAGGTACAACCGGTATAAAAAAAAATCTCTTCAAATTTTTTCTTAATGTTATGGTGGCGGAAGGAGTAACAACCTTGGGTAACAATGCTTGGCAAGAGACTTTGCATCAATGCTGAAAATGCAATAAGTGTTGTATAAGCGACTGCCAAAATTTTCTAGAATGGAACCACAAACGATGGTGATTTTCAAGAGACGAAAGAGTTCAGAGAGCATGGAGCCTCTAGCCTTCATTGACGGGAAATAACAAACAACATTGTGGAGAACTATGTATTCGATTCTATGAACTTTCGATGTCGAAGAAGTTAAATCGCAAATCAGAGAACGGGAAGGAGCAAGCCTCAAGCGAGAGGGAAAGGCTTGCCGACAATCATTGTTGCAGTCATTGCAACAAAAACAATGCTCAAAGGTTTGTGAATGTGTAGATCCATGGTGCAGGGAATGTGAATGGAGCAAGAAGGTGTTCACGAATGTTGAGAGTGTGAATGGAGAAAGAAGGTGCTCGCTTGAGTGCTACTGCTAAGAATTGGAAAGTTTAGAGTTTTAGTGTATCCTAATTTAAAAAAAAAAACAAAGAAAATCGATTTTAATGTAGAAAATTTTCTTATTTATTACAAAAATATCACCACATCCACTTTAATTACAATCTAAAAAGTTTTTTTATTTATTAAAAAAATATCATTGTATTCACTTTTTATACTTCTTATAATTAGAACCAATATAAAAAAGGTTTTCTTGTTTATTAGAAAAATGACATCATGTCCACTTTCTATACCAATTGTAACTACAATCAGTATAAAAAATTTTCATCTTTATTACAAAATGTCATTACACTCACTCATGTTATTACTACAATTGGTATAACAGATATTATCTTATTTATAATTATGGTAACACTCACTTTTTATACTTAATATATTACAATTAATATAAGTAGTTGTTATAAAAGATATATTTTGGACTGTAATCATTTTGCGACAATGGATTATTCTAGGTTCATAATAGTATGGTTTGTAGTAATGCATTGAACATTTATTATTTATTATTGTATTAAATGCATTATTAGGTCAAAAAATTTATCTAGAAATGATAATATAATTATATTTTATTTTATTTTTAAGTATCACTTTGTGAATGTGACTAACATATTTGGTTTTTATTATAAAATAATTGATGTGATTTATAACAATATTTTTAGTAATTGTCCAGTTACGAATTAAACTTATCACTTTATTGTAATACTAATTGTTGGATCAAAGACTTACTAATAAGCCAAAATTTATAAGTAATTATTAAGACATAACTCTATATTTAAGAGTATAATAATTCATGTATCATGATTTGATTCTAATTTAATCCAATTTAACCTCTCACATGATAAATGATGCAAGTAGCTTACCCTTTATGAACACTAGAGACATATTTTAATGTGTACTAAAGATTATATGAACATGTATAATTATAGTGAATACATTTACAAACAATAACGTCATTTAAGCATGTCACGCATGTTTTTCTTTTTTTTTTTCTAATTTAATACAATCACACTACATTTTATCCATGTGAATTTCTACTTTTCTTAATAGAAATTGTGTATTTGTTGATCTTGAAGAAAACATCTAAAAGACTTAAGGAAGGAAGAAGATGTTGATGTTGAAGATTCAAGTTATAGAATCTTGCTTTCTGTTATATTTGTGTCTTTCACACAATGTATTCATTATGACTTTCTATTTCAGTACAAACCCTATATTAAAAAGAGAAAACATTCTTCTAATGTTAAAATCAAGATTAAAATATATTTCAGCGTTTTTAATCAATTAAATTTTTCTTGAAAGGTTTTCATATAAGAATAATCCACTATCTAGTAAGATAATTGGTTTTTTTTCTAAAAGGGCTTTAAGTGTTTTTTCACTGTATCAGACTATTAATATCTTATTTAATCAATTAAATATGTTTTATGCAATTAATGAGGAGTATGTCTAATTAATTAAAATGTGTAAGAATTTATTATTACAAAGAAATGTTACAATTGTTTTCCAAAATTGTTAGAATAATCAATGACGAGCATCATTTAACTGATTAAATGCATCGAAAAATGTTTTAAATAAGTGGTTTAAAAACTCTATAATATTGTTTTTGAAATTCTTTAGCAATCAAGATGCAAGTCTCGTCATAACTTTTTAGTAATGAAAATGTGGCCTTCGGTAATAGAGATGCACAAGCTGTGTATGAAAGTGCGACGACTAAATTTGTTTAAGAGGTGGCCAACTTGGTCAAATAGAGAGGAAAGATAACTTTGATATTTACATTAAAATTTAAATAATTTTTAAATTAAAAATATTTAGATCATTTACTTTAAGTTATGGGTGGATGAACAGAATACGGTGTATGAAGAAATATCTCCAACAATATAAATTTATTATCTTAAAGATTTTAATAGTTAAAAATAATATTAACTTTTTTAGTTAGCCTAACATCACATTTATTTAATCTCTGACTAATAAACCTCTTAAAAACATCTATCATTAACAAATAAATTGATCCTTTAACCTTTTGAAATTTAAGAGCATAGACACATATTATAAAATTTAATAATATATATAGTTTTAACTATTACAAAATAGAAAAATTAACTGAATTTGTTAGAAAAGAATATTTAAAATTTAAATATTATAAATTTATTTTTATCAATTTAACAATCAATTCAATTTCTAATAACGACTTTACACTTAAAATTCTAATGATTTATTCAAATCGGTTATATTATAAGCTTAAAATTAGTTATTATTGTTTAAAAATGTCTAACATTTATGTTAATAATTTATTTATTGAATAAAATATTTATAATCATTAATTTTATGCTGTAATACAATCGTTTCTCCTGTCATATTTTAATTTTATCAACACACGATTTTCTTACCATATTGTTTATTTTTAATTAAATTTTTAAATTTTGTAACTATTTACAAATATTATAAATTATATTCCTACCTATTCGAAAGATTGTTCGATTATTTAAAACTATTTTAATTTTACAACACATATATTAATACTGAGTGGATTGTTAGGATGATTTTAGGATTAATTTTTGGAATGATTTCGGTGTAATGGAAAATGCATTTTTTTTTCTTTGCTAATGTTCCTTATGTTGTCTCATTACATTGTCTCCCTTTTTAAGTTTAGACTAATTTTATTTGCATTTTGTCTCCTTTTTTAAGTGAGATTTCTCCCAAACGACTTCTTTCGAAGATATTTCTAATTGGATTTTTATTAAATATGGAATTCTCATATAAAAGGCCGTTAGAAATATTTTCTTTATTGTTGTTACTTTAAAAGATTGGAGAAGCTAAAATAATATGCTTTCATTCCTTCCTAAAATCAAAAACTGTTTGTTTTATGAAAACTTATGTGTATAAAGCATCCATGAGGTATAGAACAGAGGGTTGAATTTATGTTACATGTGTTTTCTTTGTAAGGATAAAGAGAAGTCCAATCGACACCTTTTTCTTTCAATATCAAATTGTTTTATATATTTGGTCATTGTTGCAAGGAATTTTGTAGATTTGCAATGGTTGTCTACAACTTATTTATAAATAAGAGTTAATGGAATGTTTTTCTTAAACTCATCTGACTCTCCGTTATAACGTATGCTATTTGAAAGGGTGAAAAATTATGAAATATTTCAACAAAGTGTTTCATTGCAAATTACGATAGATGATATGTGAGATTGACTGTGAGATTGACGGGTAATTCTTCTATGAAACATATGAAGACTGAATATGTATGATTTTCTAATTTAAAAATCTTTTGATATTGTAACATTCCCAAATTTCGCACTTGAAATTTCATAGTTTATATATTATAACATTACATTTACGGTAATATTAAGTAATCTCACACTTAAAAATTCATAGTTGATATATGTCTATACATATTTTAGACTCAGATTTCAACTACAACATTATGAGTTGAGTTCTTCTACTTTATTCTTCTATCTTTCTCTTCATTGGTAGTGAGTCAGACGACATTCCTTCCTCTGCTCCCGTATAACGAATTATACGATCATCGCACATACCCAAACACAAACAAGTAGGGTGAGCTAACATGCAACCAATCATTCATGAAACATGCATATTTACTTTGATGCACTCAACAAACCTCATATAATAATTATGTCAAACACACTCATACCATCATACAACAATCTCATCATAGATACTCATCCATTACTTTGATACACTCGATATACACTCATTCCACAATACCCAATAGACACTTATCCCCGACGATATGTTGATGAGCGATCAACGGGAGGTTCCGCACTTGTGATGTCATTCTTAGTCCCCTCACTATGTCCAAAACCGGCACATAGACCAGGACATCCTGCTTTCCATACCATCCACAAGGTTAGTCCCCTCACTATGTCCAAAACCGGCACATAGACCAGGACCTCTTGCCCCTCTCACAACATAATTCATCCTTCTCTACTTGAGACTGGATGATTATTAAAGTATCAGGATAACCTCCAACTTCATGACCCTCAACATCAACATATACATACATACCATGGCATTACAAAATCTCTCCACGAGACTCATACCATGCTCACATTCCTTATACACACATACCATGGCATTATAAAATCTCTCCACGAGACTCATATCATGCTCACATTCCTCAACTCATATTATACCATTACGAAATCTCCCCATAATTCTCATATCATGTTCAAATGCATAAATTTAAATCCAATCATCACAATTATAATTCATAATTCCATATCTACCACAATAACATGAATTCATCAGACATTTCCATTCCAACAAGATATATTATACAATAATTTAGCAGTACATAATCTGTTCAATAGGATTTAAGTTAAAAACTTGTCGAGTAGACTTCCAGGAAAGAGAGGTGCGTCACAATGGACAACTTAAGTACCAAGTCTTTCCTTAGCCAAAGTGTTCCTCAACTAGTTTTTAACAAATTTCTTATTTACAGATTTAAAACAACAACATATAATATTAACACCGAAATTCAATATAATTTAATTTTCTAATATATAATATATTGTATTACTCATCTTCCAATCTTCAAAATACAACTACACATAAAATTTAAGAATATAATTATTCAAGATTTTACTCAATTCAAATAAATTTACTATTTCGTGAAAAAATTTCTCTTCACTCATATCATTAATTAAATATCTGAACCAATCAAACTAATTAACAACATGTTTAGATCATGTGGTAAAATTTTCAGTCAAATCCAACGGTTAATAAGGCAGAACTCATAATTTTTGTATAAATGGTCCAAAAACAGAAATTAAGCAATATTGAGATCCCTGAGAAGATACGAAATTACATATTAAAATTTCCGATTGATCCAACGGTTAACTACATAGATATTGAGGTTTTACCGAGGTAACTCAGGGACAGAATTTAAAGATGTTTTTGGTTATACTCAAAATGCGGAACCAATTCCTCTAAGCACAGACATCTAATTACAAATCTGAACGGTCAAGATGATTTAATATGTCTTATGAACTACATACTAAAGTTTGGGCTCAATCTAACGGTAAATAAAATATATCTGAAGTTTTTACCATGATAACTTAAGAATAGAAATATAGTGTTCATCAAATTTTTCAAACTTTCAAAATTTCTTTCTCAAAACATAGACTTCCAATTACAAATCCGATCGGTCAAAGTGTAGTAATATATCCTAAGAATCATATATCAAATTTGCAGGTTGATCTAACGGTCAAATAGGTCAGAATCTATATTTTACCGAGAGGACTCAGTAACAGAACTACAGGGGTAATTAATTTACTCAAATATGCAGGATTTATTTCTCCAAGTACATACTTCTAATTGATGATTCGAACGGTCAAAGTGAAGAAATAGGTCTTAGGATTCATATATTAAACTTTTAGCTAAATCCAATGGTAAAAATAATTAAAAGGAAGGTTTTACCATAGTAATTCGAAAATAAGAAAATTGTAATCATGAAAATTAAATTTATACAAGTGAATAGATAACTACCATTACCAAAATTTTAACATGTTCATAACTCATATTCATGATCATAACATGTATAAAAATCATGTATAAGAAGGGTTAGCTCCCCTACCTCTATTCCAGACTTAATCTCGTGCTTAGAAATTGTTCCCCGAAAACTTCCAGAATTTTTCCTTTGCAACTAGAATTTCCTCCAACTCTCTTCTCTCAAAATTTTTCTAAATTTTTGGTGCAAGTTTCAGCCTTCCCCATGCTTGCAATTTATAGTCCAAAATTTTTACTATTCATCATTTTTTTTAATATTATTTATTATTTTAATTTCACCACTTACATAATGGATTTACCACTTACATAATGGATTCACCACTTACATAATGGATTCACCACTTACATAATGGATTCATAATGAATTCCTTAATAATGACTTCAAATATGAATGCTTTCTCCATTAAATTTTATTTTACTTTTTTTTTTTTACAAAGAGGTAGAAAAGAGTTTGAACCCATCACCAAAATTTTCTACCAATTAAGTTACCAAAATTTCTTATTTAACTTTACACATTTTATAAACTTATTATATTTTCCATTCATAAAGAAATTTATTACTACTAGTAATAAAATTGTTACTATTAAGGTAAATATTTTTTCTTGGGTCTTACAGATATAACCATTAGACCAGAAAGAAATACTTCTCATATACAAATCCTTTTACAGTACCTAGATGGTTGTTGTATTAAGGTGAATGCTAATGAAGCTTGTGAAAGTCTTAGTCTTATTGCTTGTGTGGACTTTTTTAGATATAATATAGATGAATATGTTAGTACTTTCTAAACTTTGTTCGGATGAATAATCCTTTATATACTGAAATTATGGGAGTTATTATTGTTATTAAGTATTCTTAGGACGTTGTCTCTAAACATGTTTGGCTAGAAAGTATTTTTATATTGTTTTGTAAAACTTTTTGTATTTCTCATATTGTTTCTTAGTCTTTTAGAGGGTCATGAAGAAAATGTTTAGAGATATATAAAATGTATGGAGTTTAAGTGTTCGCATAATCTTATGAAGAAAAATCATTGTGCAAATAAGTTGACTTCTTTACAATTAAGAAATAAAATTTATTATAAATGATATGATATTATGATATTTAGAGTTGTTTTTGATTTTTTTTAATAATAAATATAAATTTCTTATGTTTAGAATTGTTTAATTTCTTCTGAAGAAAGTTTACTATATAGTAGGTACATGACAGGTCCAACACGGATCGATTGGGTCAACTACAACTTCAGAAGCCCAGCTCGATCTATTTAAACACTTAGGACAATGAAGAAATCTCATGGTGCCTCTTGGACAAATCCCTATAAAGGTCGACCAATCGATACAATGACCGATCAGGCACACAACTAGCATGATTAACCAAACTTGCCAAGATTAATGCAAATCAGCTTAGAAATTATAATTAAGTGATTATTGGACCACAGTTAAGTCGGTGATAACTAAAAGTTCATTACAATTTGTATAAATAGGAGGTTCAAGCAAGGTAGTTAGACATATATTTAATATATAAGCACTTATACCCTCTATTTTAACATCAGTTTACTTTTTGCAAGTGTCATCCTGACAACTTTGGATGAACGAAAAACTTAAATTACTAAAAATACTAACGAATGGATAAGGAAAAAGGAAGCGAAAAATCAAATTATTTTAAAGTTGTGGATACTCAACCAATCCAATAGAAACATTTACTTTTGTGTATGGATTTGATTTAATCATTATATTTCTTTTGTCATTATTTTTTTTATATTAATATGTTTATATAATAATAAATGATTGATACGAAATTAACTTATATACCTATACACGAATTTTATATAAAGAAAAGGAACAATTATTACAACCTAATTTTTAAGGGAAATTATTATAACCATATTATATGTTGATTTAATTATATTCTTTTATTCACATAGTTAATGTATTTGCCCGAGTTTGGTCCTATTGAGTTTTTCTCGTTCGTTGTAATTTTATATTATAACCTTTTGAGTTTGTATGTGATCCATAGTTAAGCTTGCATTCAAGTATGAAAATTGATGTTGACACGAGTCATGCTTGATGACATGATTGACATTGTTAAATAGAAAGATGGAGAATTTATTACTTAGGATTAGTCATTTATGTATTTGAATCAAAGGTTGGCGTAAGTATTTAAACGTATTATACCATATTTTTATCTAATTTTTTTTTCATAATTACAACTCCTCCTTACGATCCCATCTTTAAGTTTTCATTGAATTATTAACATTTGACACTTACTTGAGGCATGTTTAATGAGATATGGTTGACATTGTATAGAAAATGAGATTAATTTGGTATTCTTTTTCCTTCTAACTTAATAGTTTCAACTTCTTCTTTTCGCCCAATGAAATTGATGATTTTTGAAAATTTGGCCTACCACTATCTCTACCCCACCGTCCAAACACTACCCGCTTACCCTTTTACACAGCGACCTATCACTCTTACCCAACTCCGCAAACCATCATTAACTTGTCACCAACAATATCTATGGTTGCTTAAGAACCACCATTATCCTTTAATAAAGTCAAACTCTATTATACAATGGATCATTTTATTTCATCTTTTCAAGGATATACGATAAACATTTCACATCAATTAATTATGCATTGATTTATATAAGAGAGTATTACATAATTTTTAATTTAAAATTTTAAAACTTATAAACTTCGATAATAATATAGAATCTTTCAGAAAAACTACACACACAAAATTATTCAATACCAATAAATCATGAATTATATGAAATCTAACAAGAACAAATATAATATTTAAATTCACATTTTATTCAAAGATGGTACCAAAATTAAAGTAACCAAATTGTAAGTAAAGTAACCATAACTATTAATCAAAAGTAACCGTATATTTCAAAAACAACTTATATTATTATATACATAGAAAATATCTTACCATTCATGATTATGAATTTTTTCAATTGTTCTTTTGTTCAATGAATTGCAATTGGTAAAAAACTTCAATAGGGAATAAACATTATTTTATATAATTGAAATAGTTTGTTATTTGTTTCCAATAATCAACAATGAGACAGGTTATGATCCACATCCAATACATGATCTAATAATCACACTCAAAACTCTGCTTTTGTCTATTGCACTAATATGTTAAATTTAACTAAATTAATTTAAGGGAAATGAATTATAATATTTTTAATACAAAGTTGTTTATGGAACAAATAATCAACGTGTCACAAACATGAATATCAAACTAGAAAAATATCAATGATGATATATACAAATATTTCAAACTTAAATTTAATTAAAGAAATTTATAATTATAAATAAACGAAATAAATATTCATTTGGCCTACATATAATTGAAATTATAAATCTAATAATATTCTAAAGCTAATATATTCTTTTTCTAGTTTTAATAAAAAAATTAATCAAAACTATTCGTGTTTTAATAATGTAAACATAAAAGTTTAAAAATATATAAATATTAATATATAATTAACTTGTTGCAGTGGTGATTTTACGGTGACAAGGTCACGATTTAGAACAACTCACATACAGGTGGTCGAACAATAAGTCGGATCCCAAAACATGGTGATGCTGCAATGTTCTTGTGGAATGTGGTGGTGTTTATGCAAACACGTAGCTTGGTGGAAGAGCAAGTGGTGGCTTGTCGGTAGGGAACAACTTCGATGTAGGCAAAAATGGAGTGTGCACAAAGTGAAAACCTGAAATGAAAATTTTCAGAAATGGAAAAAAGAAGGACACTTTTGAAGGTGAGAGGTTTTTAAAAGAATATTACGTCAATTGTTATAATATTCTTTTACTTTCTGCGAATCGAGCATCCAGTCTTCTCTTCTCAAATTTCTGGTTATAATCATTGATCTGTTGTTGTTGTTTAAGGAGTTCGCAGGGGAAGCGGTCGGAAGTATGCAAATGGTGTGTTGTTATTGTCCAAGTCATCCTTGGTTCTTCTTTTGGGATCAACGAGTGGTCGTCAAATCAGGTTGGATAAAATGAAAGATGAACATGAGTTTATATACACATAAGATACCTTTATTGGTAAGAGGCCTTTTAGAATGGTACCAAAAACAAATCCATGAGGGTTTGGCTCAAAACAGACAATATCTTACCGATGTGGAGATCTATGTGTATGTGTGTGTGTGGAACCTCCCTACAAATGGTATCAGAGCCCATGCTTCAGGTCTGGTGACTGGGCTCAGTTGAGTACGTCCCTCCATGATAAAGTGAAAGTGAAGCCTGATAGGTGGCCGGATGTATCATGAGAGGTGGAAAGTAAGAAATGCTCAGTGTTGTGACCATGGATGGCGAAAGAGGACAAGGAGATGCTCAGTGTTGACCATGGTGTACTCGAGGATAAGAAAAGACTTCCGTTGTAGGGGAGGTAGAAGAACCATAGTTCTTTGTTTGAGGGGAGGATGTTGGGTACAAACAAAGTCCCACATCGGATAAAATAAGAGATGAACATGCATTAGTGCAGAAAGGACTTTAGACGTCTGTTCTTTTGGCTTTTTGACGTCCGACCTCCCCCCGATGTCTTTGTGGGTGACGTCTGTTGTGTTAGCCCCGACGTCTATGTAGACGTCCGAGGGGTACCCCTAGACGTCCATATGCCTGAACGGTTTTGTACTAGGGATTAGGGGTTGGACGTCGGTTTGTGCACTGCCAGACGTCTATAGACGTCCGTTAGTGCACTAACCGACGTCTACTGGGTGTTTTTTTTAAAAAAATTAATTTATTTTTGTAATAAAACCACACCTGAAAAGCAGAAAATTGTCCAAGAACAATATAGTATAATATATATATACGTTTCATATAAAGAAAGTTCTACTTAATGTAAAAAATAATCCACTACCAAAACTATCAAGATATAAACTTAAACTAAAACTAAGCAATGTTCAACAACAAATAAAACTATTCCTAACTCCATCTTTGCAGAAGATAAGTTGTCCACTCCTGCCTTATCTTGTGTCCTCTGGTATAGGAGATGTACTCTTGAAGCGCTGCAAAATTGAAGAAAGATTCATTATGGTTTCATATATGTTTGAAGATGAATTTGATTTGTAATGTATTCAAGGTATACATCATTACCTCATTCCAGTCATCTGTAATGACAGCTTGAATGATGGTCTTAATCCAACACATGACATAGAAGCCACATTCCCATGAATCTAGCTGTTGGTTACACTAAAATGACAAACTAAATAGTTAAGAATTTAGATCATTCAATAACATAAGAAATGAATTAGAACTATAAATGACTTACAACCTTTGGATACAAAATTTGAACTAGTTGACCTCGAGATTTACCAATAACTCTGTACATATTGAAAACACAAAGTAAAATTAATATAACTATATTTATCATAAAAGTTTAAGGTGAACATCAAATTCAAAGTGATTTTTGGAGAAACACTTACCCTTGAAGCATTGTTCTCAAGTCATTTTTCATCTTCCTATGCAACGAACAAAACCATATAATTTTACATTGTTTGGGAATGATGACCATCAGCTGCCAGTGCGACCTATCACGAAGGACAAATAGTTATTTAACTAATTAAGGAAACTTTAATAATGAACTTTTACATATAACAACACCTACCCATCAATGTATGGCACAAGGTATACGTCTCTTTTTGACTCATCCATCCATGTTTGCAAATAATGTTGTCTGTTTTCAAGTGTGTTACCAGAAGGTTGAATGGTCTGAGGTTCAACAAATCTGTACATGGAAGACCGACCTTGGTCTACAACGATTGTGTCCATGTACCTAAAACAACAAAGTTAAGTTGTTAGAAACTATAAGAATCTAGGTTTAATATCCAATTTTGTCCTCAGTTTGGTTCGGAAATCTCAATTTAGTCCCTCATTTTAAAAGTGTTTGAAATGAGTCTTCTCTTTTAAAATTTCGAGTCAAATTAGTCCCTTCCGTTAAATATAATCAAACGGCGTTAATAGGTGATGATTTGGCATCAGTTACTGGTTACGTGTCATAATTTGCTTGTGTCAGGAGAAGACGAAAGGGTAATAAGGGGATTTTGGAGGGCTTCTGAATTTGGGGTTTAGGAGAAATGAGGATGAAGAATAACGAAGAAGTGCAAGCCGTGACGCATAAGTGCCCCAATGCCGCCACCACCTCGCGCCTCATCACCTTCGTCTCGTGAGTTCGTCTTCTCGTAGGAAGATCCAGAAACAAACCACAAAATCGCAGAAAGGATTTTATTCAGAAATGATTTTTTAATTGGGGAAGAAAGGATTTTATTCAGAAATTGGCTGCGGGCAACAATCCAGTCGAAGAGCTCACCCCCCTCGCAGAGCTCCATAACGAGGTGAACGACATTGTCGTCCTCACAGGCTTCGCGGAGTGGCACGATTCTGGGACTCTCGGGAAGGTGGCGCATGATGGCAACCTCGCGGCGGACATCCTCGACGTCGACAGCCGTCCTGAGCTTCCTGAGCAACCTCGCTTGGAGATGCTTTTGCAAGCGAGCAGCTCGTGCGTGTCACGGTCGATGCAGAGGTAAGTCACGCCGAGCTCGCGGTCCACGAGGTAGCAGTCCTCGATGTTCTCCTTGGGCACGCCAGCGAGGACCGTGATCGGCGCCTTCTGTTTGACAGCCTCAGCCCCGTAACCGCGCTTGCCATGGTGGTTTGCGTTGGAGAAGCTCGATTTGACATCCTCGCGGGCCACGGCGGCCGGGATCTGCAGCAGTTTCCCATGGTAGGAGGAGCGGAGATCGCGGCGAAGGGGAGGGTTTCAGAGGAGATGGTGGACGAGGCGTGCTATCGTTTCACATCATAATGCGGAAACCCTAACCCTAGAATGTGATTTTGAAAAAAAAGGTGTGATTGAAATGAAGGTGACGAAGACGAGACGAAGAAGAAGAGTAAGAGAGTGAGAATGAGTGTGAGTGAGTAGCGAGTGAGGTGAAGGTGGATGTGTGAGGGTGTTTTCGCCATTTCATATATAAATTTAAGGTTTAATACCACGTAAGCACGCAGACAGTTGTGTTTTGACACCTAATCATTAATTACTGCCAGATCATCATTCCATTAACTCCGTCTGCTTATATTTAACAGAAGGGACTAATTTGACTCGAAATTTTAAAAGAGAAGACTCATTTCAAACACTTTTAAAATGAGGGACTAAATTGAGATTTCCGAACCAAACTGAGGACAAAATTGGGTATTAAACCAAGAATCTAAATAAAAGTAATATGAAAGACAAAATTAACTATCTTACATGTACCACAGTTGAATGATGGAAATATTCAACATCCTGTCTCCCCCAATCACCTCCAATGCATCAGGCAATGTGATATAAACTGGCACAAGGGGGGAAGACCAAATACTCTCAAATCCCAGTATAGTTCTAATGGTGCTTTCTTCAACCTGGGTAATCTTGTCATTAGCTTTGATAGAGGATCATCCTCCGCTTCAGCCATGTCATCATCTTCATGTATGACTGTATCATGAATCGGCTGCTTATGAGGACGTGTGAACTGAAGATAAGAATTTCATCAAAGAGTTATCAACAAATATTTTTAAACTTCACATAGAAATACTAATAAAAAAGACATTATACCTGTGGAGTAGCGATGTGTGACATGATCAATGCTCTAGGTCAGGCTATAAATGATCCTATGGCCTCCCCCACAAAATTAATTTCTGGAGTGGGTACAGGCACCTGAGCCTGGGGATCCCGAATCTCGTCAATCGTCACACGCACGTGGTGGGGTAATATGGGAACACCATGAATAGTCAGCCCTCCCTCAAGCACTCGTCCGACAGCCACAATGCGTGGGGGATCCCCATCAACCAACAGCTCATATTGACCGCTATACTGAGTAGGTTCTATAGCAGAGCATGATCCTCTAGTGCTGACACGAGGTGGTGTGGGAGTTTCAGCGGTCCCCATGTTGCCTTGCGTCATGGAATGCAGCTTCTCTTCAAGCGCTCTTTGTATTTCTTTTTGTTCTTGTAGCTGCTCCATGAATCGTTGCTCCATTGATCTCATGCTTTGGTTGAGTCTTTCCTCCCACTGAAGATCCATCTGCCTCAATGCCTCCTGACTCATTGATGTTGTGGTTTTCTGTGTAGGGCCAAAGTAGTCACGAAGACCAATCGCCCTAGGAACTCCACGTACACGTACTGAACCGAAATTTTATCAATCTTATCCATAAACTCCAACTTACATGTTATTACAAAGTATGAAAATTAATTTTCTCAAATTGTCCAATCGGATAATTCAAAATTTAACACAAACGATTAAAAGATTAATCGTTTGTGTTAAATTTCAAAAGGGAACTAAGTGTCACTCAATGATTTGATACTTATAATCTAACATGACAATTATAATAACATAACTAATACATGCATATTCAAAAGCCAATAACACATGCAGACCTTAAAGTCAAAAACATGCATACACAAAACCCAATAACATGCATACAAAAAAATTATCAACGAAGAAGCTAACCTGAAAAGCAGATTCCAAATGAAATGGAGGGAAATCGAGGAGGGCACGACCTAAAACGTAGGCCAAAAACAGTCAAAAACGCCGCCCAAGAACACGCAAGAAACTGCACCAAAACGCACCGAAAACGATTTTTAATCGGTTCAAATCAAAGATATTTCATCACAGAACAATTTAATCGGATTAAAAGTAAATTTAAACGGTCCAAAAGAGAGAAAACGCACCTGGAAATGCAATGCCGCTGTCAATACCGAATTTCGTCCGGATTGGTTTTTTGGCTTTACCGTAGACTGTTCTCCTTTGTTTTATTATTTACCTTTTTTTATTTTTATTTTTATTTTTATTTTATTATTTTCGTTTTTTTTATTATTTTTATTTATTTATTTATTTATTTATTTTCTTATTAGTTTATTTGTGTCTTTAGTTTTTGTTTTTTTTTAGTTTTTACCTTTTTAGTTTATTAAAAAAAGAAAAGAAAAGAATTAAGAAAAGGGGGCGTTTTTGTCTTTAGTGAAAAGCGTAAAAAAAAAAAAAAAAAAGAGAAACAGTGTGTGTGCGGGAAGGGGGGCAAGAAACCGTTTCTGCAGAGTGCGCGGGTGTGGCAGAGACGTTTTGGAGCCTACAGAATTGGCATACACGATTTGGTATACGGAATTGCAGAGTGGCAGAAAAAGCACAGAAAAGCATAGAGAAAGGGGGATATGGGGGAGAGCTACGGGGGCTTGAAAAAAAAAAGAAAAAAAAAGGGGATCCATTGCTGGAGATTGGAGAGAAAAGAGAGGAGTGTGCAAGGGGTGGGAAGAGCAGAGGAAAAGCGAAAGCGAGTCCACAGTAGAGGAAGGAGAGGGCTAATCGTTTCATTGAAGGTAAGTATCCCTAATTTATGTTATCCGCATTCATTCATAGTCCTACTGGTATGAATTCTCGATTATCCTGCTGTTTCATCCACTATTCCATTCATTTACATCCAATATTCATGCTCGCATCACCTTAATGCGAGTTGTGATCCCCCATTATACTGTCTTCCTTCGGCTGCTAAACCGAATAGGTTGTCATTCACGTAGGGCTCTTGCTCCAGCTTCCACTTCGCATCTGCATCGCTAGCAACAACCACCATCGACATTATCATATTTCAGCCCCTGAAGCACCCAAAGTCACGAACAGAGAGCACTAAAACAGATTCCATTCCAGCCTCATCCTACCCTTAACCATCTTCACCCATTTCTCGACTCCAACCTTTGTCTCCCTCCCTCGCAAGCCTCCATCAACCCCTTTGATCCTCTACTCCTCTGGTCATCGTGTTCACACCCGTAACCACCTCCAACAAGCATAACCCGATCAACACACAAGGCAGAACAAATCCAACATTCACCCCTCACATTCAGATGTACACAACACACACTCGTAATTTTCAATCCCGGTAAAACGTCGAATCAATCAATGCCAAATTAATCAGTAAATCAATAAAAAACGATAAAAATTAGGGGAAGAAGAGAGGGAAAGGTGGTGTTGCGGGGACGATTAGCAGTTGAGAAAATCTTCGAATGGAGAGGGAGGAGAGTGACGCTCGTGGCGCCGGTGAGGAAGCGCGCTCCAGCTAGAGACGACGGTGGCCGGCTCTGGCAGAGGCGGCGGTAGGCGGTGCCCAAGGTGGAAAAGCCTCAACCCTAGGCTAGTGCGAGAGAAGCGAGGTAGAGAGGGCAGTGGCGCCGCGGTCGGCAGTGGGTCTGGTGGCGCGAGTTGTCGCCGGCGAGGCCAAGGCGCGTTCTGGTTGAGGCGACGGTGGCCGGCGCTGGCATAGGCGGCGGTGAGGCTGCGGAGAGAGTAAGAGACCTTGGGTCTCTGGAGAGTGTGTGAGCTGAGGGAGCGAGCTTACGGGAGAGTGTTGGATCTGAGTGGGTGAGGAATGAAGGGAGAATGCCGAACCCCTAGGGGATTCTAGGTTAGAAACCACCCGGGTGGGCCAAGCCCAGAAATATACGCACGTTGTTAAGCCTTTTTCGAACGTTCGTCATCGGCCTCCTCTCCAAACGTCCGTCCGGCCACTTCTTGGACGGACCGTTTGGTGACCATCTCCCCCAACGAACGCTCGTCATTCAGCCTTCTTTCCCGGTGTCCGCTCGTCATCTCCCCAACGAGCGCTCGTCTTTCAGCTTCCATTTCTCAATGTCCGTAGGTCATCTCACCCAACGAGCGCTCGTCATTCAGCCACATTTTTGAACGTCCGTTCATAATCTCCCCAACGAGCGCTCGCCTTTCAGCCTCTTTCCCAACGTCCGTTCGTCATCTAACCCAACGAACGCTCGTCATCCACCCTCCTTTTCTCAACGTCTATTCGTTATCTCCCCCAATGAACGCTCGTTATTCCGCCTCATTCTCATCGTACGTTCGTCGCCTCCCCCAACGAACGCTCGTCATTCAGCCTCATTTCCCAGCATCCGCTCGTCATCTCCCCAATGAGCGCTCGTTATTCTGAATCCTTTCCCAACCTCCGTTCGGCCACTTCCACGGACTGCACGGTAGCCTGCGACGGACCGTTCGGCACCCCTTTTTTCGGGCCCCTCATTATTTGCTTTATTTTTATTTACTTATTTGTTTTTTTTTATTATTTTATTTCATTTATTTTGTTTATCTTATTTCATTTGTTTTATTTATTTATTTATTTATTTTATTTATTTATTTATTTTTATTTTATTTTATTTAAAAAAAAAAAACCTTTTCTTCTTTTTAAGTAAAATTGCAAAAAATACGTTTAAAGGTTAAGCACACGTGTGACCGCTCGCGTCGTCCTTGTGCTAAAAACCTTTTCTTCTTTCATAAATAAAAATTACAAAAATATGTTTTAAAGGTTAAGCACATGTGTGATCGCTCGCATCGTCCTTGTGCTAAAAACCTTTTCTTTTTCTTAAATAAAAATTACAAAAATATGTTTTGAAGGTTAAGCACACGTGTGACCGCTCGCGTCGTCCTTGTGCTAAAAACCTTTTCTTCTTTCATAAGTAAAGTTACAAAAAATACGTTTTAAAGGTTAAGCACACGTGTGACCGCTCGCGTCGTCCTTGTGCTAAGAACCTTTTCTTCTTTCTTAAATAGAATTACAAAACTATTTTAAAGGTTGAACACACGTGTGATCGCACGCATCGTCCTTGTGCTAAATACCTTTTCTGTTTATTTTATAAAAATATCAAAAAGTATAAAATTTTCAAAAACTAAAATCATCAACAATTTCAAAGCAACAGACAATTTCTACCCAGAACTACGTGATCCTTGATTCTCCATCAAAAGTGGAGATACGTAGGAGCAAGGCTAGCCCTTGTCAGGTTCACTTCCCAAAAATCCAAATTTGTCCAAAATCATTTCCAAACAAAATTCTCAAACAATTTCCTAAACAAAATTTCCAACACAGTTTCAAAAAGAACTACGTAACCCTGATTTCTCATTTTGAATGAGAATACGTAGGAGCAAGGTCAATCCTTGTCGGGCCCAAAAAACTAAAAAATATATTTTGTTTATTTAGAATTTTATTTTAGGGGATAGTTAAACATTTTGAAAACCACATCACATTCGCGCATTTAGTTAAAGGTACTGCCTTCGGGCAGGCGCTGTAGGATGCTAATACCTTCCCTACGCGTAACCGACTCCCGAACCCAGAATCTGGTTTTCGTGGACCGTGTCTTATTATTTTATGGTTTTTCCGTAGTTTTCCAGAATAAACTATGGTGGCGACTCCAAAATCTCTTTTCGAAACCCGTTTTTTTTGGATCGTCGTCCCGTCGCGATTCTGATTGCGACAGCCACAGAGTGAAATCGCGGGGAAGACGATGAACAATGAGCGTAACTCCTCGCGGGTTCGCCATTTTAGTATAAATGGCACTAGACGTCCGGTACTGGGGGGCCCCGACGTTTATAATATTATAGACGTCGGGGCCATAACTAATATGACGTGTTTTGGATTTAAATATTGATATTCGCGGGGGGTTTTAGACGTCCGTTGGAGGGGCCCCGACGTGTATAATATTATAGACGTCTGGGCCCCTCCACAAAGGAGGTTTAAGAGGCTGAAACAATTAACTCTTCAACTACCCTATCAGCCGCTTAAACGTCCGTTGTGGAGGGGCCCCGACGTGTATAATATTATACACGTCGAGGCCCCTCCAACGGACGTTTAAGAGGCTGATACAATTAACTCTTCAACTTCCCTGTCAGCCGCTTAAACGTCCGTTGTGGAGGGGCCCCGACGTGTATAATACTATAGACGTCGGGGCCCCTCTAACGGACGTTTAAGAGGCTGAAAAAGTTAACTCTTCAACTACCCTGTCAGCCGCTTAAACATCCGTTGTGGAGGGGCCCCGACGTGTATAATATTATACACATCGGGGCCCCTCCAATGGACGTTTAAGAGGCTGATACAATTAACTCTTCAACTTCCCTGTCAGCCGCTTAAACGTCTGTTGTGGAGGGGCCCCGACGTGTATAATATTATACATGTCGGGGCCCCTCCAACGGACGTTTAAGAGGCTGAAACAATTAACTCTTCAACTTCCCTGTCAGCCGCTTAAACGTCCGTTGTGGAGGGGCCCCGACGTGTATAATATTATACACGTCGGGGCCCCTCCAACGGACGTTTAAGAGGCTGAAAAAGTTAACTCTTCAACTACCCTGTCAGCCACTTAAACGTCTGTTGGAGGGCACCGACGTCTATAATATTATACACGTCGGGGCCCCTCTAAAACGGACGTCTAAAGTCAAACTTATTTACGAAAATGCCACCGGTCAATTATTTACGTTGGTGTTTTCGTGGACCGACGTCTATTGGGTGACGTGAAAGGCAAATTTTGCACTAGTGATAGGTTTATATACACATAATATACCTCCATTGGTAAGAGGCCTTTTGGAGTGGTACCAAAAGCAAATCCGTGAGAGCTTGGCCCAAAGCGGACAATATCTTACCAGTGTGGAGATCTATGTGTATGTGTGTGTGTTGAACCTCCCTACAGATGTAGCCCTCAAAATTGATGCATCCAATGAAGGGGAAGCGGATGTGATACTCTGGGCATCCCACTAAGTGGGGAAGTACGCCACCTGTTTCTGTACGAGGAATCAACTTTAGTGGTCAGGCGATAGCTGCCTCTTCGTGAAGTCCCTAAAGGATGGCGACAAGTTCAATTTGATTGTTTTCAAGGGGAACGAACAGGTGCTGCATATGAAAAGGAGGGTAGTACTAACGATTTCTTCTACATATATTTTTACATGTTTAGGGGGTTTTTCGTCCTATGTGAGCTAAATGTTGCGCCAAGGAGTATCACGTTCTAGTGTAGAAGCTGAATTTTGAGCTCTTGCTCAAGGAATGTGTGAAGAACTTTGGATGAAAATAATTTTGGATGATCTTAAAGTCAAGGTGGATAATCCTGTCCAACTACATTATGACAATAAGTTTGCCATTAGCATAGTCTATAATCTAGTACAATATAATAGGACTGTTGAAATATAATGTATTTTCTAGTGGGCTTTTTAGAGTGGGCTTTTTAGGAGCCTTATGTTTTTCATTTTTTATGTTGATATACTATCCCTTAAATAGGGTAGTATGTGTATTAGAGTTAAGTAAACAATAATAATAAAATATTTTCAGTTTCTCTCTCAATTCTAAGTTGGTATCGACAGCCACTTAGGTTTAGCTGTCTGCTGCCGTTTTCTCGCTGCCGATGTCCGCTGTTGTCCAGTGTCGCCGCCACTGTCTGCTGTTCAGTGTTGCTGTCTAGTGCTGTTGTCCAGTGTCGCTGTCCGTCGGTGTTGTGTGTCGTCGACGCCGCCGTCGTCGCAGTTTTTCCTCCAGCGAAGTCAAGGGTTAGGTGCGCCTCGACGAGCGCAACTCATCACTGTTGGTCGCCGCTTTATTCTTCTCTTGACGTGTCGTCACACGCTGCTTCTTTCTGGCCAATCTCGGGTGCGTAGGCTTCACGCGCCGCCTTTCCCGTGCCGGAACATCACCGCACCACTGTCGGTCGTTTTGCCTCAGTCTCTTGAGTGTGTTATGGTAACTGTTTTGCTGTTCCGTTGACAGTAGCTTTGATCTAGGGTTTCTTCCCTAAATTCAGTTTTTTCCTCTTCTGATTGGCATTAGAATGACTTCTGGTTTTGTAACAACTTCTCTATCTGTTACCCCTACCATTACTTCTGCAAAACTAAATCGGAAAAACTATTTATCTTGGTCTTATTCCGTGGAGTTATGGTTTCTTGGTCAAGGATACCATGATCATCTTGAACAAGATATTTCCACTGTACTCGATGAAGAGAAATCTCATTGGCAGAAAATTGACTTTCAATTATGTGTTGTCGTCCTATGGCAATCTGTCGAACAAGAGGTCTTAGAAATTTTGAGACCTTACAAAACGTGCTCCTCCCTTTGGAAAAAAGCACAGGATATCTTTGCTAATGATGTGCAACGTCTGTTTGATGCAACTCAAAGAGTGACTTCCCTCAAACAAGCCAATCATGATATAGTCGCTCACATAGGAAAGGCTCGTGCTGCCGTAGATGAATTGAAGAATTTTTTGTGGCTGATTCTTTAGAAGGCATAAACAAGAAGCTTGATAAGTTTTACATGGTCTTAATTCTAAGAAGTCTACACTCAGATTTTGATCATGTTCGTGATCAAATGTTAGCTGGTGATCAAGTCCCATCAATGGACAGCCTAGTTACTCGACTCCTTTGGGTACCTTCATTAGTGAAAGATGAAAATTCAATTGATGGTATTGAAACATCAGCGATGGTAGAACCACAAGCAAGATGAGGAGGTAGAATCAACCGAGGAGGATGTGGTGGTCGTAGTATGCGTCCTCAATGCACATATGGTAAGAAAATATGCCATACTCGAGAGAAATGTTATGCCTTACATGGATATCCAGACAAAGCTGCTCATGTTTCTAAATCTGATGATCTAGAATCCAGAATTTCAAATGACAAGTACCAAAGTACAAGTCTGAAAAATCTTCTAATCCTAAACAATTCTCCTCCATGTCCAATGTGTCAACTGCCTGAATATCTCAATCTGTGGAAGGTCATAGCCCATGGATCCTTGACTCAGGTGCCTCAAACCATATCTCTGGTAACATTTCTTCATTTTCTTCCATGTCCTCTTCAAAAATCCCTCATTTCATTACTATTGCCAATGGATCCAAAGTTGCATCTCAGGGGATTGGCAAAGTTTCCTTATCTCCTTCACTAAATTTAAATTATGTTTTGTATATTCCTCATTGTCCTTACAATTTAATCTCCTTGAGTCAATTGACTCATTCCTTAAATTGTTCTGTAACATTTACTGCTAATTCCTTTGTTATACAAGAACATGGTATGGGTCGTCTGATTGGAGAAAGACATGAGTCTCGAGGACTTTATTTCTTAAAACATAGCTCTTCAGTTTCTTGTTTTACAACTTCATCCCCAAAACTTTTGCATGATCGTTTGGGCCATCCAAGTTTGTCCAAGTTGAAGATGATGGTTCCGAGTCTCAAGAACATTCAAGTCTTAGATTGTGAGTCTTATCAGTTAGGAAAACATGTTAGATCTTCTTATCCTAAAAGGTGTGAGACACGATGTAAATTTCCTTTCTCAACTATTCACTCTGATATTTAGGGACCAAGTCGTGTTACTTCGTTTGGTTTTAATTAGTTTGTAACCTTCATTGATGAATTCTCTCGATGTACTTGGGTTTATTTAATGAAAGAGAGATCTGAACTTTTGTCCATATTTATGTCCTTTTTTAATGAAATTAAGAACCAATTTGGGAAGACAATTAAGATCCTTCGTAGTGATAATGCTAAGGAATATTTTTCTACAGTGTTTTCTTCATTCTTATCTTCCCAAGGAATTTTACATCAGTCAACATGTCCTCACACTCCACAACAAAATGGTATTGTAGAGAGAAAGAATAGACATCTCATTGAAACTGCACGCTCCCTAATGTTGAATATAAATATTCCTGTGCATCATTGGGGCGATGCAGTGCTCACTGCTTGTTTTCTAATCAATAGGATGCCTTCTTCCTCTCTTGAGAATAAAATTCCTCACTCTATCATTTTTCCAAACGACATTCTATACCATGTCTCCCCACGTGTATTTGGGTGTACGTGTTTTGTCCATAATGTTTCTCCAAGTCTTGATAAGCTCTTCGCAAAAGCTATTAAGTGTGTCTTCTTGGGATATTCTCGTATTCATAAAGGGTATAAATGTTATTCTCCCTCCACCAAGAGATATTATATGTCTACTGATGTCACATTCTTTGAGGATACACCTTTTTTTCTTGTCCTCCATGGAGGATTGATCATTTGTTCAACAAATGTTTTCTCTACCATCATGTGATCCCCTGGTTATTCCTGCTTCTGTACCTCAAACTCAAAATGCAAATGACATTGTTCCTCCACCTCTTCTCACATATCAGCGTCGGAGACAATCTCAAACTCAGAACACTGAAGATCCTCGAGACTCAGATCCTCCTCCATCAGCTCCCCAGACCATGGATCCTTCATCCTCCTCGCCTTCTCTTGACTCAGATGATAATTTGCCCATTTTCCTTTGGAAAGGTATTCGCTCTACTCGTAATCCATATCCTATTTATAATTTTTTAAGTTATCATCGTTTGTCTCCTCCCTATTTCTCTTTTGTTTCCTCCTTATCCTCCCTTAAGATTCCTAATAATATTCATGAGGCACTTGATCATCCTGGATGGTGACAAGCCACGGCTGATGAAATGCAGGCCCTTGACCACAATGGTACTTGGGACCTTGTCCCTCTTCCTCCTGGTAAGAATCCTGTTGGTTGTCGATGGGTTTATGCTATTAAAGTTGGTCCTACTGGTGAAATTGATCGTCCAAAAGCTCGTCTAGTAGCTAAGGGATATACTCAAGTTTATGGCGTTGGTTATTGTGATACTTTTTCTCCTGTGGCTAAAACTAGTACAGTTCGTATTTTGCTTGCTATGGCTACCATTTGTCAGTGGCCACTTTACCAATTGGACATTAAAAATGTCTTTCTTCATGGTGATCTAGAAGAGGAGATATACATGGAGCAACCTCCTGAGTTTGTTGCTCAGGGGGAGTCTGGGTTAGTTTGTAAATTACGTCATTCCCTCTATGGCTTGAAGCAATTACCTCGAGCTTGGTTTGGTAAATTTAGTCGGGTTGTGCAAAATTTTGGATTGAAACGATGTGAGGCGAATCATTCCGTGTTTTATGGTCATTCTTCTCCTGAAAAATGTGTTTATCTCATGGTGTATGTTAATGATATTGTTATTACAGGGAATGACGTCACTATAATTACTCAATTAAAGAATCATTTGTTTAACCACTTTCAGACTAAAGATTTGGGTCGTCTAAAATATTTTCTTGGTATTGAAGTGGCACATTCAAAAGAAGGTGTCATCATTTCACAAAGAAAATATGCTCTTGATATTTTAGAGGAAACAGGCCTGACAAATTGCAAGGCCATTGATAGTCCTATGGACTCAAATCAAAAGTTAATGAGAGATCAAGGTGAACCTTTCTCAGACCCAGAGAGATATAGAAGGTTGGTTGGAAAACTCATCTATCTTACAATAACAAGACCTGATCTTTCTTATCCAGTGGGAGTTGAGTCAATTTATGCAAAATCCACATGTTGACCATTGGAATGCAGTGATTTGCATTCTCAGATACGTAAAAGGAAACCCAAGACAGGGATTGTTGTATGAGAACAAGGGAAGCACTCAGATCGAAGGATATTGTGATGCAGAATGGGCTGGTTCTCCAATTGATCGAAGATCTACTACATGATATTATGTTTTACTTGGAGGGAACCTTGTATCTTGGAAAAGTAAGAAATAAAGTGTTGTTGCTCGATCTAGTGCTGAAGCTAAATATCGATCTATGGCCTTAACTACATGTGAACTTGTGTGGATCAGACAACTTCAAGAATTAAAATTTTGTGAAAATGAGTCGTTGAAACTGTACTGTGACAACCAAACAGCCCTTCATATTGCCTCCAATCCAGTGTTTCATGAGAGAACAAAACACATAGAAATTGATTGTCATTTTATTAGAGAGAAGTTGTTGTCCAAGGAACTTGTTACTGAGTTTGTCAACTCTAATGAACAACTCGGAGACATTCTGACCAAATCTATAAGGGGGCCTAGAATTCAATTTATATGTTCCAAGCTTGGTGCATATGATCTATATGCTCCAGCTTGATGGGGAGTGTTGAAATATAATGTATTTTCTAGTGGGCTTTTTAGAGTGGGATTTTTAGGAGCCTTATGTTTTTCCTTTTTTATGTTGATCTACTATCCCTTAAATAGGGTAGTATGTGTATTAGGGTTAAGTGAACAATAATAATAAAATATTTTCAGTTTCTCTCTCAATTCTAAGTAGGACCAAACACATTGAAATTGTCAGACATTTCATCAAAGATAAACTAGACAAAGGCTTTGTGATTACAACTCATGTTTCCATGGAGCTTCAGATAGCATATATTTTTACAAAAAGACTCTCTCTGGGTAGATTTCAAGATCTTGTAGAAAAGTTGAGAATTATTGATATTCATTTATAACTTGAGGAAAACTATTGTAACTAGAAAAAATATCTATATAATTTTCTTAACTAGAGAAAATATTATAAAATCTTTCTAATTAGAGAAAATAAGTGTATGATCTTATAGATTATTTTTTAGTACATTATTTTTTATTTCTTTTTTTTAGAATATTAGATTGCTACAAATAGAAATAAAGAAAATTTAATTGATATGAATAAAAATAAAAAAATAAAAAATTTATAGAAGGGAAAAGAGATAGTTTTTTTTTCTGTTTTTGTTTTCTTTCCCTGAAGTATTTCTTTTTTATTACATTGCACCGCCAAGCATCATTATCGCACTGAAAACATCAGTTTAGCGGGTGTGACGTCACATTATTCCGAGCAAAACAAAACCAAATATATTATAACAATAAAAAGATAAAGAAAATAGCAATATCCTGAATCTACAGAAATATTCTAGAATTTGACATGTGCTATATGGTGACTCAACAACAACTACAGAGCTAGATTCAGTTCTGGTTTGGTGATGAGTATCACACTCCTCTTGTATAATTAGTTCAGCATAAAACATTAACACTGTTACATTATTTCTTCTTTCAAAATGATCTTGAGCTTTTTTACATTGTTAGCACTAGTCGAGTCCACAAATGAAAAAAACAACAAATGCATATAACCACTTCCAAGCACCAAGTATCTTACAATTTTAGAATAGTACAAGTCAATCCAGAGAGATGACAATTTGTTTCCTCGGACAATTTTCTCTTGTCTTTAAAGTAATGCAGTTAACATGTTATTCAGAGTGTATAATGTGTATGTGGCACCTGAAACTGAAAAATGTTTACTTTACTATAGGTGAAAGAATCGGTCGTTGATTGAAGCAAATAACAGAAGACGCGCTTGTGCGGTTTTATGTCAATGGATGGAATAAAATATGTTCAGTGAACGAAAAGAAAAAGGAAAAAACAAACTTGAGAATTTGATTGATATTAAAGCTGCTATAAGAATTAATCATGCCAGAGCTGATCTTGTCATCTCATATGCCAAGAAGCATGCTGCATTTGCAGGAATACTTCGGGCCATAGCAGGACCAAAACCCTTATACAAGCCTTTGAAGCCCTCTGAAGCTTGAATCTTTCTGAATGCATCAAATGAACCAGAAAATTTTGGGTTTCTGTAATCATCTACTTGAATCACACTCTTAATAACATCAGTTGGGTAAACAATGAACCAGAAAGAAGCTCCAGCCAAGCCTCCAGCAACAATCAGAGAACCTCTACTTAGACCAGAAGTATCAGTTCCTCCTGCAAACTTTCTCTTTAATGCTTCGTATACACCAAACATTATAGCATTTCCTGGTATCTCTCGAGCCATTGTGGGAACCAGGCCCTTGAAAAGACCTCTTATTCCCCCTTCTGATAGAACATGCCTGGCCACATCCATTGGCCCTCCATACTTAACAGCGACAGTAGCTGTTTCAGAGCCTGCAAGCGCACTTTGAGCTTGCAACCTGATGATATTCACCATGGATTGAAAAAGTCAAGTATAAGATCACTTCATATTTGGAGTACCTATGGTCATGTCTAAGTAACAAGAAAAGTTAATAAAGAGTAATCTGTAGCTAGTATTCATTTGGTTTTTCTTAATGACAATCTGGTTTACGTTAACTGAGAAGGGAATGAAGTTTGTTGAAGATATTATACGCACCTAAAAAAGAGATACTTTATAGTAAACAAATTAATAAAACAGGTCAAAATTCAAGCCATACTTTATATGAAGAGAAAAGGAAATAAAGATTCCAAAACCACTACAAAACTATAGAAGCTGATAGAAAGAAAAAAGAGAAAGAAAATGATATTAAAGAGGATCATGACAAGAAGAACACCATCAGACCTGCATTTGATCAATTCAGTTGGGCATGCAAGAATGGAAACAGCAACTCCAGCTCCAGCTCCACAGACAAATTGCTGATTCACTGTGAGGGGAGCACCAGGATTGGACCTCACTAATGTTTCCATCTGTCCCCTCACTGTAAACAGGACAGCATTGAAAGCTGCTACTGTAGCAAGAGGAACACCCATACCTTTGTACAAACCCCTTGGCCCTTCTGATGCTATTGTCTGCTTGACAGCATCAAATGCACCTGAATACTTGGGAAGCTGACCGGGGAGTGGTACAGGCTGGCTTTGGAGCTTGACCTTGATGGTGTCAAAGGGGTGTCCACATATCAACTGTGCTGCCCCTCCAATAGTTCCAGCTGCAAGGTCCTTAGCCACATCTCCCATCTGCAAAACATAAATTCCAAAGAGGGAAAATGGGAAACAAATTATTTAGACCATGAAACATCAACATATAAAATGGTTTAATATAAAGAACCCAACGAAAAGTATGATCCTTGAGAAAACAGTCAATTTAAACAATATGGGACATAACAAAAAACATCAAGCTTTTGTTTTGTAGCAAATCAAATAGGATTTTTATTTAAACAAACGGAAGTGCAGTGCAAACTCACGAAATTATAACTTAACAATTCATACAAAACCTCTATTTTCTCAACCAAAAAATGAACTCATTAAGTATAGAGACCTAAGAAGTATGATGTATAGAAATAGAAAGGACGAGCATAAATACGTGGAAAATAAAGTAAAAGTTTAAAATATTTGGTTGAAAATAAATAGAGAAGATGTGAGAAGAGAGATGAGTGCAAGTAGGTAAACTATAGTACAGTAGCATAGTAATTTCAAATAAATTCTTCTCTAAATCTCTTGAACCAGCAAGACCAACTTATTTCTGTCTGCTCAAAATTATTTATTTCCCTAAACCAAACAAAGCATTAAGTGTAGGATGGGAACTCAGTAGAAACATACCCCATATTTTCCTTTTGAATAGGACTATAGCTAACGCGAAAGTTAAAAATTGAGTTCTTCCCATACTATGTACCTTATTGATTAATTATGTGTGCTATTTCATCAATGCAAGTTTATCACACAAGAAATGCAAAGGCAAAATAATTTAAGATATCCCGAGAGATACATTTTCATATATGCAACACCAGGTTCTCTGGTTCGTGTTCAATGATATACATGGAAAGTATAGCATGCAACAACAACTTATAAACTACAGAAAATCAGCTTATTACATGCTCCATCATATTCACCAAATGAGTTGAAAGTTTTCAGAGCTCTCACCTTCATTAATGTAAAAGGATAGGCAGGAGAGAATCCATTCACATTTGACAGATAATAAATTAAGAGGGGTAGTTAGACAGATAAGTATATAACAACATCACCATGGGATAGCTTAGAATCAGCAAAAACAATCATTTTCTTCCACCAGCTTTATTTAAGGCCATATACAATATTTCATAGCCCCTCAACATACAATCTATATGTGTCCATCCCCTTTTTCCACTTGATGCCACGAAGTATTAAAGGAGAAAAGAATCCGAAAGCTCACAAGAGTAATTTGGTGTTCAGACACCAAAAGATGAAAGATGACACCTTCCACTCTCTTTTGGCTTTAAATTGCAGTCGCAATTTTTGTTACACAGGATTGCATTGTCACCACACCAGAATTACAAAGCAAAAGTAAAAGGCGTGGTAATTGCTGTTGCGGAATTCTCCAAAACCACAATTACCGTAATTCAAAACCATAAATAAAAATACAATACGTGTCAGCAATCATCTAACTAGAGATAAATAAACATAAAGAAGAAGAAAAAGAAGAAAGAAAAGACACTCACATACACTAGTTTTCAATCAAACAACATGAAGCCAGAGCATTCATTGATTCAATAAACTAAGTTTTGAATTTGTGCTAAATCTTGAATCTTACCGAACTCTAGAAGTGCCCAGACACTCCGATGAAAAGCAGGGTGAAAAGGGAACAAAACCCAACACCTTTGATTCACAGAAAGTTAGTTCGTTAGTTAAGAGAATCTAAAAGGAATCAGAAAAAGCAGGATGGTGTCTACAGAAAAATTTGGTTCGTGTGGTTAATTGAAAAGGGAGTACAGGTGTGGGGCATGAAATGGGTAATGTTCAGGTGGCGGAGAACCTAAGGAGTTAAAAACAAAAATGGGCAATTGAATCTGGGAGAAGGAGAGAGCCACAAGAAAGTTTGGGATAGGAATGGGACAAAGGTAACAAAGCCAACTAGACAAAGTGTAGCTCAAACGTGGATTTGTTCGAATCACCAAAACCCAATCTCATCACTTTCCTGACTCAGCAATTAATCACTCACTTCATAAATAAATGCATATATCGAAAGAGAGAGATTGCGGCCAACATGAACGCACTTTGAGTATGAGATTATGGGAAATGGGCAACACGTCATCTGTGTGGTTCCGCTCACATTCTATGACTCCCAAGTTTTGTGGACTCACACGAGGAGAGACGATGCGACTTGCAAAAAGTGTTTGACATGAAAGTGTGTTCATTAATTATTACCATTTTTCATAATATAAATAGTTCATTTTTTGTATATTAATAAATGATAACTTTAAATATTCAAAAGGTAATTCCATATTAGATTACTAGTAATGATGATAAAACTATTCTTTAACTACTCTATTTAACATTTTAAAAACTTAATAACATGTTTCGTTTTTATATTTACATTAATTATTCAATATTTTCTATATTTATTTTTAATGCAACTTGATTCTTATATTTTTTTTATAAGGATCTAATTATTTATGTTAGATTAGTGTTAATGTGGTTTAGAGAGTCATGGTTTAGCATGTTCGAACGGACACATTAGGCATTGTTTATGATTGGACTTGAATTGCAAAGGAAGATGTGGCAAAGTAGTTTCTTTTATGGAGATGGTTGTGTTTGTTTTCTTTTCATTTCTCTTATTTTTGTTCTTTCTTTTTTGTTTAATTTTGTTTTTATGTTGTTTCTATTCTTTCTTATCTATTTAATTCCCTTCATTTTCTCCCGCGGTTGGAATGGTTGGAGATACAAAACACTTGTAGTTTCTCTCAGGGGTGGAAAATAAAGGTGCAGAGATAACGTTCATTTGCACATTACAAGAAAATTGTGATTTACCTACATATATTTATATACAAATTTGAATCCATAAATAATATAAGTATTATATACGAATTTTACGTACTTATATATAAAACTAAGTTATATATAGATTTCTTTGTAGATAACATAAAAAATATTTTCTACTAATTTTTTGTATGTATATTTGTCGTTTTAGAAAGAGAAAATTTGTGAAAGATAATATCCATAGGTAATAATATAAGATTTGTATGTAAATAAAAAATATTTACCTTTTGTATAGAAATTTAAAAATAATTAATTACCTACAAACAGTATCCATAATTAATGGTACAAGATGTCAAAGTTTTGAGAATAATTAGAATCGTTATGGTAGGAAAAAAATTTAGAATTATCATTTGTGTTATGGTGATGTGGGTTGAATATAGTGAAAATTATGTATAGGATTAATTTCCCTTGGGTTGAATATACACATACGGTACTTTATTTATAATAGAAGAAATATGGCTAAGCCCTAAATACAAATAAGAAATAATAACAAACCAACTAAAGATAAAAGATAGAGATAATACATATAACATTTTTCTCAAGTTGGTGCATACAAATCATATGTACCAAGTTTGTTACTAATATAATCAATAAAGACTTAGTGAAAATATCTCTTCTTACACTCGAGTAAAGCTAAATTGTTACTGATCTAGGAAAATGACATAGAAGACCAAATATCAACCCAAAAAACTTCCCCTAAGCAAAAAATCTGGAAGGTTGCTCCATATAAATCTCTTATTGCAAATCGTAGTTGAGAAATGCATTTTTGACATCTAATGGATAAAGAGACCATTGTTGAAGAGTCACCACGACTATAAATAAACTAACAAAATTCATCTTTTCCACTGGACAAAAATCATATATGGATAGGTCAAACACATCAGTGACAAAAGAGAGATCATAAAAGACAACAGATGAAGAAGCGGTGGATGAAAAGGAGAGAGGAATCCTAAAAACTATGCAAAATAATATTGGACAGCTGTGGACAACTGTAAACTTCAACTAAGATGACTTTGACAAAGAAGATTACCATTAGTAATGAACAATGGCCAACAGGGGTTGAAAGTGACAAACTATAGCAGAGTAGGTTGCCATCAACGACAGATGATGGCTTGTAGTGGTGGGCAACGATAGACTACAAGGACTAAATTGTCACCAATAACAGATGAGACATGTAGTGACAGACAATGATAGATTGTAGGGACTAAAAAGAATGGTCTCTTTTATTCATCAAAGTACCTAGAAATAGACTCTCCTTCATAGAGTATCATGGTGGATAACGACAACAAACAATGGATAACAGTGAAAAAGACATTGTAGGGAACTACAAAATTCTTAAGGCAACTATTGACTACACGATGGTTGTCTGACCAAGACGATCAAAACCATGTGGTCGTCGAACAAAACTGAAACTCCGACTATGGCAATGGTAAATGGCGACAACACCGGCAGCAGCGGTAGACAACACTGCCAACGGTTATGGTGGGTGTAGTGGCAGAAGCAACATAAATTTTTTTTCTCAAAAGGAACCAGACTCTAAATAACATGTTGAATATAGTGAAAATTATGTATGAGATTAATCTCTCTTGTGTTGAATATACACACAGGGTACTATATTTATAATAGAAGAAATATGGGTTAAGCCCAAAATACAAATAAAGAATAATAACAAACTAACTAAAGATAAATAAAGATAATATATCTAACAAGGTGCAATTATTTAAAATGGTGCAATGAATATGTTAGTGATAAAATGATGCAATTATAGTGAGACAAAGAAGATATAATCTAGAGAAATCTATAAAATTTTCTAGAGAATGGGTTCAATGCTTATTAGTGATGGTTTGTTTTCTTAGTACAATTAAAATAATTATGATGTCAGTGTTGTTGAAATCTCCATAAATTGTTGTAAAATATAGATGTGATTATGTTAAGTTTAGTGAAGACATGTAGCATTTTCTAAGAAATATCCTTTTAATTGGTGATGGTATATTGGGGCATGAAGGTATCTCTTACACATGTTGACCATTTACTAAAAGATGATTAAACTATATGTTTCTTTAAATGTTATTTTTCTGAACCAATTGAAGTACATGAAAAACACTAGAAATAGGGGGTTTGAATAATGTTTTCAAAACTCTTTCGCAAACCATAGCAGGGGTTAGACGATTTACTATAGTTGTTAAAAGATTATATTTTCATAAAGCATTTAAGGAAAGCTTTTCAACTAGAATAGTTAAAAACACAAGTGTTTTTATACTGGGTCACTCAACTTGAGCTATGTCCAATCTCCATCAAGAACTTTTGAGAGGTTCCACTAATCTTATCCAAGATTACAACTGAGTTTAATATACTCCTGGTTGCAAGTATTATTATCACTCTTGATCCCTTAGTCAATCCTGACTAGTTCGAGTTTAACCACTCTTAGTGTCCAAGTATTTAAACCACTCCTGGTACCCCTAGCCAATCTTGACTAGTCCGAGTTTACCCATTTATGGTTGTCAAGTATTATAACTACTCCTAGTTTACAACCGAGCATTGCCAACCACTCCTGGTTTCCTAGTCAATCTTGACTAGTACATATAGCTCAATACAATTGTTTTAATACATACACAATCAATGTTTGATTACAAATACAAATTTGAACAACTCTCAAGAAGATGATTAATACAATATAATACAATTTGTAATCATATGAGATTCTTCCTCTTAGGTTGAAGAGCATCAAATGATATATGTTTGAGGCAAAGTAGAGATAAGGTTTAATGATCTTTCTTGAGTATGTTCTCTTTTTCTCTTTCTCCTTTTCTCTTTTCTATTTTCACCTGCTCCAACTTCAACAACTTCTTCTCTTTAGTGGATCTTCTTTATATAGCCCTCTTAAGAAATGACTATTGGACACAGAGTTAACTTCTAGATAGACTTCATAGTCTTTTTAGGCAGCAAGTCAGACTCAGGTCTACGTTGCAGCATGATAGTGCTTTATCAATGCTTTCATTTAAATGTAGCTTGTACACCCTTTTAGTCCAAAGCTTGAGGAAACATTCTAAGAATGTTTTCTTATCTCTCAATGAATTTTTATCCTTTGTGCGCCGCTTCTGAATAAAGCTTTAGTATTGACATTACCTCCACAGATAACAAGAACAAAGCATGTAAGTAGAGAGACATTTTTTTGTACAACATTAAATGTTTTAAACATTGATGATCGTTAAGCATGTTGTGTGTTTAAGACATATTGTCACGTGTCAGTATGTTTTGATAAAAACATTGTTCGTAGACAAAGTGTTTGGTATGTTATGATGTGATATTTTAAGCCTTTTGTTTCATAATGTCGTCTAGGCCCAATTATATCGCTTAGCAATGCTTAACAGTACTTGATGTTCATATGCCTTGTCATTTTGTTCAAGCGATATGGTGATTAACATTGTGTTATAAGTTCTATAGCATTTGACACTTTTTGTGTCTTATGCCTTGGGCATGTTTGAGATATCAAATAATTGTGTATCTCTTGATGGCATTTAGTACGTTATTATGATATCCTAGATAGCACATTCTTTCAGACGCTTGGTGGAAATCCACGTTTATATGTTGAATTTTAAGCATCAATGTTTAGCTTTACGTTCACATAGATTATGTTTCAGTTATATCAAACGTTGCTTTTATTTAGACAAAATTTACCTCAAACATTGTATTCTTTATAGACATTTATCTTGTTCAATGCATTGGATATATTGTTATATCTGATAGACACATGTTTCATCAGTATAGTCCTTTTGTATATCCAAACATTTAGACGTTATATCTTATGATCATTATTTTGTTGAATGTTGTTTGATAAACTTCAAAACATAGGTTGGTAGACAGTCTAGTTTCTCTAGATAATTTTATCTCAACACTAGTGAAGGATGCCACTAATCATACATTTTCTATAATTACACTTTTTTTTTGTCTAAGTTAACCACAAATTTGTCCCCAATCATTCTAACGTGCATGACCTCAAATAAATTTTTTGCAGACTAATTGTTACACATATAAGAGCCACACATCAATAAAGACAGTCCCAAATAAAAACTTTATTTCTTATGATTCCTTTTGCAATCTATTTTCAAATTTTGAAGAGATGGATTCTTGAAAGGAAGTTATATATTCAATATGTTGTTTATCCATCTTTCAATGATTTAAATTATAATTTCCGTCAACATCGTTATTATGGGTTTAACTCTTGCACTTTGAATGACATCATTCAAACTCTCGTGCATATTGTTTATAAGTGTGTCACACATAGCATTAGGGATAAACTTATATCTTGACCAAAACATATTTCAAAGACAATGAAACATAACAAGTTGTCTAAATACAATAACAATGAAATGATGTTGTTTAATTTGCAAGACATGCCTAAAAAATTATGTGGTTTTTGAATGCCTTAACATTGTATTTGTTATTGCTTATCCCATCAACCTCTTGAGATTTTTCTCCCAAAATTATTTTCCTAAAGTTTGAATACAAATGACAAACGCAAAAATCATTGATCAACTTCAAATAAAAGTCATAATATTTCAGACAATAAACTTTTTTCAAATTTAAAACAAAGCATGTTAAATGCAACAAATACTTAGAGCATCATTTTAGTCTATGTAAAATACACCAAAATGCAATACATACATTTTGTTAGTCAAATTGATCATTATCATTCCTTCCCACTACAAATAACATTTCATCTCCATAGTAAACTTTCAAAAAAAATAACTCATCCAAACTAATGATAGACTGACATGACAGAAAAATAAATATTTATGAAATTTCTTAAATATTGTCATACCATCATTTTCTTCAACTTTTATTTTCATTATTGACTTAAGATTTGATCTCAACAAAAATCACGTGCATAATCATACATTCTCTTATATTGCTCTTTATATGAACCCACATGCTTTGATGCCACTATCATTACCCTATGAGCCATAGACTTTTTAATAATTGTGTTTCATTTCTTAACAACTTTATTACATATGCCAACAACATTTACATTTGAATTTTCTAGTATACAAAACTCTAACTTACCTTAACCATTTAAAACTAAGTAAATAAACTTTAAATTATCTACTACAACTATGTTTGTCCTTAATTTTTATTAATTGTCAAAAATTGATTGTTGGTAACTGACCATAGCACGCATACCACTTATAATTTCCACTCACAAACTTATTTACATGCTCACTAATAGACTTAAACTCAACCTCAACCTTAACCTCAATCCAACTTTTAACTGGAACATCAAAACCTCATTCACCATAACATTTTAAGCTTCATTCTCATTTTGACCCTGAACTTTAGTCTCGTTCTCCCTCTTACTATCAATCCTAGCCTTAGCCTAATCTCCTTCTTACTATCAATCCCAGCTTCATAGTCACCCTCAACCTCAACCTCACATTCGCCCTGAACTTCAACTTTAGTACATGTCCCTTCTCAACATCAACCTTAGTACAACTTTTAAAGTAAATTTTATTCCGTAACTTTTATTTTTTATGCATTAAGTGAGTTTTTCTAGTGTCTTGGAAGTCGTTGTCTTAAAAGTACATGTGTTATGATTTTTTTCAATCTTGGCTTTACATATTGGCGATTTAGCATCATAACAAGAAAAATATCTATCTTTTTGTACATAAGAAATTGGTGTTTTCATCTTCCTCTATAATTACTTTCCAAAACCTCTTTTGTACAGACATTTAAACTAGGGACTAGATGTAGCATCGAATGCTTGGACAAATTAGCCTGTATAAGACTTCCAACTACTTTACTTAACCTCCTCTACATTAATGTTGTCTTGTCAGCATATGAATGAACTCACGTATGTGAGGAAAACAAAAAAAAAAACTTTAATTAGGTCGTTGACAAGTTTTTCATCTCAATTTTGATTCTCAAATGACAAAGATTATTAATGAAGTTAAACAATTAAAAAACTTAAAGATTAACGATTTTGTTTATTTATTGCAAGTAAACAAAGAAAAATGTTATGAAAAAAATAAAATACTAAAATAGAGCAAGAACTAAAATTTAGACTTAAGTTGGGCACAAAAGAATTCCACCATCTAAATCAAAGCTATTTTGTTCATTGCGTTTAAAATAAAAAAACGTTAGTTACATTAGGAAAGATCAAAATAATATTATACAGCAAAGAAGCATCAGATACGAAGTAAATCTTAAGTAGACAATGTGTTTTGCTTAGTTATAATAAGATTTAGTGAAATGTACTTCTTAGAAGTTAGCCTAACAATTCGAAATTATATTTAACGGGTGACCACTTTCATAACTAACTACGATCACATTCATTATAATTTTTTGTACATCTAATATGCTCAATATCATACTATGAGTATGTTCTCTTAAGAGTAAAACAATGTATTCAAGAAAGGAATAATCTATGATGATGTACATGTTTTTTTGTTTTGATAGATTTGAGAGCAAGAAAAGGAGAGGATTAGCACAAGGCAAAAAATTTCATATCTCTTTTCAAGTAAGGGAATTTTTGTGATAAAAGTGAAAATATAATTATATTCTCGTTACATATCACACTTTATTGATGTGCATGGTATGTGAATGCATCTTTTGGTTATTTTAGTTGTTTTCAGTAGTGTGAGATTCTTAAAGACATAATGAATAGTTAATTTGAGGTGAGTTATTGTCTTAGGTGTGTGTCGTGCATGGTTCATAGTTAACAATCCTCAACTGAATGATATATGATAAGGTTACATCGTCACGAAGACATAGCTTCTAAATCTTGTTGGAGATTAAAGAAGGAGGAGCATTCTAGAAAAGGGAATCATTCACATACAAGTTGGAACATGTTTCATAGTCAATGAAAAGAAGTTGAAATCAATTATATTGAGGTTGTAATTAATTCCACATATATGAAGATAGAGTTGGAATCGATTCTAACATGCTTGGAATTAGATAAGCTACACATGTAATCAGTTTGTGTTTGAGTGTTGCAGATTGTAACAGTGTTATATTAATGTTCAAATGTCGATACAAAGAAAAAGAAGAAACAAAAACAACAAATTGACCATCACGCTTTCGAGCTCAACAAAGACGTCGATAAGCTCGGTCAGACATTATTGAACTAGGCAAGAATGTTTGGATCTCGACTAAACGGTTTATGAAAAATTAGTAGTTGTGGTGATAAGTTATCGGTAGTTATAAAAACTCATTATATTATAGAAAATGCAATTGTCCTTATTTGTTGGACTATCTAGATATTCATAATTTTAGTTTTAATGAAGTATAGTTATATTGAATCAAATACATTGCAAACATTGAATATAGACAAATAAAGGTTTCAAAATGCATGTTAAATTAAGTAAAAATAATTAATTTAGTTGTTTAATTTATAAATTTAGGTTTGTATATCAAACTAATTTAAAAATATATAAAACATTTAGTATTATGAAGGACATATATTTAATTAATTTAATAATTTAATTATATTTTAATACAAATAATAATTTAATTATAATCTCACATTTAATACTTATAATCATTAATACTAATAATAATAAATAATAATAATCATTAATAATAATAATATTTATTAATAATAATAATAATATATTAATTTTTACTATAAAGTAAATTAGTCTCATTTTAATTTATTAAAATATTCTTTTAATCTGATTAATCAAATCACTCCTAAATTTTACTTTTAAATTTACTCACTTTTACTCCAAAATCGTTAAAAGAAGACAAATATTACTTTCAAATATATCCAAATCTATTCAATTTCTCTCCCTTCAATCTATATTTAAAAAAGTAAACCTAAAAGATCTTCACCACAAATACCAAAAGAATAAGATAAAGAAACGAAAGAGTTCCTGAACAATTGTTTGCACGTTGCAAGAAAAGTTATATATATATTTTTAAAATTATAATTATATTATCTGCTCATCTAAAATTAATTTAAAAAAAACATTATAACTTTAAAAATTATTCCACTAATTCCGTCCTTTTAACTAATTTCGCAAAAATAATGTTCCTCTCTATTTTTACAAAAAAAAATCTGTAAATTTCAAACTTAAATTTGTTTTTCCTTTTCTATTTCCTTATACTCTATTTCTATCCAAACAAATCCAAAGTCCAAAGGTATAATAGACAGACCAAAAACCTTGTTAGAATTTTATGGAAAAAACAAAGTGTTTACTTCCTCTAAAGTCGGCCTAGTTGCAGGAATTTGATAGTGTGAACAAAATCCAAACTTCAGACCTGATTGTCATCTTTGTACCAAAAAATACGAAGACTATGAGTTTGCGTAGCTACCAACACTCAGTAATTCAATCTAAGTTGTTCAGAAAAACTGCAACAGAATAATAAATGACGCACAATGTTAAACAATCTCTCACTTTCCAATCAATCCATTGGGTATAATGACGGTCAATCAATGTGTAAAGCTTACAATGCAAACCTACCACTGCCCCCTAATCGAAACTGCGTTTGCACAACAGTATATATTTTCCATACAATTCAAATTGAAAAAAGCGAACGTGAGGGCAAACCATTTTATATCTTCTCATTTGATGAATTGAATAATTTAATCCCATGATTCAACTACCCTTTGGAAAAAAAGGGAATATTCATTATACCAAAAACAATGACATGTTTTGGAAGTCAAACGATACTCTTGGTGGTAATACTGCTACTCACCAAACTTCCGTTTCTTTAACTTCGCCATTCGTCTTCTTCTCTCTCTTTCCTCTTCCTCCTCAATCAATCTAAGTTGCTCCTCATCCTCCCTTCTAGCAATTAAGGCACTGCATGTGTATTACACGAAATCATCGACAACCCAAAAAATTACTATTATGAAGGAAGAATCATATGAATAAATGACAACAGTATGATTTGTAACAGTTATGTAGTGAAATGAAAGGGAAACCAAATTATTCGACGCATGCATTTAGTTCTATGGGAAGAAAAATAAGTGAGCATCATTAAATCTCATGTAAGGCCAACTTTTAGATTTAAAATGAGGAAAAGAAAAATTATGCATTAGCTTGAGTTCAATTTAATGAACAACTAAAAATCAAGACTGAACATATTAAGAAATCACATTGTTCAATTTAAATCAGAAAGAAACAAACCTCCTCCTTTCTTCCCTCATGATTTCATCAAAGCCTGCCTCCATATCATCATCATCATCGTCATCAACAAACTTCTTGGGGTTGTAGCTGCAAATGGTCCAACAAATTATCATTAGTGGCTCAGAATAATCAACGTTATCTGCATGTCAATTTGGAAAACAAAAATCTCACTTAAACATTGATCTGATCATGTTACTGATATCCATTTCATCCTCCTCCTCATCAAAGGGCCGTCTCCCAACCTTAGGCTTGGGACGATGATCTTGTGAAGCAGTATGCGTTGAATTATGTTTAAGTGGCCTACTTATCTGCAAAACGAGTGAGCACTTGAGATATATATTAAAGGTAAAAATTCACAATATGAGGGACCCATGTGTAAGTAAACAAAATGTATATAGCATCACACCTGTGGTTTTGATGATGCCACAGGTTGTTTTGGTATCATTTTAGGTCTATTTAGTTCTCGTATGTCTTTCCTTTGTTCCATACTCTGCCTTGGATTTCTTTGATCCACACTCGGCCTTGGATTTCTTTGATCCACACTCTGTCTCGGATTTCTTTGATCCATACTCTGTCTCGGAATTCTTTGTTCATTGCTCTGCCTTGGAATTCTTTGTTCCATGCTCTGCCTTGGAATTCTTTGTTCCATGCTCTGCCTTGGAATTCTTTGTTCCATGCTGTGCCTAGGAATTCTTTGTTCCAAGCCCTGCCTAGGAATTCTGTGTTCAACATTCTGCCTTGGAATTCTTTGCTCCATACTCTGCCTTGAAACGGGTGGATGAGGCTTTAAAGGGAGTGATTTTGACATACCATTGACAGGGTTTTTTACACCAGGTGTTGAAGACTTGTTCCCAGGGTTACCAACAGACATCTTTGAAGACATGCCATTTGACCCAACTGGCCGGCCTGGTCCATTACCACTGTTGTTGCCAAGCTGTTTTCTAGAATCAGCTGATACCATACTAGGCTTACTGGTTGAACTAGTCTTATAAACAGATCCTGATTTAGGAGGCAAACGGCCAGCCACAGAACCTAGGTTCCGTTCCTCATGACTTGCACGAGCATGCTTGCTACCATTGCTTATTGGAGGCAGTTTACTCCGTGCTGGAACTTGAGCTGGTCGTCCCTCTTCAACATCAGCAAAAATCCTGTATAAGTTTCCTTAATTACAATAACATGTTTTAATTCAACATTTCAACACCATATAAACACATAGCCAAGAGCAATATACCAGAATTTCGTATATGCATATTATGAGGTGGGGGAGCTTTAGAAGGTGCTGGAGGCTCCGTATCATCAGATAAAAGAAATGAGTAATCTCTAGTATTCTTGAGTTTCTGGGCTTTAACTTGCACCTGTATAAACAAGAAAAGCCACCTAGAGCATAAAGGCTAAGCCACAAAGTTACGTGCAAAGCTCAACACAGATAATGACAAGACCTCGCTGACTTTGGGTGGCGGATGATGAGAAGAAGACTTTGATCCCCCACTAGGTGCTTTATTCTGGCTTTTCTTCTGTAGACAATATCATTAAGAGGAAGCAACACTTAATAAGATACTCCAGGGAGAAAAATAAACTAAAAAGCACCTAACTGCTGCATATTAGCAGTATTTGAAAAAGTCATTTTAATATTATGATAGCTAGCACAGCACTAATTATACTAACTACATTATTGATTGGGATTAATATGTTAGAATGGCCCAACCAAATACTTGTTTATACAAATTCATTAGGTCAAGTGCTAGTATAAACTGGTACAAGCCTAAATCTACATACAATAAGAAAAATAACCTAATTAAATTAAGGAGAGAGAACAACAGAAGATATAATAGAATAAAGAAACAATTCACAAGGTTTTTCAATTTCATTACTGATACACTCCACAATAAGTTCTGATAATATTATAAGATAATCTAAATATATTCTAACACTACCCTCTCAAGCTTTAGGATTTAATGTTACAAATAATAAAATAATGATAATAAATCAAGTTACAATTGCAACTACGAAACCAAAAAATACAAAGAGGAAAAGCAATCGAATTTCCAAGAAGTGTCAAACCCTTCTCCAAGGGTAAATGTCAAAAATCTAACACTCCACTTTCATATCATGTTAAAATTTAAAAGTTTAGATGTATTTACCACACTTCAGAGCAATTGGTTGGGTTTAAATGTGCAATTGACATGCCCAAAGCCAAAGGGCCGGGAAGGTACATTAGATCTATGGGTCAGGTTTCAATCTAATGCCCCAGCTCATACCCAATGGCTTAAATAGGAAAGGGTACCCAATGCAGGGTGCTATATTTCATGAGTTGCACCTGTCAGCTTATGCTTTGGGCAAGGTGATATGTGTTCTTTGTAATATCATTCGGCATCAGAGCAAGTGCATGTTTGTATCTGAAGTTTGATATGAACTTATATGCCCAACGGATCACGAGGGTACATGCTTGCTCTATGGGTCAGATTCAATCAAAATGGTTATAGAAGGGAGCACATTTGATTTAAGATGTTTATGAGTTGAGCCTCTACTCACAACTTAAACTTTTGGCATGGCAATAAGTGCTTTTGGACATAATAGCAACTCACACTTTCCAGGATATATATTCAGATAAGTATTCACTTTTGAAAAAATAGATGACAATAATTAAATTGGATATATTCTTTATAGGATGAAATATGTTATAATACCCTAGCCCAATGTTTACGCTAAGAATTAGACCAACTAGTGGATTTACAAGTACAAGCTGAAGTCCTGTCTCAATCTTTAATGGCAAGGCCAAACTCTTATCCACTTTGAGAACTTTTATAATCTAGCATGTTAGAGAAATTTTTTGCTTTGTATTTCTTATGTTTGGTACGTTGGTCACTAATATGCTACACTATCATTTTTGGGGATGCTTCAGGCTGCTTTACAGATTTCACTTTAGTCCTATACTACATGAATCACTGCCAAGGGAGCTTCCCAGGTCACAATAATGAGTAAAGCATCAGTAGCTTGGCATTAAAGTAAAAAGTTACTACATTGATAAATCCACCACATAAAACACTAGAGCATACTAAGGTATTTCTCTACTCAAAAGAGGGCAAGCGAAACAGGAAAGGTAAAACATTTAAACAATAGACAGGTCAAGTTTCTTATGCAACTTTTTTTGTTGCTCTTAGCCTCTTTTAATTACTTGTCACATTGCTATATGGGAAATAAGGTGCCAAATGATATAAGATCCCAAATAGTCAGTTTTAAAAATATTCAACATCCCTTTGAAAAAGAAAGGAATTTTAATAGCACAAAATAAAGATCAATAATATTATACAATTTTTTTTATGAGGGAACACTGAAACAGATATGCTAAAAACTTACAGCATGATGTGGGTTAGGAACCTTAGATGCCAAATGCTGGTTTTCCAGCAATGACTTGCTCTCCTGGATAACTCTCTGCGCAATAACTGGTTGAGATGGACCAAAAAAGGAACCGTAACTGCAACCAAACAAGGAGATAATATTTTCACTATTTCAAGAAGCAAAATTCAACTTACGAAAACAGCATGCAAACAAACTCAATGTTCATCAATAAAGAGCATGAATAATAATATCACACAAACAAGCCAAAAGAAAAAAGTAACAGCACCTTGAGCCACACAATCACAAATTGCATAAATAAAATAACAGATATCTTAAAAATATACAGAAAGTAGACTATGCAAGATTAAACACAGACCTATGACAATAAAATGATTACACAGAATGAATATAAAAAGTAAATACTCAGTTAAAAGAACAAGCTTATGGATTGTGAGTAGTCAACTGAGCATCTTACCTTTTATAAGATAATGAAAACATCTATCCAGATGTAAAAAAAAGGAAAAAAACGGTGGTTAGGTAGTAATTTGCCTCCCAGCACACAAAAACGATCTTCCAGATATTGGTGGAAACAAACATAAATATTAATCAAATAGAAAATGAGATTATATCCCTCAAACAACTGATTTCATATAGATTTCTATGATAAACAAGCAACTTTATCAATCAGATCAAGGTCGTCATGCCCCGCAGGGGCAATGCTGAGGAGAGAAGGTACAATCGAACTTACAAAAAGAACAAAAATTTGGATTCTTGAACCAAAGCCCCAATCAAAATAGGATATTTTAGCTCGAGACTTCCTCAAAGCACTCATGTAAATTGTTGGTGAAAATATGGTTGCAAGACTCACTTATCATAAGGAAGCTTATTTTTCCTTCGGTCTGTTGCATCCAGGCGCGATGCACTACTACCACTACCCTCCTTCTTCATCTGCTTTCTAATTGATTCTTTCAGCTTCTTCCTCAACTCAAGGTACTCCATTTCTTCCTTTGAAGGTTTCCTAGGCTCCTCATCCTCTTCTTCATACTCTTCCTCACCCTCTTCTTCATACTCTTCCTGTTCTTCGTCTTCGTAATAATCATCATAATCCTATGGTTCCATCAAATAGGAATTATAATCAAGAAAAAGATGTTGCGTAAAACTCATAAAACAGAAGGGACGACAATAACAGAACAAATAATAGTAAAATAGGAAATGTTGACTTAAACCCTACAAAGTCAGGAATGCTTACATCTCTTTCATTGTCATAGCCCCGCATTGTTGTTTTCAATGACAACTGAAGAAGACCCAATTGCAATGAGTATTTCCTGGAATGATTGTTCTGTCGGTTACAATCACACAAAAACCAAGTTAATTGAGAAATGAAAAAAAGTTACCAATCCGATATGATAGAACCTAATATTAAAAATCCTCTTCAGCAAAACTAAAATTAGGGTTCAGAGAAGCACAATTGGACAGAATGGAAAATTAAAATCGAAAGTCAAAAACATTATATCATTGATTGATTGTTCCCGAACTCCCAATTGCGTAAAAAAAACTGTGTAATAAAAGAAATTGTGCGACGAAAGAACCCAAGATGGAATCGGAAGAAATCGAACGAATACGAAAATGAAAGCTTTAAGCAATTAAAAGAGAGGAGATTACAACGAGGAAGGAGAGAACTTACAATAAACAATTAACGCATAACACAGCAGGGACGAATCCTTGATTAGGGAAACCGAAAAGAAAGAAAAAGGATTTGGAACTGCAAGAGTAGCTCCTTATATTGTGTTCGTCAGGTTCCAGAGTTTTTTAATTTTTTATTTATTAATGATTGAGTTATATTTCAAAAAAATTCTTAGACTAACACAATCTCATCATATTATTATTCTTTATATCATTTATTTCCGAATTAGATCCGATTCTAGAGCCTGACCAAATTTATATTCTTTAAAATGAATTATGATTATACCAATTCAACAAGTTTTATTCACGAATAAAGAATTGGTAACAAATTAAACCTATACCTCAATTTTGAATTGTATTCTATAGGATAATGAATCTTCTTTTTTCTAAAAGAGATAAAAAATATGTATTAGTATAAATAAAAGATAAAGAAAAACTAAGAATTAGTATAAATAATAAATATAAATGCATAATAGAATTTTTTAATTTATTGATGAATGAGTTATATTGTAAAAAAAATTCTTATAATGATCCAATCTCATCTTATTATTACTTCTCCTTGATTTCTGAACAATATCATCTTGTTAATTCAAATTCCTGACTCAACACATATTCTTTAAAGTCAATTGTGATTGTGCCAACACACCATGCTCAAATGATGAATAAAGAATTGATAAAAAGTTAAATCTATATCTCAATTTTGGAAGCTATTGGACAGAACAAATGGTCTTCTTTTTTAAAAAACATAAACAAAAAGAATATATTAATATAAATAAGAGATAAAAAATAAAACATAAAGAAAAATCAAGGAGTAGTGTAAATAATACATAGAAATACATAATGAGTTTTTTAATTATTTATTTATTGATGATTGGGTTATATTGAAAAAAATTCTTACAGTGACCTAATGTCATCTTATTATTATTTCTAATACCTTTAATCTCTTAATGACATTGTCATATTAGATCCAATTCTAGACCCGATCAAATCCATATTCTTTAAATTGAATTCTGATTATGCCAAATCACCCTTCTCTATTCATGAATAAATAATGAGTGATGCTCCCTCCACCACCCCATCTTCTCCCTACACCTCCCCATTTTTTTAAATTTCAAATTTACCCTTTTTACATTTTACTTTTACCAATTTTACTTTTTATTTTTTTTAAATCCTAATCCCCTCTCACTTCCATTTTTCCTTTCACTCTCAGCAGCAAGCCCCTCACTTTCACTTTCTCTCTTCCACTCCTGTTATCACAACATTTTCTTCTTCTTTCTTTCTTTTCTCCACATAACTTATTATTTCTTTTTTAAATCATCTCAATAATCAACAATATGCACTTAATTAAGCTATAAAATAAATATCCTCTTAGTTGAGTTTTCACTGATTGTGTTCGCTAAAGTCTAAATTTCTCCCCCACATGGACCTTCATGTGATCCCTTAGTTAATATTATTATTATAACAGTTTGATTATACCAATTATTGCACTACCTGAGAGCTCCTTGTTATAAATGACTGCAACTACACGAGCACTATTTTAATGTCTTTGGTTCTGATTATGGTTGATGTTCCATTGTACAGTATCACGTGTAATTAAACAATTATGACGATGTGAACAAGAAGTATTTTGTTGAATGCATAGCGGAACAACGCACCACCCAATCTCATCTTATTACTATCTCTGATAGCCTTGATTTCTGAACGACATTGTCTTATTAGATCCAACTTGAGACCCGACCTAATCCATATTCTTTAAAGTGAATTGTGATTGTGCCAACTCACTATGCTCTTTCGTGAATAAAGGATTGGCAAAAGGTTAAACATATACCTCAATTTTGGGATGTATATTGTGCATAACAATTTGTCTTTTTCTTTCTAAAAAGATAAAAAAAAATGTACTAGTATAAATAAAATATAAAAAATCAAAGATAAAGAAAAACCAAGGATTAATGTAAATAATAAATAGAAATGCATAATAGAGTTTTTTAATTTTTTATTTATTGATGATTGGGTTATATTGCAAAAAATTCTTATAGTGACCCAAACTCATCTTATTATTATTTTTGATACCTTGATTTCTGAACGACATGGTCCTATTAGATCCAAATTCATACCCGACCCAATCCATGGCAAAAAAGTTAAACATATACCTCAATTTTGGAATGTATTGTGCAGGACAATTGATCTTCTTTTTTCTAAAAAGATTAAAAGAATGTATTAGTATAAATAAGAGATAAAAAAAAGTAAAAGATAAAGAAAAACCAAGGATTAATGTAAATAATAAATAGGAATGCATAATAGAGTTTTTTAATTTTTTAGTCATTGATGATTGGGTTATGTTGAAAAAAATTCTTATAATAATCCAATCTCATCTTATTATTATTTCTGATATCCTTGATTTTCGAATGACATTGTCTTATTACATCACCCGACCAAATCTGTATTCTTTAAAATGAATTGTGAGTGTTCTAACTCATCATGCTTTATCCATGCATAAATAACTGAAAAAAAGTTGAACTTATACCTCAATTTTCGAACGTATTGTGCACGACAATTGGTCTTTTTTTCCTAGAAAGATAAAATAAATGCATTAGTATAAATAAGAGATAAAAAATAAAAGATAAAGAAAAACCACATGTTGGTGTAAATAATAAAGAGAAATGCCTAATATAGTTTTTTAATTTTTTATTTATTAATGATTGGGTTATATTGCAAAAATTTTTTATAATGACCCAATCACATCTTATTATTATTATTTCTGATACTCTTATTTTTGAAATACATCGATTTATTAGATCCAACTCCAGACCCAACCTAATCCATATTCTTTAAAGTGAATTGTGATTGTGCCAACTGACCATGTTCTATTCATGAATAAAGAATTAACAAAAAGCTAAACCTATATTTCAATTTTGGAATGTATTGTGCAGGACAATTACTCTTCTTTTTTCTCAACAGATAAAAAAATGTATAAGTATAAATAAGAGATAAAAAAATTAAGATAAAGAAAAACCAAGGATTAATATAAATAATAAATAGAAATGCATAATAGAGTTTTTTAACTTTTTATTCATTGATGATTGGGTTATATTGAAAAAAATTCTTACAGTGACTCAATCTCATCTTATTATTATTTTTTATATCCTTGATTTTCGAAAGACATCCTTTTATTAGATTCAGCCCAGATCCAATCCATATTCTTTAAAGTGAATTGTGATTTTGCCAACTCACCATGCTCTATTCATGAACAATGAACTGACAAAAAGTTAAACTTATACCTCAATTTTGGAATGTATTGTGCAGGACGATTAGTCATTTTTTTTCTATAAAGATAAAAAAATGTATTAGTATAAATAAGAGATTAAAAATAAAAGATAAAGAAAAATCAAGAATTACGGTAAATAATAAATATAAATGCATAATAGTGTTTTTTTAATTTTTTATTTATTGATGATTGGGTTATATTGCAAACAATTCTTACAGTAACCCAATCTCATATTATTATTATTATTATTATTATTATTATTATTTCTGATACCCTTGATTTCTAAATGACATTCTCTTATTAGATCCAACTGCAGATCCGACCCAATCCATATTCTTTAAAGTTAATTATGTGATGCCAAATCATCATGCTCTATTCATTAATAAAGAATTGGCAAAAAATTAAACTTATACCTCAATTTTGGAATGTATTGTACAGGACATATGGACTTCTTTTTTCTATAAAGATTAAAAAAATGTATTATTATAAATAAGAGATAAAAAATAAAAGATAAAGAAAAACCAAGGATAAGTGTAAATAATAAATAGAAATGCATAATAGAGTTTTTTTTATTTTTTATTTATGGATGATTGTGTTATATTTCTAAAAATTCTTTCAGTCTCATCCTATTATAATTTCTTATATCCTTGATTTCGAAACGACATTGTCTTATTATATCCAACTCCATACCCAACCCAATTCATATTCTTTAAAGTAAATTGTAATTGTGTCAACTCACCATGCTTTATTCATGAATAAAAGATTAACAAAAAAAGTTAAACCTATACCTCAATTTAGGAATGTACTGTTCATGACAATTGGTCTTATTTTTTTCTAAAAAGACAAAAAATATTATATTAGTATAAATAGGAATAAAAAATAAAAGATAAAAAAAACAAAGATTAGTATAAATGATGAATAGAAATGCATAATAGAGTTTTTTAATTTTTTATTTATTGATGATTGGGTTATATTGTTAAAAATTCTTACAATAACCCAATCTCATGTTATCATTATTATTTGTCATACTCTTGATTTCCGAACTACGTCGACCTATTAGATCCAACTCCAGATCCGACCCAATCCATATTTTTTAAAGTGAATTTTGATTGTGGTAACTCACCATGTTCTATTCATGAATAAATAATTTACAAAAATTTAAACTTATATTTCAATTTTGGAATGTATTGTGCAGGACAATTACTTTTTTTTTTCAATAGATAAAAAAAGGTATTAGTATAAATAAAAGATAAAAAATAAAAGATAAAGAAAATTCAATGATTAGTGTAAATAATAAAAAGAATTGCACAATAAAGTTTTTTAATTTTTTATTTATTGATGATTGGGTTATATTGAAAAAAATTCTTATAGTAACTCAATCTCATCTTATTATTATTTTTGATATCTTCATTTTTCAACGACATCCTCTTATTATATCCAACTCTAGACAGACCCAATCCATATTCTTTAAAGTGAATTCTTATTGTGTCAACTCACCATGCTCTATTCATCAATAAAGAATCGACAAAAAGTTAAATCTATACCTCAATTTTGGAATGTAATGTGCAGTACAATTGGTCATCTTTTTTCTAAAAAAATAAAAAAGTAAAAAAGTATTATTATAAATAAGAGATAAAAAATAAAGAATAATCAAGAATTAGTGTAAATAATAAATAGAAATGAATAATAATCTTTTTTTTATTTTTTTATTGATGATTGTATAATGTTGCAAAAAATTCTTATAGTTACCCAAGTCATCTTATTATTATTATCATTTCTGATATCCTTTATTTCTGAAACCCTTTATTTCTGAACAACATCTTCTAATTGAATCCATCTTCAAACCTGACCCAATCCATATTCTTTAAATTGAATTGTGATTGTTCCAACTCAGCATGCTATATTCATGAATAAAAAATTGAAAAAAAAAGTTAAACCTATGCCTCAATTTTGGAATATATTGTATAGGGCAATTGGTCTTATATTTTTCTAAAATGATAATAAAAAATGTATTAGTATAAATAAGAGATAAAAATAAAAGATAAAGGAAAACCAAGGACTAGTGTAAATAATAAATAAAAATGCATAATAGATTTTTAAAATTTTTTATTTAGTGATGATTGGGTTATCTTACAAAAAATTCTTACAGTGACCCAATCTTATCTTATTATTATTTCTGATACTTTTTATTTCCAAATAACATCATCTTAATAAATCTATCTCCAGAGCGACCCAATCCATATTCTTTAAAGTGAATTGTGATTATGCCAACTCACCATGCTCTATCCATGAATAAAGAACTTTCAAAAAGTTAAACCTATACCTTAATTTTGGAATGTTTGAGTAGGACAATTCATCATATTTTTTCTAAAAAGATAAAAAAAAAATGTATTAGGATCAATAAGAGATAAACAATATTAGATAAAAAAAACCAAGGATTAGTGTAAATAATAAATAGAAATGCATAATAGAATTTTTAAACTTTTTAATTTATTGATGATTGGGTTATATTGCAAAAAATTATAATAGTGAGTCAAACTCATCTTATTATTATTTTTGATACCCTTTATTTTCGGACGACATCATCTTATTATATCCAACTTTATACCAGACTCAATCCATATCTTTTAGAGTGATTTGTGAGTGTGTCAATTCATCATACAAGTGATTTGTGAGTGTGTCAATTCATCATACTCTATTCATAAATAAATAACTGAAAAGTCTTCTTTTTTGTAAAAGGATAAAAAAAATGTATTAGTATAAATAAGAGATAAAAAATAAAAGAAAAAGAAAAATCAGTGTAAATAATGAATAAAAATGTGTTTGTCTATTTTTATTTATAATTTTATTTTTTATATTTTAAATCTAATATGCCATTTTCATTCTTATATTTAAATTAATTTTATATTTTAAATGATATGTTAAATTTACAATTTAATTGATTCAAAATAAACAAAATAAATAAACATGGACGAAATTAAATATTTGATCAAAATACAAGTTTTTAAAATATAGGATCTAATTAGAAAAAACAGAAAAACCGGGAGAGGATAATAAATTAAAAAGGTTAAAATTATAATTTACCCAAATGAAAACTATAAATGATATTATAATTTTTTGTGAATTTTATCATTATGATTTTTTATGTTTTTTTTAAAAAAAATTTATATGATAATAATCATGTTAACATGCACTTATTTGAAAATATGAAAACATAAAAATAAAAATAAATATAAGAAAATATATAATTTATCTATGAATATATTTTAATTTTACATCAGGTTTCTCATGGATATTTTTAATTATTAATAAATTAAATTAAAAAGATAATTATTTGATGTAAAATAATAAAGTTTTTATACTTTGTCACACATTTAATATTTAATTAATGATTAAGGATTTATAAGATCCTTATTTATTAATATTTTATTTAGTTGACTATATTTTTAAGAAAAAGATTTCGATGATTCATGTCTTATTTTAGATTTTATATTTTATGTCATCTTATCATATTTATATTATTATATTATCATATAAATTTGATTCTTTTTTATGTTTATATTTTTTTCTAAATTTATGACCTTTTTCAAATTTAATTATTTTTAATTTAATATTTTGTTTTAAAATTAATCATTTTATAAATTTAAAATTTTTATTATATTTATTTATTTGTAGTAAGTTGTAAAAAACAATTATATTTGTTTTTATAATGGTAATTTGTGAGAACCTAAAAATTGGGATTAAAAGAGTGGATTAGTGTATTAGACTAATAAAACCAGATTTTTTGGTATAAATAGATTTTTTAAACAATCTGGTTCATTAGCCTACTTCTACATCTCTAGAACTCAGTTTTCAGATTTTCTCTGCCTTCTCTCTACCATTTCCTCCTTCCTGAGTCATTGAATTTTCGATCAGGTGGTGTCCCAGTTTCCACGACGTAGAGGGCTCCGCATTCGACCGATCACTTTTTTCATTCGGACCGGTAAGCTGTTTTTCCCTTTCCTCCGCTGTTTTGGACCTAAACCATGCAATCTCTGCTGGTTGCATGCGTCTTATGCTTCCTCTTTTGCATTTCCTGTCCGATTCTAGCTCTAAGAGCTGTTCTTGATCATCAAGTGGTGGTGTGTTGGGTGTTGTCTAGGTTTCTCACAACTCAAGGTACCGTTGAGGCGAGTCTTTGAGCTGGGCTGTGAAGTTTTGAGGTAAGGGGAGCTAGAATACTTCTTTATAATTAGTTATATGTTAGGTGTATGTACTGGATTTTGCATTATTTCTGCTGTTTGGGTTACATTTTAAGTTTTGAGTGTATGGAATGGTATGTACTGTAATGTTCATCTATAAGTCTGTGAATTGTGGTTTGTAAACTGTGGTAGATGTGATGTATAACTGTAATTGAATATGTTAGATGAGTATATTCTGAGATAGCAGCTGTTATGTTGAAAGTAAAGAGGTTTGGTAGTGTTTTAGGTCATTATAGAGTTAGTGAGGTAGTGCTTTTGAGAGTTAGAGGTCAAGGATTATTGTGGTCTGTAGGGGCAGTCTTAGTAAGTGTTTTGTGACTTATTTGAGTCACCAAAGTGGTCCAAATAGGTGCTAAGTGTTAGAATTGGGTTTGGGGTCCTCAAGTTGTGGAAATTGATGTTTAGGAGTAAAAGTTGAGTTGTAATCACTTTAGAATTGTAGTAGGAAGGTTTATGAACATCTAGACAAGTTTAATTAAGTATAAAACACAAATTAGGGGTGTTAGAAGTTGGGGAAAATGACTAGAAATGGTAAAGGGTGTGTGAGTTGCATAATTCTGCAGAAATTTCGTTCTACAGATTATGTAGACTCGCTATGCGAATGGTCTCGCATAGCGAGTCCCTGCAGGGGGTGCTCTCTGTTTGAGTCATTCGCTATGCGAATGACTGGAGGGTCCTGCTCTCTGTATGGTGATTCGCATAGCGTCGTTGTGCGACTGGTGGTAGCCTGGAGCCTCTGCCAATTTAATTCGAAAGGCAAATTAGGCGCATAACGAGGGGTTTTAGGGGGTTGGTCTCTGTCTAGGCTTTCGCACAACGACTTGAGTGCGCCATGCAAGAGGTTTGAAGTCTGGTGCATTCTGCGAGTTAATTCGCATAGCGAGAGATGTCGCTGTGCGAGTAACTCCTGTCTCGCCTTGCGAATCAGGTGCGTTGAGCGAATCATCTGAGTGGCATGTGCTTTTTAGTTCCTTATCTTGGTTTGGTTTTAATACAATGTTGTTTGATATGTAAAGTGTGATTGATGTATATGGTTAAAGTGAAAGTGTATGAATATAAGAGTGATGTATATGGTTTAAAGTGAAAGTGTGGTTACTGGACGTAATTCCATGATTCTTAAGGAGATGATCCATGGTGGTGCCCTTTGTATGTTTAGAATGATATGTATGGAAGCTCAGTCTTGGGGGTTATCCTGAAGCTCCAATAGTCTTTCTTCTCACTTAGAGAGGATCGATCTATGTTGTGAGGAGTATCACGAGGTCTTAGTCTTGGAGCTTCCAGTATGCTCCAAGGCGTGGTACAGACTAACCTCGTGAGTGTGGTATGATGAAACCCATTGGCAATGACTTTGCAAAGCAGTAGAAGCCACCACGAGTGCATGACCCGCCATAGCTCGACAATCATTCTAAGTCCAGACGAGTCAAGTTTTAAAAGTGTAACAAGTTATGTTATGTGATCCAGTAACTTTGAATTAAACTTGTATGTTGTGTGTGATTGTTATAACATGATTTTTGTATATCTAGCTCACCCTTCTGCTTGTTTGTGTTTGTTTTTGTGTGTGGTGTGTCCTTTTTGCAATGATCATCCATTTGGATGTGAGTAGAGGTAGGTGAAGTGCCTTTGGAGTAGGCCTTGGAGGAAGATGACGCTGCTGCTTAGCCTAGTTAAGATTTTTATACGTTCTTGTATTTTGAAATACTCTTATGCATGTTTAAAGTTTTAAATTATAGACATTTTGAGATGACTGTAACCTTAAGACTTTATGTGCAAGTATTTTTCAAACTGTTCTATTATATTAAAATGTGGACTACTATATTATATATTTCTATATAATATGGGACATTACATAATTTTAGTATTTTCTGTTATTATAAAAATAACTCAATATATATATATATATATATATATATATATATATATATATATATATATATATATATATATAAATTAATTAAATGTGTGATCTAGAAATTTTAATAATGAAAAAATTATAAAAATATTGTTAAATATTTTGAGTAAAATATGAAATTGTTTATTAGTTATAATTTAAAAAATGTATTTTATTTAAAAAAATAAAAAAAAATAAGAGTTTATGAATAATTATTTATTAAAAACTATTATTAAACATTGTTGTTATATTGTTACAAATAAAAAAATATAATTAGATATTATGTCATATAATATATTTTAATTTTACATTATTGTGTTATTAATTTATTATGAAGAGATATTTTTTAGAGAATCTTAAAGAGTTTTTTAAATCTTTATTTTGTACTCAGTGAATACTATTACATATTACAAGGAAATGATTCTTCAGTATTTTTGTATTGTACTTATTTATTGTAAGGAGTTAAATGAAACAAAATATAATCATTTGTAATTTTCTTGTATGGGTAATATTTTACCTATCAAAGTATATTTTTATTATTTGTTTTTTAATTAATTCATATTTATTATTGTATAAACTGATCATTAATCTTATTCGGTTGTTTTGAAATTAAATAAGAATAAATTCTAATTTATGGTCTAAATAATTCTTTTCCTAATATTAGATTATAGAAATAGATCCAGACTCTAACGACCCGTGAAATCTTAATCTTAATACTTGTATTAAAATTTGATGAACTTATTTTAGGTGTCAGAAATTAATCTAGAATTACATTCAAAACTCTTAAAACATGATTAATTACATTTTTATAAATAATGACTAAACCATTAAAAACATTAAAAGTAGTGAAATTTTGAAGTCAACTTTTTTAAACAAAATTGTTTTGTAACTTATTACTCTTTTAAATCATTTTTATTTTCTTGTATAAAATCTATTTTCTTGTATAAAATCTATTTTCATACTTCTCATATGCGTTTTTACTGTCTCTTTCAAGTCAAATTAGTTTAAAATTTATGTGAACTCCTCGTCCTCATGAATACTACAATTATTATACCATAAGCTATCTAATATATTTGTTAGAAAAATTAATTATTTGAAACATCAACAAAATTAATTAATCAAAAAGATAATTATTTATGATATAAAATAATACTTTTTTTTGCTCTGTCACACATATTTATAATGATTTCAGGATTTATAAGATGCTTATTTATTAATATTTTATTTAGTTGACTGTATTTTTAAGAAAGATATTTAGATGATTCATTATATCTTATTCTTTATGTAATGTTATCCTATCTATATCAGATGATTCCTTTTTTATATCTTTACTTTTTTTTAAAAAATTGATTTTTTTTTTAAATTTGATTATTTTTAATTTAATCATTTTGTTTTAATTCTTCAAATTTAAAATAACTTATTTTAATTGTTAAAATTTTAAAAAAAGTATAACTCTTGAAATTGCCAGCGCTTGCGTCGCTGAACCGGAGTTGAAACGGAACCTCGCTGAACCCCGCCTTCACTCCCTCGAGACTCATCCCGACTGGGGAGAAAGCTTCCACGGCGACGCTGGTCTCAAAGCCCTATCCTTTTTTCTTAATCATCGTAGTTGCTGGGAAGTGGCCCTGTGAAGCACTGAGAAAGTGTGTTTAGAGGTACTCCTTGTTTCACCTATTTTCCGTGCTTTCAATTGATCGTGTTAAATTGTTTGATGTGTCTTCCTTTCAATCAAACTCTTGTGGGTTATATAGACGTCATATATGTAATTGGGCTCAGGGAATAATTTGAGATATGAGAATAAGAATAATTGTGGGAAAGATTGTCTTGTGAGGTCACCTGAAAATCAAGAGCCACATTCGCTTACCCAAACTATGAATTGTTTGTTGCACTCTTATTGGTCTTTACCAGTCTCCATCCATACCCTCATGACAGCGTTTTACCTACATCAAACACAATAACGTAATTCTTTACCCTTAATATCAACTTTATTAAATATATCGGTCTAAGTCAATTTCAAAAGTTAGTTCAGAGTCTTAGGATAGGATTGCTTTATACCCAAATTCTCAAATTATTTTAGATTCTATCGGTAACTGCTCAACATATCGAGCTCTATGTTATTAGACTGTGATTTAATTATGTAAAATGTTTAATCCTCGGTATGAAAAATTATTGTAGATTCTACATTTTATTAATGATATTGCACAATGGGAAGCAGTTAAGGACAATTATTGTACGTTCAATTCTCTTCTATCATGCAATTTATTTTTATCGATTTCTACTTTTTTTTCATAAAATTTGCAGGATGGAAAGCAATGAAGACCAATCACTTTCTGAATTGGAGGAAGAAATATTTCAAAAATTCAGGGCTTTCATGACAGGGTAATTGCTAATCTTGCAAGTTGTTAGCTTTTTGTATTTTCTGTGCTAGAAATCACTGGAATATTTTTGATAGTTGCATTTTTGTATGGAGTAAATTAATTATATGTTTTCCTTGACCTCAATTGTATGAGGGAAACCGGGTATGTTGAGAATGAGTAGACAGAAAGAGAGGGGATAATCTATTAGTTTGTTATAGGCAGGGAGCATTATCTCTCTGGAGGAGCATTATCTCTCTGGAGGAGCATTAGCTCTCTGGAGGAGCATTAGCTCTCTGGAGGAGCATTAGCTCTCTGGAGGAGCATTGCTCAGTTGCAGCGGGAAAGTTTCCCATCTGAATTTTCCTTCAATCATCAATAATACCAGTATTTCTATCAGTTTTCCTTTCTGGAGGAGCATTGCTCAGTTGCAGCGGGAAAGTTTCCCATCTGAATTTTCCTTCAATCATCAATAATACCAGTGTTTCTATCAGTTTTCCTTTTCTATTACTTTATAAGAAGCTTGGTTCTCTAAAACGAACAACACACTCACTCATAGATAAAGAGGGGTAGTCTGTTAGTTTGTTATGGACAAGGAGCATTGACTATCTGGAGGAGCATTGCTTTGGGGCAGTGGGAATGTTTACTATTTTCCTATGATCATCAATGATAGCAGACTTTCTATCAGTTTTCTAATGCTATTCCTTTGTAAAAATCTCGGTTCCCTAAGACATACATACTCATATATTCATACATAGAAGGACAAAATTATATTTTGTATTCTGTTTATCACATCATATATATGTATAAATTTTTATTTCTCAACAGCTAACCTGTGATAGGATTGCAAAGATTGATGAGTTGGGAATTGCTGGAAGCAGGCTGCTGTCTGGATTCCAACAAGCAATTGGTAATTATACAGAACTTTTTTAATCACGTGTTACTGTGACATCATGATATTGCTTATTATTCACTTTTAGGGGGCGTTTGTTTCAAGTCATGATTTATCATTCCCTGGGACGTAGTCTACGAGAATGCTATAATTGGAAAGTTATTCCTAGGCATATCTAAAATATGATTGGTTAATTTTTCATATTTCTGATAATACTTTTTAAATTCTAAATTAATAAGTTATAATGGAGGTTAGAGAGTAACTTCTATCATTCCCATGAGAACATAACTTACCCAGCCCCCTTATCATGCATATACAAATTGTACAAACAAAGGTATGCAGCTTTCTGGGGAAAAAATACCCTAAAATACTTTTTATGACCTTCTAGCAAACATAGGAAATGAAATTCCTACTTTCATTTTTCTGGGAATACAAAAGGATTCCATGAAACAAACGCCTCCTTATTTTATAACTTTTAACTTAATTGTGCAGAGTTTATCGAGAGACCTCCTATTGATATGAATTCCAAATTAGTGGACAAGATAATTGTAGCTAATGAAACTAAGAGAGTTAAAGCCTATATAAATTCTGGATGTAGGAAGCTCAACGAAAGTATCCAAAGTCTAACAAACTGTAAGTTCTGCTCTTTATTTTTTATTTGGGTTGGTCGTCTCATTCCATTATTAGGGTATATCTCAAGACTCAACAAGGGCTTAGTGACTCATAAGTAGATTTTTTTTTCTTAACCCTTTTAATTTAGTATTGTGTATTGAGAATCAATACTATTAGCAGTGAATCTTCTTTATTCTATTTAACAGGAGTATGACAGATTGATTTCTTTTGAGTGCAGTGTTAAGTTAATATTGGATTATTTCATATTCTTTCACAAAACTATACTCATGCAGTTTTACAAAAGTTACTCTTTTTATTCACGAATTTTGTTCTCATTTTATTCTTGTGACCAAAATTTAGCAAAGCATTGTCTTCAAGTCAGATTAGTTTGCGGTATTCCACCAGTCATAAAGGATATATTCATATATGCTTATCTTCAACTGGCTGAACTTTGTTTCTATAGATGACGTTTTGTTTTAATGAGCATAGTTTCCTTATCCTCATCCTTTTTCAACTACTTCCACATCCTCATCTTCTAATTTGCCTTTGCTTTCTGCCTATATTCTTGAAATATTTCATCCTAATCATATTGAACTTTAGAACTGTTGATATTCATCCTATGATTACCAGATCTTAAAATAGGATTGTTCAACTGAGAATTCAACATAATCTTCTTCTCACTAATGCTGGGCCCGGAAATGTAAAACAAGCTCTTCAAGACTCTAAATGGTTTGCTGGTATGCCTAATAATTTTTCTGCTTTACAGAAAAAATACTTGGACTCCCCGTTCCTTTACTTCCTTAGGATTACCATTGGCTGAAAATGCGTATTTAGAGTCAAAGAAAACACTAATGACTCTGTAGAAAAATACAAGGCCGGATTGGTTCCAAAAGATTATAAGATTTGGATTTGATTTTTTCGAGACATTCTCTCTGGTTGTTAAACCTTTCACGATTCGTATCTTTGTCACACTTGCGCTTACTCACAAGTGGCCTATCTTTCAACTTAATGTAAATAATGTTTTTCTAAGCAGGCTGGCTTCAAGAAAAGTTTTACATGTCTCAACCTTAAGGTTTGAAGCTGTAGGTAAATCTCTAGGCTGCAGGTTCAATAAAGCAATATATATGGTCCCAAACAAGCTCCAAGTTTGGTTTGAAAGGCTAAAGAGTACCCTTCTTCAGTTTGGCTGTTCTGACAGCAAATGTGATCCTTCGTTATTATACAGTCGTCCCTTTGCTATCATCTTTTTCATACAAGGATCCAAAATTCCTTAATAAATGTCTCTCTTTCAGAGGCTGACACTTGGCAGCTTGGTGAATCTGAGACTCTCCTTTTGTAGGAGTAGGAGCCTCAATGAGGTTTGAGATATTGGATTCGCTGAAAGGCTGTGATACCATTGTTACAAAAAGGTTAACCTGTTCATACAATGATCCAAAATTCCTTAACAAATGCCCCTCTTTCAGAGGCTGACACTTGGCAGCTTGGTGAATTTGGGACTCCCCCTTGGTAGGAGTAGGAGCCTCAACGAGGTTTGAACTGGAGACATTGGATTTGTTGAAAGACTTTGATACCATTGTTACGAAAATGTTAACCCGTTCATACAAGGATCTAAAATTCCTTAACATCTTGTTGGTGTATGTTGATGATGTTATTATCACTGGGAGTTCACAATCTCTCATACAGCAAGTTGTTACTCACAAGAATTTCAATTTACTCTGAAACAAGTTGGTTCCACATATTCTTTTCTTGGTATGGAAGTTCATGAATTACCTAATGGGTCTATTCTTATGACTCTAGCTATCAAAGACTTATTGGTGAAGACTAATATGCATGAACCTATGCCTATTTCATCTCCTATTTTATCAAACTTCAAGCGATCTAAACATGGCTCAGATCTGTTACAATACAAAACACTTCTTTCTACAGGTCTATTGTTGGTGCACTTCAGTATGTCAATATTCCTCATCCTGAATTAGTTTGGCTGTCAACAAGGTATGCCAGTTTATGGCTTCTATGAGGAATCTCATTGGGTTGCAGCCAAAAGAATTTTGTGATATATCAAAGGGGCCTTACATTGTGGTCATACTGTTCATCCTGCCATTCCTTGTCAACCTCTGACTATTCTGTGATGCAGATTGGGCAGAAGATTCTGATGACAAGAGGTTTATTTCAGGAGCTGCTATTTATTTGGGACCTAAATTAGTTTCGTGGTGGTTAAGAAAACAAATAATGGTTTGTAGATATAGCTCCGAAGCTGAATACACAAGTTTAGTAGCTGCCACAGTTGACATTTTATGGATGTAGACTCTTCTCAAGAAACTCAGTTCCTCATTATACTCCTATGGATTTGTGTGACAATTGACTGTTTTTAATCTAGTTCATAAGCCTGTTCTTCATGCTAGAACTAAGCGCATGGAGCTTTATGTTTTCTACATTTTAGAAAAGGTTACTAACAAACAACTTGTTCAACACATTCCTGATCAAGGCCAATGAGTTCTCATCCAGCCATCGTCGACTACTAGCTTTTTGTCTTTCGTAGGGTCAAACTCAATGTAATTGAGATACCTCGGGTTTCTCAGCTGCATTGAATTTGTGTGAGAGAGGTGACTGTATCTCTTTGACAATATTATTGGTTGGTCGTGTTGTTACAACTGTTAGTTTCTGTTCTGTTTTAGTGTATTTACTATAGTTGTTTCGAATGTAGTCAGTATAACTGTTTTAGTTAGATGATATAGCTAACTTCTTGCAACTAAGCTCTGTATATGTAGTATTCTGTGTACAGAAATTTGGTATTCTTTTAGTATTTTTTATCTTTACATAATAAAATTCAAGTATCAGCGTTTGCTATCTGCTTGCAATTATGTTTCTTTACAGTTATCCTGTCTGCTTTTCTCACTCATTCAGTTTCCCTCTAATTCTTTTGTGTCTTTGTTCCAAAAGATATCCGCTTGAATCAGCATTGTACAATCTTTTGTTATCAATTCTCCGTTTGAATTCTACTTGTTGATTTATTGCTATTTATTATGCTGCTGACTATATAACTGTTTCGATATGGCAAAATATGCGTACGGAAGTTCACTCATGCACACAAGGACTCTGTAATCATATAAGAAAAGGTATCGCCTCGTGTTTTTGATTGATCCCTGACTGCTATGCTTTGATAAGCGTATACATCCTATGATAGATTTGAATATGTATACTTATAAATATTGGAAAACAAACTCGTTGAAATGCCCTATCCAAATCAAAGGTAAATTTAGGAAGATGAATTTCCAAATTGGAGGAACCTTATTTTCATTTAGTCATTATTGTTTTCTAATTTGCATTGCTTAATCAGTAATGGGATTCTTTCTAGCTCCTCTATGAAAATGTTTTGTTGTATTGTAGATACTAAAGTTGTGTTTGGCCATCATTAATTTAAAAGTGCATATCGACTGTGTGTTGTATATAATTTCTTGGGATGTAAACTTTACGTCATAACCCTCATGGTGATATTGCCTTCTTTGGTTTAGTATATATTTTTGTTCAGCTTATTTTAAAAATAATTGTTTATTTAACTAGTTCTGAGAGAAAATTTGAAAATAAGTTTTTAATTCCGGAAATCAATCATTCCTAAGCATGCAGTTAGTTTGACATTTAACTAGTCATGTATATTTTGCAGCTAAGGAAATACTTAATGAACTTGAAGGTGTACTGGGGGATGTAACAAGTGCTATTCAGACTACAGATGGAAAATTATTAGCCTTCTCTGGTCTGGATTTTGATGTTGAATTAATTGAGCAAGCAACCTATAATGATTTGGTAATATTATTGCTTAGTTTGGAAGAATTTCTCATGTAATTGCTGACTTGTTTCCATATGTTTCTTGTTAGTCTCCATATGTTTATTTGATTGAGTTTCTTCCCCTGCTATTTGATACATCTTATTTGAATTGAAATGGTGATTGAGTGTTATGTGAAGCTTGTTATTATAATCTATACAAATAAAACCTGTTACATAGTTTGTTATTTGCTCCTCTACCCCCGTTCCCCATTGTGCAATCTGACCCTCAACTCCTGCATAGAAAGTGAACTCAAGTTTATGTAATGCAAGGTCACTGACCTCTTTGTCTTCTTGGTTGGGAAGTTGTAATCCACTAAATTCAAGAATCATTTACATGATATAAATATAGTATTGGAAATTATGAAATGCTTGCTTACTAGAACAGAAATTGCACCTTTATTCAGGAGGAAAAGGATGCTTTGTATAATTCTCAAAGTCCTGATGTCAACACTAGCAAAAAAAAGAAAAGTGCCGATGTCACACATTTAGCCATGGTAATGGCTTTCATATATAGCATGGTCAAGCAAGACTATTTGATGCAGGTAATGAATGATGTCTTTTAATGACCTTGTAGTGGTTAAAAAGGAAGACTCCTAAAATTCTTTGGCTATTGTTGCAGGAAAAGATTGTGTCTGCTTTAGATCTCAAGATGTCATTAGAAGAATTAGAAAGCTACTGCCAAATGTGGTCTTTGCGCCCCTTCATAAATGACGAGATCGTGCATGGAGCTTGGGAACATATTCATTGAACATTCTTTTGTTTTTCATTATAATACAAAAATTAGTTATCGTTGGGCTGGATAAAATTATATAATGCTATACAAATATCAAAAATTGGTTTCCCAACCCTTTCTGAAAAAGTTACTCATTTGTTGTTAACTGAACCTTCACCCTCAGCTCTATCAAAATTTCAGCTCTCACAATTTACATTGTTCTTCTGTTTTTTGTTCTCTTTTCTCGCCAGATTTTCTATGTGCTTTCATTACTCACGTAGTAGTAGTAGTAATAATAATAATAATAATAATAATAATAATAATAATAATAATAATAATAATGACAGTAAAAATATTATTATTTTATTTTATTGTATGTCATCTTGCAATTAATACTAATATGTCTACTCATATTGTATGTCATCAATATTTTTGTATTCTATATAATGTATAATCTAGAATACAAATTTGTATTATCGGTTTGTATATTTTAGAATACAAAATAAAGAATGCATTTTCATTATCACAATGTATTTTTAATAAGGTAAGCCTTTGAAAAGTATAACACCGAATTTGAAGGAAGAGTGATTGGAGAAAGGGTTTCTTGGCTTTAAAAGAGTGAGGAGACTTACGCTTATAGAGAAGGAGAAGCCACTTAAGGTAATGAAACTTCGTTCTCGAGCTTGCATAAGGGGTGCACGGTTGGCGTAGGAAAAAGATTACGACAAACTGGTAGTTTCATTAATAAATGGGGTGCAAATTGAAATTATGAGGTTGCAAAAATAAATGCCTATCTTCAAATTGTGATCCTTCATCAATGCTATTTGTAACATCCCAAAAATACAGTCTAAAACTATATAATAGAATAATTACATTGAATAATATTACAGACCAGTCTTACACTAAAAGAGAAAGTACAGTTATGGTCGAACGACCTTACAGAAAAAGCTACAATTTAAACTGTACAAGATAAGCAAGTCTGACCGAACGGTTTACAAAAGCCAACACCGAACGGTCATACAAAACAAAAGGAGAAGGTGATCGAATGACCACCTTACTATCAAACTAAACTACTGACCGAACGTTCTACTATTCGGTCTTAACTTCTACCTCGACTAGGTTTTCTTCCTTCAGCACCTCTTCCAGCAGCTCGTCTCCTTCTGCTCACATCCACATGGATGATCATTGCAATGACAAAGACGAACGTACAAAACAGACAAGACAGGAAACACAGAGTAAGCTTATATAATTTAATTTGTGTATAAACATACATTTCACACAATCAACCAAATAAGATAATTCATCATACGTTTCATGCAAAGCCTAATACTAGACTGACTGTCCGGACTGTATGAAATTTGTGTAGCTACGACGTTCGTGCACCCGGGTGATGTAGTAACTGGGATACCCTCAACAGCTGCCACCCGAGGTTAGTCCTATCTGTCCAAATTAACCATAAGGACTAGGACCTCCTCTCGTTCCCACACATGACCCACCCTCCTCTACGTGAGGACGAGTACTCACGGAACATCACGATGAACCGCCAGCTTAGCATGCCCACATTCATACTTTAAAAATTTCAATATTCATTCATGAGTCATTCCTCCCCGGAACGCTCGTCCATAATCCAAAACCTTTCATTCATATCATATTCTCTTCATCTTTCTTTATTAATCATCTCACTTAAACATTTCGCACATAGATTCGTAAGGATACCAAATAACGAACATTCAACCTTAACTCAGAACGAGACCGAACACTTGGAGCGAGACCGAGAGGTCTCCAGTTCCAGAACGGGTTAAGACCAAGAGGATTACTATCGGGTTGAGAAAGAAACGAGTACAATCATATATCACGAGAACGATTAGAACGATCGTTACTTACAAAGTGAGCCAATTAGATGAACTGACTCTTGAGGGCTCCAATCGAACACCGAAATGACCATGCCAAGTACTAAGACTCTAGGCTGGAACCAATGGATACAAACACTTCAAGACATTCAAAGAATAATACTTAGAAGAATTCTCATGAAGAAACCGAACGTTTGTAAATACTTAGCTTATTTGAGTTTAGCATCAAGAAAACCGAATGCCAGTCAACGATCGAGCACGGTAAAGAGAAAACTCTATTGAAGTTGGACGAACGCTATCAAGATAAATTATAAAAGAAAAGAGAAGGAGTGCTTGGTGTAAGACCGAGCACTACTAAACTTATATTAGAAAGCTTGATAAATATAATAAGATACTTATTGGAGTAGTGTTTAATAATAAACGAAGATATACAAATACACACACACACACACACACACACACACACACACACACACACACACACACACACACACACACATATATATATATATATATATATATATATATATATATATATATATATATATATATATATATATACTTAAGTTTATAACTGAACACCTAGAACCAACTATGCTTGGCCGAATGCTCATGCACAGTATTTCGAAACGAAGACACTCGTCCTCAACTAGGATTCTTCCCAAATGAAAGAATCCAATTCTAACCAAGTTTACTAAAAAAACCGAACGGTCAAGGACCGTTCAGTTACGAACGTACACTATCATAGGGGAATTTCATATTCAGAAATCATTTATCTCAATTCAATTTCTCAACATTTATCCATATAAGTTCATACAACCATATCATAGAAATTTTCATATTTCATACATCCGAACATAGCACAATCATATATCATATTAATTCAGTTAATTCAACGAACGTTCATGCAATACAAGTAACATACAAATTAAATTAATAAGCTTCCCTTACCTCTGAGCGTGAACGAACGTTCCTAGAGACAGAATACGGTGTCTGACTACAATTCCTTCTACCCTCAATGCTCAACAATTCTTCAAACTAAACCAAACAACAGACCAAAATGGTTCAGAACGAGACTATGAACTCATGCAACCAGAACTTGGTTTGCATGTGCCAGAGAACGAACGACTAAAGGAGAAGAAGAACTTACTAGTTCAGAATCCAAAATCGATCGGTTCAAACTGAAGCTCTTGACGCCGGAAATGCTTCTACGGTGCCTGAACGGAGATCGGAGAAGAGAAAGGGTGAGGTTTCGTAGAAAGAAGGGGGAGTTTTTAGAGAGAAGGAGGAGAAATGAGATTTTCAGAGTTTGGGGAAGAAGGTGCATGCAGAGAGTGTGACGTGAATTTTCTGAAAATCAAGTTTTGCTTCCCACGTCAAAACGAGCGTCCGCTCATCTGCCGACACCTGTCTTCCACTATCTGATTTTCGAATCCTCTTCGCTTGATACCTGACGTCCGTTCAGAGGGTTTTTGGGTGCGTTTTAAATGAGGTCTGACACTATTTATTCCTCAACTTACATTTTAAGATCTGAAAATATATTTTAAATTCTTGGATTACACAATTTAAAATTGTACCATCCATAATATATTTTTAGATACACAATTTAAAAATATATTTCAAATTTATATTTTTAACCATACAATTAAGAAATATATTTTGAATTATATAATTTAGAATATATATATATATATATATATATATATATATATATATATATATATATATATATATATATATATAAAGAGGAGAAATTACAGAAGTAATATAACCTACTTCTATGAACATAATACTTTTTCATTGAAATATTTTTTAGATTATAAAAGAAGAGTTTATTTAATTAATATGAAAAATATAAATGATTACATTTTGAATTATCACTATAATTTGCCAAAATTGAAAATAATCACCAAAAGAAAAAATATATAATAATCTTGATAAAGTTAATAAAAGTGAAAATAAAATAGTATTACGAAACATAAAATAACAATAATAATAATAATAATTCGTCCATACTATCACCATGCTAGTTTTTTTTATTGACTAATATCGTCTTAAGTTTATTGTTACATGTTAATAAAATAAAATACGTATTAGTAAAAACTAATAAAAGTCGTGGACTATTTAAGTTTATTCTATTTATCATTACATGCTAACAGGATATGAGAATTATTATTATTATTAAATACTAACTGTGAAGGATATTAATATAATGATTTTTTTACTACATAAATTTAAAAATTTAATAGCCACTGATTTCAATTAATTCAAATTATTATCTTTTGGTATGTCAATCAGTTCGAATAGCTTTTTTTTTTAATTTATGAGAGAAAAAAATAACAAACTCAAATAAATAATTATCTTTAATTAAATGTTCATATTACAAGGTGTTTTAGATTGCATTTTGTATGGTAGCTATGAAAAAGTGAAACAACAGAGTGTGAATATTTTGAAAAAAAATAAATAATACACTCAATTTATATATTTTTTATTTTTAATATAATTATAATTATAACTACGTAAGAAATCTTAAATATTTAAATATTTGTTTTTCACACGGATAATTAAATTAAAATTAAAATTTCAACTATTTTTTAATGTAAATAATCATATATTATGTAAGAAATTTATCTTCTATTTTATTTTGCAATCTTAATAATCTTCACTAAAAAAATTATGTTTTTATTTTAGCGATAAAAACAAGAAAAGTTAAAATAAGATAAAGTAAGCTAAAAATTGACATAGTTGATGAATTCTTTAATTTGAATGGTTAATAGCGTCAATAATAAAATGCTAAAGTTGAAATTTTAAACTAATATTATCTTATTTATTAAAATTCAAAGGATAAGATATGTCACAAAAGTACATGTATTCTCAATGTAAAACATTTCTTGATATAATTGAATTGATTTTATACTAAAAATCAAAATTATACATTGATAGACGTAATTATTAAAAGGAAAATTTATGATAATTAAGTTATAATTAAAAATTGGTTATGAAAAAACACATAACAAATAACTTTTCGTTCTTAAAAAGAATCAATATGCAAAATGCTCAAGAGATAAAAAAAAATACTATGGAATAATATTTCACTATCAATTAGGCTAGATATTTTTTTTTCAAGAATGGAACAAAATAAATGGAAAATGATAAAAGAAATAGTGAATTTGTGTTTAACTTCCTATTTTTCTTTAGAAACAAAAGAGAACATGGTTCTTGTCCTAATCATTGAGTTATAATTCTTTTTATCAATTCAATAATATATATTTTTCTTACTGAAAATGACCATAATTTAGTTGTTAAGCGTGTAAAATATTTTATGTTCCTTATGTGTGAACTTATAAATTTATAAAATTATAAGATTATTAAATTATAAATTATAAAATTAATATAATTATAAAATTACATCTGATAATAATAAATAAGCCCAAAAAAAAGTTATCTGTGACATCATCCACTTAATAATCATGTCATAAAAAATTATGAAAAACTTGAAAGTTAATTAAACTTTAATATATAAACATTTTGGTAAAAGAAACTATTCAAAGAAATTGTTTGTTTCTCAGTTAATTCTATAGTGTTTTAATATGATTGAAGTATTTGATGAAATTAAGTCAGTTTTAGAAGTTTTTACTTTAATAATTTATGTTAATTTTTAACTTATATACAATTTAGTCATTTATATAGTTTGATTTTATTTAGTAATAGTTAATTATTGTATTTCATCAGTATGATTTGTAATTTTAATTTATTTTGAAATGGAAGTATTAAATTATTGGGATCGGTTTCAACTGTACAAATTGAATTTGCCTAAACTGGAGACAAGCACAAGTAGAAATGAATGTAATGCTTTCAAACACATAACATCATTGAAACAACTCAGGTTTTATTGCATTCCCTGGACTTTTCATCTCCCAAAAAATGACTTCTCTGTCAGAAGGGAAACATGAAGAACAAGACAATACCTGGTTTGCAAAAATACTTCAAAACTTTTTTTTTTTTGTTTCAAAGCCTTTCTTTCAAACCCAACTAACCACGTACTTAATGAAAAACAAGTAAATTGATACTAGCATAGCAAAACAGAGGAAAGGTGCTCCTAATCTCCTAATTAGGCTTCATCAATGATTGGACCAGCAGCAAGAATCTCTTCTGTGAGGTTGTTGTTCTCTCCAATATGGTAGTTAGTGAATGTTTCAAAATTCTTCTTGAACAATTTAGCCAGCTTCAGCAGTGTCTCCTTGTAAGCTTGTTTGTCTGACCACTGAAATCAAACAAAATTTCCAATCACTCAAAGGACTTTCAAAATCGAAAAGTAGTGGCAATGATTGAAAACTATAAGAGTTGCAGCACCACTAACCGTATTTTCAGGGTCTAGAATTTCAGAAGGTACACCATCCACTTCAGAGGGGATATGAAGTCCAAATATCTCAGTCTTGTTGTATTCAGCCTCCAAGAGACTTCCAGAGTGAATGGCATCAATAATTTTTCTTGTATAAGATAGTTTAAGTCGACTTCCACAGCCATAGCTGAGTTTTGCACAAGCAAAAACAAGTTAGTTTTATTTCAACCGAAAGTGGTTTTTGAAAAGAGTGTGAAAGTGTGTTGTTAACACTGTTGTTCAATTTTACTAGTACTAAAACGCTTACCTTCCACCAGACCATCCTGTGTTGACCAGCCATCCAGTTGCACCATGGTTCTGCATTTTTTCAGAAAGCATGGCTGCATACTTAGTTGGATGTAGCATTATAAATGCTGCTCCAAAGCAAGCTGAAAATGTTGCCTGTGGCTCCTTTACACCCTCCTCTGTGCCTGCCACCTATAGTCCTCATAAAGAAAAGAGCCAATGAGAGAGATTCAGAGGAAGCAACATTATCAAGATAGAATGTTTAAGTTACTCAGACATTACCAGAGCTGTGTATCCACTGATGAAATGGTACATGGTCTGTGACAGGCTCAGCTTACTCACAGGTGGAAGCACACCAAATGCATCACATGCCAAAAGAATCACATTCTTTGGGTGAGGACCAACACATGGTAACTTCACATTTGGAATGTACTCAATTGGATAGGCTGCACGAGTATTTTCTGCAACATGAAAAAACAGTATTATATTCATCTAGCTATCGACAAGGTCTGTTGTAATTGATTTATAACTAACTACTTATCATGTTCTTATGCTCCACTTATTCCTGTAGTTTAGTCCACTTTATTGTTTATTCTCCAAATATAGTGCAAATCAAATGAACTAGTCTGCATCGGGAGTTTTGAAAATACAGGTTGGATTTGTTAAGTTTCATCCTTATCCATACATATTAGTAGTTTAATAATCAGCCTCTTTTATTTGCAGGAGTTGACCTCAGATATTGGATTTGTGTTATGATTCAGAGATATCTTGCAAGCACACATTAAGTCAACCATTAATTTGATATGACCAAGTCACAACTACCAAGTCATCACTTACCTGTAACTGATCTGTCAGAATAATCAACTTCACGAAAATGGTCATCAAAGACAACATTCTCCAGAACTGAAAACCAGGTGAATAATAAAAATGTGTCAAAATTGGTGAAGTCAAAGATGAAGAGATGTTAAAGTAGTCTAAGACTAATAAAAGGTAACACCTGTGCCAAATTTGATGGCGTTCCAGATGTCAGGCTCGTTCTCCTGAGAGAGATCAATGCATTTGGCATAGCAACCCCCTTCAATGTTTGAGACACCACTCTCACTCCAACAGTGTTCGTCATCTCCAATTAAATACCTATTATGATCCGTGGACAGAGTGGTCTTTCCAGTACCTAATATGAACAATTGCAGAAAAAAGGTCCATTAATTAGTGCTGCAAAATGGAAGAGGATAAAATCCATTTCTGGTATACAAAAGTTGTGTGTAACAAGACTGTAAGTTTCTGGTTCTAACAGTTATTTGATGATCCAACAGAGTTATACCTGAGAGTCCAAAAAAGAGAGCAACATCCCCAGATTTTCCCATGTTGCAGCCAGAGTGTAGGGAGAGGATTTGGCGCTTAGGCATGAGATAGTGCATGACACTAAAGAGACCCTTCTTCATTTCCCCTGCATACTGTGTCCCAAGGATGACCATTTCCTTCCTTGCAAGATTAAGATCAATGCTAGTGGAGGATGTCATGTAGTGAGTGTAACGATTGCAAGGAAACTGCCCAGCATTGTATATAGTGAAATCCGGTGTGCCAAAGTCCTCTAGCTCTTCGAGACTTGGTCGAATGCACCTGCATGTCAAGTAAAACTATATTGCATACACATTTTTGCAGATTCACTTCACTCTTTCCTTCTATTCTGGGGACCATTTCATACACTGACTAAACCAGAACCGTTAATGTCAAGATACTTAAAAAATGTTATCTCCTTATTTTCACTTGTATCGTTTTCGCATCTCTCTTACTTTTCATATTAAATCAAGAAAAGTACCCTAATTTTTAATATATATTTTTGTGGTTGATTCTGGAAACATTCACATCTGATTGTGTTGGGCAAAATTAAAATATAGAACAAAAAGGTCGGTGTGAACGGTGAAGTATTCTTTTGCTTGTATACAGTCACTTACATGTTATGCATGAACAAGGAATGGTAAGCTCTGGCTGAGACAATCCTGACTTTGATTTTGTTCTTTGGGTCCCAGTTCAAGAATTGGTCATTCACGAAGACCTGAAAATTAGGGTTGTTTTTAGAATACTATTGATTGCCTTCCATACTTAGATAACATAATTCCAAACTGATGAGATATATATTATAATATCTAAGCAATGGGTGGAAATCAACTATACCAAAAGACAGAGAAATTGCTCAGAAGAAACTCTTATGCTCACACAAGAAATTCCAGAGATGATACGTAAATTATGTATAGTGAGACAAACAAACACATGTGATTCACCATATTGTTAGGACTGAAAATGAAATGGAGGGTGAAATATTTTCATGGCTGATATATATATAAAGTACAAGTTCATGTTGCAATTAATTTTTTGTATTATTTTACAAGTTACAAATTGAGCAATAAAATTTACAATTTTCAAAACTTAATAATCATTTAATCCATAATATTTTAAACAGAATATAATTTCAATATGACGACTTGGAATTTTTTAAGGTTGTAGACACCTTCTGGGAAATGAGATAACAAAAGGTGAAATATAAAATAAGTGATGTTTAAAAGTCATAATTCATTTTAGAAAAATCTAACACTTGCCCTTTTAAGAAATGACAACAAGTTGCATTCCTAGTCATCACCACCTCAAATAGATTGTATAAACCCACAAAATAAGACCAATTGCAGTGACAACTTATTTTCATTTTTTAACATATATATAGTTATTTGTGCATGGCATACAGAAAAGAAGATAAAAAGAAAGAAAACATAAGAGAAATGACCTTGTCCAAAGAGTTCAAATAATCAACTGCTCTTTCCCTGTTCACCATGAAACTGTGCTCGTCCATCTCAATGTTGGGCGAACCCCTTCAAAGTACAATAATACAAAGATAAATCACATTACAAAATATAAACAGTTCAAAATGTTTAACACCATTTGTCACATATATATGTAATGTGATGAACAATACTTACTTTCCCCACCAAAGCTCATTCTCAGTAAGTGCGTCCTTCACCACACGCTTGTCTCTAGGGCACCTACCCGTCTTTGCCCCAGAAAGCGTAGCCAATGCTCCGGTTGAAGTGAGGAACGATCCTTTCTCATACTTTATCGCTTGTTCATAAAGTTCTGTTCCAAATTAAAATAAAAGTATCGGCAACATTTTTATACTTCAAAATCAAAACGTCTTTCTATGATGGTTTTGAAAGAATTTATGCAGTAGTTGTTTAAGTGTCTCTCAGAACAGAAGAAAGACTACAAGATTCTCTTTCAATCATAGAAAAGAAAGTAGATAATGTATAAGAGAAGAAAGAAAACCTGCGGGGGAGAGGTTATAGAGGACATGGGTGAACTTCAAGGCACTGTCGCTGACAGCAATGGTGGGTGCGACTGTATGACGATGGTGGGGAATATGTGCAACCCTTGACCCTTCGAATCTTCTTGCAGGATCACCCTTCACCACCTTAGGTCCAGTTCCTCTTGTTAGCGAAGCCAAAGATGCACTGCATGCATGCATGCATATGTCAACACACCTTTCAACCAAATAGTTTATTATCACAAACTAATAATATGAAGACACGTAGAAACATCACCTGATGGACTCTAGCTGCATTTTGCTGCGTTCTTCCTCAGAAAGAGTGAGGAAAGAGGTTTGCTGCGAATTCCCTTTGGGAGTAGAGGGTGCAGACCTCTTCCTCTGCAACGAGTGAAGCTCATCAATGGTTTGAACCCTCACTGTTGGACGATTACCTTCTTCGTCATCGTGATTTCCAACCTTGGCAAGCATCTCACTTGTAGGCATCTTCTTCTTCTATTAAAAAAATATTGTATCATATGCTTTCTGTTATTATTAAAACCTCAAAAAACATACGTAAGACTGCACGAAAAATACAGGTACCTGAATGAAACAAAGAAAGAGGTTGTGTGTAAGTGCGAAATAGAGATGAAGGATGTTGTGGTGATGGGAGAATGTGTTGTTGAGGGTGGGTTATATAGGGTAGGGTGTGGTCAATGATCCACGTGTAGCTGAGAGAATCATGGTTTGATCATATCTATAGGGTCAAGCTATAGAACAATTCCAAATCTCATTATACTAAGAATAGGACTCTGATAAAGGAGTCATCAATCAGCAAATCTTCTGCTACTCATCTTGCACGCAACTGCTTCCACGTACTTCATGTAAGCTATTTTGGTTGAAGAGAAGAACCTATATTTTCGTTTACTCTTGTTCAAGGGATTTCTGTTGACTAATAATTTTATTTTCAGAATCTTTTTATTTAATAAAATTTTATACCCACTTTAGATTCATTATTATAGATTTTGTTTTGAATTTGATGTAAGTATAAATATGTAAGATTGATTTTGAAATGAGTAAATTTGAACCCATCATGGTTTGGATTGATATTTTTTTTAGAAGTTGTTATTAAAAGGCTTCCAAAAATTCTTTGAAAATTGATTTAATTAGCTATATATATATATATATATATATATATATATATATATAGGTTTTTTTTTTGACATTTTTGTTCAAATGGTGAATTTTTAATTAAGCAATAGAATAAAGATTTGGACTTTGTTCTTGGTTTTGTTTTGAACTCAAATAAAAATATAGAGTTAAAAATCAACCTTACTTTCCATCATGTTTTTATTTAAGTGAAGAAATTTTCTCTCAAACAAAAACATGACAACTTAATCTCAATTTTTATCCAAAATTCACTAGCACACGAGAAAATTACCTTTCAAGTGAACCAATTTTCGCTCAAGCTATTTTTTTTTCCTTTTAATCTCTTTAGCAAATTGAATATCTATGTTTTTATATATATATATAATGAATATTTATTTTTTATTTGATTTATTTGTAGTTGTGTTTAAACAACTTATATAGTATGACAATGCTTACTGAAACCATAAAATTTATATAAATTTGGGATTATACATTTAGGATGATGTGTTAACTATTAAGTTGTGTATATATTAAAACTTATGTTGTAATAAAATTTTTATTGTTTTAGTGATGATTTAAACCACATAAACTAAAATTCTAAATCATATAAACTAAGATATCAATAATGAAAAATTAAAAGAGATTCTTACACGACATGTGTATATGTGCAGCATAAGTTATGATAACTTACCTTAATTCATTGTCTTTAGATTTGTTTGTGAATTCAAATCTTATATTAGATCATATGTTAGTATATAATAATATAATAAAATATATTCAATACGAATTTACTGATGTTAGTCAACATTTAATTTGTTAAATATCTTTTAATATAAAGACTTATGTGTGGTTTATGTTTATATCTTTATATTTGATTGGAATTGAATTATTTATGAATTGCTAATGAAATTATCCCTTTCAATCATATCATTATCTTAATTTATAAATTTATTTTTAATAATTTACACCGTGTTGTTTATACATACGACTTGTACTATTTAAATTATGATAATAGATACATATGAAGAAGCAACATGCAGAAGACCATGAACATTACTTTAAATTTTCTTTTATAAATATTTGTATAATGGATAATTAGTTTTTTTTTTAATCTTATAATTATATTCTTTATTTTCTTTTTCTTTTTACAAATACATAAATTCATTCTTTTAATCATCATATTAACTTTAAAAGTAAAATATCATTTCCCATTATATATTTAATGATGGCAACTTGAAGGTCAAGATTGCTTCATTCAACATTGTTAACTTTCTTTACAAGCTATTTTCTTTTTATGTGATGTAATGAATTTATTCTATCAGTGAATCATGTGTTACTAGTTTTTTCTCTCTCTCAATTCACTGGTTAAATAATATTTTACTTGGCTTATATATAAAAGCTACTTTTATTTTAATTTCTATAAATTCATTTTCTAGTCTTTGACATTACTATTTCATTTCTTAAAAAAAGAGACTTGTACGTGATAAATTATCATATTCATGTTTATAAAATGTTTTTCTTTATCAGATAAAGAGATTCTCATTATAAAAAAATTGTCAGAAATTTAAAATAAATTTGAAGTTTCATAGAAATGAGTGAGATAAACATAAGTAGAAAGACTTACAAACTTTTTTTTTTATTGAATGTGATATTTTAGTATCTTATATGAATTTATTATAACTCATTAACATCAAATATTTCTAATGTCTTTTCTTCAATTTGATTTTTCTTTTATTTTTTTTAAGAATTATGACATTACACTATATCATTTTCAATTTAACTATTAAACTGAATCACTTACTATCATTTTTGTCCCTTATATTTGAATTTTCAATTAAGCTGTGCCCATAAATTGATATTAAAGACATCATCTCGTAGTCTTTACCATTTCACGTACTTTATGATTTACCTTAACTTTTTTATTACCCATCTTTATAGCAAGTTCACCATTTAAATATAATGGGAGCTTAAAAATAGATTTTAAAAATTGTATCCATTTTAGTAATATATAAGTTAATAAATTCATTTAGATAAAAAAAATTGGTTCGAAATTTTATATAATATCAGTAGTAGTGTCTTATATCCATGAAATCTTATAGAAGATGTCCATGACGAAGCTAGCACAGCTCTATATCAACGAGATCGTTCGTTTGCATGGAGTACCGTCCAGCATCATCTCTGACCGAGACATAAGGTTTACGTCTCGGTTTTGGCAGTCCCTGCAGAGTGAATTGGGTAGCAAACTGTAGATGAGTTCAGCCTATCATCCTCAGACGGACGGTCAATCTGAGAGGACCATCCAGACGCTTGAAGACTTGCTGAGAACGTGCGTACTGGACCACTTGGGTGTTTGGGATGAAATCCTTCCGTTGGTTGAATTCACATACAACAACAGTTTTCAATCCAGCATTGGAATGACACCTTTTGAAGCCCTTTACGGGAGGAAGTGTCAAACGTCACTCTATTGGTTCCAAGAAGGGGAGAAGGTGTTGACTGGACCTGAACTTATTCAGTAGACAACCGAGAAGGTAAAGTTGATCCAAGAGAGGTTGAAAACGTCGAGGAGCAAACAGAAGTCCTACGTTGACAAGAGAAGAAGGCCTTTGAAGTTCGCTGCAGGAGATCATGTCTTCCTTAGACTGAACCCAACTACTGGAGTAGGCAGAGCCGTTCGTCCCAAGAAGTTGTCTCCCAAGTTCGTTGGGCCTTATCAAATCCTAAGAAGAATTGGACCAGTGGCGTACGAGTTATCCTTGCCTCCTCAACTATCCAATCTTCATCCAGTCTTCCACGTTTCTCAACTTCGGAAGTACATAGCCGACCCTTCTCATATACTGGAGTTAGAGGACGTTCGTCTTCGTCAAGACCGAACGTTAGAGATGCAACCAGTTCGTGTTGAAGATAGCTGCACCAACTACTACAAGAGGAAAGCCATCAAACTGGTGAGAGTGGTGTGGGACGAGAAGACTGGTGACTCTACCTGGGAAGTGGAAGAGGCCATGAGGGACCTGTATCCCCATCTATTTTTGGGTAAGTCTTAAATTTTCGAGGACGAAAATTTTTGTAGTTAGGGGGAATGTCAGAACCATTAAAAACGCACCCAAAACCCCTCTGAACGGACGCCAGGTGTCAAGTTGAGGGGAGTCAGAATCAGATAGTGGAATGTAGGTGTCAGCAGAGGAGCGGACGTTCGTTTTAAACAAAACTGAGTTTTTGGAAAATTACATCACACTCTCTGCATGCATCTTCTTCTCTAAACTCTGATTTTCTCAAATTCTCCTCCTTCTCTCTAAAAGCTCTACCTTCTCTCTACCAAATCTCACCTTTTCTCTTCTCCGATCACCGTTCAGGCACCGTAGAAGCACTCCCGGCATCTTGAGCTTCATTTTGAACTGAACAAATTCGAGTTCTGAACTGATAAGTTTCCTTGTCTTTAACCGTTCGTTTTCTGGTACATGCAAATCAAGTTCTGGTTGCATGCTGTCATCTTGTCTGAGCCATTGTTGGTTTTTCTGTTGTTTGGTTTAGTTCGAAGAGTTGTTGAGCGTTGAGAGTAGAAGAAATTTGTAGTCAGGCGAACCTTCATTTTTACTCTAAGTTACGATCGTTCACTTTATAAGGTGAGGGAAGCTTACTTAATTTAATCTGTATGTTTGCTGTGCTGTATGAACGATCGTTAGTTGACTGAATGAATATGATGCATGATGGTTGATATGTTTGGATTGCATGAGCGTTCGGTTATTTAATGATTGGAAATGAAATATGATTGTGCTATCTTCTGATGTATGAAATATATGGAATTTCTATGATATGGATTGTATGAAGTATGAAAATGGACTATGATATTAATATATGAAAGTATGAAGATATATGTTTAGAAATTTAATTGAGATAAATGATTCTGATATGAAACTTCTATATGAAAAAGTACTTCGTCACCGAATGGTCATCGACCGTTTGGTATTTCATAGTAAATTTGGTTAGACTTGGATTCTTTCATTTGGGAAGAATCTTAGTTGAGGATGATCGTCTGAGTATTGCTTGGTCTTACACCAAGCGATCGTCCGAGTGGCGCTTGGTCTTATACCAAGCGATCGTCTGAGTATTGCTTGGTCTTACACCAAGCGATCGTTCTGAATGGTGCTTGGTTTTACCAAGCGATCGTCTCATTCCTTTTATAATATATCTTGATGAAAATAGTGTTCGTCCAACTTCAATAGAGTTTTTCTCTACAGTGCTTGGTCATTGACTGGCATTCGAATTTCTTGATGTAAATTCAAATAAGCTAAGGATTCATAAGCGTTCGGTTTCTTAATGTGAAGTCTTCTAAGTATTATTCCTAGAATGTCTGGAGGTGTCTACATCCATTGGTTCCGGCCTAGAGCCTTAGTATTAGGCATGGTCTTTTCGGTATTCTGTTGGAACTCGCAAGAGTCAGTTAATCAAATTGGCTCACTTTTAAATAACGATCGTTCTAGTCGTTCCTGTTTTATAGGATTGAACTCGGTTTCTTTCTCAAACCGATAATAATCTTCTTGGTCTTATTCTATTCTGGAACGGGAGATTTCTCTGCCTCGTTCCAAGTGTTCGTCCTCGTTCTAAGTGAGGATGGAACGTTCGGTATCTGGTGTCCGTGAGAATCCTTGAACAAAGATGGAATTTAACTAATTGGTAATGAAAGATGAATTTGAGAAGATCGATAATGAAAGATGAAGAAAATGTGAGATGAATGGAATGTTGTGGATTTGAACGAGCGTTCCAGGGCGGAACGACTCATAGATGAATATTGGAATTGGTAAAGTATGACTGTGGTAATGCTAAGCTGTCGATTCATCCTGATGTTTCGTGAGTACTCGTCCTCACGTAGAGGAGGGTAGGTCATGTGTGGGAACGGCAGGAGGTCCTAGTCCTTAGGGGTACTTTGGACAGATAGGACTAACCTCGGGTGGCAGCTGTTGAGGGTATCCCAGTTACTACATCACCCGAGTGCACGAACGTCGTAGCTACACAGATGTCATACAGTCCGGACAATCAATCTAGTATTATGATTTATATGAAGCGTATGATGAAATATATATATCTTGTGTGTTTGATTGATTGAAATGTATGTTTATACATGAATTAAATTACATAAGCTTACCCTGTGTTTCTTGTCATGTCTTGTTTTGTACGTTCTTCTTTGTCATTGCAATGATCATCTGTTGTGGATGTGAGCAGAAGGAGACGTACTTCTGGAAGAGACGCTGGAGGAAGATAACCTGGTCGAGATTGAAGTAAAGACCGAAGAGTAGGACGTTCAGCCAGTAGTTTAGTTATTGTAAGGTGGTCGTTTGATCACCTTCCCTTTTTGTTTTAATACGATCGTTCGGTAGTTCCTTTTGTGAACCGATCGGTCAGAAGTGTACCTATATACAGCTTTGTTTAATAGTAATGCTTAGTAAGGCCGTTCGGCCGTAATCGTACGTTCTCTTCTAGAGTAAGACTGATCTGTATATTATTAAATGTGATTATTCTATTATATAGTTTTAGACTGTATTTTTAGGATATTTAAAAATGTAACTCAAACTCAACATTAAACCTTAAAACTAGGACTCAAAACACTGACTATGAAAATATTAAATTTTAAAAATTGAACTTGATATAAATATGAACGAATGGGTCAAAAATCGAAATAAATCATAAATTGTGTAAACAGAATGAAAAACGTAGAAAATAATAAATAGAAACAAGGAAAGATAATGACATTTTGCTCATAATTTATATGTAATATAAAAGTTAATTAAAAATTTAAAAGTTCTTTAAAAATGAAAATAGCTATAAGTTGTTGCAAGGTTATAAGTGAAAATAAATCATCTGAATTGTCAGATTAGGTGTACAATTTTAATGATTTGTCACATAAGCATTAACTTTCATAGACATTTTTTTAATATAATGAAAAAAATTAATTTTTTTCTTCTTTTAATAATTATAATGATTTTACGTACTAAAATTGATAATCAGTCACGTTTTAATAGTATAGTCATTTACCCTTTCTATCTCAACGTTCTCGGGAATGGAAAAAAGATGAGTGATTATGAGTGGCTGGGTTGATAAATTTCCTCGAGAATCCGAAAGATGGAGTATGATCATGAATACCAATAAAATAACACAATTAGGTAACAAATTTAATGTTACTATCTAAATTAAATGTTTTTTTTCTCTATTTTATATTAACTAAAGTTTCCTTAAGAACGGAGATAGTCATAATCTAACCAACAAACTACATCACTTTCGAGTCCATAAAAAACTGTGGTAATAGCAGTCAATCATATTATTGTTCATGCTTTACCAAAAAAAAAGCCTCTACAATAAATATTACACTTCCATGTATAAAAAATGATTACAAATCATGAATATAGCTTATAGCATTATCTATATCCATGCTTGTAGGGGTTAACTCATCTAACTATTTTCATCCATGACAAACAAATGATTGAGTTCGAATTCAAGAATAATATCAATTGTGAGTTGTGTAAGTTTCTTGTAATGTGCTAAGTAAACTCGGAGCTGCCCAAATCCTTCTTAACCAGGGAAGCCATGTCCTATCTCTGAATATTTATGCTCCAAAGACATTATCAAGAAGCATAAAAAGAGCCTTGTTTTACTAACTGGTAGTATTCTTTCTGCCCATAGAGTTCCCTGAAACAACAAAAGAGTACAACGTCGTATATATTTGAAACAAGCAACAATATATGATGATTGTTACAAAATCATGATTAACTTACATTATCTAGGGGAAAAAAGAACACAAGTAACACTAAAATTTATTGAAAGAAATGACTAAGGAAAAAATCAGTTTTCACTACAAGGTGGTTTTTTAGTTGTGGCATTACTTTTGTATAACCATTATGCAGAGAGTGCCTCCAGTTGAGAGTATAAAATTAATTCATTTTATTAGCAGATGCTTATCATAGAACCGGTGATTTAATCACTTCCAAACAGAATTAGACCAAGCTATCCAGGCCAAATCAAACTCAAGCTCGGGTTTCTCCTCAGTGAAGAACGAGGTAAATAAATTCAATTTTGAGACCCCATACTGAAAAGTACCGCTTGTAAACGTCAATTCAGATTTATTCAAAACTTTCTTGAAAGATGCCTCGTTAGAACTTTAGTTAACAAAGATATTATCACGGACAGGGTTGCTTACAGATCCTATACCAAAGCCTGGCCTGTAGTCGCCCATTCCCATCCCTATCTATAAAATGAAGTTTCCCTTACGTATATGAGGAATTGGGTAGGCTTTAGCAGATCCTTCAGTACAAGGGAATACATGCATGTACTTGAAAATTATTAGTGACTGTGCAATATATGGCCAAACGGTACATATACAAAATCATGCCCAGTGGTAATAAGTGCGATTCCAATTAAAAGAAGAATTTTACGAAGATAAAACTTTTATCACATGAAGAATCACCAGATGTTTTCATTGATTTGATCCAATATACCTAAGTTTTTCTTGAAGCAGATCCCTACTGTTTTCATACAGGGTAAGACCCAATAGCATAATGCCAGATAGTATAAAGACAAATAATATCGTGCAAGTTACACTGTAATAAAGATAAACAGTATCGTTTAAATTACACAATAAACTTACACGATTCAATGTTTGATGCACCACAAGATCGTAACAGTTGAGATGGGTTTGGGGCTTAGACAAGTTGATAAATAAGTGGATGGGGGATATGGTTGAGTTAAAATAGAATATTATCTTTTAAACCAACCTTGTTATGACTCAAGCCCAATCCTGCAGAGCATGTGAAACCCATAGCAGCCTCGGAGGGACATGTCCAGCAAGAAATTGACAATGCCAAGCCAAAGAAATGGACTAACTAGATCTCGCTTTTTTTACCTTTCCTTCCACAAGTTCCCACAAAGCCAGTGACTAATCCTGCTCCTAGTACCAGGGGCCCAATGAGTTTGTTAGTCTATGACTCAACATTTTCTAGAACGAATTTTCAAAATATAGGTTTTCTACCCATTCTTTGTATCCGGATTCATTCTGCCTTGATATATTCCTTCTCCTAAATCCTCAAAGGGGGCTTAAATCTTCTAAGGAGGCTCTTTGTCCTCTATCCTCGAATTCCCAGAATCCTTTCCCTGTCAATTTTTATCACACCTCATGTTTATGTTTATCCTATAATCAATGATGTGATGACATCTTAAAAGGTTGACTTTAAACTTTTCTTAAATTTACAAGCTAGTTTTATGACGATAAACTAGACTTAAAACCTACACTTTCTAAGAGATAAGATAAATGATAGTGATATGTTATTTTTATTGGTAATATGAGGCTGTCTCCTGATATTTATGCACCAATAATCTGCTTCCACTTTGCCCAGCAGCCAACAACTAATTCTGTGGAGGAGGATTTAAGTGAATATTGGTGAGGCCTTACGTCCTTAAAATTCGGATGTTTTTTCTCTTTTTATTTAGCATGTTCAAGGGCTTTTGGCCAAACAAAAAGCGTAGGTTTTATGCGAAGATGTTGAGTTTGAACAGATTTTCTCAATTTTTAAAAGAAAACTTTGTATAGGTTTACTATTCCAATTGCACGCAAATATTTTCATGGCCTTTTTCTCGTGTTAAGCATATGGGATTTTACGAGTCTCGTTGCTAGAACTGCAGTGGGATTGGAAAGATCTTGTCTTCACTGTTTTGATTTTCTTATTTTGGATTTTCTATGCGGAAGGTTACTTCTTCTCTTGTCTTTATCCTCCTCCATTAGTTATAAAATTTTCCATCATGACAAGCAAAAAGAAAAACATGTACAATTTGAAAGTACTATTGTAGCGAATGCAAGACAAAAACTATACGAACCCTGTATTCAAAACAGAAGGAAATTTGTAACCACTACTACTATTATTATAATTATTATCTTGCTCACAAAGAAGACCTAAAATGTCATATGAGGACAAGGAAAGTGGCCTACAGAGAAAGCAAGGTGGTCATACTAGGATGCAATCCTAAAATCAAGTAGGTAATAGTTCCATTATACCCAAAAAAATATCCATGTTAATCTATCATTGCAAGGAAAGCTGGGTAAATGCTATCCACACCCTAAATTGGATACAAAGGAAATTGACAATAACATTACTATTTTTTAACTTCTAGGAAATAGAGAGAACATAAAAATGTCAGGTGAGGACAGGAAGGGAGGCTAAAAGAGAAAGCATTGATTCATTTGGATCCTTATTTTGTAATCACACAATCAAGTAATCTAATCTCTAAAGAATCTGGGAAGCATTGATTCATTTGTTATTTGTATACAAATGATGATTGTACGTGACAACTGATTAGATTGATCTATAGTCACATACTGAAAACATGAAGGCAGGTGGTAAGAACAAATAAACTTACGCTAGATCAGCTGTGGACTCTGATTTGTTCACAGCCTTCCCTTCAGCCAGTTCTAGGCAAGAATAATGTATTATCATTTCCTTTACTGTATACTTGGTGCTTTTTATATCATTATCCCATAAGATGCACTGATATCAAAAGTAAAGAACAGTAACATTAGTAGCTAGTACCATGACATTCAGAAGCCCAACCCAACACCCTCTAGCAATATGAGCATTGGAAATATAGAAGAACGAAAGAAGAAAAAAATCTGTCTGGATTTGGAAACTGCATATTTATAAGTAATCACCCATCTCTAGGTAAAATGTAAAGGTCATAAAAAATATTGTAGTTAGTTAACGTAGAACAAAAAAAAAAGTACCTTCCTAATGTATTCTCTTTTTACATCTTCATGAGAGACTTTACCTTCGGGCAAAAACATTGATGCATTCCAAAGTGCCCCTCTGGCAACCATCACCGATGTGGCACCTTACGTTACACACCAATGTCAGTTAGAAATTAAACATGAAAAAATATTTAATGAATAGCAACTAAGCTAGTCCATCATGATAGGAAAAAATAGTACAGATTTCATTGCATATTTGCTATTTGATCAAAAGTAATGAAGATAAAAAATAAATTCCCATCATACATGATAAAAACCAATGAATTTTCTCTCATTATATTCAATCCAAATGCATACTATTTTTATGAGCATCGTCAGTTATTTGTGTGGATCCATGAGTGACATCCTGCAGCAACCTGATATACCCTGGTTAGTCCCCTCAATGTTACTTTTGAAACCTGTTTTTCAAAAGTTTCTACAGGCTGCCTTAGAAGTGTTATAGTTTTCTTTCCCCTTTAGTCTCTAGTCTTTATTGTCAACGTCTTGTCGTATGGAGGAAAAAAACCACTTGAAGCTATCTCCAAGAGGGGAGCATTCAAGTTACCATAAATGTGAATACAAAGATGATGTGGATGCATTTTGGGAGTCGGAAGTATTTCATAGATATATTTTAGTACGGTATCTGTCATGAACAAGTGTCAGAAGGAATCTTCTGTGTCTAAGCCCATTACTTGGTCCTATATGAAGGCTCGTAACAAATGATTACCAATATCATGATGTGTACACTTCATTCAAGGCCTCTTTGGGAAGGCAAAGCCTATGCGTACACCCAATCCTTCCTGAAGAACTGAAGGTTCTAGGATTAGGACACAAAGAAGTAAGCAATTTATGATCACCACAGGAAGAAATTAGTTTAGCTTTGGCCCATCTCAATGTCCAAAATAAAGAATTAAAACTTCTGGAGATCTCATTAACAAGGATAACGATTAGGTTGCAACATAATAATATACAGACAACATAACTCAGGTTCCTAAAGTTTATAATAAAAATCAGCTGCATTCAGAGTTTTTTTCCCTGCACACTATCTACAATCTATCATTCTAACAAAACATTACTGAAAAATCAGAACAATTCTTGGAGAATTCTTGTCAGCTTACCTGTTGCTAATTTAATCCGTTCAAAATCATCATACTCAAAAACATCACCATTTGCTATCACTGGAATAGATAATGCTGAGACAACATCAGCTATTTCATTCCACTTAGCAGGATCTCTGGGCCTATCTGTGACTTTCCTGTAAATATATCAAAAAGGAAAAAAGTGAGCGCACTTTAAGAACCTAAAGATCAATTTTAATGATTAAATGAAATTAAAAATAAAATATAGAAAGAGTTCCCTCCTCCAAGGGTTTCGACTTTGTAAAAAAAATGTACCTTCACAACAAAGCTAAAGCTCAATTCTCCCAATTGATACAAGATAGAATGAATATCTTCTTGTAAATGAAAGCGCTACTTTATTTTTCAGTTCATTAGAATCAAATTTTCAAAAATGATAAATAATCCCTAAGTTGTACATGTGATACCTTTAGTATGTCTCAAAAATCTTGGGCTAGTTACTTTCTTAAATAATATGGTTTCCCTAAGAAACAGGCTCTAAGTCTATGAATGTAAAGTAAAGAATGTGGAAAGACTAAAAAAAATGCCATTTGAGTCTCATGCAAAAATCTTCCTTGTTGAATGCCAACCTTACGAGTGGATCTACTTCACATAGTCTAGCCCTACGTATCCCTTTCTGAAGTTAAAAGTAGATGGTAGTTACATACCAACTACACATGCCATGGGGATTGGTGGTGTTAAGATATTCAACCACAGGGAGATGACTCGGGGATTTCTCTAAACGCTTGCACCCTATTGCCTGTTAGTGCACCTACCACTCATTACAAGCCCATTGGGAATATATCTAAGCCAACTTAGCTAAAGGACTACTACATCTGCACTACACCATGAGTTATCATTAAGAATCTTTTGTGTCATACACAGTTAACAAGTGTCTTTGACTGGTTTGTGTTAAAAATATTAAATTATCAGACATCTTAGATAGATATCTTATCTTTATTTTTTATTTTCAATTACTTTGTTATTATTCTTTATTATTATTTTGGGCTTAGTCCATATTTCTTTTATTATAAATATAGTATCTTATGTATATTTTCTACAGAAGGAAGATTAATTTCATACAATTTTTACTATATTCAATATATGGTATCTAGAGTAGTATAGCTTTATTCTTGCTATCACCTAAGCATGTCTCATTTTGGTGTTTTAATTGACTTACTCCATGCCTCCCAAACCCCACAAAGATCTTGATTAAACCCTTCAGCATATCCTTCCAAACTCTTCAGACTTCCACAAAAACACGTCAGTGTTCTTTGGAATCCAAACAACTCAAGAACATTGCCGGTACCCTTTTCACTCTCCTCTCACATCCATTGGTCTCAATTGCCGATTTGTTCTCTATTAAGCAAACCTTGAACCAACAACCACCATAACCCGTCTGAACCTTTTTAATGTTCTAGATGCACAAAGTACTAAACTTTTTTACCCATGAATGTCTTCCCTGTCAATAGAACAAGCCAAAAAGTAGGAAAAAATTGGGCCTTCTCCAACCCCTCCCCATTTCCCAACAAGTTTGAGATGATCTTACCATTGACTTTATTGCCCATTTACATGTTGATAGATTAACCAAATATGCTCAGTTCATTACCCTCCCCATATCCTTCACCGCACCCATTTAGCTCACTAGTACTCTATTGAAATTTGCAAGTCAATTGTCACAGACCACAACCCCTTGTTCCTCTGCCACTTCTTCCATGAGCTCTTTTCGTGTACTTGTAAACACATTGAGGTTTAGCACCTCCTACCATCCACCAAAGGATGCTTAATTTGAAGTCATCAATCAGAACTTAGAAATTTACCTTACATGTTTCGAACCACATTCCTTGTACAAGTTTTTCGTCGAGTAGAGTATTGGTACAATTCCTTGTTCCATTCAGCAATCAATACCACCCCATTTCACGCCCTTTATGATACCATACCACCCTCATTTCCATATTACTTATCAAGCACAACTAGTATTCCATCTCTCAACACCTTACTACAACGACGTGTCAAAATACTCCTCCAACACAAACAAAACTTGGAAAGAACTCACCAAGGCATGGCCTCAAAAGTCAACAACTCCTGGCACTACCATGCCTTCGACATTGGCAATTGGGTCTTTCTTCGCCTCGGATACTACCTACCTAGGATTGATCACCACATGAACTTCCCACAAACTCTTCCACAAATATTTTGACCCCTTCACCATCACTAGACATCAGTGAAGTGGCGTACAAGTTGGCCCTTTCAATCCTCCTCATCTTCCACAATTTGCTTCTCCTTTATCATAGACTGTTAGGAGATGGAGGGTTTATGAAAGGAGAAAGATAGTAGAGAAATAAAGATGAGTACTTAACTGTTGAGCAGTTAAGGGGGCGGGAAAAAGTCTATAAAAAGGACCTCTTTTGTAGTTACAAGTAGACAGTTTTGTACTTTGAGTTGTAGACCGGTTCAGACCTGGTGAAGGAGGTTAAGCTCCTGGTTTTTCCCAGTTGTATTCTTAATTCTTTGATGTGAATACAGTCGATTCATTACCAATTCTTGTTGTGAGTGTTACTGAAGTGTGCGAGTGAGGTAGAAAGTTAGGATTCTTACCCAGATTCCTAACATAGACCCACACCTCCTCCTATCCGTTCACATCCTACCACTAAATCATAGTGACACCACACACTAAACTCTCACCCCCAACCTTTTCCCTAAACTAAGCACTTCTACTTCTGCTACAACCACTATAACTCATGTTCGCCATACACTCTCATTGTATCCAATGTAATCTTTATGCCTTTGCCAACCTTGTTACCTTCTCGCCCACTGTCCTTGCCATCCCACTCTTTGATAACACACACATGTCTTGAGCCTTTCAATTTGAACTTCCACAATTAATCTACTTGTACATCACCACCCACCCATTGGTCCTGCAACAAACTAGCCCAATCCCAACCCACCATCTACCCCCATTTTCCATTTCCAAGGCATTCCTACCTCCCATTATTGGGGCTTTTACTATCAACCTTGAGGACAAGGTTATTGTCACATAGGGAGACTTTGTTAATGGGCTTGGCACTCGTAACAAACCATTAGGAATACATCTAAGCCCCCTTGCCTAAAGGACTTTATCTACCCTAAACCACGAGTTCTAATTAGGAATCTTTTCTATTATCCACAATGATAAGTGTCTTTGACTAGTTTGTAGGAATAATGTATTCAAGTCTTTATATCACCTACTGTGGAAATGAAGAAGGCAAAGAATCTTTATTATTTTCAAATAGTTTTCTTAGAGTAGTATAGTTTTATTCTTTCTATCACCTAAGCATGTATCAATGCTCTATACATACGTAGGCAAGTAGCTATAAAAATGGATTTAATCTCTTGTGATAAGGGTTGTAGGAATATTATTTGTGAATTGAAAAATTTTGATCTCGTAAATGTTCTTAAAAATTGGAATGTGGAAGTTGTTCCTCAGTTCATATTTATTGGTATGATAATTCTTTAGTTGATAGTGTCGTTGGCGGAGGTCTACTAATCAGATTTAGAATCATTGTTGGCAGAATCTTCCAAATGAAGGCTTGGTTGCCTATAGGCCGGACTTCAGTCTAGCAATGTAGTGTTTCTTTCTTCTTATTTTTTCCTACTATACTAAAAAAACATGGTATCAAAGTTTCATGACCCTCCATGGACTGTCTTGTCAAAACTCCACTGTTGAATTTCCTAAAACAAAAATGCAAAACTCTAATTAATAACATAATCTGTTATTTCTCTTGTTTCCAACAAGACTATCCCTTTTCCACTGTTTCCAAATATGGTTGCTACTCCAATTCGTAAGTGTTGTTCATTGTCTGACTTTTTCATTGACATACCCTATGCTCACCACCTTCCCAAAGCATTGCCTCACCTTTGTCCTCTTAGATGCATTGACCCTGACTTTATACGATATACTTTGCCCAGACTTTTCCCAAATGCATTGGCTTCGATTTTGTCTCAAATGCATTGGCCCCAACTTTGTCCCATATGAACTAACCCCTGCCTTTGTCCCAGATGCACTAGCCCTACCCAAATGCAATAGACTATATTTATGCATTGACATGGTGTTAGGATATAGAATAAGGGGAAAGGGGATTAGGGTAGAAGGGAGAGGACGGTATAAATAGATTGACTGTATAGTTAGAAGGGACTTTTGATGAATTGATTTGTTGACAGGTATTGACCTGTGACGAGGGTTAAGCCTCGGTTTCCATTTTGTAGAGTGATTCTTACTGTGAATAGAATTCAGTTTCCTTCTTTCTGTGTCTTTTTCTGGGAGGAAGAGAGTTCGTGATTAGGTTCCCTATTTAGGAACCTATCAATTGGTCCGACCTGCCGGATATTCGCTTGGGAGGGGACTGATAGATCAAGAAGTAATCAAGAAAGGGTGGAGGCATGGAAGGAAGAAACGATACCGTGGAGAGGAGGACCAGCGAACTGAAAATGAACATGGCAGCAATACGCCAAGATTACGCAGCAATACGCCAAGATTTGCAAGAAATTATGAAAAGGTTGAGTGGGCGAACTAGCAACCAGGAGGGCCAACAGTCGGACGACAGCCAAGCCTCCGTCAACGAGAACAAAAGGAGGCAAGAGGAGGAAGTGAGAGAGGCAAGGGGTGAACGCCATGAAGGGCAACCCAGTTGGAGGACAAGGGTAGAATTACCCACTTTCGAAGGGTTTGATCCTATGGGATGGATTGCTAGGGCGGAGACAGTTTTTGAGACCCAGGGGGTGATAGAGGAAGAAAAAGTGCGCCGGACATACAGTAGCATGGAGGGAATTGCTGGGTATTGGATCCAAGCCTGGAAGGCTAAAGCCAAGAATCCTTCTTGGGAAGGACTGAAGAAAGCTATGGTGATAAGGTTTGGAACAATTGTTGAGCATTTGTTGAAACAGACGGGGACGGTAGACGAGTATGTACGAGACTTCAAGAAATTGGCAGGACAAACGAAGAGGGTACCGGACGAGCAGCTGTCAGGATATTTTCTGGCGGGATTGCAAGAGGACATTCGGAACCAAGTCCAACCGTATGACTCGCAGGAAGTGATGGTAGCGAAGCGGATCTCAAGGGATGTGGAGGCTGGGTTGCAAGAACCGATACGCAACAAGGTGCGTCTTCTCGATCCTCAAGAATTGATGGCCGCGATGCCAATCGCACGGGATGGGGAGGAACTTAACGGAGGAGCGAAGACCGGAGGAGGAGGAATGGGAAGAAACCTGACGAATTGGAGTAGACCGAGCGGGGTGGCGTCGCGGGTTGAACCCAGTCGACAAACCCAGAACCGAACGAGGCCAGCGGAGCATAGTGGGTCGGTGCGCAAGGAGGTGACACAGGCGAGCGGGCTTGCGAAGTCAAACTTCGATAACAGAGGGAGAAATTCTGGGAATTTACCCTACTCACCGTTTGCGAAAGGTAGGAAGGAGGAAAGTTGTTTCAGGTGTGGAGGGGCTTTCGGCCCAGGTCATCAATGCCCAGAAAGAAGTTTGAGGATGTTGATGATGGTTGAGGACGAGGAGGAAGATGGAACAGAGGCAGAGACAGAGTTGGCTCAGATGCAGATGAAGCTTTCTGCGTTTTCTGTTGGGGGCCTGACGCAACCCAAAAAGATGAAATTGCAAGGAGAAATTGAGGGAAAACGAGTTTTAATTTTGATGGACAGTGGCGCGTCCCATAAATTCGGTCTCTTATTTCGACTACCACCCAAACCCCCAGACTTGAAGTTGCAGGTATCGATAGAAGCAATTGAAAATCACATGCCACAAGTTATGGTAATTGATGAGATTGGTACAAAACATGAAGCAATGGCTGCAAGCACAATTGCACAACGTGGGATTCAGTTTATTGCCACTGCTAATGGAATCCCAATTGAAAATGATGATGTAAAAAGTAGTGAAACTTTTGAGTGCAGGTAGTAGCAGCGGGTTCCTTCCTATGATCAGACCATATCACAATGCCATCGGCTCAATCTTCCCGATTCCAACCTTGAGGACAAGGTTGTTCTGCAGGGGGTGTATTGTTAGGATATAGAGTAAGGGGAAAGGGGATTAGGGTAGAAGGGAGAGGACGGTATAAATAGATTGATTGTATAGTTAGAAGGGACTTTTGATGAATTGATTTGTTGACAGCTATTGACCTGTGACGAGGGTTAAGCCTCGGTTTCCATTCTGTACAGTGATTCTTACTGTGAATAGAATTCAGTTTCCTTCTTTCTGTGTCTTTTTCTGGGAGGAAGAGAGTTCGTGATTAGGTTCCCTATTTAGGAACCTATCACATGGTCTCTATCCAAGAGCCATATGTTCAAGTTTAAAAATTTTGGGTCTCCAATAATATTTTGAAGCTTCCAATACGGTTTTAAAAAGGACAGCCCTGCTTTGGTTGCCATGAATTGTATCTCAGGTTGATGGTCATCCCATCTTAGCTAAGCTATTTCTCTCTCCAACTTCTCCAATATTTCTAAGTTACTTTTCCCACAATTGCTTAGTGGAGCTCATTTTCTTTTTAGGTAAACTTAATTATTTTATTGTAACAAGCTAACGCTTAGTATGCTTCATCTTAAGGAGAGTGTTAGACATATAAGAAACATATGATGATATCATCTTAGAATATTTTAGGGTATCTTAGATGATCTTAGGATTTATTCTTCTTTATATTTTGATTTGTTTCTTTATTTAATTGGGATGTTTATGATAGTAGGAGTAATATTTGCTAAAATTCAGATTAATTAGAATTACATTTATAGGTATATCATGCCATCTATATGGGAATAAAGCCTCCTATAATTATTTGTATTGATTTTCAGTTGTGCAGCCCAGACACAGTTTTCAGCATCTCGCATCAATTTTTCTCTTTCAACAATAGGTATATTGTTAGGTTCCTAAGTATTGAACCTAACTAAACTCACTCACAATCACTCAGAACAGCCTGAAGATGAATGAAAGAACTGTATTATTACTCAAAGAATGGGTCTGTACAAAGAATAGACTGGGAGCATAACCTCCCTCACAAGGTTCACTGAACCTGTTCTTTACATCAACAGCCAACAACCGCCTCCCTCTGTTAAACAGAGGCTATTTATACAACCTTTTCCCGCCCCCTCTTATAACGGTTAAGACAGTTATGTTATTACACTTTTTCCCGCCTTTTGTAAACTAACCAGAGCCTATCATTACCCACTGCCCCATGTTCAACCTTGTCCTCAAGGTTGAATTCCGGGTATTGATCACGTATGGTAACAGAGTCTTCCCATGTTGCTCCATCACGGCCCCCTTCTTGCCATTCAATCAATACTTGTGGCACTTCCTCGTCTCCTTTCCTGCTTTGCCTCCTCTCCAACACTTTAGTAGGCCAATAAGACAGCTCTTCCCCTTGTAAATCCTTGGGCAACTCCTTTTCCACACTCTTATCCCCCACCGCTGTCTTCAACTGTGAGGCATGGAAAACGGGATGAATGCGAGCTGTTTCGGGTAGCTGAAGCCTGTAAGATACTTCGCCCACCTTATGCTCAACTAGGAAAGGCCCATAGTATCTCGCCGCCAATTTTGGGTGCAGTCTTGACGGCATGGATGTCTGCCTATGCGACCTAATTTTGATATACACCCAGTCTCCCACCTTAGTATCTGCTATCCTTCGTTTTTTATTAGCCTGCTTCACCATTAATTCTTGGGCTCGCATCAAATGGAATTTCAATTGTTTTAAGGCCTCATCTCGTGTTTGTAATTCCTGTGCTACTACCTCCACTGCTGTTTCACCAAGAATAAACCTGTGCAATGATGGAGGCGATCTCCCATAGATGACCTCGAAGGGTGTACACTTCGCAGCCCCTTGAAAACTGGTATTGTACCAGTATTCCGCCCAAGGTAAAACATAACTCCATCCCTTGGGTTGCTCCGAGCAAAAACACCGTAAATACCCCTCTAATACCCGATTCAGCACCTCTGTCTGGCCATCGAACTCTGGATGGTAAGTTGTACTCATCTGCAGCTGAGTTCCTTGCTTCTTAAATAGTTCTTTCCAAAAATTACTAAAAAAGAGAGGATCCCGGTCACTCACAATCGAGGCGGAAATACCATGTAACCTTACTACTTCTTTAACGAACACTTCCGCTATCGTGCGGGCAGAATACGGATGCCTTAAGGGCACGAAATGGCCATACTTGCTGAGGCGAGCCACCACCACCAGCACTGCATCAAACCCATTCGACCTTGGCAGCTTGACTATGAAATCCATGCTGACTTCTTCCCATACAACATTTGGAATGGGTAGTGGTTGTAGTAGTTGATAATGACATATTTTACCATGAATTCAGTAATGAATTAAGAGAAAATGTCAACCCTTAACTTTTTACCTTGTAAATCCTAGTTTTCTTTTAGTTGTTAAGTGGTTGCACCTTAAGCTCTAATGAGATATTTTGATCATTAATCCCTGCTTTTATGTGCTTAAAGTAGTTGGAAGAAGTCTATGCATCAAATGAAGGCACTGGAAACCAAGGAAAGCAAGAAAAACAACAAAAATGAAGAACCATTGAAGCTAGTTCGGGCCCCCCTGGTCTATGGGGGCTTGAGCGCCAGTGCATCATGACTGTCGTGCGCTTGATCCCCCCTCCTTCTGGGAGGCTGGAGCGCCAACTTTGCTGACATGGCAGATTTGCCCTATTTAACTCAGAGGCACGAAGAGTTTGACATCTTTGGCTGCCCAAACACGATTTCTCTCATTTGGAGCTCTTGGAGGCGAGCTAGGAGCTGTGGGAACAGTCCTTCTTCATCCTTGGGTCTTCTTCCTTCTTCCATTTCCACCATTGTTGTAAGCTTGAGCTCTCTATTCATGGAGAGCTAGTTTCATTGTTGTTGGGGGATTGATGTAGCCACTGAACTCTTATGTAAACTACTGTGTTTTGAATGAATATATGCCTCTTTCATTGATTGTTAGTGTTTAATTCCTTCTCTTAATGCTTGTTGTGAAATTGCTACCCGTGACATGATTTTAGGGTTTGCTTGATATTGGGAAATGTTGGGTAAATCTGGACTTGGATTAAACACCTAAAGGAAATAGTATCTAGGGATAGAACTAGGACTTTTGGTTGTCTTAAATCTCAAATCTTAATGCGGAAATAATTGTTAGGTTTTCCAAGGGATTGAAGCCTAATGAGGAAGTCTAGACTCTCTCTACCAAGGGATTGAGTTTGAGTAAATTAGTAGATTGACATTGGCATATTAATGAAGAGGAAGTGATTTTTTATACATAAGAGTGAAGTAGGTGAAATCATACCCCCAACAATATCATTCCATATCATTTCTAATCTTTCCATTTCCAAGTGTTTGAGTATCTAAGATCATTTTTATCATTTATGTTTCATGTTTACTTTAATTGCACTAAAACCCAAATTATGGAAGCATTCTTTAGTCAACGTTAGTTGGAAATTACACGATTGTTTGGTGACACGAGTCTCTTGGGAAACGATATCCGGTCTTACCGGTTTATTACTTGAAACGATTTGGTGCACTTGCCAAAGTCTCAACAGTAGTCCTTGGGGGGACGACACAAGGTACTTGTGTTGTTGACGTACCAAACAGCCCGCCACATAATCAGTCACAGTTTTTTTCATTCCCACCCAGTAAAGAGATTGAGCCACCCTCCTGTAAGTCCTGTACACCCCGGAATGTCCCCAAGTTTGGGTCAGATGAAACTCAACTAACAGTTTGGGAATCTAGGCTAATTGAGCCGATATTACCAACCTCCCCTTGTAATGCAGCCTTTCATTTTCCATAGTAAAGGGTGGGTGTGAGTTTGGGTTCTCCTTAATATCCTCCATTATCTTCCTCAAGTATACATCCTCCTCTACCTCCTTTATCACCTCTTCAAAATTCTGCCAGTAGGGTCTAGACACTACCCTCAATTCCTTTTCCCCTTCCCCCGGTTCCTCCATTCTCCTGGACAGGGCATCAACCGCTCTGTTTGTGTTCCCTGCCTTGTAGACTATTTCGAAGTCATACCCAAGCAGTTTGACAAGCCAATTCTGCTGATTCTGGGTTGTAATTTGTTGCTCCAACAAGTACCGCAAGCACTTTTGGTCTGTGTGAACTACAAACCGTTGTCCCAGCAAGTAAGGTCACCAATGTTGTATGGCCATCACCAATGCCATTAATTATTTCTCATAGATCGATTTATTTAATAACCCCTCAGATAGGGCTTTACTGAAGTATGCAATAGGTCTCCTGTCTTGTGTCAATACAGCCCCGACGCCCCCCTACCGAAGCATCACATTCTATGTGGAATTGCTTCTCAAAATCTGGTAGCACTAACACAGGAGCTGAAGTCATTGCTTTCTTCAATCGATCCATAGTTTCTTCCGCCTTTTCAGTCCATCTATACTCCCCCTTCTTTAGCAATTCGGTCAAGGGCCTAGCAATTTTACCATAGTCCTTGACGAAACGCCGATAATATCCCGTCAACCCAAGGAAGCCCATCAATGCTTTCACGCTCCTTGGTCTTTCCCAATCCACCACTGCTTTTACTTTTCCAGGATCCATCTCTACCCCCTTTTCCGAGATCAAGTGGCCTAGATATCCTATCTGGACACACCCAAATTCGCTTTTCTTCTGGTTAGCAACCCACTGATTCTCCTCCAATCTACTCAACACCATCCCCACGTGTTTCATATGATCAGCCCACGTCTGGTTGTAGACCAGAATGTCGTCAAAGAAAACTAGAACGAACCTCCTTATGTAAGGCCGCAGTAGGTCGTTCATCGCGCTTTGAAAGGTTGTTGGGGCATTGGTCAAGCCAAATGGCATTATCATGAATTCATAATGCCCCAAATGTGTTCGGAAAGCTGTCTTTTGTATGTCCTTCTCCCCCATACGTATCTGATGATATCCAGCCTTAAGGTCAACCTTGGAGAAGTATTTCGCTCCCCTCAACTCATCCATCAACTCCTCTATGACTGGGATTGGAAACTTGTCAGGGACTGTGGCCCGATTCAAGGCTCTGTAATCAACACAAAATCTCCAAGAGCCATCCTTCTTCTTCACCAGTATAACAGGGCTGGAGTATGGGCTGGTGCTTGGCCGTATCACCCCTGTTTGTAACATATCCGCTACCTGCTTCTCTATTTCATTCTTCAACACATGCGGGTACCTATAGGGCCTTACATTTATTGGGTCTACTCCCTCCTTCAGGGGTATTTGATGTGCCATAAGTCTTTGGGGAGGCAACCCAGTGGGTTCCTGAAACACTCATGCATACTGGTTCAACATCTCTTCCATTTCCTTTCTCTGATCCCCGGTTATTCCAGGCTCATGTGCTCCGTCTCCACCCATCTCCATCTCTCCCAATTCCCAGACTAGCATCCAAGTCTCCACCTCTTTTATTTTCAATAACACCTCCGGAGTCACCAGGCTTCTGGCCAGTTTAGGATCCCCCTTGATTGTCATCTCCTTACCCTCCTGGCTAAAAGTCATCGTCAGGTTGCTCCAATCCAGAGTCACCTTCCCCAGGGTAGCCAACCATTCTAACCCCATAATCACATCTACCCCTCCTAATTCAAACAAGTGTAATCTAGTTGTGACCTCCACGTCCCCTATGCGAATCTACACCCCTTCGCAGCACCCTCGGGTCTCCTTTTTCCACCCATCACCCAAGCTAACCAGGTAAGGCTTAGTGTCTGTCGTGGCCAACCTTAGTTCCCCCACCAGTTCTCTATTAATGAAGTTGTGGCTCGCGCCACTGTCAACCAGTACTATCACCCTTCTTCCCTCAATCTCTCCCTACATCTTCATCGTCTTGGCTTGCGTTAGGCCCCCTGCAGAACACGCCAAGAGCTCCATCTGCAACTGGGTCATCTCCGACTCAGTTACGGCCCGTTCTCCTCTTCGTCCTCTGCCAAGATCAACATCCTCAGACTCCTTTCTAGCATTGATGTCCAGGTCCGAAAGGCCCTTCACACCTGAAACACTTGCCCTCTTCCCTACGTTTCACGTATTCAGCGTAAGGTAAGTTGTGAAAGTTTCGCCCTCTGTTTTCGACGTTGTTCGACGCCGCTCCACTCGCCTGGGTTAATTCTTTGCACACCGACCCACTATTCAACGTTGGACCCGTTCGGCCTGGGTTTTGACGTACGGGTTCAGCTCGCGACACCGTCCTGATCGGCCTAATCCAGTTCAATATGCTTTTTCTCGTTCCTCCTGCTTTCGCACCCTCATGCAAGGCTTCCCCGTCGCGCGCGATACGTATCGCGACCATCAACTCCTGAGGGTCAAGTAATCGCACCTGGCTGCATATCGGTTCCTGCAATCCACCCATGAAATACCCCAGCAAAATTTCCTCTGGTAGCTTCGACGTTTGTCCTACCAAGATTTCGAATTCTTTGATAAATTCGTCCACTGTTCCGGTCTGCTTGATGGTGGTCAACCTTTCAAAGATGGTTCCCCTGCTTCTTTCCCCAAATCGCGCTACCAATGCTTCCTTCAGTCCCGCCCAAGACCGGTTCTTGGCCTTTTCCTTCCAAAAGCGGAACCAATACCCGGCACTGCCCTCCATACTTATGTATGCCAGTTGCAACTTCTCGTCATCTTCCTCTACTCCTTGTAAGTCGAAGAAACGATCGGCTCGGTTGATCCAATTGAGTGGATTCGGACCTTCAAACGTGGGCAATTCGACCCACTTCCTCCAATTCGGTGGGTGCTCGTGTTTTCCGTTTCCTCCTCCCCCGTCGTTCTTTACATTTCCATTGACCGAAGACTGACTATCCTCCGTCTGGTGACGTCGTCCTCCCAAAACCCTCATAATTTCCTTCAGTTCTTGACGAGTCGCAACCGTATCTTGGCGCAACGCCCCCGTCAACGCCTTAATCCCGTCAACCGCAATTTCTACCGTCTCCAACCGTCCCTCCATCACGTGGAATCTTCCGTCAACCTTTCCTTCCATGGCAATTCTCTCGCACCTCGTCTCGGATCCCGGCAGGTCAGACCAAAATGTTAGGTTCCTAAGTATTGAACCTATTTGAACTCACTCACAATCACTCAGAACAGCCTGAAGATGAATGAAAGAACTGTATTATTACTCAGAATGGGTCTGTACAAAGAATAGACTGGGAGCATAACCTCCCTCACAAGGTTCACTGGACCTGTTCTTTACATCAACAGTCAACAACCGCCTTTCTCTGTTAAACAAAGGCTATTTATACAACCTTTTCCCGTCCCCTCTCATAACTATTAAGACAGTTATGTTATTACACTCTTTCCCGCCTTTTGTAAACTAACCAGGGCCTATCATATACCATATCAAGATATAGCAATAAAATCTCCTGTAATTATTTGCACTAAGAATAATTATCTTATATAAAATGGACTCTGTTATATAATTTTCAGCATCTCTTTCACCTATTTTACCCTTTCAACAATAGTAATTGACAACAAGATGCACTAAGGGCTAGCATAAAGTGTCATTTCATCCCTAGGAAGAATCAATTTTTGTGTTTAGCCTAGGGGAAAAGGGTGATTTTTCAGGAGAAGTTACTCACCAAATGCATATTGTGTCATTAGGTTCAGTTGTGTATTTAAAAAAAAAGTTATTTTGTTAGTCTGATGGCAGACTGTTATTAAGTTTTATAGGAGCTGTCATTGTGCAAAACTAAAAGTGCCTGATATGAAAGGAGTGGCCAAAAAAGTTCATTTGAAGTTCTATGGACAGAGTTATTCCCAGTAGGAGCTGTTACAACAATAGGACAGCTTTTGCTACAGTTTCCATTCAATTACTGCGCCTAAATATCTAGTTTCAATGTACTAACATAATATCCCCTAGGATTTGGGTTTTGATTGAGCATAGTGACATCAGACAATTCATCACAAGTAGATCAAGCATTACACTGTTGCATTCTCTCCCAATAAGATACTTTGAATGTCCTCTGACAAAAACTTGTCATGATGGTTTGTTCTACATATCCTAATTCTATGAAAATTTCATCACTCCCACTTCGAATAACATATCATCAAACTATTATCCTGCTTTGACTGCATCAATGAAAACAATTAAACAAGCCTTTGCCGTTCTTCAATAAAACACTGTATATCATCCCAAGCCCAGATTAAAGATAGAAGTTGTATAACATAGTCAGTGCACAACATAAAACGGTATAAGATAGACTAATGATAGAATTGTGATAGATCCTAATAACGATAATTGTCTATTTAACCATCTAATAAGTTGATTGAAACAAGAAATACTGTCCTTTGAAAGCAAAACACCAGTATTAGTTCACACTAGAGAAAGAAAGTCCCAGGGAAAAGTTTTAAGAATTAGAGATTACCGTCCATGGACTGTGAGAGCAGAAACACCAGTTTTCTCAATTCTTCTGGCCAATTCCACAGTGTCATGTGGTGATTTTAAGAGTCGAATCTTACAAGTTACGGGTGTGTTCAAATTCCTCCTTAATGTCGTTAAGATCTGGTATTTTAAAGAGAAAAGATTCAAATATGTTAAAGAATCACAATCAGAAATATAACAGCTTATAAAGACTTACATCATGAATAAGCTCTGGTTTGGACAGCAGAGCAGCACCCATCCCACCACTCACAGAAAACGACTTCGGGCAACCCATGTTAATATCTATGGCAGCGACATCATTACACCTGTAGCCAGTCATAGCATATAAAAATGAAAAAAATAAACACTTAAATAAATTGCTTCTTCAGTGCAGAAAAGCTACATGCAATGATCCTGTACAGCAACTTCGGTGCACATAAGAAAGCATACATACTTCAAAACAGAATATTAAATCTGTTCAGTGGGTCTATATATTTGGAATTGGGAGATAAAAAGATCTTCCAGCAAATCGTTACTATGACTAAGACAGCAACATTTTAATCTATATCTGAATGGGTTTTCACTTTTCAGTCTTATATATACTAAGATGAAAAAAAAAACATTAAGAACCAACAACAACAATATCAGCCAAGACACATCTCACTGACTGGATGTGTTTTTTCCCACAGGACATAACTGATCCCATTGGGAAATCAATCAATAAAAAGTATGTACAGTGCACAACTATTTCATACAGAGAAGTAAAAGCAAAATGGGTATATCAACTTCAGCTTAAAGAGGGAACTGAAATACACAATTAACTTACACTAACTGAGCCGCAGTTAGGGCTCTCACAGCATCAGATGTGCCTATTTGAAATACAACCCTATCCTTTTCTTCATTGCAGGTTCTAAAAACAACACTATCTGTTCCCTTCTCCACAAAATCAGTGCATCCAATGAGTTCTGACAAAGAAATATGAAAAAAAAACGTTTCTTAGTATATTAAATCTAAATAAGAAAAACCACAGGCATATTAATGATTAGCTATCTCTCCAACAGTTCCAATAAAATTCTTAGCGGTTGGCATCTTTCCACCGTAAAAAATAAATAAGCATTGACATTCATCACCACACCACTATTTCATTTCATTATGCGCATGTATACAACAGTAGAACCGAATACTAGCACAGTTTATTCATTTAAAACTGGGTCAAGTAGAAAATAGTATAAAAGCTGTATCATGCCAAATCCATCATAAGAGGGTGCAATTGAGAGACAGAAAAAAGCGTAGTTGTGTACCGTTGATTCGACGCTCGCACTTGAGCATCTTATGATCAATGATTTCCTCACCGTAAGTGATATCTGCACCATATTGAGCAGCTAGTAATCTAAATGGGAGAGTGCCCTACCAAACAAAGTTAGAAAACAAAAAAGGCAGATATAACGATATGAATGTTGCGGTTTGGTTTGGAAGTTGAAAATGGTAGTTTAGTGAAAATGACAAGGAAGTTGAACTCACAACGCGAACCATGGGAGCGAGAACGAGTTTGTTGCGGTAATCCATAATTGTAGGGTTGACGAATGCCGAGTTCCCAATTTGCCCGGAGCTATTCGGCGAGAGTGGCGAGAATAGATAAAGGATCGAAGATGCAAAATCTAAGAGTTCAAATACAATTTTCTTTTGTTTTGCGTCAAAACTGAGTCCCGGTTTTTTTTCTACCACAGAAAACGCGGTTTAAAACACCCTGTAATATGATAATTTAATTAAGGATAATCAATTATTTCAGTTAATTGTTTTTCCTCATAAATTAAAAAGAAAATATTCGAACAAATTGCCATACCAAAATAATAGTTATTTGGATTAATTGAAATCAGCCGTTCTTAAATTTTTGTAGCAGAAAAATTCGTTCTATTAATATCTTTTATAGTTGGTATTTAATAATGATAACTATTATATTCTGTTAGCAGATAAATAGAATAAACTTAAATAGTTAATTAATCACTTTTATCAGTTTTTAGTAATACATATTTTATTTTATTAACATGTAACAATAAACTTAAGACGGTATTTTAGTCTATAAAAACACTAGCATGATGATGTCATGCACGAATACTATAATTTATACTTTCGATATTAATTAAAGAAAACTCTTCTTTTATAATCTAAGAAAATATTTTAACTAAAAAATATATATTTCATTAGCCCACAAGAATAATAATAATATTAATTTTAACATAAAACAATTTTATATTATATATAATATTATATATATATATATATATATATATATATATATATATATATATATATATATATATATATATATATAATTGAGATTATCACAAAATTAGACAAGATGACATCATGTTAGTAAAAACTTTTCGACCAATGTTAAGAAGAATCAAACATATTCAATAGATGTTAAGGCATAAAATGAATTAGTAAACCCTAAATAGATAAAAAGATAATTATCTCGAGAAAAAAACTCATAAATTCATTATATATAACATTATTCATAGAGTAAATAATTATATATTTAACATAACATTTATTATTGTGGACATACTTGTCTTATTTGAGTGTCTTTTGTAGACACACCTTTCATCTTAGATTAAACAACATATAAACATGTACACACCTCGAAGTATCTAGAAGTAGAGAAGGGACATCTTAAAATGAAAGCTAAATAGTGTAGAGAAAAACTTATTGTGAAGTCTTTGTAGTGTGATTTCGGCTTTGTAAGAATATTTGGTTGTGGCCAAAGAACACATTTTCTTTGCATATTGAGACTATCACCTAGTTAATATTGAATATAGGACTAGTGTATCATATATGACCAATATCATCTCGGGCTAGGTAAAGTGGCATCATGTCGGTAAGAACGTCTCAATCAAAACTACCAAGGATCAACCATTATCAACAAAGGTTAAGGGGTAAGACAAATTAGTGGAACCCAAAACAAATTAATGAAGGTAACCACATAGGCACAACTAGGTAAAAGCCCAAAAACCCATTATAAATAGCATAGCTCACGAGATAAATAATCATGTATTCAATATAGCATTTATTATTGTTAATGCACGTACTTGACTTGAGCGTTGGATTGTCTTTTGCAAACACTATCCTTATCTAGGATTGAGAGGCTTCTTGTGGAGTCTTTACAGTGTATTTTTGACTATGTAAAGACTATATATATATATATATATATATATATATATATATATATATATATATATATATATATATATATATATATATATAATGTGAGATATACTAATTTATTATAATTGGATGGCTTGAATGGATAACTTTACCTTATGCATTTTTTCAAGAAGATCTCATTAACAATCCTACTCCTTAAAAAAGACTCAAAAGAGAGAACTATTTTATCTAATAAGCACACGATTAGACATTACCTATGTTGTCTACAATCTTACCAATTTGTAGCTACTCATAAAATACACGATTAGACTATTCTTTGATATTTCAAACAAGACCTTAGAAATGACTTATTTCTTGTTGTAGCAAGTGATCTTCAGTTTAAAGCCCTTAGTGACTCAAATTTGGAAAGCAACTCAGAAATAACCTCTTATATCTTATAAGTCTAAAAAGTTGCCCACTGTTTCCAAAATTTCATCTAAAATCATGTATAAAGCTCTTTTCAACCACCACTTGTGAGATATAATGACTTATCTTGTTGAAGACCTTCAAGTTCAACACACTCAATCGTCTCTCCTATATTGTGACAATCAAGTTGCAATTCAAATTGCATCCAATCAAGTCTTTCATGAGTAAACAAAATAAATTATCACATCATCACAAAGAAAATGCAATAAAATCTCATCAAACTTCTTCTTATCAATATGAATCTTCAACAACCTTCCATTATCTTTCTTCCAAGATAGTAATACTCAACATATGTTCTCAACTTAAGGGAGTTTAAAAATAATCACACAAAATTTCCACATAAAATGCCTAAAGAATAGTAATTTTCACCTAACATGGCTTCATTGTATTTACACAATTAAAAGGCAAAAAACCACGTCAAAAAATAATTCTAACTTATGAATCACAAAATGAATACAAAAACACAAACAAAACCATAAACATGACTTCAAAACTAACACATTTAAGGTAAATAACATAAAATTAACCTTGGATGTTCATTGACTTAATAAATAAACCAAATGGTGCTCACTTGAACGAATAGAGGTTAAAGTCGCTAACCATGTAACAGCCTCAAGAAAAACAAAAATCAATTGGTTAAAACATACGTAAAACAACACAAAAGATGATGAAACCACTTTCGCAAGACTTAACTGAGTAAAAACTAACCTTTATTGTTGTTTGCACTCATCTTCAAAAACGAAAGTTCAAGCACAACGAAAGCGCGAATAAAGAGTGATATTGAATTAAGTTCTTACAAATTTTTACAATATATAAAATGTCAGAAACCCAATAAATACAATATGTTATAGGTATATGGCCTCAAAATCTAGGGCATTTGACATTATATTGTAGTAACTACAATATGTTCCCTATTGAACATATTAGAATCCATTTTTATGTTTTCCTGAAGGTTTTTCTTTCCTTCAAATTTTAGAGCATTTGTCTTCTCTAAATAAAAATTTGTTGTCTTGGATTTCAAAGTGCACATTCATCTTCAGGAAACATTATGCATTAATGAAGGTGCACTTTGAAATGTGAAGATTGGAAAATGCGTTTTGGAGGATAGAAATGTAATGAAATCTAACTGAAACGGGAATCTTTAGAAAACTTAAACCATGATTCACAATATGTTCAATGATGAAACTTTTTAAACACATTAACGACGGACTGATCACTAATCCGACGTTTAATTGGTCAGGTGAAGAGGAATGTTATGAACATTAATTTATAGGTTAAGTTAAACGAAGGGTTTGACGTAGAACTAGATAATGATTCAACGTCTAATTGGTCAAGAGAAGGGGGAGCATTAATTAGAGCATTGTTACCAACGAAGGGTTTGACATTGAATTAGGCAATGGTCTGATGTCTATTTGGTCAAGAGAAAGGGGCAGTTAGGAACAAATGATGAAACTTTTTAAACACATTAACGACAGACTGATCATTAATCCGACGTTTAATTGGTCAAGTGAAGAGGAATGTTATGAACATTAATTTATAGGTTAAGTTAAACGAAGGGTTTGATGTAGAACTAGATAATGATTCGACGTCTAATTGGTCAAGAGAAGGGGGGAGCATTAATTAGAGCGTTGTTACCAACGAAGGGTTTGACATTGAATTAGGCAATGGTCTGATGTCTATTTGGTCAAGAGAAAGGGGCAGTTAGGAACATTAGTTATAGTGTTGTTACCAACGAAGGGTTTGATGTCGAATTAAGCAATGACCCAACGTCAATTTAGTAGGAGAATGAGGCAGTTGAAAACATTAATTATAGTGTTGTTACCAACAAAGAGTTTGACGACAAAGTGGACAATGGTTCGACATTTAATTGGTCAGAAGGGGGCAGTTGAGAGCATTAATTACAATGTTGTTACCAACGAAGGGTTTGACGTTGAACTGACAAAGGTTCAACGTTTATTTAGTCAAGAGGAGGGGGTAGTTTGGGACATTAATTACAGCGTTGTTACCAACGAAGGGTTTGATGTCCATTAGTGCATATTCTGACGTCTAATATTTGCCTACAAATACCACTATTATTCCATTGTTTGATCTAATAGAGTTTTCCTCTTAAACATATTAGGATTCATTTTTTTTAATTTTCTTAAAGATGTTTGTTACCTTCATATTTCAGAGTAAAATGTAATGAAATCTTATTATAAGAAACATCTTCATGAAATTTAAAAAATGGGTCACAATATGTTTGATTGTAAAACTTTTTTAACAGATTGACGTTGGATGTTTTGATATTCCGACGTCAATATGCTTCATCAATATCAACAAAGCTCTAAAGATACAAAACCTATGCACAAATATGAAAATCATTCAAGCAAGACAAAAGGCATCTTCAGAAAACTTAAATCGTAGGTGAATATATGTGCAGTGGAACCTTTGTTCAAATTGACATATAAATTAACATTAGATTTTGTTATTATCTGACGTCAATTACCTTCGAGGATTTGAAAAGCTCCTCTATTAGTACAAAAATTATGCACAAATATGAAAACCAAACCAACCAAACCAACCAAAGAAGCATAAGATATGTAAAATGGAGAAACTACTTGAAATCTAGATTTTGTTAACTCTTGCCTCTAACTTTCCATCACACCTTCAAAGTTCATAAAAACTTTTCCTAGAGATGATAAATCAACGACAAAGAAAAACCTTGTTTTTATGAACTTCAAGGAGTTTATAGAAATTCAGATAGAGAAAATTAACAAAATGAAAGTTGGTTCCAAAAGATCTTTAGGGAAACGAAAGTTTGGTGAATGGATGTGTAGGCTTTACAAAGGATCTGAAAACTCTTTTTGGAAAAGGAAATTGTGGGGAATAAGAAGCGTTTCGGATAAATTTATTTTGTTGTGGACATCTGCGGTTGCCTACGCAAACGTTATATTTTTACTCAAGGTATAATATAACGATGAAGATGGTGTTAACCAACGTTAAATGACGTCGATTTTGATGTGTTCAGATATCATTAAGTAAATTACGTCAAAATTTTGAGAGTTCATATGTTTAAGTTATTGCATTTATTTACAACAATGTCACCTGTCATTTTTAACGTTGATTTTTTTGTTCGCAAGACATTGTTGTCTTATTTTGCACTAACAAATGTATGTAATCAATTAAAATAAAAAATATAATCAATTATTTTTAATATAAATAAACATATGATATAATTATATTTTCTATTATAATGAAATAAGTAATTCTAATAAATATTAAAATAATAAATAAATTTTTTATTAATTTTATAATTTTACCTATTAAAATAATTTTTTTATTCACCGTTATCAAATAATTTCAAACTTTTATCTCATTTATCTATGTTTTTCATTATTCTTTTCTCAATTCAAATAACTTCACTTTTACCTCCTTTACTCACTAATTTTTATTTCTCCCAAATTCACCCTTTCATCCAAACACAAATTTAGTTTCAAAGATCAATTGAAAAATAGCATAATTGTAAAAGCTAAACTTAAGAAATTAAAATATTTTTGTGCGGAGAATTTCAAAATTTAGATCGAATGGTAAACATTTGGAGATAAAATTATATATATATATATATATATATATATATATATATATATATATATATATATATATATATATATATATATATATATATATATATTAAATAAAAAAAATTAAAAGGACGGCTTATAATTATAATTTTGTGGGAGTATTATAACTAAGAATAGGTGCCTTAATAAGAAACAAAATCAATAATTAATAATGAAACATATTTATTAACATGTCAGTTTATTTAGTGTGATTAAATTATATGATATGTTTTTATTTAATGTAATTCAAGTCTATCTTTTATAAAATAAAACTATTATTATTTTAAATATAAATAATGGGTACCCTTAAATTTCAGCATTAAAACCTAACAAGTTTAAATAAGCACATCAAAGTAGTAACGTGAGTGGGTATTGGGCCAAGAAGTACTGGAAATCAGAAAGGGCAATAAAGGGGAAAAACGGAAATTTATTTATGCGGAGTGCAGGAGGAAATATGTGGAGGTGCAGTAAGAAATTACCATCCCAAAGTGGGCTTGGGTAGGTAAAGTGGGCTGCACAGTGTCTCGGTGGATTAACCAACGACACGTAAGTAACCCTTTCCCTCTTACACTTTCCATCCTAATGCACAAAACTCATATTTCTCTCTCTTCTCTGCGCTTTGCCCTAACCAACCTCCACAGATCTGTTACCTCCATTTTCAGTAAGCTTCTCCTTTTCCCTGTTCCACCAATTACAATATGTGAAACCCTTCATCCTAACCTTCTCTCTCACCTTTTCTATTTTTAATTTCGGCTTCCTATGGAATGCTGCACGGTTCACTATTTTAAGGATAAGCGGTTTGCTATTCAAGCTGTCTTTTTTATTTTGTGTTCACGATCTTTTCTTCTTCTTCATCGTTAAATCTCATGTTTTGGATTTTTATCTTTCTGGATTTTTCGTGTGTCTTGCTCGAGCTGAAGTGGCATGCTTGAATTCTGGACCTTAAATTGTAAGTAATGGTCACTGTGCTTTGCGTTGAGTTGAACGTGGATTTAATTTTGATGGGACGTAGGGAGGTTGGTATCGTTAATCTTCTTCCCCTGGGGTGGTCCTGTGACGGGAAAGGAATCGAATTCAACTCTATTTTGTCAGGGATTTGATACACGTTGTGGTTGTTTGTTGATTCAGCTTCTTGTGGATCTTCAACATATTCTCTTCAATTTATAGTGGACCTGTATTCTGATATGTTGGATATTAGTGGAACCTACTTTATGGACTATAGTTTCTGTTAATTTTCTGTTGTTGTTTTCATCCTAGACCGTTTGGTTGGCGTTGTGAATAAGACGGTAAAAGTTATTGTGAAACATATGACGCAGACTCTGGAATATTATTTTTCCAATTTAGAGGAATATGCTTGAAGAAAATGCTAAGATACAACCTCCTCCCGAATTCTAATTGTTTGTTTGACTAATATAATGGATTTATAATAATTTAATCTTTGGGAACTTATTCTTTCTGAAGCCTTGTTAGACATCTGACCAAATAAAAAGAATATGTAAGTGGTTTGCTTAGTCTAGTTCTAATTTTATTTTCTATGTGAGTTGTTGTTGTCCATTTATTTGGCTGCACCGAAATTTATGTTCTCCAATGTGGCTGGAGTCTCTTTCATTTTGTGTTTTTTGCTGATATATTATTCGTTTAGTGGAAAAGATAAGTCTCAATTAGTATGAGTGTGTGAAGATTATTAATATGAAGGGTTTTTATTTGCAACTTGAAGTTGCTTCTCACTCTGGAGCTATGCAAACAGACACAAAATGCATTAAAAGGCATTTAATGTAGCCAAGATTATCCTAGAAGAAAATAGTTGTATGTCTTTTGGTTTGCGCCTGGTATCATGTAATATAAGTTTTAGAAACCATTTATAAACTTGTTAACGGTAGATGGCTGTGTTTTCCTGGTTTTGTTTGATTTGTTTGTATGGATACTTTGGGGGATGTCCAGTTAGGGTACCTATTCTGATTATGGATTTTTTGGCAATGATTTGGATTGACTTAAACAATTTTCTAATAACGTGCTTTTTAACCCCTGACGTACTATTCATTCTTCTCATACCAGAAAAAAAAATGCACATGTGGCTAACTTTCTCTAACCCTTTTTCATAGTTCATATTTGACAGCATTTCATTTTTAATTCCTATTGAGTTGCCAAAAGTGCGAGTTCACTTCACTCTTGTCTTTTTCTAAAATGTGTATTTTTCTTTTAGTTTTCCTTTATTGCAGTGCAATTCTGTTTTGGGAGGATTCCTAGTTCTCTTGCATTTCATTCTCTGCGTGGTTGTTCCATGAAGTTTGTCCTAACACTGAACTTTTGTAGGTGCCTCGCTTTTTTTAAGGCATTACAAGTTGTAGATACAGTTACTACTCAATATGGAGCTGAGTACTATAAAAGATGCTTTCGAACGTGTTACTAAGAAGCAAACGTTATCTTGTTCCAAGACTCAAGAAGCGATTGATCATATCCGACACGAAATTGAGAGTGTTTTAGATACAATTCAGTCAGTGAATAATGCTGACCATGAACTTGATTACAAAACCGTCATGAGTGAGCTCAAGGCCAGTTTACTTAAAGCTGCTCCGCTTTCTCAAATGGAAGGTACACAAAAAGAACTCAACAAGTATGGAAAACTTCTTGAAAAATATTTCAATCCTGATATATCCAAGGCTTACAGAAATATCGACATTGATATTCATACATTAAACCAAATAATTGCCAACCATTTTTACCGGCAGGGCCTTTTTGAGATAGGGGACAATTTCATGAATGTGGTTGGAGAGCCTGAATCTGCTGCCATTATGAAATCCCCATTCCTGGAAATGTATCAAATACTTGAAGCCATGCAGAATCAGAACCTAGAGCCAGCCCTCAACTGGGCTGCCACTAATAGTGACAAGCTTGATCTAAGTGGATCTGATATTGTGTTGAAACTTCACACAATGCAATTTGTGAAAGTGCTTCAAAATGGAAGTAGAGAGGAAGCCCTTAGCTATGCTCGAACACACCTTTCCCCTTTTGCTTCCCGTTACATGACTGAGATTCAGAAGCTTATGGGTTGTCTTCTATGGACCGGAAAGCTTGATCGATCTCCTTACCATGCGCTACTATCGCTATCTAACTGGGATAAGTTGGCTGAGGAACTTAAAAGGCAGTTCTGCAATCTTCTGGGTCAGTCCTACAATAGTCCGTTGAGTGTGACTGTAGCAGCAGGCATCCAGGTTTTGCCATCTCTCCTCAAATTTATGAGCGTCATGGCAGGGAAGAAGCATGAATGGCAGTCCATGAACCAGTTACCTGTACCAGTTGAATTGGACAGCGAGTTCCAGTTTCATTCTATTTTTGTTTGTCCTGTCTCAAAGGAACAAGCAACTGGAGATAACCCTCCGATGTTAATGGCCTGTGGCCATGTCCTCTGCAAGCAGTCTATATTGAAGATATCAAAGAACTGCACAAAAGTGTTCAAGTGCCCATATTGCCCCTTTGATATTGATGCAGGACAATGCAGGCAGCTATATTTCTGATATCAATGGATTCATATGAAACTCTTGTATAAACTGAATCATGTGTTAGCATAGGTGTAACCGTACATGGCGCATGCAAAAAGCCAATTCCTTGTTGTGATGTCTGTATTTAATAAATTTGTTGTAAATAGAAATTCTTTTTAATTTGGATATGTGCAGCAAGTCCTTCGTTGATTAATAATCACCAGCAATCATTTGAATAACCTCTGATACTCAAGTTAGATTTTCCTCTCCTAATTGCTTGAACCAATGAAGGAAAGTAATGTCGAATCTATCTCAACAAACAAAAGAAAACCGCAGAAGAAGAAAATCTATAGATTCAAGTGATCGATCAGGCCACCTCATAAAAGAATTTTCTAATTACTCTGATTGTTTAATTTACTAGACAGCATTATACATTATAATTAGTTTATATCCTTTGAGTTGATTCTGTTTTGAAAAACTTGTATTGCTGACGAAATATGGAGAGACTTAATGAACAAATAATACTCGTGGTTCAGTAATCTTGTATATGATAAGATTATTGTTATTACCTTGAAGAGAGATAGAAAATACTAGCAAGTAGCAACTAAGTAATGAGCAGGTTTTTTGCTGGTAGAAAAGATCCGACATAACTTGCATTGTAAGCGAATTACTATAAAAAGATTGTATATTTTCTACTCTATGTTCAAACAATTGTCATTTTCCCTTCTTTCCTCTTTTAAGGTTCCGAATGAACTATTTTCGCCACCTTCTCTTAGATGAGTGGTTCTGCTATTGTGTCTACTGGAATATTTCCGAGTTAGTACTCCACGGATCAATTCTTCGTTTATGTCACCTTTAACTATTTCAAGTTACTTTAGCCATTGGTAGAGTAGCAATAAACAAAGGATGTGTATTACTCTAATTGAAATTTAGTTTATATAATGTAATCATGTTATTAAGAGATTACGTCTATTGTCATTCTAACAAAATTGTCTAGAGAAAATCTTAGGACACTACTATTTTATTAAAGGAAAATATCTTTTTAACAATTCTTTTTACAACTTTTTTACAACCGTTTTTGTGGTAGTTCATGATTAGTCCGTTTCAAATATATGGACCAATAAAATAGTGACACATATTCTATTATAAAAAAAATTATTAACATATCATAGTCCTTTATTAAAATATTTTTAAAGAGTTTATAAAAGAGTTATACTTCTATAGAATTTGAACCTCTTAGATCATGTTAGTACATTATATCACTGACAAATATAAAAAAAAATTAAATAAAATTTCTTTTCAACTTATTATCTCCGTACCAATGTAGAAACATTCATTTTCCTTACCAGGCTTTGAAAATTATTTCAGAAAAATATTATTTTAATTCCCGAAAATGTAAAGTATTATCACATTTTTTAGGCTAAGGAAATTCAAAATAAGTCCCTAGACTAGCAAATAAGTATATAATTAATTAATTATAGCCTCTTTAGCTATTAAATATATCTTATTATAAATTTTTAATTAAAGTGATTGATAAGGGGTTGATAAATAAATAAATTTGGAAAAAATATAATTTTTATAATTAAGGGGTTGATAAATAAATAATAAAGAATTAAAAATTAATGGTTAAATATGTTTTTCAGTCTCTGAATTTTAACGGAAATTGTAATTTGTCCTTATTTCAAATTTTGATACATTTTGGTTCCAAACTTTAAAAATGAATGAATATAGTCATTTTAATTCAACTAAGTTAAATTTTTTAACGTGACAATGTATTTCAATCTAGCATTTGAGTTGTTTATACTGTTTGATACATTTTCTTTCAATGTTAGTCGGGGATGTTATTTAACAAACCAAAAAAAAATTAATGTTATTGGGTTAAAAAGACTATATTAATTCCTTTTTAAAGTTTGAGGACCAAAATGTATCAAAGTTTGGGTTAGAGATGAATTTCAATTACGAAATTTCTTCTTGTACCCCACATTTTCCAAAATTTCAATTATTCCCTTAGTGTAATTATATATTTGAATTACTTAATACATAACTATTTTGGATTATACAATCCATAATGCAAAATTTACATTCCAAATTATATAATTTATGATGCAAATTTACATTCTAGATTATATAATTTATAATGCAAAACTACAAGAAATATGCTGATTACCGAAGGATTATTACCGAAGGCCTAGAGACCTTCGATAAAGTTGATATACCGAAGGATTTAGCGACGGTCATGTAAGATGGTGATTACCGAAGGCTTTTCCCTTTCGGTATTGGGCAACGAATTTACCGAAGGCTTTTGCCCGTTGGTATAGGCATTCACTTAATGAAATCAGAATTTGGGATTTCCCTCTTCCATTTTCCCAAATACTCTCCTCGCGAAACCTTCCCCCAAACTTTCACTCCCAATTTGTCAGGTCCCCGCTTTCCACTCTCCCCGCCCTAATCTTTGTCTCATTCTCTCGTTCACAATCCGAAACCATCATTGCCATTGTTTCTCACTTTCTCGAGCTCCTCTTTCTCTACGAGGGTGATTTGATAGTGTTAGGAGGTGTTGTCGCTGCGTTAAGGGTTTGTGTCGCGACGTGGGCAGAGCTTCTAGCTGGCAAGGGAGGCTAATCCAGGGGCTGTGTAATGAAGTGGCTTTCGCTGCGTGAGAAGGGCTTCGCGAGAGAGGGTATCAAAGGTGCTAATACATGGGTTGTCACTGCCGTAAAGGTGAATATTTCTTTTGTGAATAGGGTTTTCGTGGTTTAACTAGGCTTTACTTCATGGTTTCTTTTGGCATTTTAGCTGTCTTTCACTAGCTATGAATATGTTTGGGAATTTCTACACTTGATGAAAAGGTGTGGGAGTTAAATGTACAATTTAAAGAAGTAAGGTAATGGTACCCAACAAATTTAACTTATAAATCTCATGTCCAAGCTACATTACAGTCTGCCTGTCAGATTTGTAGGTCTAGTAGTTGTTTTTGCTAGACATTGAGTAATATAGATGGGTAACTTGGCTGAGAGGACCACTTGTGAGATAAATATATATTTTTGGTGAAGCCTCTGATAAGAACTGACAGAAAAATGATGATTATTGATGTTTGGTATTATTTGCAAACATGCATTGGTTGTATAAAGCAGATAGAGAGGAAGAAATTTGGAGAAATGATTTTGACAAAATAGCTACTGAAGCAACTTTTGGAGCTTGAGTATTTGTTAGAGTTGGTAGAACTGAAATGGGGTCCAACAGTTGATGTTTAAGAATAATTTGTCGTCTTCTCAGACATGATAGGTTTGATAGGATAGTTCAGTAAGGATATATTTTGCATTAAGTGCTTTTGCCTTCGGTAATTAACGAAGGCTTTTGCCCTTCGATAATTACCGAAGGCTTTCGCCCTTCAGTAATTACCGAGGGCAATCTGGCCGTCGATAAAAGGTCATTACCGACGGCTTCTGGCTATTTTCGAGGGATTGTGGCCTTCGGTAATGCCCTTCTTTTTTGTAAATTACATTCCGGATATGGATGTCAAAACGGGTTAGCCTAGCCCGTTTTTCACCCACCAAAATCGGGTCTGGTCGGGCCAGTCTGACGTATGAAAACAGATTGAGAAGTTAGACATGTCTTTCCTAATATGGATACTAATTTAATAACAATTAACTTTAGAAACAAAAAAAAAACAATTAGTTACTATAGTAACTTATTTAGATACCAATTTATAAAGTAAACATTATTGGTATCTAAAATAGTCTCTCTTTTTATTGAATATAGTGAAAAATTATATATGAGATTAATCTTCCTTGTGTAAAACATACATATAAGTTATTACATTTATAATGAAAGAAATATGGGCGAAACCCAAAATACAACCTAAAGAATAATAACAAAGTAATAGAAAATAAGTAACTCAAGATAAAAGATAAATATAAGATATCTAATAATTTAAGATATCTAATATTTTCCCTCAAACTAGTGGATATAAATTATATATACTAAACATGTTACAAATATAATTAATTATTGGTCCTTGTAAAGACTTAGTAAAAATATATGTTAACTAATCACTTGAGTTAACGAACTCAATCTTGATATCTCCATATACAATCTTTTCTCAAATAAAATGATAATTAATCTCAATGTGTTTGGTCATCTCATGAAATATAGGATTAGAACTAATATGAAGAGTAACTTGATTGTCACATGTAAATGTCATTTGAGTGACATATCTAAGTTATAACTCTTTGAGCAATTTCTTAAGCCAAACAAGTTCACAAGTGGTTAAGGCCATAACTCTATGTTGAACTTCTACACTAGATCTTGGCACAACACTTTGTTTCTTGCTTTTTTAAGAAATCAAGTTACCACCAATAGAGACACAATATCCAGAAGTAATTATTCTATAAGAAGGATATCATGCACAATCAACATCTAAATAAAAAATAACTCTTGTATGGTTATTGGAACCATATAACCACCATTTCCCAAGAGATCCTTTGGTATATTTTAATATATTGATTTCTAATTATCTTTATTTAAGGAATTAAGAAATTGGCTTACCACACCGACTGCAAAGGAAATGTCAGGATGAGCATAATTCAATTTTCTGACTAATATTTCATACAGCTCAGGATCTAACATAGGCTTCTCCTAATTTGGTAGGAGTTTGGTATTAGGATCCATGAGTGTGTTAACTGATTTTGAATTCACCAATCCAGTTTCTTTCAAAATATCCAATTCATATTTTTCGTGAGATATAACAATACTATCATTGGATTGTGTCACCTCAATACCCAAGAAATATCTAAGTTTGTTAAGATCTTATGTCTGAAAATTGTGACAAAGATGTTGTTTCATATGAAAGATGTCATACTTGTCATTATCGTTAAGAACGATGTCATAAATATATACTATCAAGTAGACACATCCAACACTTGAATGACGATAACAAATTTAATGATTTGTCTCACACTGCGTCATACCAAATTGTTGAACAATGTTGCTAAATTTTCTAAACCAGACCCTTAAGAGAATGTTTTAGGCCATATAAAGATTTGCAAAGACTATATACCAATCCAGAACTTTCATCAATAATGAGGAACCTAAGTAGAACATTATTAATCACTTTTTTAGTAATATGATCAACATACCACTGACTCTTAAGCCAAAGTTTAATGTTTGATGCCCAAGTTGCATAATTAGTGTCCTCTAACTTATCAATAGATAAATTCACAATGACATAGTTATTATATATGAACGGTCAGATCCACTAGTGACAAAAGAGAGATTAGAAAGATACAACAATGAAAAAAAGCCATACATGAACATGAGAGAGAGAAATCCTAAATATTCAAGTTTCTCCAATCAAGACAACAAGTCCAAATCCATATAGAAGAAACCATGATGAGTCCAGAGAAGGTAATAAGAGCCGGAGAAGGCGACACTTGTATCGCCAAGTCTAATTGGAGAAAACGACGTCTGTGAACTTCAACCGACGTGTGGGAGAGCGTTTGGACTCTGATGGTGGTGATATCGACGTGTTGGGTCGCCTGGCCGAGATGAGCATAACTGTAACATCCCAAAAATATAGCACACAACTATATACAGGTGTCAACATTTAATAATATGATAGAACAATTACTACAATAAGAAAGTCAAACTTACATTTATTACAAAAATAACCATAAAATTTTTCGAACTATACAAGAGCTTCCTATACTGCTACCGAATGTTCATCATATAACCGAATGGTTATATTTACAGAACAAAAATAGTGAACGTCGATTCACCAAAACTATCTATACTATATGACCGAACGGTCATCTCCTATTCAGTAGGAGTCTCACCGTCCAGCTCTTGTTCTAACGTAAGCCCTTCCCCTTCTGCTCACATCCAACAAGGATGATCATTGCAATAGAAAACCGAACAACAACATGGATAAAAACATAAAATAAGGGTAAGCTACTACAATTCAATTAAGCATGCATTCGTACATGAAATAAAACTACAAATCATTACAGACCGAACGCTATAGCATACAAGAGCCAACGTAGATATCACACATAACTTGAATATCATAATTCACGTACGACTGACACTTGACTTGACCATCCGGATTGTATGAATACGTAGCTTGAGGCCGTTCGTGCACTCGGGTGGTGTAGTAACTGGAAAACCATCAGCTGCCACCCGAGGTTAGTCTGTTATAACTCACCCAAGAACCTATGGGCTAGGACCTCCCGCCATTCTCACACAATGACTTACCCATCTCTACTTGAGAACCGGTAATCATCAGAATATCAGGATGAACTCCGTGAATTTCACTATCCGTAGTCATACTTTACTACAACATTATCCTTACACTGAGACATTCCTCTCCGGAATTCTCTTCCACATTACTTGAAACATAAACTTTTACTTGAATACCAATAATACTTCCCATACATAATAGATCATTGCTATACATAAGCAAGCAGCACCAATCCATAACATCAGCATTGAAAGATCAAACCACATTTCATATAAGAAGATCAAACGCTCAAATAACACCACCCTTAATTACAAACGAACGAAAAGGATCTAAACAACAGACGAATATAACCTAACGTTTATTTAATAGATAGGACTTTAACATGAGCCGAACACAGCTTAAGAATAGAACACTCGAATTAAACCAAATACTTAATATAAGACCGAACCATATTTAACTATCCTCAATACTAGAACGAACGGTATTTCACTATCCTCAAAGTAATAACTAACGATATTCTACTATTCTCAAAACAAGAACGAACGTTATTTCACTATCCTCAAAGTAATAACGAACGATATTCTACTATTCTCAAAACAAGAACGAATGCTATTTCACTATCTGACAAAACCGAACGCTTAAAGCTTATACTGAACACTTATAATTACTCTTACAAACTATTCATCAAACCTAATACTTTTAAGGAAACCGAACGTTAATACCTTTTAGTTGAAATACACCTAAACTGGTATCCGATCATAAACGAACGTATTTTAAGCCTAGTCCCATTACGAAGTCTACTAATAATAATATATGAGCTATCACAAACTAAAATACCTAATCCAATAAGACTGATTATAAATATATATAACCATCAAAACTTAATATATTTATCACTCCCTATAAACCGAACTATTATACCCTGGTAAGGCTAGACTGCTAACTCTATTGATAACTTATTCCCTGACCATAACCAAACGGTTGAGACCGAACACCCAACTATTTTACATAATTTTTGCAGAATCCTTATAGACTTATACAGAACCACCAAAAATCCAGAAACATGCATTTCATACACTCATATACAATTCATCAATCAACTCATTCCATATATACACAAAATCATCACATGCATAATTAAATTTAATAGCTTCCCTTACCTCTAAGCGTGACCGAACATTCACATAGGCAGAATACGGGTTCACCACTATGGTTTCTTCTACCCTTAAAGCTCACCGATTTCAAAACTATACCAGAGTAAAGGACCAACACACTATCATAATTAAATATGAAAAGGTGATCAACTCAAGCAGCCAAAAACTAGGCTTGCATGCACAGAAAAACCACTTGATTGAGAGAGATGAACTTACCAGTCCAGAATCCGAAATTGATCGGTTCAAACGGACGCCCTCGACGCTAGGAAAGTAGAAATGGTGCCTGAGTGGTGATCGGAAGAAGGAAAGATGAGGATTTCTTAGAGAGAAGTAAGAGCTTTTTAGAGAGAAGGAGGAGAAAATAGTTTCAGAGATTTGGAGAAGAAGGTAAGCATGCAGAAGTGGCGTGAACTTTTGAAAACCCAGAATTTTACTCTTACCGTCATTAGCGAACGGCCAGCCTCTTGCTGCCACCTGTTTTCCACTCTCTGATTTCCAGCTCTCTTCCTTGACATTTGGCTTCCACTCAAATGGGGTTTTTAGTGGGTTTTAAATGGGTTCTGACAATAACCATGTGGAGATCGATCAAAACTAAAACTCTAGTGACAGTGACAGCGGTAGTGGACAAGGGCAACAAGATTTTTTCAAAATAACCTTAAGCTCTAGATACCATATTGAATATAGTAAAAAACTATGTGTAAAATTAATCTCCCTATGTAGACAATACATATATGTTACTTTATTTATAAGAAATATGAACTAAATCCAAAATACAAACTAAAAAAATACTAGTTAAGCAACAGAAGTTAAGTAACTGAAGATAAAAAATAAATGTAAGATATCTAAGATATATAATAATATAAGATATCTAAAATCTAAGATATCTAACAATTATGAATAAAAAATTATAATTGATTTGTTTATTGGAGTATAAATTTGTCTCTAACATTACTTATCAAGTTTTAGCTATTAAGAAATTAATGTTTAAATGAATCTCTAACTTTTAATTTTAGTGGTTGTGTAGATTTAAGAAAATTCACATTTAATTATGTATTTATTTTAGTTGGAATAGCAATATTTTGGAAAAAATACAAGACACTTTGTTGTTGTATCTATCATATAAATTGAATTTATTACATGTTTTGAAGTCATTATTAAGGCTAATTGACTATGAAACTTTATTTCAAGTTTTGGAATTGTCAACAATATTGTTTGATTGTTAAAAGTTCATTGTGATAACTTTGCATAGTTGCTTTTATTCTACAAATGTACAAATGACATGTATTGAAAGGATGCTAAGTATATGGAAATAAAGTACTTCGCCATAAAACAGAAAGTTTGAAAAAAAAAAGTGTCAATAAAACATATTATAACAAATCTTATGATAAATAATCCCTTACTAAATATATTTTCTTTCAAAACATTTATTGAACATGTTGAAAATATAAATTTTATTATTAGGAATAATTGTTTAGTATTATGTTTATTTTATTAGTTTATTGACATTTTGATATTACCTCATTTTTGTGATTGTATACATAATTGTACAGAGTAATGCAAACAAGTACGTATTAATTAAAGACAATTTTGTTGAATGAATCATGTGTGTGTAATGATGTTCATATTAAGGAGAAGTTAAATTTGTGACACGTAAAAGGAACCATGTCAATTGAGTGACCTTAACCACCATAATTTAAATTAGTTTTTGTTCTTAATTATGAAATTATGAAGTACCTAGTGATTTGACTAATAATTTTAACTAAGCATAATTTTTATGTTTAAGTTACCATAGTTCATTTTTCACATATCATAAGGTAACATGGACAAACTTCTCTTCCTCCACACACGTATTGCACCATCTCATCTTATATGTGAAAAAAAGTATAAAACAATTTCACCCTCTTAAATGACCACTAATATTATCTTTGTCTTTACTCTTAGAAGAAAAGTTATAAAAAAAGAACGACTTTGATAATAAAATAGAGGTTAAGATACTTCATCACCCTTGTTAAGATCTGTTTTTAGATGTACCCAATGTAAAAAGTTGATTTAATATCATACTATCTCTTTAGTTTGTTTATTTATTCATTAATAACATATACAATGTCACATTAGTTAAATGAGAAAAATATAATATTTTTATGTTTTATACGAGTCACTCATTAAAAAATCGATAAATAAATAATAAAGAAGTAAATGATAAATAAGTTAAAAAACAATTTTTGATGATAAAAAAATTTGAAAGAGTTAATACTCACTTAAAATCTCTTCTTGACATATATGTATGCTCCTTTAAAATTTTATCCATAAAAATAACAATGAAAAATAAAGAGTTAGTTGATCTTATTCAACTATTTATAAAACATGTATGAGAAAATGTAGAAATACTCTTCTTCTAACGTGTATGTGAGAATTAATAATTTGAGGAGCTGCTTTTGATTTTTAAGTTTATTTAATTATTAGAGAAGTATTATACTTTTACAGTTTGAGCAAAAGTATTTACTTGGTAAACATTTATGCTTAGAAGTAAGGAAGGAAAAAAAAGTAGCTTTATGAGAAATTTGATATTATATAATAGGTCCTTTGAGATGCAGAATCGAAAAGTAAGAAGTAAAGTGGTTGAATTGTGAAGGGCACTTTAGTTGAGTAAATTAAGGAAATCCTTAGTGTAGTGTAGTCCCAAAAGTGAAGGAGAAACGGCCCCAAAGGGACCAACCAAAACATAAACTTTAGTCTTAACCTTCATTCTCATTCCCTTTTCTCTCTTTCACATCACATATATGGATCTACCCTTTCTCTCTTTTCCCATCTTTCTACTCTCATTCCATCATTTACCAAACACCTATAACATACATAAGGACTCCAACACTACCATACCAATAAATTATCATTACAATAAATTCAAACCTTATACTTTTATAACAAATAATGTGAAATCTGAACAATAATTTGAGCAAGTCCTTCGCATTATGGCATGAATAAACTAGAGTGAGAGAAAGAAGCATGTTGGTACCAAAATGCAAAATTTGTAGCCTGATCATACTTGAAGATAAAGCTTAAAAAGTGACATGCTGGAATATAATGATTAGTATTTCATATTAAGAATCCGAGGGACCAATTATGGAGCGCATTAAAGCAGCTTTTAGCCAAACCACATGGGGTTGAGTTTTGAGAGTAAATTGGAATTGAAATTGAAGAAGATTTTTGACTAATTTGTTGGCGTTATTAATTTTGAGTATGGAGTGGGGTGTGTTGGATCTGGGTCGTAAGTTAGCTGGGATCCCAAAATTTGCAGCATCGACATGATTTCGTTGGTGACAGAAAACAAAGCGAATGCGAAAATGGCATTGATGATTTGACGCACCATCTTAACATTTGTTTGTATTACACACACCACACACTTTTTCTTCATACAGACCTGACACGTCACACTAGGAAGCTCGATAACCAGATAAGCATTTCCAATAAAAGTTAGGGTACGATTACATGAATCTGATTATACAAGTACGCAACTTTCAAACAAGACTTTATCATAAAAAAATGTGCATAATGAAAAGAAGGAAGAGAACATGCACGCACCTCCTCCCCCCTTTTAATTTCCTTTCTCATTGGTCTCATACTCTCTCTCATCATAATTTTACTTGCTTGCCATAACTTGGCATTTTTCAAGTTATTGTTTGGCACCATGGGAGCAAAACCCCACTGCCTTGTAGTGCGCCACACATGAGTGGCACCAAGCAAAATATACAAGATAAGCTCTTGGGTGTCATAAAAAATCTCACTTCAGATAGCTCCAATTCTTACATATTCTTAAAAGAATTTGAAAGTTAAAGAGCAATGTGTATGTAATGCCAAAAAAATTCCAAAGTACTTGACATCGTCCTTTGTCTAAGTCTGAAATGAGACCCACAAAACAAAAGCCATTGCTGCCTGTCACTAGTTTTGTACATTTCTTTGATTAGACCCAATAATGGCACCTTCAATTAAGAATCAGGTACATTTGAAAACAAAAGGAGAAAAGCTACAAACCCAATTAAATTCATTTCTTATTTCCAATTCCAATCTCATTTCATTTGGCTATCACATTCGCTTCCTTTTCTCTGAAGGAAAGGCCCTGACCGTCAACTACTGCTTGTCCCTATTAGGCCACTCTTGTACAATTCCCCATCTCCATTCTTATATTTAAATTTACCTTCTTTTTTTTTCACAATTCCATCTTTAATTTCTCTTTTCTCGACAGGGCACCGTTAAAATATGAAATATTGAACAGTTTAGAATAGTATGAATATTTATAAATAATAAATTATCAGAGAAAAAAAAAGTGGAAAGATTGATGCTTTACAACTTTCTTAACCATGCATAAACATGAAAACGGTATTTTTATTATTGACACTTTATTTTATTTTTTTGCCTCTACAAACTACAAAAATAATAAATACATTAAAAAAATACACTTAAAATCTGGCATCCTCGAAGCCATGTAAGTCACTGACTCTGTTCATGGACTTTCTCATAATAGCTACTTTAGCCAGTTTCTCGGCTACTCTCCAAGCCGACATCGGCGTGACCGGCTCTCCTTTTTCCTCCAACCAACTGCTTCCGAGATTTAACTTTTGGCTCCTCAAATCGGATTGTTCGGCTTCGAGCCAGCTCAAACAGTCATCGTCCTGTTCACGGCTCAGAGACGCTCGAGCTGATGATAGCAAATGAAGCGCACCAGACACATCATTGCGAGCCACCATCCGTCTCGACTCGGCTATTGCTCGAGCGCTGACGTGGCAACGCCTTAACCGCTCGATCCTGGGATCGCACGATCGAACAGTGTGGGGTCGCGGAACGATTAACTCACGCTCCTTGGAATTAACAAGCTCTTGAGTGAAGGGGTCAAGGTGGGAGCACTGTACGGATATAAAACGGAGGTGGGACCCACGAGAAGCTGTGCCAGCTGGCACTTTAAACTCCACCAGCAATTCTCTCTCCTCAGCCGCGCAGAGATCGCCGAGGGCGACGGAATTCGGCGAGAAAGCATCGGTGCAACCCTTGGCCACAGAGTATACGGCAGCGATCTCCGCCGGGGCCGAACGAGAAGCTAATTTTAATTCAAGTTTAAAGTCCTCTGCCACCACGCTCAACAAATTCCCAACGCGTGTCGCGAAATCGGAGTCATGCTGCGAGTCGTCACACGCGCCTTCGTGAGAGTATCTGAGGGAACGCACCGCGAAGCGCGTGGTGGATAACCGCTGATCCTCGTGGCCGTTTGTGAAGAGAATGATTTTGGCAACGGTGTTCTTCTGCCGTCGATCTTCCAGAACCTTCACAGCTTTCTTCAGCGCGTCGTTTCTAGCCGGTGTTCCGCCGCGCTGGAGCTCGCCAGCAACAAGCGCGTCGACGACTCGCCGCGCTGCCGTCTGACCGCGCCCGGTCATCCTCCGCAGTGGAAACAGCCTTTTCGACGCACCAGAGAATGCGACGATGGAGAGACGGTCGGCAGAGCCAAGCGAGGAGATCACAACTTCCATCGAACGTTTCAGCATCCGAAGCTCCTTACTGGAGACAGGGTTTCCGACGTCGAGCACCGTGACAAGGTCCACAGGCGGTCGACTCGCCGCAGCTTTGCGCGGCCTAGCCATCACCTTGAACAGAGCAACAAATGTCTCGGAGCTCCGATTGGATGCGACAATCGCAGCCTCTGAAGCGAAGCTGGCGTCGATGTTTCTTGTTCTGAGCGATGAGGAGACATGAAAGCTTTCTGGTTCACGATTTTGTTCTTCCTCTTCCTCTTCCTCTTCTTCGTTGGATTCAGGTATGGGCTTGAAACGCGAGACCGAAGTTGGCGACATTAGTGGCTCGTCGTCGCTGTAGTTGTTTATCTTAAACGACTTGGTGGTTTTGGTGTGGTGTGGTTTGTCTTCATCCGCGGGTTGAAGTTGGCTCCAGTTAGCATTGCAAACGGGGCAGGTGTGGATTCGGTGTTTTTTGACGTGAGCTGCTATGCATGGGAAGTGAAAGACGTGAGAACACTCTGCAGTGAAAATTGCCTTTCCTTGGCCGGTTTTGACAGTCTGCGTGCAGATTCCGCATGAGCTCTGCACAGAGAAATTAGAAGAAAGGGTTAGAAGAAAATTGAGAATGAATAAAGAGCAAGAGCGTAGAGTAGAGTGTGGGTTTCTTAATTACTTTGGATAAGCGTGAGGAGGGTCTGGGGGAAGAGGGAGTGAAGAGGTGAAACGGCGTGGGAGATGGTACTGTAGCGTTGTTGTTGCATTGGTGCTTGGAGAGTGGTGAATTGGTTCGGCAACGGAGGGTGGGGCGAGATTCTGAGTGTGGAATTGACGATGGAGTGGAGAATAGTGAGAAAGTGGATGTGATTTTGGGAGTTGGATGTGTGTTCTCGTAATCAGAATTGTTTTCTGGTAATGGGTTGGTGTTTTCGGGCATTTTGTTGGATGTGCAAAACGTCCTTCTCCATCCAGAAACCATGATTCTCACAACACACTCTCAGGATTTTGATGGTTTTGTTTTATGGAAAGGTTGAATTGGAGAAAAGCTTTTCCACTCCAAAGTGGCCGATAGAAAGGCAAGAGAAAAGGAAATGGCAGTCGACTACACCCAAGAGTACACCACTCTTTAACCTTCTTCTTGTCTTCCTTTCTTCCCCCACCAATCTATTTATAAATAAATATTTCTCTTTTTCTTTTCCCAAATCCAAATTCAATACCTTTTCATGTCAATTTCCACTTTCAAAATTATCATCATTTCTTTTTAGTTTTCTTTTTTTAGCTTACTATATACCACGATATTTAAATGTTACTTTATTAATCTATTTTGTATGTTTTTTCTTTCTCTGGGGTTCGCAGATTTATTTTTAATTGGGGTTGTTGATGGCTGGTTTTCACTTGGATTAATAGAATCTGGAAAAATACATAAATAGAAAATAGTCTATATTTCAGAAACTGATGAGTTAACTCAAAATTTAAATCGGAAGTGGTAGTGTATGAAAAGAAGAACAAACACCAACACTTAATAGAGTTTTGGCTAGTTACTTATTCTTGAATTGTAGTGAGTTAGATTCTACTCAAACAGTCTCATAGTAAGTGCGCCTTCGAGTTACAATAATTAATAACTATACTTTGAAAGCATGGTTATCTTTCAATTCCATACAAATGTTTTGCAGACAGAATTTAAAAACAATAAAATCACTACGAAAATATACTGACTATCCACTAAAGTAAGAGGGTTGCTTCAGATTTAATTAATGTGGTAACCGAAAAAGTGAAGTTGGATATATATATATATATATATATATATATATATATATATATATATATATATATATATATATATATATATATATATATATATATATACACACACGTTGATGCAAGTCAACACCCCTCATCTTGCAATTGAGATTGTGAATTGTGCATTTTATCCAATTCCATGTTGTGGTGACCCTTATAAAGAACAGTGGATGAGATGAAGAACGATTCAACAGGTGGCACAAACCTATCTTCTCTGTTTTGCTGAGAAAGAATGCACATGGGTTGCTCTCATTCATCACTTTTCCCTTAATCTCTCTCACTTTTTTCCTTTTTCAACAAAGCTATAATCCCTCTCACCAAGTTTCAATGCCCTTTATTGTAGCGCAATATTGATTGATGAATTGAATATCCAACTTTGGCATCTGGTAATATGTTCTTAATTTATGCAGTGATAATTCAATTAAAGCTTAAAGTTTAGTTATGGATGCAAAATTTACATTAAAAGTGAATTTAAGGTGTAAGATTTTTTTCATACATTATAACCCTTCTTCCTCACAGTGAATTTGGAGCCGAACTCTTCTCAATAATATAGGCTTTTAACTGCTCAAACTATGGTATAATAAACAGAGATATCTATTACATTTTTGTTTAAATTTTGTCTGCCGTGTTTCTAAGTGGATAGATGAAAATAATTTTACCAACCAATGTCTTTAGAAAATAATAAATATAATTTTTTAAAAGTTCAGTTAAAGAGCTATTGAAAGTTGTCATAAAGTATTTTTTTTAGTCTTTAAACAGTATCCATAAAGCACCACGTAAAAAATGAATATTCATGAACAAAGTGTAAAGATCTTTTTAAAACTTTAAATTTATATTAATTATGTTTTACTTTTTGTGATAATTTTTCATTAAAGCGATAGAAAGACAAGACAAAACTTAAAGGTTTAATAGGTTCGGAGGTCCCTATATTTGCGGCTTTGTTTTAGTTGGGTCCTCCAGTTTTGAAAGTGATCAATTGAGTCCTTAATTTGGTCAATTTGATTCAATAATAACCTTTCCGTTAAATGCAGTTAACGACGTTAACTTTTTTAATATGTGGCAAGCTGAGTCATCTTGATGGCACTGTTTGAGCTGTCCAACGTATCATTCTCTGTATATACACAAATTTTCCTTCATGACCAACATCGTATCTATAATCCTTATCCTTCTCAGTGCAACCCCAACCAAGTAAGCATACAACTCTTTCAAAATTTCTATTTTCTCACTATTCTTACTTTCTCTTCTCATGCCATCAATGGACGCCGCTTCTTCTTTTTCTTCTTCTGACATCACCACTCTCCACCCCGACATCATTCGATCCCACATCCTTAATCGCCTCGACGGCCCCACCCTCGCCTCTGCATCCTCTGCCACCCTCCACCTCCGCCGTCTCTGCACCGATCACAACCTCTGGCGGACCATCTGCGCCGCCTCCTGGCCCTCTCTCTGCATCGAAATATGAATAAATGAATTTTCGAAATATAATTATAACTCATTAAACCAAAACAATGTTTCCTATTTTGGGGTCAGGTAGCTCGTATCTGCAAAATTGGGGAAATCTGCAAAATTGGGAAAATTAGAGAAATTAGGGCTCATCCTTGTAACGCTTCTTCGTACGCCACCGTGAACTTGCTCCGTTCAACCGATGGCGTCAGGTAGTTTGCCTCAAATCCAAAGGCGATTTTGCATATGTTATCGAAGGCGAAGCGTTAAAGGATGTCTTGGAAATCGAGGATCTGGTCTTGTTGTGCCGCTGAAGCCATGATGCGGATGAGGTGGTGGGAGAGTTCGGCATCCACCACTTGCTCCACAAACTTGCGGAGAGACTTTGTATTGAATTCGTGGCTTGCGAGTTGTCTTTGGAACTTCCATGTGTTGCCATCGGAGTTGAATATCCTCGTGCCGATACTGCCCTTTTGGTAGTTGAAGAAGCGGGTCTTGAGAATGTGCTCGACGTTGGCAGGGTTGCCAGTGAAGACTTGGAGGTGACCTAGTGGGCGGTGGAAGGTGAAGGTGTTGGCGGGTGAGATTTGGACTATATCAGATTCCCACTAAAGACAGCGGTTGTCGGTGCGTTTAATGGCTAAGCAGGAGCCAATGAGTGGATATGATGGGATAGTAACGGTTTGTTTATTTGGAGCAGCCTATTTGTTGTTGAAACGTGAGGAGTAGTAGAAGAAGATGATGAGGGGAAGGAGGAGGGAAAGGAAGAGGAAGAGAGGAGCTATCAACTGAATATTCGTAAGAATTTCAATCATTTTCCTATGTGTTAGCAACTGAGGAATCAAAATTTGGTATATGTTGTTGGATATGTTGGTCATGAAGGAAAATTTGTGTATATACAGAGAATGATACGTTGGACAACTCAAACAGTGCCATCAAGATGACTCAGCTTGCCACATATTAAAAAAGTTAACGTCGTTAACTGTATTTAACGAAAAGGTTATTATTGAATCAAATTGACCAAATTAAGGACCCAATTGATCACTTCCAAAATTGGAGGACCCAATTGAAACGAACCCGCAAATATAGGAACCTCCGAACCTATTAAACCAAACTTAAAAGCCATGAAAAGAGATTGATGCATTTGTGTATGCAATTTTCTCTTGAATGTCTTTTTGTAAAACTAATTTCGAATGAAACTGAATTTATAAAATCAATTTTGAATAAATCGTAGAAAAAAAAATTGGAGTAGGTAAAAGAAATAATTAAGCACCATGAATCTATAATGGTTTTGTCAAATTTTGAATGCACAAGAGAGAATCTTGGATGATTCCCATCAAGAATTATGAAAAAGAATGTTTAAATTATGATTTTGTAGGTTATGTTTGGATACAAGTTTGGACACTTCAACATACAAAATTTAGTTTATTATTATGTAATTGACTCTTGTAAAAGTGATTTTTCCATCTGTATTTAATACTAAACTAAAGTTTTAGGTGGAAGCAATATATGAGTTGTTTTAGAAAGCTCATTTTTTTTAAGGTTTATTATTAAACAACAACATAAAGTAAAAGTACTTTTTTTATTAATATTCAAAGCGAATTTCATATCAACATATTTCTGAATAAAATATATTGGAACGTGTTTTTGAAGGAAACAAATTTATCCAAACATAATCACATCACAATACACTAATTTTTAAGTTTAATTCAAACTTATTTTGTAAATTTTTAATCCAAAGGAGCGTCATGGCTAAGGAAACCATTACTGCCGAATTTATGTATTCAAAGGGACAATACATTTTTGTCATACATAAAAAAAATGGAATGCAATTCGTTCAACTGAAATGTATGTTGTATTTGATATTTTATAATATCTATTCTTTATTAACTCAAAAAATATTTTAAGTAAATTCGTTTAAAATTTATCTAAAAAATATTAGAACCATGATATCTTGACGCTTAATAAAACTATACAATAAATTATTGTTCATTATTTTGTCCTTTTTTTTTCTAAGTTTTACAATTGTAAACGTTTATTTTTTTTAATGATACTCTTACCTTTAAAAGTGTACTATCAAGCGATTGTTTAGATGTTAAAAGATATTTTTCAAACAATCACTTGACTACCTATTTTTAAGAGGATTATAATCATTAAAAAAAGATTTTATAATTATAAAAAGAAAGATAAAATAGTAAATATCAATTAATTATATAATTTTGTTGAGTTTTAAGATATGATTACTTAATATCAATAACGATAGAAGAAATGAAGTTATTGTATTAGATTTAACTTTTAACTTTTTGTTATCATTAATCTCATTCTAAATATTGAAATAGTTTGTCATATTTTTTATCATAAGAATTATTCTAATCTTTCTATGTATGTAGAGTTACTTTCTATAGCTATTTTGTCACCCTATAGTGTGTATTTTTTTCATTTTCATTTCAGTTTAATTGGTTAGAAATAAGTTGTGTTTGTTTGTGATTGGAGCTTAAATGGATGGAAAAATATTGGTTAAAAAATATTTAAATTGTTTGTTTGTGATAGATTTTTACCTTTTGTTGACTTAATGACAACGTAATCATACCTTAATCTGCATTAAGAGGTTAATTTGTCATTATCATTGTTAATTTGACCATGCTTGGATAGGTCGTTCACGTTGTTTAATTTTGATCATGCTAAGATCAATTGTTCTAAAGTAGGCGATCAAAGGGGCTTTGCCCGAGAGTTATCAGTCTTGGAGATCAGCCTAGGAGAGCTCGGTCTTGGAGCTCGACTTGGAGAACTCGGCCTGTGGAGGTCGACATGAGAAGGATGACCTAGAAAGCTAGGCCTGAGGAAGACAACTTGGAGAGCTTAGTTTGAAGGGGACAACCTGGAGAGCTCGACTTGGGGGACAACCTAAAAAGCTTGAACTGAAGAAATCGACCTAGAGATCTCAACCTAAGGAGGTCGACCTAAAAAGTTCGGCCTTTGGAGAGCCCAACCTTTGGAGAACTCGGGTGTATAAGCATACAATACACACATGTATGTGATGCTAAAATCATTGAAGCTAACTTGTTTAACATTAGCTTTTAAGAGTGACTCTAACTAGTTTTCATTTAACTAATGCTAAAATATCTTTTCAATTTTTTTTAATACTAGTTTAATTTGTATCGGTTTAACCAATGTTAAGGATAATAATAAAAAAAATTATATAGTATCTTAAATTTTAAATAATTTAAATGAAATAAATAAATAAATTATTATAATAGATTAAGGAAATGGGAATAAATGAAAAAGATGAACATGGATGAAAAAATGAACGTGGATGAAAAGATGAGTATAAATGAGGGAGTTGAGGACAAGAATGTAAATGAAAATATAAGAAAACAAATGTAGATGAATGAGACGTGTATGGATGAAAAAGATGAGTGTGAATGAAAGATATAAGTATAGGTGAAGGGGATGAGTTGAATGAAGGAGATGAGTGTAAATAGATTTATGAATATAAAATAAAGAGGATGAATGTCATAATATTTATATAGAAAATGAGAGAAGAAAATTAAGAGTGAGGAGATTAGTTATCTTTAAATCTGGACCTTAAGATTAAAATAAAATGTATGATTCATATTCAATGTGAGGAACAAATACAATTCAATGCAACTTAACATCGACTAATACAACACTAACTTAAATAAATGAAATATTAAAAATAAATAAGTTAGTATTCGCTAAGTCAATAATAACCTTTTTTATTTTTAATATTTTATTTTTTTAAAATTTGTATTTTCTTAACTTACTCCAACTTAAACAAATATAAATATTAAACATAAATATCGATTGTAACAAAAAAATTAAAAATAACTTTTTACTTTTATAATTTTTGTTTTAAGAAATTAACATTGTTATAAATATTTATTTATTAAAAAAATTTAAAAATAATTTAACTCTTTTTAATTAAAAAATTAATTATTTATGTGATATTAATGTTAGCTAAGCCGAGACTACTAGCGTCATAATTCACTTTAACTAATATTTTGATGTTAAAGTGATGTTTTCATATGTATTTACACTTTATATGGATAAAATTTACATAATTTACAATTTCTTTTGAAGCTTATGTATGATTTATAATTAATTATGCAGACCCAACATATGTTACTAGCGTATATAAGCGTTCATAATTAATTAATTTTTATATGATTTATTTTAGTTAAATATAAATCATCTAGGGTGTGTTAAGTTGGAAGGATAGATTTTGTGGGAAATGGAGTGAATGAATTTGAGAACAAATTGAGTATTTTTTTTAAAGGTGAATGAGAATGAATTTGTAAATAAAGTTTGTGAAAGTTTAGGTAGGATTTGACTGATGTGACAAATAAAAATATATTTTAATAGATAAAATATAAAAATTACCAAAATATCTTTATTGGTAAAAATAATATAAAGTAATATTTATTAATAATATAATTATTTGTAAAAAATTATAAGGAAGAAAAAAATTCAAAATTAATTTTGAAAATAAAATAAATATGTATTTAAGTAAAGTGAAATAATTATGTGATATTTAATTATTACTATTAATGAGATATTTAATTAAGTGAAATAACTCTAATTAATTATTCACTCAATCCTAATACATAAAATATTAATTAAAAATAAAATTTAAATGCATTTAAAGTATAAATTATTTTCCTCATAACAAACTCAAATTGGAAATTGATATTGAACCTATAATAGTCTGGCGTTATTTACATCGGTTGACCTTAAGGCCAATATCAATTTTCAATTTGACATCAGTTGTGAATAGGGATATAACATCTTTTTCGACAAAATATTTACAAAAAATACCATTTTACATTTTTAAGGTCGAATTTTGAGTCATGCTACGTGAAACTGACGACGTTATAAGCCTTTTTTACATAAGTGTATCTATATTAGGACAGAGAAATAAATTATACATATTTAATTAATTTAAACGGAAATGGGAATGAGTTTAGAGTAGGGATGAGACATAGCAAATATGTACATATTCATCACCATCCTTATACCCAATTGAAAAAATCGATATTATTCATACCTATATCCAATCAATGCAAAAATTTTCTATCAAAACAAAGACGAATTCAAACGATACCTATGATGACGAGTTTATTTGTTATCCTTAAATAGTAGTCTTCACACGAAATCTACATTATCTCTATGAATCATATAAAATATTAAAAATAATTAATGTAATTTTTTCTCTAGAAATAATTTGTTTACATTTTTATTTTCTTTCTCTTTAGCAATTTTAGTTTTCCTACATTAGGAAATTTAAATTTTTTATTCTCAATAATGTAGCATTTAATTATTTTATTTTGAGAATCAGAATAAAATTACAATTGCTTAAAAATGGTGAAACTAAAATCGAAAAGGAAAAAAAAAACTAAAATCACAAAGAAGAATTTAAAGAAAAACCGTACTAACATGAAAAATATCTTTTCCCCTTGGACATTTGTTTTGTTTCCATTGCATGGAGCCTATAGATGGATGAATGGTTAGAAATTAAGATATTCCTACAAACTGCCAACAAATATATACACATAACTTACTACATAGATAAAATTTAAGGAATAATCAATTCCACAAATCTGGTGTAGTGTGTGGACCAACCATTTTATTCTATATTATGCAGAACGAAAGGGTTTTTCAAGGTTGGTGAATTCTGATTCTGGATCTGCAATAATTGTACACATGTCATGCCTCATAAATGCTACCATTACTACCAACCAAATATGAATCAGTCTCACATAGTACACTATAATAAAACATCTCAGTGTATTAAACTATATTAAAACAGCATGCATTAAAGAGGTAAAACTATATGTCTCTCACAGCAGCATAATAGAATGAGTGAGTTGTTCTAAACTCAGATAAAAAAGGTCCAAATCAGGTTCTAAGGAGTAGCTTTTAGTCTTCATCAGCATATTACAACATTTCTAAGGTAATCATTTTCAAAACGACTGTCAAGTCGTGTCGTATTCGTTTTGGTAGAAGGTGTTTATGCCAGAACTAGGTGTAAGCATGAGACAGTTTTGGCCATCAGAATGTACCACATCGGGTTCAGTATCAATAAATTATCGCACAGCAAAACGATGTATGCACACAGAATGTTCTCGTGACATGCTTTTCAAAAAGCAAGACAATTAACGATATCAGGGACCTTTAATTTCAGACAGTGACACCCAGTACCACAATGTTTCAGCAGTGACATTGACTACCAAAACATGACGTTCCATAATGGCGTGGTTTCAGAAGAAACGCGTGGACTCATTGCATGACAACACGAAAGATAGTTCACAGAAACATGCGTAACCTTAGCTTAATCCACGGTTGGTGTTTATGGTTTTCCAATGGGCAATGTGGCAACTTAGGACACATGAATCAGGAAAAACCCCCATCGTGTGTGTGGTTTCAATTTTGATTATCTGATATTAAATGTTTCGATGAAAATCTTAGGAACAAAATTTGGAGGATTTTTTGTCCTTTTGATTAACGTTGTCAAATTGTCGTCCAAAAAAATGTTCTGAGCACCGTGTCAGAGCAAATCCTTATCAACAAACGATGGAAAATCTAAAAAATTTCAGCTTCCAGTGCTGATCTGTGCTTGTGCTTCACTTGTGACAAAATTTAGAAGACTCTAGAGTATATGGGTTGAAAGAGATTGATGATGCTACCAACCAGGTTTAATTCTTGTATATCTTTTGGATTGTCGCTCTTCTGTTAAGTAAATGGACTTACTATATGCTTTATGGCATGCAATGAGACTGAACATGCTAAACATTTAATGATGATTTGTGTCATCCACATTAATATTTAATTGCTAGAATGATGAGACACATATGATATTTATCTAATTCTATTAAAATCGTAGCTACTCAATTTCTGAAGAAATTTGGTTATGGTAATGGACTCAGAAAGTGTCCAGTGTCCACTAACTTCTCAGTGTTCAATCTTCTCATTTTCGATCGATCCATCAGGCTTTGCAAAGATTAACTCCACTTTTTGCTGTGAATGAAAGGGATGTTTGTGAGGAAAGGGGGAAGTTTCAACTACAATTTTCAGTTTTATCACTCGGCATTTGCAATAACTTAGTCAATAGTAATAATGTACTTCCATGCAGAATTTTGTTGTTAAAAGCATGTCACTTCCAATTACTGTTGTTAGACTGTGGTGCTTTTTGAATAGATGAAAGGACCAATCAAGTCTTCTGTTAGAAAGTCCACCCAGTTATCTATTTCAAAAGAAGAACGTAATATTGATTCCCACTAAATCATTCACTTTTTATGGTTCTCAAAGACCACTTTGTCAAATTCCTATTTTGTAACTGTCTTGCTATTTTTCCCACATGAGCACCATCAAAATTCTATTGCCATTTTTGTGTATAATTAAAAAAGCAAAAGGACTATTTCCCTCAGTTTATGTTCTCCTTTGTAAGAATATCTATGGGTTGAAAGTTTTATTTCGAACTAAAAATAAGAACAATTTTAAGCAATCTATAGTATATCTACAGTATGTATATAAGTGAATGTAAATCTTATTTTACAAATTAGTTTTTTGTAAAGTTGAATTAAGTTTAAAATCTATTTTTTTTACATAATATTAGAATAATGTTAAAGTCTATTCTAAATCGATTTATAAAATAAGATTTATATTTATTTTCATACGATAAATATCTGTATGTAAAATATGCAATACTAAAACTACAGAAAAAAAAACTGAACCTGAATAGAATGCCTTTATAAGAGGGGAAAAAATAGATGATATTTTTAATAAATTTATGCATAACTACCAAATCTTCTAATCTATTGCTTAGATACATTTATCAAACTCTCCTCAACCACTATCATAACACAAACTGCTGCTTCTTGTATAATATATACCATTTTGCTGCCGATTCTATATTTTAATCTTCAAAAGATGCACGCACTAGCATCAAAAGCTTTGTTTATGCAAATGTTGTGTTTCCTCCAGACACAACATCATCATATGTTCTTTTCTTTAGCTCTCCTTAATTAAATTCAAATAAGCATTATTGAATCTAGCTAGAAGAAACAGCAAACCACCATCAATGTATCTTTATCATTATTATTCCATGCTTTTGGTTAACAATCAATTCTGCACCAGTCCTGGAATAATTCGAATGCACGAATCCACCCTGCATCACTAACAATGCTTAACCAAATAATAATCATCGAAAGTTCTGATAGCACATAGACAACCATAAAGTTCAATATTTGTAATGAGAAGTCTAAAGTTGCACACTTTGTTCAAGTTAATTATGAACAAATACAATACAATGCATCGAAATGTTCTCAATGAAACCTATGATGATGTAGCAGTGCATCAAAATACCAGTTACTCAAAGGTGTTCTATGTGTTGGAAGAATAATTGTAACAGCAGGTGAACAAGCACCAGTAAATGCATGATATTCAATTTTTTAGATACATTAATATTCTGTATGCCAGGAGAATATGTAATATTTTATTTAATTCTTATAGATATTCTTGTTCACAATGTGTAATTAGTAGCATTAAACAAGTTACATTATTGTGTATTGTTTCGGGTTTAAGGTCAAGTGATTTTAAACACCTTCACAAGTTCCTCTTTAAAGTTGTTCGGATAAGCGTATCTTCGTTCTGTTTTTGTTTTTAATGTAACCAACCGAGATATCTTTTATCTTTGACCTTTATTTATAGTTTTTGAGATTGAGTTTGAGATTAGTGAAATCTTAATTTTGACCCTAACTACCCCATTACACCTAATAAATATTTACCTATAACTTTGCTACGAGAAGATTGATTACCAGGTTAGGCTATATGGCTGGACTGGTCTATTGAGATTTTACTTTACTTCTAGTATCGTATGTCTATTAAGATTTTACTTTACTTCTAGTATAATACGTCTTTAGACTGTTTAGCCACTCTCTACTTTCCAGGGTCGTCCGAACTTACGGTATATGTATAAAGGAAAATCAAATTATTTCAATTATAATTTTTCTTTGTTTTGATATGATAATTAAAATCACTCCTTAGAACAAATAGATTTTGACAGTTAGCTCATAATGGAAAAAGAAAATCATAGTTTAGAAATTATGAATTTTGGAAATTAGTACTTTTGGAATGACTAGAACTATGTAATTGATTAAATGCCTTTAGAATATTTGTATAAGTTTTTTGATAATTAAAAAATAATGTATTGTTTATTAAAAACTTGAATACATCTACCTCGTAAATGACATAAGAGTAAAATGATACTTTGGATTTAAAGTAATTTTCTGTTAAGTTGAGAAAAGTATATTCTTACCATGAGAGAAACTTTGTGAACATTCTACCAAGGCAGTTTATTTCTTCACCTTCGTAATTTTTTCCCTGCACACATTAATTATATAAGCAAAATTTCATTTTTCCATTTTAATTACACAATTCGGATATCATTTTTAGAAGTAAAAAATGACTTTCAAATGATTTTCAAACTGTACAATCTTAAAGCTATTTTTGTTTTTCTAAAAAAAAATTGAATTATCCAATTTGAAAATAAAAAATACTTATGTAATCCGAAAGTCAAATGCCTTCCAGATTATAATCCGGAAGTTAACTTTGTTTATTCCTTTTTAACTTTTAAAAATCATATTTTACTTTTAGATTATATAATTCAGAATTGTTTTTTAAAAAAATGATTTTTGAATTGTAAAATTTAGAAGTCTTTTTTAAGAAAAGAAATGAATTTGAAAGTTTTTTTTTTCAGGAAAAAACTGACTCTCAGATTATACAATCCAAAAATATTCCTAACTTCCAAATTATAAAATCTAAAAAAAACAAAAAGAAAACACAATTTTCTTTTATATGAAGGTGCAGGAGAAGTTTATGGAGTTGTAGGAAGATGTCTTCTAACAAAGATTGTCAAGAAACTTCTCGAGAGACGATGAATGACTTAAAAAACATGGAAGGAAAAGAAGGTTCTAAAGTGGAAGATGTTTATTTCTAGTCATTACTATAGGAGTGTTACTCCCTTTACCACCACACATTGTTCTCTACATCTTTCTATTCTTCTTTTGTCCTTGTAAAACATTTAATTCGTGGTGGTTAAAACGTATTTATTTCCAACATTCACATATTGTATCAATGCACTCCCACACCCCATCACTCCCATGGAAATCAGATTTTTCTTGTTTTTTCTCCCCTCTAATTGTGCTATTGTGGTTGTTATTTGCTCTTAATGTGGTGGTGTGTCTCTGTGCTAGTGTGGTGTTGTTGTGGTTTGCTTGGTTGGGGGTGGCAAAACTTGGAGGTGGTGGTCAAAGGTGGTCCAGTGATGGTGTCAAACAGAAGGTTCCCAAGTATGAATACAGAGTTCAGTATCCTTAAACGGATATTGGTATCTGTAAAACACTTAAACGGATCTTGAAATCCATTGACGATATCGACATCTATTTAAGTGTTACAAATACCCCATATCTTTTGCCACCTTTTGCAATTCTCTTCTTTTTCATTTAACACAAAACAGAGGCACATAACATCACCCAACACACGCACAACACCTAGCACATAGACATCATATGAAGAGAGGAAGAGAGGAAGAGAGAAAGTAACCGTGTGTGGGTGGGGATTGATGTGCGCTTAAGTGAATAAGAAAGTAAATAATTAAAATTTTAATAAAAAGAGTAAAAATAAAAATGATACTTTTGAAATAAAAGAAAATTGGAAAGGCGTAAAAAGCATAATTTCATGGTGGAGGGAGTAACTCTTATTATAGAGATCTAAAAGTGTGCTTAGCGCAAGTGAGAATTGGATGGAGGAAGGGGACTTTTTTCTGCACTTTCAAAGTTTTTTCCTACACCTCCAAGTTTACAATTTTGCCATTCAATAAAAAATTGTATAAAATAAATAAATAAGTTAGATATTAGTAATTATTGGTTATTAAAATGTATTTAATATATCCTATTGAACCATGCACTCCCAAAGTGCATTTTCTTCGTTTTTATTTTCTCACCGAATTTCAAAATTTTAATTTAGGAAACTTTTTAGATTTTAAAATTTAATTTTGAAAGTAATCAGATTTCAAATTTTAATTTAAAAACTTATCGAATCTCAAATTTAATTAAAAAATTTATCAGATTTCAAAATTCATTTAAAAACTCAGTAGATTTTAAAATCATGTTAAAGAATTCATCAAATTTCAAAATCCAATAAGTACTACTACCAAAATTTGAAAATATATATATATATATATATATATATATATATATATATTAATTCATAAATGATTTATTATTAATACTATTAATGATATTATAATTGATATAATACTATTTATTATATTGTAAGTAATAGTATTATATTTGATTAACATATATTATATCATATTAAAATATAAAATTATATGAAAAGATATCTTATTATTAAGTTTTTTATTAAAATGGATTCAAATTTTTATTATTAAAATTTCAAAATCTTGTTGACATATTTGTTTAAATTTTGTTTTGAATAAAAAATTAATAAATATTTTAATTAGTTTAATATAATATTTGAATATAATTTAATATATGTATAAACAAAAAATAAAAATAAAAAATAAAAAACAAAAAAATTATAAAATCAATACCGGATTTTGAAATCTGAAAGAACTGTTTATCGAATTTTAAAATTCAAGAAAAAGGAATATTGAATGTTAAAATTTGGAAAAAGAAAGTAAAAGTGAGTGGTGAAAGGGTGGGATAATTATAGAAAGAGAAAAAAAATTACCTTTGTCAAAAGGCTAGTTTAGGTGTTAAGAAAAAGTTTGAAGGTGCAAGGAGAACTTTAAAAGTGCCGGGAAAAAAGAAGTATTTTTTTTTCTCAAACCTTTTTAAGGTGTTAGAGAAATCTTAAAAAAAAAAAATCTTCCAAGCATTACCAAAGGTGATCCACTGCATCAACTCCTATAAATGAAAAAAATGATGGTTTATCATATACAGGTAGGACCTTCTTCATAAGTTTTTCTAGAGAAATAAATAAATTTAATTTTTCTATAAGTTAGATTTTGTTATATAAACTAACTCATGCTTAAGTTAATTTTAATTAAAGAAGGGTTAATTTCAATTTTCTTTTTTATTTTCTCCCTCAAAAAGAGCTTATAGAAAAATGTCCTTAAATCAACACTAAGTTAGTTTAAAATAATGTTTAAAAAAATCAAATATTTGAATGAAACTAACAAGTAGTTTTTAAAAATAGTTGTTAAAATTGGGTTAAGTATGCTTAATTCATTTTTTAAAGGTTTAAATGCTTACTTCGTCTCCATGTTAAGAGGTGAATTTCTATTTAGTACCCGATTTTAAAGTTGTAAAAATTGTATAAATAAAGTCCCTTCCGTTAAATTAGCATAAACGGAGTTAAGTCTCTGCTGACCTGAATGCACTTTTTTTCTCTTTCCTCTACTATTACTGCCATATTTTTCTCTCTCTCTCTTTTTCTCTCCCCAATCAAGGTTTCTTTGATTCTCCTTCGTATCTTTATCACCCAAAGAGCCTTCCTGAAACATTCAACCCCAGCCATTAATTCAACCAATTCATCACAAATTTTCAATTCCAATACCCATGCCCATATTGCAATCCCTACTAAATCAAAATGCATACCCTCCATAAACTACACATTACTTTTGACTCAACCACTTCCATCATCAGCACCCAAAGTCCCTCAACACTACCCTTTTACTTCATGCCATGGTCAAGTCCAATCATCTCCTTTCTCACCATCTAATTACTATTGTTACGCTTCACTACCTGAGTCTTTTATCTTTGTCAGGGCGTTAGAACCTGAAAGAACAACTCCATCGGCGTGGAGATCATAGCTTCGTCATACTCAATGAAATTTCTCAACATTAAAACCCATCACCAGATCTCACAACAATAAATAACAAAATAGCTAAAACAAACCCTTAATCCCTTGATCAAAGTTAAAAGGGAGAAAGGGTTTCTCCTGGGTTGTCATGAGGGTGCGACTTGCTTGCCCTGCTGTGGAGATGATTCACGTTTTTTATGGTTGTGTGATTTTGGATCTGGATTGTTTGATGGTGCATCTAGTTCGCGCAGAAGATTGGGGGTGGTGCGTCTGGCATGAATAGCGGCGCAATTTAGGTTGGTGAAGGTTTCACAATGGAGGTTGTTGCGCGAGAATGATGGAGAAGGGGGTAGGTCGGTGGTGTCCTGGTTATGCGAAGCTATGGAGGTTTTTGGTGAAGAAGATGAGTGTGACGGCTTCGCAGTGGCTTCGCGATTGGGGTTTTTCTGATTGCAGGTCTGTGTTGATTGTGGTAAGGCGAAATAGGGTTTGATGACGGTGAAGATGATCAACGATGGTTCTAGGTTGCGGTGGTGGCTTCTGGTGGCCCACTTCCCACAACACACCTCTCTCAATACTCATCCTCTCCCTATTCCTCCTCCTCCACTTCTACATCCTCATCACCACCGCCTAGGACCACTTCTCCCTCGTCACCACCAAACTGCAAAAAGAGAAAAAGAAAAAAAATGACTGTTTATGAAAATTATGAAAATCATTAATATAGAAAGAGAAAAAACTGAACGTTGCAGAAAGAAAAGATAAGAGAGAAGAAAAAAAAGTCAGATTTTATAGCCACTCCAGCGAAGAGTTAACTCTGTTTAAGCCAATTTAACTGAGGAAACTTCATTTATACAATTTTTACAACTTTGGAACTAATAGATTCATTTTTAAAACTGGATACTAAAATTAAAAAAACTCACTTAACGTAGAGACCAAGTAAGCAATTAAACATTTTCCAAAATATATAAAAGTTTTGTAAAACATAAATTTCAATTTCGTATGAAAATTTACGGATTAAAAATATATTTAATTATTAAAAATTAATATGAACTAAATGATATATATATATATATATATATATATATATATATATATATATATATATATATATATATATATATATATATATATATATATATATATATATATATATATATATATATATATATATATATATATATAAGAGGATGTGAAAATATTCTATAAATTTTAATTAATTAATTAATATCTAATTAAAAAAAGTAAAAAAACAAAACTATTATTATCTTTAAGTTATTAAATTATAATTTAATTTATAAGTTTTTTTATATTTGAATTATAACATTAAAAATTTAATGTTTTAAATTAATTTTTTATTTTAATTTTTAATTTTAAAAAATAAACAGTCTGGTAGATTGATTATGTCGTATTGCCTCATCTTACCCATTGAGTAGACTAGTCAAGCTGTAAATACTAATACAACTTGCTAAATTGTAACTGAGATATCAGCCCTCCTAACTAGCCTACATCTCTTTTCTATTGCATAAAGTCTAGTTTTAACAATAAAATTCAAACGAGATAAACTAATATAAAACTAATATGTACATCCTTTTTCATGGGAATTAAAACTTTTTTTTTCTCAATGAAAAGGATTTCATATACACATGAAGTAATTTGTTGAATATTAATCAATTCATAAATCTTTCAAAATATGGATATTTATTTTTGAAAATTAGTATAAGTTTAAGTTCTATAGATGATAAAATTGAACATTAAATAAATATGAATTAAATAAGTATAAAAATCCATAAATTTATTGTTTTTAGATTTTGAAAGATTTACTGTGAAGTTTAATTTAGGTCTTTATTTATTTTTGAAGATGATATAATATATCTTATTGTGTAAGTTTAATTTAGGTCTCATTTTTTTTTTCAATAAATCTATCTTTAAAAGACCAATCACTAGTCATTCTAATGATCAACTCAAACAAGATACCATATCAATAAAGATTTCTTATAGACGATAATTCACAATGATTTAATAAAAACAATTTATAAAATATTACTATTAAAATACTCATAATTGATAATGCTTCAACTCCAAAAAAAAATATATCAATATAAAGAAAACTCACAATTAAAGAAAATTGTTAAAATTTCAAATCAATCTTAGTCTCACGTTGAAAAAAAAATTAAACACCACATAACAATGTATAAACTCATTACCTTAAATTTTTTTTATTAAAAGTAGTGTCAAATCTCTTATCTTAACAAAGTCTAATTTGTTATTGAAATTCTCTCATAAATCTCCTTTTAGAGACTCATCATTTATCAATTCGAAACACATTAACAAGCTAAAGAGAACCAACTAAACCTTTTAAGAAAACTTCTACCCAAAAACTTGCCCATAAAACAAGTTCTTTTGAAACACATCACTTAAAGCAAAATAGAAACTTGCCCATAAAACAAGTTCGTCTCACCACTAAGAGTAGGTCAATTCTGGTATACTCAATTATAATATTCCTTTAAAGTGTTCCTATGTTTGTCCCTCTATGGATACTGATACGGAAAGCGCTAACATTAATACTGAAATTTGTTAAAAAAACATAGATAATGATACTTTCATGACATTTTAACATCGTTTACGTGTCATTTTGTAATTAATCCAAAATTACTTCACAATCAATAATAATAATCATAAACACCAACATAGACCAATCACAGAATAACACATAATCATATAATGACACGTAAATAGTATTAAAATATTGTCAAAATATCATTATCCGAAAAACATATACCCACAAGTAAAAGTCACAAAATAAAATTCATTCAATTTCATAAGTTTTCTTTAACCAGAATAGGCTGAAGTGAAACTGGGGTGTCCCCAAGGAATCATTTGATTGAATGAGGTAGGCGTGAAAATATGCCCTTCAAGAGAAAGAAAAACTAAGGAATAGTAAAATCATAGAAAAACAACAATACGTTGAGATTATAACATACATTCAGCTTATCCAAACAAACGGTTCCTATAAAGATTACAGACTCCACAATTACTAATATTCAAGGTAGCTTAACAAGGTATTATATTGAAACAAATGTAACACAAACAAAAGACCAAGACACTATTCTGGGATTTTAATAATAGACAACATCTTTAATAGCAGTTAAACATCAAAACCCGGCATTCGGTCGTTTATACCATAGTTTTCTTTCCACACCTTTCTCATATCTAGCAACTTTCAGTAAAGTAGACAAAACGCAGTCAACATTTCCAATAACGACTAGCTCCTGCTCCTGGATTTTTCCATGGCCCTTGGAGCTGCAAAGAAAAGAAAAGCCACTTAAGAATGCTTGAACACAGAAGCTGGTTTTTTCATTGAGTTAACAACATACTGTAGGCAACCATGGTCGTCAATTGGATAATATAACTAATGTACTTTCAATCATGGGTTCCTTGTTTTATACATGTTTCATGCAAACTCAATCCAGCTTATCCTTGAATTAAACATATAAATTGGCACTGTCTGAAAATACAAAATCCAGTATTATAATCATTATCTACGACCGGCTATTAGCTCAGCTAGGTACCCTTTGATTTAAAACAGAAGCCCCGAGTCTATCAAAAGGAATTATCACCCAGAATACACACCTAAGCCAATGGCATCAGAACCCTTCATGATTTTAAGCCTTTTGCATGTGTCAATGAACATACTGCAAACAATAGAAAAATTGCAGTTAATCATAGGATTCAAGCTAGAGTGAAGTGAAACAACAACTAAATGATTTGATTCCATCATTCATCCAATTGACAAATTCTCTGTACAAATAAAACTAATTTGCTAGAATTGATACCAGTACGAATGTGAATATTAGCAAATTCCAATAGGAAGCATAACCGAGTGGCAATACCCGAAAATCCTAACCGTGACCAAGTTCTTAGTATGGAACCACGAAACACACATTAAGCTTCAAAGCTGTGTTCTGCACTGAATATAATGACCCCTGCCCTAAATTCTTACAAATTGAGGAACATTTAAAAATGGAACATGAGTCCCATAATAGAAAGAAAACAGTCATTTTAGAATGAAGTCAAACTTTTATAGGAAGAGGTTAAAATTTGATCCACTTTCAATGAAAATATTTTTACAGTTAGTGTCAATCAACTATAAATCACTCTAGATAATTAAGTTTAATGAAAACACCACAAAAGTTATCATTTGCAATTTAAGCAAAACATGAGAAAAAAAATGAACATATGAGATGTGTTATACAGTATCTTATGATTAGGAAGCAGAATCTATAAAACTAAAATTTTCAGGTGGAAAATTTCTAAACAATTGGAGTTGTTGGCAACATGATGCACATACCCCTGATTGAAGAATAATTCATCACTTCATAAATTTGCCAAAGCACCTAGCCCGATTATTATAGAAACAAGTATAGTTTATGAGTTGAAAACACAAAGATTGTTATAGCTCAGACAAGGTTCAGAAACTTACTCCCAGGGCATATCTCCCATAGTTATCAAAACAATACAACGAGAAGTTGAAAATGCAGAGATTGTTAGAGCCACAAAAGGTTCAGAAACTTACTCCCATGGTACATCTCCAACAAGCATCCAGTCACCATCTTTATCTTCATAAGTAAGTACATATTCCGAACCATGCAGGAGGTCCTTCAGCTTGCTCTCACTCAAGATTTCTCTTCCTGGCACTCCATGGGAACCACATTGACCTGGTATTATACACATGTCATAAATGATAAAGTCATACAAAAGATACCTTTGAGAATGAAAAAAAAACTTGCCAATAAAATATCACGAGAAAATAATTCGCTTAAACAAATCATGGCTGTAACGTCTCTAACATATCACCTAGAGTGAAACAGCTGAACATCTTCTCAAGGGCAGAAGACAGTTCCTGGTATGTTGTATAATTTCTTAGATCTACTTTCCTCAGATAGGGAGCACCATCCATGCTGACCTTCACAAAGAGTGCGGCTGGACATGGTTTTCCATCTATTTCATCATTGTTCTTTGAAGTGGTGGCCAATGAGTTCTTCCTAAATGACCTTATAGGAGGCCAACCAACAACTTGTGCCCTATCACAGATATGAACTAATTAGCAAAATTAGAAAAGTATGGAATACACCTTTTAAGGTCTTTCCTCCAACTTCAAGATCCTCCTGAAGAGTATAGATCATTGATCTAGCAAGTTTCCCTTACTTGGAAGCAGGTGCACTGCCACTGATAGAAGCTCCTGTATGGTTAAGACCAGTTCCATTTGCTGCAGCAGGACGTTCCTGTAAAACCTTGCTGGATACTTCTTTCACTATGGTTGGCAGAATCCCAGAAGGTTTAGGTGATAGCATCATGTTTATCCCTGCATTTCCAGGAAACTTCCCCAAACAACAGAGATTGTGAAGAATTAGACTCAGAAGTAGTATGAAACATTTATTTAACCTTTGTTAAAATGAACACTTTTCACCTCAGTGTCCATCGTGTCAGCAAAACCTCTTTTGTTGCCGGAGACCACAGTTTTCTGGGACAATGTGAAGATTCCATCCTTTGTAGGAAGCAAAGGGAACAGTGGTTTCTCGTCAAGTTTTGCTGAGGTCAATGGGAAAATATCTGGATCCCTTTCAGGTGACTGGGATCCAGGAAGGCCCAGCCTCAACTCAGTAGCCTTCAAATTCATGTTCTTTTTCTCACCAGACAAGTTCGGGACAGTAGAACTTTCCACCGAAGAGCAATCTGACAATCCCAGGTAATTGCGTTCTTTCAATCTAGCCTCATGTGGGGTGAAACACTCCATGGATGGTGAAGATGCAGACGCTACCATTGAGGCATTGTTCTGCCCTTCATCTTCAGTAACCAACAGAGGCGGAGACATCAGACTCCAAATTTACGAACTGTATTGAACAAAACCATCATAAACCACAATTCACTTGACAGACAGCCAGAAAGATATGCCATACAAAAATTACAATGAAAAAATGACGAAGAAAATTTGGTTTCAGCACTCCATCCAGTAAAAGCATTGTTATCATTGTGATCTAATCAAATGGTATACAATCTTAACGTTCACATTGCCATTTTGTAAAGATTTACTTATACTGTAGACGGCATATCACACCCTATCTGTAAAAATAAAGTTGATGAAACTCCAATAGACGCAAGTCAATAAATGAAATAAATTTCCCAAAAAATGTTATTGAAAGTGTCCTTATATTATTATATAGACAAACACAAACCACACCTGGCGTTAAACACAGTAGAATGCCAATTCCAGTAACTTTTACCTCACTAAATTTTATCAATTCAACCATTAAACCATGCGAAACTATTGTGATCATCATGTACATAAAATTTTATATGAATCGGACATTTGCAGATGCATAATCAAAATTGTATTATTTTACAGATATTGTAATAGCATATTACACAATAAAATAAAGTGAAATGATTAAGTATCCATTAAATTTTTAATTTATATAATTTTGTAGACTCGATCTAGTTGAAAAGAACGTTAAATCCAACATTAACAAAAACTACTTTGAATAAAAAAAGGTTATTGAAAGCATCCTTTTATCAAAATATTCTGAACAATACAAAAAAAAAAAAAAACCTTGAATGGGTTTTCTATAGTTCGCATGTAGAAAATGAAACACAAAGGCAAAAGAAAGTTATTTCAGTAACAAAAGGAAAACAATGGGAAAAAGCTACAACAGTCAACTAAAGAAATACCTTGACCCCCTTCTCACTCAGAAAAATAAAAACCTAACCTCTCACCCCCCATCATAACACATCCATTACAGAAGCTGCATCACGGGAAAAAGAAAAAGCCAATAAATTTTGCATATTTTCTTTAAAAAAAAAACCCACGAAAAAAAATCGAACAAAGCATATTGATAATCTGAGTATCATTTAATAGCGGCGAACTCTTCAATAAATGAACACCAAAAAAATGAAAAATTGTACTCTAAGACCGTAGTCAACCAATCATTTTCCACCCTTTTTTATTTTATTTTTGCTGAGACTTTTATTCATACATGCTGCAGTGCTCAAGCTTTTATCAGAGTTAAAAACACAAAAAAGGAGAAAAATGAAAATAAAAATATACAAAGAAAGAAAAAAAAAGTTTATCAGTTAAATCAGATCCACAGCCTCACCAAAACCTTCCAAAATAATTTCATTTTTCCCAAAAAAAAAAAACAAGCAATGAAACCCAGAGGCAGGCACGGAGTGCTGTGAAGGAACATTTGAGAAACTGAAAAAAAAAATATAGACATAAAGAAAACCAGAAAGGACACACATTCTATGAGAAAGAGGAAAGAAAGACATTAAGAATGGAAATTAAAAGAGAGAAAAGACAAATAGAATGGGAAAGTGAAGCAGAGAAAGACGCACCTTTGGAAATGGAGATTGGGAGAGTGAAGAAGAGAGATAGTTGGAGAGGAAGAGGAAGAGGGAGAGAGTGTGTTGAGAGTGAAACCTAAAGAAAGGAGAGACAGAGAAAGAAAAAAGCTCAAGGCCCTTCCATTAAGCACAAAGCAACAAAAGCTTTGGAGTGTGCATACTGCACACAACACACACAAATTAAATGAACCCATCTTTTATCATAAATATTAATTTTAAACTAAATAAATAAATATAAAGTAGACACCGCCGATAAAGCCAAACACCTGTTGTCGCTAATCCCTTATTTAATTAACCTAATAATCTTATTTATTCTTAATCCAAACTCCCCCCTCACCAATACCATAATTTCATCTTTTTATTAAATAATATTACATTTTTAATCTTTTTAATCCTAGATCATCATTAAAACATAGCATTCCTATAGCTGTATCTGAATCAAACATTTTTTTAATGTTTTCTACATTTGGTTACTCCTAAATTAGAAGTTTGACCCTTTGAAGGGAAAAAAACCTCAAAGCTTTTGACTTTAACCTCTCACCACAAGCTCCCCCAAGAGGCTAGTTTACATTATTAGACCTTAGTAAGATACATGCTTCACTCTAAATATTTTTGGTTTCATAAATATAACATAGTTTTACTTTCATCATTCATTAATACGACCCCTTAACATAAACAGGTGAGAATTATCATAAGTCAATGACATGACATTCTACCCTAAACATCATCACTTATTGTAAATCAAGTATTACAAGGACAAAACTCAAGTATTTTTAAAATAGCAGGACCACAAAACCAAAATAATAATAATAATAGTAATAAAATAAAAACAAAAGTCAAATATTCTAAAACCTTGAAAAAATAATTTTATTTTTTTAAAAATATTAAATGCAGGGCATTCTTGTATTGCTTTCAATTGTATTAGTTAGTTGTCTTATCTCCTTATTTAACTATAATTTAACTATATATATATATATATATATATATATATATATTATATAAATAGATACCCATAATGAATAAGCTATTTTGTGCCACTTTGATTTTTTTTTTCTTAAGCAGAATTTATTTTTCACAAATGCAACAACTGTAAGAAAATAAATTTTTTAAAACTGTTGCAAATTAGTTTATTTACAAAAGAAAAATAATCAATAGTTTTAAAAGGAAGAAAATTAAATATTGAGACGTAAATGTATTATTGGTTCTTAAAAAAATATATAAATTTTAGTTTCACTCCTAACTTTTAAAACATGATTTTAATTTATAATTCCTGGAAAATATAGAAAACTTGTTTTTTATATGCATGTTTTTCTACATTTTAGAAAACTAAATAAGACAAAAAAAAAATCTTTTTGTTTTAACAATTTTAACCAAATTTGAAAAAAAGTTCATATACCACTTCTTAATTTGTACTCATTTCCCTCATTTAATTTTTTTTCACTTATTTAAACATTTAATATCAATTATTTTTGAAAGACAAAGAGTATTAGTTTTGAAAGTTAATAAACACAGAACAAAGTAGGAAAATTTTAAACTAAAATCATCATTAATTAAAAATTACAAAGAATAAACTATACAAATTATCTTTTATTTTTTTTACATTTTAATCAATTTGGTCTTTATCTTAAAAGATCTTTTCTTTTCTTTTCCTTACAACATAAAAAAAATATTTAATTTTTAAATATTAACAATGTTAAATGGAAGATAATAAAAAAATATTACAAATTACTTTAAAAACATAAATAGTAAAATTAATTTTCCATAAAATAAAATAGTAAATTAAATAAGATGTGAAAGGACAAAAACCTCTTAAAAACTATATTTAATAGGGGAAAACACGTTGGAGTGGAGTGTAGTTATGATTGATTAAGAGGGAGAAACAAATGCATTGAGTGAAGAACTGTGGATGCAGACAAAAGAATCAGAATTAAATTACTATCTTGTCGCGGATTCAGGAGCTATCAATAATCACATCCTAACTTCCATTTTCTTTAAATAACCATTGATTAATGAATTAATTAACCATTGATTTATTAATTAATTAAGACTTAAATATGTATGAAGTCCAATTTGTCACCATCTGAAATAATTTTTTTAATATTTCTTAAAAATAAATAAATATAATAATTTTAATCAAATTAATTTTTTTATATATGAAATCACATTGACATTTAAATTATAACAATATATTAATTAAACAGAATAAAATATTCAAACATTAATTTAAAATTTAGAAGTAAATTAAAAAATATATATTTATTCATTTTTAAAATTAAAATTTAAAAAATAAATTTTAATTTTATGTAAAAAAAACTAAAAATATTTTTAACTCATTAATTAATATTACTGGATCACAACTCTTACTAGACAGTCTCTTGTTTAGATTCAAAATTTACAATACCATTTTTGTCCTTCTGGATCAACTTTCAATTGACAAGAGAAAAATAAAAGATTTATTTTTTTGTTATGAAAGTTGAGTAATTTTCATGATGATGGATGAGTGTAGTATTTATTTAGCGAGGGAAATAGTGTTGAAGAGAAGAAGACATAAGCGAGTAATTTACTGACATGAAATGATTAGTGCAGTGTGAGGAGGAAGCAAAGCACAATCTTGGCCCTCAACAGAGTCAACCATGCCAATTGGACAGTGAAAAAAAACTGTATAATTGAATTCAGTAACACTCGAGTCACTATAATTATTCCCTCACAGCGATTCTTCTTTCACTATACAAATAATCACTCATCACTGTCTCTCTTTACCAACAAATCATACCTGCCCCTCACTCCTCTAATTAATTCATCCACTCTCCAATAGTAAAATAAAGAAAATTTATACTCTAACATTTAGTTTTCAAATATATATCTATAGTTATCGATTTTTAATAAGTAAAACTTGTGTATAGTTTATATTGTAATAAAATAATACACATTCTTAATTTTTTTACAAATCTATTGTTTTTTAAATATCATATTAACTGAAAATTAAATAAAAAAACTATAAAATTATAAATATAAAAATTATGATCTCTTTTAGACAAGAAAAACTGACTATTTAATTATTATATATAAAAAATGTCATAAAAAATTATAACATTACTGAATTATAAATAAAAAGTCATGTTTGTGAGAAAAAGTATCATTTTTAATATAAGAATAAATATACATATACGTGCATATATATATATATATATATATATATATATATATATATATATATATATATATATATATAATTAAATTTAGTTTATTATTTTTTATGTGTTTTTTAATGTGAAATAATTAGATTTAAAACTGGTTAAGTATTGGCAACTTACGTCAACTTACACTCATAAATTAAGTATTATTTGATTTTCTTTTTTTATGAGCAGCTAAGTTTTTCTTTTGTGGTAATATGCTTTTATTGGACAAAGACTAAGGTAGCACGCAAATACATAGTTTAGATGTTAGTAAATATGAAAACAAGACCATGATTAAATAATTGAATATTTTTATTTTTACATTTAAAAGTTTACTTTTTAATTGTAAGAATTTTTTATTTAAGGTTGAATGAATGTTTTTGAATTAAAATAGAAGAAACAAGTGTTATCATGTGAAGAGATTATTAAATGAAGGGGTAGGAGGAGAAAGGTGATAAAAAGGTTTGGGATTGGGTCAAAGGAGAGAAAAAGAAAGAGAAAAACAGTGAAGTGGATGTTTGTTGGGGGACAACAAAGTAGGAATAGAAGTGCCTTTGCCGGGTGGTGACCCCACAACGGACCTCATTCTCCCTTCTTACTATATTCTTTTTTTATCATTACTTTATTTTTCTTTTCTTTTTTCACTTCTTAAGAATATAATATTTTTATATTACACATCGATAATACCACTTTTCTATAAACATAATGTGTCATTGATATTATTCTTTTATAGATTTATTATAATAGATTATTTTAGTTATAACATGCATATATGAAATAAATTGACTAAAGATAAGTTAATTATTGATTACCTACCACATGGAAGTTTCTTCATGAATATTGTTTTAAGGGAAATACTAATAATATCATTTAGAATATTTGTTAATATAAACTATCAAAATTAAACATAATATTGCATGTTTGATTTTCTCGTTGTTGCGAGATTAGTTTGGGAGCATTTGTCAAAAGACATTATTGTTGAAATCTATTAAATTTGATAAAACTTGTGGAGAATTTTCCTATATTTGTTAAAAAATTTAATTCACTCATATGTGTAATATATATATATATATATATATATATATATATATATATATATATATATATATATATATATAGAGTTTGCTAACGTGTATACGTTTGTTTTTTCAGTTGGTACATTTTAGCAATGTGTATCGGATTTTAGTAGACAAAAATACCCTTATATAACATGGATTCTAAGTTTTAAGGTTAATAATTTTCATTCTCAAAACTAAAAAACGAAACCTCCAAACTAAAAAAAATCAGAAACACTGGTTGTTAAACAATCTTACAAAAAATAATTTTATAATGAGTTTTTATTTTATAATTTTTGTCTTATCTAATTTTATCCAATTTTCACAAGCATAAAGGAATTGGTAATTGACATGGAAAAAATAAGAAATACTCGCTCTTAAATAATTTCTTACAAAAAAATAATTTTATAATGAGTTTTCATTTTATAATTTTTGTCTTATCTAATTTTCACAAGCATAATAATGACATCAAAAGAATTAGTAATTGGCCTGGAAAAAAAATCAGAAACACTAATTGTTAAACAATTTCTTACAAAAAATGATTTTATAATGGGTTTTTATTTTATAATTTTTGTCGTATATAATTTTATCTAATTTTCACAAGCATAATGACATCCGAAGGAATTGGTAATTGGTCTGGAGAGTTTTTTTTAGAGATGATGATTCAACATATGCAGATGATGAAATTAGAGAGGTTAGTGAAAATGGTGAAATTGAAGAGATCTTGAATGAACCTTTGCCTGAAGGTGAATATGTCAATGACTCAACCCTTTACAAAGACAAATTGTTTAACGGCAAGTATTTCTGATTTTTTTAATTGGGGCTACAGTAAAGATGACAGAGAAAAGGTTGGAGTGTGAGAGATGAAAGAGAAATGATTGAGAGGAATGAGAGAGGTGAACAAAGAGTTTGGGGGTTTCTTTTTTTTTTTTTTTAAGTTTTGAGAATGAAAATTATTAAAATACCCTTAACCTTAAAACTTAGAATTCATGATATATAAGGGTATTTTTGTCTACTAAAACTCGGTACACATTGCTAAGATGTACCAACTAAAAAACAGGTGTACACACGTTAGCAAACCCATATATATATATATATATATATATATATATATATATATATATATATATATATATATATATATATATATATATATATATATATTAAAATTATATTTAAGAGGTATTGTGACTCCAAAGATGATAATATTGAATAATAAAAATACTGTTGTGAACTATTACAATTTAAAATACTTAAAAAATACTTAAGAACTTTGATAATTTTTATAAAAAGATAGTACTAGAATATTTTAAGACTAAAAAGTGTAAATTACTAATAAATTTTCTAATAACTGAATTTCTTGAAAAACAACTTAAAAATAACATAATTTTTATAAAGAGATAACATTAGAATATTTTAGTAATAAAAAGTGTAAATTATTAATAGATTTTTACAGTTCATTATATAAATGTTAAGTTCTCTAAAAAAGATTTTCTAGAACTTTAATTGTCTTTTCTATAATATTTTGAGTTTATCTTTTATGTGATTATCAAATACCATCAACGAATTCACGATAAAGAGATTTATATTGCCAGAGATAAAATCTCTAAGTTCAATTTTTGTTCTACTTTTTATTTAGTTTAGCATTTTAAGGAATGCATGTTCTCATGTAATTTAAAATAGATCAAAGTAAATATTTATTTGTTGAATATCGTTAGTACAAAAATTCATATAACGTCGAATATTTTGGGTTTTTAATGGCGAATTCGCGATATTAGGAAACATTAAATTGATATCAAATTTAAAAAATTCGATGTTAAATTAACATCAAATTTTGTCAATATACGATGTTAATTAATTTTTTTAATTAATTGTGATCCTTTTTTACAACTCTACGAGACTTGAAAAACAGAAAAACAACAATTTTCAATTTTTGGTATTTTATAAAACAAGAACTATGAACATGTAGTGTAGTATCAACAATAATAACCAACAACAAACAAGTTCAATCAAACAACAACAACAAACAAGTTCAATCAAACAACAACAAAGAAGTTCAACAAATAAGTTCTTCAAAACGAAAACGAAAATTAACCTTCAAAAGGTGGGTTCGTCGGAATAAAGTGTCGCTACCAGTGACAAAGGAAGCAGAATGCGCCTCTGAAGGACAAGAACACGAAAATAATCAGTCAAAACAAACGAAAATAATACATAAAATAGTTAATTAACACGCATTTGTATCAAATAAAAGAAATATTACATGTGATGGTCGTCAAACTTCGTCCGAGAAAAGTTTGAGAAGAGAAGCAGGTCTCGCACGCTAAGATAATGAATTTTTAATCTCCCGCTCAAATTTTTATTGAATTCACTAACATTTTAACGTCTAACGCTGGGGCATTTGATGTTTTATATCCTTTTACGTCGAATTACAATTCTAAATGACGTTTAATAATTGCATTTATTTACAAAAATGTCACCGGTCATTTTTAATGTTGGTTATTCAATGGTTTGAACGCGTGACTTTGTATGCTATTTTTGTACTAGTGTGTGTAGGTAGTTAAAGCATTTAATAATAAAAAGAGCTCTAAGAAGCAATTATGAGTTAAATGGTTGTTTCGTCAAGGTAAGGGAAAGTAGTTTTAAATTTAATTCTTATTAAGGATTAAGGAATTGTAATATGATTGATGATTATTTATGATGAGTACAATGGATGAATCTATTTTAGAGGGATAAGTGTATATGTTTGAATTAATTGATTGAATTGATGCTTGAGTTGTGAATTTGTTGTGTTCTTTGATTAAACTGTAAATTTTTTATTTTAAGTGGACATCTGACACTTGATTGATTTTGTTCATGTGTGATAAGGGGCTGAGTGAGAAAACTATGTTGTAAGTTGATTTTGATAATTAAATTGTGAAGTCGGGAAATCAATATATGGAATAGTGTCTTAGTCTCTAATGAGTCTATTTTGATTGATCTAGTTGAATTGATGAATTAGATGAGTTGGCTGGTTGGAGGATTAATTAAGTGTGTTTATAAAAAAAATGCAGTGATGGGTGTGTAATATGTTTAGTTTGGTAGAATTTCTTTAAATATAGGTGAGTATGATTCAATTGGTATCAAACTGTATTTTGATCTTGTGAATATGAATTTTGATGTTTGTTGATGTGAGATCCTCTATAAGACCTTTGATTGATTAAATTGACATTTTCTGAGCTAAGACATAGTGATACTATGATTTTATAAATTTTATTAAGTAGGGAATAACTCAACAAGACTCAATTTTCTTAAGTAAAACTCAAAGATGATGTTTTTGGTTCTAGTATACCGTTGGGAATCGTCGTTGTACCATCGAGTGCCACTACGACACTGACCACTGACTTGGGAGCATTGGGAGCCACTTCTAGACCGTATGGCACTCTCAAAGTAGTGTCTTCCAGGGGGGTGTAGCATCAAGTACTAGTTACCCAATGTCAGGTGCCACCTGGTTTCCAACCTTGAGTAGTCTTGAGAAAATTAGGATTCTCACTTCATTAATGGTTTTTCGAGCTGAAACTTTAACAACGAGTCCTAGACATATGAATCTTTACTTTAAACATTGGGATATTTGATTAGATGTATGTGGTTAGATAAATTATTTTCACTGTTTTGATGTAATTATTGGAAATATACTATTTGAATGTTATGTTAATGTAATATAAAATAAATGATGAATTCTTAACTAGTAATTTGAAATAAACAATAGGTGATTTATGTTAGGAGATGTGTTTAGATTGAATTAAAGTACATATGTATGACATGGTGTGATGCTTTAAGATTTTATAGGAATGTGATGAATGAGCTAAGTGTGATATATTGTGTTTGTTAGTTTTCATGTGATTGTGCTTACAGTATTGGTAATGTTTATTGTGAATTATGATGTGTATGAATGAAATGATGAGATAGTTATTCATGTGGTGGTGATAACTTAATTTCAATACTCTCGTGTTGAAGCTTATTAGACTCATTTAGCATAGTTGTTTTCTTTATTTTTCAATTTTAGCTTAGATTTGTATATCTTAAGAAGCCTTAAGTTTTGCGGGGTATCAACCTAGCAGGATGCTATGCTGCTATGATGTTGAGTTGTCGGGTTGCTAAGTTGTTAAGATCGATCTATCGAGTTAACCTAAAGTTGTTGAATAAGCTTAGCCAGTAGAGAAGAAGTTATACCTGCCGCAACCGGAATCGGGACGGGACGACGATCCAAAAAGAAAACGAGTTTTGAAAAAGAGAATTGGAGTCACCACCATAGTTTTTTCTGGAAAACTGCGGAAAAACCATAAAATGATAAGGCATGGTCTACGAAAATGAGATTCTAGGTTCGAGAGTCGGTTACGCGTAGGAAAGGTATTACAACCCTACAACGCCTGCCCGAAGGCAGTACCTTTAACTAAATACGCGAATGTGATGTGGTTTTCAAAATGTTTAACTATCCCCTAAAATAAAACTCTAAAGAAACAAAATATATTTTTTAGTTTTTTGGACCCGACAAGGATTGACCTCGCTCCTACGTATTCTCATTCAGAATGAGAAATCAGGGTTACGTAGTTCTTTAAAAACTGTTTGAGAAGTTTGTTTGGAAATTGTTTGAAAATTTGTTTTGAAATGATTTTGGATTTTTGGGAAGTGAGCCTGACAAGGACTAGCCTTGCTCATACGTATCTCTACTTTTGATGGAGAATCAAGGATCACGTATTCTGGCTAAGAGATTGTTTGTTGTTTGAAAAAGCAGATGTTTTTAATTTTTGAAGATTTTATATATTTTTTTGGTATTTTTTACAAAATTAAGAGGAAAGGTTTTTAGCACAAGGACGATGCGAGTGATCACACGTGTACTTAACCTTTAAAACATTTTTTGTTATTTTTTTATAAGAAAGAGAAAATGTTTCTAGCACAAGAACGACAAGAGCGGTCACACATGTGCTCAACCTTTAAAACATATTTTTGGTATTTTTTTTATAAAAGAGAAAATGTTTCTAGCACAAGAACGACACGAGCGGTCACACGTGTGCTTAACCTTTAAAACATATTTTTGGTATTTTTTTTATAAAAGAAAGAGAAAAGATTTTTAGCACAAGGACGATGCGAGCGATCACACGTGTGCTTAACCTTTAAAACATTTTTTTTGGAATACTTGAGAGTATTGAGTGCTAGGCTGATGTGGACAATCGCACGAGTACTCATATCATTATTTAATTATTTAAGAAGATTTAAGAGTATTAAGTGCTAGGCTGATGCGGACGATCGCACGAGCACTTATACCATTATTTAGTTATTTAGGAAAAGAATATTAAGTACTAGGCTGATGCGGGCGATCGCACGAGTACTCATACCTTTAAAACTTTATTTTTGTTATTATTTTTTTTATCTATTTTTTTTTCATGTTTAAAATGCAACAAATAAACCAAGCCCAATAAATAAAAATAAAACACAAGATATAGGAATGTGGGTTATCATACAAGGGGTTACATACAGTAAAAACTAATAACCAAACAAATAATGAAAATAGAGAAACAAAAGCCTAAAAATAAAGCAAGAGAAACAGTCCAACAAGAATAGGGGTGCAGAGATAAAAACCAGAGGTGCGGAGTAAAGTTTAGGCTCTTTTGGTTTTGGTCGGAATAGGCTTCAGCCCAAACAGAAGGGGGTGTGAGGGTGTTGCTCCCTCCACCACCACACCTTTCTCCCTCCACCTTCCCTTACTATTTTGCCCCTCAGTAAAATTTTATTTTTAAGGTTATTATTTTTTAATTTTACCCATTCACAACCTATTTCACTAATAACCTATTGTAATCCGGTGCATGAGTAAGATACTTTTCTTTCATTTTAACATTATACTTCTTCCTCTCTCGTCTGCGCTGTGAGATACTACAAGTGTGGTGGTGGAAAGAATTATCAAGCAATCTCCCTCTTGTGGTAGTGTAGTGTCACTCTCGTAGAGTGGTGCAGTGCGTGTGTGTGCTTCCTCCTCCAGGTGCGTACTTAAATAAACCTTCAAATAAAACCCTAAAATAAAAAACGAAACCTTTAAAACGGAGGTTACATCCTTCAACGGATGTCAACATCCGTTTAAGGTAAAACAGATTAAAAAGCGAAACCTTTAAAAACGGAGGTGACATCCTTCAACGGATGTCAACATCCGTTGACATCCGTTTTACCTTAAATGGAGGTTGACATCCGTTGAAGGATGTCACCTCCGTTTTAAAGGTTTTGTTTTTTATTTTAGGGGTTGTGTTTTTAGTTTATTTTTGTTTTGGAGATATTTTAATAATTTAATTTAAATGTTTTGATTTATTATTTTTGAATATAATTTTAATGTATTTTAATAATGTATATTTATATTAGTTTATATTTATATTTTTGTTTGTTGTGGGAAGAAGGGGTCGACGTGTTTGATTCACATGTTCAGGAATAGTTTCGTTTGCGTGCAATGTTGTTTTGCACTATAAATGATTTCCCAGCGTATGGAAACTTGAGCGGTTATAGTGTTAAAGGTCATTTTGCATGTCCCATATGTGAAGAAAACACTAGTTACCTTCAGTTAAAGCATGGTTAGAAGACAGTATATACAAGACATCGAAAATTCCTTCCTCGTAATCATCCTTATCGTAGATTGAAAAAAGCATTTAATGGAAGTGCTGAGGATGAGGTTGTGTGCAGACCCCGGAATGGTGAAGAGGTGTACAACGAAGTCAAAAACATTGACATTGTGTTTGGAAAACATCGTAAAACTACCTCTGCAAAAAACATTTGGAAGAAACGATCAATATTTTTTAAGCTTCCATATTGGTTTAAACTTGATGTTAGACATTGTATTGATGTGATGCACGTTGAAAAAAATGTTTGTGATAGTGTCATCGGAACTTTATTAAACGTCAAAGGGAAGAGCAAAGACGAAATAAAAGCACGACAAGATTTGGCTGACATGGGAATCCGATCTGAGTTACATCCACAGATAATAGGAAGACGCACCTATCTGCCCCCAACTTGTCACACACTTTCTAAAAAAGAAAAACAAAGTTTTTGTAACTGTTTAAGAAGTGTGAAGGTTCCACAAGGTTATTCTTCAAATATTAGTAACCTGGTGTCTATGCAAGACTTAAAGCTAGTTGGTTTAAAGTCTCACGATTGTCATGTATTGATGCAACAATTGTTACCTGTTGTTATTCGAGGCGTATTACCTCCTTCTGTTAGGGGTATTTTGACACGTCTGAGTTTTTTCTTTAATGTCATTTGCAAGAAAGTTGTTGACCCTCGAGGTTTAGATGAATTGGAAAATGAGGGAATAAGACTACTATGTCAATTGGAGATGTATTTTCCACCTTCGTTTTTTGACATCATGGTACATTTGATTGTTCATCTAGTCAGAGAAATTCGATTATGTGGGCCGATCTTCTTAAGGTGGATGTACCCAGTTGAAAGATACATGAAGATCTTAAAGGGATATGTCAAGAATCAGTATAGACCAGAAGCTTCAATCATAGAGTGATACGTTGCAGAAGAAGCCATTGAATTTTGTTCAAGTTATATGCCATCTTGTGAACCCGTGGGTCTTCCCAAGAGCAGTCATAAAGGAAAATGTGAAGGTAAGGGTGTTCGAGGTGTGAGAATTCAAAGTGTTAGCAAAAAAGAAATTGACCAAGCTCATTTGTACGTCTTAAACAACATTGTTGATGTGATTCCTTACATTTCTGACCACGTTAATGAAATAAAGGCAACAAACCCAAAAATGAGTGAAAAATGGCATCTTAATGAACATGTGAAAACCTTCTTACAATGGTTTAACAAAAAGATTTATGTGACTCCACATGTTTCTGAAACTTTATTGAGGTTATCTTGTGGGCCGAACACGGATGTCATTACATATGGTGGGTACTATATAAACAATATTTCTTTTCAGACAAAGGTAGAAGATGACAAAAGCAGAGTTCAAAATAGTGGCGTCACACTACAAGCTGAGGTTGTGCACTTTGCTAGTTCTAAAGACAAAAATCCAATCACAACATCCATCAGTTATTTTGGAATAATACAAGAAATATGGGAAGTTGATTACGTCACTTTTAGAGTCCTAGTTTTCAAGTGTAAATGGGTTGATATAAATTCTGGTGTCATGACAGACCTTGGTTTGACATTGGTAGACTTGAACAAGATGAATTACACTGATGAACCATTTATCATGGCTAGTCAAGCACGACAAATATTCTACGTAAATGATCCAGCGAATAACAAATGGTTAGTGGTTTTAGAAGGAAAAAACATGCATGGACATGATGATGATGATTCTCTTGATATACTTGAGACAACATCTGTTGCATCTAGACCCACTGAAGACCCAGTTGATGACGTTGCCGATGTCATCCAGGCAATTCGTAGTGATCACAATGAAGGGATTTGGGAAAAAACAATATCTTAATAGGTTGATATTTTTGTTTTTTATTGACTTTATATGTATGTTCATCATAATTGAATTATTACTAACCTTGTATAATTTTTCAGGTATGTCGGCCTCAGACTCAGGATCGGGAAAGACCAGACGTGGTCGAGGCGTCACCCGAGTGGCAGATGTGACATCCGGACGTGTGGATGGTCGGAGGAGACATGTTGACATTGACCCCAGATCAGGTCATCCATCAGGGCCAAATGCTGATAGGTTTAGGAGTTATCTGGGTAAGTTAGCAAAAAGTCATGTCTCTATCCTTCATGCATGTTGGGATGACGTCCCAGAGGTCGACAAGAACCTCTTATGGCAAGATATTCAGGTATGTTTATACTTCATGCAATTTGTGATATACTTATCTTTCATGTTTTATTATCAATAACATGTTTTTTTGTTTTGTTTTTGACAGCAACATTATGATATTCCAAACACAATACAAATTAGAAAGAAAGTGTTATCGCATATAGCGATAAGATGGAGGGATTTCAAGACAAGGCTGATACAACATCTATGTCTTTGGAGACAGGCAACATGAAAATCCCTGTCAGCAATATACATTCACAAAGGAGGATTGGATGCAATTTTGTGCATCTAGAGAGTCTAAGGAATGGAAGGTATGTTTCTTAACATCTGAAAATGTATTCATTGAGTTTTTATGATTTTACACTTATTTATATATACGGTTTCACAGGGTAAAAGGTTAGCCGCCCAAGAAAGACAAAGGCTAAATGATGCACCACACTTGTTATCACGAGGTGGCTATGCAAAACTGGAAAAGAAACTTAGAAAGTCTAGAGCGGATGCCTTAGGACTTGAGTCGCCGGACCTAGCACCTGCACCTACTAGGTACGAGCTGTGGAAGGTGTTGAGACCTCGGCAAGTGTACCGAATCGTACAAGTAATAAACCGGTAAGTCCGGAAATCGTTTTCCCAAGAGATTTGTTTTGATTCACAGAATGATTAAAGTTTACTAATTTAGCGATTAATTTTACAACACAAGTAAGATTTGCATACAGATGAAATTAAAGTGGTAAAAACAGATGAATTAAAGTTCACTGGGGTTGATTTTCAAGTTCATCACTCAAGTAATTTTTCTACTAACACAATTCCTCAAAATTAAGCATCAACATCCTAGGCGCATGCAGTCCTGATCTCTCAGATGACCGTTCAGAATCATTCAAACTAAATCCTAATCTCTTAGATAATTCATTTATCAGATTTGCCTTAATCACAATGTCACAGATGACTAAAAATTTCCTCCTATGTCTAGGACTCGAAATCCTTTAGCAGTTCTATCCTAGGTCCGCGGTCTCATACATTTCTCAATGATTTAACCGTTCAAATAGCTCAGATTCTCATCATAGGCATGAATAATAAAGATAGAACACAAAATTCATACAAGATCATGCATTAATATAGAGATTACAAAGAGTTTCAGAAATGTACTCTCAACCCCAGTGAAATGGAGTTCTAGCTACACATATACATCATAGAAGCGATAAAGCATGGATTGGACGGTGGAAATTGGTGATTTTCCACCTTGGAAGCACCCAAAACGAGCTCTGCAGCGTCCTCTGGTCTCCTCCCCTCCAGACTTCTTCATTTCTGCCTCTGGATCGCGTTTTTAAAGAGAAGTGTCGTAAGTGATTTTTCGCTGAGCGACGAACGTACGCTCGCTGGGCGAGCGTCCACTTTTCATCTTCGTTGGACGAACGTCCACAGCTTGCTGGGCGAGCACTCGCTGGATGAACGTCCACAGCTTGCTAGGCGAGCGTCCACTGTTAGTTCACGGGCGAGCGTTCGCTGGACGAACGTCCACTTCTCGCTGGGCGAGCGTCCACTTGCTGGGTTTCTTGGCGGGACGAGCGTCGCTGGGCGACGAACGTTCGTTCGCTGGGCGACGAGCGTCCACTCGCTGGACGAGCGTCCGTTCGCTGGGCGAACGTCCGTTCTCGCTGGCTTGGTTATTTCATCCATCTGCTTCGGCCAATGACGCTCTCAAGTCTGTGATAGTATCCAATCCTTATTCTACTCCGAAATAAGCAAACAAAAGCATCAAAACACACTTAAACAATCAAAACTACATTTAAATCAACAATTATATACTTTTCATGAGAATTAACACTTAAACTTATTCAAAAGCACAACAATTTAAGGAACAAAAAACAAGTAAAATTTACACCTATCAAACTCCCCCAAACTTATATATTTTCATGTCCTCATGAAAATAAACAATATCAACAGAAAAACGAACCCAACAAAGCAATTAGTATTCCATCACATAATCTCTGTCACTAAAGTAAGGATTGTACCTACACCTCCAAATATTCAGATCAAATGTTATAACTTCTATATTAACAAGTTCTTGAATCCAAAATGATAAGACAACCAGAAAAAGAATAGTACAAATGTGCTCAATCAGTGTTTACCTCAACCTGCAAGTGTTTACACTCAAATTCACGCTCAAAGTGTCATCAACTACTTCATCAACTTTTGCAAGTCATCTCATATACAATTCAAACATTCTGATTTAAATCAAAAGGACTTTCTCAGGTTATAAGTTGGCTTGGCTAGAAGAAACATGGTTTTACAGGGAAACAAAACAACACTAAAGAAGAGGAGAACAAGAACATAACAACATTGAAACTTTATTTATCAACTTCCTCTTCATTCATCACATAACACATTTTTTGAATTTTTCTCTAACTTTGATATATATATATATATATATATATATATATATATATATATATATATATATATCTTTTTTTTTTTTCAGATTGTTTTTCATCAGTTTAAGACTCAACTCATTATGATTTCCCCCAAACTTAATTTCTACCTATATCTTGACAAATATGTTTCTTGTTCTCTTCTTCTAGAGTGTTGGATAAGGTAGATTGTTCTGTAAGAAGCTTAGGGTTCACAACAAATATATATAAGGCTCAAACAAGATAACAATGGATGGATATTCACATATGGGTAGTCATCTGGCCAAGTAGTTAATTTCAAAACAAACAACTGCCTTTCTCATTTCTAAACCAGAATGCGTCTGTAATAATAAGAATTATGCAAAAACCAAATTCATAGCAATAACAACTTCTCACTTGCTTTCAAAATTGTCTCAGTACACTCAGATATTCAACTTCTGGGTCACAATCAATCAGATTCAAGAATAAATCATATATAATCATAACACAAGTTCTAAAACTCAGATTTTGCAATAACAATCCCACAATCATGCCAGTTATCATGGACAGAATTCGAAATTCAAATTCAAAATTCAAACACACATTTCACAATCAAATCATTGCAGAAACTTAATTCAATCCACACAACCAAACAGATTCAGATTCAATCCACACAACCAAAATAACTGAAAACATAAAATAGAGTTAGAAAGCTGGGTTGCCTCCCAGTAAGGGCTTGTTTAACGTCTTTAGCTTGACACTAAGAAGCTCTCTGTGGTTGAGCCAACGGTTTGAAATCATCCTTCATGAATATTATATGCATGGAATAAGAAGAAGGACTTATTCCTTTCAGATCAGAATTTGACCAACCTACAGCTCCTTTGTCCACTTTCAAGAATTCGGTTAACTTTTCTCCCTCCAGAGTGGATACAGCATTGCTGATGATCACAGGTTTATTGTCATCTTTGTCAAGAAAATCATACTTCAAATGTGAAAGTAGCAACTTCAAGTCCAGCTTCTTTTCTTTTATCTCTTTTTCATCAGATGGAATCTCCTTCAAAGCATCTAGACTCTGTATACATTCATCAATTAACTTCTCTTCATCTACAAGTAAAAATTCACAAGCATCAACAAGAGTTCTTTCAAGAGGTGATGATATGTGCATCGTCTTCTGTGCCATCATGCAGACTTCCTCAAGTTCATCAGTTTGAAAGCATGTATCTTCATCATTTGGGTGAGACATTGCTTCAAAAACATTGAAATTTACTTCTTCATTCTCAACTCTCAATTTAAGCTTTCCATCATCAACATCAATCAATACTCGAGCAGTCTTCATGAATGGCCTTCCCAAAATCAAAGGAATTTCTTTATCCTCTTCCATTTCCATGACAACAAAATCCACAGGAAATAAGAATTTGTCTACCTTTACCAGAACATCTTCTACTACTCCATGCGGATATTTGATCGATCTGTCTGCCAATTGTAGAGCCATGCGTGTGGGCTTCAACTCTAATTCTCCAATCTTCTTAAACATTGACAGAGGCATAAGATTGATGCTGGCTCCAAGATCAATTAACGCCTTCCCAATAGCCAGTTTACCAATGGTGCATGGAATTGTAAAACTACCTGGATCTTTAAACTTTGGTGGGAGCAACTTTTGAATGATAGCACTGCACTGGCCCTGTACTTCTATAGTTTCTTCCTCAATATACTTTCTCTTCTTTGTGAGCAAATCTTTCATGAATTTCGAGTAAGCAGGTATTTGTTTCAATGCTTCTGAGAATGGCATCTTGATTTCCAACTTCTTGAAAATATCAATGAAACGCTGGAACTGTCTTTCCTTCTCCTTTCTAGAGGAAACCTTTGGATATGGAAGAGGTTTCTCATACATCTGTTCTTTCTTTTTCTCTCCCTCTCTCTCTTTTTCACTTTCTCTATCCTCTTTCTCTTCTTCTTCATCTCCCTGTTTACTCATCTTATCTTTTTCTTCACTCACTTTTTTCTCATTCTCTCTTTCTTCCAGCATTCTTCCAGATCTTGTAGTAATAACATTGCAGTCTTCCTTTGGATTTACTTCAGTGTTTGCCCCAAAGTCCTTCACTGGTTTTTCTTCCAACTTCTTAGCTAATTGACCCACCTGAATCTCCAAATTCCTAAGTGAGGCTTCTGTGCTTTTATGGTTGGAAATTGATACCTGCATATACTGCTGAAGAGTTTCTTCCAGTTTTGAAGTTCTTTCTGTCAGAGAAGGTTGTTGCTGAAAGTTCTGTGCAGGTGGTCTGTTGAAAGGAACAGCTTGTCCCATACTCGGATGAGGTCTCCATCCTTGATTAAAACTTTGACGTTGATCATAGTTTGTCTGAAGACCTTGATTTCCCATATAATGTACTTCTTCATGAGACATGCTTTGCACTACACATTGACCATTATTATGATCTCCTCCGCACAATTGACAACTCTGAACCATCTGATGTTGAAATTGAGAAACATTCTGCAGTTCTTTAGGTAGCTGAGATAACTTCTTCATTAATGTCTCAAGTTGCTGAGTCATAATCTTGTTCTGAGCTAGTAAAGCATCTTGAGATTGAAGCTGAAGAACACCTTTTTGTTGAAATTGAGCTCTTTCACTCTGAACTTCATTATCATTTGCAGCCATGTTTTCAATCAGTTCATGTGCTTCTTCAGGCGTCTTCCATCTGATACTACCTCCAGCTGATGCATCTAACATTAACTTTGTTTGGGATTTCAACCCTCCAAGAAACAGATTTAACATTGTAGGCTCATCAAATCCATGAGTAGGAGTTTTTCTCAGTAGGCCTTTGAATCTATCCCATGCTTGACCTAGAGTTTCATCAGCATCTTGTTGAAAAGACGAGATCTCCTGCTTTCCCTTATTGACTTTGGACTGAGGGAAGAACTTATTTAGAAATTTAGCAACCACATCATCCCATACTGTCAGACTATTCTCTGGAAAGGAATTCAGCCACATTTTTGCATTACCAGCCAATGAGAATGGAAATAAGCTGAGTCGGATTGCTTCATCTGGAACCTGGTGAATCCTCACTGTATTACAGATCTCCATGAAAGTAGCCAAGTGAGTGTATGGATTCTCGTGGGATAATCCATGAAACTGATTGTTCTGCACCAGATGAATAAGAGCTGGCTTCATCTCCATGTTAGCAGCATTCACCACTGGTCTTGCAATACTGTTGAAGTGCAGAGGTCCTGAGAAAGTATTATAATCTGCAAGAGTACGTCTTCCTTGCCCAGAACCTTCTCCAGTACGATTATCTTCCATTTCTTCTTTTTCTTGCCCAGATGAAAAGTCCAGAATTTCTTCAGAGATAACAGAGGATTCTCTACTTTGTCTTCTTCTTCTACTATTGTTCCTTCGAGCAGTTCTTTCAATTTCCGGATCAAAAAGTAGATTTTCAACCTGTTCTCTGCTTCTCATACAAAACACAAACTAAGAAGAAACAATCCAAAAACACACAATTTCTACAGATGGATAACAATTATGCATAAAAATTCAAATACAGTCACAATAAACACTTAAAAAAAAATAACTAAAATCAACTAAACCAGATAAACAACAAACAATCAACGAAAACAAAAACAAATCCCCGGCAACGGCGCCAAAAACTTGTTGAGACCTCGAAAGGTGTACCGAATCGTACAAGTAATAAACCGGTAAGTCCAGAAATCGTTTTCCCAAGTGATTTGTTTTGATTCACAGAATGATTAAAGTTTACTAATTTAGCGATTAATTTTACAACACAAGTAAGATTTGCATACAGATGAAATTAAAGTGGTAAAAACAGATGAATTAAAGTTCACTGGGGTTGATTTTCAAGTTCATCACTCAAGTAATTTTTCTACTAACACAATTCCTCAAAATTAAGCATCAACATCCTAGGCGCATGCAGTCCTGATCTCTCAGATGACCGTTCAGAATCATTCAAACTAAATCCTAATCTCTTAGATAATTCAGTTATCAGATTTGCCTTAATCACAATGTCACAGATGACTAAAAATTTCCTCCTATGTCTAGGACTCGAAATCCTTTAGCAGTTATATCCTAGGTCCGCGGTCTCATACATTTCTCAATGATTTAACCGTTCAAATAGCTCAGATTCTCATCATAGGCATGAATAATAAAGATAAAACACAAAATTCATACAAGATCATGCATTAATATAGAGATTACAAAGAGTTTCAGAAATGTACTCTCAACCCCAGTGAAATGGAGTTCTAGCTACACATATACATCATAGAAGCGATAAAGCATGGATTGGACGGTGGAAATTGGTGATTTTCCACCTTGGAAGCACCCAAAACGAGCTCTGCAGCGTCCTCTGGTCTCCTCCCCTCCAGACTTCTTCATTTCTGCCTCTGGATCGCGTTTTTAAAGAGAAGTGCTGTAAGTGATTTTTCGCTGGGCGACGAACGTACGCTCGCTGGGCGAGCGTCCGTCGCTGGGCGAGCGTCCGTCGCTGGGCGAGCGTCCATTGATCGCTGGGCGAGCGTCCACTTTTCATCTTCGCTGGACGAACGTCCACAGCTTGCTGGGCAAGCACTCTCTGGACGAACGTCCACAGCTTGCTGGGCGAGCGTCCACTGTTAGTTCACGGGCGAGCGTTCGCTGGACGAACGTCCACTTCTCGCTGGGCGAGCGTCCACTTGCTGGGTTTCTTGGCGGGACGAGCGTCGCTGGGCGACGAACGTTCGTTTGCTGGGCGACGAGCGTCCACTCGCTAGACGAGCGTCCGTTCGCTGGGCGACGAGCGTCCACTCGCTGGACGAGCGTCCGTTCGTTGGGCGAACGTCCGTTCTCGCTGGCTTGGTTATTTCATCCATCTGCTTCGGCCAATGAGGCTCTCAAGTCTGTGATAGTATCCAATCCTTATTCTACTCCGAAATAAGCAAACAAAAGCATCAAAACACACTTAAACAATCAAAACTACATTTAAATCAACAATTATATACTTTTCATGAGAATTAACACTTAAACTTATTCAAAAGCACAACAATTTAAGGAACAAAAAACAAGTAAAATTTACACCTATCAGAAGGCTGCTCGGATTAAATCTGATGGGAACATGACATCTTCCTCAACTGCCTTGATCTCACAGAGAATTGTAAGTTCAACTTATAAGCGGTTGTTTGATTGTGTATCTATCACAGCATGTCTTCTAAGTAACGATTGTTTTTTTATGTGCAGGATGAGTTGGTTGAGCAGCAGACTCAGGGCACATTTGCTGGCCAAGGTAGGGACGACATTCTAACAACGGCCATTGGAAGGTCCGAGCACCCAGGACGTGTACGTGGAGTTCCTGGGGCGATTGGTCTTCGTGACTACTTTGGCCCTACACAGAAAACCCCCTCATCAATGAGTTAGGAGACACTGAGGCAGATGGATCTTCAGTGGGAGGAAAGACTCAACCAAAGCATGAGATCAATGGAGCAACGATTCATGGAGCAGCTACAAGAACAAAAAGAAATACAAAGAGCGCTTGAAGAAAAGCTGCATTCCATGACGCAAGGCAACATGGGGGCCGCTGAAACTCCTACACCACCTCGGGTCAGCACTAGAGGATCATGGTCTCTTGTAGAACCCACTGAGTATAGCGGTCAGTATGAGCTGTTGGTTGATGGGGATCCCCCACGCATTGTGGTTGTCGGACGAGTGCTTGAGGGAGGGCAGACTATTCATGGTGTTGCCATATTACCCCAGCACGTGCGTGTGACGATTGACGAGGTTCGGGATCCCCAGGCTCAGGTGCCTGTACCCACTCCAAAAATTAACTTTGTGGGGGAGGCCATAAGATCATTTATTGCCTGGCCTAGAGCATTGATCATGTCACACATTGCTACTCCACATGTATAATGTCTTTTTTCTTAGTATTTCTATGTTTATTCTTCAAATATTTGTTGATAACTCTTTAACGTAAATTCTTATCTTCAATTCACACGTCCTCAGAAGCAGCCAATTCATGATACAATCATACATGAAGATGATGACATGGCTGAAGCGGAGGATGATCCTCTATCAAAGCTAATGACAAAATTACCTAGGTTGAAGAAAGCACCATTAGAACTATATTGGGATTTGAGAGTATTTGGTCTTCCCCCACATGTGCCAGTTTATATCACATTATCTGATGCATTGGAGATGATTGAGGGAGACCGGATGTTGAATATTTCCATAATTCAGCTGTGGTGCATGTAAGATAGTCAATTTGGTCTTTCATATTACTTTTATTTAAATTCTTATAGTTTCTAACAACTTAACTTTGTTGTTTTAGGTACATGGACACAATCGTTGTAGAACAAGGTCGGTCTTCCATGTACGAATTTGTTGAACCTCAGACCATTCAACCGTCTGGTAACACACTTCAAAACAGACAACATTATTTGCAAACATGGATGGATGAGTCAAAAAGAGACGTATACCTTGTGCCATACATTGATGGGTAGGTGTTGTTATATGTGGCTAGTTCATTATTATAGTTTCCTTAATTAGTTAAATAACTATTTATCCTTTATGATAGCATGCACTGGCAACTGATGGTCATCATTCCCAAAGCATGTAAAATTATATGGTTTTGTTCGTTGCATAGGAAGATGAAAAATGACTTGAGAACAATGCTTCAAGGGTAAGTGTTTCTCCAAAAATGACTTTGAATTTGATGTTCACCTTCAACTTTTATGATAAATATAGTCATATTAATTATACTTTGTGTTTTCCATCTGTACAAAGTTATTGGTAAATCACGTGGTCAACTGGTTCAAATTTTGTATCCAAAGGTTTTAAGTCATTTATAGTTCTAATTCATTATTTTCTATGTTATTGAATGATCTAAATTCTTAACTATTTAGTTTGTTATTTTAGTGTAACATGCAACTAGATTCATGGGAATGTGGCTTCTATGTGATGTGTTGGATTAAGACCATCATTCGAGCTGTCATTACAGATGACTGGAATGAGGTAATGACGTATACCTTGAATACATTACAAATCAAATTCATCTTCAAACATATATGAAATCATAATGAATCTTTCTTGAATTTTGCAGCGCTTCAAGAGTACATCGCCTATACCAGAGGACACAATTAGACATATAAGGCAGGAGTGGACTGCTTATCTTCTGCAAAGATGGAGTTAGGAATAGTTTTATTTGTTGAACATTGCTTAGTTTTAGTTTAAGTTTTAACTTGATAGTTTTGGTAGTGGATTATATTTTACATTAAGTAGAACTTTGTTTATATGAAACGCATATATATATTATTGCAAAATTGTTCTGGGACAATTTTCTGCTTTTCAGGTGTGGTTTTATTGCAAAAATAAATTAATTTTAAAAAAAGAAACGCCCAGTAGACGTCGGTTAGTGCACTGTCGAACGTCTATAAACGTCTGGCAGTACACACACCAACGTCCAACCCCACCCCTAGCACAAGACAATTCAGGCATGTGGTCGTCGGGTGACACACCTCGGACGTCTGTATAAACGTTGGGGGAGGAGGAGACAGACGTCTGTATAGACGTCTGACGGGTACATTAGACGTCTATATGGACGTCCGAGGGTGTACACCAGACGTCTGGATAGGCGTCGGGCCTGACACATTGGACGTCTATACACACGTCCGATGTGGACCCCCCGACGTCTGAGTAACGTCACCCACAAAGACGTCGGGGGAAGGTCGGACGTCAAAAAGCCAAAAGAACGGACGTCTAAAGCCCTTTTTGCATTAGTGACAATAATTTATTTGTTTAATTTCAAAAAATTTAAAAAATTATTGTTTTAAATATCATTAATAAACTATAAAAAATACAATTCAAAATAAATTAAATTAATAATAATTAATTTATTAACTACAATAAAAATTAAATAAAATAAACAATTAGCTAATTAATTAAAAATATATATTTAAATACATTTCTATTTAATTTTTATTAAATTAATTATTATTACAAATACAAATTTACTATAAATAAATTAAATAGAAATACAAATTTACTAACATTAAATACAATTAAATTAATAATATTTATTTCAAGAAATAAAAATAATTTAAATATATAAAAGTTTACGTATCTAATTCAAACGTAATCAATTCATTTAAAAACTATAGAAAAATTTATAAAATATTCAAATAATAATCTAAAACGTTAAAGAAAATCTAAAAATAACTATATATCAAATAACTATATATATATATATATATATCAAATATTACTGTTTAAAAAAAATTAAGAAAAAATATATTAAATATATATATTTCAATTATAATAATTCTAAAAAGAATTTAAATATTAAAGAAAAAAAGTACAGCATCCCGAGAGCCAAAACGGATGTGGGATATTCGTTTGGCCTTCAACGGATATCCGACATCTGTCGAAGGCCAAATGGATATCCCACATCCGTTTTGGCCTTTCGCGGGCACTGTTCAGCGACGCACAATCGAACCAGCGACGAGCAGAATCCATTAACAGTTACCAATACAGCACATATTCAAACAACACAAACAATAATAAATCCTAAACTAAACTACCTAACATAAAAAAATGAAGATAATGGTGAAAAAAAACCAACCTGAAAGAAACGAAAACGGCAAAGAACTCCTCTCCTCACGCGGGTCGACGCTCTGGACGCTCCTCCACACCACGGCGGCGTCGCTCCTTTACACCACGGTGGCAATGGAAGCTTTCAAACCAAAAGGAAACTAGAAAGAAAAACGAATGGAAGCGCAGGAGGTGGGGAGGTGAAACGGAAATGGGGAAAGGGGAAGAGAGTTCCGTGGGGTGAGTGGTGGGAAAGTAAAATTAGGATTTCAAATTATTTAAAATAGGATAAAAGTAAAAATCTTTTTAACTTAAGGATATAATTGTATTTAAAATAATGTGAGGAGGTGGAAGAAGTATACGGTGGTGGTGGAGGGAGCAACACCCGAAGACTTTTTAAATTGGTCATTTTAAATATTTAGAAGTGTAGTTAGAAATTGTGGAGGTGTATAAAGAAAAAGTTGCTACTAAAATGGTTTTGGGCTGACTAAGCATTGGAGGTTCGAGATTTAAAAAGCACGATTCCTATATTGTATACTTATTTAATCTAAAGGAGATTAACAATTAGATAATGATTCTACAAGTGTCATAACGTAATTTTAGATAATTAAAATATAATATAAACAATATTTTAATTATATTTTCTAATTTCTTTAACATTTTTTTTCTTTGGTAAGAGATTATGAATTTAAGTTTTTTCCCTAATAATACTTAGAAAGTTATTCCACTAATATAAATTGTCATTAAAAAAGAGAGTTAGATAAAGATTTGAAAGATCAAACATATTCCTTGCCTCACCCACTATCACATAATTGCACCAAATATTTGTAAGAATCTCTTCTCCTTTTACTTTTTTTTTTCTCCTTCTTTCTATTTTTGCTTGTTAATTTACATAGATTTATTATATTTAGCAAACTTTATCTCTAATTTTAGAGGTTAAAGAAAATCAATTCTACTAAATGTATAGATTCCATTAAAATAAGTTTGATTTTTGAAATAAATAATCATGTAAACTTCATTAGAATGACCATATTGAAAAAGAAAAAAACTTAATTTAAAAAATGAAGTTATATGAAAAAATATTAAAGGGAAAACAATAGAATTACAAATAATGAATACTTTTTATAATGCATGAATAAATAATTACAAGAACATGATAAGTAATGTGAAAATTAACATAACACGGAAAAAATATAAAGTGTAATGTAAATAAATTATCAGGCATAAAACATAAATTTGAATACAAAAATTAAATGATATTAATGAATAGAAACATAATTAATTTTATTTTTTCTATTCTTATTTTCGATGTTATAAATATTCCATACAAAATATTTTATCACCTTAATTAAGAAATAAAAAATATTCATCTACAGGGGATTTTGGATTAATACTTTATTCTAATATAAGTGTGCCTCGCCTACATTATGCTTGTTGAAAATTTCACCCGTTGTTGGTTACCGAGTCCAGTGCTCACTTGACATCGTGTGCTTTGCAACAATCTCTTAGGCTAAAATGAACAAATAACACCATTTTCCCGATTACTCTAATAAATAACATTTGTTTCTATATATAATTTATTGGAGTTTGGGAGAGAATAAGTTAGTGTTTGTATTTTTGTATGTATATATAATTTAAAGTTTATCATGTTTTTCGTGGAGAATTTATTTTATGAGTTAGTTAATTTAATTTTTATATAAAAAATCATATAAGTAATTTAACATTTCATCTTCATGTATTTATTTAGATTTGTTTTTATAAAGATATAGTTTGTTTATGTTTGATAAACAGGTTTAGTATGACTCTTCGTGTTTTGTAATTTTTTAATGTTTTAATAAATTTTCATCTAATAACAAATTATTGATGGACTTTGAACATGGTTGAGATGTCAAATCATAGTGATGTTTAATATTGAAATATTAATGGTTGTGTTAAGGGAACTTAATAATGCCTCCTTTTGTTTTTAATGGGTTTTTACGTGATGGTTTTGGGTGTTTCGGGATGGTTATGGGTATTTTGTGGTGATTGCTTTGATTGCATTGAAGTTTTTGTAGGTCAAGTGGATCATTGAGGTATGTGTTATATATCTCCATCATTCATTTTGAGATCTTAATCACAGGAATTCATGAATATTTTCATTTTGGTTCTTTATAATTTTTCATATTATTATCATTTGTGTTTCGTGTATGTAGAACAAAGTCATTGATTGATTTTTTTTTTTATATATTCCAAGTTCGGCTTTTAAGTCAAAACCATTTTTTTAAAACATTAGAAATTTACCTCAAGTATTACAAGGTTTAATTAAATTTACGTCAACAATTTTATCTAAAGTAAATTTTATTTTGCCTACATAGACGTCATATTATTAACATGTATAAAAAGCTAAAAATATCAAAAGTAAAAACTCTCTTTTGTGGGTGTTAAAAATAAATTCCAGAAAAAAAAATTTCAATTTCACCTAAAAAATGTAAGGATTTTTGTAACCTTTTCTTATTATAAATTAACCACACTTTCAATCTTATCTCTTTGCTTTTTTGAAACTTTAGTTCTTTGATCCTCTTTGTAATCCTATATTTTTCTTTAGAATATTCTCCTCTTTTGTTTCCCTCTTTTTTTTTGGAACCCTTCCTTTTGTAACAATGGTGACAACATCTTGGATGCAAAACAAATGTTTGTGTCCACCAAAAACACTTCCTCTTCCTTTTCGACTTGGCGTCACTCTCCTCCAATTTCATTGAAAAAAAATGTCAAACTTTAATGGTAGGAGTATGAACCCATTTTGGGCATAAAAGAATAAATGAAGAAAATTTGGGAAGCATGAGTATTAATCTTTTATCAACAAATTTTCATATAAAAAAATAATAAAAAATGAATTATTAGAGTCAAAAGGCTTATGGACACTTATTGAGCAATCATTACATAAAAAATGAAAATATTATAGCTTTTGAAGTTAAACATGTAACCTTTTTTTTATTTAGTTCCTATATGGTTATACGTGTTCTGCTCCAAATCTATCCAAATTACTAGACCTTGACACATATTTTACATAAACAAACTTCTTGAATATGTTTGGATAAGTGGCTTCTAGCTTATGTAAATTTCATGAGGCTATCAATATTTTGTATTCGTCAAGATCTAATGACAATCCTTCAAGTCTAATGTGGTTCATTCAAATGTGGCTATCATTTTTTCTTAAAATGAAAATGCCAAGACTGAAAAAGAAAAATACCTATTATCCTTTTGAAGGTGCCAAACTTATGCCATTGCTCCCTAAAAGAATGAAATGTTCTCAAGCGGCATACAAATTTTATGTTAAATATACTTTGAGCTACAAAGACTATCATGAAAACTTAGATCCTTTCTTGAAATCCCTCATTCACTAGTACAAAAATTGGATTTTATAACGATTTATTATGGAAGTTATAATTCACCCGCCATAATAAGTGAAATAACGACATAATTATAAATATGATGAGAATTTTGTTACCAGTTATACCTAGAATCGACATAGAAAGTGAGGACGTTGACATTTTTGTAATAAAGTACAAGACTTTTTATGCCAGTTATATTTAGAATCAACATAGAAAGTGAAATATTATATTATTTTTAATTTAAAACAAGTATATTATGTTGATTCTTCACTATAATTTGCATAATATGTTTAATTTCCTTCTTTTCCTAGCATTCTAGCGTTGCATTCACACTTTCCTACTATATACACTATACTCCCAACTTTCCTCCTTATTATACCCTCTTTGCACTATGGTCTGTTGGGAAAAATGTGACCCACATAAATAATAATACTCTTCAGGGTGTTGTTCCCTCCACCACCCCAAGTGTTCTTGCACCTCCTCACTATTTTCTTTTATTCCAAAAATACTCTACACCTCCCTAGTATTTTCTTTTATTCCAAAAATACCCTACACCTCCCCACTATATTCAACAATCTTTCTATTTCTCTTTCCACATTAAACTTGTGATATATTGCAAAATTTTATTTACACTTTCCATTAAATAAGTTTGATTCAATCTTATTTTCACTGTTCAATATATTTTTTTTTCTTCAAATTACTTAATAAATGGTAAAATTTTGTTCTAAATTTCTAGAAAAATGTTTATATATATTGTGTTTTTTTTTACATTTAATATCTATAATTTTTAACATTATATTATGTTTTAACTTACCGACATGTTTGACTCTAATAACTTGAATAAAGTATTTAATTTATTAGATAAATAATATAAAAATATTATTAAATACTTAAAATATAAAAAAAAAGTTATTTGTTAAAGATTTAGAATTTATTTAGTTCTTTCGTCATTATAAAGTTAGTATATAATAATAATAATAATAATATATTATTTACTATTAATATTATTATGTTTATTATTTTGTATTTGCATCTAACTTTTAAGTTTATAAAATGGAACTAATATTGAAGTTTCCTCTAAATTTTATATTTTGCAATATATCACAAGTTTAAATCTAAGCCATATGAATGCTCCATTAATGCAGAGAAAGAGAAAGAGAAAGATTGTTGATGATAGTGGGGAGGTGTAGGGTATTTTTGGAATAAAAGAAAATAGTGGGGAGGTATAGAGTATTTTTAGAATAAAAGAAAATAGTGGGGAGGTGCAGAAGAACTTGGGGTGGTGGAGGGAGCAACACCCTACTCTTCAATTCACTGGGGTTATTTTTCATTGAACCTTGGCAACCTTTAAATAGGTGCAAATAGGGCCTTGGGCCAAGTACAAATAATAAAAACTAACAATAGAATATCAACTAACTTAAAATAAAATCTACCTAATCTATCTCTATCTTATATTAATAAAATAAAATAATACTCTCCTAAATAAAAGGAAAATCAAAACTACCTATATATATTTTATCTCTATCAAAATCAAATCAAATATTACTAAACCCAAAACTAATAAAATAAGATTTTAATGAATCCCTAAAATTTAAGTTTATCCCAATATGGTCTACTCCTCACCTGCTCGCTCTGGTGGTTGTCACCTCCTCCTCGATCTCGTGGTGCTCATGCTCTCGTTGTCGATGTCACTCTTAGTTTCGCTCTCGAAACTTACTCGTTTGTTAACTTGGTAATTTCTTCACATTTAGGGTTTTCTCCATTCTTATTGAGATTAATGTAGATGTAATAATGTGCTTATTGTGTTTATTATGTTTGTTATGCTGACACGGGAGTCTCATACCTCCTTGACGAAGAAGTACACAATAAGAGTAGTATTTGAGGCGAAGAAAGGGATAGTGAAAACACAGACCTTGCAGATGTGAACGAGCTAGAGGAAGCAAAGTAGGGAGTGAATGATAGTGACTAGAAGGAGTTGATGGAACATTTGAGATCTTGCATCATTGTTGAGGGTTTGAAGGTAAGCATTGGTGAAATTATGGTTTTACGGAGAATTTGGAAATGAAATAAGAGTGGATTTGAATTTGATGTGATGATGGAATGAAGAAGAGGCATAGAAAGTTTATATGTTGGTTCATCCATAACCACCATAAAAAGTGAACTTTCTATGTCAATTATATCTATTTTGATTCTAGAATTGACATGAAAAACTTTTTTTAATCGAAATATAAAGTTTTCGTTGTACTAGTGATTACAAGTCAGACATTACTCACTTTAAGATTCATAATATCAACCCCTAAAGCAAAATCCATGCCCTAAGATTCTTAACATGTGACATATTAGTGGTAATATTTTGTTATAAATTTAAGTTGTTTCCCTATCACCCCCAAATACTTATGATTCATGGATTCTAAGTTTTAAGGTTAAGGGTATTTTAATAATTTTCATTCTCAAAACTAAAAAAAGAAAAAGAAACCCCCAAACCCTTACTCATCTCTCTCATTCCTCTCAATCCTTTCTCTTTCCTCTTTATCACTCCAATCTTTTCTCTTGTCATCCCTACTGTAGCCCCAATTGAAAAAATTAGAAACACTTGTCGTTAAACAATCTTACAAATAAATGATTTTATAATGAGTTTTCATCTTATAATTTTTGTCTTATCTAATTTTATCCAATTTTCACAAGCATAAAGAAATCAAAGGAATTGGTAATTGGCCTGGAAAAAAATCAGAAACACTCGTTGTTAAACAATTTCTTACAAAAAATGACTTTATAATGAGTTTTCATTTTATAATTTTTGTCGTATATAATTTTATCTAATTTTCACAAGCATACTGACATCTGAAAAAATTGGTAATTGGCCTGAAGGGTTTGTTTAGAGATGATGATTCAACATATGCAGATGATGAAATTAGAGACATTAGTGAAGATGGTGAAATTGAAGAGATCTTGAATGAACCTTTGCCTGAAGGTGAATATGTCAATGACTCAACTCTTTACAAAGGCAAATTTTTTTAAAGGCAAGTGTTTCTGATTTTTTCAATTGGGGCTAGGATGACAGAGAAAATGTTGGAGTGAGAGAGATGAAAGAGAAATGATTGAGAAGAATGAAAGAGGTGAGTAAGGGTTTGGGGTTTTTTTTTTTAATTTTGATAATGAAAATTATTAAAATACCCTTAACCTTAAAACTTAGAATCCATGATACATAAGGGTATTTTTGTCTACTAAAATCCGGTACACATTGCTAAAATGTACCAACTGAAAAACAGGCGTACGGCGCGTTAGCAAACCCCATATATATATATATATATATATATATATATATATATATATATATATATATATATATATATATATATATATATATATAACTAATTAATTAAACATTATGAAAAAGGAAAAAAGAAAAAGAAAAGAGAAATACAAGAAAAACTAAAAAAAAGAGAGAGAAAGGATAAATATTGGCATGTAGTACTTTTATTTATCTTTTACCAGACCTCTTATTTTTTTAACAATGAAATAAACTAAATCACTAATTTGAATTCAATATGATTTATGTTTCGAGTGTGGAGTCAAGGCTAATATTCACTGTCGTATAAGTTGTAAAGGAATCTAAATGTTTGTCTTCACGCTGTTGTTTGTTTGTTTATCCCGTTTTATCTGGTGTAAGAGATTATATGCAAAAAGTAAATAAAGATTTAACTACTTAAGTAATTAATACGTTTATTTTTCATCACTTATCTCATTAACTCACATATATTTATAAAATTCAGAATAGATTTTTTATTAACCATAATGTAACTACAACTAAATTAATAATAATCATATTTTATCTTAAATTAATTAATATTAAAGATAATTTCTTCGTAAATTGATCGTTTTATCTTTATACTTAGTCATATAATCACAAAAAGTTACTCTAGTTATATTTGACCGTTTAGATCGTTCAGTAACTCTAGTCATATTTGATCGTCTAAATTCTTCGGTCATTATACGATATAATTTCAAATCAAGAGTTCAATTGAGTGGACCAATGATTACCAAATTTTAATATGCTGATAAAAAAAAATAGATTTATAGTATAAAGAGAAGCATGGTCTACATTCTTCAGACACAAAAAAAAGTAGTAGCACGAAGAAAGAGAAGGGGAGACTAATGAAAGTAATAAGGGTGCTACAATTGGGATAGCAATTTTTATTCTCCTAATATTCAGTTAAGGGAAAGAAATCATTTACCATGTTTATAATATCATATATTTTTATCGTGAGAGGTGTCTCTAACATCACCTTAGGCAACAAATACAAAATTTCTGCTATATCCATAGTAATTAATTAACTTTTATCTAATTCTGCTATATTACTTTTATATTTTAATTATTTTAATTCTCACATATTTTTTTTTCCATATTCTTTTAGTTACATTTTATGTTCGTTCTTTATAAAATTCTTTATTTCTGATTTTCTTCCTTTTTCTTTGACGTTTTTTAAAGATTTAAGTTCTTTTAATCGTAGTCATTCTAATAAAATAAGTAAGGTCTACGTTGTTATGTATTTCAAAAATAAAAGTTATTTTATAAAAATAATCATAAAAATATTTTTCAATAAAATCAATAGAAAAATTAATTTTTGTATATCTCAAAGTTAATTTAATGGATATAGAATGAAGATCTCACTAGTACAAAAACAATGTATAACATCACGCGTTTAACGTCCAACCACTGAATAGTCAACATGTAATATTTATTTCATTTGATACAAATGCATTTTATGTATGATTTTCGTTTGTTTTGACCGATTATTTTCGTGTTTTTGTCATTCATAGGCGTATTCTGCTTTCTCTGTCACCGGTGACGACACTTTATTCCAACAAACTCACCTTTTGAATGTTAATTTTCGTTTTCGTTTTGAAGAACTTGTTTGTTGTTGTTGTTTGATTGAACTTGTTTATTGTTGTTTGTCTTGATACTACGTTCATAGTTCTTGCTTTATAAAATACCAAAAAATAAAATTTGTTGTTTTTCTGTTTTTCAGGTCTCGTAGAGTTGTAAAAATCACAATTAATTAAAAAAAACAAAAAAGGTGATTAACGTTGTATATTAACAAAATTTGACATTAAGTTAACGTCGTATATTTACAAAATTCGACGTTAACTTAACGTCAAAATTTTTAAATTCGACGTTAACTTAACGTCAAATTTTTTAAATTCGACGTTAACTTAACGTCGAATCTTTTAAATTCTTTCGACGTCAATTTAACGTCTCTTAACATGACGTTGTTCGTGAATTTGTCGTTAAAAATACAAAATTTTTGACGTTGTACGCGATTTTTGTAGTAGAGTCTATTGATAATCCTTGTCTAAAAGATACTTGAACAACGTTTTATTTGTATTTTTTAAATAACATAAGTTTCAATTACCAAACTTAAATGAAATATTTTCCATAAATATATTCTATATTATTTATTTCCCTTTTTATTTTATATTATTTTTTTATTTCTTCTTTCCGTCCAATAATTCTTTCATTTCTTTATATCACTTTAGAATCCAAACATACTTCATGCACGTGCATGTATTCTCCTAGTCTCAGTCATAATTTCATCTGCAACAAACTTAGCATAAAAGTTTTGACTTTTTTGTTAAATTTAACATTTTACTTAATATTTTTTTGGTTTAATGTTTCGGTAGATCCCTATTTTCGTCCAGAATCTCAAATAGGTGTCTTTATTTTTCGGCGTTTCAATTGAGTCCTTATTTTATGAAAATTGCATCAATTAGACCTTTACCGTTAAATTGGACTTAACAACATTAATGTAGACTTGATGTGGCACGATGAATTGTCTTTTCTACTAACATGACTGAATAATATGGATTTGGGTTATTTTAAAATTAAATTATTTGATTTTTAATTTTTTCTCTATCCTCATATGTTTCTCTCTCTTCTCTCTCATTCACCACCAGAAATTGAAAAAAGAAAATAATTATTACATCTCTAAAAATAATTACAACAAAAAAATATGGTAAAACTCGAAAGATTCTATTAGATTTTGATATCCATTTTTTCTTTCCAAAAATTCTTCTTCACCATCACCGTTCCAACTCCCCTCCAACATCAGACACAACCAATCTTCATCTTCATCATCACAACTTCATATTCCATTTTCCATTTCTCCTCTATTATTCTCCATGGGCATCAATCATTGTTGTCTTTTTCATCATGATTTTTCACAAACACAAATAGATACTCCCCTATAGTTCTAATCTTCTTCTCTTCCCATTCATTAATTTCAACCCAATATTAATGGTTTTACTATGATTGATCATATTTACTGTTCATATTTTCCTTCCTCACCGTTAATAGCCCCTTCATCACCTAAACATTCCTTTTCAATGCTAGAAAACTCACCCCCATTCACAGCAACCGCACCGCATCCCTCCTCACTTCTCAAACCCCCAACATCTTCCCCAACCTCCTTCGCTTGCTCTGAACCTCGAACTGCGCTCCAACTTTCTTGCATAGGAGATAAACTCAGTGCCATGTTGTTGCTTTCATTCGTGCCCGTTTGAAAAAGATCAATTTTTTCTCGACAAAAATCAACCTATTCTGAAAAAAAGGAAACCAAAAAACATGTTAATATGATCAAAGAGTAAAATCACACAAAGGGCAAACATAAGAGTGCCAATGGCCAGTGGCCACCTCAAATCGCCGCTGAAATGGCGGTGGTGCTGTAGAGGGGAAAAATGTCGGTGACATGGAGGAGGACTAGTGTGGTCGCGGCTGAAGCCCCGAACGGCGCAGTGTTGTCTTCGGTGGAGGCTACGTATGGATCCCGATTTGGGGCTTAGTAGAAGAAAAATGGAATGGTGTCGCCGGCAACGGGCTCGACGCAATAATGGACATAGCCGATGGAAGCTGGTGCGATTGTTGGAGGCGATTCAACTGGTAGTGCTTCAGGTGAAGGGTATGGCTCGCATATTGGAGAAAGGAGGCACGCGTGCTTGATGAGGAAGAAGGCATCATGAGAAGAGAATGTCGTCAGAGGCTTATCTGGCTACGAGTTGGTGACAAATCAAGAGAAAACTATGAGCAATTTTTTTAGTTGCAGACATCAATTTCAATGCAGTTTCAATCTATTTCGTTTCCAAACCCTAATTGCAAGTCTTGCTTACAGTTGTTCTTGAGGTAAAGTTGAAATCGAAAATTGCTTAAGCACTAATCAAATAAACTTTTTATTAAGAACTTATTTTAGAAGAAAATAAAAAGTCAAATAATTTAAACTTTCATTAACTGAAGATGGATGCAGAGAAGATAGAAAATAAAATAATTTTAAAATAATTTAAACTTTCAAATAATTGTAAAATAACCCAAATCCACATCATTCAGCCACGTCACTTAAAAAGACAGCCTACTATGTCACGTCAAGTATACATTAACGTTGTTAGGTCTAATTTAACGGTAAGGGTCTAATTGATACAATTTTTCACAAAATAAAGACTCAATTAAAACGTCGAAAAAGAAGGGGACCTATTTGAGATTCTGAATAAAAATAGGAACTTATCGAAACATTAAACCTATTTTTTTTTTCATGTAGAAATAGAACTTGGCGAATACCTTTTAATCATCATATTTTGATTAGTGACTTGGTGTGCAAGTTAATGAAGAAAAGTGGAGTTGTTGGGAGGTATTGGAGAAGAATTTGTTGAGTCAACATTGAAGTACTCAGAATAACTATAAATCTAAAAAAGTTGGAATATTTTAGAAAATATGAAACTTGAAGACTATTTTTTTTGTCATTATATATATAAGCTCTTTAAATATAGATATGAGATTATTTACTAAATTATTAATTGAATATATGCATGGTGGCATTATAATACTCATGTAAATGTAATCTATTACTTGTTAATATTTTAGTCTTTTGAGCTATTATGGAGGTACAACATAATAATATAACATTATACAGTATTTTTTTAACCTTATAAAAAGGGTTAGGACATTCCAAATGTCGTGTTATATTTATTGTTCATTTAAACAGAATTTTCGACTATGAAAAAGCTGACTAGATATCTCAACCCACACGAGGTTAAATTATAAGAAAATATATATAACAACTAATTTTAAAGGAAAAAATAAAGTAGTCACTATAGTAACTAATTTAAATAACAATTTATAAATTAAAAATTATTAATATTTATAATAATATCAATTATAAATAAAAAATTATAATTAATTTATAAATTAGATCTCTAATATTTATTATCAAGATTTTAACTACTAATTAGTGATAGTTGATATTGACACCGTTATTTAAATTCACATTAATTGCATTTCATTTTATGACATTGTTAGTTGAATTTCCTGTCAACTTTTTTATCTAAAGATTTTTCAATTAATGTTGGCAAAAAATATCATAAGTAATGTTGACCAAACACTTTTTTTAATCAACATATTTAAAAGAAAAACTCTAACGAACTATATTAACCAAGAATAACAATTGTATCAATAATAATAACAACAATCATATCAATCGAATAAATCCAGTTTACATTCATAAAGTCTTCCAAATATTGATAGAAAAAAATTCTAGCTAATACCAAATGACAAATAATAGTGGTTTACAATAATAACAAAAAATATTCTAATAATTTAAATAAATAAAAAAGTTCTATATGAACATCAATAAAAGATTTTGACATCGAACAAAATGTAACATAATCAAATAAATAACATTCAGTTCAAAAATATGAAAAGTGTACATAAATTTTAAAATATAATTTTTTTTAAATTCTTACTTTTTAAATATAATTTAAAATTCTGTACTTTTAAATTTAATTACTTTCATAAAATTATATAATTTTAATTTCTTTTTAAATTTATGGATTCGAGAGACTTCTTGTCAATTGAAATACTAGGGTTGAAGCAATACATGATTCATAAATATACTAAATTCCAATCAGCTTATAGAATGCTTGATTCTTATTACCTTCATAATTATAAAACCATTTTAACATTTCGTTGCAGAAAGGCCAATTATTCCACTCGTCACAGGATAAGTCAGCTGGAATTAATTCTTTCTCGGACTATTTGGTATGCGAAAAAAGGGGAAAAAATATCAGTGATTTGATACATTGAAAATGTACAAATCTTTTAGAAAAGCTAATGGGTTTCGCTTTAAATAATTTTTTGTATTTACTCATCCATTTTTAATGAATTACTTGTTTGTAATTTTAGAGCTGTAAGTAAATAAGATCAAGTTGGAGTTTAATGTTTTACAAGATAAAATAGTGTCATTGTCATGAACTTTCTTTTTCTAAGTCCGACTTAACATTTATGAAAGTATGATTTGATTTATAAATTTGTTTAAAAGTTTGTTTTATTGTATACATATAAATTAGTGGATAAAAATATAATTACTTTAATAAAGGTCTATTAATAATACTTTTTTTTTCATATTCTTTTTTGCTATATTATTACTGAAAACAAAAAATTAAGTGGTGACTTACTGTATAATAGTTATACGTGACAAGCCAGTTTTTAGAGAAAAGGATGGAACCAAACAAGCAAAGTGCTCGAAAGTCAAAGATTGAGACCTAGGAACTTTCAAAGCACCTAAACAAGTTTCTGAATTTCACACGCCTCTTTTCACCATCCACTGCAAGTTAATTTGTTTAATGACATTTAATCATATTTAAAAGAGTAGAAAAAAATATTTGACTAAATTGTTTGTCATTAATATCAACAAAAACTCAGTTATAAAGTTCTTTGATCTTAGATAGTAACATTAATTGAAGTTAGCATTGATTGGTTATATATATGTATGTATATGCTAATATATGTTAGCCTAACTTAAGAGGGTTAATGTGTACTAAGATTTAGTTTGCTCGCGTTGTATTTTTCATCAACCATCACAACTAGCGGTTAATAAAGTGAGAAATATATATTATATGATTTTAAAATTAGGAAATCAAAATAAAAATAAAACTTGAAACACTTCTAGAGACTAATATTTAACTCACAATTTAACATTATTATTATGAGCAACATAATTATTGGTTGATGTTATTTGAAGTAATGCTAAGTGCAATTCTCGTTTGTAACATACTAATATTAATATTAGAATCTTCGGAATTAGTAATTCTTGCAAGGAATGTCAAAAGACATTTTTTTATGTAAATGCTCCATATCTACCTTTACACCATCATTTAATTTCTTTTTTCGTTTGATAGAAGAATACAATAAAAGTGAATTTTATAAAGTTAGGAGTCCCACATAAAAAAGTTTTACTTTGATGTTTACCATTTTTGGTTATAAAAAGTGTAATGTTTTTCTAATAAAATGTATCAAAAGTACTTCTTTTATTACTTTAATCTTTTTAGAAAAACAGTTTTTTTTTTAAGATTTTCTCATTAGTGGTGTTTTTTTGGAAGAAAAGTGATAGTATTTTCTCTTTCAGCTTTTAAAAAATATTTTTAATAAATTATATTATTTACTACTTTTAATTTAGTTTTCAATTAAGTTATTTCACTAGTTAAAAAGTTTGATAATCATTTTATCATATCACATTTTAGTATTGGCTTGATATTTTGTTCCATAACGACAAATTGTGGCCTAATATGAAACTTTTTTCACTTCCATTTGTGAGACATTATAAAAGCTTAAGAAATTTGGCAAAATCCAAATTGGTAACCTTCAACTTTGCTATTGGGAAAACGTTAGGAAAGTCCTCGTCATCAATTTGTGTACACACTAGGCAATCTTTTAACACCTAACATTACAAGTTCATATTACCTTTCCACGTTAGCTTTATCTACTCACTTCACAAACTAACTTCTCACAAATGTCTTTTCAAAAATATTTATTTTTATTTCCAACATCCTAACTAAGACATCAGAGTATCGGTAATATTTGTCTGGATATATGTTTTATATTTGTTAATAAAATAATAAATTAATTGGTGACTAAGAAGAACGTGAAGATTAAACTATGGAGGACCTAGTCATGATGAGGATAAACAGTCCTTCTTAAGCTTGAATCAATGAGGTAAAAGAAAACTTAGTTAAATATATTGAGATCACACTATTATGAGTTTACATAATTCTTATACCTGAAATCAATATTAAGGTGAGAAAATGTAATTAAACATGAATATTGAGAGATAAAAAGAAGAAATGTTCACCTTCAATATACATTTATATATTTAGTGGGTGTTTCAATCTTCCCAATAAGAGTTTTGAGGTTTTCCTTTCACAATTATTAGTTGGGATAGTTACCTATCAATTTATTACTGTAGTGATAATGTTCTCTGTTGAGAATCAGGAGTGCAAACATACGTGTCATCTTATCTATGAAGAAAGTTACGTGTCATTGACAGTAGTTTTTTACACACTTACTATACAACATCACATATAACAAAAAAAACATCACATGTAAACGCTAATAACAAAAAAACATCACATGCAAATATTATAACATTTTGAAATAATGGAGGAAATAAATAGGTGGTAACCCATTATTTAAAAATGTAATAAAATGAGAAATTAAGTAAGTTTATATATTTAGAAAATGAGTATAAATTATAAAAGTTAAAGGGCATGCAGGTGAGAGAGAGAAAAGAAGGGTGAAATAGGGAAGGGGATAGGGCACAGACAGAAATGGTGGAAGCCATTTATGGCCACAAGCACGCAGCCTTTCATGCATTCGAATAGCCGCATATAGTTACCTTCATGTTCCCACCATTTTCTTGCCTCTCACTTTGCTTCATCTTTCTTTTTTATTATTTTGGTCAAATTTTTTCCATTTCAATATTCCATCTTCAATAAATAATCTCATTCTATACTATTTCCCCTCCTCCACTTATGGAGCTATCCATCTTACTCCACAATCTTAATCACCTGCTCTCCACGCAAAACATTACTCTTTACTATAATATCTATAATCTAATAGTCAAACATATATATTATTCTTACTTTTAATATTCATTATTCCAAATGAATGTAGTCAATATTTTCCATGTTTCCAACTGGCCATGGATACAAATTGAAATCAATATCTTAAATTATTTTTACTGCTAATATTCAATCTTATCTAATCTATGTATTCACTATATTTAATGTGTCCAACCGTCCATGCATGGACACTACTCATTAAAGTAAAAAATGTATAGTTTTCATTCATGGAAAGATAAGTATTGATGTCTTCTTATCTTATCGTTTGATACATAATGCGAATTTTTTTGGGAAGATAGTTTTAAAAATTATTATAAAAAATATTTATGGTAGGCACATGCATATATTTTAACTATTATTTGATCGCGATTAAGAGTCTTTTCTACCCAAATTGTGTTGCTAATTAGAGGAGGCTAGAATATATATCAGACACATATGAACCCCGAACAAAAAACTAGAGTTGATATATATCATATATACATTCAATCTGATCTTAACAAGTTAAGTTTGAATGATTTTCGTGTTTATAAATTATTCATTTCCTATCCATTTGCATTCTAATATTAATATATAATTATATTAGGATATAGTTGAGTGACATGCAGGAACCCTGAAATAGATGTGTATAAGACTATGTTCTTCCTCACACCTTCACCCCCTCACATATTTACTTTCATTTAAATATTTTTTTCCCTTATAAAGTGGACTTCACTTTCCTAATATGCACATGTTATATTATCTTATACCTTTTTTTTATTTGAATTCTTTAACAAGTTGTAATTGACTATCCAAAATTAGCTTCGAATATATAAATTCAAAATCTGAATACGCTTTTAATTAATGTGTATATCTAATGTATCTTTTATAACTTATTATCTGCTTAATGATTCAACAAGTAATAACTAAATAAGAGAAACGAATTAACTTAATTTCTTATCTCTTCATCAATCACTTTTAATATTTTTACTTCGAACTTAAATTTAAATATTTATTAAAATAAATTATTAAGATTTATCATAACAATATATCACATTATAACTTATTTATCATAAATCTCATATATAGTATGTATATTTAATCATAAGATAACTTATATATTTAAAAATATTTATTATTCTAAAGTTTAATATTATATAAACATGTATTTCTTACAATGAAAAAATTAAAATATTAGTTTATTATTATATTTATAAGCGATTTTGTATAAACTTAAAACACCACACAAACAAGTGCACTGGTAAAGGTATTAATTTTAAATAATTGATAGCATCTAATATTTATGACCAGGTAAATAAAAATAAAAATAAACCATTGATATTTAATTATAAATTAGAATACAACTGTTAACTTCGTGTTTAATATGACACATTTAAAACATAACATTTGTAATATAAACACTAGGTTTTATTAGGAAATTAAATATTTATTGCATGCATAATATATAAAGTAGGGAATGTATTTTCTTTTAGTAAAGTTTTCGTTTTCATTTAATTAAAATCAACCCTACAAATTGTTGCCAACAACACGAAAAAGGAAAAAGAAAAAAAGAACCAAGTGTGTATCTAGGTAACCATTCAACTATAACTCATTCAATATCAACAAAACACTCTCATTGCTTACATTTATGTATTGAAAATGTTAAACTTCCATTTAATGCAAATAAAAACAAGCACCGTAACTTTATCTCAACTTTATTTAGTTTATGAAAAAAAAAAGAAATAACTCCTAAAATCATATACATGAAACCAACATTTCCCCCTTTGGTTCACCAAATAAATTAATTGAAACATCTCTCGTATTTCTTGAGTAAATACTAAACATGTCATTTTCCATTTATTCCTTCAACTTGACCCCTTTCTATTATTTTAATATTTGACAGTACTTTTAAATATTCAATTAAATATAAATTATTAACATTAATGACATCATCTAATTTTATCTCTTTTACTCTTTTCGATCACACTTTTATGTTCGCATCGTAACTTTTTCAGTCTTCTCTTTATATTTGAGCTTGCTCTTAATTTAAATATATTCAGAAGACCAGCATTAAATGTAAGCTTTAAAATATGTTTTTAAATATCATAAGAGTTTAAAAATATGTTATAAATTGATAACATATATGTTAATAGCTTAATTGATATAAAAATTAAATTTGGAAGCTTATATAATTTTATTAGTTTTAAGAGGTGTATATGATTTGTGTTGAGAAAGGAAATCGAGAATAAGAAAAGAAAAGAAAAGAAAAACTACAGTACATTATCGGGGCGTCGCGGCTCACTTGACTGAAACGCGTAATGTTTTTGTAACAACCACCGAACAAGAACCTAAATAAAACACGAACAAGAGTGGTCCCCACAATCATTCCGTACTATGGGCAAGACTGAAGGTGACTTCACTCCTCCTGAGTTACCAACTTCAATTTGCTTCCTTTCCATTCTTCCTCTTTATATACTGCCACCCTCTTCGCATTCACCCACTCAACCTTCTTCTCTTCTCTTCTGTTTTCTTCCTCACGCACATGAGAGTGGGAACCACATGATGGAAAGCCCAGATATTTCGCCGCCGCATGTCGACGCATCTCGACCGTCCCTTGGCTTCCCCTTGGGCACTGCCCTTCTCTTGATCATCATCTTCACCCTCAGTGGCGTCCTCTCTTGCTGCTACCACTGGGACAGGATCCGTTCCCTTCGTCAATCATTCTCTCATTCCGATCCCCAAATGCATTCCTCCGATCCCACCAAATCTAAACACTCCACGGTACCTATCTATATATCCTCTTACCAAATTCCTTTTCATTACCAAAGTATGCTTTTTTTTTTCTTACAGTTTTTGTTTTCGTTAGGAATTGCGGCAGAACAGGGGACCGAGCTTGCCAGTGTTGATGCCGGGGGATGACGTGCCCAGGTTCATAGCCATGCCGTGTCCGTGCCAGCCTTCAAGGCCGGACAACGTTGTTGTCACAGTGGAATTGGAGAAGCAGAAGCGGCTGCCCAAACCGCCGCAGCTACCGATCCCTTTGTATTTATAATTTGCTGCCTCCCAGGTTGTCAAAAGGGTCAAGGTTTCGCAATGTAAAAATACACAGACAACCTGGGTTCCGAAAACTTGGCTGCTTGTGCTTGCTAGTTGCCACCATTTGTTGTGCCAATGTATATTCATTGTTCACCCCGAGAAAGATTGTAAGAAAACAAAGTAGGAAAAAAGAATAAGGGGATAGATAGGGTTGCAGGTTAATTCGGATAATATTGAGGGCCTTTTCATTTGATTTAGTCCATCTCTGTGTAGTATGTAAACTGTTAAGGAGTTTGTAGATGTTGGTATTGATTGGAAACAAAATCCAATTTGGATGGCTCTTCCTCCTCTTGTTGATTTTGACATGCAAAAGAAAGTAGCAGATGTTGAACCCAATTTGTTTTTTGAGATTGAATTAATGATTTTAATTTTAGCAAGATCTTTATTTGGTAAAGTTTTTTCTTTTTATAATGTGGAGGTTTCAGATAAGACAGAGTATATCACTTTTTCTTCGATTAAACAAGATAAGACCTGGGATCTATTTTAATTTTTGTTCAGGACTTTCTGTGAACAACGCTATATAAAAAGAATGAAAAAAATATCACACGTATTGGTTGGTAAAATTCTTGAAAATCAAGCTCTTGATAGGAACGTACAACCTAATTTTCTGAGGCATTCCTCTGTATGGTGAACTATGTCCCAAGAATGAAAAACTGGTCAAAGGCATGAAGAACATATATTCTTCTTCAAATCAAAAGGTACTGAGATTTGCACCCAATTCTACCATTCCTATTTAGCCTTCTATTTATAAAGATCATATGTCGTTCTTTTGGTGAGAGCATTTGAAGTAGTGATTTCTTTTCCTTGACAATTTTCTCTTTTAACATGATCATATATTGATTTGAGGCCAGTATATTTCTGAAAAACGTGGCCACATAATCATTTTGGGGAATGTGAGTGATTCAAGAAAGCATGCGCCTCCACAGAACTAGAAGAGACATACTCTGTTGGTGATGCAAACAACTGAAATTTAGTTGCACTTGCACAGTAAGGTGCACTTCCAAATCAATTTTCCTGAGAAAGCAGTGTTTGAAAACAGGCTAAGAAAAATGGAAAATTGATCAAGAGCAGAAGTGGTATGAAAAAGAGGTTTTCAAAGGTGTAGAAATAGTGCATTAATTTGACCAAGTGGAGAATGTTGTCCACTCCATGGTCATGAGTTTTGAGAGAAAGCAATTGGAAAACATGATTGATGACCCACAAAGAATGATTCGTATTGGGTTGTCATGACCTAACTTCACTGTGGCTTTAACATGAAAATCCTTAAGTTATAACCTTTCCTTGTTGGGAATAGCCAAAACTATGTCTCTGGTTTTGTTGGTGCGGTACAATAGTTCAAAAAGGTGTACCTTTCCGTGATTGTTGCCAGTACACACTCCTTTTCCTTTAGCTCATTAATGGACCCAGCATGTCCCCATTCTCCATTACTTACCCTCACATTTCACACAATGTGCTCCTTAAGAAAAGATCCATGTTCACACCCAACCCTTTCTTCGAAATCAATGATTTAATTCTCTCTACCTATTCAGTGTTGTTTCAGATATGTTGTTTCTTCAGATGGAATCAAATATCAAACAGATTGCCAATAAATGAACAGACTGAATTTTACATCGTTTCTCATAAGTGGACAGAGGAAAAAATTAAGGTTGCTATAGAGAACAAAACCTAAATATTTGATGAAGTAATGAATTAGTTATTTACACTCATTAATAACGTGTGGTCCTCTTCTTTATTACGCAGTTATATGAGTTACACGAAAACTTAATTGTTATTGTCATCTTCTGCAGTTACCTTCTTATCCTTCCTTACCTTAGTATCCTTCCTATGTTTTTCTTGCTGGAGAGACATCCATTCAAGTTTTCAACTCTTTTTCCAATCGCAAAGAAGGATTATAAAATCATACTAATTAATATTTGATGATCTCACTAAACCAAATGTTTATAAAAATACCTTTCTCTATATTTCACTTATTTTTCTTCACCAACAATCCAACACATTATTTTATTCTCAATTATTTCTCATTTCTTAATTTATCTATTTTTTTATCATTTTATTTTTTCCCCGCAATAAAAAAAATGGTGTTAAGAATGTATGGAACTTTTGGTTGACAATAATAGAGATAACGGAAATTTAACTAAAATAATTATTATTTTTTCTTTATCTCCTCTCTATATTTTATTTTCTCTTCATCTATCTTAATTTTTTTTAGTATTTTCTCTTTTTTTTAGTGGTCTTTTTCTATATGAATCGGTTCAATATTACAATCTTTGACGTCCGTCCAAACATTAATGTTAATACTCACATTATATTAAAAAATAGTGTCAAAACTGGTCTGATAAATGGTTGCAAAAAGGAATCATATTTCTAAATTAACCGCTTTCATTGTTAATATCTCACATTATATCCATATTTGTATAAAATAAGAATTACACATAGGTAATTGCCAACATAAATTAGATGTGTTCTCAATGGAATAGCTTATTTTTCTTGATAAAGTCCTCATCAGTAAAAATCTATGCTCATGTTGAAAAGGTAAGGTTTTTAAAATTAAATGATGGTTTATCATCCATTTGTGGCATGTGATTTTTATAATGGATAGATTTTTTGATCTTATGTTTAAAACAAACATGAAAAGGTCCGTATAGCTTGGATGCATGCTAATTTCAATTGAATTAGAAATATGATAAGATATAACATGTAAGGTTAAACCAAGTAAGAATGTGAAATATTCCATATTCTTATTCTTTTGTAAACCCTCTTGGCTTATGATATTCTTATTCCATATTCCATATTTCATGGACTTTTAATCTTTAAAGAAAAACACTAATCCTCTCATATAGGTTAAGAAAACATGCTTCCACTACTTTTTTATTTCTTCTTTTTCCTTTTCTTTTACTTTGATGCTTCTTGAGCCATTAAGTAACCAGTTTTTCGTTGTTGAAGGTTAAAGGCAACCAAACTCAATCTCCCTTGTATCATGTTAGTATTTACTTCTTTACTTAATGTTTTATATAGAATGGTCAACTCTAATCTACCTTATCTAATTTAATTGATGATTTAAATGGTATTAGAAAATCTTTCATAACAGTTTTAAACTGAAGCAAAATACTCAATGAACTTGAAGTTTATACATTACTCCGAGGATATTTATTTTATTGAGTTCATTAAAGCCAAAACTGGTTTATTTTTAATTAAAATTTTTAGAAATCAGAACTAAGAATCTTTTCTTTTAAGATATTAGAGTCGATAAAATGACGGTTGACTAATTTTACTAGGTGTTGAAAACCTGAAAAAAAGAGTGTACACATGAAGTCTAACCTCATAATATTTGACAACGTTAACCATAAAACTATGATATCACATGTGCTGCTTTTATCTCCACAAAATCAGTTGAAAGTTTGTATATTTATTATTTGTTAATCACATGAGATGCATAATTATAGTTGATGAAACTCCTAAAGATAATGGATCTCATGTGCTGTGTCATAAGCTATAAGAAGAATGGCAGAGTCAGGTGAAAATGTTTGATTGGGAGCGTACGGATGATGATAAGGCAGCGTTGATGCGATGTCCAAACAATACTTTATTTAACTAGTGGAGTCTTGTCTTGAGTGGATTAAAGGTAACAACTTTGCTTTTCTTGTTCTGCTTATTGCTTAGTGCTAAAGATTATTCTACTAAACATCAAATATATTGTAAGTCAAATCTTGTTTTTTCCCCACTTTAAGCTGATGTTAAGCCAAAAAGAGATCATCAAAGACTGTGATTTAATTATAATATCCAAACAGCGGCTGAGAATCTTTTTGCGACCTTCATGCTCATCTCAGTTAATAATTAAGATGACTGATTAGGCAAGTCATCATTTTTTATTACTATACGTAAACTGCCACCAATTTCATGAAAAAATATTAGATAATTTATCTTGTAAAGAATTTAATGAGTGCTTTTAAGTTTTGAATATTGGAAAGATATTTAACAAATGTAGAAAATCATTGTCAACTAAAATAAGTTTACCGATTATTTTTTAAAAATCTGCATAGTTTAACTTAATGCATTTAAATTTAAATTTTTTTTAAGACTAACATTACAAATGTTTTAAAAGAAAATGTTATTTGAAATTGCACTTATCAAACATCTTGGTTTCTAAAATAATAAAATTCTAAAAGAGTGTCTAAAGTATTGCCACCAGCAAGAGAGAAAGCAGAATGTGTTTATGAAGAAAAAGAGCACGACAATAATCGGTCAAAACAAATGAAAATCATATATAAAGTAGTTAGTTAACATGCATTTGTAACAAATTAAAGAAAGATTACATGTGATGGTTGTTAAACTTCGTTCCAGAAAAATTTGAGTAGAGAAGAGGGTATCGCGCGCTAAGATAAAATGAATGACTTTTTAATCTCCCGCTCAAATTTTTATTGAATTCACTAACTTTTTAACGTCTAACACTAGGACATTCGACGTTTTATATCCTTTTGACGTTTAATTCTAGGGAATTCGACGTCATACGTAAATACACTTTCACCTTCGCGCCAAGCATTTTTGCAAAATTTACCCAATATAATATATTGACGTCGAATTACAATTCTAAACGACGTTTAATAATTGCATTTATTTACTAAAATGCCATCGGTCATTTTTAACGTTGGTTATTCAATGGTTGGACGTTGAACGCGTGACGTTATTCACTGTTTTTGCACTAGTGTCAGCTAAGGACACCCTTGTCAAATAAGAACCTCTGTTTTTCATTTATTTTCTGAAAAAAGGATTGGACATTTCCATAGCACCACCAAAACATCACCACGTAACCACATCATAGAGTCGTCGTTCAGCCATACTCAATAGCAAAGGTCGTCGCGATGTCCATCGATGCTGTCGGAGATCAATCGTCATATTCAAAACCTGAACATTGGCCACCACGAGTCCTTTATGTCGTCGACATTCATTGGCACCAAAACGAGCAACAAAGCCGACAAACATAAAAGGAAGTTATGCCCTAAGTTGGCAACACCAAAGATAGTTATGCCCAAAGTTGGCAACATCAAGGAAGGCCATGTCCAAACTCAACAACATTAAAGGAAGATGGTAATGTTAAAAGTAAAATTTGCGTAAAGTTAACAATTCTAAAACAAAGCATGTCTAAAGATGATGACACCAAGCAAAGACTGCCTAAAGTTTGAAACACAAGTCGGAAGAAATGATTCTAGATAACAACTTAATGTGTTCGACCAAGTGGCCATCACATGTATAGAGCTTGACTTAATAAAGCCATTCAAGGAGCTCAGCCAAGTAACCATCACATCTAAAGAGGTTGGCTTGATAAAGCCACTCAAGGAGCTCTACCAAGTGGCCATCACATCTGAAGACCTCAATTTGATAAAGCCACTCAAGGAGCTCGGCCAAGTGGCCATAACATCTAAAGAGCTTTGCTTAATAAAGCCACTCAAGGAACTTGGCCAAGTGGCCATCACATCTAAAGAGATCAAATGGATTAACCATTCAAGGAGCTCGACTAGATGACCTTCATACCTAAGAGCTCAACTGAATTAGCTAGTCAATGAGCTCGGCCAAATGGTCAACCCATCTAAAGAGCTTGGCTAGATTAGCCACTCAAGGATCTCGGTCAAATAGCCAACCCATATAAAGAGATCGGCTCGATAAAACCACTAGAGGAGCTCACCCTAATGGCCAACCTATATAAGAGCTCGATTAGGCATTGGAGAACTCGACCCCATGGCCATTTTACTCAAAGAAGCTTAGCCTCAACAAACAAATTGAATAAGATCGACCTCCTCGACCAATGTACATTGAATAAGCATAACCTTCACAACCAATCCACACCGAATAAGCTTAACCTCCATGGCTGATCCACACAGACTAAGCTCAGCCTCAACGACCAAACTGAACAAAGCTGAGTCTCAATGGCCAATCTGTATTGAATGAATAAGGCCTCAAGGCGAATCCACCTCAAGCACGACCACAAGGTCAATCCACTTGCAAACACAGTCGGATAACTTGTCCATCTGCGAATTACACAAGTAGGCTCAAGGTCTTATATGACCTCACACCAAACCAAACTCTCAAGATTGGAGAGCTTATGTTCCTAGCCGACCCAATAGACATATTAAAGAGCGCTATCCAATAAATTCATTTAAGCCTCTTCATTATGGAGTAGCTCAAACCTATGCCTTACATATTATAATTAAATCTCGGTATTTTGATATGTTGATTATTATTTATCATTTTGCTACTATTTATTATATTTTTATTATACGACTCAGGTAAATATTATTTAAATTTGAACATAGACCCACAACCTATGTTGATCCTATAAATACAACTAGTATTCTCCAAGAAATATTCATTTCATAAACACTCACTCTCATCCTATTCTAAAATATCTAACGTCTCACTAGTGAAAAAAGAGGATTCCATGACAGGCTATTATGATAGGTGAAATTCACCTATCATAATACATTGACCGATGGCAATTTTGTAATAAAACTAAGATATATTATGACGTATTTTAAAAAATCTATCATAATAGGTGTAACGATGACATTTTCGTAATAAAAGATATATATATTATGATAGGTAAAAGACCACCTATCATAATAGGTTAAACACGATGACAAAATAGAAATTACGAGGAAAACATATTATAATAGATATTAAAATACCTATCATAATAATGCAAAACCTCTCTTTTTCATTTCGCTTATCAATCTCGCAGTCTCAAGCACAACATTTCCCATTTCATTTCTACAATCTCGCCCCGTACAACTTTCATTTCTTCTGATCTCGTCCCCATTTCATTTCTTCCGATCTCATCCCATTTCATTTCATTTCATTTTTATTTATTTATGAAATTGAAGTAGGCCTACGATTTTCTTACTCATGATGAGTTTTAGGTTAACAATATCATCAAATGGTGTTTACTTGATTCTTTGAGTAGCTCAATTTTTATTATAAAAGCTTATGGATTGACATTATTAGGTGTTTCTAAATAATTTAGTCCCAATTCCTCTTCAATGTTATACTTATTTCACATTTTTTGGTAATTAGTTTGCTGACGTGGTATTAAATATTACCCATGGGTTGATGCCATGGTCTTTGTTATGTGATAGTTGTTTTGATAGATTTGGTGGAGTCTAAGGTTATTTATAGGATTGGACTATTTTTTTACACGAATAAATAACATTCCATGTTTGGTGATATGACTTAATATGACGGGAATTTTTTTTCATTTTCTAGTTGAGTATGGAGGAAGAAAAACATGTTTATTGATTCTTATGCTTTGCATATTGGTGGAACTGTAGCATGTGCTCTGAAGGAAGGTGTGAAACTCTACTTTCTAGTTGGTAGATTTGGTTATCTTGTTGGAACTTCTGATAATTAAGAGTTTCATGGTTGAGTGGATTAGGACCACTTGGTAGGTTTACTAGGAGGCACTTTATATTATGATTGTCTTGTTTTGTGATTGCATTGTTTTGTTTTGTTTTTTTAGTACTCTCAAATGATCCAAGTCAAAGTCCCTACTCTTATGCCCTGTTCCCCTATTTATCCATTTTCCTTTTCTAACTAAGCATTGATACTTTAATATAGCTAACTTTTGGGGATATTTAATGTAAGACACATATAAATAAAATGATTTCTTACCTTAAGTATTTTATTTTGTGGTATTATATAATAAATTATGATGAAAAATAATGTTGAGGTAAGGGGTTTAACTTGGGATATGACATAGTGTATGATGGATAGAAGGTAACAATATAATTTTATTCCATGCTTTCTTCCTTGTGTGTTGGGATTAAATTTAACATGTTGAGGTATGTACTTTTCTTTTTGATTGTAAGTTTTATGAGTCTTTAGGTATAACACGCAGAAGCTAAAAATGAACTTTTGTGATTTTTTCCAGATTTATTTGAGACCCTTTCCGAAATCCAAAATAGTCGTATGAGTAGTCAAATTAAATATAATTGAGTCTAGTTCCCAATAAATCAAGAATCAACTATATTGGAGTTCGGTAGAGAGAGTAATGAGCAAAACAGTCATCAAAGGTCAAGCTGAGCATACCAGAGCATGATTAAATTTTCCGATTTTTAATAATTTTACTGCAGCTAGCCCTGTAGTACCAAAATTTCGAGTTTTATATCCAAAGAAATATATTTGAGTCTAGTTTGCAACAAAGCAAGAATCAACTCAATTGGAGTTCGGTAGAGAGAGTAATGAGCAAAACAGTCATCAAAGGTCAAAGCTGAGCATACCAGAGCGTGATTACATTTTCCGATTTTTAATAATTTTATTGCAGCTAGGCCTGTAGTCCAAAAATTTCGCGTTTTATGTCCAAAGAAAGATATTTGAGTCTAGTTTCCAAAAAAGCAAGAATCAACTCAATTGGAGTTTGGTAGAGAGAGTAATGAGCAAAACAGTCATCAAAGGTCAATGCTGAGCATACCAGAGCGTGATTAAATTTTCTGATTTTTAATGATTTTACTGCAGCTAGCCCTGTAGTCCAAAAATTTCGAGTTTTATGTCCAAAGAAAGATATTTGAGTCTAGTTTCCAACAAAGGAAGAATCAACTGAATTGGAGTTTGGTAGAGAGAGTAATAAGCAAAACGGTCATCAAAGGTCAAAGCTGAGCATACCAGAGCGTGATTAAATTTGTCGATTTTTAATAATTTTACTGCAGCTAGCCCTATAGTCCAAAAATTTTGAGTTTTGTGTCCAAAGAAAGATATTTGAGTCTAGTGTCCAATGAAAAAGAAATCAACTCATTTGGAGTTATGCACAAAGATTTATGAGAAAAATAACAAGCAAAAGTCAGTGTGGAAAACATTGAATTTTACTCGTTGGGAGCACTTATCTACACTCTTTAACCAAGAGTGTGGGTAAGAGGTATTGAGAATTCTCTTCCATTGTTGGAAGAGGAAAGAATGAATTATGAGAATGAGAGGAGTGTGTTTAGAAAAAAAAGGGGTGTATTAGAATTATGTTTTTCTTTGATGTTGGGTATTAATTAAAAAGTGGGGGTGCACTAGAAATGTTGTTCTAGTTGATGGAAGTGTGAAATTAGTAATTTTAGAGGGGTGTGGCAGTAGGATAAATAATTAAATTAAGTTATTTAATTATTTATTAGTCAATGAATTTAGTTGACTTTATATATGATGGTGATGGTAAAATTGTGAGAGCAAGCGTTCTGTCATTTCCTTAGAATTTTTGTCGAATCGATGGTGTTCGTATTGCGATACGATAGTGTGTTGAGTCTTTGCGGAGACTGAGGTTCGAGTGTCACCCTTTCCTCGTGCGCGGGGACTAGAGAGGGTTGAATGTGTCGCCCAATGACTTCGGCTCGTGTGAGTATAGTGCTCGGTGGGTGCGCCTAACCGACGTTTTTACTCGTAATTCCTTGAGGAGTCGGGGAGATAGGTCTGAAGTTGCGATGGAAGACGACTCGAATCACCCTGTTTTGCGAAACAGGTTTGGTACGACAAAATTCAAGGAAACAACAGAAGCTCGTGTAAATGATTGAGTTGTGAGTTTAATACTGTGATGTATTGTGATGTTGTGACTTGATAGTCTGGGTGGTGATAATCTAAGTTATGATATTTTAATATTGAAATTATATGCTATGTTAGTTCTTCGTTACTCACCTTGAATGTTGTGGTTGTGGTTTCCACCTACGATGATCGTACTTGTACGGGAGTAGATGGCGTTGCAGATGAGGCAGAGATGAAATAGCACGACGAGAGTTATGTGAATAACTATGAGGGACTTATCATGTTTTAAAGTAATTTTATGTCTTTGAATAATGAATTTGATATTTGTAAGGTTTTAACCTTATGTTGTAAGACACTTAAACTTTTGATGGTTTAGTTCCGTGATGTTAATTTAAAAAAAAAAATTGGCGTAAAATTTTGGATTTTGTTATTTTCTAGTGGCACTACGTAAGGGGTGTTACATCTAACACATTTTATGGAACACAATTTACTTAAGGAGAAAGTAGTATATCTAAGAAAGCTACAGTTGCTACATTAGAATTAGGCCATGGAGGAGGAGAAGTTGTTTCTACCATGGTAAAAGCTTTTAGGAAAAGAAGGGATTTCTTGATTGAAAGCTTTAGACACATTAAAACTAAGTGGGTTTCTTTTATTTTAAGTGTTAGTAAATTGTAAAAAGTTGACTACAATGTAGTATAGGTTAATGTTATATTTAGATTTAATATATGGTTTGATGTACAAATTATATATTAAATATTATTACACAATTTAATGTTTAAAATGAATTTCATTATGTTAGTTTAATTGAATATATTCATTTTATGTTATATTGATTATAAATTGATTGATGAGATTATAATCCAGGAAATTAATTATAAATTGAATGGATATGTCAAATGTAATAATGATTTTTTTTTACAAAACAAGTTTTTATGATAGGTGAACAATGTATGTAATAAAAACTTGTTTTTGAAAAGTATATATTTTGATAGGTGAACAATTACTTGTCATAATATATTCTACATATTATGATAGGTGAAAAAAATCTACACCATAAAATGCTACATATTATGATAGGTAAATCCAGCTGCATCATAATAAATTCGCTATATTATGATTAATAAGTGAAAATCTGTCATAATATACTTGACCTATTATGATAGGTGACATAAAGTACGTTATAATACACTCGACCTATTGTGATGAAGTTTTCTGTACGTAATAAAATGCGCAGACCTATTATGATGTCCAGAACAATAATACCAGGTTACCTATCATAATAGGTCATTTTTACCAATCATAAAATGTGATATTTCCACTATTGTCTTTTACTGACTTCAGACTCAAAGAGTTTTTTAGGTAAATATTTTTATCTCTTAACAATAAAAAACTCTTTCCAATAAAAAAAAAATAACGGTTAAAATCTTAACTATCCACAAGTCCACACTGAAAATTCAGATATTATATATATATATATATATATATATATATATATATATATATATATATATATATATATATATATATATATATATATATATATATATATATATATAATTAACCCACTCGTCCAAAGAGGAAACATAAGACTTTATCAAACTTTCTCTCATTTATATAAATGTATTTTTATAACAATTAAGAAAACCAACGTACATAACATATTGTCGAGTACCGATTTAATAGCATTAAAGCAATCAAAAAGTTTTATACAAGCTTTTAAAATGAAAAAAATAAATATCAAACAACGTTTAAAAAAACAGTATAGTTTATTCAAAATTCTGTCATCTTTAATTATTTATATGAAAGAAGTCATTCACAACACTGAAATGTCATTGATTTTTTTATACCAGTGACATGACAGTGACGTTTAAGAAACTAATCTCAATTTAAGATTAAAAAGTTTGTAATAGTAAAAATTTTCTTTAATAAAATGAACAAAAAAAGAAGAAGCCAAAACCATAATAGCAGTATTTCAGAATTTCAGCATATGCCTTTTAAGTCTTCTGAATAACCGGAATATATTCTTCAATTTATGCCGATGCGACTTCTATTATCAGTCAAAATTATGTGCCTAAACCAAATGCATTTCTTTGATAATATAAACAAAAGTTTACCAACTGATTAAAATATTAAGAATCACAATATATTAAAAAACGTTCAAGCATATACTAACAAATCACGAATATTTTTAATAATCTAATATATCCTCAAACGCATCATATTCAGTTTAAAATATAAGATCACAAGGTTTATACGTAGTAGATTCCGAATTCGGGTATTGCAAAAAATAATATGCGCATGCACTAACTACTTAAATTGTCCATATCCTTACATGAAATTATATTAATTAGTAAAACAAAATTTACATACAAAGTTTATCAAATTTTAGAATTTTAATTATGATAGAACTCAATAAAATCTATCAGTAATATATGTCAACAAATTAAAAATTTTGTTTTTAGTGAAAATATTTTTTTAAAATTCATTAATAGTTTATAATGTTTATTATTTAAAAATATTTTAGTCAGTAATTTTCGTCAGTTCAATGGACATTAAAGTTTTTCCTTTAAAATTTAATTATATCATAGTAAAATCTATTAGTAATATTTTTTTTAAAATTCACGAGTAAGTCTATCAATAATAGATTTTAAAAAAATTGTTAGTAATTTAAATTTTAAAAAATCCATCAGTAAATTGAATTTTTTTTAAATTCATCACTAAAATAAAAACCAATTTTACCACTAAATCTAATAAAATATTTGTTATAAATAAATTAAATATAAGTGAGAAAAAGAATAATAAAGAAGAGGAGGTAGAAAAGAAAGAAGATGAAGAGGAGAAAAAGAAGAAGATGCCGAGGAGGAAGAGAAGAAAGAGAAGGAAGAGGAGATAATGCATTAGAGGAGGAAGAGAAGGAAGAAGAAGAAAAAACATAAGAAGAGGAGAAGGAAAATGAATAAGATCAAATCCTGATTTTTATCAATAGATATCTTACGATAAATTTATGATAGTCAATAAATCGTGTACGATCGTAGGTAAATTATTGATAATTTTGATTTATTGAAATTTTTTGATAATTACATATAGATTTTGATTATTAATAAATTTGTTTTTCTTATAGTATCATAAATGAAAACAAAAAAAAGGAAAATAATGCATCCTGTACTTTCTTTTGTTTTTCTAGTTCTTTAAAACATCAACCTTTTATATACTTTTCTTTCAAAGATTTTCTTTTTACCCAAGAAGGATTAACACTAATACATAGTATACTAATTAAGATAATCTTTTTGGAAATTACTTCCAACAAGTATTATACTCGACCATCTGTTAAGAAATATAACTACTAGATCGTAAGAATCAAAACTTCTATGAACTCTTTCATACAACATAGGTAATTACGTATGAGTCTATCCTTATGTAAATGTGCACTGACTTGCTCTTTTTATTTGTGCTTTCTTCTTGATGAAATTATTTTGTTGTTAATTAAGTTTGGGAAATTTTGAGCTCCTTGACTCGATTGAAGTTACACTGGAGCTGAGCACAAAAGGGGACAACTGTGAAGGAAAGATTAGGGAGTAAAGTCAAGCCAAATTAAAGTTATATTGAAGCTAGGACATGGAAAGGAATGAAAGTGACAATAGACTAAAAGCCAGGGCACGAAAAAGAATGAATGTGAAGGAAAGAAAAAGAGAAATAGACACTGTTCGTTCATAAGGATTCAAAGCTCTAGTATGACAATGATTTGGGTATATCATAAGATTTTGAGAGTAGAGCGACAATGGTTAGGTGACACTAATTAGGGCATGTGAGATTAGAGAGAAGGAAACAAAGGTCAGGGTTTACAACTTGAAAGGAAAGATGACATTGTTGGACATAAAATGCAATCACAAAACATTTGTAAATTTTATATTTTAATCATCAATTTTTGTTAAATATGTGGGTAACTCTCGTTTGCTATAGGTGAGTTACATTTTAGATACAATTAGTCACACATACAAATTATATCCTTCAAAACTATTGTCATCTATCTCAATACGCCAAAATTTCACATATACTAATTATTTGTACAAATAATTTGTAGGAGGGTAATTATTATTTTCTTATATTTTTAAGAAACTTAGGTTATGATAAAGAAATACTATTACTTCAATAATTATAATATTTATAATATGTTTTGCGTGTTTATGAATATAATCAAAGTTAGTATTACTAGAGCAATATATAATGTATAAAAATATAATATTTTAAGTCGTCATACTAGAAAGAAAAACATAAAAATTAAAAATTAGAAAAAAAAATATGTACTTAGAAACTTAATTCATAATAAAGTCTCATATTGAATACTATAAAAATGTAAAATTGTCTTTGATTTAGATAATCTTACCACACATCACAAGTCTTACTAAATAAGTCTCTCTTATATAATTTAAGAGTTTATTTGTTAAATTAAAAATGAGTTTAGGCGTAAATTAAAAATGCTCTTTTTAATAAAAGTTAATAAGAATTGGTTTTACAAATGATCTTATAATAACATTTTACCTTTAAATATATCAGGAGATGGATTAAAGATTGATAGTATAAAAAGAGGAGGTGAGTATCTTCATACATATAGTTTGCGAAAGAAATGGTGTTCATAAATATAACATGGATAAGAAACTAACACTTCCCACCCTTTACAGTGTGACATGACTTCATGCCATCTTGGCATATCGAAGGCAAAATGCTTTAATCCTGCTGAAGCCATCTACAATACTGGAAGGATCCACAGCAAAACTAATTCGAACCCAATTCTTCAGTCCAACCATAACCCCTATAGTATCAATGCTCATCATCAATAAAGACAATTTTACTATGAAACTAAGGAAACTAAGATTGCAGAAGAAGAAAAACATATATTACCAGGAAGAAGAATGACAGATTCCTCTTCGGCTAGCTTGGCACAGAAATCCATGTCATCAACAATGTCCTTAATTTGCGAAAAGTTAATTTTCACCTGCTCCGTTTAATTTACTATTAATTGATCATATGTGATCCAATGTTAATGCCATAACATGATGACAACCTTAAAGCTCTTTGCCACTTACCAAGACACACATTGCTCCTTCTGGTTTGTTTGGGCATGTTAAGCAAGGAATCTCCTTGCATAAATCATAGAACTTATTTGCTGTCTCCCTCAATATATTAAGATTTTTTACGAAGAAATCATCTTTGGTTTTGCCAATGATGTCAGGTATTGCTGCCTGTAAAACTTACTAGCTGTAATTTTTCTTTCGAGGGGAAATAAAATGAAACAAAAAAGGAAATGGGCATGTATGAAATTTTGAATTTAATCTATGCTCAGAAGAAAACGAAACTGATATTTTGTATGATTGATTTTATGTTGGTCTTGTATTTTGCTTATGGTAGTTTTCATTGGTTACCTGCAAGATGGTTGGAAGGTCAGTTGAGATTTCCAAATAGTCGATGATATTTTTCACCAGCTGATAAAAGAAAACAATTGCATAATTCATACAACATAATCAGTCAAATATGAAGATGATAAGGAGAAAGATTTATTTCTTTTGATGTTGAAAATGATAAGGAGAAATCTAACCCCAGTTTTGTGAAAAATTCCATGAGGGTCACATGTGGCTATCCAACCAGTTCTCCAACCGGGAACCAACCATCTTTTTGACAAAGATCCAATTGTAATGACAGGCACTATTGATGAAAACACTCCCATGGGGACAAATGGGTTGCTTCCGTAAGTTATATGAGCATAAACTTCATCAGAAACAACAAAGATTCCGAGTTTCCTAGCAACCTCAGCAACCTGCAAGAGCACTGAAAAATCATCACATTTCATTTCCAACACTCAAATAAAGATGCATTAAAGAGTATATATGTGTACCCTTTTTAAATGTTGGTATGTGAACACATTTCCACAAGGATTGCTCGGATTGATGAGGACCATAGCCACTGTTTTGTCATCTGTTAGAGCTTCGAGGGAATCGAGGTCGACCTCCCAACCTCTCTCAGGCAAAAGATCATAGTGCCGAACTTCAAGGGCACAGCAAGAAGCACGAGAATCATATTGCGGGTACCCTGGTCTTGGAAGGAGAATGTTGGCACCAGGACGTGCAAGAACTGGCAAGATTATATCTACAGCTTGTGTTCCACCAACGGTGATAAAAACATTCTCAGGTGATAACTGGTATGGAAGATCAGCAGAGAGATAATTTGCAATTGCCCTGTTTGGTAATTGCAGTTCATTATTACCAACTTATAAATCATAAATTGACAGAGTAGTTTGATTTAGTAGATAAGAGATGAGAGGGAAGAAACCTCTTAGCCTCGGGTAAGCCAACGGTGGGAGAGTAAGAGTTGTAGTTATAAGAGTGAACAGCAGCCGCAACAGCATGAGCAGCATCGGGGGTAGTCCGATAGAGTGGGTTATCCGTAGGATCTACACGACAGAGACGAATTAGAGGTTTGTTGTCTCCACTGTTGTTAACTTTTTCCATCAACATGTTATAGGCTCCTCTCACAGACATGGATGAAGCCTTCAGCTTTTGGTTCCCATCAAAATTCCATTTCTTCTCACTTCCATTCTCCATTTCTTTCGGTCTCTGCGGTCAACCAAGAGAACTTCACATAAACAAAAGAAAATATGCCATCCATGTCTATCTTGTTTTTATATGCTTTTTTTAGCATGGAGTGGGTGGGGAAAGTCACAACCTAACTCCCATTTTTTTGAATAATCTAATTAACAATTCTCGAATATCAACAAACCTTCTCAATGTAAGATTAAGTGATAATAAATGCAAGAATAACTATCCTCATTTATTACCTCAACTATATATTTCTCCTTCTGTGTTGGATCTTTACTTTTTCCATTTATCTAATCACGTCTCAGTCTCAGCTTAACCTTCATTTAGCGCCTAATTGGCGTTTTATACTGTTAATGATGTTTTGCTTTAAGTTTATTAGGATACATCAATTGGTCTAGTAAGAATAGGAATGGTAAAACTACTTGGCATGTATTTGTTAAGAACGGTTACTATTTATAACGTAATGAATATTTTAATTTTCGTTTATAAACTTATTAGATGCTATATTATATTATGAATATTTATTACTCATAAAAAATTAAAATTAAAATTAAATTTATATTTTATTAAGTTAAATTTAATTAAAATTAATTTATATTTTTATTAAGTTAAATTTAATTAAAAATATATTTAATTTAATTTAATTAATATTATATTTTATATTTTTTCCTATATTTTTATTTTTATTTTATTTTAAAAATTTATAAAATATTTTTTTTTTCTAAAATATATGTGGACATCTACAAATATAAACAGATTTTAAAATATTTATAAATATTTTTTAAATAAATATACAACATGTAACAAATGATTTTTTTTATTACGAATTATACAATAAACATACATTATTTGTCATCTTTAAACAAGACAATATATTTTCATTTTTTTTATTTTTTATCAACTTGTTTATTATTTTTATCAATCTCCTTTTACTCTAAGTGGTTCACTTATCCTTAAAAGCGCTTTCGTTAACGAGTTTCAAGAAATTAAGAAAGAAAAAGACATGTATTAAGATAAAAATTCAATCGATTGATGACAAACTAAAAATACGAATATTTAAATAAAACAACACTATATTAAATACTCAATATAATAAATTAAAAAGAAACTCAATTAAAGTATATAAATTTATAATGTAATTAAAAATCAAGTAATGACTATTACAAGTTGAATCTTTTAGAAAATAAATACAGTGTAAAAGATAAATTAAAATAAAGAGGATAAAGACAGTCTATATTTTATATATACAATACTTTTTTCCTAAATTTTTAGAAAAGTATGTTTTTGTATATTTTTATTTTCAAAAAATAAAATAATTTTATGACAAATAATAATAATTAATTTTATAAATGTTTAGTTTTATTAATAAAACTAAAAAGTTAAGTATAAAAATAACATTATATACATTATTGTATGAAAATAGATCACATGAACAAGAATGAATGGTTGGTAGATGATATATAACGACAGCAATTTGGAGTACGGCTTTGAAAGGCTTCTTAAAATATTGGTATGTTATTGGCGTAAATTATATTCTTAAGATGTATGATTGTCAGGTGAATATGGGTTGTCTATTGATCTCTATGCCAGAAACTAAAATTTGAGTAAGGCAAGGGATTTTTTTGTATCCCTTCAAAGGAATGTAAATGTTTAACAACATGAAGATTATAAAGTGTATATGACAATCCATTAAACTTAAATAACTTATTTTATTTTAAACTTGCCACTAATTTATTATTTATTATCATAATATAAGTTTTTTTATTATTGATAAATAAAAATCACACAAATGTTAATATTATATTTTTATAAAAATAGAAATTATTAATATATAGATTCTACCAATATCTTTTATCTAAATCACAGACTTAAAAGAAAAAAATAAAAATAATAATAAATCTTCAATTATTTGGAAGGAAATAAAAGTTTGGAGTGAATTTATACATTGTCAGTATGAATTATTACCTCTGCTAATGACATAAAGCACACCGAGGAGTTCAAGAGGCCACATATTACTGATTACAAAAGGTAATAGTAAAAATAAAGGTGTATTCTTTTCTCATTCAAGTTGAAGAATAATAACTAGTTAGACACATTTTGGGCTTACAACAAGGTCATTTGTTCCATAAGTAAGGATCACAATGGGATTGTGGTTTTCATTAATTAATCGTTATTTTAAAAGGAAAAATTCATCATCATCCATTTTTTATATTTAATGTATAATTTTTTTCTCTCAACCCATCTTAAACTTGTAAAACTAGATCTCTAGTGTTCATTTTCTTTACAAATTAACTTTAAATAACCTATGAAAATAAATTAGAAAACAAAAATAATTATATAAGATATTAATATTTTACATAACAAAAATAAGTAATAAATAAAATATATTAAATATTAGTAAAAATTAAATATTTAGTGTTCATTTTCTCTACAAATTAACTTAAGTAACTTATGAAAACAACAAAACAAAAATAATTATATAAAGTATTAGTATTTTACATGATAAAAAAATATTAAAAAAAGTAAAAATAATCAAATGTACGTGTTAGATATATTATTTTTATCATTTCTTTATATTTTATTTTTAATTAGTTTATTATTATTTCTTATTTATATTTGTGCTTAGCTCATATTTTTACTATTATAAATTAAGTAACCTATGTGTATATTCAACATAAGAGAGATTAATTTTATACATAGTTTTCACTATATTCAACATGATATATAGAGTTAGGTTCTTTTGAGAATTTTTTTTGTTACTTCTACCACTTCACCTACTATTGACGACAATGCCATATACCATTACTAGTGGTGCCATCGTCTATGGCTACCACTTTCGAAGTTTCAGTTTCGACCAACAATCAGACGATTTTGATCGTCTCAGCTAGGCGACCACAATTCCAACACCTACATTACAGCTCTTACATGCTCTCATTGCATTTTGAAGTTGTGGATATGCTCCTTTTTTCGTCATGTGTGGTGGCACGTCTCGTCTATTTTCAGGCAGCGATTTAGAGCGTCAAGATTGTTCTTTTTCCTCTTTCAAGTTCATCATGTGTGTTCGCACGTCTAGTCTCTTCTCATACAGTTATTCAAAGCATCGAGGTTACTCTTTTTCCTTTTTCAAGTGCCTTGATTGGAGAATCTTGGATTTTTAAGGTTTCTCTCTCATTTATCAATGACTCTGTTGACTTCCCTTCTGTCATCATTGTGTTTGACCTGTCAATATATGCTTTTTCGCCCGTGGCAAAGATGGTTTTTGTTAGTTTATTTATAGCCGTGGTGACTCTTCAACAATGATCTCTTTATCCACTAGATGTCAACAATGCATTCCTCAATGATGATTTGCAAGAAGAGATTTACATGGAGCAACCTTCCAGATTTGTTACTTAGGGGAGTCTTCTGATTTGGTATTTCGTCTTCTATGTCGTCTTCGAAAATTGTTAACAATTTTGTGTCACTCGAGCGTAGAAACAAATATTTTTACTATGTCTTTATTGATTATATTAGTAACATGTTTGATATACGTACAATTTGTATGCACATGCTTGAGTGAGAGTGTTAGATATATTATATTTATCTTATCTTTAACTAGTTAGTGATTATTCTTTATTTGTATTTTGAGTTTAACCCATATTTCTTCTATTAGATGTGTATATTCAACATACTGATCTTTATTTAACTCATACATAATTTTTACTATATTCAACAATATGTTTTAGTTTTAAAAACAACTTGATATATCATTAAAGTTAAATTACACCAACCTTGCTCCTTTCATTAAATGTCGAGTTCTTCAGTTTCTTCATGGTCAACTTGTTTTTCATTGTGGATGTCTTGTTTTTCATCTTGGCCAACTTCTTCATTGCTCAGGTCGAGTTCTTAGTAACCTAGACCAACTTGTTCTTGACCTTGGCTTTCTTTTTATTAACCATGGCCGACTTCCTCTCAATAACCAGGTTCCTCTCTATATCTTTGTTTTCATCTTTTGAAACAATTTTCTTCACAATAGAAGATGTTTTCTTCACCAAACCCTTCTCTTCCTTTCAACCTAAATTAGTAAAGCCCTATACTCCTTGATGATTTTAATTTTGGAAGTCGCTTCGTAGGACTCCAATTTCAATTTAAACACATTTTTTTTCAGCTTTTGCTTCCCTTTGGCATCAACTGGTGTTTTTGTTGTCATTCTAACCAAATTTCCCGTTCTTACTTTCATAAATCCCACTTTAGGCATCTCCTTCATTCTTGCTTTCTTCATTAGAAGAAGACCTAATTTTGCAGCTTCAGGTACGGTAAGAGATGCAATGTTATCAACAAGCCTAAAAAATATTTTTGTTGAAGGACCTCGGTGATCATCAAGATCGAATGTAAAAGGATCAAAATCAGTTGAAAGACTTCCTTGGTTAATTTCCAAATCCTCCTTTTCCCTATCTTCCTCCTCTAAAGCATCATCTTCATCATCATCGTCGTCACCGTCTTCAACCTCACTCAAAAGTGGGATCTCATTCTCCTCCACTTGTTCTTTCAATTCCTCTTTGACCTTCACCTTATGATCAATTGACCTCACCTTATCCGTCACAAGGCTCTCCATGTTCCATTTTGGGCTATCCACGATCTCCACACTTTTTGCAAAGCTTGTTAGGCTATTCAGACATCTCATCAGGTTGATCGGGCTTATCCCATGTTCCATCGAGGTTTTTACATTCTGCTTCGAGCTATGCAGAAGCACCATGAAGCTAACCGGTTAATCTGACATTATACCGAGCTACTTGGTCTCCACAAAGAGAAATCTAAGGTTCCCACCTACTCTCTTAGGCTAATTAGGCTCTCCAATTGCTTGTCCAAGCTTGCCACCGAGTTCTCCAGAAAACTCTCCAACGAGATCTACGCTGAATTGTAAAGGCTCCTCCATGTGCGTCCAAGCTTTATTTTCCCCTCTCCGAGCTACTTAGTTATTTAGCCAGCCTATCCATGATAGTCGGCTGTTTGGCCGAGTTTCCCTTACTACTTAGTTGTTTGTCCGAGTTCACTACACTACTCGATTATTTTTTCGATTTCTCCTTATTGTTCATCATTTTTGCAAGTTCTTCTTACCATTTGGAAAACTTGCTAAGCTCTTCTTTCTACTTGGTGTTCTTGGTGAATTCTCCTTTCTACTTGGCAATGTTGTTGAGCTCTTTTGCTATTTGACAAACTTGTCAAATTGCCCTTGTGCTCGACACTAATCTCTAGTTCGAACATGGCTCGACCTCCAATCTCCTTATCATCATACAACTCATACTCAACTATTCATCTAGTCTCCTCGACATTACACAACCAACATATGGTCTCCTCGACTTTGAACAACTTAGACGCAACTCAACATTTGGTCTCTTCGACTTTGCACAACTTGAACACAACTCGACGTTCGGTCTCTAGCTTAGTAGCTTGACGTTCAAGCTCCTTGAAAACATCAAAATTCTTATTTCTTCATCAACTTCTTCAATTAGGAGATTTGTCTCTTCCTTTCCACTATCAGATCCATACTCTCTTGCAACATGTCCAACCTTTCATTAATAGTAACCTTTGACCGATCTATAATAACTTTCATAGTGGTTATGTTTGCCACACTTAAAACATTCAACTCTAGAGTTACTTGACAAACCTCCTCGACCTCTCCTTTGTCCATGACCTTACTATATTTATACAGATGGTTTTCTCTTTATTGTCTTCAAAATCACCTTGGCCTTAACCTCCTTATCGTCAGCCTCTTTCAATAGAACCTCAGCCTTTAATGATTCAAGCTCCTCTCTTCAGGTCAAGCTTTGCCTAAAGTGTTTAATCAAGTTGCCTATAGGTCGTCCTTCTCCATTGCTCATGTACCTCCAAGGACCCGACAAGTTCTTCAATCAAGAGCATGGACAAGTCTTTGGATTCCTCGATAGGATAAACTATATTCTCAAAATCCTTAATAGACAACCTTAGGATCTTCTCCACAAGTTAGTTGGCATACAACTCCTCTCCATTTCTACCGAGTTGGTTTGTCATGGCTACTCATTCTCTCTCCTCCATTCTCAAGCTTTCAAACTCGTCTTTGAGAGTTTGAAGTCAAACTTGCCTAACACGGTTATCTCCTTTGTATACATTTTTCCAGGATGCTCTTGAAGATTTTGCGTTTATTATCTTCTCAAAGTCAAATTCATCCACAACTCGATACAATATGTACAAAGCCGATTTATCATTCGCTTGCATTTTTCTCAATGCAACAAACTTGAGCAACCGTATGTTTTTCATTTTCTGTTGGCTCTTCGTATCAATTCTCAACTACATCCGAAACGATTTAGGGATCTACGAAGAGCTTTCATATGCACATTCCAATTATAATAGTTGACTTTCTTTGCCTACTAAGACAGAGACACACTCTTTGAAAGGTTGGTCATCTCTCATTCATTCTTTCTAAAAAAAACTCAAACACTCAAGCTTGCTCTAGCTCACACTTAGACGGTGAAGCTTTGATACCAAATTATTAGAAAAATGACACTCATTACTATTATGTGAATCTAGTGTGCTCTACGTTATGTGTCAACTAGGCTCTTACAAAGTCATAAAATCTACCATTAAGACACCATTATTACTTATTATTGTCTAATAACCATTACATTAAACTAGTGACCCTTACACTCTAAAATAAACTAAACATCTAAACAAATAAACATCCCACTTAATTTATTACATTTAAGTTTATCTTCCAATTCATAAATTTCTCAAGAGAGTTTCCCTTGTTATAATAGCATATAAGTCTCATGCACGGTGTCTGATTTAATAGTTTTTTAAGAATAACTTGGCTGGCTGAAAACAACTACACCAAAAGTGAAAACAAGTCACGTGAAAGCTGACGTGGTGGACAAACAAACAAAACCAGAATGACTCTAATATTGGACTTTTGTGCATTGCAGTATTGCCAAAACCCCATTTCAGCAAAAATGTTTCTGCACGGTCATTTGCCTTTCCTTACAGGCCTTCCTTCTTCATATATGCATACCTTTTCTTCATATAAGGCCTCGTACGGCTTTCCTTTCAGCCGTGAATTCTTAAACAACTCCAGCAATAATTTATCGTTTTGATAAGACCTTGTCCTCATAGGTTGCAGTTTGAATGCACGCAAAGTTGGTTTTACGGTCATAACTTTGTGTACTAATGCAGTTACATGAAAATTGAAACATTGACCAATGCAGGTACGTCGATTCACATGCTGAAACAGAAGCTTCAGCGCAGTTTCAAGCTTTTGGTGAAGGAGAATTATTACAGGGCAACATTTTGAATGTTCAGAAACTTTATTTACTTCTTCATTTTACGTGCAGAAAGTCTAATTCATTTTGTTTCAATTTTTTATTTATTTCATTAATACTTACTAAGAATTTATCCAAAAAGGAGCTTCGTTTGTTGAAACAAATTATTTGACCATAAACCAGTAATGGAAACCTTGTGCTCTGTGTGAAAGATAAATTACTTTTAACATATGGATTATAATCTAGCCAAAAGAAAAGAAACAAAATAACTGATCATGATCATATATGAAAACAAACCTAAATTTCACTTCACCAGGAATCAAGTGGAAATGAATACTTACAAAAACAGTAACCACAATCTGATTCTTGGTTTGTGTGACATTCAAGTGATGCTCATAATTGGCTTTACTTTATGGTGTGACTAAACATCAGAGTCACAGAAAAAATCATGCTACCTTGTTTCTTCGCAACGCATTTTTCAACTTGCTACTTCCATTTACCATATGGAACCAAACAACAAGGAAGCCATACAAGATTCTTTAGTAGCAAGTTTTTTTCAATTTGCAGAACCTAATCTATCGTTTCTGTACTTTTTTCTAAAATCAGGTTCAGTGTTTCTCCGTATATCTTGTGTTATCTGCACTTAGCAGTATAGTTGCATATTCTTACCCTTTTGGGCTTTTCGTGGACACAAAAAAGGTTATATCTACTGTTGATTGCTATGCAGCAAAATAGGAAGCTGCTACATGCCAAAATGATCCTTGGATGGAATGGAAAACCTCATCTTTCCATTCCAGAAAATCATAAAAGCGATATGCAACAATACTTATTTAACTATGAGTAAATCCCTACTATTTTTTTTCTTCAAATAATCGTCTAATCATTCTTCTAATCCTAAATTGATCCTCCGAAGATAACCTTTTCATTGTATTAGTGTTTCAAATTGTCACCATAGTATTTTTCATATGCACAGAACAAGTGACTAAATTGATTCTTCTGTTTTTTTTAAGAAAGTTTGATGCTTCTTTCTAATCATTAGTTTAATCCTTCATAAAAAAATTATAGTACATTTTAAATATTTAGAAGATATGTCATGTGGAAATATTTAAAAGACTAATGCGATAATAGACTAATCTTCAAAAAATAACACAAATGTTGACGATTGACTCTTTTTATAAATGGTTGTTCTGCAATTCTTTCAAAAGTTAACAGCTTTACCTCTCATAACATATCTGACAGATAACAGAACCCATACAATTTGAAAATCCAGTTGGTTGGTGTGTGGGGGTCAAAGCCTGGGCAATAGGAATCAGGTAACAGACATTTATTGTTTTAAGGTCCCAGAAAAAGATATTTTGAAGTAGCAGCATGCTTAGGAATTCATGGAAAACCAAAGTTGATTCCACTTAGTTGTGGGCTTTGCAATAATTCTCCTTCATTATAAATCCCTTCTTAAAAAAGAACACACTTCTTTTCAAAAGGGGAACTTGCAGCATACTAAAGGATAGCCCCCCAGTATATGTTAAAACACAGGGTGTGGCTTAAGAAGGAAATCGTCAATCAAAACCAGCTTATTCTGAATCTCACTAAAACTTCTACTTCACTAATTCCATGTATTACAAACTAAAGAAGGAAAGTTGCTTCTTTAACACCATCTGCAAATTGTTTTATCAATTTTCCATCTTTCTCCTAGAGACATTTCCCACCAAACCCAGCATTTCTGAATAGTGATTGTTTTATCTCCTCAGGGCTAATGCTATTTCTCTGTTCACCTACCTATGACCACGAAAAGAGTAAGTTTACGGTAGAGATTCAAGCATGCAATTAAGATTGAAGGGACCAAATAGAATACAGACCTCAGAACAAGATGCTTCCACTGAAAAGTCATTGAAGCTGCTTACAACACATTGCTGAATCTCAAGGCCCAATGCTTCTAATGTATTGACGGTTGATAGTAGCAATCCAGGCTTTGTGGCACAGCAAATGCTGATCCTAGTGTCCTGGTCTCTCCTTTCAACATCAAACTGCAAATACATTTATTGAGAAAGTGGGTCTGTGATAATGCTTTAAGTCAGGGGTTTGGTTTGGCAGAGTACCTTGGGGGAGTTTCTTACAATTGCTTCATTTGGTTTGAGTTGGTCCCTTGAAATGCCCAACAGATTAATCTGACTTGAGCCCTCTTCCACCTCTTCTTCTTGCAACTTGCCAATCCTTTCCAAAAGCTCTTTCATGTAGTCTATAGTATCCCCAAGAATAGAGGTCCTGTCCATCTGTTAAAAGTTGATATTGCTCAGTTCAGTGTGTCACACAGCAAAATCAAGAAAACAAACAAACCAAGCATGGGTCATGTTATGGATGTAAGCCAAACATGAGAATTCCAATTTTGTTTATACTGATTCAGATATTACTAGTGGGGAAAAGTGAGGGTTAAAAAAAAAGAAAAGATATTGTTTTGGAAATCACCTTGCTGATCTTGGGGACTATTGACCTAAGCATGGAAAGACGGTCATTGAGACGTTTTCTTCTCCTCCTTTCTGCCATGAGATTCTTTGAGGGCTGTCCCTCTAGCTTTTTGGACTTGTGTTTTCTCTCTCCATCATCAGACATGGCTGTGTTGAAGAGTGGAATCTCTGTGGGTTGTGGATTCTCAACACCGTGTTCTTCAACTTTGCAGACAGTCTTGATTTCTTGAAAGTTGTTATCGTTGTTGTGATAAAAGGCAATATCTGCATCCTCGAGTGTGGGTGGAAGTGGAGGTGAGGGATGATCGTTGCCAGGTTGAAGGTCTGGCAATGGCATTGTGAAGGCATCGGGAAATGGGTATGGTGGTAGTTCATTGGTGAAAGGGCATTCAAATCTGCGGTCTAATGGTGCTGAAAATGCACCAAAGAGGGTGTTAGAGGAGGGGAAAGATGGGTTATCAAGAAAAGTGTCAAAACTCCAACCATTAGACAATAGCTCCAAGAACCCACTGGATAAAGCATTCCATGTCTCTCTTCTTGGAGCTACCAATTCTTCTAAGAAACCAAGCTGAGAAAGCTCCATCTCTCTTCTTTCTCACTCTCTCACCCTGTGACCTCACCAACTAATAATGTTTTCCCAACTTCAAAATATTATTTACATTTTAGGTCAGTAAGCCAACCTTTTTACTATTGGTGACTACGTTCCCTTTCAACTGAAATTTATTTTTTACATAAAATAACTTTTAAATTTTATTTATAAATTATTTTTTGAAATATATTAATAGATAATCAATTTTTTAATTACATTAATCAAATAATCATATCTATTACAAATTTTTCTAACAATATATTTACTTTTTCTTAATCAGATAGTGTTATAGTACATCCTTATCCATTTTCATTACTTCAATTCGTTTTTTTATGATTTTCCTAATCCAATAAAGTGAAAACAAATATAAGAATGATAATAAAAATTTAACTTAATTTTTACATATTTCATCTTAGAAGTTCAAGAGATTTTGAAGTGAAAATACAATTTTGAAGTTTGAAAGAGTTGGATTACCTCTTCCTTTCTTTTGACACAAGAGAAGAAGAGTTTTTCAAAGAAAGATTGATAGGTTTTCTTTGAAAGTTTTGAAATATATTTGAAGTTAAATATCCTAAATTTTTTGTCATAGTCATGTATCATAATCTCATGACAAAATATCACTTTCTACTAACTCAAGTCGAAAAGATCAATCTTGTACAGATTGATCTTTCATCTAGCTATAAGCATGATTTCTTCATCAAATAATAAATACATAAATGTCCTTATTAAAGAAACTCATATAACTATTGTTACATAAATGACTTATATATTCAAGTCCTTCAACATATAAGACATTTTGAATACATACTAGAGATGTATACCTACAAATCCAATACATGATATCTTACATTTCCCAGTTCCATTAATAGGTACATTATCACCTTCATGTTTATAGAAGTTTATGAATGTGGACTTTGTTGTTATGAGAAAAGAAAGTATGAAAATTATCTATGTTATTCCATTATAAGGAGAGAGTATAATTGATATATATAACTGTTTAAAACAATATAAAAACGGAATATAAATATATGACCATAAATACACAGATATTAACGAAAAAATAAATTAAATCCAATATCCCCCTCAAGCTGCAACATATATATCCTTAATGCTCAGCTTGGACAACAAAGATTGAAATTGTGTTGGATGCAAAACTCTAATATGAATGTCTGCAAGTTGGGCTAAAGTAGAAATAGGCAGGAGCTTAATTACACCAGCTTGAACTTTATCCCTTATGAGATGACAATCAATTTCAATATGCTTTGTCCTCTCATGCATGGCTAGATTTTGTGCAATTGTATAGCAGATTGATTGTCACAAAACAGAGAAACTGGTTGTGGTAGAGGTTGTTTCAAATCATGGAGCAAATACAAAAGCCATTGAATTTCACATGTTATGGAAGCTAAGGCTCCATATTCTGCTTCGGTTGATGATCTAGATATAGTACCTTGCTTCTTGGATTTCCAGCTGATTAAGGATTCACCATAGAACACATTAAAACTAGTCCCGGCCTTCTAGTGTCAAGGTAAGCAGCCCAATCAGAATCACTAAAAGCCTTGAGAACATGTTTTGTGTTGGAGGGAAAGAATAATCCTTGTCCTGGATTGTTCTTGATATATCTCAGATCCTTATTGCTGTTGTGATCTTCCAAAGGATTGGAAAGAAATTGACTCAGAGTACTAACAACAAAACATAAATCTGGTCTTGTGTTGGTTAGATATAATAACCTGCCAAGAAGCCTTCTATAGGCATGCACATCTAAATAGGGTTTCCCTTTTGTCTTGGAAAATTTTGTGCTTGACTGTATGGGAGTAGAAACAGGTTGATATCCCAACAATCCTACATCTTTTAGTAACTCTAAAGCATACTTCTTTGTGAAAAATTATTGCCCTGTTGAGATCTTGCAATTTCTAAGCCCAGAAAATACTTGAGTTGGCCTAGATCTTTAATCTTGAACTTTGCATTCAATAGAGCCTTTACAGTCTAAATTTCCTGGATGTCATCACCTGCCAAGACTATATTATCTACATAAACAAGTAAGATGGTGATATGAGCAGAATCACTTTTGACAAAAAGTGAATAATCTGATTTTGATTGAATGTAGCCCAAAGAAAGTAAAGTAGTTGTCAACTTGTAATTCCATTGTCTAGAGGCCTGCTTGAGTCCATATAAAGACTTCAATAACTTGCAAACTTTCCTTGGTTTTTCTGTTTTGTAGCCAAGAGGAAGAGACATGTATACTTCTTCATCTAGATCCCCATGTAAAAAAGCATGATTTACATCTAGTTGATGTAAATACCAATGTTTGGAAGTTGCTAAAGCCAGAACCAATCTTACTGTTGTGAGTTTGACAACAGGTGAAAAAGTCTCAAAGTAATCTAAACCTTGTTGTTGTGTGTAGCCTTTGGCTACTAACCTTGCCTTGTATCGTTCAATACTCCCATCAACATGCCTCTTTATTTTGTGTACTCATTTACATCCGATAGGTTGCTTTCCATAAGGTAGATCAGTCAAAACCCAAGTTTTGAAATTTTCTAAAGCTGCAATTTCTTGATCCATGTCATTTCTCCAACAATCATGTTTGATGGCTTGGTTATAGGTTTTAGGTTCACTAACTTGGGAAAGATTAAGGACATATGATTTATGAAGAGATGATAATGCATCATATGAGAGATATGAAGAGATAGGATATAAGGTACCTATGGATGAGTGAGTGGCGGAAGAAGTAGATAACATGTTGCAATGATAGTCCTGTAGATAAGATGGTTTATGTTTTGGCCTGATTGATTTCCTTTGTGGAGTAGCAGTGGGAGGTTCAACAGAAATAGGTTGAGAAGAAGAAATAATAGGGTCTGGAACAATAGAAGGAGGAGATGTAGGTGGTAAAGAGGGTTGATCAGTAACTTCTGAGAAAAGAGGTGATGGAGAGGAAATGATTTTGGTGACAAAATCCAAGGAATTTTGTGTATCAATAGGTGAGTGCTTGTCACTAGTAAGAAAAGGAAATATGTTTTCATAAAATACTACATTCCTTGATAGAAAAATTTCCCTATAGTTGAAATCTAACAAAAGGTAGCCTTTCACTCCTTTTTTAAAACCAAGTAAAACACATTTTCTTGCACGAGGTTGAAATTTTCACTAGTGCAGAATTGGCCTTTAACGTCACCCCATAGACGTCCATTCACAAAAGCCCCAACGTAAATAGTTGACCGGTGGCATATCTGTAAATAAGTGAAACTGTAGACGTGGTATGTACAGAGTTATTGGTAAATCACGTGGTCAACTGGTTCAAATCTTGTATCCAAAGGTTTTAAGTCATTTATAGTTCTAATTCATTTTCTATGTTATTGAATGATCTAAATTCTTAACTATTTAGTTTGTTATTTTAGTGTAACCAGCAGCTAGATTCATGGAAATGTGGCTTCTATGTGATGTGTTGGATTAAGACCATCATTCGAGCTGTCATTACAGATGATTGGAATGAGGTAATGACGTATACCTTGAATACATTACAAATCAAATTCATCTTCAAACATATATGAAACCAATGAATCTTTCTTGAATTTTGCAGCGCTTCAAGAGTACATCGCCTATACCAGAGGACACAATTAGACAGATAAGGCAGGAGTGGACCGCTTATCTTCTGCAAAGATGGAGTTAGGAATAGTTTTATTTGTTGTTGAACATTGCTTAGTTTTAGTTTAAGTTTTATCTTGATAGCTTTGGTAGTGGATTATATTTTACATTAAGTAGAACTTTGTTTATATGAAACACATATATATATTATTGCAAAATTGTTCTGGGACAATTTTCTGCTTTTCAGGTGTGGTTTTATTACAAAAATAAATTAATTTTTTTAAAAAAAAATGCCCAGTAGACGTCGGTTAGTGCACTGTCGGACGTCTATAGACGTCTGGCAGTGCACACACCGACGTCCAACCCTACCCCTAGCACAAAACAATTTAGGCATGTGGTCGTTGGGTGATACACCTCGGACGTGTGTATAGACGTTGGGGGGAGGAGAAGACGGACGTTTGTATAGACGTCCGACGGGGGCACATTGGACGTCTATATGGACGTCCGAGGGTGTACACCGGACGTCTGCATAGGCGTCGGGCCTGACACATCGGACGTCTATACACACGTCCGATGTGGACCCCCCGACGTCTGAGTAACGTCACCCACAAAGACGTCGGGGGAAGGTCGTCTAAAAGCCAAAAGAACGGACGTCTAAAGCCCTTTCTGCACTAGTGTTTGTTCTATGAGCTTGAAGAGTTGAAGCATAGCAAAGTGAGCCAAAAACTCGTAAGTAAGTAATGTTAGGTTTAACATTGTGTAACAGCTGAGATGGAGAAAAATATGCCAAAACTTTGGAAGGTAAAATATTAATGAGTTGCACAACATAATGAACAGCAAAAGACAAGAAAATTATGGGCAAATGAGATTGAAACATTAAAGATCTAGCAACATTGAGAATGTGTTGATGTTTTCTCTCAACAACTCCATTTTGTTGAGGTGTTTCAAGACAAGGTAATTGATGTTGTATCCCTTTTTGTCTATAAAAATCTGTCATTGCAAACTCATTACCATTTTCTGATCTAACAGTTTTTACATCAATGCCAAATTGTATTTTGATATAAGAAACAAAGCCAATAAGTCGTGATCTTGTATCTGACTTACTTGCCATCAATTTAATCCATGTGTATCTAAACATATCATCCACTATAGTTAAGAAATATTTGAAACCATCAACAAAAGAAGTACAATAGGGCCCGCAAATATCAACATGAATTAAATCAAAAGGAGCTTTTGAAACAGTAGTACTTAATTGAAAAGGGAATTTCCTTTGCTTAGAATAGTGACAAGTATCACAATGAGTGTATTTTGTATCAGGTAAAGTGGCATACATGGTGCGTAATTTGATATAATAAGAAGAAAAGGGATGCCCTAGTCTAGAGTGCGAAATATCTATAGAGTTAGGCCTTATTGTAGAACAAGCAATATAATTATCAGGAGTAATAGGTGAACCAAGGGGTGTGGATGTAGGAACTATCATGATATACAATCCATGTCTTTCTTCAGCTTTCCCAATCATCTGCAGCATTGACTTGTCCTGTATTTCACATGAAAATTCAGAAATGGTAATTTTACAAGATAGAGATTTAGTTAACTTTGTGACCGAAATAATATTGACTGAAAAATTAGGAACAAACTAGACATTATGTAAAGTAAGGTGTGAGCTAAGAGAAACTATGCCAGAATAATGAGCAAATGAAGAGTTCTTGTTGGGTAGTGATACTGTAATTGGTGAGATTCTATGATCACAAATAAAATGAGACAAAGAACTAGATATATGATCAATAACACTTGTGTCTAGAATCCATTGGGAATAGATATTACCTTGATCCAGAGAAGAAGTGGAAACATTATGAGAACTCACTAGATCGGTAGAATGTGTGGTTGTGGGATTAGATTGAGGAAGAAGTGCCAATAGACCATGAATTTGCTCTTGAGAAAGTCCAGAGTTGAGGAATGTGACTACACTTGAGAATGAGTAGAAGAAGGAACAACTGCAAAAGCCATTGAATTTCACAACCTCAAATTGGACAAAAATTTCACAACCCAAATCTCCAGAAAATCCTCCAGATTCCTCAAAAATCAATCCAGGGCTACGAGTGATTAAAACACCCAATTGTTTCTCATTGAAAACCCTAGAAAGAAAAGTCAAAACATAAAACATAACGATGCGAGAGTAACAGAGGGAGTAGCCATAGAAGGAGAAGAAATTATAGGAAAGCCAAGAACAAAAGGTAGAAGATGAAGATCTTGGCAGTAACAAAATTGGTTGTGGAAGAACATGATCAAGAATTAATTTTCTTCTGATACCATGTTATGAGAAAAGAAAGGATGAAAATTGTGTATGTTATTCCATTATAAGGAGAGAGTACAATTGATTTTTATAGCTGTTTAAAACAATATAAAAATGAAATATAAATATATGGACATAAATACACATATATGAACGGAAAATAAATTAAATCCAATATTTGTGCCCATTGTATGGTGTGAGAATTCACATATTTTATTTAGGTGTTTTTCCTACACAACAAATTTGTAATATGAATTATAAGTTATTTTGGTACCTAAGTTCCTTTGGGTTCTTTCCTATTAGTTTTTAAAGTACTTTTATTTTTTATTTCGCACTTGGAACTGAAATGTCCAAACTTGTTGTAGTGATAATAGAAACTTCTATTTCTTTAGATAGATTTTTGTTATATTATTTCTATCCTTGGAGGTTATACCTTAAACTAGACATGATTAGACTTGCATGTCTCAAGGTAGAAATCAAGATATTTAGAGCTGTAAACTTTCAAAAAAAAACTTTTTAAAATCATGTTTTCAATACGTTATCTTTTCTTCCAAATTTTTTATTTTGAATACGTCTAATGATATAGTCTCTTTCAAAGCATGTACTTTCTTATCAAATGCAATTTTATCTTGTTTGAGCATTTTGTTTTCTAACAACAATGATTTAAACTTATGTTTTAAATTTAAATATTGTTCAAACAAAGAGTGTTAAGAAAAGATCATTCTCTCCTTTGTCATCAAATGATGACTCATTAGATATCGAGAAAAAAATAGAAAAATATTTATAATATACCTCTTTGTCTACATTTTCTGTTAGATACATTTTAGCATGTTCGTCTGTTCCCTAATATGATTTTAATATGTATTTTCCTACGTAGTCAAATATCTCTACTTCTTCTTCTAGAGCTTTGAGTACTCTAACTTCCTTTCGTATAATAAAAGAAGGGAGGGTTGAATTATGTTTTTTTCTTGTTTGGAATTTTGATTTTGCGTGATTAATTTGGAAATTGGTTGATTAGGAATTATTTTATGATGTGGAAGTTTACTAGTCATTTTAATGTGTTCTAAGTTCTATGGTACTCTTTCATCTTTGTTTTGATTTTTTCTTTCTTTCTTTGGTTTGAAGAATCTATCTTGAATGTGATGACAAGTTTTAAGCGTTATTCAACCATAAATGTCATCCAAAGATTATTCATTAGATGTTTGATTTTCTGCCCAATTGAAAGTGTAATTTTCTTAAAGAAATTTGTGATGTTCCATTTTATGTGATGAAGCTACTTGTTTCTGGTTGTGGTTGATTGAATTGAATAAAGCTATTGCTTGCATTGGGTGCAATTGATAGGATGGTGAAGTGCGAGAATTGGACTAGGGATGATAAACAACACTTAGAGGAGTCTAAGTCGACGTGGTGGTTGAAAAGACTTATATGGCACACCAAGAAAGTAAATGTTGATTGACCATTCCCATTTTCTCAAGGGAAGATTTTTTCTTACTATTAGTGCTGAGTTGGAGGGGTATCATGTAGCACATTTTTCTTATCGTGCTATGAGTGATATATTCACCCCCTTGAAGTTAACTACTTGGACTTGAAGATTGATTTACTTGATCACTTGATTTTGCATTTTGATTTTGGTAGGGTTTTACTCTTAAGGATGCCACTAGGCTTTCATTGGTGAGAAACATTGAGTGTCTTTGCCTTCATTGCATCCTAGTTTTTCCCCACAGCGACATCTTGAATTTTCTACAATTTGTCCAACCACTTCCTGACTTGGCATAAAAGTGTTCGTTGGTGTAATCTGAATTGAAAACCATTATTTTGAGTGGATGGCTTTGAGAAAATAATGTAGTATAGAAAGTGACATTTTTCTATAACAGTTAGAGCCCAACAAGTATAGAATGTGAATCTTTGTATATCGTTTAGTGCTTGAATCAATATAAAACGTCTGGTCATACATGTAAAACATCCATTCCCAAGCGAACTTTTTATATCGATTTTTGAAACTAATATAAAAATAGCTTTTTTATATCGATTCTAGAACTGATATAAAAAGTTCAATACTTTCTATACCTTACTTCTATATCAGTTCGAGCACCAATATAAAAAGCCTTGTTTTAACTAGTGTAAAAAGACTTTCTTGAATTAATATCATCTTAAATTTTAAAAATAACAACTGAATAAAAACAGTAAAACACTAAAAGGAAATTTAAACAATACATAATAAGTAAAAAAATTGTTTAATAAACAAAGTCCTACTCCTTTAATCATACTATAATAACTAAATGTATCAAATAAATTTCTTTTTTTAGTAATGTCCTAATTTTGATTGAGAATCTTACAAAGTATGTATATAGGTAATATTCAATTTTTTATTTTATTTAATTTGAAAAACACTTATTTCTTTCTCGTCACACGATTTTTCAACTTGTTCTTCAATAAGTATATGATAGATATCACTATAAGCTTTGATATCTTAGTTATGTTGACACTCAAGTATATTTATCATTTGTCAATGCATGAAAATTTATTAAAGAAAAATAAATAAAAAAAGTACAAAAAACAAGGGGGACCATACCAAACCCGTGATAAGAAATTATACTACAAGTAGCATAGACGATATGTATAAAAAAGTCAAAAGAAATATATTGTGAAAATACATCAAATTGCTTATAATGATTTCTATGTGTAAAAGTCATTAACTAACTTATCAACATAATGATTATGGTCACAAAAAACATGATAAGCCTTAAATTGTATATGTTGAATGAAAGACAAGCACTTGTGTCATATTCCTCTAGGAGTTCAAGGTAGCACTTGTTGATCGACAAAATCTTTACAAATCAAAATAGAGTTGCTATTTAAACAAAGTCTCCAAAATCCAAACATGCTCCATACATAAATAACAACCATAAACTCCACATAAAGTGAAGTTTGTGTCCTTAAAAAAATTTAAAAAACTACCAACATGTTCTCTTTTGTGTCCCCTAAAAATTCCAGCACATGGATCCAAATCAAACAACCTTGAGTTGAACCATCAATATTCACCTTAAGCCAATTAACAAATGGAATCTTCCATACGATTTCCTTAAAGGAAACCACTTTGTTTTCCCAAAGTATAATTATTAAAAAATTTCAAAACCAAAAGATCAAAGACATGGTTACTCATTTGTTTCTTTGATTTATCTCGAGTTATACACATCAACTCCTTAATTTAAAAAATAACACAGATAAGTGTAATAGGACATGGAATCTACTATAATTTAGAACCTTCAAATAAAATCATTTTAATAAATACAATAATTCCAACCACTTTAATCACATTAACTAAAGGAGTCCTCCTAAATGAAACATCCAAAACTAGAGATGAAAACCACAAATCCTGAAAAGGCCCATGTAGCCACTTGCATAATCTTGTAATAGCAAAACAATTGAACAATAAATGAGAGTGAGATTCAACATCATATCAACATATAGTGTTGGGAGTCCAAGTGTGAGTCCAGGTCCCACATTGGATATAAATGAGAAAGTAGAGCACTATATAAAGATGAAAGACCCATTAACTCATTGCCTTAAGGTTTTGGGTAGATAATGGTGTCAATCTCTTATATGGTTAGGCTCAGATGTGATTGGTGTAACCCCCTCCTCTTTGTTAGTCCCAACAATGGTATCCGAGTCGATGGTTTGTCTTGGTGACCGGCTCAGACGAGTATAATGATCCCTATACCGAAAGTCTTCCTGGCAAAGGGTATTCAGGTAAGCGAGTTCTGTTAAGATGAACGACGGTTGGAAATGGCTACTCGTGGTTGTGGTTGATTGGGAATGCTTCCTCTAGAGGGGGAGTGTACCAATGTGGAAGGGACTCACCTTTGAGGGGGAGATTGTTGGGAATCCAAATGTGAGTCCAAGTCCCACATTGGATATAAATGAATGAGAAAGTAGAGCACTATATAAAGATGAAAGACCCATTAACTCATTGCCTTATGGTTTTGGGTAGCGAGTGGTGTTAATCCCTTATATGGTTAGGCTCAGATGTCATTGGTGTTTGTGTCTCTCCGGTGAATTTCCTCCTTGTTAGACCTAACATATAGAACACACAAAACATAGAAATTCCCTTATATATTGTACCTCTAAATCAAAATAGTAATTAACTATATAAAAAGTTTTTAAAGAACCAAAGTTTTAGATACATCCAATCAACACATGTCACGTTAAAAGAATAAAAATGTGTTTGCAACTTTTTAAGAGAGCATACCGAACCCAATTAGATACATCCCTATCATCATTAACAATTAAGGAAGAAAAATCTCATAAATTGGAAAAAAAAGGAGAAAACTTCTAACTAGCACCTGTCCAAGCAGAGTTAACAATTAAAACTAATTTAATCCTATCAAGGTAAGGTGTTTTTTTAAAGTTCGATATACAAATTTCAGAACACCAACAATCATTCTAAAAATTAATATTGTCCTATCCAAAGTTCAAAAAGTATTTTCCAAAACAATATCATATGTATCCTTAATTGAGGATTATTATAGTACAAAATTTTTTGATACTTTGATTTAAGAAAACGAAACCTCACAAGCTCTGTCCAAGTCATCTTGCCATGAAAAAACTCTCTAGCTTAAAGCAACAAATAGGCTTTATTCTCCAGTTGAATATAAGTATATTGCAAACCACCATTCACCTCACACTAAAAGACCATTTAAGTATAATTAATCCTCTTTTATGTTTTTATGTATCATTAGTTCATACAAAAACTCAAATCCATTATTCCACTTCAAGAAAATGCTTAATTGGTCATTTATAAACTTAAGAACTATAAGATAACAAGTCAACAATTACTAAGTTTACTAATTAAATTCTTCTCATCATGCTAATGCTAAGCATAATTCCTTTTCAAGAAGAAAGCTTAGTGTGAATCTTATCAATTAAAGGTTTTAAAAATTGAGTCTTAGGAGCGCCCAATAAATTTGGCACACCTAAATAATTAAAGGGATTAAATCCTTGGTTACAAGAAAAAAGTCACTTAAGTTGTCTAACAAAAGAATAAATAAAGCAATAGTGGTGTAAAAATGATTAATAAAATGCAAAAATCTCAAATTTTGAAGTGTTATAGTGTCTCCTATGTAGAATAGGAAAATATCATTAGCATATAGAGTATGGGAAGGAAATTAGAAAGCATAATCTTTCTAAAAATGAGATTTAAAATGGTCATACTGAACACCTCTTTAGAAAAATAAAAAAAGCAAGGGAAAAAATAGACCTCCTATCTATCTCCTCTATCTAAGTAAAATAATTAGTTAAAACAAATTAAAAATGATCGATTTATGGTATCAAAATCCTTGATGATATCAATGAAAACCACATTGTCACGGTTAACCTTATTAGGCAAAAGATTAACAATCTCATAAGTAATACATATACAATCCTTAAGAGTATTGTCCTTAATGAAACCATTTTTATAGGGAGAAACAATCTTACCAACAATCACAAAAAAACCTGTTATATATAGCTTCTAAGACTTAATTTTCTAGCTCAATTGGTAATAAATAACCTTAAAACCTATAAGCCTGTTGTTATATATAGTTCAATCTTCTAAATTTTTGGTAATAATCTTAAAACAAAAATTCACTACAACTATAGGAATAAAATCAACTATACCTTCCTACCCGAAATAAATTTGGAAATAAGATATCATCATATCACAACCTTGATTATATATATATTTTCTTTATGCTCTCGTTCAAATTATGTGTTGCTTTTAAGGAAATATAAATCTTAATTTTATTAAATCAAATAGTTTTTATGACACACATTTGATTATTATACTTTTTTTAACTTTGTTTATTATTTTTTTCTTCATGAAAATATCAACTTTTAATTTTAAGTTTTCAATTACATAAATCTTTAAAATGTTAGTTATTTATTCTTTCAAAACTGAATCCTTAATAATATCATGTTTCTTTTATTATAATTTTTTTATAAATACACCTATTACCAATAAAAATTAAATAAGAAAAATTTTTCATATTAATTAAATATACAAATAATAAGATAGATTAATTTAAATTTTAAATTCACAAATTTAAAATTTAAAATTAACTTTGTTTGGGGTAAGTTTTTTTTTCTTTAGATTTTAAGTTTTCTTTTCCCTTTATAGTTTGTATGTGGAATGTTTTGGATACACATGAGATTTTATAAAAAAAAAGGTGTGAGTTTGTTGCAATATGTTTGTTTGTTAGGTTTTACTTGATGAAAACAATTAAGATGATATTTGAACTTATAATTTTCAGGCAATAAGGTAAGGGAAGTTATATCTATCTAACATTATAATTTATGTTTATATGATGATTTTGACTTTATTATGTAACTTAAAGCTTTTGTATTTATGAATTTGTGAATTTATATAGAGTTGGTTGAATGGTTTGAGTTTGGAGAAGTTTCTATTTTGGAAATTAGAAATTAGGGGTTTAGTTTTCATTTCTTTATTAAGATTTGAGTATTGGAATAATGTGTGGAATTGTTGAATTCTTTTATGTGAACAAAATATATTTATTAAATTGGTGTAATATCGGGATAGAACTTCCTTAGTCAGCTAAAAAGTGTAGTTTTAAGCAATTGTGAACCTGTGAAGCAACTGCAAACATGTGAAGTGAGGACAAAATCAGAAATTAATGAGAAAGTATGAAAAGTAAAAAAGGACATAGGAAAACCCATTACCAATCGGAACCTTTCAGTTGAAAAATTGGAAGCTGTTAGAGGCAAAATGAATTTTCTTTATTTACGAGAGTGAAGAGACGAAGATTTGATATTAGAGCATGCTATATAGCAAGAAAAAAAAAAGATGAACCGAGTTTTGAGCATATCGTAAATGAAAAAAATAAAAGTTTCATTAAAACTTGACACTACACTTAACATAGGGTTTCATTATAAGATTTCTATATTATATGGAAAATGAAAAAAAAAAGTTTCACTAAAACTTGACACTACACTTAAACATAGGTTTCCATTACATATATTTATTGATAGAGGTTGTTATGATTTCTATTAATAATTCTATTAAAATTAAAAGAAAAATTGTATACATGCACTGTAAAAATTTGTAAGAAAATGAGTTTTCTTTCAATTTTGAAAATTTCACGAAATATTTACTAGAAAAATGTCATGAAATATAAAATAGAAATCTTGTAATGAAAAGTTGTACTTTTCATCAACTTACGTTTGGATGGCGAGAAAAGAAATGATAGGATGTGCAGGAAAATTAAGAAAACAGAGAACGAAATACATACAAATAAACAAGTATTATTTGAATGAGTGAAGAAAGTGGAAATGAATGAAAATATTTAAATTAAATTTTTATTAAAAAATGTAAATATAAAACAAGATAATTGCAAATTATTATTATTTTCTTAGTTTAATTAAATTTCACCACATTTTGCTCCCTTATTCTAGAATAAGTTCATAGGAATTTTAACCATTACACGGAGAATAAAACAAAATACGAAAGAACATACCAAACTCATAATAAAATTAAATTTCACACATCATGACTAAAAAAATGCCTATTATGCAAAATATTTATAATTTTTTTTACGAAAATCATTCTACTTTAAACTTCATATACCAAGAAAAATATAAATTTATCATCATATTAACAAATTTATCATTAACCAATCTTCCATTACATTCCAAAAAAAACGTCTTTACTTATTAAAAGTTTGTTTTCTTGCTTGGAGGATTTAGTATTAAATTTCTTTTGTCTATCTTTACAAGATTTTCTTGTATCTTTTTAGTATTGAAATATTATTTCTCATCACACATATTAGTACATTTATAAGTTATATGTTTTTAATTCCTCTAAAAAAAGTCTCTTTAGATATCAAATAATTAAGAACGGTTCTTAAATTACTATGAGTGAAATTAAATTGTTGTAAACTCAACAAATTATTCAAAATAGAAGTAACATCTTCCAAAGAAGGCATATCAAGTAAGAAATCAGATTTCACTTCCACACCACAATTTATATTCTTAACAAGAGAGATTCATTTACAACACAAATATAATCATGATTACCCAGAACTAGTTCAGACTATGATTGAGCAACATGTTGCACCTCCATCACAAATTCTGCTAGAGACTTCACCACAAGTTTCATCATACTAGAGGCTCCCTCACAGGTTATACTAGTTAAACTAAAAAGCCCTTAGTTTCATCTTGTACACCAACCACTTTGGACAATAATGTTGTTTTATTTTTACATTATATGTTTTTCCCCACAAAAATAACATTTACCTTGTGTTATTATGTTGTAATCATATACAATTAGATAGATCATAACTAATGATTTTATAATTTGAACAAAATAGAAACAATTTCTCATTCACACCAATAATAAACACAAATTTAACCCTTTCATCAAAATTTGAATAGGTTTTATTCAAATTGAAGCTTTTATTCAAATCCTCAATAATAGTATTTTTGAGTTAAGTAAAATTATAAAATTATAAATATAAAATTATAAGATTATATGTGATGGAATACAAGAAAGGTAACAAAATAATAAGAGCTACTCACTCTCAAGTTACATAATTATGATGAGAAAAATATAAGTAGACTAAGAAGTTTTATATCTTTAAGGATTTAATAAACTACACAAATTTAATAGGTATATTCAACTTGAAAGTTTATAAATTTATTAAGTCTAATATTTTCAACTAAATAATCTTAAAAAAAATCATTTTTTTCACTATTCTGGTAACTTTCACTTGTTTAATCTGTTAGCCAGTAAAAACAAACGCTGGTATTGAAAAAAATCCATTCCTTTATGATTGCACCCCAAACTCTCTTTTGTTTTGGGGCAACACCCTAACTCATTTCAACTGGCAACAGTGGTACAATATCACATCCTCGTCAACAGAGTTGGCCCTACACAGTTTTTAAGGCTAGGAATATTTCCATAATTTCCCTCAACTATCTACAATTCTTACCCACTCCCGAGGCAGACATGAATTTCATAAGTACTATATGATATAACACATATTATGACATGACGACAACTTTATAACATATGATACATAATATGAATGCATGATGGTCCTAGATTTTGTGCAATACCAACTTGGCTTCAATGAGAGAACCTACGCTGTGGCTGATTCAGCATTACTAGCTAGGGAACATGTCAATGTGCTCAAATCATCATCACGAGCCTTTTCAAATCATTCACCTGTCGTTGTAACAGTAATAACCCTATTGCTATGGGCCAAACCTTCGTTCCTGCTGTTCAATACCAACCACTCACTCAATGCATGTGACCAAATCATTAACTCAGTTCAATCACACGCTAATCATTGTTTGCAAAACCAAACATAGCGCCAATCAACCTTCTCACTTTGCTTTATCATATCCATATTTCTTACCAAATTACGTGACATCTAACAAAATAAAATTCTTAGAACTATATAGGTTGTTATGTAAAGAAAGAGTCGGTCATGTGTCAATGTCTGATATCATGCAACAGAATTGCTATTAGGTCCACCATCGTTGTCTATTGCGCAATGGGAATATGGTTGTTTGATTGGCTGGAAATGGGTGTTAGAAACAAATTTCTTGTTAATGACCGATGATGAAGTGCATTTGGAGCTGGTTTTCTACAACTTGAAGTCATCATGAACTGCATGCAGTGTTGTGTGGAAGGGTTTGTATTTGTAAAGTTTGTGATGGAGTTGATGATTACCGTTTTGACCCTGAATTTATGACAGGACATGGGTAATTGGATGGTCGGAATGACGTGATGTGAAAGGCCATGGTTGATGTTGGGGGAAGAAATAAAGTTAGGAGAATAATTAATTAAAAAAATAGAATAAAAGAGAATGAGGTAATTATGAATTGGTAAGAGTTTCACGTGCTGCTCTGAAAGGAGGTTTCAGCTTTGGGGTCATACACCTTCATCATTTCCCATCACTACACATTCCTTTTAATCCTTCCATCGTAAAAATTAAACTTCAACCTATTTTTAACTTTCTTACGACTCACGAGAACACTCTTTGCACTCTTTTTGGTGTCTAGTAGCCATTTATTCTATATTGGTCCCTTCTTCCGTGATGTTTTCTTAGAACCTTTCTTTCACGTCAATGCTATTATTACAAACATCAAAATATTAATTCTTACCCTTCCTAAACCTTGCCCCACTTCCATTTTTAACTTAAAATTCGATAATTGAAGTTTAGGAAAGGGAAATCCCCTCTGTTACATTTAGTCCTGATAGCTTTATTTCACTGTTTAGCATTCTCTCTACAAAGTTAGTTACATCATTATCAATGAGACTAAGTATAAAAATAATCTTTAAAGAAAGTTTATTCCTTTCTCTTTTACTTCTTTTCAAATCCTTTTTCATGATATTACTATTATTATCAATAGATTCAAATGTCTCATCAACTTTTAAGAGAAAAACATATTCATAAAACTTGACATTTTTTGTTTCTACTATAGAATTATACTCAATTTTAAGAACATGAATAATTTTTATCGTCTTTAGATATGGTTTGTTTTAAATGAGCTAGTATGAATTAACCTTGATAATTTAGTTTAACAATCTATATGATAATAGGTTTTCTTTGTAATTTAAGATTCCACACATATAACTTACCATTCTATCTATCATGCATATTAATTAATCATAATCATTATAATTTCAAATCATATGAAGAATTCACATGTCCTAATCTACGAGTCAACAATGTATGCAGAAAAACTTGATTCATTAATAATTTCGAAAATATTTAGTATAAAGAGACCTTGATCACAATATCCCTCCCCCACAAAGACATTATTTTTTTTTCATAACAATATTGTCATATTCAAATGACACTTTAACCCACGTTTTTCCCCAGTAATGCTACAAAGATTAAATTAACTTTGATAGAGGGCACATGCAACACACCACTCAAGGCCAGAGTCTTTCCAGATGTGAGCTTAAGAAGAACATTTCATTTTCCTAGGACAAGAGTTGTCTTGGAATCATTGAGGTAAACGTGTTCTTCTCCATCCCCTATACTAGTATAGGAGCTTAAGACACTTATGTTTGCACATATATGCCTAGTAGCCCCAAAGTCTACCACTTACTTGCTTACATTGATCATGAAATTTATTAGTGAAACAACCACAACAATTTTATCTTATCCTTTGGTTATATTCAGTCTAGAAGGATTGTCATTTCTTACTCTATGTCTGCATTGTTGTGCATGATATCTCGACTTTCCACATACAAATCAACCTTCTTCTTAAAGATGAGGTTTGATCCATTAGGACGAGATTTTCAAAAAAATTGTTTCCTGTTGTGATCAAGTTTTTGTTCCTACCTTTTGGGAGCAGGTTTGAGTTCTACCATTGTTGCTTTTGCTAACAAGGATTTGGCCCTTGTAGTAGCACACTTTTTCTTTTTGGTATATTCAATAATAATGTGCCTAATGAGCTCTTGAAGCGACATCTGCTTGTGTGTGTGTTTCAATTGTTGTTTATTAGTCCAAGATGATGATAATTTCTTGATCAGAATTTCTTCAATCATCTTTCAACAATAGTACTGTGACGAATCTTTGTCTAACAACATCTTCAGTAGTGTATTTGAGAATCAACAAATACCAAATGTATTTTGATTTCTTATAAGAACAATACACATTGAACAAATCATTAGAAAGTACACAAAGTAAAGTGTGTTGACATACCTTGTTTGTGTAAATCCAATCTTCAACTAGTTTTGAATTTGAAGGGATATTGGAGTCGAGATTTAGAGATAAGAGGGATGTAGCAACTCCATACATGTCTAAAATGGTAGACATGCATTCTTTCCATTGCTGAAACTTCTGTCCAGAGAAGATCTCGACTTTTTACACATTTGGGAATGATTTTGCAAAGACCGTCTAAGTTTTAGAAACAATGATTTGACTCTTCAAAATTGGGTTGTTGAAGTCAGCCATAAGTCCTTAAGATTGTTGTTAAAATGCTGACAAAATCACAGACAATATTTCATGATGTGTGTAGTTTCATTGTCCTTAAATATTGCACAACTACCCCAAGATACAACAAGAATTTCTAAAAAAATTCAAGGATATAAAAAATAACAAGAAACTTTAAAATGAGTTAATACCCCAAGATACAACAAGAATTTCTCAAAAATATTCAAGGATATAAAAAATAACAAGAAACTTTAAAATGAGTTAATACCTAGGATAATATAGGAGTCAGAAAAGAGAAACGAAAAGAAAAATAGAACTGAAAGGGAGAGCTTTAGGAATTTGTTTTGAAGAGCAAAAAAATGGAAGGTGTTTTCGTGCTCAAGTTTTCCTGTGTAGATGAAGAGTTTCAGTGAATTTGTGTTGCCTCTCCTAAGAGAGAGTAAAACATTGTTTTTAGATAGAAAAAGGGAATCCGAGACTGCTAACGGAAGCATGTAGTGAGGAAGGAATCTCGCATTTTGTTGCTCAATACAACCATAGAGCAGATTTTCGTGTCTTGATGAGGAAGGGACCCATGAATGGCAATTTCATGGAGTGGCCATGCACCAAATCTCAGCCAATCATGAAGTGATATATTTTTGCAATATTTTTATAAAAGCACGCTTTTTTTATAACAAATCTTTGGTTAAGTTTTCAATTTCTTGGGGATTAGAACATATAAGGTCTTGATGAAGTTTTTCTCAAACAATATAACAATTTATATCTATGTATTTGATACATTCATGAAAGACTTGATAAGTAATTTGAACGGTTTAATTATCACAATATAAAAGGGAAGTTTGTGTGTGTAATTTGAAGATCTTGTATGAGATACCTGAATCATTGTATTTCAAAGGTGGTAGAAACAAAAGCTTTGTACTCAACTTCTGAAGAACTTCTAAATACTATTGTTTCTTTGACTTCTAGGATATAGGAGAATGGTAGTCGAGATAGACCATGTAACCACTAACAAAACATGGATAATAAAAACAATCGGCCCCATCTGAGTCATTGAAGGTTTTGAATTGATTTTCACTATTGGCAACAAGAAATATTTATTGGCAACAAGAAATATTCCTTGTTTAGGAATTTGTCTAAGATATTGGAGAATACGTAAAGAGTATGATGAAGATGAGTAATAGGACCAACAACAAATGGGCTTAGATGGTGTATATTATGTGTTATATCTAGGCAAATATTGGTGAGAAAGATGAGTCTTCCATAAGAAGTAGGATTTTTTGAGAGGTTCTTTATTACTAAAACTAGTATGCTTGGAGAATTCATGGAAGTATAAACAATTGTAGAAGCAAATATTCTTGTTTATGCAAATATTTCTTTACTGCTTGTTTTCACCTTAAAGTTGAGAAAATAGACTAAATTACTCTTATTTTTTTATCTTAAAAGTTTGATAAAAGTAGGACGTAATATTATGAATTTTAGAAATATCATTTCTCATTATAATAACATCAACATATACCAATACAATTATTTATTTTAGTAAAAAAAAAAATAAGACATGCAAAAGCTTTGTTTGAACTCATGTGAGAAAATAAAGTTAGAAAGTTTAACATACCATTATCCACTGGCCTATTTACCTCCACAAATAGAGTTGTTTAAATTATAAACTTGATTTTCCTTGTGTTTCAAACTTTGAAAAAGTTTCATGTAAACTTGATTTTCCTTGTTGTATTTAGGTTAAACCCCTTTAGTTGTCCCTATTTATGTGGATTTTTCTCATTTTAATCCTCGTTTTATTAGAATTTCCAATTGAGTCATAAAAAGTGCTAATTTGAATCAATTCAACCCCTGCCGTTAAATTAGCTTAACGGGATTAAGTTTTTTATGAGGTGCGAGATTGACTGGACAATTTTTTAAAGGTGTCATTGGTGTCGTGGAATTTTTACATTATTTAACATTTTAAAAATAGTAACGTTTTCAAATACTTGGTCCTCCTATCTCTTCTTCGAGAACCGCTCCGGGTGGAACCGCTCCGGTTCACTGAACCCCTGAAACGCCGACTCAAACGCCGACGGGAACACGATCGTCCCCTTTGGTATTGTGTACGACTCCGTCAGCGCGAACCTTTCCGCCGCGATATGCGGTACCAGCGTCTCCAGCGGCCGAAACCTCACTACCTCACGAGCCACCACCCACAGTAGCGACGACGTGGACTCGTCCTGCGCCGCAAAGAGAAAATAAAAGAGGTAACCACCAATCTCGAAGTCGACGGAGAACGGTGTCGCCGGCTCTCCGGTGAGCTCTGCCTCCTCGATTTCCCTAAGTGTTTCCTGCATCCAGTAGTCAATCAGACACGAAGGCTCTTCCCTGTTTTGCATCCTAGTTTTGCTCATCTCAGTGTAGGTGGCCAACGTTTCGATGAGCCGGTCCACAACTGAACAAATTTGGGCTTGACGGGAAAACTATCAACATTAACAGCTCTCTATTGTCTATTGACAAACAGGGAAACAGGGGCACAAAACTGAGCACCTTTATTCCTTACAGCAGGTTGCACAGTTCAATCTATCGACCTCTGGTGGATGGTTTCGTGAAGAAAGCAACGCTTAGGAAAATGAAGAGAGTGGCTTTGGTGGTGCCATTTGGGGCGTGCTTCAGTTCGAGAACGGTTGGGAATGTGCCAGCAATAGATCTGGTCCTTGAAGGTGGGGTTGAGTGGAGAATCCATGGGGCAAATTCTATGGTGAAGGTTAACAAAACGGTGCAATGCCTTGGGTTTGTGGATGCAGGTTTGGAGCCTGGAAGTCCCATAGCAACTTCCATTGTTATCGGTGGGTATCAGATGGAGGACAATTTTTTGGAGTTTGATCTTGCTTCTTCAAGATTTGGTTTTAGCTCCTCCCTTTTTCTCCACAATGCTACCTGTTCCCATTTCAGACTCCTTTGAGTTTTCCCTTCAACGTTTCCTTAATTTCGTGACCAATAAATTTCATTTTCCCTTGTAATCGTATTTATCACGTCCTGTATTTTTAGTCAAAGTCATTCACATTCTCGGTTTCGGTCTCTTCTATATCTGGTTAACTATGTCGAAATTCAATAACAAAGAACAACTCTGCTATTATTTAATAATATGTATTTTATAATGGTTTAATTGCTTTGGCAACCCAGGACTTGAGGTGATCGAGGATGATAATTTGCTGGAGCGCGGTGTAGGTAGAGAGGGCTTTGGGGTGAAGTTGGGGGCGATGCGACGGCGGAGATTCTTGTGTTCTTGACCCATCATGTAGATGAGGTTGTGTTCGCCGAATAACTTCTTGCCGAAGGGGTGGCCCACCAGGTGGAAAGCATTGGGCCTGACATTGGCGAAGACCTTGTGAGAGAGTTCGGTGTCGTTGATGAAAACAATGAAGTTGCCGAAGGGGTGAACTTTGCCAATGAGGACTGAAGGTCCAGAAGTTGGTTGGATTGCAGACCAATGGGATTGTGTTTCCTAGGAAGGGCACGACGAAGGAGGTCCTGGGATGGAAGCCTTTTTGGCAAGGTAGGAGATTTGTTCGAGGAGTTAGGTTAAATGTTAAATGTTGTGAAAATTCCACGTATAAAGCTACATGAATGACATGTTTAACAAATTAGCCATGTCAACTTCCAGGTCATAAAAAATTTAACTCCGTTAAGCTAATTTAACGGTAGGGGCTCAATTGATTCAAATTAGCACTTTTTAGGACTCAATTGAAAATTCTAATAAAACGGGGATTAAAATGAGAAAAACCCACATAAATAGGGACAACTAAAGGGGTTTAACCTTGTATTTAAGATGCCAATTATGTATAGTAGCCAAAAAGCTAAACAATAGTTAATTATCTATAGAGAAAAAAGAATCAATAAAATCTAGTCCCTTTACATTTTGCAATAAAACAAACTTTATATATATATATATATATATATATATATATATATATATATATATATATATATATATATATATATTTATTTATTTATTTATTTACCGAACCAATTATTCTTAACTTGTATACCCATTTTTAGCCAATAACAATTTTTGTTTTCTGGAAGAGAAGTTGTAGTCCAAGTCTTATTCATTTTCAAGGTTACAAACTCTTCACTCATAATTTTTATCCAAATTTCTTGTTGAGAAGCAACTTCATAACTTTCTTGTTTAATATTGGCATCAATTGAAAGGTAATATGCTTATAAAAGAAGGTGAAAGTCTAGAAAGAGATACAAAAGATTCAATTTGATACTTAACTTTATTGTTATTGTCATAAGTGGTAGAATAAATCTGAAAATCATGAAGATATTCATGAATAGATGGATCTTTGAGAGTTAATTGTTCAATATCAGACTCAAAATCTTCAGTCTCATTTTCAACAATAGTTTGATCACTGAAAATTTCAGTAATAGTATCAAACTTTTCAAGAAAATCATTATTGAAGTTGACTTAATCATTAGGACAAACAAATAAAAGAATAAGCAAAGAACAATTGATTTCCTTATAAGAGTGTGTATGAAGAAATTGATCCTCACAAAAGACAATACTTGAGAAAAATTGGTACTACGAGACTCAGTATCTCAAACAATACAACATTTAGTAATGAGTTTAGAATTAAGAAAAATATTAGTCGAGGGTAAAATTTCTTTCTATTAGGATTGATAGAAGACATGTAACATAAACATATGAAAACACAAATTTAAGTCAAATTAACACTTTTATCAAATGAACTATATAATTGAAAGCGTAATCCCAAAATTGCATAGAAAGATTAAATTTAAAGATTAAGCCATGTAACATTTAAAATATGTTGGTGTTTCTATTTTACAACCATTTTGCTCAAGAACTTCAATGAAACTTGTTTGGTATGTAATGCCCTAAAATTAAAATAAAGTTTCATATCAAACTCAAATCCATTATCAAAATTTATGACTAAAATATTTACAAATTAATTTTTTATAAAGGCAATGAAATTTACTAAGTGTATATTAGTTTCAATCTTATTTTTCGTAAGAGAATCAAGTATATAGAGTATGATCATCAATTATAGTAAGAAAATATCTATCAACATTCAACAGAGAATTTGAACATAGATCCCAAATATCAAAATGAGTTGAATGAAAAAGATTCACGTACATGAGAAATACCAAGAGGAAAAGGTAATTTATTTTGTTTAACAAAATGACAAATGTCATATTTATAAGTTTTAGTGAATAATATATAAGGATGTTGATGTTTCATAATTGTAAGTATCTCAGTAAAAAGATATCTAAGTTGAATATGTCATTTACAAAATTAGAACAACAAAATTTAAATTTGCATAATGTATAAAAGTTTTAAACATATAAAGATCAACATTATTGTTGTCTCCTAAAACAATCTTCTCTTTGGTTTTCTGATGCTAGATAACAAATAAATCAAAATTAAAGATAACTGAAAACAAAAATGAATTTAGAAATAGAAATTAAGTTATATGCAAAACTAGGAATATACAATACATCTTTAATTAAGAAAGTAATTGAACTTGATTGTGCCAGCATGAGTAACCATAACCTTAGATCCATTAGGCAAACTAACAACTATACGTCGTATTTGCTTATAAGAAAAAAAATCAAAAGAGAAGAAGATATATGATCAATTGTGCCTTACTCAATGATACAGGTGATTAAAGTTTTTCTTTTGATGAAATTATTAGATGTAAAAAAACTTACCTTTGTGGGTACAAGAAGATATGATAAAGCGAACTTGATTAACAATAGATAGGCTTTTTGTTTATTGTCATTATTAGATTGCTCCAACAAGGTCATCAATATTGTTAAGTCAAACCGAATATCTTGGTCTCCATAATTATGTAAAAATTTTGATTTTGTCTCTTGTTTAGTGTTAAAATTGTTGTCGCCACAATGTGTGTAAACCTTTTCTATTGGTTATATTTCTAGTGTTTATAAGTTTGAAAGAAAACCATGTTTCTTATAAAAACAATAACATTACTTTTAGTTTCTCGTCCAAAGAAAAAACTATTTCGAATCACTTGTCTTTCTTATTGAGTAACACAGGAAAATATTTCTATAATTGGAAGAAAATGATCCATAAGAAGAACATGTAACCTAATATTATTATAATTTTCTTTAACATTTTGTGTTATCAAAAAAATAACATTGTAAGAAGTTCTTGTAGAAAAACTACAAGAAGATTCAGGAGGTTAAAAGTTGTGAAGTTCGTCCTAAATAACCCTTAGTTTTGTGAAATTTAATAACAATTAGATTTCCTTGTCTAAAAGATGAGTCTCGTTTTGAAATTTTCGAAAGATCTCTTAAAAAAAATGAAGTTTAGCATATTTTACTCATGAGACTAATATGTTATTACATCTATTCTAGATTTTGGTATGATGAATTTTTTTAGAAGATTTTACAACAATTTCATATATGAATTCAAATTATCTTTCAAGAATAAATTGATGATAAAAATTCAAAATTTTAAAGTGAATAATACATGTATATATAAAAAATAAAATTCTGTCAATGATTTTACTCATTTAAAGTGAATAATATATATATATTAAAAAATTAAATTTAAAATTCTCCATAAAAATTCTGTCAATGATAAATAACCTATCATATGTCATACGGAGACATGTTATATACTTTAACAATTTATATATGTAGTTGTGGAGTACACCCTAATATTTAGTTGAATTTTGAAATCAAATGTTTTGTCCTGGTTATAAATTCAAATGTTGCCAAATCGGATGACATTTTGAGTGTGTAGCCCATTTTGGAAAAGGTTGCTTTAATGCAAATCAAAATCTTCTTTATTTCTTTGAATATTCAATATTGAAATTGTTGCCTACTTTTACTGCATATTTATTATGTCAGAACTTTTACTATGTTAGAACTTTTACTGAAAATCACATAAAAGTGAAAGCTGAAGCAAAGTTTTTGTTCCTAAGAAAACAACTCTTACTACTTTATGCTATACCAACATAAGGTTAGTTGTTGCAGGGCATGCATACTACACGTAAAGTTATCCATCTAACCACAAAAACCAAATCAATACAAAACAACAAAAACTCATACGGCTTTAGGCTTTGTTCACATGTGAGGATTTGTGGGAGAGATGATTTGGGAGAGAGTGATAGAATGGATTTGAGAGAATTTGAGGGTAAATTTTGTTGTTTATTTGAGTGGATTTGGAGGTAATTGAGAGTAGATTTGAAAGTAAAGTTTGTGAGGATTAGTGTAGGATTTGATTGATGTGAAAGATAAAAAAAATTGTTTAATTGGTAGAAATTAAATATTACCAAAATGCCCTTAATTATTAAAGTAATATAAAATGATAAATTTTAATGTTATATTTAATTGTAAAAATGTTTATAAAAAATAAAAAATAAAAAATTAACATTAATTATTATTATTATATTAATTTTATATTTAATTATTATTTAATAATTTGTTAATGTTATATTTAATTGTAGAAAATAAATAATTAAAAATAATTATTAAACTCCCAATTTCTTCATATAAGTGGTAAATGACATGAGGATTCCTCCCAGTCTGCAATTCAGAATCCAACACCACCACATCACCTCTGATTTATCCTCATGAACAACTCCCCAAGTCACACTCTTCCCATTCTACATCTAACTCGTTGGTTGTGGAGTTGCACCCTCCCACCACACACCCCGAAACGCTTTCCTTTTTCTCTCTACTTAGAATTATCTTCAACGACACTATCCGACTCATCGGAGAAACAAATGAAGACTCTGTCTCACTCCCCAAGCTCTCGTTACACAATGTAGAAGAAGAAGAACCAATCGGTGTAGACCGGTCCACCTCTTCCCCCAAACGTTTCAGGTTCACACACAACAACCACCTCAAATCGAGTTTCTTGCTCGGAAATGACCTCCATATGCGCCTAGTTTTCACACACCAACGCTGGAACCGAATACAACAAAGCAGAATCGAATACAACACCCAGCTTTCTTCTCACTCTATAGCGTAACCGAATACGCACCCCATAACCGAATACATCTTTCTTTTTCTCAGCTGATATCATGATATTTACTAAGAGCAAATATGAGATTTGCTTTCAATTCTCTGCAAATCATCTCATATATGCGAGTGATACAAAAAGCATGTATCCCACAAATCCTCTCAATTCCGTCGTCGCAAATTGACGAAAGTGAACACCAAGTTTGCTTCATTTCATCGCATTCGCCTCTTAACAATCAAATATGTTCAAGAACACTGCGTTAAAGATAACATTTAACCAACAATGCTTGTAATTTCAAACACAACGTTCATAAGTGCTGACAATAAACTTCAGTAACAGAGATGTCCAGAATATAGAAAAGGAAAGGTTTAAACCCTCGGTTGGTCCTCATTTTTGTACGGTAATCTTAGTTGGGTCCTCATTTTTGAAACTGTCTCAATTGGGTCATATTTTTTGTAGAAATGAGCCAATTTTACCCTAACCGTTAAGTGCTCTCAGACGGCGTTAAGTTTAGCTGAGGTGTATTTTATATTTTGATGACGTGGCATTGTGCATTAAAATTAAATGGATGATGTGTTTTAAATCATCAAATCCACGTGGCGTCGATGCTTCTTCTTCCCTCCAAATACTATCATTATGCTATTTTACCTTAGGTTTGATGCATTTTACAGTTTCTGGTTTGCTACTGTTTCAGATTCCAATTGTTCATTCTAATGTCCATGCATATATGTCTTTTATGTTTTACCATTAAATTTTGCATTTAGAATTTAGTTGTTAAGATGTTTTCATATTCCTGGCAGGTTTTTAGTTTGAGAGGGAGAAGAGGATGTGTGTCTGGGGAGTGAGGGTTTGAGGGTGGGAGTGGGAAGGAAGCAGCTTGGGCGGAGGAGCGGAAGAGGAGAAAGGTGATCAGTAGTTGGAGGGAAGAAGAAGCATCGGCGCCACGTGGATTTGATGATTTAAAACACATCACCCATTCAATTTTAATGCACAATGCCACACCATCAAAATATAAAATACACCTCAGCAAAACTTAACGCCGTCTAAGAGCATTTAACGGTTAGGATAAAATTGACTCATTTTTACAAAAAATATAACCCAATTAAAACAGTTTCAAAAATAAGGACCCAAATGAGATTATCATACAAAAGTGATGACCAATCGAGAGTTTAAACCAAAAGAAAATTAATGTCGACTCATAATGTTTCTCACATCTGTCAGAGACAAAATAGAAAAAAGGTCTCAGGAAAGAGAGAAACTTTGTGTTCATTTGTTTTATAAATAGATATTACTTCCATCTAGTTTTAGTTTTCCTATTTTTCCATTATGGTTTTTTGAGTTAAATCATATTTCAATCATCATAGACATTGATGAAATTTGAAGAAAGTGCGAAAATAAAAACAAAATTATAAATATAGAATTTAATTTTCATAAATACATGTGTCCATTAAGTTTAAACTCAAAATTCAATAAATGTATAATATATACTATAGTTAAGTAAAAATGTAACCTATTAATAAAATGATAAAAATAAAGATATTACGAACATGATAACAAAAGTAAAATTGTAAAATAATAGTATATTATAAAATTGAAAAGATAATAAAAATATAAAATTATAATTTAATATTTAATTAAAATAAATATATATTAGCAAAATTAGTTTAATTAATTTATTAAATATATTGTTTTAAAATTATTTTAAATTTATTATATCAATCAAATCACTCACAAATTTTAGTAAACTTTCTCTTTTTTTCTCTTTTTTTATTCAAATAACCACAATTTTTATTTTATTTTTCTTAAATCTACCATTTTTCACTCCTATAAATTCATCTAAAACAAATCCCAACACAAACTAAATATAAGAACTTGTATATATTCTACCATTTTCTAAAAAAATAATAATTCTTCCTTTCTATGAAACCTCTGGTGAGGTGATCATAATTACAGCAGAAAGCTCCCACAGTATCCAAATACGTTTTGGGATTTCCTTTTGACATTACTTATATATATATATATATATATATATATATATATATATATATATATATATATATATATATATAAAACCTATGTTTTGTCCATACTCAAAAACTACTTTTTCACTACATTTATATAGACATTCTACATGTTGTGCGGGTGCCTTATATTATAGACTCAAAACTCATTCCATGTTTGGTGGAGATAATGAACAAAGATGAATAATATGGGAATTAAATTTAGTATGGAAGAGAGGATAGATGAAGTTAGGCTAAGATTAAAACAAATAAAAAAATTATATTTTATAAAGTGTAAAAATATGATATGATCCTATAAGAAAAAAATAGCTTATAAAGGTTTGGAGGTCTACCTCCATGATCAAATACCTGAAAGAAAATAATCAAAAATAAAAATTTTAATAAAGAGATATTTGGATCTAACCCATCTCTTATTACCAAAGGTTTTGAGGTCTACCTCCATAATCAATTACCCACATGCAAAAATCATCAAATAATTTTTATTTAAGATGCAATGCTCAAAGAAAATCACAAGAATATTTTTGAGGTAAACAATCAAACTATAAGTATGATTTTGGTTGTGCATAAATTGCTTAAAGATGCGGTTAGAGATTGATAAAACAAATTATCACAGGTTCTTTGAGTTTTAAGATTGTGTCTTTCTTTTGTGTCATCATGTCTTCCTTCCATTATTAATGTCATGGTTCTTTGATAAACTAATGTTTCCTAAGCAACAAAACGAAAAAGAAACCAGTTAGTAATTCCTTTTAATGCCAAATTAGGATACTCTTCTTTTTCTCACTTTTATCTCGTTTTCCTTTTTTCTCTTCTCTCTTTTTGTCTTTCTCCTCTCTTTCTGTATTTTCTTTCTCCTCTTTTGCTCTCTTTTCTTTCTTTTATTTTTCTCTTCTTTCACCCTCTGTCTTTTCTTTCTCTTCTTTTCCTTTATCTGTTTTCTATTTTTCTATTAATTAATTGTTTCTCTTCATCTTGCTTGACTTTTAGTGTTTGAAGGACAATCTAATGTAAGAGAAAGAAAAATACAAAAAATTAAAAACTCAACAGAATTGGATAAAAATTAGAGTATTTACTCCTTATAAAATTTTAAAAACAACGAACCAAACATAATTCAAAACGAGGCATAGAAAAAAAAACATTCAAAAATTTTCAAGTTTTTTTTAATATGACAACAAATAAGATAAAAAAAGATATTTAAACCAGAACCAGACTCTAATATGAGATGACATGATTCTGTCCTAGAAAGAGTACAATCGCTTGTGAATTTAAATCCTCAACAGGCATAACAAAAATAAATCAGAGAAGAATACGAAATAAGATAAAGATGAGAACACCACAATCTAACATATTAATAAGTTAAGGAAAGATTATTCACCACAAAAATGTTAATCTTTGATAATAATCAAAGTTTTAATACAAGAACATAAAGAAACCTCTCTAAAAGAATGCAAAATGCATATAATATGAATCAAAAGTGTTTACCTCAACTTTGGGTACCTCTATAAACTAAACTCTAAAACCCAAAACACATAAAAATAACAAACAACAACAATTACAAACACATAATTTTCACCTAACAAGATCTGCTCGTCCAACGGACACACAAACTGTAATTAATTAATGATCTTCTTGTTTTTAAGTTTCTCTTTTCATGAAACATTACAAAATTCAAAAAAGTCGTGTTTTAATTTTTGGTCTGGTTATAAATTCTTTGAATTACAAATGTTCTTCTTCTCGTTCTTCTTGTATATATTTAGGAAATAGTTCTTTACTAGGATATAATAGAGAATTATATTATCAAAACATACAATTTATTTTATGCAATCAAATTATTATTTTTCAAATTTCTTTTCTCTATTTCTATTTCGTATAGAACTGAACTTTCAATTTTAGTTTTTACTTGATATATTTTCTCGTCTTATTTATTCTTTATTCAAAACCATACGTGGGGTGTCTTCTTTTGATATGAGGGGAGAAATAGAAAGAAAAAAAAAACTGAAAAAAAAAGACATTAAACGTTTGGCCCATTCCAGTGTGAACAGTTAGATATTTGGAGATTAGATTCAGCACTTTACATTATTAGGAAATGAACATGAAAAATGTGACTCTAACATAATAAATATAGACCAATTTGAGTTATTAATTTATATCTAAATTTTAAAATTTAAATTTTCTTTCTTTACGTAGTTTAAATTTCATCTACGCTTAAAAGTATTTATATTCCATATTTACATTTTATGTTAGATAATTTAAATGTCATTTAATAGATGTTCCTACACTATAAATAGTCTCCTCCTATTTTTATAAAAGAAACTTCGATTGTATTGAATGAAATGAGATTTTTCCATAACATTTATAGAATTCTTTAAAATATGAGAATGTTCTCTTCTTGGTTAAAATAAAAGGAGAACATTCTCACAGGGATCTATCCACAGGAATATGCTCGGATAGGTTTAAAATACCTATAATAGTTAACAATAAAAGATATGAAGAGTAAATGATTGAAAATAAAAGAGTGATTAATATACATAGAAAGAGCGTTTGTAAGTTAGAAATATTATTTGTTTGATACAACTAACACTACTATATTACACTGGTTAATCTTTGGGTTAGACTTTCACAATAAAATATTTCAATAGTGAGGGTTCGCCACCTTTTTTATTACCCCACAAAAATAAGACCCTTATACCAAGGATCCCACACCCCAATCCCTCCTTCCTAAATTAATTTAATATATAACATCTCTCTGCTTTATATAATTATCATCGTTTTTTGTTTATATATTGTACCGTAGGATACCTGAATTCACCAACGGTCGACGAATAACCCGGAAGACCGTTTGTCGAATCTTCTTACGATCGTAGGTATGTCGTATGTCGAACGTTTTTTAACATCATAGCGTTTACATGTTGATGTCGATCACTTGGCGATCGACAACCGGTAACATTTACATGTTGATGTCGACCACTTGGCGATCGACAACCAGTGATGTCGCGACATATAGCGCTCGCACGACAACCAAACGGTTTAGCAGATAAAAATAAACAGTTACGAATATTAGTCAAATACCACGAATCACGGGAATAACTGACTCAGTATCAAACACGATCTAATCGTTACAACTTCCGGGTAATCCACTCTGGTATCTGGCCGGATTTTCAGGTAAACGGTTTATTTTACTGTTTTAAATATGAAGATCACATGAGAAAAAATGTACGCTTTTCCCTTTAGAGAAATTAAGAGAGAGAAATTATTCTTCTTCTTGATCGCTTTGAACTGAAAAGATTCAGGGCATCCCTTTTCTGACTTGAGCGTCGGAGTGCCTTTGCAGGTACCCAGCCCATTTTCCCCTTAGAGAGCGTAACACAGGAAGAGAGATATCACAGTAACGGCATCACAGGAAGGAGCAGTTGAGATTTGTTAGGTTCGTATCTCGGTTTCCACATCCATACTGAAACATTTTGGCGCCCACCGTGGGGCCGAGATTTGATATCCCAACGACGACCACCGGAGCTATGGAAGACTTCAACACTCGCAATTTGATCCAGCAGCTGCAGACACAGATCGAGGCACAAGCACAAACTATACGGGAGCAGCAAGAACTCCAGCGCAAGCAGGCGGAGGAGCTGGCGGCACTGAGGGCGCAACACCCACCACCAGAATTGTCAGCCTCTAATCGGCATGACAATAATGAAGGGAGCCACCATGGAGGACCGTCTGACCCTTTTGGCGGGGGCAGGAAGGGGCCTACTTCCATGTGCCTCACCAACTTGCTCCCATTCACGGAGGCCATCATGCAAGCGCACATGCCAGATAAACCTCCCCCAGCGTTAGACCGTTATGATGGCTCCGCCGATCCCGACAATCACCTGCGCAACTTTATAGACGCCATGGCGTTCTACACAGACAATGACCCCGTCATTTGCAGAGCTTTCTCCTTATCCCTTAAGGATGAGGCCTTGGAGTGGTTCCACACTCTTCCACGGAATTCAGTAGATTGTTTCGCGACAATCGAAACTTTATTCCGAAAACAGTACGCAACCAACAGAAGACCGGAAATGACTGCTGCTGAGCTTGTAAATACTAAGCAGGAGAAGGATGAAATCCTAAAGGTTTTCATGCAACGATACAACGAGATGGCCCGGCGTGTGAAAGATATCAATCACACCTTCATCATCAGCAATCTATCTTCGTGCTTAAGGCTGGGGTATTTTGCAGAACAGTTATATGCTGATCCGCCAGCATCTATGGAAGAACTGCAATCCACAATTGCAAAGTTCATCCGCATCGAAGATCTCCGGAATTCAAGGAAAAAGCAGCAGCAAGATAACCCCAATCATGATGTAAAGAAAATCGCAAAGCGATTGATCAACGACTATAGATCAGACCGACCGCCCCGAAAAGAGTCAGGGTGGACGTCTAAGTACGATCGCTATGCAACCCTCAACGCACCAAGAGCAAAAGTGCTCGAGGAGGCCTTGCACGCCGAACTCCTAACTGTGCGGCGAAGAGCTACTCCCAAGAACGCAGACAACAGCAAGGCCTGCCGCCTCCACATGAACCATGGGCATGACACGGAAGAATGCAACATGGTGAAGGACGAGCTGGAGCGACTCATCCGAGCAGGCTACCTCCAGAACTACGTTAAGGACAGAATCTCCACCAGAGCCACAACTCCTCACCGTAAAGATCCTTCCAGACGGAGCCCCGAGCGATCGCCTCCCAGGGATGACCGACGCCGCAGGCGATCACGCAGCCAACCCCGACGGACGGAGAGAGAACGTTCAGTCCGAGGTCGAATCAACACCATATCGGGTGGTTTCGCCGGGGGGGAGTGTGATCCTCCGCCAGGAAACGACATCTAAGACAGTTAAAGTCGGTACACATGGTGGATCGACAGCCTCGGTCGATTCCTGATATTACCTTCACCAATGCAGATTTCCATGCGCCCGACCCTGATCACGATGACCCCATGGTCATCACGGTCGAAATAGCTCGATACGATGTCAGCAAGGTACTCGTCGATCAGGGGAGTTCGGTCAACATCCTATATTGGTCCACCTTCAAAAAGATGGATCTATCCGAGGACCTCATTGCCCCTTTCAACGAGCAAATTGTAGGCTTTTCAGGGGAAAGAGTCGACACCCGGGGGTACCTCGACCTACGAACGCGTCTTGGAACGGGTCGGGAGGCGCCGAAACTTAGAGTCCGCTTTCTGTTGGTCGAGGCCAATACATCATACAACGCCTTGTTAGGGCGACCTTGTTTGAATGCATTTGGAGCCATTGTGTCCACCCCTTACCTGGCCATGAAGTTTCCCACGGAACGTGGCACCGTTTGTACCGTGAGAGCGGATCAGCGAACGGCTCGACAGTGTTATGTTGCCGGGCTTAAGATCACCTCTTTTGTACCAACCAAAAGGGCGAAAGGAGCTGAAACAGCGGCGGTCGACTTGGACCCCCGAACTAACATAGACGAACGTCTCCATCCACAAGGTGATGTCAAATTCCTTTCGTTGGCGGCGGACGCATCTAAAACCACAAACATTGGCGGGGACCTCGCTTTGAAGGATGAACAGAATCTGGGACGTATGCTCCGAACCAACGCGGATTTGTTCGCGTGGACGGCCTCCGATATGCCAGGAATCCACCCCGGACTCATGGCCCATAAGTTGTCCATCTTCAGAGAGGCACGCCCTGTCGCGCAAAAGAAGCGACGGTTCGGAGAAGAGAAGCGCAAGGCCATTCAGGTCGAGGTCGAGAAGTTGATGAACGCCCAGTTCATCAGAGAGTTAAATTACACTACGTGGTTGTCGAACGTAGTCATGGTCAAGAAGTCGAACAGCCAGTGGAGAATGTGTGTCGACTTCACCGACCTCAACAAAGCGTGCCCTAAAGATTCATATCCCTTACCTAGCATCGATCGGTTGGTAGATGGGGCTTCCGGCCATGTTGTACTCAGCTTCCTCGACGCATACTCAGGCTACAACCAAATCCCCATGTACGCACCTGATCAGGGCAAGACAACTTTCATTACTGAGCGCGCCAATTATTGTTATGAAGTAATGTCGTTCGGTTTGAAGAATGCCGGGGCTACATACCAACGCCTCATGGATAAAGTTTTCCATCGTCAGATAGGCCGGTGCATGGACGTTTACGTCGACGACATGGTCATTCGGAGCCATTCTATGGAGCAACATTTACAAGATTTAAAGGAGGTGTTTGGCCAAATCAGAAGGTACAGCATGCGCCTTAACCCTTCCAAGTGTACCTTCGGAGTCCCTGCGGGTAAGTTTTTGGGTTTCATGCTTACTCGTCGAGGCATCGAAGCCAACCCAGATAAGTGCAAAGCCGTCCTCGACATGGCAGCCCCAACAACCCTCAGGGAGGTACAACGTCTAGTTGGTAGGCTCACAACCCTCTCTCGCTTCATTCCAAAGCTCGCCCAACACATCAAGCCCATCCTGAAGAACATGAGGAAGGGCACCACACGACACTGGGATGATGATTGTGAAAAAGCATTCAGCACTGTCAAGCACATTCTCACTAGCCCTCCAATTATGGCTAGACCGGACGCTGGGTCCGACTTACAGCTGTATATCGCAGCATCCCACCAAGCCATCAGTGCTGCCTTAATACAAGAAGCACCCTCCCTCAAGTTAATATACTTCATCAGCCGTACGCTGCAGGGGGCGGAAGAAAGATATTCTCGAGTTGAGAAAATCGCGCTGGCCCTACTCACAGCTTCGCGTCGACTTCGACCGTATTTCTAGAGCCACCAAGTAGTAGTCCGTACTGATCACCCGATCGCCAAGATCCTCCGCAAGCCCGACTTAGCAGGACGGATGGTTTCTTGGTCAGTGGAGCTTTCCGAGTTTGGATTACGTTATAAGCCGCGGGGGTCCGTCAAGGGTCAGCATTTGGCGGATTTTGCAGCTGAATTAATACCCGCACCTGATGACTCGACACCAAAGTGGCTCCTCAACGTGGATGGATCCTCAGACAAAAGGGGGGGAGGAGCCGGGGTTGTCCTAGAAGGACCAGATGGTTTAGTCATAGAGCAAGCCATCACATTCAACTTTCCTGCTAGCAACAACCAGGCCGAGTACGAAGCCTTGATTGCTGGTCTATCCTTGGCCAAAGAGTTCACGGTCGCTCGTCTAGAGTGTCGAATGGATTCAAAGTTGGTGGTCAGCCACGTGAACGGAACTTATCAGGTTAAAGATAATCAGTTGCTGCGCTATTTCCACAAAGCTGAGACTCTACTTCAAAACTTCGCCGAGGTTAGCATCGTCCATGTACCCAGGGAGCAAAACGCAAGAGCATATCTCTTGTCTAAGTTGACTCACTCTAGGGAGAGAGCACAGTTATCATCAATCATCAAGATGACGCTCGACAATCCAGTCGTGGAAGCTTTCGTCACCGATGTGTCAACACCGGCAACAGACTGGCGACAGAAGATCAAGGATCTAATGGTGAAACAGGAACAAGGAGAGAGCATTACTCTGACTGATTCAAAACACATTGCACGTTTCTTGTGCATAGGCGGCGATCTATACCGCCGCGGCCACAGTACTCCTCTATTGAAATGCTTATCAGAGGATGAAGCCGACTACGTCTTGCGCGAGCTGCACACAGGCATATGCGGATTTCATTCGGGTAAGCGGACGCTCAGAGCATGCATACTCCGCGCAGGATATTACTGGCCCACGATCGACCAAGATTGTGAGATGTTCGTCAAGAAGTGTATCTCCTGTCAGGCCCACGGTCACGACATCCACGCACCTCCCGAAGACTTGCATGGTATCATTTCTCCCTGGCCGTTCGCTCAATGGGGCCTCGACATAGTTGGACCTTTACCCCTTGCCAAAGCACAGAACAAGTTCCTCCTCGTGGCGGTCGACTATTTCACAAAATGGATAGAAGCCGAACCGTTGTCCGTCATCAGTGCTCAGCGAGTGCAGAAGTTCATCTGGCGCCTGATTTGTCGATTCGGTCTACCGCAGAAGATCATTACTAACAACGGTCGCCAGTTCGTCGAGCGCAAACTGGAGGAATTCCTTAGCAGTCTGGGCATCAAACATGTCACCTCCTCGATCGAGCATCCTCAAACGAACGGCCAAGCCGAGGCCGCAAACAAAGCCATACTTACTGAGTTACAGAAGCGACTTGGCGAAGCCAAAGGTTTGTGGGTAGAAGAGCTACCAGAGGTCTTGTGGGCGTACAGGTGCACTCCACATGGATCCACAGGGGACACACCATTCAACCTGACTTATGGCACTGATGCCATGCTCCCAGTCGAGGTCGGCGAACCCTCGTTAAGACGGAATATCACTGATATGACGCTTAATGAAGAACAGTTACGGGTGAATCTCGACATCCTTCCTGAGCGTCGAGAGGTCGCTACCGTCCGTGCAGAGGCGCAAAAGCGAATGCTATCTCGCCGTTACAACACCAAGGTCAAACCCAGAGCCTTCCAGAGCGGCGATCTGGTATGGCGAAAACGGGGAGAGGCTAGGAAGAATCGAGCGCACGGCAAACTAGCTGCCAACTGGGAGGGCCCATTCCGCATAGTCGAGGACATGGCAAATGGTGCATACCGCCTCCAACTCCTCGACGGACAGCCCGTTCCCAACACGTGGAATGCTACTCATCTTAAATATTATTTTAGTTAGCATTCATCTTTTGGCTGACACATTATTCATTTCAGTTTCAAATAAAACATATATTTCATTGTTATTATTATTTCATTTCATTTATAATTTCTCCCATGTCGAGTCCCAAGGTCGTTGTCGATCGCCCCAGGCACATCCACTTTCGAACAACTTGGAAATACTCCAACTAGTAGCTGTTCTCCCTTGAACACCCAGTCCATTCGGGATACACTCCCACTGGTAGCTGTTCTCCCTTGAACACCCAGTCCATTCGGGATACACTCCCACTGGTAGATGTTCTCCCTTGAACACCCCGTCCATTCGGGATACACTCCCACTGGTAGCTGTTCTCCCTTGAACACCCAGTATTCCCCTACTCGACCCTCACCCTCGACGGTCACACACGGCGCTATTAATACGCTCGACATCGACACTAAAGATATGATCTTCTTAGCCGATCATCCTCTTCAACATTCGTTCACTCAGACGAATATTCAACACGTTTCGTTCACTCAGACGAATATTCAACACGTAAGTCGTTACAAGGAAAGTTCATCACATCCAAGAAAACATTCACAATCATCAAAAGTTCAACAAATCCAAGTTCAACATTAAACAGAAAAACAAATCCTAGTCTATTACAATATTAGGCGTGTCGCCAGCAGCATCCACAGTCTCCACAGCCGGTTCATCCACGGCGACCGCTTCATCAGGCTCATCGTTGGCAACCACCTCTTCATCCTCTTCCTCGTCCATGAAGGCATCTTTAGGAATTTCGTTAAGAGGTTTCAATTGACCCTCATACACGTCCTTCCGAACGTCAAACTCCACTCCCTCGGTCGACACCTCGAGCAAGTGTCCGACTTGTCTCAGAGCCTTCCGGAACCCCCTGGTATGTTCAATTACTACTGCTTCCTTCAGTTCTTCTATTAACTCTTTGTCCTCCATCGTTTCCGCCCGCAAGTCATCCATCTCCTTGGTCACCGTCGCCCCTATCTTCTTGGCCCGTTTTAACTCGCACAACAGTTGATCACGCTCCTTCCTCAAAGTCAAGCCGGCATCACGGGCGTCGTTCAACAACACTTCAGCATCTCGCAATAGTTGCTCTGACCGTTTCTGCTTTGAATCGCAGGCGGCATGAGTCTCGGTAAGCTCCTTCAGCTGAGTTCGCGCCTTGTCAAGTTCAACCCGCAGAACACCTCTGTCAGAGGCATATGCAATATGCCAAGCTAACATCTGTGAGCGAGTTGTCATTTCCAACAGGGCGTCGGCCATTTGTTGCTCAGTCATGCTCTCCATCACCCTCTTCTCCGAGTTGTCCAGATTGAGATCGACCTTATGGCTCAATGTGAAGGAGGGATCCCATACGCCGAGAGGAAGGGGACGCGCTGTCTCATCTACAGTATCCTTCCTCTTCTTAGACACCGCACCGCTAGTGTCGCCCACTTTCCCTTTCCTTTTTCGCACCAAGGGTTGCTCATCGGCAACCGTTGTTTCATCTGTCGAAACCACGTGCACGACAGGACCAGCTAGTTCAACTTGCGCACGCTGGTGACCCTGCGTGCGTTTAGATGAAGACCCTGGAAGGTCACCATCCACCTTTTCGTTGTCGATAGACTGAAACCAGTTTCGGACATTTCCTCTCCTCCCCATTATCTCTGCTCAACAAAGGTTACCCTACAACAGTCAGCCACAATGAGGAAACAGATAAAAATAACAAGAAGAGAATCATACCAAATACCCTCGAATCAGCATCGTCGTGCTCGAGGCAGTTTATGAGCCGACGGGAAGAAAAGGGGCGTGGCAGTGCCGCCAACACGTTCAGCGCCTCTAACTCCTCGGTCGTCATTTTATCCTCGGCCCACGAGGTAAACCTCAGCGGTTCCTTTGTCCAGTACAATGGGAACTTGGGGTTTCCCTCACCATCAAAAAAGTGCCTCCGCCCAGAGTCAAGGATCGACACTTTGAAAAATTTATTTTTAAAGCCCCTATACGATTGCAAGTAAAGCTCTAGAAGGGCATTACCCGGCTCGGAAATCAACGACACCCAACCCCTTTTCGCAACCGATCGACACCTAAAGAAATATAAAAACAACGTCACAGTCGGCCTAATAGCCAAGGCCCGACACAGAACAGCAAATGCCTGCATATACCCCCAACCGTTGGGATGCAGTTGACTGGGCGCGACATTTAGGGTCCTCAACACATCCATTTGGAAGGTTGTGAAAGGCACTCTCAGATACAAATCGTAAAACGGCGACGCATAACAGTAAAAGAACTCGCGGGAGCTATTCTCCCTTCCGTGGAACACCCTCTCGTCTTCCCTACAAGCCACCAACCTCACACACGCGTTATACCCTAGGGTTCTCAAAATGCAGCTATTTTCTACCCAATCTGCTAGCACGGCGCTACTCCTAAACAAACTACTAAATTCGTCAACTTCACGCGCCGCCCAATCGTAATCACCATCACGGGCCGACGATGTTCCACACGCCTCTGGGCCTTCACTTCCCACGTTTCCATAACAAAACGCATTCTCACCATAGGGCACAGTGGTGATATCGGGACTCTCCGCCGTTGACGACGGCCCCGGTAGTTCCATACCGGCGCTCTGCCCCTTTTCTTCCATTATCGATCAAAACCACACCACACTAGGACGAAGAAAAGATTGAATGTTACCTGGAATATTACGTATGAAGGCCAGAAGATTGAGTGATTCCGCAACAAGCACCGGCAGGCAGATGCCACTCTTCGGTTTTGGTAAGCACAACGCGTCTTTTCATCTTCGTTTCGTATTAAAGAAGCCAAGAACACAAGTGCATCCTGCGCCGTCAGATCAATTCCAATCCAGCGGCTCTAATTTCTTGTCTCTTCGCTTCCTCAAATAAGCGGGAAAACCCTAAAAATTCTAACCCCAAAACGGTGTGTATCATTTCCTTCATCACAACCCACTCAGCGTCCTTTAGTAAACTCACAGGCAAAAATCTGCGCTCGTTTACTCGGACTCGGGGGGCATGTACCGTAGGATACCTGAATTCACCAACGGTCGACGAATAACCCGGAAGACCGTTTGTCGAACCTTCTTACGATCGTAATGTCACGATCGTAGGTATGTCGTATGTCAAACGTTTTTTAACATCATAGCGTTTACATGTTGATGTCGATCACTTGGCGATCGACACCCGGTAACATTTACATGTTGATGTCGACCACTTGGCGATCGACAACCAGTGATGTCGCGACATATAGCGCTCGCATGACAACCAAACGGTTTAGCAGATAAAAATAAACAGTTACGAATATTAGTCAAATACCACGAATCACGGGAATAACTGACTCAGTATCAAACACGATCTAATCGTTACAACTTCCAGGTAATCCACTCCGGTATCTGGCCGGATTTTCAGGTAAACGGTTTATCTTACTGTTTTAAATATGAAGATCACATGAGAAAAAAGGTACGCTTTTCCCTTTAGAGAAATTAAGAGAGAGAAATTCTTCTTCTTCTTGATCGCTTTGAACTGAAAAGATTCAGGGTATCCCTTTTCTGACTTGAGCGTCGGAGTGCCTTTGCAGGTACCCAGCCCATTTTCCCCTCAGAGAGCGTTACACAGGAAGAGAGATATCACAGTAACGACATCACAGGAAGGAGCAGTTGAGATTTGTTAGGTTTGTATCTCGGTTTCCACATCCATACTGAAACATATATTATTCCAAACATTCACTAGTGCAATAGGAGAAAACGACATCGGTTATTTTCGCTAATAGGCATCGATTTTTAAACTAAGACATATTCAGACGAGGTAAAAAGTGATAGGCTTTATGCCTCAGTTCAGAACCGAGTCATAAAATGGTAGGATTATGCCTCGGTTCAAAATTAATCGAAGCAGTAACATTTTTTATTTTTTTAAATATTTTTTTTTGCTGGCCTTTATGCCTCGGTTCATCCGGAACCGAGGTCGTTTCTCTCCCTCTCCTGAACCCCCATTTCCTCTCCTACCTTTCCCTCGCCGACAACCAATTTTCCGGCCCAATCCCCGCCTCCTTCTATGCATTGTCCGCCCTCTGCCATCTCAACCTCTTCAACAACGCCTTCAACGCCACCTTCCCCTCCAACCTCGCCCGCCTTGCCAATCTCCAAGTCCTTGATCTCTACAACAACAACATGACCGGACCGGTCCCTTCCCCCTCGCCATCGCCGCCATGCCCCTCCTCCGTCATCTCCACCTCGGCAGCAACTTTTTCTCCGGCCAGATCCCTCCCAAGTATGGCACCTGGCAACACCTAACGAACTCATGGGAAACATCTCCCGGAGCTTGGAAACCTCATCGCGCTTCGCGAGCTCTACATTGGCTACTACAACGCTTACTCCGACGGCATCCCGTCGGAGATTGGAAACCTGACCCAGCTTGTCCGTTTCGACGCCGCGTATTGCAGACTCTCCGGCGATATTCCGTCTGACCTCGGAAGGCTTCAGAATATGGACACGCTCTTTCTTCAGGTGAATGCGCTCTCCGGCTCGCTCACTCCTAAGTTGGAGAACCTGGAGAGTCTCAAGTCGATGGATCTGTCCAGCAAAGTTCTCTCCGGCGAGGTTCCGACGAGCTTTGTGGAGCTCAAGAATCTAACTCTGCTCCTGCTCCAGCTCTAGCTCCAGCTCCTCCTTCTTCGTTTGTGATGTGTGTAGTCACTTTCAGGAATATTTGTAATCCACCATTGATGAAACTAAAGTATATTTGTAAATGAGTGAAGCATGTGCTTGATGGAGGTGCAATTAATAAAAGAGGAAGTAGTCTTATTATTTTTTAGGATTAGGAGTGGATGAAGGAAAAGTAAGGAAAAGTTGCAGGCGGTGGAATATGGGATGGGATGGGATGTGACAGTGTTAGTGATTCATCATGTTGGAGAGCAATTGCGTGCACGCGGACTCATGCCATTAATATATTCCCACCGGCCCTCCTTTCTGCTTCCTCTTTCGTACTCTTCTCATCTTTTTTCATCCATTCTTTCCTACCTAACTGCTCCATCTTAGGCCTCGGTTCTGTACTGACCGAGGCATAAACCTCTTTCGACACCGGTTCTGTATAGAACTGAAGCACTAGATCACGTGTCAGGCCAAAACTCAATTTTGTAGAGGCGCAGGTAACTTTTTCAGAAAGTATTAGGCACCGGTTATGATTTGAACCGAAGTAAAATGCTCTATATGCTTCGAATATTCTTAAACCGGTGCATATAAGTTGGTGAACACTACAAGATTGCCACCGCTTTCGAATAGGCTTCAGTTTTTCTTTGACCGAAGCCTATTAGGCGAGTTCAAAAGCATATTTTTTACTAGTGATTAAAAGCATACTTAAAATTAGTAATATTTGCTCTTTATTCCATGAAATCAATTTTAGAAATAGACATTTGAGTATCACTTAATTAAAAATAAATAAATAAGTGCTCTTGTAACAAATTTTGATAGAATTAACTTTCATTATTAGACACTTTTGTATAAAACTATAATGTGTAGGTATGTTTGAGTTTTGAAAGATTATTTTGGATCACATTGATTTTGAATTTGAATATGGTTATTTAAAAAATCTTAATTGCATTATTTATTTTATTTTTATGAATTATATATATACATAAATATATATTTTAAATGTATTTGAATATATTTTACCTTATATATCGCATTTGATACTTATATCGTTTCAGTGCATTTTAATCCAATATTTAGCAACTTCAACATTCCCATCTCTTCTACATTAACCATTGAGAAGAAAAAAAAAGGTTATGTATGACTTATCAAATGCATAGTTGTTGTTGAGTTGAACAAGATGAATTTTTTTATTTAGGTCTAACCAATGTATCATTTTAACAACCACAAATATCTTAATAGTGTCATTGGATTAGGGACGAAATTGTGATTTTGAAATGCATAAGTCTCGTAGATGTAGAATGAGTAATATGTGACATGATCAAATTCATCTATAATGGTCGTTATCACCAAAATGCTTTCTAGCATCTTATGACATATACAAATATATGTATTTTCTTCTAATTTAATATATGAACACATCAATGGCTTTTTATAAAGTTTTTAAGGTTATAGAAAGATTTTGACAATATTTTAGCACTTGACAATTGATTACTTTTCTATTTTTTTTATTCAAATGATAGTTTTATAGAGCTTGCTTGTAGCAAATCCTTTTTTGATCATTGAGAACTTTTAAATTAAAACAATTTCAATTTTTTTTTCATTTGACAAACATGGACATAAAACTACATTAATTTCATTTCATGCAACGTTAAATGTCAATATCTTCTTTAAGAAATATCCTGATAATTGGCAGTACTTAGGTCATATAACATTTTACTTGACATGGACCCTGACTCAACTTGACATAGACTAGGATTGACTGAGTTCAACCTAGGCATGGACCAATTCAACCTAACATAGGCCTTGATGATCTTCGCTTGTTATGGACTAAGAATGATTTGGCTTGAACCAAACATATAACTACTTGGCTTAACATAAGCCTGAATGATTTTTTCTTTATTTGGCCTAACTTGGACCCATTTACATTTAGTTCAACTTTGTCGCAATCAAGTTTGGTTTAGCTCGAGTTAGCCAAATCTAGGCGTAACCCAACATGGTCTGACTTGGGTTGAATCTAACTTGACCTAAAGAAGCCTACTCTAGTTTGACTTGATGTTGGTTCAATTAAATTTACCGTAACCTTTATTTGATCCAATCATCCTATTATGAGGTCCAAAGTAACTTAACCTAACTTGGACTTAGCCTAAGCAACTTGACATAGTTGTGACTCAACCTAACTAGACTTTGGCACAACTTAATCCATATTGACCTACATCTGGCCTAACCCAACTTGACTTATGCTCAATCCAACTTAAGGTTAAACCTAACTTAGCTTAACCTGACTTGGGTCTGGATTAGTCCAACTTATTTTAGATTTGACCTAGCCTGACTTGAATTTGGCATGATTTAACTTATCTTAGACTCAACGCAAACAAATTTTACATTATTTGACTCCAACCTTACTCAATCTTGTATGATTTGAGCCCAACTTAAGCACATAGTGTCTTGTTTATGCCAAACTCACATCACATTGATTTAAAATTTTCAAATTCTAAACAATAATCCAATTTATATTCCATCTAAATCTAATTAAATGAATTGGACTTAAATATTCAAGAAATGTAAATTTATATTTGGAATAAATATATTACAATAAATTTAATGTAATATGAATTGGATTTCAAGATATGAATTTTTTTCACCTATCCATCGTTATTTTAAGGGGTTTCCTTTTAACTTCCAACTAAAAATATTGAATTTAGCTAAAATTAGCACAAGAAGAAAACGTATATACAAACTGTGCATTTTTTTACACGGTTATCTAATCAAATTATATATATATATATATATATATATATATATATATATATATATATATATATATATATATATATATATATATATATATAGTTAATTAACTTGATAACCACGTTAAAACTCAAATAAAATTTATTTTAATTAATAGACTGGATTCCTTTTGGATTATGAAGCATATCCCATAAACTGAAATAAACTTTGGAGTTTACCGAAATTCTTAAAACATAGAAGCACATGTAAAAATAGATTGACTGAATTTTCAGGGACTAAATGGCAGTCTACGACAACAGTCTATGAAGTTCAAATTTCCAATACCGAAAGAGATATTCATGGTCAATGACTCCCTCCCGGTTTGTGAAATTCAAGAGCTTCCCTTGTCTCATTCAATACTTTCTTAAGATCAACTTGGCCCGCTGAAAACAACTACACCAAAGCTCAAAACAAGTCACGTGAAAGCTGACGTGGGTCGACAAACAAACAAAACCAAAATGACTCTGGAATTGGACTTTTCTTCATTACAGCATTGCCAACACCCCATTTCACCAAAAATCTTTCTGCACTGCCATTTCCCTTTCCTTATAGGCCTTCCTTCTTCATATATCCATACCTTTTCTTCATTTTTCTGACCGTTAAAATTAACTTTTAAGACCTCTTACTGCCTTTCTTTTCATCGCTGAATTCTTTCAACAACTTCAGCTATAATTTATTGTTTTCATGAGACCATGTAATAATGCAGGTATATGAAAATTTAATCATTGCCCAATGAAGGTACAATACCTTTTATGTTATCTTCGTAACTTCTACGTACGCAGATTCACATGTTCAAGTAGAAGCTTCAACCGCAGTTTAAAGCTTCCTGATTTTACGTATAGAAAAGTCTTTTTTGTTTTATTTCCATTCATTTTTTCTTTCATTAGTACTTATTAAGTGTTTATTCAAACAGGAGCTTCGTTTGTTGAAACAAATTATTTGACCACAAACCGGTAATGGCAACATTGTGCTTTGTGTGAAGGATAAATAATTGTAATATATGGATTATAATCTAGCCAAAAGAAAAGAAACAAAATAAGTGATCATGGTCATATGTGAAAACAAACCTAAATTTCACTTCACCAGGAATCAAGAGAAAATGAATACTTGCCAAAAGAGTAACCACAATCTGATTGTTGGATTGTTTGACATTAAAGCGATGGTCATAATAGGCTTTACTTTATGGTTGACAGTAGCATAATAGTCACAGCAAAAATCATGTTACCATGTTAATTGTTCCACTTAATTGTGGGCTTTTCAAAAGGGGAACTTGCAGCATACTAAAGGATAGCCCCCCAGTATATGTTAAAACACAGGGTGTGGCTTAAAGAAGGAAATCGTCAATCAAAACCAGCTTATTCTGAATCTCACTAAAACTTCTACTTCACTAATTCCATGTATTACAAACTAAAGAAGGAAAGTTGCTTCTTTAACACCATCTGCAAATTGTTTTATCAATTTTCCATCTTTCTCCTAGAGACATTTCCCACCAAACCCAGCATTTCTGAATAGTGATTGTTTTATCTCCTCAGGGCTAATGCTATTTCTCTGTTCACCTACCTATGACCACGAAAAGAGTAAGTTTACGGTAGAGATTCAAGCATGCAATTAAGATTGAAGGGACCAAATAGAATACAGACCTCAGAACAAGATGCTTCCACTGAAAAGTCATTGAAGCTGCTTACAACACATTGCTGAATCTCAAGGCCCAATGCTTCTAATGTATTGACGGTTGATAGTAGCAATCCAGGCTTTGTGGCACAGCAAATGCTGATCCTAGTGTCCTGGTCTCTCCTTTCAACATCAAACTGCAAATACATTTATTGAGAAAGTGGGTCTGTGATAATGCTTTAAGTCAGGGGTTTGGTTTGGCAGAGTACCTTGGGGGAGTTTCTTACAATTGCTTCATTTGGTTTGAGTTGGTCCCTTGAAATGCCCAACAGATTAATCTGACTTGAGCCCTCTTCCACCTCTTCTTCTTGCAACTTGCCAATCCTTTCCAAAAGCTCTTTCATGTAGTCTATAGTATCCCCAAGAATAGAGGTCCTGTCCATCTGTTAAAAGTTGATATTGCTCAGTTCAGTGTGTCACACAGCAAAATCAAGAAAACAAACAAACCAAGCATGGGTCATGTTATGGATGTAAGCCAAACATGAGAATTCCAATTTTGTTTATACTGATTCAGATATTACTAGTGGGGAAAAGTGAGGGTTAAAAAAAAAGAAAAGATATTGTTTTGGAAATCACCTTGCTGATCTTGGGGACTATTGACCTAAGCATGGAAAGACGGTCATTGAGACGTTTTCTTCTCCTCCTTTCTGCCATGAGATTCTTTGAGGGCTGTCCCTCTAGCTTTTTGGACTTGTGTTTTCTCTCTCCATCATCAGACATGGCTGTGTTGAAGAGTGGAATCTCTGTGGGTTGTGGATTCTCAACACCGTGTTCTTCAACTTTGCAGACAGTCTTGATTTCTTGAAAGTTGTTATCGTTGTTGTGATAAAAGGCAATATCTGCATCCTCGAGTGTGGGTGGAAGTGGAGGTGAGGGATGATCGTTGCCAGGTTGAAGGTCTGGCAATGGCATTGTGAAGGCATCGGGAAATGGGTATGGTGGTAGTTCATTGGTGAAAGGGCATTCAAATCTGCGGTCTAATGGTGCTGAAAATGCACCAAAGAGGGTGTTAGAGGAGGGGAAAGATGGGTTATCAAGAAAAGTGTCAAAACTCCAACCATTAGACAATAGCTCCAAGAACCCACTGGATAAAGCATTCCATGTCTCTCTTCTTGGAGCTACCAATTCTTCTAAGAAACCAAGCTGAGAAAGCTCCATCTCTCTTCTTTCTCACTCTCTCACCCTGTGACCTCACCAACTAATAATGTTTTCCCAACTTCAAAATATTATTTACATTTTAGGTCAGTAAGCCAACCTTTTTACTATTGGTGACTACGTTCCCTTTCAACTGAAATTTATTTTTTACATAAAATAACTTTTAAATTTTATTTATAAATTATTTTTTGAAATATATTAATAGATAATCAATTTTTTAATTACATTAATCAAATAATCATATCTATTACAAATTTTTCTAACAATATATTTCCTTTTTCTTAATCAGATAGTGTTATAGTACATCCTTATCAATTTCCCTTACTTCAATTCGGTTTTTTTATGATTTTCCTAATCCAATAAAGTGAAAACAAATATAAGAATGATAATAAAAATTTAACTTAATTTTTACATATTTCATCTTAGAAGTTCAAGAGATTTTGAAGTGAAAATACAATTTTGAGATCTGAAAGAGTTGGATTACCTCTTCCTTTCTTTTGACACGAGAGAAGAAGAGTTTTTCAAAGAAAGATTGATAGGTTTTCTTTGAAAGTTTTGAAATATATTTGAAGTTAAATATCCTAAATTTTTTGTCATAGTCATGTATCATAATCTCATGACAAAATATCACTTTCTACTAACTCAAGTCGAAAAGATCAATACTAAGCTCTCTTAGAGAGGAATTAAATCAATACAAAGTTTATCTAAAAACTTATTACATTTCTTTATATGCAATTAGTTGTTTTTCTTCTCTTCATACAGTTTTCTTTATACAGGCAACTTCAAGAAAGATTCATTACTCAGAAGCACTAACTTAGATGTAGATGTTGTCGCATTTTGTACTAGGTCAAATGTTATTTTGCTTTTGTAGAGACAACTGTGTTGCTTGTATGGATTAGACAAACAAAAGGCATTAAAGAAACATCCCAAGAATGTCTTCACATCTCTTAATGTTCTTCTGAACCAGCGTAGAACTTTTGAATAAAGCATTAATCCTTCATGTATCTACATTAGATAAAGAGAAACGGACAAATGAGTACTACTCATACATTTGGATTTAAAACGATAGGCGTTCATTGTAATGTTTAGCAAGGTCCATGTACTATAACATTTATGCTAGTCTATTTATCAAATCGTTGCGTCTAGAGTAAATTATTATATTTATGCTAGACTATTCTCTTTAGCCTTTAGGATAGACATTGCATTCAAGATTTTGTTTAATCATATATAGCGTTTAGCTCGTTATATTAGACGATCACTTTTATAAATGCTTTTGTTAAACTATAAAATAAAGGGTTCCTAGACAATCTTGTATTAACAATCTCTCTCATTTTTATGTTTAACAAATACTTATACTAATGTGAAATAGGCATAAGAGAAAGAAGACAAAATTGATCATATGAACTTTATCATGCTAGTCGTTTATCTAGTCTTTTATACATTTAGTATATCAGTTATTTATAGTAGAACATTTAACTAATCGTCTATATCAGCTTATGTGATGGATATTCAAAATTGATCAGAGCGATTTCTATCATACTAGTCATTTATGCACATGATATATAAGAGCATATAACATGTATTCAATAAGATAATGAAATGATAAATGACTTCCTATAAGTCATAAATCATTGTTCAGAGAAAATGTAAAAATGAATGTATCAAAGCATAAATGCATAATTAATTAACCAAAGTAAGAGAAATATCACATCAATGAAATAAACATATAAGCATAAGAGCATGTAAAAAGTTCTAAGTATCACAGTATATAAAAAATAATTGCATTAGAACATATCAAATTATTATTAGAGAAAATCATATAAGTATAAGAGAAAAAAAATAGTTATTAGGGAAAACAAAAATAAACAACATAAGAAAATATATGATTTTCATAAAAAAATGTACATGATTTAAAAATAATTTCTTCCCTTATCATCAAAATGTTTTCTTCCCTTAAACAAAATTGTTTAACATATTTTCCTCCCCTTATTTGATAAACATCAAAGGGTTTAGAGACCACATCACTACCTAGGTGGTGGTGGTGGTGTTGGGTCAACAAGTTTTGGTGTGAGAAGTTGGCTAGTTAAGGAATTGATGGAATTGATAACAAGGTCAGCTTCGCACACTTTTTTTGCTAATTTGCTTCTATCATTGCAACAATTTTTACTTCTTCTTGCACATTATTTTCAATAATGAGTGAAGATACTTGATCCAGGATGGAGGAGGTGAATATGACATTGGATAGGGCAAGGGTGATTTCTGGAGGGAGCATGGCGAGTGGTTGAGTTTGTTGGGTGGTAGTGATTGTTATGGGGATGTCAGGTTGAGGTGTGAAGATAACATGTTGAGGTTTGGAGATTGAAGGCTTGTTGTCTGATGTAGCAAAGAGTATTGTCCATTGACACAAGTACTTCCTCTTCAAAGGTCTTCAACAATAACAAGGGTCGTTGGACGAATACAACAGTCTTGATGAAATGCTTCTTCAATCGCATGCATAACAAATGTTAAAACCAAAATATGTGTAGCTTCTAAAAGACGATCTTCTAGTAAGCAAGATTGAAGAGAAATGTTTGTTTGCAGAAGAACATTGGCAGGCAACATCTAGAGGAGTCTTACTAACAACGTTTGGGTCCATTACGAAAGTAGCGTTGGTATCATCAAAATGATGAATTTTACAGGATTCCAAGACATTGCAACTTGGTGGATGTTCTCCTTTTCTAAACTCGACTACGAAATGATTGTTGGTGCTTGTATGGCATGACATGGGCGTGTCTATCTTGACTAAATATTATTTGTTGCTAGAATAGAAAAGCATCGAACTCTGTATAGAGAGTCCTTCATTCAAGGTCTTGAATTTTTTAATTTTTTTATGTCTTGATTTTTTTTGCATTTTTTCTCTCCCTTCCTCTCCAAAACATCCTCAATGAACATTAAGATAAAAACATTATTTAGATATTAAGGTTCACTTTAAAGAGATGATGAATTCAATATAACAAAGAAAAGAACAACATACGAGAACATCAATATCATAGATGATTGAAAACTATTATGATCTTCCAATAGAACACCTAACAGTTCAGATTGATCAGACTTTGAAAGTTCAGCAACTCTTCAAGAATCCTTGATTTGATTTCTTTCTAAATGAAATTCATCTTGATTCTTGGAGAACAGACGCTCCTGCAATTATGAACTCAACAAACTTTATCAAATATGAAAGTTATGATTCAAAAAGTTGTTTAATGCAAAGAGTTATGCGTCAATTTATAGAAATGATACTATTGACGCAATTTAATCGATTACGTTATTAATGTAATCGGTTAAGCAATTAATACTGCTTTAACAAAATTACATTTAACGCATTTAATAGATTAAGCATAACATGTAATCAATTAAGTAATTAATGCAAGTCATAGCATTTAAAAATATGACCATTAAGGTAGTTATGACTTATCAAAAAATAAGTTTTCAATGCATACATGTTTTAACCGATTAAGAAAAGACTGTAATTAGTTAAGTATCACACTTAAACAAATTTGAAAACTTTTTCATCCAAAAACTCATCAATGCACTCAGTAATCAAGTATATGCAAAGACACAAGTTTTAATTGATTATCCAAATAATGTAATCGGTTAAAACTAGTAGTTTGCCACAATTAATCATGTACTCATATATCAGATGACTTGAAACAAAATTTATAAACAATATGCTTCGGTTTAGGAGCAACTGAAGCTTATCGAAACGCGGTGGCATTTTTGTAGTTTAGTCAAACTTTTCTGCATCGGTTCAAGGAGAATCGAGGCATATACATCATATGATCTCGGTTAAATATTCAACCGATGCATAATATCTTGCAAAATTTCTGCTGATTTAACTTTTGGTCTGACAACTTTTTTAATCTTGATCTACTGCCTCGGTTCACTTGAGATCCGAGACATATACACATCATATGACATCGGTTAATATTCTAACTGAAGCCTAACACCCTAAAAAAGCGTTTTGAATTCCATGCCTAACAGTAGACTTCTCGTTTCTTCACGGACCAGCCCATGGGTCGCGTCACCAGGGAGAATTCCTCTCCTTCTCGCACATCCAACCCTAAAAAAGCTCACAAAAATACTTTCTCTCTTTATCCTCATCCCGCACAAGCCAGGGAGAATTCCTCTCCTTCTTCCATTTCTCTTCACCGCAAACGACCACATTGGAGCAAGGATGATCGACATCTTGAGCGGAGACAACAACCTCACAGCGACGGTGTGGAGATGGCGCGACAGGCGGCGTTCGTGGTGGCTCGCAGCGGCGCTTGTGGTGGCTCGTGGCGGTGCGATTGGTCATTCTTCTTCTTCCCTCTTCTCTTTCTGGTTCTATTCTGGTTGCAGGGAAGAGGATGCGAAATCGACGAAGTAGGCGTCTCAGTGGCGGAGGCGACGAGAGCACGGCGAAAGTGTGCCGAAGGAGCGGCGGGACATGGCGATTGAGAAAGTTAGGGTTTTTAGTGTGGGGAATTTCTTTTTGGGGATCCGGTGAGGATTGTTGATGGTTGCGCCAGTGGAGTAGCCATGAGGGTCTCGGTGGCTAGCAGCGGAGTCCTTCGTAGGCTGTGTGGGCTTGATTGGCAGAGGCGCATGGTGGTTGTGAATCGTTGGAGAAGAAGACTTCGCATGGTGGCCTGTGGTGGTTCGGTAAAGGTGGCACGGTTATTGGGTGGTGGTCCGATGTGAGAATGGAGTGTTGAAGATTTGTGGGCGCCTTGTTATCAAGCTTCTCCAGAGTGCCGATGCCATTGATATGTGCCCAAAATACAATATGGTGTGTTCATTTGAAAATGTTTGACATTTTTGTTTAATCTCAAAATAAAATATGTCTGGCTGGGATTCTAAAGAGACACTTCAACTTTTTGACAGCGTAGAGGAGAAGATGAAAGCTTTTTGAAAGATCCCAAGTTGAATGCAAATTAGGAATGAGTGGTTGGAAGGAAAACCTGGATGTTGCAACTGAACACCTTAAGCTAGTAGGAGCTTCTAAGGCAGATATTTCAATGATTCTAAAGAATCATTCCTCAAATGAAGATGCTAAAGATGAAGATGATAAAAAGGTTGAGAAAACACGGCAGAATAGGACCATTAAACCAGAGATCAGTAAGGCTAATCAAGTATGAGATGGTTTGGATTTGAAATCTCTTCTGCAGCTGTTATTCAGTTCAGCGTTAAATGAAGACCCTGGACAAAGAATATATTTGTTGCTTGGAGTTTATAAGAGATATCTTATTTCTTTTAAACCAGATGCTAAGAAATAGAAAGCGAAAATGCAAAAATTAAAAATAAAAAACACTCTACCGCCTCGGTTCAAGTCCCAACCGAGGCAGTAGAGTCTGAGATACTACCTCGGTCCAAAAGGAACCAAGGCGAAAACATGTCCCTTTTTGCCTCGATTTGTAACTGAGGCAAAAAGTCTACCTCTTTTTTTTCGTCTTTATATGCCTCGATTCAAGAATCGTTGTTTATGGACGAAAATAACTATTGTCATTTTCCTTAACTGCTTTTAAAAACCTTAAAATAATAAATTTATGAATTTTCAATTTTATATCGAACTCAATTTTATGAGTTTATCATCCTTATATCGTACTCAATTTTCTCAATTTAGACTTATGTATTTCCAAATATGAATCTCCGTATTGATTATATTAGATTTGTAACAACAATTCAATCATTATTCCATCTTTTTCACTAAATACGATGAAGAAAGAAATTATCTATATATGAAAATAAAAACAAGTTTTTTTATATAATTGATAGATACAAAAGAAGGAAGAGTAACAGTTGCATCAGATGTAGGAGGAGGAGAGGATTGCACGAGGAAATGGGCTGCTGGAAGGAGAAAAGCAAAGCTATACACATAAGCGTTAACGACCTTTGTCAATGAGACATGAGAGTCCAACATGGAGTAATTTCAAGTTTTATATAAATTCACTACATAAACATTAAAGAAAAAACAAACTTCAAGTGATAGTAATACTATCCTTTATTATAACTTATTGATCTACGGTTGATGTAGTGGATACAAAGATCACCCTTACAATAAAACTTAACTTGAGTACTATAAGTTGAAAGCCAACTTTAAGATAAACACAGAGGGAAAGTTTGGTGTATGTAATTAAAGACAGCTGGTAATAATTCAAGCATTGGCCAAAAGGTAAGCCTCGATGACCTTGAAAAGAGCATCACTCTTGGCCTTGCCAGCTTTGAGTTCATCTTCATTGGGTGGAGCATCTCCTTTGCTGTGGTATTTTATACTCAGCTTTACAACTGAGCCTCCGTTTGGACCATCGCTAAGTTTGGAGTCAATCGTGATCTTCTCTGCAGTGTCTGGCAAAGCAGCACCTCCAACAATGCTGTAACTGTATCCCAAATTGTCCTCATCTATTCCTTCTATTTTGTGCAACACAAACTTTGTCTCCCCATCTGTCCATTCGTTCGTTCATTCACAATTGGCAGTTAGATATATAATGGTATAATGCAGATAGAGAAAATATCTAAAAAAGGAGTGAAGATGTATCTTACCCTCAAGGAAAGAGATCTTCTTGATGGTTCCTGGGCCACCGTTGCCCTCAACGATTTCAACACTCTTAAAGGAATCAACAGCCTTTGGGACGATGTTGTCGGCGTCTTTTACAAGAGCTTTGTAAAGGGTGGCAGGAGCCACGGGAGAGGTGGTTTGGTCCTCGAATGTGAAAACTGCCATGGTGAATGGAATGGAAGAATTGAAGGTGAAGATGTTTGTTGCTGTGTTGTGTTGTGTTGTGTGTGGCTCTTTGGCAGAGGAGTGCCATCTATTTATAAGGAAGCAAGGCCTCTCGATGGTTTCACAATGCTTCAACGAAGGTGCCGACTCACTCATTAATTTAATATTGATCATGTACATGATGCGTATGGTCTCGTTTTATCCTTTACACACTTCAATGAAAATCATTTCTTTGAACAAATTTCATATGAAGTAGTTTAATAGCAAGTCATCATGCGACGATATTTCCAAACAACCTTATGTTTGCTAATAATTTGTTACCTTTTTCCATTTTTCATGTTGTCTTTCTTTCTGTTATTTCAGTAATTTTAAATTTTCAAACATTGCTTTTTCCACTTGTATAATCTGTGATATTTCAACCAATTTTTTTATTTAGTGTTAAACACTATAAATTTTACATTTGTTTCTCAATTACTGTCATTTTTTAATCATTCAAACTAAAATAAAAAGTTTCCTAAGAAATTATTCATAAAAAGATTAAGTGGCGCATACATCACGTTCAACGATGGCGACTGCACGTGTACTGTATTTGCAGGAATGAACGATTTTATATTACCTGAATCTTATTTTAGTTTGAGCTTTAACATAAATAATATTTAAATTTATAATTTCTATTTTTAAATAGTTAGTTCTATTTTGGACAAATATCTATCTTGGTTACTCATTTCATTTTTTTTCTCTAAAAATTTATAAGTATTACTTATTAACTATTTATATAATTAATAAAGTATCAATTAGTCATTACACAAAAAATTATCAATATTAATTGTGGAGTAAATTTAAATTAATATCTGTAATAGAAAAGTTTACAGTAAAATCTATTTTATAAATAAATATGAGGAATACATTTTTAAAATATTAATAAATGATTTTAGAATATTCATTTAAAATAAAAATATTTATTGAAAATATATACGGTATGAAATTGTAGAAACGATATTAATATTTAGTATAAATTAATACTACTTTTATATATAAGGGTACTTTCTGGAAACTGGTTATTAAAAACACTTTATAAAAGAAACAGCATCTAGAAGGCGTCTAGGAAAGCATCAAAGGCTATCCCACATTCCGTCAAAGGAATACTTTGATTGACATTTTATTAATTGCATAAACTGTGTCAATTTATTAGTAATTTATGATAGTAAAGAGTGAAAACTATTATTCCAATTATATAAAGAATTAAATATTATTTTTAGAAAAAAAATTAAGAAAAATTCATATACGATTTGTATGTTAAAATATTTGTTTACTATTTTTTTTTTAAAAAAAGTATAGCTTATTTAATGTAAGCCATAAATTAAAGTAATTATTATTATATAATACAAAATTAAGAGTGAGCTATACGATACCATATCCTATTTTATTTTATTTTAAAAAATACATACACATGCCTCTGTTTTTTACATTAAAAGTATAAATATAATGTTTTTAAAATTTAAGGAGGTATATTTATATATAAATTTAAGAGGAAATGTCTATAATTTAAGAAAACACGAGAGACTCTTAACGTAATTCTCTTCGAAATGATCCATTCCCGCAAGCAAACAGTCGCCATCGTTGATCGTTGAAACTGACGTGTATGCAATTTGACTTCTTTGATTTTGAAAGTTTTTCGAGACACAATATTGGACAAACACAAAAAGATGAAAGAATCATGACATACTATCTCTGAAGAAAATTGTTTATTCAGAAACAAAGAACCGCCAATGATATCAGCTTCACACTTGATGTGTTATGGTAACAAATGGTATGAGCTATGCATTGTGCTTATAAATAGAGACCACTCTCCTCTCCTAAATACTCACACCAAACATCTTCTCCTTCTATTCTCATATTATACAGTCTTCCATTCCGTTCAATCTCATTAAGAATTCATCCATCATGGCAGTTTTCACATTCGAGGACCAAACCACCTCTCCCGTGGCTCCTGCCACCCTTTACAAAGCTCTTGTAAAAGATGCCGACAACATCGTTCCAAAGGCTGTTGATTCCTTTAAGAGTGTTGAAATCGTTGAGGGCAACGGTGGCCCAGGAACCATCAAGAAGATCTCTTTCCTTGAGGGTAAGATACATCTTCACTCCTTTTTTACATATTTTCTCTATTTGCATTATACCATTATATATCTAACTGCCAATTGTGAATGAACGAATGAATGGACAGATGGGGAGACAAAGTTTGTGTTGCACAAAATAGAAGGAATAGATGAGAACAATTTGGGATACAGTTACAGCATTGTTGGAGGTGCTGCTTTGCCAGACACTGCAGAGAAGATCACGATTGACTCCAAACTTAGTGATGGTCCAAACGGAGGCTCAGTTGTAAAGCTGAGTATAAAATACCACAGCAAAGGAGATGCTCCACCCAATGAAGATGAACTCAAAGCTGGCAAGGCCAAGAGTGATGCTCTTTTCAAGGTCATCGAGGCTTACCTTTTGGCCAATGCTTGAATTATTATCAGCTGTCTTTGATTACATCCTTGTGTGTTTATCTTAAAACTTGGCTTCCAACTTAACGCACTGTTTACTTTCTTATTTTTGTTTTGTCCTATTGGGAAATATACTTCCAATATCTTTTGTATCTCACTTCATCAATAAATTATAATAAATCAAAGCAAATTTTAATTTTTTTTTGTTTACTGCCATTTTAATTCAATATGTTTTAGTACTTTAAAGTACGATAGTGCAAAATACGAGAAATATGTGTTTGATCCCTATCCAATCAACCGTAATCGTAGATCATAGTAGTTCAAATTTAAATCAGATTAAAAACTATTGAGTGAAAATTGTACACATTAAATTTCTTATTTAAATTTATACTATCTAAGTTCATATTTTGATTTTAGGTAAAGTTTTATAGTATTTGTATCATTTTATAAGATTTGTCGTAAGAGTGGCAATGAGAAGTTGATGGATTTTTAAAAAACTTATAAACAACTCTGTCCCGTTTTATATTTGGTGTGACTTTAATTTCAACATCTTTAATATGACTTTAAATAAAATATTGTTTGGAATAATCTTGAATAAGACATGATGAATTAGTCTTGACAAGACATATTTTTGTCGATCTTAGCAAACTTATATCTTCAAACTTTAGTTTTAACCAATACAATTCTTTATCTTTTAAAATTGATATAAGTCTAGACAAAAACAACGTAGAATAATTTGGGTCAATCTTGTAAGTCAAAGATGTAATAAATTCAAGTTAAATTAGGTTAGTAAACTTTCCACACTCAATTATTTTACTAAACCTTTAGATTGAGCAACAAAGTGATATTTTTAATTATAAAATAAATCTTAAAATTGTAAAGCCAATGTATAAGGTTTTATATACTTTTCTTGATGTAAATGTTTTTTCCAATAAGTTGAACAAAGTCACATCTCGATTTCTCAATTGATTAATTGCATTTATAACTAAACACTTATTTTTCTTTTTTGATTTAGTAGTATACTTATAACGGTTTAATTTTCTTAAATAAGTTTTTTTTTTCAATCGAGTTTTTTTTTTGAAAAATTAAAGCAATTAGATCATTATTTAATTCTGATAAATTTTTAAAACCTAAATTTATACTTAATTTTCTAACAAAAATAAAGTTAATTACGATATGATTATTAATTGATGTACTATATGACTTAATAAACTTTAGTCTCATTACGTTCTATGTTCAACTCACATAAAATCTAAATATATATTAGACTTTTGTCTCGAAGACTTGAATGTAAAAGGATTGTAACCATTAATTCAAGATAACAAATCTCGGTCATAGAACGACTATAAGAGGCTTAATTGTATACCAAGTACGAGACCCATTTAAAATAGAAATAGAAAACTCTATTTTAGTTTTTCATACTTCATAAGATCAACTAGTGTCCTAAATAAGTGTAACAATGTTGAAGATGAAATGCATGCATTATTTGTTGAAGGTTTTGTGTGTGATGGAGTTGATGATTCCCTTTTTGACCCTGAATTTATGAGAGGACAATGGGTGATTGGGTGATCGGAATGACGTGATGTGAAAGGGCATGGTTGATGTTGGGGGAAGAAGTAAAGTAAGAAGAATAATTAATGAAAAAATAGAAAAAAAGAGAATGAGGTACGTATGAATTGGTAAGAGTTTCACGTGCTGCTCTGAAAGGAAGTTTCAGCTTTGGGGTCATACACCTTCATCATTTCCCATCACTACCCACTCCTTTTAATCCTTCCATCGTAAAAATTAAAATTCAATCTATTTTTAACTTTCTTACTACTCACCTCTTTGGACTCTTTTTGGTTTCTAGTAGCCATTTATTCTATATTGGTCCCTTCTTCACTGATGTTTTCTTAGAACCTTTCTTTCACGTCAATGCATTACAAACATCAAAATATTAATTCTTACTCTTCCTAAACCTTGCCCCACTTCCATTTTTAAGTTTAAATTCGATAATTGAAGTTTAGGAAAGGGGTAATCCTATTACATTTAGTGGTCACTTTTATATTTTTCCAGGAAAACGAAAGTTTCACACCATTTTTTCGACAATTTTTTTACATGTATCAAAATTGTCCAATTTTAAATTTTTTTTTTATGTTAGACATGAAAGTTTGATATTTTACCGTGTGTTCACGTTTTGTTCCAAATTTTTTATTTCGAGTTTTCACGAAATTTAGGTTAGGAGTTTCGTTCCAAAACTTCCTTTTTAATCGTTGCTTCCGTTACTTGTTCCCTTCACTCAACATTGTTCCTTTGAGATACAACATTTCACCATCATTTATTTGAGACTCAACATTCACCATTGTTTTTTCTGCTGTTGTTTTTTCTTTGTTTTCTGTTTCATCGATATTCAGAATGAGTTAATTGTCTTTTACAAGTTTTTTAGGATCCCTTTCCATACATGAGTTGTGGATGAAAAAGATAGCTTCATCTGTTTTGATTTGAAGGTGGAAAGCCTAGCTTCCTCTATGTTGTTTTGTTTTGTTTCACTAGTACAGAAATTACATTTTGTAACAGGTAAAATGGACCTTTTATGCAACGTTATAATTTTGGCATAAGGTTCGCGTTTTCTATGACATAGCAAAAAAATCTGTCATATTAGGTCCAACTTACTATGATGTACTCTGGATTGACTATCATAGACGATTCAACTTTCTATGACGTATCTTTGATTACTTATCATAATATTTTTAAGTTACTATGATATACTTCTCTTTAACTGTTATAGTATACTCACCTTCTATGACATATTTCTCTTCATCTGTCATAATATATCCAGTGTTATATTACATACATTCGTTCACCTATCAAAAAGAATTGAAAAAGAAGAAGAATGAGATTGGGTGAGTTTTCCTCCAAACTATAAGTGAAGAGAAGAAGGTGGAAGAGAGCAACGTAGATGAACTCAGAAACAGAGAATTCGTGAAGAGGAGGATGTGTGAATCAGAAAGAGGAAATGCGAAAATGATCTGAAAGAAATTAGGGATTTAGAGTAAGAGAAATTAGGGATTTAGAGTTTCTATGATAGATGGTTTATAAACTGTCATAATGTTTTGAAGTTTATTATGAAAATGTCATCGCAAGCTAAAGGTGATGAATTAACCATCATAGAACAGGCGTACTATGACATGACTTTTTACACCTATCATAATACGTTTTGAACATGATTTCAATTTTGTTAGAGCGTCCACTTATTATGACAGGTCTTCCAAAGTATATAATAATAACCCTTATTTTTATTACGAAAATATCATTGATCAACTTATTATGATAAGTGGATTTCATGTATCATAGTAAGTCATTAAATAATCTCTTTTTTCCACTAGTATTTCGTTCTTTAGTCTTTGTTTAGGGGTTTTTCAATGAAGTTCAAGAAGACATCGAAAGCTAACATAAAAAACTAGCACTACAACATAACTAGATAAGAAAAACCAACTAAGTGAGTAACAACCTTCAAGGTTTTGTACAACCTTAACAAAACTCAATAAAACCAAGGTTCATGCAACAACTATAAGGTTATGTTCTCTCAATCACCACAAATATGAACAAAGTCACCACATCCCAACTCAAAATGCACTAATTTCATGGTTGTTCTCAAAGTGCACTAATTTCATGGTTGTTCTCCTTGAAAACATGAAAAAACAAACATTACAACATAATTAGGGATCAAAGAACAAATAAGTGTATAACAACCTTAAAGTTTTTGTACCTCCTTAACAAAATTCAATAAATTCTTAACCTAAGTTTCCGAAAACTTGAAATCGAAAATTTTAAACAAAACGCTAACACAACATTGAAAATGTGAAATATCAATTTTTCACGTCAGCAAAAAAATTTAAAATTAGACCAATCACATTTTAACACGTGATTGTGTAAAAGTATCGTTTTCCTATTTTTATTTACTGCATTGATTCACCGGTCAGATAGGTGGATAATATTCACTATATATCATCGGTGTTGGATAAAATTGTAACTATTTCTCTTCTAAGATTTAAATCTTCATAATTTTCTACTTTTTTTTATATAACACAATTTAAGAAGTCTTATACGGTCTTTTACATGTTTCTAGTGTAATTTTAGTGACTAAATTGAGTAGGAAGTGGAAGATGAATATATTCATATTCATCATAATACTGTTCAGACTTTGTATCCGTTTTCATCTTAAATTAGTAAAATATTTTAATTAATAAGATAATTTAATTAATTCATTTTTTTTCATCTTTATTTTTAAGATTTAAATTTAATTATTTATATTTTTTATTTTTTTATCTTTATCTAAATATTATTTTAAATTATTTTTAATATTTATACAGATTATAATTTCTTTCTTAATAGTTTACTTTTATTTCTTAAAATAATATTATTTAAAAAATAATATATATTTATTAGCAATATAAATTGTTTATACTGTTATATAAAATATTGTGAAAAGAATTATTTTATTTGTTATATTAAATTATAGTATAAATATTTTTATTGTTGAATATTTTCATATTTTTAGTATGTAAAATTTAACTGATATTATTTAATAAAAACTAGCATTAGTCATATATAAATATAAATTAGAATAAAGTTTTAAATAATTATATTTGTGAGAGAATAAATTAAAACATTTTTCTTAATAGTTCATTTCAAAATTTAAATTATATATTTGTAACAAAATATTTACACTTCTTAATATTATAAATTTTGTTTTATATTCTCTGAATTCATTTTTTACTATTTTTAACATAAAAATGTAGAGTTTACGACTTTAGTTAGACCAAAAGGTAAAAACTAACAAACTAATTGTTTTAAAATATACCACTAATGTACATATATATCATTAGTGAAGTCTAAAAATATATATATATTAAACGTATATGAATTAAATGAGTCTAGCAACACACTGGATAAATATAACAAAAAACATTATATGAGTCTAACTGTTAGATGTTAAGTTGTGTGTTTCTGTTAATTGGGCTTAGCCCATTTTGTATTTAGGGTTTAACTCTTATCTTACATTATAAATAAACTATCCTATGTGTATGCTAAACACATAAGAGAGATTTCTCCTAATCTTCTTCACTATATTCAACATGGTATCTAGAGCACAGGAATAGTTCCCGCCAACTCCACGGTCTCCGGTACCCATCACCGCCGTTGTCGCTGCAGTCGCCGTCGCCGCCGTCGCCGGAGTTCCAGAATCGACCGACGACCACACCATCGGAATCGTCTCGGCCGGGCGACCACCGTGGCACAAAGATTGCGACGAACGGACCACCCACGCGCCTCCACGCGCCGCCGAAACAGTCACCGTTGCCGCCGCTTCTCGCCGCGCGTGCCGGTGCGTTGTCGAAGAGTTCCGCCGCCGATCAGAACCGCTGTGATCGCCTCCTCGCCCTCTTTCTGGATCTGTGGTCGTTGCATCAATCGGAGCACTTTGGATTTTTTTTAGGGTTTCTCCCTCCCCATGTGATGATGTTGATCCAGCAGAGTTGTGGTTTGAAGGTAGTAGAATGATGAATGGAATCATAAGCAGAGTTGCATTTAGATCACGAGAGGCAGTGGCAGCGGAAAGAAGTGAGGTTTAACAGCAGTGGCAGAAGTGAATTTAGTGGCTGCAGTATAGTTAATGCAGTGGAAACAGATCTAGATGCAGAGATGGATGTAGAGATGGATGTAGAGCTCTATGGTGAGTGGATTATCTAACTCAGAAAGCCTTCACTGGAAGGAAGCTAGAAGGAGAAGGAAAGCTCAATAAGAGGTGACTTTTGGCAGAGTTCTGGTTGCTGGAAAAAATGCATCAGCATAGTAAAACTCCATGTATTCAAAAGTGAGATACAAGCTTTGCCCATGAGATTTTATAGATCAATCTCCCAGCTTGAGCAAGCCTTTTACACGTTTTAATTGTGAAATGTTATTACTAACCATGTGCTAAATGAGTAGCTTCCAGTAAGCGTGCTAAATGAATTTTAACATGTGGAGAAAACAATTACTAATGCTACCCCATAGAAGGATAAGCACACCCCTTCTTGTGTGGCAATGTCCACTTTACCCTTCTCCATGTTTTGGCAAATTGGTAGCATCTTCTTGTTCTCCAATTTTCCATCCAAAAATAGCAAAGAGGGTTTGACCTTTGGGAGAGTACTCATCTTGTATTTTCTTGATCATCCCTCTTGTGATAGGTCCAATGGTGCTAGGCCTTCTTGTATCATCCCCTCCCTCTTGACAGGGATTTGCCCTCAAATCCATAGGGTCTTCATTTTCACTTGCATAACCTGCAAAAGGTTTAAGGTCAGATACATTGAAGGTAGCATGAACACCGTATTCGGGAGGAAGATCAATTTGATAGGCATTGTTATTTATCCTCCTTATTACTCTAAAAGGTCCATCTCCTCTAGGATTGAGTTTGGATTTTCTTAGTTGAGGAAATCTTTCCTTTCTAAGATGAACCCAAACTAGATCACCTTCATTGAAGATTAACTCTTTCTTGCCCTTGTTGTGTTGCTTGGCATATTTCTCATTTTGTTGTTGAATTTGATTTTTAACCTTATGATGTAATTCTTTGATAAACTTGGATTTAGATACCCCATCTTGATGAACAAAATCAATAGCATTTGGAAGGGGTATTAAATCCATGGGTGTCAAAGGATTAAAACCATAAACAACTTCAAAAGGAGACAATTTAGTAGTTCCATGAACTACTCTATTGTATGCAAACTCAACATGAGGAAGATACTCATCCCAAGATTTATGATTGCCTTTTAGAACTACCCTTAGTAAAGTGGAAAGAGATCTATTGACTACTTCAGTTTGACCATCTGTTTGAGGATGGCAAGTAGTAGAAAAAGATAACTTAGTCCCTAATCTAGACCATAAGGTCCGCCAAAAGTGACTAAGAAATTTTGTATCTCTATCCGAAACTATTACCTTAGGTAACCCATGAAGTTTAACCACATCTCTGAAGAATAACTTTGCAATGTTGCTTGCATCATCTACTTTGTGGCAAGGTATAAAATGAGCCGTTTTGCTAAATCTATCTACCACCACAAAGATAGAATCAAAACCCCTTGAAGTTTTGGGAAGACCTAACACAAAATCCATACTTATCTCTTCCCAAGGGGTGGAAGCAACATTCAAAGGAGTATACAGTCCATGAGGCATTACTTTAGATTTAGCTTCTAAACAAGTTATACACTTAAAGCAATGCCTTTGAACATCCCTTCTCATGTGAGGCCAAAAGAATTTTTCTTTCAACATGCCAAGGGTCTTTTCTACCCCAAAATGTCCCATTAATCCTCCCTCATGTGTCTCTTGAACAAGGAGTTTTCTATGTGAACCTTGGGGAATGCAAATTTTTCCTTCTTTAAAAAGATACCCCTCTTTCACATAGAATCCTCCTTGAGGCTTATTGAGACATTCCTCATAGATATGAGCAAAATCAAGATCTTGTGAATATAATTCAAGAATGTTATTAAATCCAAGAATTTGAGCTCCCAATGTGGCTAATAGATTAATTTTTCTTGACAAAGCATCAGCCACCACATTGGATTTTCCTTTCTTGTATTTAATAACATAGGTGAATTGTTCAATGAATTCCAACCACTTAGCATGCCTCTTTTGTAACTTGTGTTGACTCTTCAAATACTTAAGTGATTCATGATCATTATGAATGATAAACTCCTTGGCAACAAGGTAATGTTCCCAAGTTTGAAGAGCCCTCACAAGTGCATAGAGTTCTTTGTCATAGGTGGGATAATTACAAGAGGCACCATGAAGTTTTTCACTAAAGTATGCAATTGGGTGTCCTTCTTGTAATAATACTGCACCTATGCCAAATCCTGAAGCATCACATTCTAGCTCAAAAGTTTTGGAAAAATTTGGCAAAGCTAGAATGGGTGCTTGTGTGAGCTTCTCTTTGAGTAGCTCAAAAGCTTTTTGTTGTTTATCCCCCCAATGGAATGTAACATCTTTTTTCACCAACTCATTGAGGGGTGAAGCAAGACTAGAGAAGTTAGGAACAAATCTTCTGTAAAAACTTGCCAACCCATGGAAGCTCCTTACTTCTCCTACATTCTTTGGAGGAGGCCAATCTTGGATGGCCTTTATTTTTTCTGGGTCCACATGAACCCCATTTTTGGTGACCACAAATCCAAGAAATATGACACTATCAACACAAAAGGTACACTTGTCAAAGTTTGCAAACAATTTGTGTGTTCTAAGAATTGTTAAAACAATTCTCAAATGTTTTTCATGAGTTTGCAAATTTTGACTATATACCAAGATGTCATCAAAGTAAACAACTACAAACTTCCCAATGCAATCCCTAAGGACATGATTCATAAGTCTCATGAATGTGCTTGGAGCATTTGTAAGACCAAAAGGCATAACTAGCCATTCATATAATCCAAACTTGGTTTTAAAGGCAGTTTTCCATTCATCACCTTCCTTAATTCTTATTTGGTGATAGCCACTTTTTAAATCTACCTTTGAAAATATTTGTGCTCCATGCAATTCATCCAACATATCATCAAGCCTAGGAATGGGATGTCTATACTTGATTGTGATGTTGTTGATAGCTCTACAATCACAACACATGCGCCACTTCCCATCTTTTTTTGGAACAAGCAACACTGGTACATCACATGGACTTAGACTCTTTTGAACTAAGCCTTTATCTAGCAACTCTTGGACTTGTGTCTCAATCTCCTTAGTTTCTTGGGGGTTTGTCCTATAGGCTGGCCTATTAGGAAGAACTGCCCCTGGAATGAAATCAATTTGATGTTCAATTCCTCTTATGGGTGGAAGCCCTTTAGGAATTTCTTGTGGGAATAAATCATCAAATTCTTTCAAAAGTTTTTGAATGGATGGAGAAGGAGTTGAAATCTTTGAATCACTAGATGTGCATGTAAGTGTCCCTTGACAAAGAAGAAGATATGAAGGTTGCTCAACTTGAAGTGTATTTATTAAAGTCTTTTTGTTTAAAAGGACTTCATGTTGAGTGACCTTAGGTGGCACACTTGTTTCTATACCCTCCTTTCTTTTTGACTTTTTCTTTTGAGCATGTTCTTGCTTTCTTAAAGACTTCATTTGTGCTTGATCCTTAGCCACTTGGGTAGGAGTCAAAGGATGAAGCACAAACTTCTTGTCCTTTTGATGGATAGTGATGGTATTGGTTAGACCATGATGGATAGTTTGATGATCAAATTGCCATGGTCTCCCCAATAACATATGACATGCTTCCATGGGAACTATATCACATAAAACTTCATCTTTGAAGTTCCCAATGGAAAATGCCAACTTCACTTGATTCTTGACTATTATATCCCCATCTTCATTTAGCCAATGAAGTTTATAAGGTTTTGGATGGGGTATAATATCAAGTTTCAACTTCTCAACCAACCTTGTGCTACAACAATTGCAACAAGACCCACTATCAACAATGAGAGAACAATGATTTTCTTGAATTTTACATCTTGTGTGAAAGATGTTCTCTCTTTGTGATATGTGTTCAAGACTTGGTTGGTTGCTAAGTATCCTTCTCACCATGAGAAGTTGCCCATCATCAGCATATATTTCCTCTTCCCTCTCTTCTTCCTCACTCTCACTTGTACTAGTTGGGGTGTCACTTTCACTACTATAAATGTCCTTGCCTTTCAAAATAATGTTTCTTTTTGTAGGACATTGAATAGCTACATGACCCCTTCCTAGACATTTGAAGCATTTGATTTCACTTGTTCTTGTGTGTGAGGGTGTCTCTTTCTTGGGTCTCTCTTCTATTTTGGCTAGAGGTTTAAATGGCTCTTTTTCTTTAAAAATTTTCTTTTCAAAAGTAGGTTGAACTTGAATTCTTTTAGAAGAAGATTTTCTCAAGTTTTGTTGTTCTACCTTTATACACATTTGAACAAGATCATTCAAATCTCTATAAGGTAGAAGTTCAACCTTATCTCTTATGTCAAAATTGAGCCCACTTAAAAATCTAGCTAAAGTAATTTCTGGACCCTCCACTATGCCTGCCCTCATCATATACAACTCCATCTTTTGTCTATATTCCTCAAATGTCATAGACCTTTGTTGTAACCTTTGGAGTTTATCCATGAGTTCCCTATTGTAGTAGGAGGGAATGTGTCTCCTCCTAAGGGCAGACTTGAGATCATTCCAATAGTGGATGGGAGGGGCTTGATGTCTAAGCCTCTCTTTGACTAAAGCAGTCCACCAGTACATTGCATACCCTTGAAAGCTTAGGGTAGCTAGAGATACCTTCCTCTCTTCACTCACTTAGTGGCATTCAAACAATTGTTCTACCTTCATCTCCCAATCAAGATAAGCCTCTACATTGTCCTTCCCATGGAAGTGAGGCAACACAATATTGACTTCTTTAGGGGGTGGAGGTGCATGTGAATTTCTCCTATGCCTTCTAGAAGTAGAAGACTGATGAGGGTAATAATCACCCAGACTCATAGACATCCCTCCCTCTTGAGAGTTTTCACTCTGACTTCCCCTAGACTTACTTTTCCTTATCATTCTCAACTCATCTTGAATAACAGCATTTTGAAGCTCTCTATTGACTTTCTCTTCATTCATTTCTCTTCTCATTTCTTTGAATTCATTAACTAAAGTTTGAAGAGAAAAATGTTCTTTTTCACTATCACTAATCCTAGGAGAATGCCTTCTAGACATTATGATGGATTTAAATGTTGTTCTTGAAGTAAAGACTAGAGATTTTCACTTGAAGCAATATTCCAGGTAAGGGAGGTGATTCACTAGGAATGCTTAAGTACCAAGCCTTTTCCTTGCCAAATATGCTTCTTGCTACTTACTAGAGTCCTTAGATCAAAATCACTCTTAAATCCACTTAAGTCTTAAAGACAACAAAGAAAACACAAAGTAAAGAAAAGGCACAACCTAACTCTAAATTCGGACCCCTAAGAGAGCTTCCTATTCGCACAAGATATAGGCTATCTAGTCGAGAATGGAACAAGCAATTAAAGTGAGGTCTCCTAGGTGAGGCTTAGACTTTGGATCTAAGACACACTCACCGTCTACCAATTTTAAAGTGATGAGACTTTTAGTCAAGTTAGCAAATGAGAGAAGAACACTTATGAGCTCTTCCACTTCACTTGCTTGAAATGGCCAACTTACAGAATTGAAAAAAAGAAAGTAAACACCAAAAATACAAGGGCAACACAAAATTTGGTAAAACAAGGATGTGGTTTGAATGTGGCAGCTTTGGTTGCTCTCAAACAAGTAATGAATCAGCTTGGATTCATGCAATTCTCTCAGCTGCAAGTGAATTATGCTGCTGTTGCAGCAACCAGTTTGATGCAGACCAGTGAAGAATTTGGTTCTGCTGCACCAAAAATTTCAGCCTCAATGTTGATCTTTCCTTGCTCCAATCCACTCCCTAAGATGCTACCAGTGTTGTAGGACCACCTGAGATGATTCTGCACCCAGCAAAGAGCTCATACAGACCACCAATGATCAATTGTTAAGCCAAAAAAATCAACATTGCTGCTGCCAAAAACTGTTAAACCAGAATGCACAACTGTAGTTTTATCAAACAGCTTATGTGCAGGATTTTCAAACAACTTAAATCAATCAATTAATTGGTTTCCAATGACTGATGGCACTCAAAATGAACTTAGGAAAGGCTCTAGAGTAGATTTGAAAAGCAAGAAACAAAGATAAGTTGCAGCTTTGATCAATTTCGAAATCAAATGTAAAACTAGGCAAAGTGTTTGATAAAATGCCTAGAAGAAAGCTGGAAAAAAAATTGTGCATCAGATTTTAAATTTTGCTTGGCACTGGTTCACACAGCTTTTTACAATGCAGTTGGTAAGATTTGAATTGTGCACTTCTTTTAATTCAATTGAACCAAGCTTTTGCTACCAATCTAACACTGAATATGATGCATTAATCATACCAAACTCTGAATTTCGAAATCTGCAACTTATATCAGAAAAAGTGTTGAAAATTTGGTGGTTTGAATGGCAATTTTACACAAACACGTTTGCACACTTAATTTTATGATTTGAGCAACTTTGTTTAACCAAATGTGACTTGTTCAAACTGCCAGCAGAGGCTAAAAACTTGGAATTCTGATTTTCACTACTTCAGTTGCTATTTAACACCAAAATTAAACCAAATCACCAACCAAACTTCAGCAGAGGATTCAAACGAAATTGTAAGCAACTTTTATGACTCCAATACAGCAAATTAAACTTGAAAAAGACTCTAGAAATTCATTAAGAGATGTCCAGAAGTGAGTTCTAATCTGGACAGATTCAAAAACAGGAAAAAAGACTCAATCAAAGTGTATGCAGCTCGGTTCAACTGCTCTAGCAATGAATTCTGGATTCTGCTGACTGATGCAACCAGTTTTTATTGTCTTAGACAATACAATGTTCATATTGTATGCACACAACGCAGTCCAAGAATTCAAACACAACCAGAAAGCAAATTTTCACACGGTGTAGTTCAGAAAATACATTTTAAATCAGATTCAAACCAGATTTAAATTCTGCATTAACGGGAACTGCACTGTGATGGAATTCAAGATGCACAAGCTCATTCATCATTGCTCATCTCATGTGCTTCTATTGAAAATCCAATCAACACAGCAGATTTATCCCAAACCAGTTTCAACTCAGAAATTTGACAAAATAAACCACAACACAGTACTAGACATGACAGAATTGGATTTCCAAACTAAAAGACTCAAAGCAATGGAATGAACCGATTAAAATGATTAACAATAAAGCAATTAAAAGCTGGAACAACGAAATCCAACATTGGAATCTACTGGAATTAAAATTTCAATGAAACAGTGTGCACAGAATGAATACACGAAGGGAATGTTGATGACAGTATATATGGAATGGAAAGAACACTTAGCTGGAGCGTGATGCAGAACCTAGGCTCTGATACCACTTGATGATGTTGATCCAGTAGAGTTGTGGTTTGAAGGTAGTAGAATGATGAATGGAATCATAAGCAGAGTTGCATTTAGATCACGAGAGGCAGTGGCAGCGGAAAGAAGTGAGGTTTAACAGCAGTGGCAGAAGTGAATTTAGTGGCTGCAGTATAGTTAATGCAGTGGAAACAGATCTGGATGCAGAGATGGATGTAGAGATGGATGTAGAGCTCTATGGTGAGTGGATTATCTAACTCAGAAAGCCTTCACTGGAAGGAAGCTAGAAGGAGAAGGAAAGCTCAATAAGAGGTGACTTTTGGCAGAGTTCTGGTTGCTGAAAAAAATGCATCAGCATAGTAAAACTCCATGTATTCAAAAGTGAGATACAAGCTTTGCCCATGAGATTTTATAGATCAATCTCCCAGCTTGAGCAAGCCTTTTACACGTTTTAATTGTGAAATGTTATTACTAACCATGTGCTAAATGAGTAGCTTCCAGTAAGCGTGCTAAATGAATTTTAACATGTGGAGAAAACAATTACTAATGCTACCCCATAGAAGGATAAGCACACCCCTTCTTGTGTGGCAATGTCCACTTTACCCTTCTCCATGTTTTGGCAAATTGGTAGCATCTTCTTGTTCTCCAATTTTCCATCCAAAAATAGCAAAGAGGGTTTGACCTTTGGGAGAGTACTCATCTTGTATTTTCTTGATCATCCCTCTTGTGATAGGTCCAATGGTGCTAGGCCTTCTTGTATCACCATGGCTGCCCAACTTGATGATCGGAGTCGGTCTCGCCAACCAGGTAAAGGACGTCCAAAATGTGACCACTATGGCAAGCTAGGCCACAAAATTGATAGATGTTATGCGCTTCATGGACGTCCTCCTCGACCTATAGCAATGGCTAATTCTGATCCACCTCCCCGATCACCGTCTGCAGACCATCCTACTTCATCAAATACCATAAATAACCCTTTACTCTTTCAGGAATTTCTCAGATGGTATGAGGACCGTCAGCACTCTAGTTCCACTACATCTACTTCTGTTATACGCACAGGTACTCCTTTTGTTGGTCTGACTCACTTTCCCGGATCTTGGGTCCTTGACTCAGGCGCCACCGATCATATCACTGGTAACAAGTCCTTGTTTTCTTCCTTGTCATGTCCAGTTAATTTACCCTCGGTAACAATGGCTGATGGGTCTAGAGTCTCATCTCATGGTATTGGTACTGTTCATATTTTTCCGTCCATATCCATTGATAATGTACTTTATGTCCCTGGGTCTCCTTTTAACTTATTGTCCGTAAGTTGTCTAACTCGTTCCCTTAATTGTGTTATTTCATTTACCAAAGATTCTGTTTGGTTGCAGGACCGAAGTTTGAAACACATGATTGGCATAGGATGTGAGTCTCATGGCCTATATCATCTTAGCCCTTCTCCACATGCTGGTGTAATCATGGAGTCACCATCCCTTCTTCATGCTTAGTTAGGTCATCCCAGTCTTGCCAAACTGCAGCAACTTGTTCCGAGTCTGTCCAAATTATCAAGTTTGTCGTGTGAGTCTTGTCAGTTAGGTAAACATACTCGTAGTTCCTTTCCTCGTAGTGTTTCACAACAAGCGTCATCCCCATTTTCATTGGTTCATTCTGATATTTGGGGACCTAGTCGTGTTATGTCAACTTTAGGATTTCAGTATTTTGTTACCTTTATTGATGACTATTCCAGATGTACTTGGTTGTTTCTCATGAAGAATCGTTCTGAGTTGTTTTCTATGTTTCAAACTTTTTTCAATGAAATAAAAACTCAGTTTGGGGTTTCTATTCGCACTTTACGCAGTGATAATGGCCGTGAATACCTTTCTCAACAGTTTAAACATTTTATGGCTTCTCATGGCATTCTTCACCAAACCTCATGTGCTTATACCCCTCAACAAAATGGGGTGGCTGAGCGCAAGAATAGACACCTTATTGAAACAACTTGTACCCTTCTCATTCATGGTCAAGTACCCTCACGTTTTTGGGGTGATGCTATTCTCACAGCATGTTATCTTATCAACCGCATGCCATCTTCCTTCCTAGAGAACAAAATCCCTCATTCTATCTTATTTCCTTAAGACCCTCTACATCCATTACCCCTTAGAGTTTTTGGGTCTACATGTTTTGTTCATGATTTTAGTCCTGGTCTTGATAAGTTATCTCCTAGGTCTCACAAATGTGTCTTCTTAGGATTTCCACGGTCACAAAAGGGCTATAAGTGTTTTTCCCCTTCCCTCAATCGTCATTTTATCTCTGCTGATGTCACTTTTGATGAATCTTCTTTTTACTTTACACATCTATCTTCTAGCTCTGTACCTCTCCCTGTTACTGTTGATATTCCTCTTATCTGTGATCCTCCTGGTGATGCTCCACCCATTTTGTCTCCTCCTTCTTTAGACTCTCATTCACCACAGGATCGTCCTTCACCACCACCCCTTCAGGTTTATAGTCGCCGCAATTGTCTCCCTCATGACTCACTTCCAGTGTCGCCTCCTGTGTCTTCTCCGGCTCCAGCAAATGAGTCTGACTTGCCTATTGCCCTTCTTAAAGGTATACGCTCTACCTGTAACCCTTCCCCCCATTATACTGTTCTTAGTTACCACAGATTATCTCCATCATTTTACACTTGTCTCTCATCCATTTCTTCTGTGTCAATTCCTAAATCTGTGGGTGATGCCTTAACTCATCCTGGCTGGCGTCAAGCTATGCTGGATGAATTAAGTGCTTTACAGAAAAGTGGAACTTGGGAGCTTGTCCAATTACCATCTGGAAATTTTGTTGTTGGTTGCAGGTGGGTGTATGCTATCAAGGTTGGCCCTGATGGCACAATTGATCGTCTGAAAGCTCGACTGGTTGCCAAAGGCTACACACAGATTTTTGGTTTGGATTATGGTGATACTTTTTCTCCAGTGGCAAAAATGACCTATGTTCGCCTATTCATTGCCATGGCCGCTCTTCGCCAATGGCCTCTTTACCAACTTGATGTCAAAAATGCTTTCCTGAATGGTGATTTGCATGAAGAAATTTATATGGAGCAACTGCCTGGCTTTGTTGCTAAGGGGGAGTCATCTGGATTGGTATGTCGTCTTCGCAAATCCTTATATGGCCTAAAACAATCTCCTCGGGCCTGGTTTGGTAAATTCAGCTGTGTTGTTCAACAATTTGGTATGTCTCGCAGTGAAGCGAATCATTCAGTGTTCTATCGCCACTCAAATGCTGGATGTATTTACTTAATAGTGTATGTCGATGATATTGTTCTCACAGGAAGTGACTATCTCGGCATCTCTCACATGAAACAACACCTTTGTCATCATTTTCAAACCAAAGATCTTGGCAAACTTCGGTACTTTTTGGGTATTGAAGTAGCACAATCCAATGATGGTATTGTCATATCTCAGAGGAAGTATGCGTTAGACATCTTGGAGGAAACAGGGTTAATGAACTGTAAATCTGTTGAGACACCTATGGACCCTAACATCAAACTCCTACCAAATCAGGGGGAGTCTTTCTCAGATCCTGAACGGTACAGAAGATTAGTTGGTAAATTAAACTATCTTACTGTTACGCGTCCTGACATTTCTTTCGCAGTTAGTGTGGTGAGTCAATTTCTAAACTCCCCATGTGAAGACCATTGGGATGCAGTTGTTCGCATACTGAAGTATATTAAAGGATCACCTGGAAAAGGTTTGCTATATGGCCCTAACAACGATACAAAAATCGTTTGCTATTCAGATGCTGATTGTGCTGGTTCCCCTTCTGATAGGAGGTCTACTTCTGGATATTGTGTCTCTATTGGTGGCAACCTGATGTCTTGGAAAAATAAGAAGCAAAGTGTTGTGGCAAGGTCCAGCGCAGAAGCAGAATATAGAGCTATGGCATCTACTACTTGCGAGCTTGTGTGGCTTAAACAATTACTTAATGAATTGAAATTTGGAGATGTCACTCACATGACACTTATATGTGATAATCAAGCTGCTCTTCATATTAGCTCTAACCCTGTCTTCCATGAGAGAACCAAGCACATTGAAGTTGATTGTCATTTTATTAGAGAAAAAATCATATCCGGAGATATCAAGACTGAGTTCGTTAACTCAAGCAACCAGTTGGCAGACATATTCACCAAGTCCTTACGAGGACCTAGAATTGACTATCTTTGTAACAAGCTTGGAACATATGATTTATATGCTCCAGCTTGAGGGGGAGTGTTAGATGTTAAGTTGTGTGTTTTTTTTAATTGGGCTTAACCCACTCTGTATTTAGGGTTTCTCCCTTATCTTACATTATAAATAAACTACCCTATGTGTATGCTAAACACATAAGGGAGATTTCTCCTAATCTTCTTCACTATATTCAACACTAACAATATACACATTAGGCGAATGTATACATACATTGATTATACGAGTATAACAAAAGCTATTAGATGAATCTAGCAATACATAATAAACAAGTTTGTCCAAACATCAATTTATTATAACAAAAAATACTGAATGAGTATGTTCATATATTAATTAGATAAGTCAAGAATATATTGATTAGATGAGTATAACAAATTACTAAACGAGTCCATGATTAAACAAGTTTAATAATGCACATTAGACGAGTCTGACCATACAATCATTAGACAAGTATAGCCAAAATATTAGGCAAATCATTCCACACATTGATTAAACGCGTCTAGAAATATTCATTAGAAAAGTCTATTAATATATATTAAATGAGTTTGTTCATTCATTGAATAAATGAATCTTGCAATAGACATTAAACGAGTCTACAATGCATTAATTAGATTACTATGGCCATACATTAATTAAACGTCTAATAGACATTAGATGAGCATGTCTATATACATTAGTTTGTCTATACATAAATTAGACAAGTATATTAATACACATTAGACGAGTCTAGCAATACACATTACACAAGTTTAAATATACACATTAGATGAGTCATTCATATATTTATTAGACAACTCTAGCAATATACTTTAGATAAATCTTTCCATACATAAATTAGATGAGTATATTAATACATATTAGACAAGTTTATTCATTCATTGATTAGATGAATCTTGTAATACACATTAGATGAGTTTGTTCATACATTAACTACGTGAGTATAGTGAAAAGTATTAAACGAGTTTAGAAATACAAATTATAAACGAGTTTATTCATATACTGATTAGATGAATATAACAAAAAAACATTAGATGAGTTTAGAAATACAAATTATAGACGAGTTTATTCATATACTGATTAGATGAATATAACAAAAAAACATTAGATGAGTCATTTCATACATTGAATAGATGAGTCTAAGAATACACATTAGACAGATATGTTCATACACTAATCAGACGAGTCTTGTAACACACTTTAGATGAGTTTGTCTATACACTAATTATACTAGTCTAGCAATACAATGTTAGACAAATTTGTTCATACACATATTAGATGAGTTTATTGATACACATTATACAAGTCTTGTTATATACATTAGACAAACTTGTGTTTATACTGATTATACAAGTTTAACAATATACATTAGACAAATGTATCCATATAATGATAATGAGTCTAAGAACACATATTAAATGAGTTTACAACGTACTCATTAGACAAATCTAACAATAAACATTAAATCAATATTTTCATACACTAATTTATATTTTTAACAAGTCTATTTTACATATTCTTACATATCTTTTATATTTTTAAAAAGTCTACTTTATTTTTTTACATGTTTTATCCTTTATATGTTTACAAAGTCTACTTTTATATTTTTATAAACATATTTATTTTTAGACTTATAAATTATTTTTCAAGTCAATTCTATTTAAAACTTAATTATAAACTTTAAAATATTTATTTTCTCACTTGTCATCTAAATCTTTTTTGTAATAAACACACCAACAATCATCAATAGAAACGCACAGGTTTAAAATTAGTTTTACATTAAAATTAATATTGTTCACAATATATTGTCCATTTCTTTTCTTAATTTGTTTGTTTTCTCATCAAATTTTGGTCGGACTTCCCTTTTATTAATATTGCTCAGTGGATTTGAGAATAGAAAAAGAGACGAAAGAAGAGAAATATACTCAAAATTGTTGTTTAGATTAAGGTAAAAGAATAAAAAATATAAAATACTAAGTATTAATAAAAAGAAAATAATATTTTTCTTTCCTTTTTAAACTCTTGTTAAAATAAACAAAACATTAGTTTATAATTATTTTTTAATAATAAAATATTTACATTCAGATTAGTCACTAAAGATAAATATTTAATTAAAAATAAAACTTTTAAGAACAATTATATACTAGATATATGAAAAATCATATACTAGATATATAAAATAATTGGAACATCAAAATATCTGAATTCTTACCGATAAAAATGTAACAGATTCCCATACTTATTTTCTAAATAGTTTAAAATGAGTACCATTCTCACATTAGGCATCCATCAATCAAATCTATTGTAGTAATTATAAGATGTACCCTAAGATACAGGGACTCGACCTGGTATTTTCAGGATCGATTTTCCAACATTGAAATATGAAATGACACATTTTGGAATTTTCACATTTATAATGAAATGGCACCTTTTGAGCTTAGCTCTTGCTAAAATATCACTAATCCATTGCTTTTCATCGATAACTCAGAAGCTAAATGATATTGATATGAGGTTCTGCTACAAAAAAGCACCGCACTTCTCAATCTTATCTCAATGTCCTTCTGTGAGTACCCGTCTCTCTTCCTCCTCCAACCTTGCCAGCCATTTGAATCCAAGCTCACACCCAGCTTTTGCAGCTATTTCAAACTTTTCTCTTGCCATCTCTACCGGGTCAATTGCAACACTTCCCTTACTCTTCCCTCGTCTATGAGCTGCTGCACCTCTCTTCTTACTGAACTTTGTTAACGATTCTGGAACCTCAACACCTGAGGCACAATACAGGATAATCAAAAGTTGTGCGCAATAACCACCACATCCAACCAGAAGTATCTTCCTTTGCACGGAACAAGGAATACTCAAAGGAAATCAGTCAATTATTTCAGGCACCATCAATCTTATCCCGGAATTTGACATTACTTGCTTGGATAACAACAACCTATGTTTTCTCCTTACTCATAAAAACTGCTTTTCCTCTACATTCATTTATATGGACATTCTACATGTTCTGCGGGTGCCTTATATTATGGACTCAACACTCATTCCATGTTTGGTGGAGATAATGAACAAAGATGAATAATATGGGAATTAAATCTAGTTTGGAAGAGATGATAGATACAGAATGGAAGTTGGGCAAAGATTAAAAAACAAGTAAAAAATTAGTGTTGCTGTATAAAGTAAAGGATATAATGGAAATTATATTATCCAAACGTACAATTATTTCTAGTGTCAATCAACAGAACAGACGTCACGTCCATTTTCCCAACCATTCATACCACAGAATCAGACGTCCACAGTGTTGGATAGATACTCTCCTCCCTAGGCTTGGTGTTCTCCAACCACAGCAGGTGATAAGGTTAGGAGACTCATAAGTACATGGATAGGGAGTATTTTAAATAGTTTAAAAACACTAGATGAGAAATGTATGCGCGCATCCACTTTATTTTTACTTATAATTTTTTTTATTAAACTATAAAATAATTTAGTTATTGAAATAAAAAGAATATTAATAAATTATAAAGTAAATTTCCCAAAAAGATAACTATAAAAATAAATAATTTTTATAATTTTATTATAGAGAATTCTTTTATTGTGTAAATGGTTGTTTTATTATAAATAATTATTTGAATTAAATAAAGTAGTAACTAGAAAAGAAAATCTGAAAAAAAAATTGTGTACACCAAAAAAAAGAATCCCCTTTGTTAATGGTATATAGATAATTTTATTATAGGTTATTTTATTTTATTGTATAAATGATTTTTTTATTATGAGTAATTACTTAAATTCAAAAAAGTAATGACTACAAAGATAAAACTGGAAAAAATTTACACTAAAATGAGGAATACCTTTATTAATGGTATAGATAAAATACTTGTAAAGTGGAGTACTATTTTGATTGTAAATTTTAGAAATTAAAAATTTACTTTTTTTATTTGTTAAAATATGTATAAATAACAATTTCTTAATTGGACTATTAATTCCAACAAAGTAAAGGGTGTCAACATTGAACGGCAGAGAAGCAACCATTATTAGCCCAAATCAGTCCACTCAAATTTCTGTCAAGCAAGGAAGTGAAAGACAAAGAAAGATCAAGAAGAAGCCAGGCAAGTAAATGAAGCATGAATAACGACTCAATAATGGGAATAATTTTGAATTTTAAAATTTAAATTTTCCCTTTGTCTAGTTTAAATTTCGTCCATACTTAAAAGTATTTAGATTCTACATTTACATTTCATGTTAGACACATTAAAATGTCATTAAGAGATGGTTGTAAGCTTAAATAGCCACCTCTTATTTTTGTAAGAGAAACTTTGACTATATTGAATGAAGTGAGATCTTTAGAACATTTCTAGAATTCTTTGGAGGGAGAGAGTTCTATTCTTGCTTAATTAGTTTTTATTTATTTTTTAACTAAATATTATGTCATCTAGTAAATAACCTTTAATCTCAACCATTGAATGAGCCTATAAATATCTAACAGCACTAATTCCCTGAGCCATGGTGGGATATTTATTTTACTCGTCCACGCCAGAATCCTCCAAGATCTAAAATTGAATGTTTAGATGTTGGGAAGTAGAAATGAACAAAGTAGATAAGAAATAGCGTAATGAATTCCATTTTTTTAAAGATTATTTTCTATATGAATTCTCTACCTTCCTTTCTTCGTCCTTCATTCTACCAAACAAGTAGTTGAGTATGAGATCAATTGGCAATGGCATGTTGTTCTTCTAAACATGTATCCACTCACATATCAGTACTAGTATTCAATGTACAAAAAGAAATTTAGCCTCTAAGGTAGACATTATCATTAGTAGAGCTAAAAGGGCCTACAATTGCCAATGATGTACTTACTATGACCATAAAGTCGCCCGTAACGATGATATACCACATAATTGGGTGAACGGAAGTAGAGAGTAACATAGAATGACAAAGCTTACCCTTAAGAAGAAGAGATCCACATGCTATAGCTGCCCCAGCATGGCCCTACATGAATAAAACCAGAAACCTAAGCAAACTCTTGAAACAAGCAAGTAAACATTTATCATGTTTACACGTGCATATAGCACAGACAATAAACCTCTATTTGGGTTAAACTCTTGTAGATTAATAGGGCCAAACAATTTTCAAGCACATATTCAGGTGCAATTTTTCTCTTACAATAATAAAACTTTTAAAGTGAAACATTAAGTGCTAAAATTGGCTAAACGAGGATGTATTGTCATTATAGATCATTCTGAAGTAATTAAATAAAGTCATTAGCTAGGTAAAGCCTGATCATGAGAAATATATACATGTACAGCTATGCATTCATACAGCGCCCAAGCATTTCCAACTAGATGGAGTTGGCTACGTGGATTAAACAATGCCACAAAGGTGTCATATGTCATGTCTACAGACAAATTATTGACTATAAATTTGATTTGACCATAGTTTTTCTCAGTCTCCAACTTCTAAAGATTTGGCTACTCTTAATCTACTGTCCGTATTTGGGTTTTATAAGTAGTCACGTGCCCAAATCACATTGGTCATCTTTTCTATAACAGGAGCTATGCCAGCTTCTTCCCTAATGCATCCATTCCAAATCGTATTATGTCTAGTATGTCCAGCGCCTTGATGCACAGATACGTTTAAAATACATATCAATAGTGTCAAAATGTGTCATATATGATACTTGTTTCGTCAGTGCATTTTAGTCCAGCAACTACCAACTGCAACATTCTCATCTTTGCTACATTGACCATTGAGTAGAGCGGAAGGTTGTGTCTGGCTCTTCACCGGCATAGCTGTTGCTGAGTTGATCGGGGTAGATTTTTCATTTAGGTCTAATCAATGGCATCATTTTGTTGTGGATAGGGAAAGTGTTGTTACCCAATCCACAACAAAATCTGAATATAAATTTATGGCTTTGGCCACCTATGAACTTGTGTAGATTAAGCAACTACTACTGTAGTTGAAATTTTGTGAAGTTGAGCAAATGAAACTATGTCGTGGTAATCAGATCATCTTTTATATTGTCTTCAATCCGATGCTTACAAAACCAAACACAGACTAATTGTCATTTTGTTAGTGAGAAGTTGTTGTCCAAGGAACTTAGTATTGGATTCACCAAAACAATAATAACCAATGTGAAAACATTCTAACTAAGTCTTCAAGACGACGATGAATTTAGTTTATATTTCTAAGCTTAACCATACTAGTGGAGATCTCACACCGTCTAGAAATATGACCAAATAATCTAGACCAATGAATAATGTTATGTAAGATGCAAAATTTACCTTACAAAACCAGTTTGTGAAGTTTCGTTAGACTTTATCTTTTAAGATAGTATAAAAGTTTATCCTAGTAAAATTTGTTAGATTTATCATTTTAACCACTATTGGGTCCCCCACTATTTCACACTCGAGATGTCCATTTCAGTGTAAGAGGGTGTGTTAAATTAGAGATATGGTTAAATAATATTTAAGTGGGTGCAAACCTCATTTAATAAGAAGCTTGTGATATTGAATTAGGTTTAAAGTCTATATCCTAAGACATACAATTTACATACATGCTCAAGCTCGAGAGAAGATGTTGAAATAGGTGTTATTATTTTGTTGTACAGCTTTTATAAAAGGTGTTTTTGGGTGTACTTAGTTTCTAAGGAACATAGGTTGTAGCCTTCTTCCTCTTTGAGATCTTTCTTTATATATATACATATACTTCAGCTGAGATGAAAGTCACTGATTTTTGGTCATCTCTAAATTCAAGTGTGTGAACCAAATTAACCATAACAGCATATATGATCAAATGATATCTGAGTTCCAATATATGTTGAACTCAAAGTCTAATTGACCAGACAGATGAGAAAATAGCATAAACAAATCAACAGTGAATAAAAATATAGAACCAGTTGCAAGCATTTTGTCGAAAACCAGTGGCTTAAATTTGATTAATTGGTATATAGTGCTTCTTATCACCTTCTCAGACGCTCTGTGGAAACACCACAATGCAGAAGCAATATCTTTCTTGACACAGTCGCCTGTCAAATATACAGCACCCAAAAGGTATAGAGCACCTGGATGCAACTAGAACATAGCACAGTCCAACTAAGGTTTAGATGAACATTATTAAATCATGGTAAGAAGACACCTTCCATAAAGTCACGTACCTGGTCCACAGCTTTCTCCAAATAATTAAATGCTTGTTGATCAGAGTGGACATAATCATTCTGTCTCCAAAATTATTTTTTTGAGAAAACATTTTAGTAAAAAAAAAAAAAAAAATAGGGTTCTCTGGATCTTCATGTTTCCAATGTATCGAATAATGTAAATATGAAAAAAAAAACTTAGGATTGAAGAAGATTACATGGTAGAAATTTCCAATCATACTTCGTAAAAATCTAATAGATCATGCAAAACAAACTATGCATACATACTCTGTATATACATACATACATACATACATACACACATAATATATATATATATATATATATATATATATATATATATATATATAAAAGATGAGAAAATATAGTTATGTATAAAAAATCATAAAACATTAATATATAATTTCACTTCTGTATATCCAAATTGAGAAATATTTCTTGAATATTATTGAAAACAAACAGGAATAGTATAAATCACATTCCTTTCTAGAAATTATCCAGAAAGAGGACAATTTCTATTTTTGGTTCATTAAGGGTTTTATCTCATATTATACACGGTTTTGTCTTATGTATCAAGATCAGATCAATAAATTAAAGAAGTGGTGCTCTATAATCAGGCAGAAAAGAAACAAGAAACTAATAGTAATTCACCATTATGATTACATTATATTGCTGTCAGGCCATTTTTTCTGCACTTTAGCCTATCATCACTCTCCCCAAGCCAATATATCTCATTTATTAACCACAAAAAACAAAATTCAAAATTCAAATCTGAACTCTGCAAATAGTATTGATAGTCGTTAAGTGAGTCAAGAAAGAATCAACAAATGGTTATAATCATAAACTCAAAGTTAGCAAAGCTTGCAACATATATACTTTATCAATTTCATCACAATATAAAGGTTAAGAGTGCCCTCACCTCAACTCTTAAATGACAACCCAATGCATACTGTGCATCAGGATCACCCATTTCTGCTGCTTCTACCAACAATGCAGCACCTCTGTTTGCATGGGCAAAGGGAAAATTTGATCATGAATTCATGGTAGATAGAACTGGAAATATATTTTTATTTGACTTCAATAAAACAATCAAACAAAACAACTCAAAATAGTCATCACTGATCAGTGGATAGGTCCACTACACAGTCAACAGAAACTGTTTAAAAAATTATTAAAAAACACATTAGATAATAAAACTTCAAAAGTGACACAGGACATTCAGCATTGATGACAAAAAGGAAAAAATTAAAAGAGAATTTCTTAAAATCTGTTTCGTTATACTATGCAAAATGAGCTTTATAATGAATTAAGGCATTCCTTTCCAACTCTAATGTTTACTTGGCCTTTGTGGATAGTTACTCAGCTAGGTTCACATTGGAAAGTAGCCTGACTTGAACAATTTTCTAGAGAATCATAGGCTCCGTGCTTATTAATTTAAAATAAGTAGTAGAAATAGAATAGTGGCATAGGAATTCTGCACTTAATGGAGTACATCAAGAGCAGGAAGAGAAAAGACACATACACAGCTTTATTAGCTCCTGGAACATGGTACTTCATATGCAATCTGGACAACCAATACCTAGCATGGGTATTGGTGTTATCAGCTTCCAAAGCAAGCTCAAAATTCTCCTTAGCTGTCTAACATTGTACCTCAAATAAGTAACTTATTTGTTTCTCTTGTATGAAATCTCAAATAAAGAAGCAAATAGCTACAGGTTGATAAAGCACTCATTACCCTGAGAAGAGGAATGAGGCGCTTATCATTGAGCTCGCAATAATCTATCACTCTATCAACCTCCTTCAAAGCATTCCAGCCTTTAGCAATGAATTCCAATGCTTTCTTATTCCTGCTATGCAATGCTCTCTGAAAAATTTCAAAACCCATGAGATAAGCATAGATTTTGAAACAGGACATTAGTACAGTAAAACACAATAATATGCCTGTTGATTGAATTGGAAAGGAGAAACGGTGGATGATTTTTGAATGAATCTAGCCAATAATGCCCTTGGCAGCATCTTCTCTCTCAAAAACAATGAAACTGTCAACTGGGCTTTGAATGGAACAGGCTCCTTCTGTCCCACAACTTACAAACTGCATAGACATAAACATGTTCACATGAGTCATGTTTTCCATAAATAGGTTAAACAAATAGAAATAAAGGGCCTTACATTGAAATTATAAAACACATTCATTAGTCAAATTACATTTTACACCCTATTGACAACACAAGTAGCATTTTACTTTATATGCATTACTAGGTCTAACACAAGGTGCAAAGTTCACACCTTTGATAATTAATACCCTTCTTTGGTTTTGTTTGATCAAAGTATCAACACTGCCCATGCTCAAATCTAAATCACGTCATAATAGCAGCCACCATTTTTACAAAGAAAAGAACATTACACAACAATATATATCCTTTTCATGGGTTGTGTAACATCCCAATTCCAGGAGTCACTCAAAAGCATCAAAATCTAAAATTTTTTCTAAGACAAAGTTGAAAATTTCGAAAGAATTTAATTTATTACAACTTTAAAACTCCAATATTCATACACCAAAATAGATTAAAACGTCAAATTAAACTTATAAAGAAATTCCTTTCATACAACTCAAAGGAATCTTTAATCTCCTCAAAGCACATCCCCTCTCGCATCATATATTCCAATCCATCGGCTTCAACATTCCTATATGCTCCCGTACAACACACACACATCATACGATCATCGCATCAAACACACAGAAAACATGGGCGAGCTAATGAATCAATTGCAATAATAATGGTAATAACATCATCAAATATAACAATAACCCATTCACTTTACTTTCATCTCAATGATCGCATATCATCCATCATCAGATCACACAGACGTCACTCAATGTATAAAGTCACACAGACTACAATCACAAAGACTAATGTCAGAGGTCTATTGTCACACAGACTAAGATCACATAGACCAACATCCCTACAAGGTGGTTGAGTAGTCCGACACACATAGTTAAGGACTTGTTCCTCTTAAAGAGCCAACAACTTTCCTCTCGTTAACGGTCACACAGACTAGAGAGTACGGTACTCAAACCTACTCTTATTGTCTCACACAGTCTGAAGAGTGCTCCTTCCCAACACACAGGAAAAATAGAGACCCTGATATTAAGGGAAACTCATCCTATACCACTTCCTATTCTTGAATACATCAAGAATAGCTCTCAATTTATTTCATCTCTCACTATCTACAATTTAACATAGCCAAATCACTTTTATTGACTAAACTATAAGGTTTAGTATCACATCAACCAAACATTCATATAACCGTGTAACTACATCAATAATAATAATATAACATTCTCAACACACCTTTACCGTCAAAGCTACAACATAAACACAACCACACAGTCACAGCCTTTCACAGTGTATAATAAACCTCCAATTTCCATCATCCGAGTGTTTCCCAATTTTAAACCATTTTTCCACAAGCCCCAGGTTCAATTTATATTACAATTATTCCATTATAATACACAGGCCGCCACTTATAATATCATAAGCTGCCATAACCAATTATGTTTATAAAAACCTGACACCATCATTTATGATTTCAACATTATAACTCGAAGGACCCCACTTTTAATACCATAAACCACCCTAAACAAACTTCATCTATAGAATCCCGAAACCATTCTTTATGATTCCAACATCCAGAGAAAAAAAAAACTATACTCTCCTAATTGAAACCATTCTACACCACACATAATTAACTAATAAAATAATTCATTACAGTACCCAAATCATTCACGCACTTAAAAAAAACAAGCCTATATGACTAATTTTGTTTCAAATTAGATTTCTTTTCTTACTCCAATTCTTACAACTTTCTCCTTACGCTCACAGGCCCATATCATTACTTAAAATTATATATTCATGCATTAATTATGCCTAAACATTAACTAACGTTAACTAACTTTATCTAGCATATAAACTAATCTTTAACATATTATACCATTATAATTCTAATCCATAAAATTAGCATCCTACATGTAATAACAGGGAATTTCACTTGGTAATATACACCACTCAAAATAAACAACCATTTCCATAATTTTATTATTACCGTTCATTGTTTTAACATCTGCACACCTTGAAAGTAACCTAGATACAAGCAACATACTCAACTACCATGAACCAATTCACCCTAATATCAGATTAAAAGCCTTAAACACCTCAAATCAAACCCACGTGACCGAACAAATTTAGAATTGATCTTAACAGCAGTTAACTATCTCACCATAAACTTTCATTCTCTTATTAAATAGTTCAAACAAATTAACAAATAGGTTTAATCTCATTACCCCAATATGATACATTCATGCATCAGTATTTAACATTCCTACACATTAACTTAGTCCCTAAAACCACATGCTTATGACCATATTACAGAAACATCTCTGCATCTTTATTTCCTAAATAAGCCTTGCAACTACACCATTTGCACTACTTAGTTACATTCAAACTTTTCATCACAGCAGCTAAGAGTAAAACCAAATTCAATAATCACTAGCCATCATACAATATTCTAAACTCAAAAGATATAAATTTTAACTTTATTTCAACAAACTCAAACTAGATTCCCTTCATCAATTAATAGCGCCTAGCTCTCAATTAGTTCAAATACTACATCCAGACAAATTCCAAATGCCAAACCATTATAAACTATCCCAACCTAGTTTTACTTAACAAACATAGATATTGCAAAATATAGACAAGCTTTCAATAACTCTTTAAGACTTGGATTCTGCCACACAATTATAGGTGCATAGATTACTATCTTTAATTCATTTCACGCTCCAGACCGAATAATATCCTTAATTTAACACTTATATCATCATTCTTTCCACCCTTATTCCAATTTCAGAATTCATCATTAATTTCAAGCAATACCCAATTCCCAATTCAACCCAACCACCTTTCATCCTTCTTCATTGAAACCAGCCATATCATTTAATATACTACCGCACCCAATTGTTTAGTGGTTTATAACATTGAGAAGATTCCATGAGTTACCAACATACATTACCATTTTAATCACAACCTATGCAACATTCCCAATCCCACAAGATAATACTAATTCAAATATAGTATTCATTCTTACAGTCATAACAGGGTATTCACTATTTCTAATTCATACTAGAATATATGTGAATTCCTATTTTACCATAACTCTGTACACAATTTTCCAGATTATGATAGAATAACTCAAAGTTAACATCAAATGCCTCCAAACAGAAATTCCTACAACCCTCATCCCATGTAATTCACGTCATTAAGTTTCCAGAAAAAAAAAACCCAATTTGACGAAATAAAAACCCCAAATCAAGAATACCAATTTCACAACCAATACAACTGACTCAACAAGAAGAGAATAGCTCCCCATACCTGGCCAATTGTTCCTTTCACTCAACAACCTGAAATGCTACACTCCTACGAACTCCAAACTCCACACTTCTCAGCTCTCTCTCAAACCCTCACTCTCAAACTTCATAGAATCGTTTGTTTTTGGTGTCTCTACCATTCTCCCATTCGCCCCTATTTATAGGTTCTTCGCACAACCCCAAAAGAAAGACTCTAACCCTAAAATTAACTCCATGAACCTCGGATTCTTCTTCTCCATTACTCACCTTGAAACCGTGCTTTTCCCTCTTTTAATTCTCCTTGTCCGTTATTCTTCAAGGCATAGGATTCCCTTCCTCTAGGGTTTCAAAAAACAAAGAAGAAAAGAGAAGGGAGAAGAGGGAAAACGAGATAACCAAAAGAGAGGAAATGAAACTCCCAAATCTGACCCTGTCTACCTTTCTTTGCTTATGGGGTTCGTAATTTTGGCCCAAAACAAAAGTCTGATGCAAAAAAATAAAAATGCAGCAAAACAAAAAAATAAAGAAAATAACAGTTTTGCTTCTAACTAGTTCCGAACACAAGCACACCAACAACATAGCACATTGCCACTAAGCTAAGCTCACTTTGCTGATATTATACTCATTTAATATCTATTTAACAATCAACAAGGTCTTACATTCCCCAACTTCAAAAATTTTCACCCTCGAAAATTGAGTTACCTACATAAGCATTCCAATATCCTAAATTCTCTTATCTCTCAATTAGAAACATTTCCCATCAAAACTTCTCCATGTTCAACCATCACATACCACAACAATAGCTACATTATAGTCATCCAAGAATCAATATTTGGCTAGCCGAAAGCAACAAAATAACTCAGAACATAACCCAACACACCTAACATTATAAACAGCCACAAAAAGAAAAAACCATTAACTCCGTTTTAGTCCAAACTGGTTTTTAATTCAAGGTTATACACATTTCTCTGTCATATACAATCTTGCATCAACAACCAAGGTTTACAAATGACAATAATCCACTCTAACAGGTGTAAACAATACTAGCCATACAATACAAATGAATCCAACACATCATCAAGTTATCTATACTATTAAACCCGTACTCATAAGCATTACTAATCATATTAACTCATTACTTCACAGTTCAAACAAACTTAATATTTATTTTTCAACGGCAGGCATCAATACAACAACGTCAATCAATGTGGACAGTAGCAACTCACAGTTCTAACCTACTTTCATCATTCAAACAAAGTTTAATCCATTCCAAATATATTTCTCAGTCAATTAAACTTACTTAACAACAACCCAAAGTCCAGAGAAGTCTGAATTTTCTTAACTGGGACCAGAACATTACTACACATCAGCAAGTGAGTTCATAACAATTTCAGGATTCCAAACAGCCAGTTTGTAGATACGAAATGCTCATAGTAACAACTTTTAAATCATTCAAACAGTTTTCCCAACCATCATGCCTAAACTATACCAAATTAAATGACAATCATGTCACAAACACAACATAACAGATACACATCTCTTTTATAATACCCATTACAGCTTAATAATTAAAATTGGCCAACAGGACTCTTTTATGCAAGACAAGTGATTCACATTGGATATGACCTCCCTTATGTCTATCAACTTTTATTCACTCAAATAACACAACATACTTGCGGATTCAAGTTCTAAAACAAAAATCTGGCAGAAATCATCATAACCAAACCATGAATTATGAATCAATCTAACCACATCAAGCATCCCAACTATTTATAACCAAATAAGTACCTGCTTTAATTTACCACTTATTTCACTCAAAACACATTGTAAAATTTACTAATCTTTACCATATAAAATCCAGCACCTTAATAACTAACTAGGAACACCATTTAATTCTCTACCTACACCAAATTCAAGCCTAAAATGTAACCATACAACAACACCAGGTTTTCTTCCTCTATATGCTAAAAAAAAATTGTCCCCACATCTATAGCTTTCACATGTAACAAAATTTCCTTTTAATGAACAACAACTCCACATCACCAAGGTTCGTTATATCATGCATTTCAAAAGGAAGAATTATGGCTAACGTGAATGCACTGAACAGACCAGTCACCTCCATAATCCAATCATAAAAATAATCCTCATGGTCCTACATCTTTCTCCAACATTATATCTTAAAACATAAAAATTCTAAGACTTTACTTTTCCTTTGCATCAACTTCTAAGGTGTTGAGGAACCAACAAACCATGAAAACAGCCAAGAGAGATGCAATACGTTAGTTTTTCCACCACCATACAATCCTCAAAATCAATTCCTAGCAGCTGGACAGTAGCATAGTTAAGCCATTTAACACCTAAGACAAAATCTGCACAACATTAATTCATCCTACAATCATAATTTACGTTTACACCATGGTCTTCTTCACTTTTTATGTTTGTCTATAAAAAAGAAAACTTTAGGATCTCATGTTGATAGCAACCTTTGAACCAACCACTAACCATACTCAAGGCAACAAGTGTTGCACGTTCCAGAGAAGTCTTTCTTCTCATGCACTTAATCTAATTTCATTCAGCTACTGCATATAAATTCTTTTTTCCTATCTAGAAACATCACTAACCCAACCTCTTACCATGCATCCACTTCCAAGAATTTACTCATTGTTTTAATGGTTGTAACACCCAAACTTTTTACTGTTGGAACAACCAACTACAAACATAAAACAACACATAAAACCCTGCACCATGATCTCATATTTATGTGAGTTCTCTAAGAAAATATTTCAAGACTTAGACCACTTAAATAACCAAGATTCTGCATCATAAAATGTATAACATGACATGCCTTCATTCTTTCATTTAATTAATGTATTGCTTCTACGTAGCAATTAAAAGATCTGGTCCATATGTGTCCCACGGTCCTACTTCTCTCCTTTTTATTTTTCTATACCTATCTAACAATCTACAACGAAACCAATGTGCACTTAAATTTTAAATAGCCAAAACAGCCCCCACAACACTAGTTTTACAGGTCACAACTCCACATCAAGACTTACTCATTACGTAAACAATTCCAATAAACTCACTCATATATCAACTTAAAACAAAACCCATTGACTACTGAAATAGAACCAATTGCATTCATAAACCAATCCAAGAAAGCCCTTCACGATCCTAAACTTCTTTCAAATCAGTTTTCAAAATATAAAAAAACAAAAAACTTTTATTCCTAACCTGTTATACAAATTTACACCTACATTGTATATATTAAACCTAGAAACTTAAAAAATCCAGAAACCAATGACAATGACGGCACAGTGACACAGAAATTAGACAACAAGATGCAAGTGACTCCGGATCACAAGAAGCACCAATGCCAACCAATTGACTGATGTGGCGCCACCAACATCAGAAATAATAGGTATTTAAACAGTAAACCCTAATGGGTGTATGAACTACTTTAATCGAATGACAGAAGTGTTACCTTGGCAATTTGACAAAGAGTTAGGTTGTGGCCATGGGGAGGCAGAACGCACGGGTGGGCGATGAACTTGACAGTCACGACGACCTTGCTGATCACTGCGAGCTTAGAGGTGGCGAGCTTGAATGCAAGACAAGCATCAATTGGCTATGGAACTGATGAGACCGTTTGGCGCGATAAGCACCACCAGAGTACGGGAACAAAGGGCATTTAGTTTGGAAATGAAAATTACACTAAAAAACTTTCTAACTACACCTCCACTATCATCATCAATATTTACTTTTCCCCAATCGTATTTATGCTCCGCGTTTTATATTTTTCACTGACTGTATATTGATGAAAAATGTTATATTATTATTCCCCAGAATTTACTAATGTTATATTATTGTTCCCCAAAATTTACTAATTATCTTATGAATGTGTTCCTTCAGGAGCAGGCAAGTTTTCAAAAAAACATTTTATTCCATTACTATAAAACTTACCTATAGAAAATATATGTGTATAATATAAAGGCTTAATACCTCTTTTGGTCCCTAGAAAGAGGGGGATTGTTTAAAGTGATCCTACCTTTTTTAAAAAGTTCAAAGTAGTCCTAACTTGTGAAAAATTGGGTCAAGTTAATCCTTTTTAGTTACGGCGTCAAAATTTTAACGGTAGAACTGCCTCGTTGGCCAAAACTTAATGAGTTGTCCATTTTTTGTGATTGCGTGGCACTGAAGTTAAATGACGTGTTCAGCGAGAGGGAGAGGAAGAGGGAGCGTGCGAGAGGACGGGGACTGGGAGGCTAACGAGCTCTTCGGCGAAGTGAAGAACCCATTCGGCAACTGTTGCGGAAAGATGATGGAGCTCGTCCTGAGTGGTGATACGTTGTGTGTAACCTCCAACGATGGCAGTGGAATGGATAGCAACCCAAATCTTGCAATTTGGGAGGGAAGGGGCTTCTTGCAGCGAAAACCACGGCAGCCAACAAGGACAAGACAAAGACAAGAAACGACCTATTTCTCGCTCATCTCGTGCAGGAATCCAGGTTTTTTTTTCCCCTTTTCCTTTTTCTCTATGTTATTTAAAGTCTTCTACTTTCTCTATTTTCAATTTTGAAACCTTCGTCACTCTATTTCTTCCCTCTTTGTTTGCTTTTGTTTTGCCTTAAAGCACTAAGGTTAGGGTTGATAGATGTGAAATTTTCTGATTCACCCACATGCAGTTTAACTATTATTAAGTATGAACATGCTTATGGAACATTTTATACAAAAGGTTTAAGCACCATATATGTATATACATTTAAAATATATATACTTTTGTGTTTGTCAGACCATGGATTTGTTGCTTTAGATGCTAGGTATTTGTCCTTTGTATGAGTGTATATGGTTTCATTTTTGAGTGAATAATCTATCCATTCTTGTTCACTCATACATACACATACATAATCTGCAACTTATTTTTGATTTTTAAGTTTCTGGGTTAGATTTATTTGAAGTGTTCTTAAAGTTTAATTTTTTGTACATTAAGTTATGTAAAGTTTGTTACCTTTTACTGTAACAGATCTGAAAGTCATACTTATTATGACATTTGATTAATTGAAAATGTAATTTTTTCATACTAAGTGGGTACCCATATGTGTTTTTATATATTTTTGTAACTCTTTTATGTGTTTGGAAATATAGTTTCCTGTGGGTCATATCCATAGACAGCTGAAACAAAGGGTCCAGGCCAATGGACGTGTTGGGGCCACTGCTGCAGTATACTTGGCCTCAATTCTTGAGTATCTGACTGCTGAGGTTCTTGAACTGGCATTTGATTTCGACGGCGGTGGCATCAATGACCGCCATGGCTGTGCGAGATTGAAGATGGAGGTTGGGTTTCCTGATTACACCTGTAATGCTCTTAAGGAGATTCTTCATGGCAGAGTTATCATAAAGCTTGGATCCATGGTCGGAAACCCCAACGACCTTGATGACCAACCACCTGGGGCTTCTCTCAGCATAGAAGGCCTTGTAATGGGCGTCGGGGGAAGCCAACTCTTCGTCAAGCACTACGCCCACATTCAGCCGATTTGGTTTTTGTAGGTTCTCGGTGGATGAGGCTCGATTTGGCCAACCCTTAGTGGTGGTCTGAGGTGTTGACGATGGCGATTTGTGGCTCAACGTTTCTAGAGATGAAGCTGATGTGACAAACAATTTGTATTTTTAAAATTCAAAATTGACACGTATTATTCCACGTATGAGAAAAATAGGACAACTCATTAAGTTTTGGCCAACGAGGCAGCTCTACCGTTAAAATTTTGACACCGTAACTGAAAAGGATTAACTTGACTCGATTTTTCACAAGTTGGGACCACTTTGAACTTTTCTAAAAAGGTAGGACCACTTTGAACAATCCCCCTCTTTCTAGGGACCAAAAGAGGTATTAGGCCTAATATAAACTATCCATTCTGTATTAAATTTCTCTCCTAGAGTACAGTGATTATATTTCAACATTTTGATTTTATATACATATGTGTGTGTGAAAAAAGACATATTTGACATTTTTATATTTTAAAAAGTAAATTAAAAGAGTGATTAAAAGAAATAAAGAATTGGTTGTGCTATGTTGAACATGCTTTTGTATTGGGTTTATTTCCTATTTATTGTGGTGTCATGTATAGTGGATTACACATTCTATCATTTCAGATGTGCCACCTATAATGACAACTAGATCGATTATTTAAGATGAGTTTTCTTAAATATAAAAAAAAATAACTCGAAAAACATAACATAGAAAAGGAAAAAGTAATGTGTACATTTTTGGTATTTCTCGAATTGTATCCCTAGTATTTACGAGGAACACATCCAACAACAAATTTCTTACATCATAATCAATAAAAAAAATGACAAGTGTAAAGAAAGAAAATCTTGACAATTTTCATAATTACAAAAGATTTTTATTTAGTCTCTAGATGATAAGTGTTTTTTTCTTTTACCATTATCGATTTTAGTATTGTTTCAGTTGAATTGGTCCGAGAGTCGGTCGTCCTTCCTTACTCTACTCTCTTTTGATCTTCAATCCTCTTCGAAAACGCGATCCACTCCAATGAATTGTTGACCTACAAAAGACACTCTGACGCTCAAGTCAAATATGTTTCATAAAGAGGTCTATATTTTATTGGGATCGTAAAAGATGATTGTACCTAACATCAGTTGTATTATTTATAGAGTTTGTGGCAGTCAAGTCCATTGATAAGTTATCAGTATATTTTTAGGGAATCAAACTCAATGATCAATAATTAATATTGTATATTTGTAATAATTAATACCGTATATTTGTAAAGCGTAAGGTAATCTAACCTATTAATACCTGATAATTTCCCATGAATGATCATTAACTCCGATCGGTATATTTCATATACATAAGCCCCCAAGCCCAAGCAAGCTCTTTTATTCGAAAGAGGTGCGTAGGGATTATTATGAGTTTTAAAAGAGGTCGCTCACGTTGTATTTAGGGAGTCTATCTTCGATGCTTTAAGTCTTCATAACTCTCTGTACCGAGCGGCGAACTCTAGGAGTTCTCTTTGGATCTGTTCCCTAGACTGAACAGAAAATGCTAAGAGTTCTCTTTGACACTTTTTCCTAAGAGATTTTCACTCCAAAAAATATGCTTTTAAATAAAATAAAGTAAACGCTTCAATATTTTATAATTTATTTTTATAATGAAAAGGCATTGGAACCTGACAAAGCTAAACTTGTTGAGTAGTTGACTGATAAGAGTTCTTTTTCGAACTTCCTGCGTTGAGCGAGGATTTCTGAAGCCCTTTTTCGGACTTCCCTCGAGCAGCTTGCGGCAGGAGTTATTTTTCTAACTTCCTGCGTTGAGCGGGGATTTCTGAAGTCATTTTTCTGACTTCCCCCGAGCGATCTTGAGGCAGGAGTCATTTTTCTGACTTCCTGCGTTGAGTGGGGATTTCTGAGGTCATTTTTTCTGACTTCTCCCCGAGCTTTCTGAGGTCATTTTTCTGACTTCTTGCGTTGAGCGGGGATTTCTGAAGTCATTTTTTCTGACTTCCCCCCGAGCGGTCTTGAGGCAGGAGTCATTTTTCTGACTTCCTGCGTTGAGTGGGGATTTCTGAGGTCATTTTTTCTGACTTCTCCCCGAGCGGTCTTGAGGCAGGAGTCAATTTTCTGACTTCCTGCGTTGAGCGGGAATTTCTGAGGTCATTTTTCTGACTTCCCCCCAAGCGGCTTGAGGTAGGAGTCATTTTTCTGACTTCCTGCATTGAGCGGGGATTTCTGAAGTCATTTTTTTGATTTCCCCCGAGCGGCCATTATAACCTGACACAGTTGAAGGTAGGTCTGAATCTTTCTGCACATGATATCTTATAATTTAAAATTAAGAGTTGGTAGAACTTGACCAAGTTGAGGTCTGAACCTTCTTGCACATAATATTTTATATTTTATAATTTAAAACTAAGAGTGGGTAGAACCTGACAAAGTTGAACACATTTCTGAACCATCATGTGCATAATATTTTATAATTTATAATTTAAAATTAAGAGTTGGTAGAACCTGACAAGGTTGAATGCATTTCTGAACCATCCTATGTATAATATTTTATAATTTATAATTTAAAATTAAGAGTTGGTAGAACCTGACCAGGTTGAACGCATCTATTAACTATCCTGTGCATAATATTTTATAATTTAAAATTAAGAGTTGGTAGAACCTGACAAGGTTGAACGCAGCTCTCAACCATCCTGTGCATAATATTTTATATTTTAAAATTAAGAGTGGGTGTTGAACACATTTATGAACCATCCTGTGCATAATATTTTATAATTTATAATTTAAAAGTAAGAGTCGGTAGAACCTGACAAGATTGAACGCATTTCTGAACCATCCTATGCATAATATTTTATAATTTAAAACTAAGAGTTGGGACAAGGTTTAACGCATCTCTGAATCGTGCTGTGCATCATATTTTATAATTTAAAATTAAGAGTGGGTAGAACCTGACCAAGTTGAAAGCATTTTTGAACCATTCTGTGGATAATATTTTATAATTTATAATTTAAAATTAAGAGTCAAGGTTGAACGCATTTCTGAACTATCCTGTGCATAATATTTTATAATTTATAATTTAAAATTAAGAGTTGGTAGAACCTGTCAAGGTTGAACGCAGCTCTGAACCTTTTTGGAAAGGATATTTTTACTTACAAAAATATGAGTTAAACAAAATAGTGGAACCTAACAAGGTTGAACATAAGACTGAACCTTTCTGTAAAGGATATTTTTACTCAAAAATATGAGTTAAATAAAATAAATGCTTTAATATATTATAATTTATAAATTATAATAAAAAATGAAACCTGACAAGCTTGAACGGAAGACTGAACCTTCTTGTGGAGAATATTTTTACTCACAAAAATATGAGTTAAACAAAATAAAAATTATAAATTATAATAAAAAGTATTGTAACCTCACAAGGTTGGATGTAGGGCTGAACGTTCCTGAAAGTTCTCAAAACAAAAGACATGCCTTTAGAAATTATTATGGAATTTTGTACTCTTGTTGCAAAACCTGGTATTGATCCGAAGTAGCAATGTCGAGGCCGAGCGCACGTCTACACGTCTGGTTCCTCGTGGTTTCATGGGGATGTCGTTTGACCCCACGGTGGGCGCCAAAATGTTTCGGTTGAATTGGTCCGAGAGTGGGTCGTCCTTCCTTGCTCTGCTCTCTTTTGCTCAAGTCAGATATGTTTCATAAAGAAGTCTATATTTTATTGGGATCGTAAAAGATGATTGTACCTGACATCAGTTGTAGTATTTATAAAGTTTGTGGCAGTCAAGTCCATTGATTAGTTATCAGTATATTTTTAGGGAATCAAACCCAATAATCAATAATTAATATCGTATATTTGTAAAGTGTAAGGTAATCTGACCTATTAATACCTGATAATTGCCCATGAATGTCCATTAACTCCGATCGGTATATTTCATATAATACATGTATAAATGTCTGATAATCGACAAAATGTAGTAGGAAAAAGTCTTAATAGATTTAATAGACCGTGTTGATTATTTTTTCTCACAAAATAACAATTTAATTTGATATATTTTGTTCATTCATGGAAAATAAGATTTGTTACAATATGTATGTAATATATGTTGATTGTTACAATATGTATGTAATATATGTTGGTTGTCACAATATGTATGTAATATATGTTGGTTGTCACAATATAGGAATGCAAGTGTCTTGAAAGAGATTTCGAGATCTTGTAAAAGAAAAGTTAACCATTGAATTTCACATGTCATTGATCTATATTTAGCTTCACAAAAACTTCTTGATACGATGTTTTGTTTCTTAGACTTCTAAAATAGTAAGAAAGAGTCAAGATATACACCATAACATGTGATTGATATTCTAATATATATATATATATATATATATATATATATATATATATATATATATATATATATATATATATATAGATAGATATAGACATGAAGCCTAATCATTACTTTAACTGAAGAGAACAATTTGAAGGAAAATACAAACCGAGACATTCTTCACACTTCGTAGAATTCTCAAGGTTGCATAATAATGAGTAAAGGTTAGATACAGGCATCCAATGAGATGTCTATAAGCTAGAACATCATGGAAAAATTTCCTGTAGTAGATGAAATTTTCTTGGCATTATCGATAGGAGTGGACGTTGGTCTACAACCTAAAAGACATGCTTCAGCCAACAATTCTAACGCATGTTTCCTCTAATTTATCCATATTCCTTTCTTCAATCTTGTTATCTTAAAAAACATTCTCAGTATTTCTCTCTTCTCTTTACAGTGCAATATTGTACTCATTAAGTTTTGGTAGAAATAGCAATTGAGCTTGGACTTTATATTGCTCTGACGTTAGTCAAGGAGTGACAATATCTATGCTTTGTCAAAATGGCTAAACCCATGCAAATTCATGGTAGTCATCTTTACTTTTATTTGTGTTAGGAAATTCAAATGCCAATTTAAGTTTAAATATATAAGAAAGTTCAAAATTATATAAATAAATAAAGATTCATAAATTTATTGTATTAAAATGTTAAATTAGATATAATATCAATCTTTAATGTACATTAAAATATGTTTGATTGTTAATGTATCTTATAAATTCTCTCTAAAGACTCATATTGAAAACAATTAAAAGAAAAAGGTTCATACGTGAAAAAATCTTCCTAATAAACTAAGGAATTAAGATAATAACATGTGTTTTCTTTCTTTTTTTTAAAAACGATATTATTATTGTACGAGGAATAAGATTTTTAAAATATTTTTTTATAAATATTTTCGGACAAATTTTAAATTATGTATACACTTTAATATCTTGAGATTTTTTAAAATTTGAGAGATAAAAAATATCTAGCATTACTTCAAGCATCTCTTTCAATTCCTGCATTTCTATTCCCTTAAGCATTTTCTTTCATTTCTTTCCTTCACTTCTATGTTTACTTCTCTTTAGTATGTATCAAATCTGTTTTCAAGCCTCATTACATTTTGTCAAATATGGTTAACAATTACGGCTCCCGAAGACATAGGTATTCAAACTGCCATAACTGCTTCATATTTTAAGGAATATAATCAAGATGGTAAAAGAATTAACATCAGCATTCAGAGAGATTCTATGAAGTGGAGGGCTAATTGACCTTTTGGAAAATACAATCACTTCTAATGATCGGTAGTAACATTAAAGGGGTAGGTTCAACAATCATCTGTTCAGGAAATTTGGTATTTGAAGCCTTTATTACATATGTATCTATACATTTCAAGGAGATAATGATCAAGGTTTTCTAGATTCACACTTACAAAGGCTTTTGACATTTTTTTAAAGCATATGTTGTCGTCCTCTACTACCACGAATCAGGAAAATTGATCATGTTGAATTGCTTTTCCAGTAAGACCATTGAATGACCTGTCACAATGCAAACTAACATCTGTTAGAGAACATCAGACATTGAATGTCCTAGATGAGAAAATTTAATTCTATAAATGTCAAATAGTTGAAAACATTCCTGTCCCGGACAATACAAATGAGTAAAAAGAATCACTCATTTATATCAGTTTTTAAATTTATCAGAGATTAATGACAGCTATTGGCATCGCTTTGCTTTGCTTTTCTTTTACTGTAAATTTTAGCTTTGAGTAGACTATGAAATGAAATGTTATTTGAATGAGACAAGAACAAAGTCCATAGTGCACCACCTTTCAGATGTGTCCAACTACCTCTTGTGTTATATGACCTTATCAACAAATAAACGAAAATGAATAAACTAATGAGAAAACGAGAAAAGAATAACACATACCTAATGGAAATTTTTTTCTCTCAATTCTTGTATTTCATGGTTGCTTTTTCAAAACCAATGGTTGGAAATTGTTTTGCATACTCCTCAACATCATGTCGGAGTTTTGCTATCTCTGATTGAATGGTAGAAGATGACTGAATAGTGGCCACGAAGTCCTTCAGTTTTGTTCCTGATTAGAATAGTTCAACAGCAACCACTTATTAGCTTAGTATACACCTAACAAGGCGACAGAATGAGCTTAAAAACATTTATTTCATTCCAGATAAAGAAACAAAAGCAAATTAAGGAAGCATAATGAAGGTCTAAAAACCTTGGCTCTCTGCTTTAACCTTCAAAGCCAACTTTACAGCTGCATCAAAAAACTCTGCTACCTTAACAAAATCCTCCTCAACAAATCCTCTAGAAGTAAGAGCAGGGGTTCCTGAATTCCACAAAAGAGATAATTTCAGTGACTTAAGAAATGAAAATTGTAATACAGACAACAAAGAGCCTGTACCCATCCTGATGCCACCAGGAACCATAGCAGACACATCTCCAGGAACAGTGTTTTTATTAGCTGCAATATGAACTGCTTCCAACACCTTCTCAACTCTGGAGCCATCGATACCCTGCACATTTTTAAAAAAATTGTTTATTTTACTGACCCCTAAGATTGAAATAAATTACTCCTTAGTTTACCAAATTTCTCCATAATGAAACCACAAATGTGAGAAGCATATTCATAACTGAGGTCAGTTTTATGACTATTGCACAAAGAACGAGCACTTGAAGTGATGATTTCTCGTTCAGAGTCAATGAAGCTTACATGAAATGCCAAAGCAGATTCCCATTACCTTAGTTTTCAGATTCACTAAAACTAGATGATTATCAGTTCCACCAGAAACAAGGTCATAGCCCCTCTCACTCAGAGCCTGAAACACATTAGGTTAATTTGTTGGATACGAAAAGGCAAGTTGTAACCACTTTACGGATTAAGATCCAAAATAATAAAGAAATGGAGGATCTCTTTTATGAGGTACTTGTGCAAATTTTGAGCTGTTGCTGAGAACTTGCTCTTGATATGCTCTATATTCTGGAGTTGTAGCCTGCATTCACAACCACAAAGAGAAAGAGATATACATTATCATTAGATAAAGCTACAAACTAAGGTCAATTTTATGACTTATTCACCCCATCCATTTGCCATATCTTGTAGTTTCTATTGATTGCACAAAGTAATGAGAAAAATCTTACTACAAAAAAAAAATCATTGATAACTGTAAGTGGATACAAAAATATGAAGAAAAACAGACAGTGACACAGCCCTTCCATCTCAGTCTGTCACTATACTGGTAAGAGTAAAAATGCGATGTTCTCCGCTTATTTACCTGCTTCAATGCAACAGCTAAACCAGTAATAGTGTGGTTGTGAGGGCCACCTTGTAGTCCAGGGAAAACAGCTTGGTTGATTTTGTCCTCATAGTCGTAGAGAACCTTCAGATTAAAAGAAGAACTACTGTTATGAATTTACATCAGTTCAAGTTGGAAACAACACAAACTATCCTATAGATGGAATTGAAATTTAAGAGTATGGAAATCAAAATAAAAGAATGCCAAATTAAATTTGCCTAGGAATTTACCTCTTTTCCTTGTTTGTTAGTTTCTTTAACTCCTTTCCTGAAGAATATCATGGCTCCTCGTGGTCCCCGAAGTGACTTGTGAGTTGTGGTAGTAACTATATCTGCATAATCAAAAGGTGATTGGATAACACCAGCTGCAACCAATCCACTGATATGTGCCATATCTGCCAATAAGATAGCTTTCTGTTTATCGCAAACCTGTAACATGTTTCAGGAATTTAACCTTGGGACTTCCATACAATCTTTCCAAGTAAAAGGTAAAAATAAAAAAATGATATCATACAATCTATTTATAAAATCATTAGTACTGAAAATTATGTATGCATGTTACCTTCCGTACACGTGCGTAATCATACAGACGTGCATAAGCACTGGCTCCAGCAACAATTAATTTTGGCCTGAAGAGTGTAGCCGTTTTCTCCAACTGAATTCAAGATTTTTACGTAACAAAATCATTCAGATGGCATAAAAGTTGACACGAATATATCTATGAAATGTGGCCAACGGTACCCCTACCATGACAAAATATACCCTGCAATGATACCTGGTCATAGTCGATGTATCCTGTACTTTCGTCTAGTCTATATGGCATTGTCTCAAAAAATATGGAGACTGCAGATATCTTTTTGGTATCAGTCTGCATAGTAGTAGCAGCAATATTAGATTAAAAAAACGGAAGACACTAAATGAATTTGGATTTGAGAGAACTTCTAGCATGAATTTAGAAAATAATTAAGAGAGCTTATCTGGAAAACGTAAATAATATAAATTGATTGTTATACTAAAGGTTGCCACAAATTAACAGTTTACGCAATGACTCATAAAAATATAAATAGTCAAATATTTTAAAAAAGTAATGGTTTAAAAAAGAAAAAGAAAATAATGTTATACAGGTATGGCTAGTTAATAAATTATGATGAAAAGCATTGTGGAGGTTCAAACTTCAAAGGACCTGATATCCATGAGAAAGATGGCCACCATGAGGAAGATCGAGTGCCATGATTCTTTCATGGGGTTTTAGCAATGCAGTGTAAACATGAAAATTTGCGGGAGACCCAGACAGAGGCTGCACGTTCACTGCAATTTAAATGGGTTCAGTGGCATCAGAAGACTTAAGCAAACACCTAATACATTCAATGAATTTATTGAGTATCAAGAGAGCTCCTGGGTGATCATTTCAAAATTTAACCACCAAAGTCCATGTCAGACTGCAACCTCTAGAAACCTAGTTTGAATTCAACCTTAGCTTGTATAAAGCAGTTCAGAGTTCCGTAGAAAAAGTATGCCATGGCTCAAAAACAATAACAAGTCGCAACTCAGACACATTCCTTTGCATGCTAATAACCCGAAAAAAATGGTACGTTCTGCTAAGGCCCGAAATATAGACAACAGGGTATTTCTTTATTGTGCTGCTATGTTTTCGTCGTCTTTGTGTGTTTACCTCCCCATTTAGCGGGATCCAATCTAAACGCCTCAAGGGCACGATTCTGGCACAGTGTTTCAGCCATGTCAATATACCTGAAAAGGAAAGATCCACAAGTTTCCGAATTTGAATTCCGTATAGAATAAAGTCTCAATTGCCAACAACTACATATACATCATTGTGTTGATGGATGAGTTGTGAAGCCGGGTTTGATTCTTTTAAAGCAAGTAAAGATAAAATATATAATACTCTTGATAAGAAAATTAACTTTTAATCTTCTAAAAAAAATCCTATTTGTATATCGACAAGTCATTTCTCAGAGTGGCACCGGTCTCATGATCAAAGTTGTGAATTCGAGTAACGTGAATGAAGAAAACATGGTTAGAAACGGAAATCTCACTAATTAAAAAGTCAGTTCATTCAGATTGTTCAATAAAAATTAGTAATTATAAAAATTAGTCATTTGGGAAATTAATGATAATATATATCAATAATAAGATTGTAAAAGAAAAAAAAAATGTATAAAGAAAAATACTTTTTTATAGATTATACAAGTTAATTCAAATTTATCAGAAATCACAAAAGCTATGGATTATACTCAGTTTTACCGTTTAATTTTAATAAATTTTTTAATTAGAATGTAAGTTGTTTGCTAACTCTTCTCCAGTGCAATAAATATAAATTATTGATTTTGTCCTGAACTAAAATTTCTTGGTCTCCTCCCTAGTTAGTGACTTCACCTCAGAGGAGCCTGATTATGAAAATATGTAGAAGCAAGAGTTGAGAGACAGACATACTCATTTCCACCATAATATCTTGCACCAGGATACCCCTCACTGTATTTGTTGGTCATGACAGACCCAACCGCTTGCATGACAGACACAGAAGTGAAATTTTCTGAGGGTATCAGTTCCAGCCCCTTCACAGTTCACCCAGAAAAAGAAGAAGTTAAAATATACATAACTTATAACAAAAAAAGAAAAGAAAAGAGTTTCCATACTAAATTAACGAGGAAACACCACATATTTATACATGACCATAAATAATTATATATATATATATATATACCTTCCATTGCCTGGCTTTCTCAAGCTCAATAATATTAGCAATCTCAGGATCAACAGCTTCCAGTGGAGCATTCAACTGCTTGGGCCACTGCAAAGTCGCAATTTTTCTTCATGAAATCATGAATATGGATACTTTTAGAAAGTGAAATTGATTATATCATAAAGATGGACTCACTGTAACTCCGGGTCGCTCCTTGTCGTAGACAGCTTCGTCAGGCAAAGATGACTATAAAAGCGAAAAAAAAAAGGTTGAGATTACGAGAAGCGATTAAGAGCTAGAAGAAGAGACGCAGAGAGAGTGAACCTTGAAGTAGATGGAACCGGCATTGAAGAGAGGGCGCATAGGCTTCTCAATTGAAGACGAAAGCCTGCGAAGCGCCATTGCCATCGCCATTTCTCGTACACACAGAGATACAGAGTGTGTTTGTGAAGATGAACTCGTTCGATGCCTTGTTATCCCAATCCCAATCACTGCTCTCGGTTTTTCGCTTGGCGCCAGGCGGGACCCACTTTCAGATTTTGGATTCCGTTGGACCTTTCGCTATTTTTTTAAATAATAGTATTAATAATAATGCATAAATATATTGTATAAAAAAATATTAAAAAATTGAAGGAGAAATGAAAGAGGCTGTTGCATTGATGGCTAACATATGACCAAATACTATATGTAATGTAATAAGTGTTATTCTACTATGGTATTTAACAAACATATTTATGAGGATTTAAAATTGAATGATAATGTTTTATACCATGATTTTTTACTTAAATTTTAATAACAATATTTTTTATTAGTGTACGAGTTTACGAGCCTTCAGTATCATGATCTTAATTTTTTTACAATATGAAATGGTACCTGCTATATTTTGAAATTTAGTATTCGTGCATGATAAGGTAAGAAAATTAGAGGTGATGAGCTAAGCTACGCAGAAATTTTTGTTCCTTTGTAAAGAAAAAGAAAATGATGGAAAGCATGAAAATTGGAAATAACGTAGGCCTTGAAAGGCCAATCCAGAAGTAGGGTTTCTTGGCCACAAACTAATTGTTGGGACATGATTGAAAGGTGATAGGGTAATTCAAATGCTTGAAACATATTTTGCCACTTGCCATCAATGCATTCAACTATTTCTTTGAGTCAACATCTTTTGGCAACTTATGTTCCATTCCTTTAAGGATATGAATGTAATACTTTCTTGGATTAAAAGAGAAGCATTTCATCAATAAATTTATAATTATTTTTCATATCTTTCTAATAAGATACAAGTATAACAGAATCACACGGCAAAAAAAAAGTTCCAAACGCTAGAAGGAGGGCTTGAACCTCCGACCTTGTGGTTAACAGCCACACGCTCTAACCAACTGAGCTATTCCAGCTTTTGATTGCTAAACTATTCATTTTTGTTATCATTCAAGAATTTCGTAGGAGCTTTCAGATTCTTAACCAGGTTTATCTGTATCAACAACATATATTTATTTAAAATTGGACTAGTTAAATTAATTAAGACATTGTATTTCAACAAGATTGACACGTTGTTAAAATTGAATTAATAACTATAATAATAATATAATAATAATAGTTAAATAATGCTAAATGAATACAATGTCATAAGATTATAACTTTAAAACTAAAATAAAGAATTATTTTTCAGATACTTAATAATTCTTTTACAGTCATATGGATACTTAATGTAACGTCCCGGCAATTTACAGGAAATATTGATTGTTCCCACACATCAACACAATTACTCTAGGTTAAGCACATTTAACCATGGAGTTTTATGGGTTAGGTTACCGAAAAGCAAATGCATTTTGGTGATATGAGTAGTCAAATCAATTCTTTTAAGCTATCCTTCAACTGTATAGTCTCATACCTATACAGTCTCTAGATCCCTCTCATTCCGGTGTATGTTCGATTCTTTCATGTGCCCCTCCCTCTAGAAGCCTGCCAGGAGCCGCTCTTTGTTTGTGTAAGCTTATGTAATTTAACTAATTCTATAAATCATGTATTTCACATAAATTTGATATACAATCAAATAATTAATCATGCAATCATCAAATCATACACTTCCAACCAAAATCATACGTCAAAGCATGCAATGACCGACCACTTTACTCTGATTGTCCGGACTGTATGAATTCTGTGTAACTACGACGTTTTTGCACCCGGGTGGTGTAATAACTAGGATATCCTCAACAGCTGCCACCCGAGGTTAGTCCGTACCGCCCAAATTCACCTTATGGTCTAGGACCTCTTGCCATTCCCACACATGAGTAAGAAGTGATTTACACTTCTTCTCTAGTCTCTCCTCTTCCTAGTAGTATTCCATAGGAGTGAGTGCCCTGCAAGTATCTTAGAATGCGTTTGACAGCATTCAAGTGTGACATTCTAGGGCATTCCATGTATCTACTCACCACTCCAACACTGTAACTCAAGTCAGGTCTTGTGTTACAGAGGTATCTCAAACTCCCAACAATACTTCTGTAAGCTGTTGGATCTACAGCTTCTTCATCTGGCTCCTTCTCAAGTCTCAGTCCCACTTCAGCTGGGGTATTAGCAGCATTACAATCCACCATTTCAAACTTCTTTAGTAGATCTAGAACATATCTGGACTGGTGCATCACAATTCCACTCTCAGTCTTAGTAAATTCTATTCCAAGGAAATAGCTGAGCTTTCCCAAGTCACTCATTTCGAATTCACTCAACATTTGAAGTTTGAATTCTGAAATCAGTTCCTCACAGCTCCGAGTGACTAATAGGTCATCAACATATAGGCATACTATTAGCTTCTCTGGTCTGCCATTGTGTTGGCAGCACTTCACATACAACCTGTGTTCTGAAACACACTTCTCAAAGCCAATGCTGCTCATGAACTCATCAATTCTCTGGTTCCAAGCTCTTGGAGCCTGTTTAAGCCCATAAAGAGCCTTTCTCAGCCTGTACACCTTGTCCTGCTGCCCTTTAACCTCAAATCCCAGTGGTTGTACAACATATACTTCCTCTTCCAGCCTTCCATTTAGGAAAGCTGACTTCACATCCAACTGGTGTAATGACCAGTGAAATTTAGTAGCTAGTGACACCACCAACCTGATTGTCTCTACCCTGGCTACAGGAGCAAATACTTCTCCATAATCAACTCCAACCTTTTGTAGAAAACCCATAGCAACCAGCCTTGCCTTGTGCCTTACAACCACACCTTGTGGGTTTATTTTTGACTTATAAACCCACTTTAATGCTATGGGCCTCTTGTTAGAGGGCAGATCAACCAACTCCCAGGTCTGATTCCTCTCTATAGAGTCAATCTCTTCCTGCATTGCCTTATACCACCTTTCATCTTTCACAGCTTCATCAAATTCAACTGGTTCAGCCTCTGCTATTAAGACAAAGTGAACAAAGTTGCCTTCTGATGTGAGTGTTGCCTCATAGGATAAGTCATAGTCTCTTAGATGTGCTGGTAGTTGTGTAACTCTTGATGACCTTCTACTATTGTCATCCCTTCTTTCCTTCTCTATCTCCTCTCCAGCAGTAGCATCTTCCAGATTAATGGTTGATGGTTCCTGCTCACCTGTTTCCCACTACCATACTCCAGCCTCATCCACCACAACATCTCTGCTGATGCAAACTGTTCCTACTATAGGATCATACAGTTTGTAACCTCCAGTGGCATTGTAACCTACCAAAATCAGTGGCACTCCCTTGTCATCCAGTTTCTTTCTTAACTGGTCAGGTACATGCTTATAGCATATAGAGCCAAAAATTTTCAGATGTTTAACATCTGGTTTCACCCCTGTCCATGCTTCCTCAGGTGTCAACCCATTCAGTCTCTTTGTTGGAGACAGATTCAAAACATATGTGGCTGTCAACACAGCCTCACCCCACAGGAAATTAGGCAGCCCTTTACTCTTCAGCATGCATCTAACCATATTTAATATGGTTCTGTTCTTCCTCTCTGCTGCCCCATTGTGCTGTGGTGTATAAGGAGGGGTAACTTCATGCACTATCCCTTCATTTTCACACAACTCTTTAAACTCAGTGGAGGTATATTCTCCTCCTCCATCTGTCCGCAACACCTTAATCTTCTTCTCACACTGCCTCTCAACTAGACATTTAAATTTTTCAAATGTCTGCAGCACCTCCCCCTTTCTCCTGATCAGGTAGACCCAACATCTCCTGGTCCAGTCATCAATAAACAGTAGAAAATACCTGCTGCCTCCAGGTGTTTCTACTTGTATAGGGCCACACACATCTGAGTACACCACCCCTAATTTCTCTGTTGACTTCTGGGGTAAGATCTTCTGAAAACTGCCCCTGGTCTGCTTGCATTGGACACACTCCTTGCACACTGTTTCTGGAATTTCCACCTTAGGTAAGCCACTCACCATATTTTTCTGGCTTAACAGTGATAAATCCATAAAATTTAGGTGTCCAAATCTGAGATGCCACAACCATTCCTCTTTATTTTTTGTTGCAGTAAAACATTGATGTTTTACTGCACTCATTACCACCCGAAAGGTCCTATTTTGTGACAGTTGAGCCTGCACAATCATCTTCTTATGCTGATTGAAAATGCTGAGACAATTGTTCTCCATTTTCATCACATGTCCCTTCTGTAATTGTTGTCCCAAACTCAGCAGATTCGTTTTCAGTCCTGGTACATACAGTACCTCCTCAACTATCACCTCTTTGCCCTCTGCATCTCTCAGAACAACTCTCCCAGACCCTTCTGCAGTCAGACTTCTGTCATCTGCAAACCGGATCTTCCCTTGTACAACTCCCTGCATCCTCACAAACTAGTCCTTCCTCCCTGTCATATGGGTGGAACAGCCAGAATCCAAGTACCATGTTGTGTTCTCTGGCTGTTCCTCTCCAATGTTGGCCATTAGCATCACAGCCTCTGAATCTGACTCATCCTCCTGGGCCAGATTAGCCCTCTTTTTGGGTTTGTTTTTAGCACCTTCCCCTTTCCAGCATTCTTTTGCATAATGCCCAAGTTTTTGACAATTATAGCATTTCACTTTTTTTTGTCAAACTTCTAATCTCCACCAGCTTTCTGGTTTTTCACTGTCACAAACTCACTGGAATCTTCCCCTTGCTGTTCTTGTGAGTCTTTACCTTTCTTGCTGCCCTTACTCCATTTCTTGAACCCTTTTTTCCCTTTCAACTGAGATCTGGCCTGTAGGGCCTGTTCTTGGCACTGCTTGCGCTCATTGATGCGATACTCATGAGATTCTAATGAGTGCAGCAGCTCCTCAATCTCCATAGACTCCAGATTACGGGCTTCTTCAATAGCCACTACCACATGATCAAATCTGGGGGTTAGAGTTCTTAGGATTTTGTCAACAATGTACTCATCTGAAATTGCATCCTTGCATGCTCTCATTTTATTCACCAATTCTTGCACTTTATCAAAGTATTCTGCCACAGTTTCACCCTCATTCATGATCAAAATCTCAAACTGCCTCCTCAGTGCCTGTAATTTCACTTTCTTGTTTTTGTCTCCATCACCATACATCTTCACTAGAATGTCCCACACTTCCTTAGCAGTAGTAGCCTTAGAGATCTTGTTAAAGATCTTTGGGCTGACACATTGATACAGCAAAAACCTGGCCTTGCTGTCCAATTTCACCTGTAGTTTGTAACTTCTTTTCTCCTCTTCAATAGCTCTTGCACCCAATTCAGGTAGCCCATCTTCTATCACTTCTGACACATCTTGGAAACCAAAGATGGCTTGCATCTTGATGCGCCAGTCATCAAATAATTTCCCATCAAATACAGGCAACGGCCCCTGTATTCCTCCAATACCTGCCATCACTTTCTTGCTAGCTTCTTGCAGTTTCTTTGATTTACCCACACCCAAAGAAACCTTCTTTCTCCACTTCTAGATATACACAATTCCAGTCACCAATCACACACCCACTGTACACACCAGGAACCACAAGCACCTATGCTTTGATACCATATTAGTGAGAAGGGCAGAAATGAGAGGGGTAAAAGAGAGAAAACACTCGTTCAGATCAGGATTAAGTGACTAATCCTACGTAGCAAGAGAGAGAAAGCAAAGTTCAGAGTTTTTCTAGAGAGAGAGGGAGCCGAGAGAATGAAGCTCTACTAGGGTTTGCTCTCTGCAAACACAACTCAGAGATGAAGAAGATGATGATCAGAGTAGAGAGAAAAACAGAGAATGCACACACAAGGTACTGAGTAAGTAATTTGTATATTCTGATTTTTTCTGTTTTTATAGTAGTTGAGATACACTGAATCTGTTTTCTGTTTTTGTTTATTCTAACAAAAATAACACATAAAAAATCAAGTATAGAATCTAAATTTCATCAAATGTGGTAAGTATAACTTCAGACCCAGTTGTCTTATCTCATCTATAGTTATAATTTTCACAAATTACATATTATATATCAATATTATTCTTATTAGATTTTGGTCAGATTGATCCAAGGTGGACTAGACTTTGTATTGACAAGTATTTAAGTTTCAAATCAACCAAGAGGAAGAAGTACACTTGCAAAGACTCTAACACTCAAATTAATAAAAGATATTTTTGTGATAATTTGAGTATAGAATGAATATTAAGTTAATGTACTAAATAATAACATATATTTATAGGTCTCTTTAGGCTTATCATATAAGACACTGTACTTATTTTTTAGAATGTCTTGATACTATAGTAAACATATTCAAGAATACTTTCATAAAACATCATGAATATGTGAAAGACTATAAAAAGGAAGATTTTATTACTTTTGTGGAATATTGATTATTGGGAAAGATAAGACAAAAATAATTGCTATCAATAAGGTTTTGAATGAGTATTTTCATGTGAAGAATCTAGATGTAGTGAAATAAATGGTAGGATTGAAGATTGCAAAAAATCATTCAAGAATAATGTTAGATATCTCAAAAAAATTAGAAGTTTACTTCAATACAAGACCAACAATTCTTTTTATGTAGAAGTTGTGTAGTAGAGAAACAACCAAATGGTCCTTGTGTTATGAAAATAGAAAGTTCATACTCATTAGATATCCATATGCATATATGACAAAAGATGTTGATTTCAAAAAATCTATATCAAGTTATTTTACTAGTAAGAAGAGCTTCTTGATAGTCTAAACCAAACAATGTATTACCTTAAAGACTATATATTATCATTTATGCTCAAGAATTATGATTATAAATTAAATAATTCTTGAGCATAAATGATAATATATATATATATATATATATATATATATATATATATATATATATATATATATATATATATATGATAAATTGGTTTGATGTGATGACTAAGACTATATATGTAACACTCTAAGTTTTTACTTACTAAAATCTATAATTAATACAAATTACATTATTAAAATAAAACTGTATTCTTATTTTGAAAATCTCAATAAATAAAAGCATTGTTTTATAACCATAAACTTTATTAAAAATAAAAAACTTAAGAATAAAAGTTTGTCCTAATATAAAACTCTCTCCACTAAAACCCAACATGTCTTCTAATTTTTATACATCTCCATTTGTATTTGTTTTATCATTTGATCTTGTTTAAGATCATCAAGTGTGAGCTAACACGAAAAAGTTATCATAATAAAAAAAAACTTAAATCATAATATAACCACTCACCCAAAATTTTACATAGTCATAATATATCACAACGTCATACAATTATACTGATTATTTTACCCAACCACACAAAACATGTCCTCACTACAAATAATACAAACCCTAATAATCTAAGTGTCAAGAGCCAATGTGTAACTCTCACGTAATTTACCAATAATCGCTTCACTTTCCATTACTTTCCTAGCGAGTCCCGACAAAGTATATATATGTGTCACTTCTCATTCTTCTTGAGAACTCTAACGAAGTATACAACTTTTCATTACTCTTTTCGAGAGCCTTGATGAAGTATACAATTGTCACTTTTCATTACTTTCATAGGAAGTCTTAACGAAGTACACACCTCCTATGCAACTACATGAAGTTATCATTCACCATTTTTTGTCGAGTCACCATACTCAAGCATACATTTACGTAATTATCAAGCAAAGAAATGATATAAATGAAACATTTCTTAAGATAGTTAGGACATACTAATTAAATTTTGAACTATGATTATAAAATAGCATGCTCCGTTCATGCTTAAAACCTATTAGGATATATTATCATTACATTCAATGAGCTCTAAATAAGAAGAAATTAAAGAAACAAAATATCCATATAGATAATAAATTGGTGTGACGTGATGAGTAACAATATATCAACCAAAAAGATTAAAGTCTATGACTAAAATTTTGACATGGTAATGTTTTCTAAGAAAAAAAGAAGAGATTTATTAGACTTCCTTCCTTAACTAATGATATATTATGAAAAATATATCACTTTATGATATAAAATATGTGACTTTTGATTCTTGAAAAACATTTTTATCAATAAAATATGTTCCATCAAAAGTCAAACGTGACATCTTTGTATTAAGTTTTAAGAGTCACATCTCTTCATACATCATGAATGATATTTTCATATCCTGGAAATAGAGAGGATTCCATTCCAATAAAAAATTATTCTCTTTCTGAGAGAAAAAGGAAGTTATATTCCACCAAATTCAGTGAGAATTGAGAGGTAATTGATATGAAAGTGGTGAGATTTTTGGAAAAATACTCTTGGCAATGATATTATTTTTATAATAAAGATGTTTTTATTGAAATACACATTCAATGAGCTCTAAATAAGAAGAAATTAAAGAAACAAAATATACATATAGATAATAAATTGGTGTGACGTGATGAGTAACAATATATCAACCAAAAAGATTAAAGTCTATGACTAAAATTTTGACATGGTAATGTTTTCTAAGAAAAAAAGAAGAGATTTATTAGACTTCCTTCCTTAACTAATGATATATTATGAAAAATATATCACTTTATGATATAAAATATGTGACTTTTGATTCTTGAAAAACATTTTTATCAATAAAATATGTTCCATCAAAAGTCAAACGTGACATCTTTGTATTAAGTTTTAAGAGTCACATCTCTTCATACATCATGAATGATATTTTCATATCCTGGAAATAGAGAGGATTCCATTCCAATAAAAAATTATTCTCTTTCTGAGAGAAAAAGGAAGTTATATTCCCCCAGATTCAGTGAGAATTGAGAGGTAATTGATATGAAAGTGGTGAGATTTTTGGAAAAATACTCTTGGCAATGATATTATTTTTATAATAAAGATGTTTTTATTGAAATACACTTCATAAAGTTTTCCTTGCTCCCGTTAAAAAAGTTTTCACCTTTAAAATTATTAGTATAATTTTCCATATTATTATGTTAATTTCCAACTATTACTCTATTAAATGAGTTTTTCTTTGCATGCCCATTCCAACTTTGGATATGTAGAAAATTAATTATTTGAGTTAGCAATTAAGCTTACCTAGGTAGTCTCCATTCCAACTTTGGATATATAGAAAATTAATTATTTGAGTCAGCAATTAAGCTTACCTAGGTAGTCTGTTAATCAAGGAATTTAACAGAACAATAATAATTCAAAAATTCTCTAGATATTTCTTGCTTCCATTTTCTTGAATATCAAGAATAATTTCTATCTTTGATACACATTTTTAATATTATTTTAACTCTTAAATATATTTTTCTGATGTCTGACATTTGTTCTTACTGTTCTCCGAGTTAAGAAAGCTAATTTTATTATCTTTTATTCATATAATAATAAATTACTAAAGATTTAATCTACTTTAATATTTTTATTAGGGTGATGATAGTTGAACACATCAAATTTTTACACCTACTCAACATTAGTAAAACTATACTTTCATTTTAAAATATAAAATAATTTAAGAAGAATTAAGTAAAAATTATTTCTAATTGCTGTGGGATAGAGATAGGAAAGGTGAGAAGTGTTTATGTTACTATGAGCTTATGAACAACCGATCGGGTAAGGTGACAAACTAGATGGACAGGACCAAGCGGTTAATGCATAAGAAAGCATCTCACGGCCGCTCGGTCCCGACAGCAGTTGAGTAGAATTAATGTGCAATTAATATTACAACGGCTACTGATGAGTGATTAATGTTTGCATTAATGACCATTAAGAAGTAAATTAATTGTTAGATTCTAGACTCTATAGATAAGAGTTTAATTTCGAGGTAAATACACTTTTTTTACTCATTATTGAATTACAAAAGATCTACAGAGAAAGATTCTGACTTGAGTGTATTATGTAGGTCACCCCCATACATCGATCGATTACTAGAACACGTAGCGGAGAGACATTTGGCACACCGGAACAACACTTAGGCGACATCCTCGTCTCATTTCAATAAAAACAGTTTCCTTTATGTTATATTATGTCAGATTGAATTTGTTTTTACGAAATTTTATTATTATTTTATGAAAAACAATTCATGTACATAAAGAAAGTTTATCGCTTAATAGAGAAAACAAAAATATATATTTAAGCTAATGGAAAAAACAAGATATATATTTATCATTGACACGATATAAAACTGACTACAATTCAACACGAAAGAGAAGTTTCACTTAAGTAACTAAAGGTGATATACATTCGCATTTATTTTTAACATATATTATAAAGATAAAATAATAATTATAAAAATTATTTTTTGTATTTTAAGAAAAAAAATATTAAATAACTATAAAAAAATTTGTGTGTGTTCTGTGTGTGTGGGCATGAAATTTTAGGAAAGAGGAAAAGCAATGATTATTAATTTTAATGTCCAATATTGAAGGAAACACAGAGTAGGGCATAGTCCATAAAACAATAAGACTGAACAAATGTAGAAATGAGTTGAGGACCCTGACGTACGCAACTATTATTATCTTCCTTGGAGGAACTAGGTCTCCCTAGATACGTGAAGCGAAAGTCCAAGACAGAATGTCATGGGTCTCAACGCTGTCACCGGTGGCACCGGAGAACCCAATTCTCACCCATTCCGACAGAACTACCCTCAGATCAATTCTTTTCGACAGCGCAACAACAGTGGGGGGTTGAGTACCGTAACCAACGGCCACACTCAACTCTTTCGTCTCCGAATCGTATCTAATGCTAGCTTTTCCAATCGAACCTTCCGGAACCGAATTAATAGGCCAATCTATCGTCTCAACGGACTCAAGAGTGTTGATGTCCACACCAATATGCGGAGCAATGGCAACAGGCTCGGGATCCCATTCATTTCCGAAGCTGTCGAACTCAATGGCCACAATCTGATTCTTGTCGGCGTCGAAAGCAGTTTCGGGAGTGAAGAGTCCGAGGTATCCCCCAGATGAATTTCTGGGAATGCTCGGGTCAGCATCGAATGGTAAGATGAAGAAGGAGAGGCCATCAGCGTGGATTTGTGACCCAGCGGAATCAACGACGAAGGAGAACACAGTTTCGAAGTCTGCAAGTTTCCCTGTGGTTTTGTCCCAGAGACGGACGGGTGGAATGTAGACAGCACGACCAACACTGTGTTCGCGAATTATCGGATTGCCGTATGATCCACCGTCTCTTCTAGTCAATTGTATTGCACCGTCTACCACACGGGCATCGCCGAGGAAACCAATGTCAAACTGTATTCCAGGCTCGAATTTCGAGAAGCTGAATGAAAGTGAATCGGACTTCACGTTGTTTACAAGAAACACAAAACAGAAGGAAATCATGAGAAAGGGAAATGGAATTCGTGTTTTAGCCATGGTTGACACCCCAGAGATTACTTTGAAAAACTTAATTGATTGATGGTGCATGGCAAAACCCAGAAATTCGAGTTATATATAGGCTCGCTGAGCTCTGCTAAATCGGCAAAATCAATAAGTATCTTTCGTATATTCTCGTCTGTATCGAAATATAGATTTCTGTCAATGTATATAACTTTGTTAAGTAGTTTTTGTCTGAAATATATCTTTCTTGGACTGCAACTTGAATATCCACTTCTCCTTGAAAGTTCAAAGAAAGGATTGTGTTGGTGAACCATTAAAAGTGGGAATGGCAACGTCTTTACAGCTAAGTGAAAGGCATTCATCAACTACAAAAACTCTATAACTTATTATATTTAACGAGGATGTGTTTTGACAAGTTCTTTATATGTTTTTTAACAAATTAAAAAGAGTAAAAAGAACATCTCCAAATTTTATGCACAGATTAAAATAAAATTTTAAAATATTTTTTATAAATTATTTTTATTTTATAAAGAAATGATTATTAAAAATTCCTCCTAATACTAGATACGAAAGAATGTATTCATATAATTACAGTAACATTTCTTTATATTTTTTTTGAAAAATAAAAAAAATAATAAAAAGAATTTCTCAAAATTGTATGCATAGATTAGAAATCAAAATTTACAAATAATCGTTATTAATTAATTCATGTATAAATTAATTTTATTTTATAAGTAATTATTGAATTTTTTATTGTAATATAGACTAGATAGAAAGAATATTCATTTAAATGTTACTAAAATAACATTATTCTGCCGCTCATGGCAGCAATGGGGGTGACTGATACTTCCAATGTTCGAGTGCGAGACAAGAGGTGAATGTCTCAAGTAATTATAGGATTCAAAGTTAACTCTATAAAGGTGAAAACATATATTTCAAATTCAAATCACCATTATTTAGATTTTTATTATTTTAAGTCCATTTTAATGAATTAATTTTGAATTTACATTATATATTTTTTAAATGCATGATTTTGGATTTTAAATGAATTTAATTAATTAGATTTGGATTTGATATAAATTAGATATGAATTGAGTAAAAATTAAATAATATTTTGAATGGTAACAAATTAAAATTAAGTGAGACTGAGTTAGTTTAAGTTATGCAAGGTTAAACAAGTTCAATGAGACTAATTCATGTTATGTCAAGTCGAGTTGAGTTCAAGTCATACAAGATTAGATCAGGTTAATTTAGATCTATGACAAGTTGAACCAAATCAAGTTAGATTAGGTTAGACCTATATTAGGTTAGGTTAATCGAGACCCAAGTTATGTTAGGTTGGTACGAGCCTAGATAAGTTAGGCTAGATGGAGTCAGGCCTATAAGTCAAATTGGGTTAGATCAAATTCAAATCAGTCTAAACTTGTCGACAACAAGTCTACCTAGTTAAATCAAGTCAAGACCATATCAATTTCGTCAAGTTAGGTTCAAGTGAACCCAAGACAACCCATATACATTTTAGGCTACATTAGTTAAAACCTATGTTAGGCCAAGTTAGGCTAGGCTCACGTCAAACTGAATTGGGCCATACCTATATAAGACCAAGTCAAGATGAAACCAAGACGAGACAACTTCATGTTAGATAAAATTAAGTCTGATCCATATTAAACTAAATTGGTTCTGCCTAAACTTAGTTAACTTGGGTTGGGTCCTGGTTAGCTTAAGTTGAGTTGAGTTAAGTTAAGTCAAGACAAGGTCGACTTAAGTCAAGCTCAAGTTATCAAGGTTAAATTGAGTTAGGTAAGACTTAACTCGGGAAAGGTATGAATGATTTTTTGGATCCAAGTTATGCAAGTCGAGTTAAGCCAAGTTGAGTCCAATTTATTTTGAGTTGAGCTAGGCCAAAATATGATAGGTTGAAATGGATCTAAGTTAGGTTCGGTGGGTCGAGCATGGCTAAGATCAAGTCAATCTTGTCAAGGTTAGGTCAAGTCGAGCTAGACAAAAGTCAGGTCCAATCGAGTTGATTAGACATGTCTACCAGTATACATTAGACAAGTATGCTCATATATAGATTAAACGAGTTTATTAATACACATTAGACAAGTTTGTCCACTTATTAATTAAAGGAGTCTTACAATACACATTATATGAGTATGAATAAACAATGATTAAAAAATCTAGCAATACATGTTTATACGGATTAGACAAGTCCATACACATTATATAAGTTTGTTGATGTATTGATTAAAAGAGTTTGTTGATGTATTGACTACATAAGTTTAACTAATAAAAAAAGAAAGGCATTACCAAAGGCTATAATCCTTCGCTAACAGCCAGAAGCCGTCGGTAATGACTATTTACCGACAGTTTAGCGACGACCATGAGACCGTCGGTAAACATCTTGTCGCTAACTATTACCGACAGGCGCAACCAGGAAAAATTGTATGCACTCTCCTCTCATGTATCTCGGATTCAATGTATAGCTCTCAACATGACAGAACAACTCTCAATGATTCAATTACTTCAACCAACATGTACGCAAAAAGATTATGGGCAAGTCAATTTACAGTTCCCATACTTAAATGAATCAAAAAGAACAGGGGAATCAACTTACCTCAACAACCAAATGCTTGACGATACCACACTCTTCAGACCACCACCCTTACGAACATAACAACCCCACTTCACCCCAACGTCGTCGTCAAGCAAACCTCTACGACCCACCACCACTGGCGCAAACGTCAGCTACCACGACCCACCACCTTGTCGCAAATGCCACGAAGCCTAGCCACCCAAACCGCAAACCAGCAGCCACCAACGAACACACCTCACCGCCAAACAGAACGGTTACATAACAACACCTTATGGCAAGCGAATTGGCACTCCCAAAAGCCAAGAAACTTATGATATTTAGCTTAGGGCAAGCGCAAGCCTTATGACGAGGGTAGGGGATTTTTGAAATTTGGGGTAGGGGATTTCTGAAATTGGGGGAATGAAACCCAAATTTTTTACTTAAATCCATCGTGGAAATTACCGAGGGTCAAAAGCCCTCGGTAAATTATGTCACCAATTAATTACATAAGGACTAAAGGTCGTCGGTAAATGCCCTTCGGTAATTAGCGCGTTTCCTGTAGTGTTAGTAATACACATTGGACAAGTCTTTCGTATATTGATTATAAAAGTCTTTCCATACACAAATTAGATGAGTAAATTAATATACATTATACAAGCCTGTTCATTCACTAATTAAGTGAAACTTGAAATACACATTAGACAAGTTTGTTCATACACTAATTGAATGATATAACAAAAAACATAAGATGATTTTAACAATACACATCAAACGAGTATGTCCATACACTGACTAAACGAGTATAATAAAAAATATTAGATGACAATTCCAAACATTGATGAAAAATATACATTAGACGAGTATCTCCATACATTGATCAAACGAGTCTTACAACACACATTAAACAAGTTTATCCATTAATTAAACGAGTTTATTCATGTACATATTAGATAATACACATTAGACAACTGTATCAAATATCTAATTAGACAAGTCTTATAATATACATTAAACAAATTAATTCATATACTAATTAGACGAGTCTAACAAATATAAGGTGAATGTATCCATATACCAATTAGACAAATATAACAATATATATTAGACGAGTTTGTCAATGTAGTGATTAGATGAGTCTAACAATACACATCAGACCAATATGTTCATACATTGATTTGTATTTATAGCGAGTTTACTCTATGTATTTGCATATTCTTTGTACTTTTAGAGAGTTCACTCTATATTTTTTGTATATTCTTTATCCTTTGTACTTTTACAAAATCTATTATCTATATTTGTACAAATATGCGTATTGTATATTGAAATATATTATATATATTTTAAGTTTATATATTTCTACTATTTATATTTGGTTAAAACATTGGGATAGTCCACATGTTTCACTACAGGAAACACGTGTATTACCGACGGTGTGTTTCCGAAGGCTTTAAGGCCCTCGGTAATACTGAGGTGATTTTAATTACCAACGGTATAGGGCCTTCGGTAATTCGCTCCATCATTAAAACCCAGAATTGGGATTTCCCTCTCTCAAATCGTAGTTTCGTCGTCCCTGTTGCGATTCCTCCCGCCCTTGGTCTTTCGTCGATTTGAAGTCGTTGATGCAGCTATGGTTCTTCGCGGCTAATGTTCAGTGGTGGTCGTTAGGTGGTTGAGCAAGCCCGATTTGGCAGACCAGAGAATACCTTTTTTCGCCTCCTCCAGAAAACCTAATTGCTCTTTCTTCCCTCCCAAAGCTAAAAGTTGGTCGTGGTTCTTCCCAGGTTGGTCTCGTGAGCAGAGGCGTTTGGTGCATTTGGGTCATTCGGTCATCGTTGTGAGGTGAGGTGTGTGGGATATTGACGCTGTGATGAGGACGTTGGTGTCGTGAGCAGAGGCGATTGGTGTTACGGTTGGTGCTGTGGTTGGGGGATTGTGGTTGAAGACTCTCAGTGGACGACGATTCCTGCACATTCTTTGGCTGTCGTGGTGTAGGGAGGCCGTTGTGGAGGTAGGGTGTCGAGAATCATCCCTTTTGTGTAGGTCAAATCTCTATTGTTGTTAATGGGTTGCTGTTTATGATGCAGGTCAATTCTTTTGGAGGATTTTCGTGAAGGGTGGGTCCTCCGGTTGAGGTTTTTTGTTAAAGGCTGGTGGAAGAGTGGTTGATCGAGCAAGAGGGGAGAAGCGACAATGCTCTTACCATCAAAACCGTAAAAGGTTAAAGTGGTTAGCAAGCTCAAGAAAAGTCCAGGTAAGGGGAGAACAAAGTTATATCTAATGCATGATGGGTTACATTAATGAATATGAGTTTTGGGTGGATGTTTTATGGTGCTTTTATGTTTTCTCTCGTGTTTGGAAAAGTTCTATGTAATGAGAGTGTCTTTGTTTATATTGGTTTATGTATGAATATGCATGAGGGAACAAATGACATTGATATGATGAACTTTTATATGTAAAATGTGATTGTGTGAATGAGAAGAGTATTTTTATTGGAAAAGAAGCAAACACGGGATCCACTCTCGGTCTCTTCTTGGATTCGGTAAACCCAGTGTGTGACATGTTCATAGGATCAAGAGAGAAAGGTTAGAATGCAACGTGGGAATGAGTTGAATGATGAGTGAGGAGGTTTAGAGTATAAGGGTGTATTGGTGATGAAGGAAATAGGTGAAGGAGAAAAGAAGAGTGTGAATGATGTAAGACGGGGAAGAAGAGAGAAGAGGAAATAAAGAGGTTAGGTTTGCTGGTTTTAGAAGAATATGAGAGAGATATTGGAAAGAAAGAAAGTGGTTGTTTGAGTTAAAGAAAGGAATGAATGGTTTCAGGTCTGTGCATAAGTAAGGGTTGTGTAACTTTTTAGAATGAAGAAGAAATAAGAAAGTTAGGATTAGGAGTTAAGGATGGTCCTACAAAGCTTTATGAGGAAGAAAGAAAAGAAAAAGAAAAAGAAAAAGAGAAAGAATTGGGTTAAAATAGGTTGACCATGTGGGAAGAGCATGCATGTGGAAGGATTTCTTATTTTATTTCTGTAAGGTGTGGGTGATGTGTTTCAATAGAAGAGCCACAGTGTGGTGGTGATGTGAAGAAAACAGAAGAAGAATAGACAAGAGTGTGTGGTTGTGAAACTGTAGAGTAATGGTGTGTGAATAAAAAGAGAAAGGAGATAGAAGAGGTTATGGTTAGGTTCAAAAAGAGGAAAAACAGGGGAGTAGAGAATGGTGGCGTTAGGAGGGAGTATACGAAAGAGAGAAATAGAAATGAGAGTTAGTTAGGTATTATGAGTTTTAATTGAAAGAAAGAAGAAGAAAGGCGTTCATAAACCAAGTTGAGGTTGCTTAAAGTATCCAATTTCCTTTCCACAATATACAAGATATTTTCCTATAGTAGTTGGTAAAGGCTGTTAATATCTGGTTTCATATATGCATATTTATGATAAGAAAATAAAACCATTATCAGTTTTCTGCAATAATAATAATAATAATTCAGCAACCATAGCATCTTCTACAGAATTTCAGACTTAGCAGTAGGTGGATTCCCCATAAATATAGTACTAAGATTGAGAATTTTAGTTAATTTTTTAGCCTTCGTTGACTTGAGAAAATGTGTTTTAGGTTACTCATGTTTTAGTCAAAATTGGTTTGTCACTACATTTTAAAATTGGTAGTTTTGGTCTTTTGTATATTTTGAAATTTGATCAATTTAATCCCTAACGACAAAGTTTAAAATCCACCAAAACATGAAAGGACTAAAACTAATTTTTACCAAAATTTGAGAGAAATAATACAACATAATTTTTCCTTTAAATGCCTTAAAAAACAAGTACTCAACCTTACAAAACCAGTGAAAAGTTAAAGTAATTAGACCTTTTATGCTCCATGTTTATTAGCATTGTTAATAGAACATGATGAATATGATATTGTTGTTGTTGTTCTTCATAGGGGATCCAAAAGAAGTGTTTGGTTCTTTGCACACTAGATACTTGAAACTGTAGTCACATTCCTGGGTGTCCTGAATGTATATCTTGGATTAGAAGCCTACCACCAAAATGGATCTATAAACAAAATCAAGGATTACAAGTGTTTAAAGCATATAGAGTACTGGTGAATTTGAATTCAAAGATTGTAAATTACTTGGGTTATATGTTTTCTATGTCTCGCTAAATCACTTTTTTGCAAGCATAATATTAATTACTTCTGGGAAATAAACGTCTATATATGTTTAGTTTACACGTGTTATATATATATATATATATATATATATATATATATATATATAAAATTAAGATTTTTCAAGCGTAGATTGTAAACAATACACTAAACCAAAACAGCTAAAAAAAATACATTGCAGATAATTACCGAAGGCTTCTGCCCCTCGGTAATTACCGAAGGCTTCTGCCCCTCGGTAATTACCGAAGGCTTTTGTCCTTCGGTAATTACCGAAGGGCCGGTAATTACCGAAGGCTTTTGTCCTTCGGTAATTACCGAAGGGCCGAAGGGCAAAGGCCGTCGGTAACGGTTAGCGACAAGGGATTTACCGACGATCATCTGACCGTCGCTAAGCCGTCGGTAATGGCTTATTACCGACGGCTTCTGGATGTTTCCGAAGGATTATGGCCGTCGATAATGCCCTTTTTTACTGTAGTGTTTGTACAAGGTCTTTTTCGTTTTAGGTTGTCTCAATTAGGTCCTTTTTGTTAATACAGAACTGATGACGTTAACTCAATGTCACGTGTCAGTCTGTGATTTTTTTGATTTTTTGTATATAAAAAAAAGTTATCACGTAGGATCTTATCACGTGACAGAAATAGTATGACGTGATAGTGATAGTACTATTGGAAAAGTGTCATATGAAAAATCTCAATTTAGTCATTTAATTTATTTTTGGTCTCACTTTAGTTTTAATATTTTTAAAAATTAGAGCAATTTCATCTCTCTTAAACTTAAGACTAAATTTAACTTTTGTATACATATATATATTAATATTTTCATTAAAATTGACATTTTTATTAAATATTTATAAAAATATTTTAAAATTTATATTTTACATTGAATTTTATTTAAACAAAATTTTAATAAAAATATCATTATAATATTTATTTCAAATTGTTATAAAAGTATTTTAAAATTTTATATTTAAATTTATAATTTTATTATTTTTCAACCAACTCTGTAGAAATTATTAATATATAAATATTTGAAACAAAATTTAGATAAAGTTCAATGTAAAATACAAATTTAAAATTGTTAAAAATATTTAATAAAAATATCAATTTTAATGAAAATATTATTATACGTATATAAAAGTTAAATTTAATCTTAATTTTGAGAAGGATAAATTTAGTCAAATTTTAAAAAAATCAGGACTAACTAAATATAAATAAAAATATTAAATGGAAATATTTCACATAAAATTTTTCCAACAATGACACGGTGTGACTGTTATATCATACTATCTTTTCCACTATCTTCATTAAACATATAACAATTTTTTTTTTAAAAAAATAAAATAAAAACTAAAAAAATTAAAAAATTTAGAAACTTACAAACTGATGCATGATATTGAGTTAACATTGTTGTATTAATGGAGATGGTCAAATTGCATCAAAGTTTCAAAATTAAAAACCTAATTAAAACAACTTTTAACCTTTTATATGTTTACAAAATCTAATATATATATATATATATATATATATATATATATATATATATATATATATATATATATATATTTACTTTCTAAACTTCTAAATTATTTTTCAAATTAATTTTATTTAAAAATAAATTATAAAATAAAAAATATTTATTATTTATTTCTCCAACCTTTGTACCTCTTTAAATAACCACACTTACGCATAACAACGAATTTAAAACTAGTTTAAAAAAATAATACACGTGCTCTTTTGCCCAAAGACATAAAAAAGGTAAGTGTAACCTAAACATAATAAGAAATAACAAGGTAACATCATCATGACAACACTATCCTAATAGAAGCTGGAACTTAAAGTCCAAGATTAAATTTGGTGCACTTCAGTTAGTCGTTCGACAGTTATCAAAGAAAAAGGCTATCGATAATTATTGAAAGTCAAAGGTCGTCGATAATAGTTATCAACAAAGAATTTATCGATGAATATTTGACCCTCGCTAATTCGTCGATAATTGAACATTATCGACGAAATTTAATTTTTTTTGACGGATTATAACCATCGGTAATATCTTTCCTTTTCATAATCAAATAAAAAATAAAACATAACAAATAACAAACTTATTGCTTTGAAATATATTTATATTGTTATTATGAGTTTAGAAATACATATTATACATATATTAATTAGATAAATCTAACAAATATTAGACAAAAAAGATTTTATTTTTACAGTATTATTTTTTAGGGTTAAATATGTTTTTAGTCCCTAAACTATTGGCCGTTTTTGGTTTTCATCCCTCTTTCAAAATAAGGTACAATTTGGTCCTCATTCTTTTCGAAACTTTGGTTTTAGTCCTCGAAAACTAACACCGTTAAAAATGTGCTGACGTGGCTAACGGTAGACTGACACACTATTTTTTTTCAAGTGTTTCTTACCATTTCTCCCTCTCTCTTTGAAGTCAGCGCTCGACGCTTCTCTTCTTTGACCCTCACCGCACCAATCTCTTTCGTACTCACTACATATATATCATTCTGCTTTTACTTCATTCACCCATTCAATCTCTCTCTCTCTCATAGGAACCAGATCCATTATGAGTTCCAACACGAAGACGGACACGAAGGAGACAACCTCGAGCTCAACCTCGAAGGAGTCGAAAAAGAGGTTATCGGATTTTTCGCAGAGCGTGAAGCTGAAGTATGTGAAACTGGGGTACCACTACCTGATGTCACACTTGGTGACCCTGTGCCTGCTCCCTCTGATGTCCGTAATCCCTTGTGTGTTGTTCTCGGTTAATTTTGAGTGGTTATTTAAACTGTAGAATTCGATACGACCTTGGATAAATGATAGGATGACATCTCTACTTGGCTTTTCGCCTCAGGTGAATTCAACTGATCCCATACTGAAAGATAGTTGGCGTTTGGAGGGGTCTCAGGACAAGAAAGACTGGAGGAGGACAAGTTCTGATGTTGACATCAGTCGCCACTGACGTGAAGAGGAGAGGGAAACAAGCTTGCTTGAGAGAAGAGATCGTAGAAAAGAAGATCGTCGTTTGGAGAATACTTCAACATTGGAGAATAGATCCTTGCCCTCTGATCGCTGGCATGAGAGCCGTGGTTCTGGCCATGACTCTAGAAGAGAGAATGAGTGGTCATCTAGATGGGGTCCTGAAGATAAAGAGAAGGATTCTCGAAGTGAAAAAAGAAATGATATTGAGAAGGAAGATGGTCACACTGAAAAACAAGGCTCTGCATTAAGTTTTCGTACCTGCATTAGTAATAGCTTTCATGGTCTGTTTAATTACTGCTATAGAAGTAGCAATGAAAGTAATCATACAGTTACTGGATATATACAATCATCTAACGTTATACAGCTTAAGCTGGTTAAAATAAACAAAAGGTAGATTTTTATGAATTTAGGAATCTTAACAAGGAGTTGCAAATATATACTACTGGATTGACCAAGTTATTACTAATGCAGGTACGAAAACAAGTTTAAATATCCAAGCTCCTGAATGTCCTGCGCCTTCATCTGAGAGGCTTGTATGAGGATTACGGACATCAGAGGGAGCAGGCACAGGGACATCAAAGGAGAGAAGTGTCGAGCGCTGGCTTCAAAGAGAGGGAGAAATGATGAGAAACACTTGAAAAAAAAATAGTGTGTCAGTCTACAGTTAGCTACGTCAGCACATTTTTAACGGTGTTAGTTTTTGAGGACTAAAACCAAAGTTTCGAAAAGAATGAGGATCAAATTGTACTTTATTTTGAAAGAGAGATGAAAACCAGAAACGACCAATAGTTTAGGACTAAAAACATATTTAACCCTATTTTTTATATTATTTTTTTTTCATTTTTAATTTTTTTTTATGATTTCTACTTCGTCATTTAATAAAATTATATTTTACTTTTATTTCTTAAAATAATGTTATTTAATAAATTATATATAATACAAATTATTCACACCATCATATAAAAGTATGTCATATGATAAAAAAAAAATTTAGAAAAAAATTGTCAACAAAAAATTACATTTATCGTTATTTTAAAGTATAATATAAATCTTTTTATTGTTAAATATTTTTCATATTTAAAGTATGTTAAAATTAAACTAATATTATTTAATAATAAAACTAACTTTAATCATATATATATATATATATATATATATATATATATATATATATATATATATATATATATATATATATATATATATATATATATATATACATAGAAATTAATGTAAGATTTTAAATAATTGTAGTTGTAAATGAATGAATTAAAACATTATATTTAATAGTTCATTTTAAAGGTTTAAAATGTATATTCATAATAAACAAAAGTCACACTCCTTAATATTATAAATTTTGTTTTATATTCTTTAAATTAACCTTTTATTTTCTTTTTAATACAAAAATATAGAGCTTAAGAATTTAGTAAGACCAAAACAAAAGATAAAAACTAACAAACTAATAATTTTAAAATGGATAATGTTACTTTGACAATATTTTTTTGACAACATTTTAACACCATCTACCTGTCATTCTATGATTGGTTTATGTTGGTGTTTATGATTATTACTATTGATTGTTGAGTAATTTTGAATCAATCACAGAATGACACGTAAATGATGTTAAAATGTTGTCAAAAAAATGTTGTGAAAAGTATCATTATCCTTTTAAAATATACTAATGCATTTATATTAACATTAGATGAGTTTATAAATATATATTAAATATACATTGATTATACGATTCTAGTAATATACAAGAAAAATTTAACAATAAAATTATATGAGTCTAATATATACACATTAGATGTATGTTCATACATTGATTAAACAAGTATAGCATAAGTCATTAGACGAATCTAACAATTCACAATAGGCGTTTGTCCATACATTAATTAGATCAGTATAACAAAACATTAGACGAGTCATTCCATATTTTGGTTAAATTAAGTCCAATAATACATTAATTAAACGAGTATAATAAAAAATATTAAATGAATTTGTTGATGCAGTAATTAAACAAGTTTAACAATACACTTGATATGAGTTTGTCCACGCAATTACTAAACAAGTATAAAAAAAAGTTAAACAAATCATTTCATACATTAATTAGAAAAGTTTAGGAAGACCCATTAGATAAGTTTATCCATACATAGTTAAGATAAGCATGACAATATACATTGCATAAGTTTGTCCATACACATGTCCATACACAAATTATACGAGTCTATTAATACACATTAGACAAGTTTGTTTATTCACAAATTATTTTTTTTTATAATACACATTAAATGAGTTTTCACATACATTGATTAAACAACTGTGGACACACATTAATTACACGAGTATACCAATAGACATTAGATAAGTATGTCTAGACATTGATTAAACATGTCTACCAGTATCATTAGATAAATATACCTACATATAGATTAAACAAGTTTATTAATATACATTTAGACATGTTTGTCTACTCATTAATTGAATGAGTCTTACAATACACATTATACGAGTATGAATATACATTGATTAAACAAGTCTAGCAATACATGTTATATGAGTGTGTATATATACATATTAGACAAGTCTAATACACATTATAAAAGTTTGTTGATGTATTGATTAGATAAGTCTAACAATACACATTAGACAAATATTTCCATACATTGATTAAACAAATATAGGAACACGACTCTAACAAAATACAATAGAGGAGACTATTTATACATTAATTAAACAAGTATAACAAAAAATATTAGACAAGTCTATGAATGCATTGATTAGATAATTAAAGCAAAAAAAAATTAGAAGAGTTTGTTGATGTATTGACTACACCAGTCTAGTAATACACATTAGACGAGTCATTCGTATATTGATTAGAAAAGTCTTTCCATACACAAATTAGACGATTCAATTAATATAAATTACACAAGTATGTTCATTCACTGATTAGGTGAAACTTGTAATATACACTAGACAAGTCTCTTCATACATTGATTAAATGACATAGCTAGTATAGAAAAAAAACATAAGAGGAGTCTAGCAATACACATTAAACGAGTCTGTCTATACACTGATGAAATAAGTATAGTAAAAAATATCAGATGAGTCATTCCACACATTAATTAAAAATATACATTAAACAAATATCTCCATACAATGATAAAACGAGTCTTACAACATACATTAAATAAGTTTATCTATTAATTAAGCAAGTTTATTCATATACATATTAAATGAGTTTATTAATACACATTAGACAACTTTATCCAATATCTAATTAGACAAGTTTTGTAATATACGTTAAACAAATTAGTCCATATAACAATATATATTAGACAAGTTTGTTAATGTACTGATTAGATGAGTCTAACATATACATTAGAGCAATATATTCATAAACTAATTTGTATTTTTAGCGAGTTTACTCTACATGTTTTTGCATATCCTTTATACTTGTAGAGAATGCACTCTATATTTTTTGTATATGCATTGTCCTTTGTATTTTTACAAAATCTATTATTTATATTTATACAAGCATGTGTATTTTATATTGAAATATATTATGTGTATTTTAAGTCTATATATTTTTACTATTTATATTTTTACAAAATCTAATATATATATATATATATATATATTTACTTTCTAAACTTTATTTTTCAAATTAATTTTATAGAAAACTAAATTATAAACCTAAAAAAGTTTATTATTTATTTTTCGAATATTTATATGTCTTTAAATAACCCACTTGCATAACCACGAATTTAAAACTAGTTTAAAAAGAAAAAATTACACGTGCTTTTGCCCAAAGACATAAAAAAGGTAAGAAAGTGTAACCCTAAACATAATAAGAAATAAATAAGGTAACATCATCATGACTCCACTGTCCTAATCGAAGCTGGAACCGAAAGTCCAAGATTGAATCTGGTGCACTTCAGTTAGCCGTCCTGTGGCGCCGGAGAAGCCAACCCTCACCCATTCTGGCAGAACCGTCTTCAAATCAATCATGAGGCTAATCGTAGGTCCGTTCTTGACAACCACACTCAAACTTTGTGAAGCAGCTTGATAGGTTACGGTCACAAATGCTGTTATCAATCCAGGATGCATTTCCCATTGCGCCGATGCCACCGAAGTAATGGAGTTAACATCAATGCCTATGTGGGTAAAAGGAGGGTCCCAATGATTCTGGTGCATGTCAAATTCAACCGCAACTATTTGGTTCCGGTCGGTATTTGTAAAAGCAAACTTAGGATCGAAGAGTCCGAGGTAGCCGCCAAATGAATTTAGGGGCATGGTAGATTCTGTTGCTCCCAAGAAGAAAGAGATTCCATCTCCATTGCTTCGACCAAAGGATATGTTGAAAGAGAAGGAAGTGGAGAAGCTTGCAACTTTACCAGTTTGTGCATCCCAAAGGCGAACAGGAAGAGCATAGGTGGCTCTGCCAACACTGTTGGGCACGACTCTACCATCATCTCGGACCTTTGTTAGCTGTATGACACCCTTTGATGAAGAGGCATCGCCTTCGAAGAATAAAAGGCTGTTCACGTATGCCGCTGAAAAATTGGGGAATATGAAAGAAGTGTCGAAATCACGATGAAGCAGTAGTAATGGAACGAGGAGCATGAAAACGGGCCTTGTGTTGAGCAAAGCAGCCATGGCTCTAAGATCATATCATACGATACTGAGAACGGTCAAGTGTCAATCCACTACATATATACAGATAGAGATTTTGGTCAGAGGAGAAAATAAAATTAAATAAATTGTGTAGGTAGGGAAGAGGCCAAACTATTTGCATAGTTGGCACTTGACGACACATAGGAAGAATGGTGATTCAAACAAGGATGTGTAGGAAAACTTTTTCATTCTCATTATATAAACCGTTTGATTGATGGTGAAAGAGATAAAAAGGATGAAAAGAGAAAGTGGTAAAAAAGAAGAAATATATAGAAAATGTATAAGAAATCTTGCTTTGGGGTTCGAGGGATAAAAAAATCAATGTCTATATAAGTTAAATGGTGCATTTAAGATGACAACTAATTCCTTGCTAACTTGTTCTTGTTGATAGATTAATTTTGAGGCTCCCCCGAAATGCATCTCTATGTCTTCTTCGTAGGTGTTGCGTGCTTCAGTCCAATTCTCCAAAATGCTCTATTTCTTTCTTTCCTAATATCTTTTCATTGTTCTTCAATTAGAACGAAGTTTTATTATACTAGCAATTATGTTGACTTTTATCACAAATTTTATTTCGTAACATACAAGGTATGTCTCTAGTTTTGAAGGGAAAACAATATTTAATAAAAAAAATTCCATCTATTTATTTATTGTTATTTATAAACAAATAATATAAAGATTAAGTATTTCAAACTAGTAGTTGTATAGTTCATAATTGTGTTGATATTAGTGCGACCCAATAGAGGACGAATGATATTTTTGGAAGAAGAAGGTAGAAAAGTGAAAGCTAGAGAAGAAGGTTACTTACCCGAACTGAGGAGAATGATGTTCTAATACTAATGACTAAACTCAATCCAAAGGATGGACGATGTGGAGGCTATTACTTTAAGTAAATTTACTCTAATTTCAACAAGTTGACCTATTTCTGCATGAAGATTAAGTAGGAGCAAGAGTTATCTTTGGTCGAAGTCTATCTTCACCAAAACTGGTTGGACTTCGTTATTAACTAGTCATTAACAGATCGAGTTGGCACTTTAACATACACTAGACATCTAGAGACTGACTTAAAGAATTAGGCTATAATTTGGGCCTAAGTTCGTTTAATTAGGTTAAATTTTATTAACCGATAGTGTTGTATATGAGATATGTTATTATTTTGTAATATTTGTATTTTGTTGTTATTTTTTTAACTGAAATTTTCTCCTTTTAGAATAAACAATTTGTAATTGTTTTAATTATAATTAAAATATTAATTCTCATTGTCTAAAAACGAAACTATTTTATCCTTATTAACTTTAAATTAAAAGAGCAATCGAATTTTTTTTTCTTCTGTTTAGGACTTACAGTTTTTTCTTACCAGGATAGTAGCTATTATATATGACTTATCAATTATTTGCATGCTAAAAATTATATTTGTACTTCTTTCCGGTATTTACATATTGATGCATTCTTATATCTAATCTAGAGCTGTGAAAACGGATCATCTGGCCCGACTTGGCCCGACCCACCACGGGTTGGTCACTTAGTCAGCCAACCCAACCCAACCCGACTCATTTATTAGTGAGTCAAAAAAATTCAAACCCGGTCCGACCCACCACGGGTTGGTGGATAAACGGGTCACTGTCTCACTTAATTATAACTTTTTTTAAATAAAAGAATTACAAACTTTCTATAATTCAAATATAAACAAATTTCACTTCCAAATTTCAATCTCAACATGTGTTTAATTAATTTTTAAAATAAAGAACTTAAATAATTTTTTGAAACAAAAACAAAATAATAAATATTTTTTATAATTAAAATTAAATTTTAATAAAATAAAATTAGGTAGGTGGGTTGGTGGGCCAACCCAGTCCACCACAAGTTCAACCCGCATGAGCCGGATTTAAATGAGTCGGGTTGAAATCTGACTCGCATAAAAAAAAAATACAATTTTTTCAAACCTAATCCGACTCAAACCCGTGATGGGCCGGATTTGTGACCCATTTTAATCATTGATAGAAATATTACACTTCTCATGATTAACATAGTGATTGACTCATTTAATAGATTGTCTAATGGTAGCAATGATAAAAATAAATATGTGTATCAATTATTATTATTATTATTATGAAATAGTTATATTTAAATAATAACTTAAACAAAAGTTGAATGGTAATTATAAATTAATTAATTTTAGTACGATGGGAATAAAGAAAAAAATATTGTTAGAGGAATAACATTCTACTTTTATTAAAATGTTATAATAACTTTGGTATGCTGGTGATGGTTGGTTGTAATGGTAATGGTCACTGCAAGAAAAAATATCAACTTAGAGTTGGCTAAAAGCTTATGTTACCAATGAAAAGTCAACTCTACTACACATGACTAATGTAATTTTCTCATATTAATCAATATTTCAGAAAATTTTCTGAGTGTCTTATGGAAAAGCTAAAGGGTCCCTTCCTAGTCAACTTTTCCAATAGCATGGATTTCCCAAAGGCTGCTGGTAATAATTAATCTTTGATTTTCATTTCTTAAAATTCAATAAAAGGAAATACTACATACACGTGTGTGTGTTTTTTATTTATTTATTAACCTCTCTTTTATGTTTTGTTCAGATTTTAGGATAAGATAGAATAAAAAAAAGAAAAAAGAAAAGAGAAAATAATATCATATAAATTAGGAAAGAAAAAAATAATTAGATTTATTTATTTATTAATGTTATATTATATTATATTACATTAAAAAATGTAAATATTAATTATCTTTTCATTATATAATAATAATAAAGTAATAATAAGAATAATTAATATAAAAATTGAAAAGTTTTATTATTATAAAGTATTAATAAAACAGGTATTAAGTGATTATTATTTTAAAAGATAAGTGAAAGTAAATCATGATTGATGACTCATTCCTATGTAACATAAGTATTTGATATCATCTCATAGCAGACGCCATTTTCCTAATTGAAGCTAGAGCTGAAAGTCCAAGATAGAATCTTGTGCAGCTCAATCAGCTGTCCCGTGGCACCGGAGAACCCAACGCTGACCCATTCAGGCAGAACGGTCGTCAAATCAATCACGTGCCCAATACTAGGTCCGTCGTTACTTACGACCGCGCTTAAATTTTGTGCCACAGGATCATAGGCAACGGTAGCAGATACTGTTGCAACCCCAAGCTGTTTATTTTCCCAGGCCACTGTTGTTACAGAAGAAATGGAGTTAATATCAATGCCTATGTGGGGAAAAGGAGGGTCCCATTCATCTCGGTGCATGTCAAATTCAATGGCAACTATATGGTTTCGGCTGGTGTTTTTTAGAGCGGTGTGGGGACTGAAAAGTCCGAGGTATCCACCAACTGCATCACGGGGCATGTCGGAGCGGAACGGTGCAATGAAGAAAGAGATCCCCTCGCCAAAATCTAAAGTTGGAGCGTTCAGTATCTTAAAACTGAAGGTAGTGGTGAAGCTTGCCGTCTTACCTGTTTCTGCATCCCAAAGACGCACCGGTAGAGCATAGGTGGCTCTGCCAGCACTGTGGAGCACGATTGTGCCGTTATTCAGGACTTCTGTTAGTTCTATTACACCAGTTGATGCAAAGGCATCGCCTTGGAAGTTTAAAAGGGTGTTAGCGTATGGCCCTGAAAAATTGGGGAAATTGAAAGATGTGTCTGAACTGCGATGCAGCATTAGGAGCGGGATGAGGAGCAGGAAAACGGGCTTTGTGTTGTACAAAGCAGCCATGGCTTGGAGAATGGTAAATGTCAATCCACTAGATATACACAAAGAGGTTTTTCTGAGCTGAGAAAATGAAATTATGTGCAGGATAGGAAATGGCCAAACTATTTACATAGTTTTTACTAGACAGCGGATGAAGGGTGATTAGAACAAGGGTGAAGTCTTTTTCACATTCACAAGGGAGCAACTCATTTCAGTACAGTTAACGGTAGACATTTTTTTACTCATTTAGGTAAATATTTATTCATGATAAATTAATAAATATGTATGATTTTTTGCTTTTGTTGTGATCAAAGAATGACATATATTTAGGACAAGCGCCAGTAATCCAAAGTAATATTGACTAAAATCTTTCGAGAGAGATATATGAAGCAATCCTAGGATTTTTCACCTTTCATGTTTTGACCACACATTACTATGTTAGGTGCATTGTTGGAAAATCATTTTTTATTGAATTTACTGATTTAGAACGGATCAGCCAGCCTATATATAACTCGAATTTCTGGGTTTTGCCATGCACCACCAATCAATTAAGTTTCAAAGTAATCTCTGGGGTGTCAACCATGGCTAAAACACGAATTCCATTTCCCCTTCTCATGATTTCCTTCTGTTTTGTGTTTCTTGTAAATAACGTGAAGTCAGATTCACTTTCATTCAGCTTCTCGAAATTCGAGCCAGGAATACAGTTCGACATTGGTTTCCTCGGCGATGCCCGTGTAGTAGACGGTGCAATACAATTGACTAGAAGAGACGGTGGATCATACGGCAATCCGATCATTCGCGAACACAGTGCTGGTCGTGCTGTTTACATTCCACCCGTCCGTCTCTGGGACAAAACCACAGGGAAACTTGCAGACTTCGAAACTGTGTTCTCCTTCGTCGTTGATTCCGCTGGGTCACAAATCCACGCTGATGGCCTCTCTTTCTTCATCATACCATTCGATGCTGACCCGAGCGTTCCCAAAAATTCAACTGGGGGATACCTCGGACTCTTCACTCCCGAAACTGCTTTCAACGCCGACAAGAATCAGATAGTGGCGATTGAATTCGACAGCTTCGGAAATGAATGGGATCCCGAGCCTGTTGCCATTGCTCCGCACATTGGTGTGGACATCAACAGTCTTGAGTCTGTGAAGACGACAGATTGGCCTATTAATTCAGTTCCTGAAGGTTCGATTGGAAAAGGTAGCATTATCTACGATTCCGGGAAGAAAGAGTTGAGTGTGGGCGTTGTGTATGATACTCATCCCCCCACTGTTGTTGGGCTGTCGAAAACAATTGATCTGAGGGGTGTTCTGCCGGAATGGGTGAGAATTGGGTTCTCTGGTGCCACTGGTGACAGCGTTGAGACTCATGACATTCTCTCTTGGTTTTTCGCTTCACGTATCTAGCAGACCTACTTCCTCTAAAGAGAATAATGATCTGTAATAAGGAAGAGGGCCAAGTCTGCAATTCTGAGTTGTCAGTGTTTTATGGATTCTGCATGAGTGTTTGTGTTTTCCTCGTAAGCCCAAGCTTGGTGTTATTGAATTAATAGTCATGGTTTTTACTTTGTTAATTTTGCTTAACTTTTTTCCTTCCAACTAAAACATCTAACTACAATTATATTTTAACAACTTTTTTTAATAACTTTTAACAATAGATTATGTAATATTATTTTATTGGTTCACATATTTGAAATGAACTAATCACAAGTTAACAATTGTTATGAAAAAATTGTCAAAAAAAGTTATTAGAAAGACATTTTTTAACATGTAATACTTCGTTTTCTCTAACAAAATCATTAAAGGAATTCATACTTTCACATATTTCATATGTACATTGATATATTTCACTAAAAAATTTAAAGTATGTTAACAAATTTTTTTAACAATTTTTTGATAACAGATTATGTGTCAATATTTTATTCGTCTGTATATTTGAAACGGACCAATCACGAGCTACCACATAAACAGTTATAAAAAAGTTGTCAAAAAAAATTGTTAAAAAACATTTTCCAAAATTTAACTCCTTGATACTATCCTTGGTTACTTTTCATTTTTTTCTTTTTCGTTTCTTATAACCATTTTATCTTACTAGTAAGTGTTAAATTATTTGAAATGATATCAAACAACTTTTTTTCTTTGGATATTGGACTACTACCAAACACACTCTTAAAAATGACCCAATTATAATTAACTTACCAAAAGATAGATACTTACTATAATATTTAAGTTAGTCTCGCAAAAGGGGATCCGACGTTAAAATTGATGTATCCCAATAAGACGTCGAATTTGGATTGGACGTTGAATGTCAAAAATAACAAACGTCAAAAGCCATTTTTACAATAGTGCATGAAGGCTGGCGTTGAACACCAAAGACCAACCGCTGAGCGATGGATTTACTAATGTGTCAAAATTTCCTATTTATTCAAGCTTTCTTGAAGCATTTGGGGTCTTTGGTGGTTTAGAGGCGAGATTGACTGCTTAAAGCTCATGGAGGCTACGTGAGGCATGTGAGAATATCATATTCTCCCTCCTTGGGTCTCCTTCTTTTTCCATATTTCATTTTTGTAAGCTTTGAGGCTCTCCTTGGAAATGAAGAGTCAAACCCATCTTTTTTGGGATAAATGTAATTATTGAACTCTCTTGTACCTTATAAATGCTTTGATTATATATATGCATCTTCCTTTATAAATGCTAATTTCTTGTTTCTACTCTTAATGCTTGCGGGAATGAGGATGTTCTTAGCTCGATTTGCGGTTTCTTTAGGTTTTGGAAAAAATCTAGTGAACCCTAACCTAGAAACAAGATATCTAGTGAGGATTTGTGTCTAGGAATGAAACATGATCCATTAGTTGCCTAAAACCCTAGGTCCTAATATGGGTTCACTTGTTGAGTGATCAAGGGATTGACGCTTAGTTAGAAAACCTCTCTCACCTAAGGGATTAGGCTTTGAGTGCTTTAGAGGGTTGACATTAGTATTTGATGAACATGAGATGATTTCGTATGTGCAAGAGAGTGAAGCCGGTGAACATTACCCTTAACATAGTCATTCATACCATTTACCCTTTTTCCACTCATAAGTGTCTCCAATTACCAAAGTCCATCCTTCTTTGTAAATCTTTATTTACTTGCATAATGTTTAAATTCATGAACTATTCGTTAGACTAGATGAGTTATTAATCATACAATTGACTATGTTACATGAGTGTCTCTTAGAAAAATGATACATGGTCTTACCATGATTTTATTACTTGAACGATTCATTATGCTTGCCAATGAGCCTACCAAGTTGTTGGCGCTATTATCAGGGACTCGTGGTCAATACTAGACTATTGTGCAATTTCTAACCTATCTAGACTTTCTTCTTTTATACATTCTCTACTCTATTATTGTAAATAGATATTATTTGATTTGGGCTGACTTGTGGCTTTAGCCTAATTATCTTTAGGTATATGTAGGGTAGCGCTCGCACAAGGAGGACTACAGCCTCATAATCACCCTTTGTATATCTTGAGATTGAATTATAGTGACACAAGGAGACAACAAGCTTGAGCACAACAAGTTGCTCCAGATTCTCCAAGTGCTTTGTTGAAAGATTTAGCAGAGAGGGAGCAACAAATGAGGAAGCCTAGTCACCACTACTCTTTGGTGGGAAGTAACGATCCCACAGTTCGCAAGACAATGGTGATTAGAAGTACGTTGTGGGTGTCTGAAGATGTCAAAGCTAGTGGAAGGGCTGAATTGAAGGTTTTTTATTCTTGGAGAGCCAATTTCATGACTAGAAAGTTATTCAAGAATGTTGGTGAGAAGGAGCACACCAACTGCAACAACAAAGCTTCATCGCTTCATCCGTCAACTCATGGCGTTAAACAAACGCTTCCTAGGAGGAAACCTAGTTTTCTAAGTTTGCTTTGTTGCTTGATTCAGTTTTCATGTTGTTTTTGTGTTGTTTATGTATTGGTGGCATGTGCAATGTATGTTTGTGTTGTTGTGGTGTCATGTTGTTTTCATGTGCATTAGTGACTTATATAATTGGGTTTTGTTCTGCATACATTATGTTGTGATTGTATTTATTATGATTAATTCAGGCTAGTGTAGCTTGATTTGTGTGTCAGTGTCTTTATTAAGGTTTGAGTGTCAAAATGCAAGGTTTAAGAGGTTAAAACCATTGAAAATAACATCTGTTGCAGTCCTTCCCTCAGCCTTGCCCTACACCGCTCAACCTTGAGCCTTAAATTTTTTCTCTGGAACTGCAATGTTGAGCAGTGGAAGCTTAGTGTTGAGCCCCATATCAGTAGAGCACAAAAACCCATCATTTACTGATATATCGCTCAACGATATCTTTCTAGCAGTTATAGGGTGTTGTTGTATCTCGCCTTCATTGATGGGTACGTAGCTAGCACTCAGAGTCAACGTCCTTGGAAGCTAATGTTAATATGATATATGTTATTATTTTAATAATTATTATGACAATATTATAAAATAATAATAATAATAATATACAATTTGATTTAATATATTTTTTAACATATTAAATCTTATTAAAATGTTAAAACTAATTAAGTTTTTATTAATTTTAAATTAAAAACAAAATTTAATAAAATATGTTAAAAGTTAACAAAAATTGTTGAAAGCTTGAAAATTTTTCAAAATCATTCAAATTTTCAACGGTTTTTAAAAATTGTTTAGATCTTCAACGATTTTCAAAAAAACTGTTGAAGTCATCAACAATTTTTTGATTTTTAATATATATTTTTGAAAAAGTTATCAAAAAAATAAAATCAAAATTCAATTTCTCAAAAACCAAGTTTTAATATATTTTTTTATAAAAATTATTGAAATAAGAAGTTAGAATTTGATTTCTAGAAAATCGAATTGTCTATGTAAATATTAGTTACAATATGCTGTAAATAAATAAAAAAACTATATTATATGAGAAAAAAGAACCAGATTCACCCAACCGCAGACCAAACCACCTATGAGACTAGTCATATTTTTATACTAAGATAAGAGACAAAAACAAGTTTTTTGAAGGAAAAAGAATTATATAGATTTTTGTACAATAATTTTACATAATACACGTATTTTTGTTTTATTGTAAAAAACAAATGTGTTAATATAAGATTACCCTTTTGTAAATCCAGTTATACGGTGCTTGGTTTTAACTTTTACTCCCACTCTGCTAGTAATATATGGAAACTTGATTGCCTTCAAAGTTAGAATAGCATTGTATTTATCACCTTGACTGCTCCAAACACCGTCTAATGTGTCCTATTCAAGTCATTTGGCTTCTTGATACGATAACACTCTTGCTGGCCGCGGGCCTGCCTCCATCATTTTCATCAACTTTTTGGCCTTTCTTCGTTTTCATTCCTAAACCCTCTACCATCTCTATATAAACCCAAACATTCTTATCAATCTATCATCACATTAATTTACTTCTTCAGACTTCGCAACCATGGCCATCAACAACTCAAGAACTCAAACTCAAAACCTCGTGTCTCTTTTTACTATCATCATTTCCTTCCTCGGACTGACCCAAAACGTCAAGTCAGCTTCTTTTTCATTCCCCAGTTTTGGGTCCTACACAAACACCATTGCCCTCGAAGGTGATGCCTCTTTTTCAGAAGGGACCATAAAGCTTACACCTGTCACACAGAACAGCGCCGGCAGAGCGTCCTATGCTGCACCCGTGCACCTTTGGGATGCCAAAACTGGCAAGCTCGCACGCTTCAACACAAACTTCTCCTTTGTTGTGGCGCCAAACGGTCCTGGGCTCTTTGCAGACGGCATTGCCTTCTTCCTCGCTCCGTTCAACTCCATCATTCCACAAAATTCCAGTGGTGGATTCCTTGGACTTTTCAGTCCTGACACTGCCCTAAACGTGTACCAGAACCAAATAGTGGCTGTGGAATTTGACTCCTTCAGTGGGAACCCCTGGGATCCTCCCTCTGCACATGTAGGTATTGATGTTAACTCCATTTCTTCGGTGACAACGGAGGCATGGGAAACTGACATTGCTGGGAAAGTGCTTGTTGCATTCGCCAGTGTGAGCTATGATCCTGTGGAGAAAAGTTTAGACGTGCTTTTAACATACCCTGGAAGCAACGTGGCTGACACTAGTCTCTCGTTTGTGATTGATTTGAGGACTGTTCTGCCAGAATGGGTTAGGGTTGGATTCTCGGGAGCCACAGGACAATTGGTTGAAATACATAACATTCTTTCTTGGACCTTCACTTCCGGCTACTACTAGAATTGGTCCCTTATGATCAGTGGTGGGAAAGACAACAAGTGTCGTTTGATTTAGTGTTTTCATTTTTATTTCGAATAAGCCAGTTTGTTGCTGATTATTATTAAGTTGCTAATAAGTGACCTTTCTCCACTTTATTCTTAACAATATTGATATTGAATTGCAATTTAATTTCATGAATAGTTATTGGAAGTCTCACATATATCAAAATATAATATACAAGTGAGGTGTAAACCTTACTTTACAAGTCGGTTAGGGTTGAATTAGACTTTAAACTCACTTTCTAGTACTTGTGGCCAATATTGAGTTTAAGGAATGCAAAATTGGTATACAATTTAATGACTATTACACATAAATCGGTACACATGGTTAATAATTACATTTAATTTATAAACGATTAAATATTTACTACACATCTATTTAAGAGATATTTTGGAAGTATGTACAAATGATAGTGAGGTTTCAGTTATACAATGTCAATAACAAACAAGAACTATGAATGTATAGTGTAGTATTAACAACAAACAACAATAACTAATAATAAACAAGTTCATGCAGATAAGTTCAACAAATAATTTCTTAAAAAACGTTTGAAAAAAGTTTGAGAAGAGAAGAAGATCTCGTTTACTAGTGTATCAATCACATTTTATTTAAATTAATTTCATCAATTAATTTTTTATTTTATTTTGAATAACAATTCACATTTTATTTTAACTTGATTTAAAGTAATTAAATTTTATTTTAAATTAATTTTAATCAAAAGAACAAAATTATAATCTTACCATTTTATTTATTAAAATATTATTTATCTATCACACTTATTAAATCTATCCTCAAATCCAAAAATGGAATAAAATACTTTTATATAATAAATAAATTCCAATGTAAGAATCACTAATAATTCTGAAATGTATATTTAAAAAATAATATAGTGTTATTGTGTTTAATAGAAAATAACACAATAGAAAATTAAAAAAAAACTATAATTCATTTGTAAGCACTAATATCTTTTTAATTTATTTTGTTGTGTTCATTAGAGAAAAAGACTATCAACAAAAGACGTGAAAACCATAATTATATATAGTTGTATAATTTTATTAAAATAGAATCATGGATTGATTTCAAAGGTTGGTGGGATTGCCACAAGGACATAAAAAAAACTACCTAGATTTTGCCACATATTAGTAGTTTACCACTTGTCTATCAATTAACTCCCGATGCTTACTTTAATTTACTAATGATTTTTAAATTACACTATAATTTAGTATCAAGGCTTTGTGTGAAAAATATTTGATAAGATATATGTTGATGATTATCATTGTAGACATTATTGATCTATAGAAAGAGATAAAAATATTTTCAATAAGTAATATTGATTATGTTTTATTTAATTTATGAACTATTTTTTCTAACTTGTATTTTTTCTTTACCCATTTTTTAAGTAAAATTATTATTTGAGCACATTATTGAATTGGGATATTGGGTGAATTATCTATTTATACCTGTTAATAAAAAAAATAGTGTTTTTCGCATAATACTGTTTTACATATTTCATTATTAATTATATTTTTATTAATATAAATTATTTTACGTTTTATAATTATTTTTTTAATTTAATCAATTGTTATAATAAAATTATAAAAAATATTTATTTATTTTTATTGTTCTTACTTGTGGAATATATTTCGTAAAGAACTCTTTCAGCTTCTTATGTAAAGATAATTACCACGATTAATTTGTCTAATAACATTAGTAAAAAAGTGTCAACTACAATGATCTCGGCTATAACTAGGCCTACATGGTGTTAACTACGATGAGGCAGACACGATATCATCCCTTGCCTTATAAGATGTGACTTTTAAGAATACGTACCGGTTATTATGCTTGTTAAGGCCAAGTGATCTCAACACATATAAGGCCAAGAAGATCTCAGAACACTTAACTATTATGGTACCATTATTATGTGGAGACCAAGATGATCTCATATGTAAATAGTACACTAGCCCCCAAGGTCAATATGGTATGAATGAGAACCTTGACAAGTTGAGATATTTGCAAAAGAAAATTTCATGTTCTTTGGGTAGGTATTTCATCGTATAGGTATAGTAGTCTCTTAGTCTCGAGGTACAAAAAGACAAAGAAGCTTGAGAGGTCATGCATGTCAGCTCTAAGGTTTTTTCGAGAGGAGTGTTGTGGTGGAGATCCTTGATCGTTAGATGTGAGAAGATATAGCAATTGAAGACGAAGGGGTTGAAGTCGAAACTACATCACTCATGTCTATAAAAGCTAAATTATTTTTGCATTTAAGGTTCGTTTTTTCCTTCTTTGACAAGGTGTACTCTCTTTCAAGAGGTCTTGTGTCGCTCTATTTCGAAGGTATGTCTTCCTTTGGTGTCCCCATCTCCCTAGCCAGGGACAACCCCACTATCAAGGCCTCATACTCAGCTTAGTTGTTAGAAGTCTTAAAGTCGAAGTGTAGTGATTTCTCCATCAATACGTCGTTAGGCCCTTCAAGCATTATCTCACCACATGCACCTTTAAGACTAGACAAACCATCAACATGTAATGTCCTTCATGCTTCTTCTAACAACTCCTCCATTTGAAACTCGTTAGTGAAATCCATTAAGCATTATATCTTTATAGATCTTTTCTATTCATACTGGGTATGGAACTTATATAGCTCTACAACCCAAGATCCTATTCTACTAGCCAAGTTTGGTTTCTATAGTATTTTCTGGATATGTTCATAGCTTTAAACATAAGGCCTTGACCTTTTATAAATTCTTTTGTCGCTGAGAATTTATGAAAAAATGATTTCCCCACTTCTATAGTATAATGTGAAAGCAAAGATCAATCGTAGGAGAGACAATAAACTTGAATGTATATAAGTGTGTTAATGTGATGCAAACGAAGGAAATCTACTCTACTAAAACTAAACTAACTAGAACATCCTAACAATATAATGAAAATAATGCATTACTTTTATCCTAAAATCTATATGTATAATGAGCATATAACAAAGGAAAATGCATAAATTAGCATTCTAAAGCAATCTACAATACATGGAAATGAATTACTAAGGCATGAAACAAACTAACTAATGATATGCAACTACTGAAAACTACGAATTAACTAAAGAAATCATGAAACTAAAATGGACCTCGAAATGTTATTATGTGAATGTGCAAGGCAACATAGGTTTTCATCACACAATGCATGAAATTTTAAGCTTAGCGTCTGATTTCAATTTGTATTGAACAATAAAAGTGTTACAAAATCATTTGGTTAAGTGTGGAGTGAGAATCTATTGAAACAAAATATAGGTTAACTCATTAAAGAAACTAATGAATCTAACTATCAAATTAGGAACTTTGATTTTAAGATTTGAGAACGAAATTAAAACTTCCTAACATACTTATATAACTAAAATGAAGTAATACAAATCAAGAAACATAAAAAACAATGGACAAATAATGAAATGTGAATATAAAATGCGTATTAGTGAAGTGATGAGATGAAGAACTGAAATGAATATATCAAAATATGAACTCAACTTCTAAACTACGAGTTAAACATTCAAACATGTTCCAAAAGATAAACTAAACACATCTAAATCTAGAAACATCAAAATAATCAGTTGAAATTCAAAATTGTATCAAGAATCAAAATCTGAAATAAACAAATAAAAGAATAAAAAAAATACTTTGGTTTTAAATTTGTCACTTCTGCATTGAGTTTTGAGTAACTCTAATCTAGTCTTCATCCCCTTACACTTGCATTTGAGCTTCAAAATAAAAAGTCAAACTTTGGTTAACTTTTCAAAATCTAGAATGGTTCTTTGTAGTCAAATTCTAAGTTTGCTAGAATTGGTGCTTCCTTCACATTGAATCAACTTTTTAAAAGTCCATTTTAGTGTCTTAAAGGTTTTTAACTCTTAAATCACCCATCGGAACCTTAAATACAAAAATCAACCATGAGGTCAAACTTTAAAATTTAAGTATTCTTTAAAATGGTTCACAATTCTTCTCAATTGAAAAATTATATTTTCTTATATTTTAATCAACTCCTAACCATTGAATTGAGTTCATCTCACTACATACAAGCCATCAACACAAGTTAGAGTCTTATTCATCTAAAAGAATCAAAATTAGACTTAACTATGTAAACTAACTATGTACACTAACTACACTTTAGCTAACTAGTCATGTGCAATCAAAATTTTCAATTCCAATGCAGTTTTAAGGCTTTTCCATCTTCACATAAGTGTATTTTCATGTATTCTTTGAAGTTCAAAAAAGTTAGATTTCATATTGGAGCAAAATTTCAAAAAGTTGACTTTTTGATCAACTTTTCAACCCTTAGACCAAATCTTTCCAAACTTGCATGATTGTCCTTTTGTGTATTTTTGCTAGAGATTCATCTTCATCAACATTGATGCCACATGCATGCACTGGTTTCGTTTGATATTTCTGCACAAAACATTAAAATCATGTTAGGCAATTCATTCTACATAACTACATTACTTTAGTTCACTTAACTAAACTAGAATTAAGCTAAAAACTTATAAAATAGAACTGCACATTATCTTAATACTCTAAACTAATTTTAAATGGATAAATAATGTTAACTAAACTATCCTAAAGAACAATTATGTATAACTAACTTTAAAAAAAAAAGTATAATTTTTTATCTTCTTCATGTACCAATTTTACTTTATATTTATTTAGTCAATGTTTAGTTTTTCGAAAACTCATTCTAATATGTATTTTAATTTTAAAAAAGGAAAATGAAAATAAATATTTTAATATACTTTATACAATAAATATTAAAAAATTGTGTTATTAGACAAAAGTAATTATTTTAATAAAACTGAAATATAAAAAAATTAACACGCTAGTGTTTATGAAATTGTGCTTACTTAAAAATTTTAATATTACTAATGATTTATACAGAATGAAATGAAATAATTGAAGAAAAATGCCATAATGAAGAGAAAGTAAAAAGAAATAATTTAATCGATCCATATCCAAACAAATAAAATTGAAGTTAAAAAATGCCATAAACATAAAAAATAGTCTAAAAACAATTTTTGTTATTAAAAATTTGTTTAGTCTTTTAAAAACTTTATAATATGAAAAAATTACAAAGAATTAAAGAATTGAGATTCTATAGTTTTGTGCTTAATTAAAATTTTAATTTTAATGTGAAATTAGATAAATTAAATAAAACAAAATTGAAAAAAAAAACAAGCTATAAAAAATTGTAATAGTAAGAGATGTGCGCAAGTAAACAAGTATTTGTTTTCGTTGATGTTAAAAGAAAAATTACAAAAGTCTTATATATTTGAATGATCATTAAAACTTTTTTCACAGGAATAAAATAGATTGATGTTGACCACTAATTAATATATATCTGTTGACAACAACAAAAAAGCTGATAAATTCCTTATCATTAATTATTTTTTTTTACTAATTGCATTGTTTTGAGTTAGGTTAGTTTTACAAATTTAGTTTTATTTGATGTTTTTAGCATGCTTTTGTGTGTTAGTTTTAGTCTTAAAAGTAGTTTCGGTTAGTATAATTTTAGTCTTGATATTAGTTTCTTAGTTTAAGTTCACTGTTAGAGTCACGATTAGGTTAGATTTTAGCTTATTAGCTTTGTAATCTAGTTTAAATATTAGTTAGTTTAATTAATAGTGAATATTAGTATGAAATAGTATAGAATAGATAGCTTAAGGTAGTACTAATTAAATATAGTTACAATTTAGAACAATTTTAGTTTTAGGTTTTGGATTTTAGACTAATTAAGTTATGGAAAATAGTTCCAAGGTGAAACTTTTTGTTTGTAGTTTCAAGTATTATAAGTATGAATGTAGGAAGCTCAGTCTTGGAGTTCATCCTAACAATCTAATGGTCATCCATTTTCACATACAGAGGGGTGAGACATGTGGTGAGAGTAGCAGGAGGTCCTAGTCTATGGGCTTTACCTTGGCCTAAGGTGTTGGTTAACAGACTAACCTTGTGTGATAGCTTGGGGTAGGTCGGCTGTTTCACCATTACAAGTGCACGAACCGTCATAGCTCGACATTGATACTATATCCAGTCTAGGTCTTTGCATGTTTAATATGTGTGGATTGTTTTATGAAAAAAATGATTCATGTGTGAAACATTAATGTATATTATGATTTGTTTTGTATTATTATCTTACACTTGCTTTTGTGTTGTCTTCACTTTTGCAATGATCACATAAATGGTGTGAGCTTAGGAAATGTCTTTTCAGTTGCTCCAACGAGAAGTGAAGGTGAAGCAGAAGCGTAGTTAGATGGATCTGTAGAAGTAGATCTCTTCTTTATGGTAGGTTGGTTTTATATAGTTGTTATATTATCATCTATGTAACGTTTGATTTTGGTAGGTTTTAAAAATGGGATGTTACACATTATAAATATTTAAGAAATCCTTAACCATAAAAATACAATAAACATACATAATATACATAAATAATGTAGTCACAATCATTAATATAGTTTCTCAAAATAAGAACATCCTTAAGTCATAAAGGTTAGGTTTCAAAATACAATTGCATATATTACATTCATACACATTAACCATCTCAACAACAAAACCTCAGCTACAACCACCATTTCTAAGGCCTTACTTCACCATTATATGTATGCTCACTTGCTCACACCATTATAGTAATAATTACAAAAGAGATACATAAGAAAATACACTAACAAGAGAAAAGGGTAAACTAATATAATTTCAAACATACTTGTAGTAAGACATTTATCATAGCAACAATCCTTATTACTAGCAACCAACAAAATCAATTTATCTCTGAAAGAACCAAGCACTCGATATGATATAAGATTTTATACTTAATATCTAGATTTATGCATTGACTTGGATACTATAAACCTTGCAACCGCCATTAAATAGAGAAACAAAGTACTAAGACTGGTCATACCAAACACTCACATGACCAAGGTAAGTTAACTTATGACCTTGCTAGGGATCTCACTCCTGCCATAAGAACCTTCTTCAATTATCATCACCTAAACTTTAATACTTTATGTAAGTTTCTAAACCTAGTAGAATAAAGGATGGTTTCTTGACGAACACATATCCATAGCCATTAAAATATAATACTTTATATGAAAGGAGTGTCCAATGATACCTAAACATCATCAACCCATTAGAGCTCACTAAGAAGTAAGCACCCAATAGTATATGGACAACACGCAATGCCAAGACATATGATGCTCTATGACTTGGAGTGCGCCTAATAGGACAAGAATGGTGCCCAACACCCAAAGTTGTGGAGCTCTATGCCAAGGCAATGCCCAACGACGATGTAGTGGCATCAATAGTATGGCAAATACCAGTTTCACCATATTTGAATGTTTTTAATGATCAAATGACTTATTTTGAGTGGTGCATACTTTCTAAATTTCCATCAACCACCATTTATCAATATTAAAATGCATCAAATATCATCATTCAAACAATTGAATAACTCACAGAGCACAATTATAACAAATGCATATATTTCCAACATCGCACATCACTAATGTAATAACATTATTATGTACTACACATTCAATTTCAACCCACACAATTCTCAATACTCATAGTTCAGTCATTTTTATCAAATCAAAACAGATTTAAATCAACACTTTTGCTTCTCATAATCAATTTATACCCATTACAAATTTCACATTAACTACTTTAAACATCAAATTGATCCAAACCAACATGATCTAATTAGAATAGAATTACCAGAGTGCAAATGTGCCATAGTACAAGAAATTAAAATTAACTTCTCTTACCTTGGTTAAACAACCTTTATTCTCTAATGCTTCTTATAAACTCTATCTAACACACACACACAAAATCTAACCAACTTGAAAACAAAGATCCCAAAAACATAAAGATATCATAGTGTTGGGTCTATCGAGGAGGAAGTTCCTTGTGGGTTATACAAATACCAATAACATCTGAGCCAACTATATAAGGAATCGACACCACTCTTTACCCAAAACCTTAAGACAATGGGTTAATGAGTCTTTCACCTTTATATACTGCTCTACTTTCTCATTTCTATCCAATATGGGACTTGGACTCACACTTGGATTCCCAACATATAGAGTAACAAAAAATTTCACATTATTATTTTTTTAAAAAAGAAACACCCTTTACTTTTCTAAATTCTCACACAAGATATAAGACATTATGCTAAATCGGTAGAAAAATTATGTGCAACAGAAAAAAGTTTTCTTACGGTAACTTAAGTAGAATATTCCAAATTCTTGAACTATTAGCACACAAGTTTACACAATAATTTGAATATAAGAAGAGTTTTACTTTTTAAATTATCTCGTTTAATTATAGTTTCAATTGTCCTCTCTCTAATTTCAATATCGTATTTCGAGTTTTTCAAAATGTAGTTTATAATAAATTATTTTGAAACTTTATTTTATTCTTATGTTTATGTATATAAAAATGTGATTAAAAAATATTTATTAAAGATTTTTTTCGGTAAAATGGATTTATTAAAGAAACTTAGTCTCTACTCGGTATTTTTTTTCATTTGTTCAAATAAAACGTCTAATTCGTTTTGATTGTGCAAAAGGCTTATAAATAATGCATCTACTTTTATATTCAATACCTCGTAACTTCAAAAGTAAATAATAAAAATCTGATCACTAATCTCTACTAAAAAGATTTTTGTTGAATGAGATCAATCATAATTGAAATTAATCATAAAAAGAACTAATATAAAGTTGTTTCATCTTCATAAGTAATTAAGAGTTTTGAATGTTCATTTCAGCTGAATGGCCTTATAGTCTCAAATAAGTGGCCTGTATAAATAACATTAATGTAAGTAACTAGCCATATGGTTGCAGAGAAGAATTAGACTATATTTAAACAAACATTTTTAACAAAAAAAAAACGTTTGTTTTCATAAGCTAAGAAATATTTATAATAAAAGCATTTATAATGAAAAATTATATAAATCAACTTATAAAATAAGAAAATTTTAACTCAAAAATATTGTTTGATTTTTTATCCTTTTTTTTTCTTTCAAAAAATACTCATGAAAAACTGCTCAAACATATTCAATCACTTAAACAATGAGAGATTCAATTCTCAGTTTACAAATGGTACTCAACTTTTGCAAACCGCTTCTACGAGAAAACTATTTCATTATATTTATTATTTTAATATATTCAGAGAAAAATTGCCGGCACTAATTTGTTTGGTTATCGCCATCCTTAAACTTTTACAATTTGTTTCTTCTTGTTGTCCCAGTGAATTTTTTTTTTAACTTGACAAAATATATAAATTTGTCTTGTTACTCATGTCTCGTTCAATTAATAATACACACACACGGTTGACCTAATCCAAGACATCGATCAAACTTTTCTGACTAACGGCCTGCATTTTGATTTTATGTTTGAAAAGTTTTGACGGAAGCACACATCACAACCTAGTTATATATATATATATATATATATATATATATATATATATATATATATATATATATATATATATATATATATATATATATATATATATATATGTAATCGATAAAGTGTTTTCGAAATGTAAACAGAAAATGTGAAAAATATATTTTTTATCTACAATTTTTTTAACTAAAATATGAATAGTTGACCAAGTGTAGCACTTATATTCCACAAAAGAAATTCACATATAAAAACATAAAAAAATGAGATTTTAGAAATTAAAATCTTGATAACTCAGTAAAACATTATATACTACAAGATTTTTTTTAATAGTGATAGAATTTTACTACCAAAACTAGATTTATATATAAAATTAAATTTATCCATAGGTTTTATCAACAAATTTTAAAATTAAAATTACTAACAAAAATATTTATTAATAATGGATATGTCAGTAATATTTATTAATATATTATAATTGTATTAGTGATAAATATTTTCATTGATAATTTATCCATCGATAAATTTTATCTATAAATTATAATTTGTATTATCGATAAATTTGTTTGTCAGTAAATTTTGTTGATAAAAGAAATTATATACTTTTTGTTTTGAGTTTTGATTAATTTGGGTAAAATTTATTAATAAAATTTGTTGATAAATCCTTTAGTATAAAAAACAAAAACTTTTCTTCAAAGTCTAATGATATTTTTTGTATAAATTAAGGGAATGAGAAGAAAAATGACAGAAGAAGAGAAGACAAAGCTAGAGTTGATGATCAAGAGACGATAGTAACGTGAGAAGAAGAGAAGACAAAGCTAGAGTTGATGATCAAGAGACGATAGTAACGTGACGACAATGATGATGACCATTAATGATAATGTGACACCAACAACAATGGAAGAGGAGAAGCGTAGAAGAAAGAAAAAAAAAGACCTAATTGTGATATTATTTACTAACAAATTTTGCTAATGATCAAAATTTGTGGATAATTATTAGTAAGTATTAACTAATGAATTTAAGCCATTGATAAATACTAACAAATTTAGATCATCAATAAAATATTAAAGAAAATTTAACAATAAATAATCAATATAATTTTCAATAGTTTTTTCGAGTCTGAATATTGATATTTGTCTCAAACATGAGATGACCTTGTACAATTGTATAAATATTTTAAATGATTATAATTGTTAGTCTAATGACCATAAACATTTTTACATTTTCCTTTTTTTTTTCTAAAAGAAAGTTGTTTATGATCGTCTATTTTATTTATTTTTTAATAACATATAACAAAATTTATTAGCTTTTTGATACATCAAAACTATAAGTCCGATTAGACATTTTATCTTTACCTTCCTCTTGTTGTAATAATTAGATACATAAGGATGCCAATTTTTATTTATGCAATATTCACATAATTCCCTAATTACGTAAAACACATCTCACTCTTCATACATTTCACATAATTCTTTATTATTCATTAGAGTTTCTAAATATGCTACTTGATCTTTCTTCACTTTTGGTATATCTCTTTCTCGACTTTAATTTATTTGTTTCTTTTGATATTATGCCAGGCCATATCTCTTAATGGTTGATTTATAATTATTTTTCTCATCGATAATTCTAACTTATTGTTATTATATGGACTAACTAATACTTAAGTCAAATACGTTGATTTTAGTTTCCTAAATTGGTTTATTTAATCATCAAGGCTTTATCTATTATATACCTTTTTAAATTCATTAACATGGTGACCAAGTAAACACAATTTCATCAATAATGAACTTGAGAAATATTTTATCCTTAATTTCTCATATTCACTGTTATATCCCCAGACTCAATTTGATTTCGAGCTATATGTTCAACCACCAATTCTCCAACTTCCCAAAAATAAGTTGATTAAAAATCTTGTTAATTTATTAAATATTTCATCATTTAGTTCATTTGAAAATTATTTTGATTTGTTATTTCCTTATCTATATCCGACAAATCTTACATAATTTTTAAATGTAACATTTGGTTTGCATTTTGTCTCTTCTTATTATAAGTGTATTGAATTATCTTATTAATAGATCCAAGCATGAATAAAATCATATTGATTATTATTAGAATCAACTAATTATCTAATTAATCTAAACATGTTAGTATTCAAGTTTAATGGAATTGGACTGTGACGAGGGTGACCCAAATCATAAGCTTATGGAGAATTATAAATGCATGTCAAAGATAATGTTTGTTGCAACTTTTACGACATATTTATTATAACATTAGTTGCTTAATCAATTTAACCTGAATTGACTTAAATATCATAGTATCTTTAACAGGTACACTTGATGGTTGGAGAATAAACTTTTCAAACAGGAAGAGGACAACTAGAGTTAACAATAAAGAATTTATTAAGTGGACTTTCGACCCTACATTTGAAAAATTTTGGAGCCCATTATGAGGTCGAGCGAAAACTTTTGAAGCCTACATGGTGACCACAAGGAACCTAGTAAGCAATCAAGCACTAGAGGAAACCATCAACCACTTGTGGACCCAATGGAAACGATGAGGAGAATGTAGAGGCAAATGAATGAGATATAAAGGAAGTAAGAGGAAGAAATAAAAACATTGCAAGTAGAGAACGAGATCATTCAGCAGGAGAAGAGTGATAAAGGCCCTGTGTCATTCACCCCAACTCTTCAAGGACCAACTAAGCAACCCTAGGATGCATTAGATCGAACAGTCCATGCAAGTAGTTTTGTTGCGAGCAAAGATAACCATCACTTTGTCACAATTATTAACATCGCTGGTCTACTACCATTTGTCGCAAGATCATGAAGACCCCTTTGCCTGATAACTTGAGGATGCTAATGTTCAATTAGTATGATGGATCTATAACCAAAAAGAGCAAATTTGAATTTTCATGAACCATATGGTGTATGTTTTCTCGACGTCTCTAAAAGGGAACGCCTTGGCCTAGCTGTGTTGTCGGGCAATTTCATATACTGTTTTGCGATCACCCAAGCGAGAATCGGAGCCCAGTTCGTAACAAGCCGACAACATCACCTAGCATCGATCGCTTTGGTTAATGTTAGGCATGATAAAGAAGAGTCATTGTGGGTTTTCATAGAGAGGTTTGAAAAGATGAATTTGCAAATCTGAAACCTCATCCTAAATGTTGCCATGCACCATATGATCACACATTGAGACTGGGATCGTTCGCTGACAACTTTTGTGTGAAACTTGTTTAAAGTATGCACAAGCTGAGGCAAAGAGTGCCCACTACATGCAGGTGGAAGATATGAGGTACTTCCACAAGCAGATACATGTGGAGTCGTTCGGAGAAGAAAAAAAGGCAATGGATAAGAAATCGTTCGCGGGTAAAAAAAGACCAAAGGATCCCCATTTTAACAACTACAACTTGTTGAGTGTGTCTCGAGCCAACATTTTGAAAGAGGCCCTCAATGTCGACTTATTTTCCACCCCAAGGAAGAAGTCCACCCTGTGCAATGTTGACAAGAACAAACATTGTCTCTATCACAAAATCCATAACCACACTACTAAATAGTGTTTTGGTCATGAGAGACAAAATTGAAGAGCTAATCAAAGTTGACCACTTGCGACAATTCGTGAAGAAGGACCGCTCGGACAAGAGTCCACCTCATCGACAAAGCCTGACGTGTAGTCCCAAAACAAACCATGGGACTGGTGGAGGAGTGAGTTATCCAAGCACAGAAGCCAGAACACGATAAAAAGCAAAGACCGCCTATTCAGAGAGCATATAAACACTATCTCGAATGAATTTGTCAAAGGTTAACACCGATCAGTGGATACTTGTCAAATGTCCTCCTATGCCATAGTCAGCTCAATTCAGATAACAAGGACAAGAAATACATAATTAATGTATAATCTACCACATTATCTCAAACTTTTATTTATTAGATCGACCTAATTAAAGCTCAAATATGATTAATCACTATGAAGGTGTTAACCAGGATGATTTTGGAATTAATATGTTCAATTGACACTTCCACCATTCAATCTCATTGGAAAGGATTTCACTAAACTAAATAACTGACCATCTACCTAATAATTGACTATATATATAATATAATATACTAAACAATCATACAATCACTCTAATAAAAACATTGATGTGTATTATATATTATTTATGAAAATTCGTTTGGCGTAGTTTACAATAAGACACATTTGAACTTTCCATGTCCGTTCCAACATGTCACCTTCAATTTTAACTAAGCAATTTTCACCGAATGTATAACCTCCATCTCTATATATTATTTCATTGATCATTTGATAAAGTTACCCTCAATCATTTAGTTTACTCTTTATATGTTTGGCTTAGCGAACCAATATATTTAATAATAAATTGATAAAAAAAAACCTTTTGATTTTTGTTTACTCGTTAATTGTCACTTTAATTCTGTAATATTATTGCTGCTATTAGCAATAATATTAATGTTTTCTTATATAATTTAAAATTTAAAAATAAATAATTTTAAATATATAAAATATACATTTTAATTAAAATATATTGTAATAAGAAACCTAAGCATACAAATTATATTATGTTTAGAAATTTATATTATAACAAAAGATTATTTTTAATCATAGCTATTTTTAAATATTTTAAAATTCAATTATAGAAAGTGTAGGGAAAATATATTATAAAAATTCATGGAGGGAAGCTACTTAAAAAGAAAAAACTCTTGTTATTAAAAATAATTCCTAAAATGCTTTGATTTAGTATTATGATTTTGATTTTATACATAAAACGATGGTAGGTTATCCCTAGACACGGGAAAAGACAAAGGAGTGAAATTTCGCATCGCTGAACATGTTGTCTAGGGCCAGGACAATAGAGAAGTTTAGAACGATTCTCCAGAAAAGGTGTAAGAGTATGTATGTTCATGTATTAGTAATTAATTCGTGAAAGCAACATATTTTTAATTCACCAAATACCTACTTAGGAACAGTTCAAAACATGTTTTGTTATCATCATTATTCCATTAATTTAATCGACAAACTTTGAAAGTGGATGCATATAGTTGCTATATTCTTTGTTCACATCAACACCATCAAAATCTTCTATCCCTCTCTACCATGGCTTTCTTCTCCTCTTCTTCATGCTCTAATCAAACCCAGAAACAAACATCTTTCTTCATATGTATCATCTTCTTCTTCACTTTGTTCCATAACACTGTAGAGTCAGTTTCCTTCAACTTTTCCAGCTTCCAGCAGTCAAACTTGAACAACCAAATAAATTTCACGGGTGATGCTTTTCCCTCAAACGGTGTTCTTCAGCTCACGAAGAACCAACTCGATGGCCCCATCACAAGTAGCGTTGGTCGAGCCTCGTATGAACAACCAGTGAGGATATGGGATAAAAAAACAAACAATCTCACCGATTTCAAAACCCATTTCTCTTTTATCATGAAAGCTGTGAACGAGTCATTTATTGGTGATGGCTTAGCCTTCTTCCTTGCACCCTTTGATTCTTCCATTCCCAACAATTCTGCTGGTGGGTTCCTTGGCCTGTTCAGCCCGGATTCCGCATTCGACACGAAGAAAAATCAGATGGTGGCAGTTGAGTTCGACAGTTTCAAGAATGAATGGGATCCGAGCTCAGACCACGTAGGGATCAATGTTAATTCCATTCAATCAGTTGCAAACGTCACTTGGAAGAGCAACATTAAGAACGGGTCTGTTGCTAATGCTTGGGTATGGTACAACTCCACATCCAAAACTCTATCTGTCTTCCTTACCTATGCTAAAAATCCAACCTTCAATGGCAGTTCCAGTCTTTCTTACGTTATTGATTTGAGGGACGTGTTGCCAGAGTTTGTTAGAATAGGCTTTTCTGCAGCAACGGGAATATCGGTTGAGATACACAACATTTTGCTTTGGTCATTCAGTTCAACCTTGGATGAGGTTGGTGGGAAAAAGGTAAAGGTTGGCTTAGTGGTTGGTGTAAGTGTTGGTTTGGGTTGTTTAGCTTGTGCTGCAGGTATAATATGGTTTACCTTTTGGAGAAGGAGAAATAGACTAAGGGGTGGAAACGAGGAGGAAATTGGTGTTGATGCCATAGATGATGAGTTTGAGAGAGGAACTGGTCCAAAGAGGTTCACCTACCGGGAACTAAGCAACGCAACGAACAACTTCGCTGAAGAAGGGAAGCTAGGACAAGGAGGGTTTGGAGGAGTTTACAAAGGTTTGATTGAGAATTCCAACCTTGAAGTGGCAGTGAAGAGGGTTTCGAAAGGGTCAAAGCAAGGGAAAAAGGAGTACATATCAGAAGTGACAGTCATCAGCCGTCTGAGACACAGAAACCTGGTTCAACTCATAGGGTGGTGCCATGAACAAGGTGAGCTCCTTCTTGTATATGAATTCATGCCAAACGGAAGCCTTGATTCTCATCTATTTGGAAATAGAGTGATGCTTTCGTGGGTGGTGAGATACAAGGTGGCCATAGGTTTGGCATCTGCACTTCTTTATCTTCATGAAGAGTGGGAACAGTGTGTGGTCCATAGAGATATCAAGTCAAGCAACGTAATGTTGGATGGTAATTTCAATGCAAAGCTTGGTGACTTTGGTCTTGCAAGGCTGGTAGACCACGAACTGGGTTCACAAACGACTGTTTTGGCTGGAACCATGGGGTACCTAGCCCCAGAGTGTGTGACAACAGGGAAATCAAGCAAGGAATCTGATGTGTACAGCTTTGGTGTTGTGGCACTTGAGATCACATGTGGTAGAAAACCAGTGGAGGTGAAAGAAGAGGCTGGTAAAGTTAGGCTTGTGGAGTGGGTGTGGAACCTCTATGGAAAAGGGAAAGTTCTAGAAGCAGCTGATGAGAAACTGAATCGGGAATTTGAAGAACAGCAAATGGAATGTTTGATGATTGTGGGGTTGTGGTGCTGTCACCCTGATCATACAATGAGGCCCTCCATTAGGCAAGTCATAAGTGTGCTTAACTTTGAAGCCCCTTTGCCAAGTCTTCCATCCAAGTTGCCAGTGCCAATGTACTTTGCACCTCCCATGGAGATTACTCAATTCTCCTACTCTTCATCTGCCGTCACAACCACAACCAAAGATTCCTCCCCGTACTCCTCAATTTCTACTGCCTCCCGAAACTCTCCCTTGTAGCAATAAAACTATTTGACTTTTTGGTTGTATTTCAATTGGGCAATGGCATAACCTGTTTCATTTAGTTGTCTTATGAAAATTTCAAACCCATCTAATTTGAAAAATGTGGTTCACTTTTTCGTTTATTGTCATCGGGTCATATGCAACTTTGGAACACTCTTCTTCTTAAAGTAATGATTGGAAGTAATGATAGGTAAAATGAATATAAAAATTGTGTGTTAAAGAATTATTATTGTTCTTCTTCTTATGCCTCACAATGGACTCGGTCTGTTTTATGGGACTTAGCACCAATCTTTTGGGCCTTACATGAAGCACTTAATCTGTATGGAAGTTCCTATTCTCACTCTTCTTCTTGATAAGTTCACTCCACTTTTCGAAAAGTAACTTTTCGATGAAGATGTGTTTTCTTCGTTTTAATGTTTATTGTAACACTCAACGCCATAGAAATTTGTTTCCCTGTGTAACTTTTGTAATAATGTTAACTTTTATCGTACTTTTTTTTAATATAAAATATGAGATCTTAATCATAAGATTTTAATCACGCTTTTTCATTCATAAGACTTAAACATGATATTTTAGTTAAATGGACTAAATATAATTTTACTTATAACAGCTTGTCGATTTATCATAATTAATTTGATTGCTATTAAAAGATTATTTTTGTAAAATAAACAGCTTTTATTATTGTTAATCACATGAAAATGTATATCTCTGCAATATTTTGTCTTGCCACTTAACAAAAAGTTATTTTTGTTAATGTATAAAAACAAGATTTTGATATTTTCATTTGCATACCCGACAATATTCCATTTGGACTTTGTTGCAAATTCCTATCTTTTTTCCAATGTTTCTCATTTGGATTGCAGATTAGTGCCACATGTCACGTAGAGCTCATCTTGCAATATTTTATTTCCCATAGAAGCATAACGAATTTGTCAGTTTCCCAAACAATTCTCACATTTTGGTTTGAGCCATTTGTGCTGTTCAACTGCCACCATCTTTCCATATCAATTTACTATTTGTTTTCTTGCTTGAAAATAGTTTACTTTCTCACTCCATATAATTTCTTGATATAGTACTTTGATGCAAAACACCAAATGCAGACTCTGTATTCGGTATGGAAAAAAGAAGATGCAAAGTAACAACAAAGAATGCTCCAAAGCCTTTTTCACAACTTGTCCATTCTTATAAAGTCTATTGTTTTCTTACACTAGATATATCAATTTCGGTAGTTTAGTCTTTAAAAATGTTAATTTTTGTATTTGTAAAAAAAAAATCAAGGATAAAATAATAGATGTAAAATCTGCTTAAAAATTAGTTGATATCAAAATAATAGTAACCAAAGTCTCTGTAGTTCCCACTTTTGCCCAATGGACTCTTGTAATTTGTTTTGGTTACTGGCTGCAGTTTGAAAAATTCTGCTCCCAATTAGATAGCCTCTTGCAGTGGTTGAGTCTTCCAAAGAAGAAACATTCTAAGAATGGATTTTGGAACCAATAGAAATGTTTCCTTTCACTTACAACTTTGAAGATAATTAAAGATGCTAATGTAGGATTTTGGAAATGTACAAATTCCAGGTGTACATTACCCTTACCTCTAATATAGACCCAATTTTCTTCAGCAAAAAACAACTTGCATTCTATGAGACTAACATGCTTCACCATAATTTACTCTCATGGAGACAATATTTTAGTTGTCATAAAAGACTAGTCTTTCTTCATTTACAACTTGGCCACAAATCTCATCATTATAGGTTACAAACCTTTTCCATTCTTTAACAACCTTCTATATAAATGTTAACATCTTAGACAGTTTTTTTAAATAAGTAATAGTATAAATTATATTTAATATTATTTTTCTGTTTTTATTTTTATTTTTTGTATTGTATAACTAACTATATATAATTTCAGAATTTAAAAAATATTAAAAAACTAAAATATATATGATGATAAATCATTTATAAAATATTTTAAAAGCTGTCAAAAAAAATTTGTTGTAATATTTTCTTATAAAAGAGTAGTAATACCTGTATAATAAAATATAAATAACTTATTCAATTTATAGACTAGTTTTTAGACTAATTTATTTGTGAACCAAAATCTCGGTGACTAATATTAATGACCAATTCATTATAATCATCAATTTAAAAGTTATTTTAATTATTAATAATTTTTAATTTATAAATTGGTACGGGTAACTATAGTAACTAATTATTTTTTATCATTAAAATTAGTCATTATTTAATTATTTTCTTGTAGTGTACTCAATAACATTTTTAGGTTATAAAAGCTTAGAATATGAACATTAGAGAATAAGTGAGAAATAACATAGTTATAAAAGATTAAAAAACAAAATAACGAAAGAAATAAATTTATAAAAATATTTAAAAAGATAAAAAACAATGATAAAGAAAATAGATTGATTTCACTGCTCTTCCGAAATAGGATTCATTATTGGTTATCTAAAGATTATTGTTCAATTAATTATTATCTTAGATTTTCAAATTAATCAATATAAATTCTTAATTAATTTGTTCGCGTCTTACTTTTAACCAAAGTACATTTTCAATTAAAAGCAAGAACTTTGTAGATTAACCATAGTAAATTTAACTAGAGTACATTCTCAATTAAATATTACTATGTTTAATCACGTATATTCTTTTATCACTTTTATCAAGTAAAAAACTAATTAACCAAAGTACATTCTTGATTAATTCTTGTTAAACTTTTTACCACTAATCAAAGTACATTCTTAATTATTGGAGAAAACTCGTTCAATCGCATGAAAGTTTCTAAATTAAAATTAAAAACCTTTAGACTCACATGATTGATATGTTATGTAGATTTAACCCCATGTTTACTTTCTATAATGTAAAAATCATTACTTTTAATTGATTAAGAAGCAAAAGACATAAATAAAAATAAATCACAATAAGAATCAAAAGAACAAACAAATTTATTCATCTAACCTCATAAATCAATTAAGAATCCAATATTAAAGACTAAACGAGGGCATAAATATGCATTCATCACACCCCTACACTTATCATTTTGCACTCCTGGACAAAACTTAGTAATTTCAAAACTTTATTTCGAATCAATATTCATATCAACATTAAACCAAAAGAAAAGAACTTTACTAGAAACTAATCAAATTGACATGAATCATGCGAATGGAAAAACTCTATTTTAAACACATGAGTTAATCTTTTGCTCAAGTTAAATTGTATATTCTTTCATGAATGCTCTCTTAAGTGTTTAAGCTTGTGTTTGCACTCAAAATATTCATGTATGTAAACACTATCAAAACTTAGAAAAATTCTAATATTCACATATTTTTGAAAAACATGCATTCAAAGATCATGAGAACTTTTCAAAGGTTGTAATGTGACCAAGGCAATAAGTAGGAAAAATTTAGGATATAGAAGCTTAACAAAGATTTGGAAATAAAGAATTAAGGAGAAGATATTTTGGAAAACAAATATATTATTTTATTTGTTCTCTTTTTGCAAAAACAATTATCCTTCTTTTTGTACATTTCTTTTCCCACTCTATTTTCTTATCTTTTGTTTCTTTCACCCTCTTTTTTCTATGAAACTCTTTTCTTTATTTTTCCATTTTTATTATTTTTGGGTGAGGTACTCACCCATACACTTTAATCATCACTCATTCCTAACACAACTCATTAGCTCCTTCTTTCATCCTAAGATAAGGGATAATATTGTCTTTTTCTTTTCAAGGTTTTGCAATGGATTTTAAGAAAAAGAAGTTAAAGGCTCAAAGGAGTTATCAATGGATTAATATTAAGGTGTATTTATTTGGCCAAGTAGCTAAAAATAAGAAATGTCTCCATTATATCAAATAGTGCATATCTACCTAAGTTGCAAAACAAAAGAATCAAACAAAATATTAGAGTATATACAAAATATGAGCAAGTCATTCAAGAAAAATATGAATAGCAAGCGGTGATCCATCCATCATAATTAGGTTCAAAACTCACAAGACTAAAAACTCTTTCACAAAAGATTCAACCAAATAATTCTCAAATTAACTCAATTAATGATTTATAGTTATGAATTAATTAGGCTAGCTTATGATCAATTTAATAATCCATTCAACATAAAACATGACTACTATTTCAAGATTATGATTGTTTTAGTTGCTAGACAGATCCTAAAATTCAATGTCAATATATTTTATTGAAAACAATAAAATATTTTTAAGTAAATTTATTATGAGACATACTGTGTAAAAGTTTCACCAAGTGAAAAGTTAATACTTTCACAATTTTCTCAAAAAGAAATCACATTTTTTCTCGAGAAATAAAATAATAATTGAAAAACAGAAAAAAAAAATCCTAATTAATATTTGTCTTCCCCACACTTATTTCAAAAATTATCTTTTATAAATTTATTTTAGGAAAGAAACAGAAAACTTTTGAAACTTTTGGCTCAATCTAGTCATGTCAAAATTTATTTTCTTTAATTTTATAAAATACAAATCACTGTGTACAATTTTATTAATTTATTAAATTTTTATTTTTAATAAAAACAATTTTTTTAAATTTAATAAAAAATTCTATTTATGCAGAAAACAGAAAATAAAAATGTATGTATCTTTAAATTTTTATATATCAAATTAATCTCACTAAAGGTTATACTAACCTATAAATATTAGTTCCCAAAAATAATTTTAGATATTGTATCCAAGTCAATTTTATAAAATTGAATGTAAAAAAAAATTGAACTAATTAGAATGTTATTAATAACAAATATTATAAAAAGTATCTTCCCTAAAAATATACTATTTAGGATAAAATTTTATTAAAAAGGTAATTTTTAATTAACATTTTTAAGTGTAAGGAATACATAAATTTGTATTAACCTTTTTTAAATAGTAACGATATATTTTAATTTTTAATTAAAATTTATTAATAAAAATAATAATTTACTAGAAATAGAATATTCAAATTTCATATTCTTTTAATGACAATTTTTAAAGATGCAGAGGCAAGTTGTTATTTTTTTTTCATTTGAACTAAAAGCAGTAAAATTATATTCAAAAAAATAATTTTAAATAATAATTAAAAAGGAATAATGAATTAATTGAATATCACATTATTTTTACTAAAAGGAGAAGGATGCAGGTTGTGACAACTTATAATTCAAATATTTTTTCTAAAATTGAAAATGTACAAAATTTTATCATAGTTATATATTTAATATTTGTTAAAATTAATTTTATGTTTTAATATGAAAAGTATAATAATATTTAAAAATATCAAATGAGTTCATTGGAATATATGTTAATTATAAAACTTAAGCCAAGTTGTCCCAACTTATCTTAATATTTTTAAAAAGTGAGATTGAAAGTAGTAAAATAATAATTGTTATGAAAATAGAATAATAAATTGACATGTTAATCTTTCTCATCATTTATAATTTATGAGCTAGTTCATAATTTTTTAACAAAATAAATAACAAGAATTTACTATTATCAACACATAAATATATTTTTCACATAAATCTCAGTTTTGTGATTGTAATGGTTGTTTAAGAGAATTGCTAAATAGACACCTCTGTGTTCTTAAGACTCTAGATTATCATCATGACTTTGTTTTTGTCTTAGTTATTTATATAAGAAAATGGGAGAAGTCGTTCTTAGTCTAAACCAACTTTCAACAATTCAACCTATATTCATCATTTATTCCTTCAACATATCATCATTCTTGACTTCGTTTACCTTATTCTTAGTTGCTTACGTCTTTAAGGATCTTTCTCCCTTTCATTTCATTTTCGCTTTTCTTATAATCACATTTATTTTACTATTGGACTTCTAGGCTAGTTGTGACTATGGGCAGCAAATCGATTTATTTATACTTCATCCATTTAATCAATTAACAAGTAAATCTATCCATTTTTATTTTATTTTCGATGATAAATGATTCATCCACTATTATTTTTAAAATTCAATACATATCTGATTATAATACTATATCAATCAACTAATCCAGCCTATCTCTTATATTTAAAATATTTTTTTTTTAAAGTTCAATTTTTTTTTTCAAAACTTGTTTACATATTTTTATAGCAATCAAACCTTTAATTTTTCCGGCTTCAAAAGCAGTATTCTTTTGTTTTATTTTTTAAATTAATTATTGAATGCGTTTAGATTACTTTATTTTCTACTTAAATTTGCTAAACAGATTCTTTTCATACAATTAATCAACTCTATTTCAATCCTTCTGTAGAAAAGTTGTCCCCTTTTTTCTTTCATACAATTTATTCTGAATTTCTTTGAAATATCATTAGATTACCGTAATACAAGCAGCTAACTATTACGAATCAGGAAAGACCAAATAGTTTATTGTCTAAAATGTCTTTTTATGGTCAATAATTTGGCCTTGATTAATGTCATATTTCTAGCCACAAGAAAATATACTCTAAAACTTCAAAACGTGACAATGGAATTTTATGAAAACAAAATAACTAAAAAATTCACGAAGTCGTTGTACCCTACCCATATAATCAGATTTATCATGCTTCCAAAGAATTTTGAGGACTAAGTTTAATTATTTATCTTTTTGGATAGTTTTTTTTATAGTGTTTCTCACAAATAAAAAGTTTTGTAATTACTAATAAATAATTACAAATGGTAATAAATTAATCGATAATGAATATTTTAGTCAATAATAAATTCATCAATAAAATTCATCAGAAAGATCTGTCGATAATTTATAATTACAATTATCGATTATAAAATTTGTTGGTAACTTATAACTACAATTGTTGCATTAAAATATATTGGCAAGATCCGTCGATAAATTATAATTTGTGTTATCTATAAATATTTTTGTAAGTAGTTTATAATTATAACTATTGATAATATTTTTTTGTTGGCAAATTGGATACTAAATTTTTCGCTAAGTCGGATGACTTTTTTTTTGCGTATTAAGAGGAAACGGGTGAGGAGAAGAATAGAAGAACAAAAGAAGAAGAAAAAAAGAAGAAAAGGAAGAGGTGAAGGTGGTGGAGATGGAGGAGGAGAAGAAAAAAGAGGAGGAGGTAAAGACTCTACTGTGAGTGACAGGAAGTGCAACAATGATATGGTGCGGGATTAGGTGGATTGGCGATGATACAGAGGTGAGACAATGATGATTGTTAGAGTTACAAAAGGAGGTGAAGTGGGAGGAGGTGAGGGTATGATAATCCTACAAAGAGAAGAGAAGGAAGAAAAAAAAAAGATAAAAAAAAAAAGAATAAAGAAAAGAGGAAAAAGACTCAATAACATATTTTTGTCGATAAATATTATAATTTATATGTATTTACTAATAAATATATATAACGAATATTTATCAATAAATTTGTAGTACTAAATAATTATAAATAAATTTTATTGTCCAAATTTATTCACAATCACTTTATCAACAAATTTGTGATCATTAATAGTTCATGATTAAATTTCAATTATTAACAAATTTTTGTTATTATTCACGTATTATATATGTGTTTTCATATAATGTTGTTGAAACTTTAGAATTATAAATTTGCTTTACTTTTCAATTACTTATTGCAACTAATAATGAATATACTTTCTTTTCGTTTTAAGAAGCGGTTTTAACGCTGATGTAAATTTGGAACACTTCCACAGTTTATTTATCTATGTTATAAAGTTGTAATTTCATATTAACGTTTATTACTCTTTACATACATCTAAAGAAAAAAGAGTAATTACCTAGTCCTAATAGCATTTCTACCCTAAATATTTAAATTCAACATATACTATTTGAATTTGAAAATTTATTTTTAGGAAAATTTGAAAACTATTTCTTAACTACAAATATTACGAAAATGTCGATAGGAAAAAAATTAGTCTTTCGTTTTTATTTAAAGGCATTAATCATTGATATTATGTATATATAGATATATTATAATTTTATATATTGAAATAGAATACACTAAATAATATATATATATATATAGATTATTTTTCTCAATTCTAATTTATGCAAAAGTTTTCAACGCAAATATTTGTTTACATGAGATGTCTTGAATAGAGCAAACAATAAAATATGATATGCAAAGAAAGAAATGATAAAGTTTTTCAGCTAAGGTGACCCTTTCATTCATATTTGTGCACTTTTTCTATTATAGTGTATGGCTTCGTGCCTAGTCCAAAAACTGAACCTTTAATCCCCCAAGGACAAATCTATTGGCCAATTTCTTAAAAGAGAAAAAAACAGACAAAAGTTTCATGTCGTGTGCTAACCGCTAAGTGGCTCAGCATTCTAGAGCACACCAAAAAGCTCCCTCTGCCCCCCTTATTATATTTCTCTTGTAGTTGGTTCAATGTTCTCCTTCAATACAAATCATATCTCTCAACTATGTTTGCTCATATTAATTACTCCATTCCAACTCTGTTTATCACTATAATATATTCCTCATTTAAATACTAAAATTTCAACTACCAATTTTATTCATCAATCTATACTGAAACTTCAAATACTAATGACATCAGCCACTTTCAATTCATGAGCATATATCAACCGGTATTTTCAAATATTAATCTTTTGAATGGAGTTTAGGATGATAGAGTTGATTCTATCAGTTGAAAAGCATGAAATATTTTGAGATGATGTATTTTATTTATAGAAGCTCCTAGTCCTAGGTATCCCCGCAAACAAGAAAAATAGTTCAGAATCGAACAGTACTGGCATGAAGAAAAAGGCATCACGGGATGAACTTTTGTTGGTAAACCGTGCCCAACAGGGAATAGTGGGTGCCATTCACACATGTAAAAGGGCACCATCACTTCAAGGTGGTGTATTTGGTTACCAACTTTGTTTGGAAGGGGTTCCAATAACGATTTTTCTCAGCTTTAGAATGACTTTTGCTTACTTTTCTTTTATATATTTTCTAAAACTTTGAAGCCTCTCTCTTTTCAACTCTTCAAAAACAATTCCTAATATTAGACTATACCATTCATCATGTACACCTCAGAAGAAATACATGCAAGTTAGGCCTTTAATCTTTCTATCATTAAGGATTAGGTACACACCAAACAACCCCAATTTACCACAACAATTATCATCAGAGTAAATGTTCTTCGGGGCATGTCTAATATCAATCACTTCTCTGTTTTTTTCAACATTTTGGTATAACGGCACAAACAACTTAACCGAAACATATTTTATTTACAATAAGTGAACATTTTTGGTCAACTTTGGCTAGTCACTAATTGTCAATGTTTTTGTTACTTGGAACATGATTTCATTTCTTCTGAGATTCTTTGTGAGAAAAAAAAGAGATGTTTTTACCTCTTACCAACTATTGGACAACTTGCTTTTTAAGGAAAATATAATCATTAGAACAAATAAATTTTTATAACTATAAAAGGAAAGAGAAAAAAATATAGATATCAACTGATTGTATAGTTTTGTTAAGACATCAAAATATCATTACTTATTCTTATTCAGCATAATATAGATAAGATACATAGATAAGGAAGGTAAATGTTGTCATACTTGATTGCTATTTCAAGGATCTCATGTGACACTTTCTTTCAATAATTTGCCCTTATGGTAGGTTTTTGAAAGACTGTTATGCCCCCAAAGGGAGGACTTCCTTAACGTGAAATTGTGGAAACTGAGGGGCTGGGGTTTACCAACCCCATTTTAGCATTAAAAATAAAAAGGATTTTATTTTTAACATAAAAGAGAAGCTAGAGTTGGACATTGATTTTGAGATGTATATATAAGGCCATTCGCTTGTCATTACGAAAATGATAGCACCTTTTTTCAGCCTCCAGGAGAACATTAGAAACGGAACGGAGATTAAGGATTAGACAAAGTGTTCCGAAGGTAAAAGACGCTCGGGATATTGTTCTGCTGGCCGCCCTCATCTCCCGTCATTTTGTATTTCACTAGGAAATACATTTCTGATTCTGTAAGGTTCGTGCTCCCATTTCTTTCAAAATTCTCTTGTGGCTGAAAATTCCTTTCATTCACATGCATGGAATGATGAGACCATAGTTTTCTGCAATTTTAACAGAGCAATGTATGACTTCGTTTTGGCATTTTTGTTTTAAAATTTGTTCATACGCGGTCTTGCATGAAGTTGTTTAGAAATGAAGGTAATATGTGTTCTTGCAGGTTCACCTTATTGAGAGATGAAGGGGAAGAGCCAAAAGGTTTTCTTGCTTTTCTGGTTTGGAATGACCCTACGCTTGTTTTTCTTACTCGGTGCCTGTTGCGAGAAGACAACAAGGTTCTAATCTACTCTTCTTTTGCTCCTCATTTTGGTGTATAGCAATTCTGCATTTTATCTCCTACCATCTTAACGTGTGTGTCAGAGAGAACAAAAAGGAAAGCAAGAGAGATAAAAGAAGCTTGAGACCAAAGTATTTAAGGAAAACATTCTAAGTTTCATGTTGTTTTCATTCTTTCTTTGAAAAAGGGTACCCATATTCAACATCACACTCCTATAATTCTGTGTATTTACTCTCTTTTTTTCTCACAATAACGATTTTTTCTGCTCCAACTTTTTAAATATATTGTCAACATTTTTTATTTTTTATTTTTCATTGCATCACTAATTTAACTCATGTTTTTTTTTATTGTTAAAAAAACAACATTACTAGTTAAACTAAATAAATGCGGAGAGAGAGAGAGAGAGAGTTTCATAAGCAGAAAGAGTCACGGTTTCTTTGTCTTTTGTGTCGCGTTTCTTATCACATGCAACTTTTTAGAATTCTATGTCCTCGGTAAGGTTTTAAGTTAAATCTATTTGTCATTTTTATGTTAACTTTTTTCCCTGAGATGGCTGCATTACTTTATGGTTTGTGGTAACGAAAAGTTAGCCACTACTGTGGTGGTAATGAAAGGAATTGATTCTTGCACCCACGTCATCATCCCTGAACCGTCTGACTTTAATTTCACATGACTTTGATAACAATGGTCTCCACAGTAATAATGAAATATTCTGTCTTGTATTCTGTTCAAAGCATACGAATAAATATTAAGGAATTTAACTAAATTGATACGTGACGTGAATCTCACACACATTAATATATTTCTACATAGTTTTCAAATACCTTCTTCTTTTAATATTTCCCTGTTAGTTCATAGCAATGGTTTCTCTTCACTTCATAAAGATTTTTCTTTCCATGCATGCCTTTCAACTCCAGAAAAACTATGAGGCAAAGCCCCCCCACTCAACAGACAACTTCTAAGTCTGGGGTCATTCTGAATACAAAGAACAGTCAACAGGTGATTGCAAGAATTAATTTGATTCCCTCACAGGTTAATTAGATTTTCTCGTTTGGTCCGAAACGAGTGCATCGTTTTTGACTCCGACAATTGTCTTTGACTTTCACTTTTTCAGGTGGTGGTTGACAATGGCATTGTTTCCATCAATTTTTCAAGACCTAAGGGTTACACCCTTGGAATGTCATACAAAGGAATTGACAATATACTCGAAGACGATAACGAAGAACAAGATAGAGGGTATTTACCTACTTCACACGAAATTTTTGAACTCGATAAATTTTAAATTATCAAGTTTGGCATAAAGTCATAGGGACTAATATATGGTTTAATTCTTAAACTGACCGAATAATACGTGTTCATATTTGTTTCCAGGTACCTTGATGTCGTTTGGAATATGCCACCATCAAAGAATAGTACTTTTGAGAGGTATAATATTTTGTCGTCTTCATTATTATCATGTGTTAAATTATTGGTACACTTAATGACAAGCTAGTAGTAGTAACAATCTGAAGTGATACACGTGACTAATTCATAATTGGAATCATGTTGCAGAATCTTCGGGACAAATTTTACGGTTATAGCAAATGACGACAATATCGTTGAGCTCTCATTTTTAAGAACATGGAATTCGTCCATGAAAGGCTCGAGTGTCCCTATGAACATTGACATAAGGTGGATGATAATTTATAGTAGTCATAGTTTTGGAACAGAACATATATGGACGATAATGACAGCTATACTATGTTTATAAGCTAATTAACGTTACACCAAACAAACTTTTATACGCAGATACATTTTGCGAAGTGGTGATTCCGGATTTTATGCATATGCAATATTTGATCGTCCTGAAGGATGGCCTGCGGTGGAGATTGACCAAATTAGGATCGTTTTCAAACTCCAATCCAAGTAATAACTAATATATATATATACTTTAGTTTCACTTAGTTCTTTGGATTCATTCTAATTTAATCCTTGTATGATTCTTTATACTAGTGAGATAAAAATATATTTAAAAAGTGAAGATGTTTTTTAGTGAATAAAAAGAGACAATCGTTTACTTTTCATTATAATACTAACTATTATAAAAGTCAACAGTTGATTCAGTGATGTAAAAAAAAATGGTTGGTGCAGATTCAACTATATGGCAATATCGGATGAAAGGCAAAGAAACATGCCAACGAAGAAAGATAGAGAAACTGGTCAAGAATTGGCATACCCCGAAGCAGTTCTGTTAACGAAACCAGCCAATCCAGAATTTAGAGGAGAGGTATTATGTGGCACGTATTTGTATGGTTGTCGTATATGGCAATGTTTGTTTGGGTGTTTTTTCCTTTGTCGGTCAAAGTTCAAAATGCCCGTGAATTAAAGAAATGATGGTTTTTGTGTTGGGTTCAGGTGGATGACAAATACCAGTACTCAAGTGAAAACAAGGATAGCACTGTTCATGGATGGGTGAGTGTTGATGCCGATGCACCCGTGGGTTTCTGGATGATAACCCCAAGCAACGAGTTCCGCAATGCTGGCCCCATCAAGCAAGACCTTACTTCACATGTTGGCCCCATTACCCTCTCGGTATGCCCCCAGTAATTCCTGTCTTAATCAGTCAAAACAAGCATAGCATCAATTTCGATCCAAGTTGTTCATAGTATAAACACATGGCTGGCAGTATCAAATATTCAAAGAACTTTACCTGTTACGTTATGCATGTTTGTAATTAGATGAAAATGTAAAACCAATTTGTTTTTCGTGTAGATGTTTGTGAGCACTCACTATGCTGGCAAGGAGTCAACCATGTCCTTTAAAGAAGGGGAGACTTACAAAAAAGTTTTCGGCCCTGCGTTCGTCTACGTTAACTCTGCTTCAGGCGAGGATGGTACACTATCCCTCTGGTCAGACGCTGTGCAGCAGGTAACACTTACCCCTAACACACCCAACTCTGCTTATTTATCAAAGGTTACTAAAGCTCTTCTGTCATCACGCATGATTTGATTTTGTTCTGTTACCAATCAGCAAGCCAAAGAAGTCAGAAGTTGGCCGTACGAATTTCCTAAATCTGTGGATTTCGTTCCACCCAGTCAAAGGGGAATAGTTTTGGGAAGATTACTAGTGAAAGATAGGTAAATAATGCCAATGCTTTGTGCCCACTTTTTATTTCTTTGATTTCTTACTACCTATAAAAGAGAGACTGATGTTCTTTTTATTTCCTTGCTTCAACAGTTACTACAGAGGAGGTAAAGTTGTGTATGCTGACAATGCTTACGTTGGCCTAGCTTTACCTGGAGAAACAGGGTCATGGCAAAAAGAAAGCAAGGTATATTTGGAATTGTTGTCACCGAAACTTATTTTATCTTGGTAAGGCACTCAAAATATTTGAATTTGATGCTATTGACAGGGCTATCAGTTCTGGACTCAAGCTGATACAAAGGGTTTTTTCCTGATAAATAATATTGTGCCCGGTGACTATAATTTGTATGCATGGGTTCCTGGCTTCATTGGTGATTACAGATATAATGTTACAATCACCATCAAAAAGGGTAGAATTTTCTTCCCCAATTTTCTTGTGGCTTCAGGGCAAAATTAGTTATGAATCGCCCAACTGAACAATTACTTGTTTGAACCTCTAGGAGGAGTCATCACATTGGATTCACTTGTGTTTGTTCCACCAAGAAGTGGACCAACCTTGTGGGAAATTGGGTTCCCAGATCGCACGGCTGCAGAATTCTATATACCAGACCCTTACCCTACGCTCATGAATAAATTATACAACAAAAAGCCCAATGACAAGTAAACCAAAACCCATTATATCATTAATTAACAGTTCTTCTTCTGTTTCCCAGTCTTCAAATTTTTCACCTTTTTATTCATTTAATGTATTGGGGTCTCCACTTTTTACAGGTTTAGGCAATATGGGTTGTGGGATCGTTACACTGATTTATATCCAAATGATGATCTTGTTTTCACTGTTGGTAAAAGCAAGTATGACAAGGATTGGTTTTTCGCTCACGTTTCAAGGTAACACACTCTTTTAAACACACTTCCTAGCACAAAATTATTAGATACATGAAATTTGATGATTTTACATCATATTTAACGAACCCAGATCCTAAATTTATTAATTGACAATCTTTGTTGGGTTTTGAATCTAAATTGCAATGTATGCAGAAACGCAGGAAACAAGACATTCCAGCCAACGACATGGCAGATTGTATTTGATCATCCAAATGAAGTAGAAAAAGGAAACTACACATTGCAACTGGCATTGGCATGTACCAGTGATGCTAACCTGCAGGTACATGGTTTGAAATTTGACATATGGAAAGAGAATGAGTTAATGATTTTTAATGAGATGTGTTTCGTGGATGATGATGATGATGATGATATCAGATTCGTTTCAATGACGCTGGAGCAAAAAACCCAGACTTTGGAACTGGGAAAATCGGAGCAGATAGTGCGATAGCAAGGCATGGTGTGCATGGTTTGCATAGGCTATTCAGCATCGGTGTAAAAAGTAGTCGAATTGTAAAAGGAAAGAACACGATCTATTTGAAGCAGGCAAGAGCCAAGAATGCTTATCAAGGAGTAATGTATGATTATATCCGTTTAGAAGGACCTCCATCGACAGGGAAATGATTTTGTCCGACTGTCGTTCACCACAGGGTGAAAATAGCACTGTACATAGAATTTAGCCATTTGGTTGTCTTCTTTCATCTTTACAGCCACTTTTGGATCTGAGGACTCCTCCACCACATACCCCTAGAAGTATAAAACCAGAAGTAAAATTAAAGATGATAAACCTCCTAGGATAAAACAAGAAGATTTCTCAATTAAATACATATAATTCACTATACCTTTTTGGTTATACCTAAATAATAATAAAATATCAATTAACAAGCAATAAAATTGATATTAATAAATGTTGTATTATTATTATACTTTAAAAGTTGAATTATCGGTTTAATATAATTATAATTGATGTACTTTGTTTTTAGTACAATAAGGACAAGAAAAGAACAACAGTCTTTTTGTTCTTTTACTTTTGTTTTAACTCTATTAACGGAGAAGGTAATTCAATATATTTTATCTTTAGTAATTGTCGCATATTTTAATTAATTGATAATTTAACTTTAATATATACAATTAATTTAACAGAAAACAATTAAGGATTTTCAATTTATACAGAAAAATAATAAAGGTTATAAAAAACAACCTTTAATGGTATATTAATGTTATTTTTCTCTATACTAAACACACAAGAAAAGAGGGTTGAATTTTGTTTTTTTGCAATGTATCGTCTGATATAATATCAAACGATGGTTTTAGGTTGACAGACCAGCTAAAACTTATGAAAATTCGTTTGTACATTTTTCATTATTTCTTTAATGGGTACAATAATATGCAATATGAACATATAAATCAGTGCAATTTTATTTAAGTGCGGGTTTTGAATTAAAAGTAGATTAAATAGAAATGAATAAGATTAATAGCTTAATATTTTGGATAAAATCGTAAAAAAATGTTTAGAACATTTTAACAAAAATAATAATCATACAATGTAAATCTAAGTTACTAAAACCTCTTAATTAGATGTTTTTGTTTCCAATATTATATAACCACTTTTTCTAATCTATGTTGAAATTCATAATTTTAATTTTGAATTTAAATAAATTTATGTCTAAGTGATTTTGGAACGAGATTTTATGATTGCCATATGTTAAAAGTAGAGCTGTCAAAATGGATTACAATCCGTGAGCCAATACGGCTCTCCACGACTTTGATCCGGGTTGAGTTTGAAAAAATTATATTCTTTTATGCGGGTTAGATTTCAACCCAGCTCATGCGGATTGAACCCGTGGTGAGTCGGGTTGACCCACCAATCCATCTACCTATTTTTATTTTATTAAAATTTAATTTTAATTTTATAAAAAAATATTTATTATTTTCCTTTTGGTTGAAAAAATTATTTAAGTTTCTTATTTTCAAAATTAATTAAACACCCATGACAGCTCTAATTAAAAGATATATTTGTCCCTTTCAATAATTGGGAGGTTTGAATGATGATAACAGGTTTGCATTAGCATAGAATTTTCTAAATTTATAATTTGGAAATTGCACGCTGATTATTTGAATATGGTCTTGATAAGGATATAATTATGATAAGCTTTGTATCCTCTTTTCAGTATGAGAAATATAAATACAGAAGAATTACGTTCATATAGTTGAAAAAAAAAATAGACACATTAATTAGACTTATTTCTTGGGCCAAAGGAATATAATTATAGACGTATGTCTCCGACAAGGTATTACGTAAAACGTATCGTGCATATGATGCATGCCATATGCAGCTTTTCTATGTAAGTATTCTTATACACAATGTGTGTGGGTCTTTCATTTTCTCGATATGTGTTACTCTTTGTACCTTCCACTAGTGCAGTAAGGAAAAACGACACTAGTTTTTTTCGCTCATATACAACGATTCCTGAACTGAGGCATATTCAATTGAGACAAAAAGGATAGTCTTTTTGCCTCGGTTTTGAACTGAGGCATAAAAGTGTTCCTATATTTTTAAAAAAATCTACATTTTTCTTTTTTTTTCTTTAATAGATTTCAAAATCTGTTGAAGAAAAATTCTTTTAACGAATTTCAAAATTTGTTGAAGAAATTTTTCTTCAATGGAGGATTTCGATATCTGTTGAAGAAATTTTTTTTCTTAAACAAATTTCGAAATCCATTGAAAGAGTTTTCAAAAATTTCAACAGATTTCGAAATCCGTTGATGAAGGATATTTTTGAAATGTGGGGGTGTAGGGAGAAAGGTGAGAAGGTGCAGGGAGTAACACTCTCTGAATATACTTTTCCTTTACCTTTTCTATCTCTTCTTCCTTCTCTTACATGTTATCTAGAGCCAATTTTTGGTAAGATGACTTCCCCGAATCTACCAACACTTGTATCTACATTGCTCTCTTCTTTTCCTCACACCTTCAACACTCCAATCATGTTAAAGCTTGATGAAGATAATATGGCAAGAACAAGTTCTCGCTACCTTACGACGTTTAAATCTTCAACATATCTAGGACTATGCATCTTCTCCTGCCCATCCCTCTATGATCACACTAATACAACCACACTTCCTAAACATGATCGACGACATTATCTAATCATGGCTTGGTTGCTAGCTTCAATGACAACCCTATTCTTCTTCTTGTACCACTATCAGGCTCAATTCTTTTTAAATCCTAATACTCAAATGTAACACCCAAATATTTTAAAGGGTATTACTGATAGTAGAGACTAAATTAATTTGATATCTCATATAAACAATCAAACTTTATTTCAATTACTCCAAAGTACAATACCAAACTTACAAACTTTAAACAATATAGTCTTCATCATTGAAATTTCAACTTATAAGTTTTACACAACATAATCTTCCCAATACAAATTTATTCTTTTTACAAAAATCCCTGAAAGTTTTTTCCCGCATCTCTCTCATCTCTAAGCTTTTTCAACCGCATCTGCAACATTATCTAATCACATATAACATGATTTATATGATCATAGAACAAACAAATAAGGGTAAGCCAACCATATCATATCAATCATTAAACTTGTAATAAGAATAGTTCAAACATGTATTTCTACAATTACTAAAATATCATTACCCCGATGTCATTAATTCATCATTATCAAAATCAACTTCCTCAATTTCATAAACCTTACAATTTTACCATGCTTACTCACGAAGCCTTATGGTCAGACCGCTCTCTGCCTGCTTCCTTAAGCCTCACCTGTATACTATGTATTACTCTCTGAAGCCTTATGGTCAGACCTCTCTCTGCCTGCTTCTATAAAACTTATGAACCACATATTTATGTCAAAGCCTTATGGTCAGACCACTTGCTGCCTGCTTTCATAAACCTCAGGTGTTACTTTGCTCATATCAAGCTCCCATGGTATAAACCGAACATACTACTTCCCGTAGGAAACATCATTTCATAAGCAATGATTTCTTAAATCTACTCCAACATTTCATCAAATCAACATTTCATATCCTCTTATCCACTCCAACATTTCATCAAATCAACAATTCATAACTTCTTCTCCGCATAACTCAATCATGTTCATTCTCTAATCATAATTTGACAATAACCTATTTTGGTGTCAATAAATTAAACATATTGTCAGATATCATACTTCATATTATAAACTCATTTTGACCATACCGAGTATAACTCAACATATTTTCACCAAACAAAGATCATGGATCAACCAAAATATATCAACATATCTTAGGAACTACATATTAAAGTCTGGGCTCAATGTAATGATAAATAAAATATATATGAAATTTTTACCATGATAATATTATGCATCTACAATCAACTTGTTTTATTTTATTTTCATCCTAGTAGAGATTTTTCTTTACCCCAATTGGTCACCGGAGAGGACCCAGATGTCTGAACGCATCAAATTCACCTTCGACGCCAGCACATATGACTAATCACAACTGACTGGACCAGGCCAAGGCTGCTCTATGATCAGGGATGTGCCAACTCAGGTTTTTAAGGTTCCTCTATCCTACCACACTACAAGAAAAAATTAAATTACATACCATCAAAATCCGTATATAAAACCCAAAATCCGTATATAATACTTGATTACATACAGCTTACATACGGACAAAAATCCGTATATAAAACTATCGTAGCTAAATTATATACGGATTTATCCGTATATAATTTATATACGGATAAATCCGTATGTAACTTATATACGGATATATCCGTATGTAACTTATATACGGATATATCCGTATATAATATCCGTATATAATATATCAAAAAAATAATTTTCTTTTACATACGGATAAATCCGTATGTAACATAAAATAGAGAAAAAAAATATTTATAAAAAACAGAAAGCTTTAAAATAAACAAAAAAAACTTACAAATATAATATTATATAAGGTTATTGCTATTAGTTTCAACTTTCAACAAATGTAAAGAATTTATAATATATAATTATGCTTAAAACAAATAATTAAAACATAAAAATTTTATTGAAAGACTTTATAAATAGAGTTCAAAACAAACCGGCCCTTGTACAATATAGAATTGAATATTAACTAAACTATAATTTACACCTAAAACATAATCAAGCTCTACTCAGAAAGAAACTCTGAAACAATTGTTGCTAGCTCTGCAAATGTTGCACAAAATATTATTGGGTGGAAGACCTTCTTCAAGCTTGATGGAATCTGAAAACAAAGGGAGGGGATAAGAAATGACATAACTATAGTAGACTTGCAAGGAAAGCAGAAAGTAGAGACATCTATATAAAAGAGCCATAGACATTTCTGACCTCTTAGATTGAATCCTTTTGGCGGAACATAAACCAACTTGGGAACATATGTCATCAGGTTTCACCTACAGAACAAGATCAAACTCATTTAGGTCCAAAGAGTGAAAATGCAAATCGAAAAAATTTCACAAACCAAAAACCATGTTCAATTGGATACCTACCCCTGATACCAAGAGAATCTCCAGATATATCGAAGCACATATAGTTGGACTAGCACATCTCTAATAATGAAATTAGGAACAGATGAAACAACAAAAGAAATATTGAAACACACCATAATGGAACAACATTGGCAATTGAGATCATCCTACAGTTCACAGTAGTAACATTGGTAAGCATAGCTATCTACAAATATATATTGAGTGGAAACTCACAAAAAAGTACTCACCAGCTGCTTGACAATAGCGTTGCCAACTTTAATTCTCATAAAAATATTAAATTAAATAAATTCCTACAAAAATATCAAATTAAAATATCAAAGTAATAGGAGCGAGAATTTCTACTGTGAAAGGAAAAAGAAAGTGAAGACATGAGCTGAGATTGAAGGGTAGTAGAAATGGGAGTGAGAGGTCATGATGAATACTGTGAGAAATAAGTTATTAGAGCAATTACAATGGTTGCAAGAACATGGCAATACACCACAAACACCCTTGGGTTCGTTCTTGTTGAGAAAACAAGTATCTGTGAAAGTGGCAACTTTGAATGAAACTTTATTCCAATTGAAAAGTTAACAGCGAGTAGTCTTTAATTAAAAAACAATAATTACAGTCAAACCAATATTGGAAAAAAAGTAATAAAGTCATTTAATTGCAAATGAAATCTATAACTTTTAACATATCAATAACACATTGTTAAAAGAGAAAAGAATTAAAATGTATAATCAAACATTTTATCTAAAAAGAAAGAGAAATGCAACTATTCCATCATGAAATACTTTTATTATTTTTATAAATAATAATACATGATTTTTTTCAAATTTTGGCCCAGAATCCTATTAAAGTTGGAATGGAGACGGTGGTACCTTATATTCACTCCCATTATCTTAATTTTCTTTGTCTATTCATTAAACTTTTAGTAGCATTAGCAAAAAGGATGAACAAGGAAAAAATTAATAAAATACAACTTCATTATTTTTATTTTAATATTGTAGGTTTAATTCATTATTTTTCTAGTTCGTAAAATTAGCATAATTTTTCCTCTTTTTTACAATCATCTTTTTATCAACCTCCAAAAGAAACAAAAGAACATGTGTCAAAATAATTGGGCTAACAATGGCCCATAAAGACAGATAAACAACAAAAGAAAAGTTATTCTCATATTCAAATATCATTATTTACATGAGTTATTCATAATTCTTACCATATCAGGTAATTCTCTGATAGATGAGATTTCCATAAGAAAGCCAATTTTGCAATCAAAAGAGCTAGAAGTAATATCCTGGAAGAAAAGTTAACAGTCAGCTTAAAGTTGATAAGCTTTGGTACTTTAATTTTCAACTAGTTCATGAAGATTTGTGTTACAAGTGATCCCTAACCAATACATGCAGATTTGGCCATGGACATGATTTTTCCCAATTCATTGTACCTGCTGGTTAGCAACAAGGCCAGGGCACTTTTAGTTACTTTTATTTGATATTCTCCCTGTATATAGCCTGCAATCATATGTCACATTGAAGAAAATTGAACTTGTTTATGCATATTTAAGCATACCCTGCACCTTGGCCGATTATGAAATCACATAAGCAAACCAATTGTCATGTCCATTAGCAGGAATTGAGATCATCAAATCATTAAAATCTCCAAAATTAGGATTCAAAATCTCATAGATACAAATTAACTCATGAATCACTATGGTAAATTTCTTGTCTTATTAGTAAAATACAGCAGGGTACAAAAAAGAGTATGAATACTAGTAATGAAAGGTTACTTTGCCAAATTAGCTTCTAGGATAAAGTTTTCTTTTGTTTCTTCATTAATTTCTCATTCATGAAAAACACAAATCTCTACTTTCTTTCTCATGGAATGCTAACAACAGGTGGGTTTCACTTCCAAGCATGTTATACTTTTACTTGTAACAACAATGGTCAACTCATTAGGAAATAGTTACCAATATAACAGTAAAAACCTGAAGTGCCAATAAATACCATAAATAAGGCTAGCCACTGAACATGTTAACTCCACATAAAACTCCTTACCTGCATATCGTGTTTGCAAATAAGGATGAATCCATCGACTTGGTCAATTGCACAAAGTTAGGCTCCTGAATGCCCCTAATTAATCCATTAAGACCTAAGAACATGTCCAAACCAGGTCAAAGAGAATGATGAACAAAACAACATAACAAAAACCTCGTGAGAAAACAAATATCACCGAAACATACCTTACTACCACTTCGAATGTTTTCAAAATGCAACACCCTCGCCTCAATCGATATCTGGTAACAATGGAACAACGTCTTCCGAACTACACCACATATCGTTACGTGAAATAGGAAGAAAGAAGAAGCAAATTAGGGTTTTCGAGTTTTGCAATTTTAGGGATTTATGAATCAAAGAAGAAAGGGATTACTTACTAGATGAAGGAACTTTGTTAGCGTGACCGTGAGTGCAAAAAGAACGAAGCGTGATGGTCATAAAAGAGTATTTTCCTCTGGGACAAGTTTTCCATGATCTAAGGCATTTGCTCGTTGGTGATAGAGGTAGGAGCAAGGGTTGAGGTTCTGACTGAAGAGCATAGCCATGGAAATGTGAGGAACTTCTAGAACCTTCGAGAGCCTCTACGCTAAGAGGTTCCTCCCAGCTCCAGGCTTCCCTATCATCACCCACTACACTCCACGCTTCGGCTTGCAACCCTGTGTGTCAAGCATGCCGTGTGTCGCACACTCCTCTTCTCGTCATCCTTGTAGTAGCACTATGCAACGGCCGTCGATCCAAACCCTCGGTTAGACCGGAGCACGAGGGCCCTCAACGGCACCGCGATCCCATTCCCTTTCTCGAAACCTCATTAACGAAAAACATGTGACGATGGTTTGTGATCGAGAGGGAAAGAGAAGAGAGGGAAAGCTCAGAGCGAAAGAGATGAGAGGGAAAGCTCAGAGCAAAAGAGATGAGAAGGAAAGCTGGGAATGGCGCGAGAACTTTTCAATTAATTCTCAGCCTATTAGGTTTTCACTTAGGGTTAAATTTTTAATTTTTTTATTATTTTTTAACATCCGTACATAATATCCGTATATAATAGTTTTATTATATACAGATTCAGATCCGTATATAATAATTCGTATGTAAATGACCTTTTTCTTGTAGTGCCAACAAAGGGAGGCATTCAATAATTAACAATTTATTTATTTAATTTATCTGCCTTATTTTCTTATGCTCTAAATCTTAAAATGCCTAATTTTACTTCCTCTCACAACAACCTCAAACACTGTTTATATATTTAATACCCATATACAAGCTATTACAGAACCCTTATTCCAAACCTTCCAACAAGATTAATTTCAGCCAACAAACTCATTCAATAAATTCATCACAATAAACATCCATAATAGAATTCATACAAGATAATTATAAACAATTAACAATAATAAAACATTACTATAAATGGTCATAGAAGAATACAATATTTGACAATCATAAAAATAATCTTAATATAAAAATTCATGGGGAAACAAGAAGTTGAATCTGGCAGAGCCGGTTAGACAACTTCTAATCCATCCATCAATACAATATAATTAAATAACAAGAACAATACATGTCTGGGGAAATAAGAAGTTGAATCTGGCAGAGCCGGTTAGACAACTTCTAATCCTTCCAAAAATGCAATAAAATAAATAAGCAAAGAAATAAATAGTTTGGGGAAACAAGAAGTTGAATCTGGCAGAGCCGGTTAGACAACTTCTAATCCTTCCAAAAATGTAATAAAATAAATACGGAAGGAAATAAAAAGTTTGGGGAATCAAGAAATTGAATCTGGCAGAGCCGGTTAGACAATTTCTAATCCTTCCAAAAAACAATAAAAATAAATAAGGAAAACAATAAAATGTTTGGGGAAATAAGAAATTGAATCTGGCAGAGCCGATTAGACAATTTCTAATCCTTCCAAAATACAAAAATAAACCACTAATAACATACAATTGGCATAACATAATCAACATCATATTTTACAACTATCACACTTGGATATTAACACAAAACATACTCTTATTTAAAATTCAAAATCATACAGAAACAAAATACTCCATATTCAAGATTTAAAATCAGACAAAAGAAAAATTATAGCATATTCAAGACTCAAGATAATACAAAAAGAAATACTCAAAGTTAGCTTCCCTTACCTCTATTCCAGACTTAGTTTCCTCTTCTCAAACCGTTCTCCGGAAACTTCCAGAATTTCCCCTCTTTAACTATAATTTCCTCCAACTCTCTTCTCTCACAATTTCTCTAGAATTTTGGTGCAAATTTTCAGCCTCCCCCCCTTGATTATTTATTGCCAAAAAATTTTACTATTCATTTTTTACTATTCATTTTTACTATTCACTTTTACTATTCATTTTTACTATTCAAAAATTATTTTTTATTCATCATTCTTATCTCTGAATGATTAATTCTACGTGGAGTGTTCTCTTCCACAATTTATTTTAATATATTTTTTTTAACTATTCACTATTCATTATTCACTATTTACTATTTACTATTTACTATTTACTATTCACTATTCACTTTTCTTAAAAAAAAATCCTAAATAAGTTATCAAAAATTTGAAGCTCTCCCTCTAGAATTACTATAACTTTATATCCAAAAATTTACATTTTTCTATCCATTAAAATTATTATTACTAATAAAATGTTAAAATTTACAATTATAAATATTTTTTTTTTTATGGATCTTACATTTTAACTTACAAATATTTTCAAGGATCTTACATCAAACGTCAAGGTTCCCTTGTTTTGGAATCAACCGATTAGGTTTAAGTTGATAGGGGAGAACTTGCTGAGTGTTGACGAGAAATAGGGGGTGGCGCTTCGTAGCCAACATCCTCAACTACTCAACTATGGGGAAATGCTTCATGGCACCGTTGCCAATGGTAGGCGAAGGCCACTCTCACGATGGTTCGATGCAAAGCAGGTTGTTGCCCCCAAGTCCAAGGCGTCTTCTTGGGCTTTTGTACAGAGGAGACAGGTTTTCCGGGTGGAACATGTGTTTGCTGGAATCTACAAAAAGTATTTCTTATTGAAAAACTTGAAAATACAAGATACACACACAAAACTCTTCACTCATTTTCTCATAACACTCTCAAAAGCTCACAAACAACACTCATGGTGTGCAATTCTGCACACAACACTAACCCTTATATCCTACTATTTCTCGATGGCACCCTCCCCCCCCCCCCCCCCCCCTTTTCCCTCTTATTTTTCTCCTTTCACTCTACACACTTTGTAGCTCTCTGTTTCACATATGTGGTTCTCGGTGGTGCATGTTTGCTTTCTTCACTTGGTGATTTATAACAAAAAACTTCCCTTATCTCTATCAAGCCATCACCCCTATCTCTGGAAAGCCATCACACCACAACTAATCAACATCACTCCATCACTTTAAACCATGTACCAAAGTCATGCAAGTTACAAAACATGTCCAATTGTGTGGGATCCATTCAATGTTTATCTCACAAAACTCCTTCATAAACTTAAACAAATCTTTTACTCTTCATTCCTATATCCCGATATGCATAATCCCACACCAAGTTTGTTTCTTTAATTAATAATTGGGTTCTTCTCTTTCTTTGTGGCCAACTTCTTCTTTTCTTTTTTACATTAGTTGTCTTCTTAAGCTGACTTCTTCATGACCGTGACCAACTTTTGAATTATTGAGTTCCTCTTTATATTTATATTTTCATGTTTTTCATTTGTGAGATCTTCCTCGTGTCAGTGACGAGCATGTGGGTCAAATTCATAATCTTCGATTACAACATATAGCGTTCCTTCGTCATTTCTTCTACTTGCTTCGTTGTCTCCTTCTTACTAACGACATCATCTTGCAGCCAGTCAAACTCATCATGATTCCTTATAGCCTCATGAGTCGACATCTTCAATCAGTTCAACAACACCTGCAATTCTGACATTGCATTTTTCGTGGCAACACGCGCTTGAAATCAAATGGTTGATGCTGAATGGCCAAATCGAAATGTAGAGAGTAAAATTCAACAAAAAAATCAAGGTCAAGAGGTTGAGGTCGAATGGTTGGAGTCGAATGGCCGATTCGAATGGTTGAGGCCAAAGGGTCGAGCCAAATGGTTGAAGTCAAATGGCCAAAACAAAATGTCAAGACTAAAAAGTCAAAAAGAGAAATCGAGGCCCATAGGTTAAGGCAGAATGGTTGAGGTTGAATGGTTGAGCTGAATGATTGAAGCTAAATGGCCGAACCAAAATGTCAAGACTGAAAATTTGATAGAGAAATCGAGGTCGAGAGGTTGAGGTCGAATGGTTGAGACCAAATGATTGACCCGAAAGGTTGAGACCGAATGGTTGAGGCCAAATGGCTGAACATGATGAAGTGGCTAAACTAGCCGAGGCGAAGTGGCTAAACAGGACAACTGGTTTAGGCCTACTGGTCAAGCCGAACTATCAAGATTAAAATTAAAAGTCCAAAAAAATTAAGGCCGAGAGGTTGAGTTTGAATGGCTGAAGTCAAATCGCCAAGCTAAATGGTTGAGGCAGAATGGTTGAGATGAACGGTTGAAACTAAACGGTTGAGACTAAATGGCCTAATCGAAATATTAAGACTAAAAAGTCAATAGAGAAATCGAGTTTGAGAGGTTGAGATTGAATGACCGAGTCGAATGGTTAAAGCCAAATGGATAATGTTGAATGGTTGAACCAAAAGGTTGAGATCGAATGGTTGAGGTTAAATGGTTTAAGAGGCCAACTAATTGAGGCCAATTGGCCGAGGCCGAGTGGCTGAACAGGTTGACTAGTTGAGGTTGACTGCCCGAGCCGATTTGTCGATACTGAAAAATCGATAGTAATTGAGGCCGAGAGGTTGAAGCCAATTGGTCGAGGCCGACTAGTTGAACAAGCCAACTAGTTGAGGCTGACTGGCCGAGCCGAGGCCAACTAGCCGAGGTGAGTGGCCAACCACAAAGGTAGAAATCGATTACCTCTTTTACCACAACATTGCTCATTATGTTCCTTGCGGTGACTGTGGTAGTAGACAAGTGGTCAATTAGTCTCACGGTGGGCGTCAAAATATTTCTACAAGGCTAGACAAGTGCTCTCAACTCCCAAATAGCTTGTCATGAACCGCTCCTAACTCTTGTCCATTTATTCTTCAAGGTTTCTAGTTTGTCCAAAACCGCTTGGATGTTTGTAGGTATTTCGATGCTTAAGTCAGTAGGTGACCAATCACAAGGATATTAAATTCAGTCATGTGTGAATAGTCATATCTTATACATTTATTTATAGTAGTTGTTATGAGATTTTACCCTTTTGCTAGTCTGATCATAACCCAATCATATCTTAATCAACATTAGTTAATTGATTCATAAATATCATTAGTTAAGTGTTAATTTGATCTTTACTCTATAATTAGTCGATCTACATGTAGGTTCGAATAATCAGCCTGATGGTATATTAATCGGTTTGCTAATCGATTTGGGTTCGATCAATATGATCAACCATACTAATTGATTTAAAGGTAATTGGCTCAAAAATAATCAACTAGAATTATCAATCCAAAAATATACTTATAAATTTATCAATTAACCTGATTTATTGACTAAAAGACTAAATATCCATCACGATAAAAAAATAAATGATAAAACAATAAATAAGTATCTTATAAGTAAATAATTTTAAATTATATTATATTAATATTATTATTCTATTAAAAAAAGAATATATTTTTAAAAATATCAACGTTATTTTCTTTTGGATATCCTCTATATAAATATATATATATATATATATATATATATAGTACGAAGATATTTCTGTAAGAAATTGAATTCAATTTCAAAATATTTATTAAAAGAAATTATATATCCAAAATTATATATATATATATATATATATATATATATATATATATATATATATAAAGATAAAAAATTATTTAAAATGAATCACATTTTCAATATCTTATTAAATATATATTGGAAAATTTTTCAATACATAAAAAAAATACCAAAAATATAGAAATCAAATTAATACATTCATATATTAAGTAGGCAATTAAAAGAAATTAATTAATTATAATAAGAATGACAAGTTAGTTTAATGGTATTAGTAAATTCGACACAGTTGGCGTTATTAGTTATTTCTACGTTGATCACATCACTACTAGTATTTTAACTAACTATCCAATAATATCTTAAGTTTGAAAATTACCAAAGGTATAGTTAATTATTTGTATCCTGTTGAATGCAACTAGTCATGAACAAATAAAACGCAAATTTGTTAAATCTTAAAAAACCAAAGCAAAGTTTGGCCAAGGGTGTGGTGAAGAGATAATATTATATAAATAAAATAATAATAGCCAGATTTGGATACTGGTTATAATGTTGTAAGTATTCAACCTATATTGATATTTTAATGTTTATAAATTTGGAAGTACATTTTAAATTTTGATTTTGATATGATATATTTTGTTAAATTTAATAATAAGCTAGATAAAATTATAGTCTATTATAAAGAAATTACTAATATCATAAGTGATTTTTTTTTTTGTTTAAAATTCGATACATTTATTTTATTTATAAAAAAAATTAAATTCATCACCTATAATCTGAATAATCCAATCAATTTAATTCCGAACGGTTAGTCTAATCCGATAAATTAAATAATCAAATATAAATAATAAAATATTAAGTTTCTATTATATTGAATTACTTATATTAGATTCGAATCTAACTCAATCAACCAATATTCGGGCCTAAATGCAATACAATTTGAATTTATCTGTTTTATTATCTTATTTCTACAAGATTATAATTTTTAATAAATTACAGAATTATTATTGATGAAAATACATTGAGAAAGATAACTGTTTAATTAATTATTATCTTCAAATTTATATAATAAATATATTTAGTGGGAAAGAAAATCTTAACTTATCTCTACTACAGTATATATTTCCAACGCTAGTCCAACGTTTTACATAGTTCTTTCTTTAACAAATTGGAGCATCTTACGACTAGGTTGAATTGAAAGGTTTGCTTGAACATCCAGATATCAAGATAAAAATTATGGTTTTCACAAAGAAAACTGGTTTTCTCCTATTAGGGGGAATAATACACTTCTGCTTCTTACTCATTCGCTGTGCCTCAAGGTTTTTCTCTTACTCTAATTTTTTTTCTTAACCCAATAATCTCTATATGTTTCTTTGTCTTTCCTCGTGTACATTCAATTTAAAACAATAATTATTAACATGTTTTTCAATAAAAAAATTACCATCTCTTCTTCAATCAGATTTTTTTCATATCTTAAACAAAAATTTATATATAATTTTATATTAATAATATATAAAATTTTATTTATATATATTTATTTCTTTTCATCACATCCCATAATCTCACGTTGTTTAGGAGTAGACGTTTGAAATAGTTTAAATATTTCTTCATCTTAATAATATTATTTTTTTCTGACAAAATTGAGACGGACAAAAGACAGTACCTTTAATACATGATTTGTTGATTCTTACTATGTCACTTTTTGGAATCCAAATAATATAAAAATTCACATAAAATATAAGTTGTAAATAATTATAATTACTTTTATTTTGTATAATTTTAATATATCGTTATCAATTATGCAATTGATTCTTTTTTGAAATAACCTTACACATACAAAACAATCATAACTTATTGTTCACTCAACGTTATATTTCCAATTGCAGGAGTTTAAGTGAGTTCAAAGGTTCTGACGTAGCATTTAATAATCCTGAAGTCAAATTGCATATAGAAAACAAGCAGGTATTAAATATCCAATTTTAACATGAACTGTAACCAAATGAGGCAACTTTCATTAATTTATCTTATGCCCTCAGATCACAGTGCAAAATGGCATCATTCGTGTAACTTTCTCAAATCCGGAGGGCACTATCCTTGGAATATCGTATAATGGAATAAAAAATGTGCTTGAAGGTCGCAATAACTTCAACAACAGAGGGTACGTATATACCTATGTCGTCTTTAACTTATATTCAATAACTCCTTTTTTAGCCCATCCTTTTTCAAACAAATTAAAAAGTTTAGCTTTTCAAAAACCAAACAAAGAATCAAACGAAGCTATTATTTAACTCAGATAATATTAAAGTCCTCGTCTTTGCAGGTATTTTGACATTGTCTGGAATTCACCTGGAGTCCCTTCAAAACTTTGGGGGTAAACCTTTTTTCATAGAATAACGATACTTATGACAATATTTTTTTGATAACATTTTAACACTATCTACGTATCAATATGTGATTGGTCCATGTTGGTATTTATAGTTATTATTATTATTGACTGTGGAGTAATTTTGGACCAATCACAGAATAACACGATGATGTTAAAATGTTGTCAAAAAAATGTTGTAAAAGTATCCTTATCATTTTCCATATTCATATCTATAAAAAAAAAAAGATTATAAATGTATGGGTTCATGATGTCATCGTAGATTTGATAATAACATAATGAATCATGAAATTTAAGCATATATGTTGGATCCGCAGAATTGAAGGGAGTAGATTTTCAGTTATAGAGACCAACAAGAATGAAGTAGAACTTTCGTTTTCCAGAACGTGGAACAAGGACAACTCAAGTCCTCCCTTAAACATAGACAAAAGGTAGTTTTTTTTAGGTCATGCTCAACTACATGTTTATTTTAAAAAGTAATTTAACACATGACCAACAATTTATGAAATGGTCGAATTTTGCAGATATATTTTACGAAGAGGTAGTTCAGGATTATACATATATGGTATATTTGAGCATCCTGAAGATTTTCCTGCAACGGAGATTGATCACATTAGGATTGTTTTCAAGCTGCAGAAGGAGAGGTAAGTTGAAAAGCAGTGCCACGAACATATATTTTTATGAGTGTTGTTTGTAATCATAATCTTAAAATGTCGAAAACAGCGACCAATAGTAAAATGTGACCTGCACAGGTTCCACTACATGGCTATAGCAGATGATAGGCAGCGAGTCATGCCAACAGCAGAAGATAGATCTACAGGGCAACGCCTTGATTATGATGAAGCTGCTCTAATCACCAATCCTAGTAACCCTCAGCTTCAAGGAGAGGTACTCCTCTCTACTTTTTTCAGAAAATCTTTTCATATATTTTATAGAAAAATTAACTTTTTAAAGGTGATATTGTGTGTGATTATTTTGTTGTGGGATTGGGCTATGATCAGGTTGATGACAAATATCAATACTCTTGTGAGAACAAAGACAACAAAGTTCATGGGTGGATTAACTTGGACTTGAAGAACAATAAGTCAGTGGGCTTTTGGATGATCACACCAAGTAATGAGTTTCGTAGTGGTGGCCCAATTAGGCAAGGCCTTACTTCTCATGTTGGCCCTGTCACTCTTAATGTAAGTTCAGAACTTCTCATCATCATCATCATAATAATAATAGCTTCATATATAATTTGATGATTTTATTTATGTCTAGATACTCCATACCACTCACTACTCTGGGAAGGAAGTAACCATGACATTACACGAAGGAGAACCCTTCAAGAAAGTATATGGTCCCGTTTTTGCTTATCTTAACTCAGTTTCAAGGGTTCATCATTCAGAACAAGTCCTCTGGAGTGATGCTGTACAACAGGTACCACAACTAACAACCTTCAATACCACATTAAAAATGTTCTTATATCAGACTTTAATGTGATTGATGATTTTTTTTTCATTCACGTAGCTATCAAAGGAAATCAATAGATGGCCTTATGATTTCCCTAAATCAGAGGATTTTGTCCCTACAAATAAAAGGGGAAGAGTGGAAGGACAATTACTCGTCCAAGACAGGTACATACATGTTCATCAAATAATATTTCATCTTATAATATTTTTCTGATACGAAATATTAATGTTGCTTGCCTTTACCACCAGACACATTAAAGGAGGCACATTTTTATATGGCGAAAATGCCCACATTGGTTTGGCACTTCCTGGAGACGTGGGATCATGGCAGAGACAAAGCAAGGTATTTATTTATAGTTTCCATTACGTTCCAATCACGGAATAGAAAATAAAAACTAGCCAATGAAACACTAAAAAATGTGTTCCTTTTACTTTACCATTTCTTTCAGGGTTACCAATTCTGGACTCAAGCTGCTAAACTTGGCCACTTCGCTATAGCAAATATTGTACCAGGAGACTACAATTTATATGCATGGATTCCTGGAGTTTTTGGAGACTATAAATATAACACTACCATAACCATAACACCAGGTACGTAATTTTCCACGAATTTCATCTATGATTATTGTGTGACAGATTATTGTCACTAACATGTTTGCACTGTGTATTATAGGATGTATCATCCAATTGGGTTCACTCATATACAATCCTCCAAGAAATGGACCAACCTTATGGGAAATTGGCATCCCAGATCGCTCTGCTGCAGAGTTCCACGTTCCAAATCCTTATCCTAACCTCATAAACCGATTATACATAGCAAAACCATTGCACAAGTTAGTTCAAAACTCAATCAGCAACTGCTTAAGCTTTTCGCCTGCATCCCATTTTCAGTTTCTCTTACGTTAATTTTCCCACTAACAGGTTTAGACAATATGGATTATGGAAGCGTTACAACGAGTTATATCCAAATGAGGACCTCACTTACACTGTTGGCGTGAGTGATTACAGTAAAGATTGGTTTTATGCTCATGTTCCCAGGTGATTAATGTAATTAATTTTATTGATCTGATAACTATATATAGCTATTATTGTTGATATTTGATTTATAATTTAAAATCCAAATGCAGGAACATTGGAAACAACTCATATCATCCAACAGTATGGGAGATTAAATTTCATCTCCCATTTGTTATGAGAGGCATCTACACACTGCGACTTGCCTTGGCCTCAGCTACACGTTCTAACTTGATGGTAAGTTGAGATATGAGTGTGTTTATAAATTATATGTAGTTGTTGGGTTTGGTATGAGCGATAATTTCACGAACATTATGTCATGTGTTAATAGGTTAGGTTCAACAACCCTGTGGCTCGTCCTCCACATTTTTCTACGGGATTAATAGGTCAAGATAATGCAATAGCAAGACATGGCATCCATGGATTGTATTGGCCTTATAGTATTGAAGTAGGAAGCAATGTATTGGTGGAAGGAAGCAACACCATCTATCTTAGACAAACAAAAGGTATGAGTCCTTTTCAAGGCATTATGTATGACTACATCCGTTTTGAAAGACCAGAAGCATAGAAGGACTTAATGGAGCCGAAGATCTAGTTAAGCTCAATTCAATCATTGATTTATTAACACACACAAACTGTCTTTTCTTGAACCCTAGACCAAAAAGGTATTGCTATAAAGCACCCCATTCGACTAGAGTAGGGACCTAGTATAGCATGTGTGTATTTATTATGAGTCTGTATAAGCTTACTTAACAAAGGTGGTTTTAATATAATCAGCATATTTTAGCTTTTCTTTGTGTTTGTATAATCTGTTCATTTTAAAATCTGTATTTTTTTTTTACTTATTTCAATGTGAACATATAATCTACTCTTAAATATATGATTATTTTTAAAGCACTTATTTCAAGTTTAACCAAACTGTGTTATCATTTTGTTTTGAGTTTAACCAAACTGTGTTATCATTTTGTTTTGAGTTTAACCAAACTAGATCAATATGTCTTGTATATATTAGTTTTTCTTATAAATATATTATGGAACTTATTAGAAATTATTGATTTTATTTTCGTGATGAACACACTAAGGACATTATAAAAAATAGTTTTATTAACATTTTGAATATGTAAAGATGAAACTTATGTTTTTATTGTGAATATATAAAAAGTGTTTATAAGTATTGTTAATAAAAGTTTGAGAGATTAGATTGTTAAAAATATAGACCGACATTGTTTAGGAACAAAATAAAATCTAAAATTCCCTTAAGTTAAAAAAGATATAATTGTAATTCTGATAAAAAAAAGTTTTCTTAAAATAAATTTACATACTTTTATGATAATAAACTAATAATTACATCAACTTATAAGATAAAATTTGAAATTATAAAAATAAAAGATAATTTAAAATAATTCACATTAATGATAAGATAACACGTAAGAGATGAATCATAATCTGTCTAAAATAATTGGTATTATACATCGATTTTATTTATGTACAATTTATATAAAAATATTAATAAATTGAATATACTATTATAATAATGAATTAAACAAATTAATGTCACCATATTAACACTTTTTATGGAGAATTTTCACCTCACTAACATTATTTTAAATAAATTGTTCATCGGTCAATCAAATGTAAATTATTGCACTTGTTTTCTATAAATGAAATGGAAATATTTTGGTTGGACAAAATCTTACATTTTTCTATTGAAATTATTTCTCTCTCATGCATTTCACTGCATATGATAATGCTTTTATTGGATTTCTTCCTCCCATCCTTATAACGATCAAAACTTTAGATTTTTTCATTTGCGGAACCAACTTTCTTGTTTGGTCCTACCTCCTTATAGTTTGAAAAGGAGGAAATTCAAACTCTTTGAGTTTTCAAAATCTTATATTCCATGAAAAAACAATTAATTTATTATTTTTAATTGTTTCTTTTTCAAAAAGCATATGAAATTATTGTATATGCAAATTTTATTAACAGCTGAATTTATTTAATTATAATTTTTTATATTAAGTTTTTAAATTGAAATATAAAAATTATAATTATAAACCAAATAAAAGTTATTGACTGAAACGATAAGGATAATTTAGACTATCTTAATACTTATAAACACGTTTTTTAAAATTAAATTAAGTTTAATTTTTTAACTTGAGTTAGAATTTATCTGATAAAATTTGTATTTGTTGAACATATTTATCAAGTTTTTATTGAATTATCTATTAATATTTTACACAAGAAATATATTATAAATTGAATTAATCGCTTTTTTTTAACAGTTATATAATTATAGTTATTTAATTATAGGTTTAATAGGTTCGGAGGTTCCTATTTATGCAGATTTGTATCAATTGGGTCCTCGTATTATGAAAGTTTTCAATTGGATCCCTGTTTTGGTAAAATTTGAGTCAATAAAGCCCTTGCCGTTAAATGCTATGGATGGCGTTAATTTTCTTCTCATATGACATGCTGAGGTGTCCTTTAATTACGAGGTGGCACAGCATCAGAAGAGTCTTGTTGACCAGCTTTGACTGATTCATAATGTGACCAGTGAAGACCTGCCACATGTCAACCCCTTTCTCACCCAAAATTAGGGTTTCAGACAGGGGAAAGGAGGAAACCCAGAAACCCTAGCCGTCAGCCACCTTGAAGCCACCACCGTCAACCTTCAAATCGCCGCTATCCACCATCGCAGAAACGTGAATCGTATCAGCCACCAGAATCGTGATTCCTTCGTCCTCCGCCACCAAGCGTGATTCGATCTCCTTCCTCGCAAGCTTCGCCGCAACCTCCCCCAAACCAGAGATGCAAGCCTCTCCGAATCGCGCCTTTTTTTTCGCATCTCGCAGCTGCTTCGCCAAACCTTAGCGCCACAAAACCGCCGTGAAGACGTTGCCATGATCGCAACCACTAACCTTCATCACCCTCGCACCTGTCAGAGAAAACACGCAAAAACCCAATCACAGAGAAAATCAAAATCGCGCAGCTGTTCGAAAGCCATGGCGCGAATCATCTTCTCCTTCGTTCATCTCCACCTGTAACCACAATCAGACCTGCAAACAAACCCAGAAACAGAAGAGAGCCATCTCCATTCGGAAATTTTGGTGCGAGAAGCGGAGAAAGCATTTTCCCATTCTAACGGCGCGTAGGCAGAGGCACAAGGAGAAGCCCTTTCCCATGGTGGCGGTGAAGACTGGTGCCACGATTATGATTGCGGCGGCTTCTGCGAAGATGCAAAGACGACAATGGTGGCCAGTGAGGCTCGAGTTGGCGGCGCTGATACGGCGGTGGTTGACGGCACGGTGGTTGAAGGGAATTATTGAAGAAGAACGATGATACCTCGTCATTTATTTTAAATATTTTTTAAACTTAAAATGAAATAAATCCACATCAATGCCACCTCGTAATTAAATCACACCTCAGCATGCCACATTGCAAGAAAATTAATGCCATCCATAGCATTTAACGGCAAAGGCTTTATTGATTCAAATTTTATCAAAACAGGGACCCAATTGAAAACGTTCATAATACGAGGACCCAATTGATACAAATCTGCATAAATAGGGACTTCCGAACCTATTAAACCTTAATTATATGTATTTGTTGTTCTTATGATATTTATAAATTTTGTAAATGTTAAAGATTCATTTGTAGTTTATTTTTTATAATAACATGGAATACAGACCTCGTAAATATGCACCCAAAACCCCTCCTGTCAGCTCATTTAAAACGCACCCAAAACCCTCTACACAGACGCCAGGTGTCAAGAAACGAGGATCTGAAATTAGATAGTGGGATGCAGGTGTCAGCAGAAGAGCGGACGCTCGTTTTACGTGGGAAGAAAAAATGATTTTTGAAACCTCCTTCCCACTCACTCTGCATGCACCCTTCTTCTTCCAAAAATCTGATCTTTCATTTTCTCCTTCTTCCCTCTAGAAAACTTTCCCTTCTCTCTACTGTAACTCATCTTTCTCTTCTCCGATCCTCATTCAGAGACCGTAGGAGCACTCCCGGCGTCTCAAGCTTCACTTTGAACCGAACAAATCTGAGTTCTGAAACTGGTAAGTTTCTTTATGCCTAGCCGTTCGTTTTTCTGATACATGCAAACCCAGCTCCGGTTGCATGCTGTTATCCTGTCTGAGTCTCTGTTGGTTTATTGGATGTTTGAATTAGTTTAAAGTGGAGTGGAACGTAAGGGTAGAAGGGAACTCAGTCAGACGAAGAGTATTTTACCTTAGTACGTTCGTTCACTTTAAGAGGTAAGGGAAGCTTATTTAATTTAATTTGATTTATTTGCTGTTGAACTGTCTGAATGTTCGTTTAGTTGATTGAGAGTTTGATGCATGATGGTTCATATGAATGTATGGAATGAACGTTCGTTTATTGGATGAGATGAAATGAAATATGAAACTTATATGATATGTGCTGTATGAGATATGAAAATTTATTATGATAGGAATTTTATAAAGTTCTGAAGTTATAAGTTAAGAAAAATGAGTCTGAATGTAAAAGATTCTGTATATGAGATTTCACTATGATAAAGTACGTTCGTCACTGAATGGTCATTGACCGTTCGGTTTTCCTAGTAAACCTAGTTGAAATGAGATTCTTTCATTTGGAGAGAATCCTAGTGTAGGACGAGCGTCTTCGTGTGGTAATACTATGCTTGAGCGTTCGGCCAAGCATAGTGGGGCCTGAATCTAATGTGATAAACCTAATATATGTATATGTACTTGTATATTCTCGTTGTTCGTAAACACCACTTCAATAGTAACTTAATATAATTATCAACCCTTTTATTATAAGTTTATTAGTGCTCGGTTTCACACCTAGCGCTCGTAAGGAGTAGTGCTCGGTCTTATACCAAGCGCTCGTATCCCCTTTCTTGTATAATCAATCTTGATGAAATAGCGTTCGTCCAAATTATCAGTAACCTATTCTTACCATGCCTTGTCACTGACTAGCATTCGGTTTCTGTATATGAATGATTCTAAATATGGTCATTTAACGTTCTGACATGTCTACCTTCATTGGATCCGGCCTTGAGCCCTGTACTTAAATTATTGCTTGAGTATGGGTTTGAATTCACGGGAGTCAGTTCATTTAACTGATTTACTATGTAAATCACGTTCGTCATTTATGGTATATTGTTGTACTCGAGCTATTCTCAAATCTAAAAGTAATTCTCTTGGTCTTATTCCATTTTGGAACGAGAGATTTTATCGATCTCGTTTCCATCGTTCGTTCTCGTTATGAAGAGGGCGGAACGTTCGTTATTTTATATGTTTAGAAAGGATGATGAAAATGACACCTAAGTGAAAGGTTATAAAGGATGAAGAGTATATGAGATGAATGTAAGATTGTGGATTTGAACGAGCGTTCCGGGGAGGAACGACTCTTGAATGTATATTGAAATTTGGTAAAGTATGAATGTGGCAATGCTTAGCTGGCGGTTCATCCTGATGTTCCGTGAGTACTCGTCCTCACGTAGAGGAGGGTAAATCATGTGTGGTAACGACAGGAGGTCCTAGTCCTTAGGGGTACTTTGGACGGAACGGACTAACCTTGGGTGATATCTGATGAGAATTCCAGTTACTACATCACCCGGGTGCACGAACGTTGTAGCTACACAGAATTCATACAGTCCGGACGGTCAGTCTAGTAGTAGGCATTGTTTGTATAAATATGTTGAAATGTACTTGATGTGTTTGAATTGATAAACGTATGATATTTTCTTGAATTAAATTACATAAGCTTACCCTGCGTTTTCCTTATGTTGTCTTGTTGTACGTCCGTCTTGTTTTGCAAAGATCATCCGTGTGGATGTGAGCAGATGGAAGCGCGCTACTTGAAGAGGCGCTGGAAGAAGAAGATTTTGAAGACGCGAACCTCGTTGAAGTGGAAGTAAACGCCGAACAGTAGGACGTTCGGTTGTAGTTAGTAGTTTAGCATGAAGTGACCGTTCGGTCACTTCCTTTCCCTTTTGTTATTTGACCGATCGGTAATTTGACTTTTGTAAGTCGTTCGGTCATGTTTCCCTTGAATCTTGTACAATTTACTTTTGGCAAAGCTATGTAAGGTCGTTCGGCCAAAACCGTGCCCTTGTTTAGTATAAGACTGAATTGGTTTATCATTAAATGTAATTAATTCTATTATATGGTTTTTACTGTATTTTTGGGATGTTACAATGTAGCACATCAAAATATTTATTTTTTCTTGAAAACCAAATTTCCATGTTTTTCGCATATTTAGCGATGAACGCACACAGTTTAATTTTGGTGTGGATTCAACAATATCAAACGTCACACAAAAAGTTGGAATTTGACTCCTTAAGGATCGAATTTTGACCTCCAATAGTGAAATATTTTAATCAAGATCCATCAAAGACAAATGAAAAAAAAGAAATATATCAAATCCTGCAAAAATTGAATTCTAAGAAACTTTCATAACTAATGATAAAAAAATAGACTGAAAGTTCGATTTTCGAAAAGTGAAATTCTGACCCCTAAATGTTATTCTGAAAAATAAATTTGCAATGAGTTAATTTGAAATTTTTTTATTAAAGCAATATTAGTGGTGGAAAAAATATCTGAATGTGTGGCGCTGTCATTGCTTTTAGTGGGTGTTGTTGAATCAAAACCATGTGTCAGACAAAAGAAGGAAATCTTGTGTTGTATAATTTTTCTGGTTGATGATAATTGTGAGTTTCTCTTTTGTTTGATAACTGTCCCTGCTATTCAGCCAATTTCTGATGTCATTTTCTCTATTTAAGGGTTCCTTTCATGTAATAATTTTTTAGATATTTCTTCCATTTCCTTGGATGGAGATTATCGGGCATAGGATCCCTTGAAAGTCTTTGACAATTACAGATTGTAACTGATAATTTACAAAGTAAATGCAAAGAATAGATGTTAGATCACATAATTAAAAATGACAAAAATAACTATGTGTATTCATAGATAAAATTTATAACTATTACTCGTAGAGATTCATTATTTATGGATAAAAAATAGTGAATATTTTAATATTTACATATAGGGTAGAGTATCATATTATTCATATCAATATATATTTATTAATTACAAAAAAATTAAAATTAAAATTTAATTTATATTTTATTAAATTAAATTTAATTAAAATTAATTTATATTTTATTAAGTTAAATTTAATTAAAATTAAAATTAAAATTATATTTATATTTAATTTATATTATATTTTATTTTATTTTAAAAATTTATAAAATATATTTTTTAAAATATCAGCGATATACACGAGTAATTACAAATTTTAAAATATCCATAAATACTTTTAAATGAATATTTAAGGAATAATAAAACATGGATGAATTTTCTTTTACCATTAGATAACAAATAAGTATTATCCGACCTGAATCATAATTATCCTACGTATAACATATGCTATCATAGTTTAATTTGCAAAATAATCAGATGAAAAAAAAGAAGCTAATCTTTATTACAATTTAAGACTATGATGCCTCCAAAATTATATCTCAGGTTTTCATTCAGGTCACATACTTCTTTATTAGTTCATTATATTTATAAAAATATCTTGATGTAATATCCCAAAATTTCAATCATAAATATGTATATTGGTATATTTAGTTAATGAGTTTCTTATATATTTTAAAAGATTTAGTTGATTGATTACATTGTAATTCAATCAATTGTGAATATAATCTAAATTAAATTAATTAAGGTAAGTTTTAGTTTCATATGTAATTAAATATGCTATTAATTTATAATTAATTATGTGTAAGTTATAACTATCTTTTATTGAAATCATTAATTATATAATAAATTAAATTATATATTTTTATTCTTTTATTCAAAGGAATAAGTTGCATGAAAACTAGAGCGGTTAAAAAGGGTCATCTGGTCCAGTCCACCATTGATTGGTCACTAGGCTTTCTTCATGAATTTGGGGAGAGTGATTGAATGGATTTGAGAGGATTTAAAAATAAATTTTCTTGTAATTTATTTGAGTGGATTTGGAGGTAGGTGAGAGTGGATTTAGAATTAAATTTTTTTAATCTATCACATCAATCAAATTCTACACTAATTATCACAAACATTGCTTCCAAATTCATTCTCACTTACCTCCAAATTCATTCAAATAAACAACAAAAAAATTTATCTTCAAATTCACTCAATCACTCTCTCCCAAATCCATTCAAGTGAACAGAGGATTAGTGACCAATCCAACACGGCTCATTTATTAGCGAGCCAAAAAAATTCGAATCCGGTTTAGCTCACCACGGGTTCGTGAGTTAAACGGGATGACTCATTGACTTATTTATAATTACAAGTTTTTTAAAAAAAAGTTACAATTTTTTAATTCAAATTTGAATAAATTTCACTCTAAAATAATCTTAAACTCCAAAAACAATTCAAAAATAAAAAAGTAACATATAACTCAAATGTAATCCAAAAACAAACTCAAGAAAGTAAATAAATAAGTTTATAATATTGATAATTTTTGTGTCACTTATCCATTTATAAGATTAGAGTCTTGAATGCATAAATTTATAATGTTTTACTCTCTTGAAACATCTTTTCTTTTATTTATATTTACAATACAATAAAAAAAATGGTAACAAATAATATTGAAATAAAAAATAAAAAATAATTAAATTAAACTAGGTAGGTTGGTGAGCTAATCCGACTCACTGTGGGTTCAACCTAGGTGAACCGAATTCTAAGTTAGTCGAGTTAAAAATTGACTCGTATAAGTAATCGGATTCAACCAATGGTGCTAACCTATTTAAGTATATAAAAAAATTAACGTGTACGTTTAGGGAGTTGGGTGGTAGGGAGTTGAACCCCGCCAACACAACCCCTTTCAAAGATAAAGAGATGGCTCTACACCACACGGGGTCACTTGACGAACATCTTAAAATGCTCGTTCGGGTCAGTTGACCCATCGTACTTCTCGAACGTTGGAGGCATCCATCGCTCGGGCATGGGCGTCTCCATGATAGCTTGGGTAAATGGTAGCAGGTCAACCGTATGGACCATTTGTACCAAAGGAGCTTCATTGCTTACTGTTATGCTTCCTCCTGGACTGTCTTGTTTGCTCCCTTCACTTGCTTGTTCAGGTTCGACGGTCCAGGATCGCCCGACACGAAATGTTTGGCCCTTTTTTCCTAGCGAGTAATCGCGTTCTTGACTCTCAGTGTCGCTAATTCTTCTTCGTGTCTCCTTTGCAGCTCCTACATCTAGCATTGCATCTCTTTGATAAGCTTCAAAGGATCCTGCTAGTTGCTTGATTTTCCTAGCACAATTGTACTCATGTTCTTGGTGGTCATCATTGGGTTTTCTTCTGATTCCTCGGGCATCACGGTGGATACCAAAATATTTTTGGTTATAGGGTCGAGGTTACCTATAAAAAGTACTCTGATGTCAAAGTTAGTAAAGATGTGACAATTTTAATAATTAATGCGTAATAAATACAGTTACCTACCACTTTACCTGAAACATGTATTTATAGATTTCAGAATGAGTTTTGGATTATTGACAGTCAAATTGTGACCCAATTGATACAAATCATGTTTTGCTGTAAGTTAATTAGATATACTTGTCTTGAAGGGTGACCATTCGACCTACAGTTTACAAAAGTCCAATCTGGAGTAGTCACTAAGGTCATGTTTGTAGAGTGGTTAACTGTATAACCATTTGATCTTATGTTGATCGAGTAATTATACTGTATAACCACCAAAAGTGCAACAACAACACCAAAACTAGAATAAAAATAATATTAAGAGAAGGAAAATAAATACAAAAAGATAAATACAAGAAGAGATAAATGAGAAATGAAAAGAAAGATAAACAATAATAAAAATAAAAATGAACCTTAAAAAAGACTGACTATAGAAGAAAACACAAAATTGTAGCGACAAAAAAAGAGTACAGAGACGTATGCAACAAAATCTTTAACAAATTATAAAATTCACAAATTTATTTTTTTCAGACGAATATAGGCTTTGGGTCTAGGATAAACTAATGCTTATACCATGACTTGACATCCAGATAAAATCTTTTAAGATTATAGTGTTATTTTAAAAGTATTTTTTCTTTTCAATTTTTTAATAATACAAACTATTTTTAACAATAATTATTATAATTATAATAATAATATTTTTGTAATTTATAGAATTGATTTTTTTTCTAGTATATATAATTTTTTTATTATATATCAATAATAATATTTATGATTATAATAGTATTATTTATGTAGTTTTAAATAATAATTTTAATTTTATCCTAACATAGTTTTTATTATTTATATTTAATTTTATATTATATATATTTGTAAAAATAAAATATTAATTATTTAACTTTACCTATTAAAACACTTTTTAATCTATCGTACTAATAAGAAATTTTCATAAACTTCCTCTTCAAATTCTTTCATTCATCAATTCAGATTTCTTAAACAATATAATTTTTTTGAAAATATAATAGTCATTCTTTTTTAAATTTTCATTCCAATCCAAACATTGTCTTAACAATGACAAATGTGTAATGTACTTATTTTCATTAACAAGATGGAAGAAAGAGAAGAAAATAATTCATATTAAGAAAAAGACAATAAAACTGAGAAATATAGAAAAGATTGCAACTAATTTAGTTAATGTAATAGAATATGTTTTATAATATATTTAGAAAATAATTTTTAAATTAATATTTTGAAAATAATTTAAAATTGAAAAATTATTTAAAATATAGAATTCAAATAAAGTTTAATTTTTTAAATGAAAAGTTATTATAAAATTTTAATAGATAAAAAATTATATTTTAAAATTAAATTTTTTAAAATTAATTAATTAACATAAATAGTAAATTTGAAATTAATTTAATATATTTAGTTTATTATTTCATTATAATATAAATATTAATATTAACAAAGTGTTAAAATAATAATAATAATGCATTATATTAAAAATCATTAATTATTATAATAAAATATTATTATATTTACTTCTTTCAAAGGACTGACTTATAAAGAAAAGCTTAAACAAATAAACGAAGAGAAAAAATAGAAATCCAATGAGGAAAAAATATTAAAAAGTGGAAAATGATGTAAAATTTTTGTAATTATCTTTTTCGTATAACTGTGAAAATTTACGAAGAAACAAGATTTCTCAATTATTACCAATTTTGTAATCGATAATAATTGATTATGTGTTACATAATCGACTATATTATTTTTGCTAAATTAAAAATAATCTATGATATTATATGTAATTTTTTAAAGCATGTCATATTATTTAAATCATTCTTAAAATTTTACAAACTTATGTGATTTTTCTTCTTTTTAGTAGAACATATATTTATTTTCCCCATAAAAAGTTAGAAAAAAATAAAGACATAAACATTTATGTCTTCATTTTTTTACTTTATATTTTTTAAATTTACGATAAATTATTTAAAAAATACATATTTTCCCCATATAAAGTTAGAAAAAAATGAAGACATAGATATTTTTAAAATTTATTATAAATTATTTAAAAAATATATTTTTTAAATATCTTAATATATAGATAATTGTTTTTATCACATTATCAATCAAATTTATTATAATTGTTTTTATATTCTTTAGTTTCTTCTCATTTCCAATAATTTATTTTATTCTATCGAATAAATTATTACAAGCTTTAATTCATTTCTATTTTTTGTTAATATAAACAACTATATTTTGTTTTACTTTATTAGCCTGTCTTTAATGTTTTCCCTTTGAGTTTTGACATCTCAATGAATCACGTGAACAGTGTGGGTAACTAAAGATACGGGAAAGCTCCAGAGTTTTTATTTAATGATATTTTATTGTAAATTTAATAAATATTTTTAATTTAAAAAACGATCTATATGTAGAATTGAATGTTTTTAAAAATAAAATTATAATGTCCAGATCCAATGTCTCCATCAGTAGACACGTGTAAGAAAAACACCAATAGTTGTTGAGTTCCAGACTCTTCTGATTGGATTCTCAGTTAGATAAGGTACTTAACACTGAAGTCCAACTTGGTTGAGTATTATATTCAATGCGACCAAATACCAAAAAATAAGATATTTTATAACCATGTATACCGCTTGATTGATACCAACGTGTATAATCTTCACAATCTCAACCATACACATACTTCATAATGAATTTGATATAGTGCATTTCTTTTCAGAGGAATAACACAATATAAAACATATTTTTATATCAATTTGATACGTAATAAAATGATTATAAAAATATAGACTTTTATATTTTTTAAGAAAGAAAAAAAAATAAAAGATAATACCACAGAAAGGTAAAAAATTTAAGTGTATTTCTTTATATGATACGTGTCTAATAAAAAAAAGAGAAAGCATGAAAAGAATAGAAAGCAGTGTCCCCACCACGTGGCCTCATAAATAATAATTGCGTACGAGAGAAGACTATGAACCACATATCTCTGAGCGCTGGTGCCTTTACTTACGCACTGGCTGCTACAGCTTGTTCACAATTCTTGAGTCCAACACATTCAGATGGCTGCAACACCAGAACTAGAGCATTCTAGGAAGGCTTTTGGATGGGCTGCTAGAGACAAATCTGGGGTTCTCTCCCCCTTCGACTTTACCAGAAGGTATTCATTTCAAGCTCTTCAATTCCTCAACTTTACAAGTAGTTCACGCTTCTGATGTTCTGTTTTCTAATGGTGCAGGGAGACAGGAGAGAAAGATGTAGCAATCAAAGTGTTATTCTGTGGTATATGCCACACTGACCTCCACGTTATTAGGAGTGACTGGGGTGAGTCCACTTATCCACTGATACCCGGGTAAGCCTCTTACTCTTTTTCACGTATATGTTTTAAACACTAGATGCTGTCTTAACTTTTACCTTCGATTTCTGAAACAAGAAACAGTTCTGGAAATTTGTTCATATAATCAATTTCTAGTGTGATTTTCAAAATATGAAATAAAATGACTAAGCTTTAACTCAAATTTTGAGGGTGCACACACAGAAAGAAGAAACAAGATTTTTTTGAAGTCACTGCAAGATAACCATGCAAAGTAAGTTATATAAATATAAAACGCCTAAGACAATAGATCTGCTGTTTAGACGAAGCCGTAGATATGCTAAACGGTAAGTTGGAAAACAAACACCTTTCATGCAGACTAGTTATTTGATAAATAGTTAGCTACCTTTTCAATAAAACATGTTATTTGTTGTTTATCATTGACAAGTTATTAGTGTTAATGATAGATTGAATTCTAATTTAAGCTCCAAAACGTAGGCACGAGATTGCCGGTGAAGTGATAGAGGTTGGAAGCAAGGTACAGAAGCACAAGGTGGGAGATAGGGTGGGTGTGGGGTGCATGGTTAATTCCTGTAGGTCGTGCAAAAGCTGCGATGAGGATCTTGAGAATTACTGTTCAAAAACGATTCAGACTTATGGAGCGAAGGATCTTGATGGGAGCATCACACAAGGAGGCTACTCTGATCTGGTGGTTGTAGATGAACACTTTGTGATCAGCATTCCTGATAACCTACCTCTTGAGGCTGCTGGTCCTCTCTTATGTGCTGGGATCACAGTTTATAGCCCTCTCCGATATTTTGGAATTGACAAACCAGGCCTGCATGTGGGTGTGGTTGGTCTTGGTGGCCTTGGTCATATGGCTGTTAAGTTTGCCAAAGCTTTTGGAGCTAAGGTCACTGTAATCAGCACATCTCCAAACAAAAAGAAGGAAGCTATTGAGCATCTTGGAGCTGATTCATTTTTGGTCAGTCGTAATCCAGAGGAGTTGGAGGTACTTTAACTTTCCCTTTCTGAACCTTTCTACAATTATTTTATGAAAGTAGTTTGTTGTAAAATCTGCTTTTTATTATTGAGTTTTTTTAATATGGTTTAGTTTGTGTCTGTGAGGAAAAGTTATTGTTTAACTTCTAAATGCCATTTTTTCTGTTCAGGCTGCAAAGGGCACCCTGGATGGTATAATAGACACAGTGTCTGCAGTTCACTCTCTGGTCCCTCTGGTTGATTTGTTGAAGACTGGTGGGAAACATGTCATTGTTGGTCTACCTGATAAGCCTTTGGAGCTACCCATCTTTCCTTTACTAGGTATGCATGCACATGAAAAATGATTATTACACTTGTATAAAGAACCTTTACGCAAGTATAAATTAGATGTAAAATTAACTTGTAAATATAGTTCATGAAAAAATATATTTTATTTTTCTTAAAAGACGTACTATTATGTTTGGTTTGCAGCGAGAAAGAGTGTTGCTGCCAGTAACATTGGAGGAATAAAGGAGACTCAAGAGATGATTAATTATTGTGCCAAACACGATATACAGCCTGACATTGAGATTATTCCTGTTGATTATGTAAACACGGCAATGCAGCGTCTCGTCAAAGCAGATGTCAAATATCGATTTGTTATTGACATTGGGAACACACTGAAGCCCAGCTCTTAAATTTTCATAATCTATGTTGCAGAGGAAGAATGTAGAGGAAGATATGTTTATTACTTTAAATAAGGAATTTGTCCATGTTGTCGAGTGGATGTGTAGTTTGATTGGATGTTTTACTGTCTGTTTCAGGAGGCATAGTGAATGGCTTGGATGTAGTTGCTATCTTTAATATTATGTCATTAGTAAACATCTCTTTACTAAAATTATGGCTTAATATTTATCTTTTTTATACTGCTAAGAAAAAATGAGGACAAATTTTCTTTTACTAAAATTTTTATAAACGATTTAATGAACCTGATATCAATAATAGAGATAACATGCTTCAGTGACTTTGAATCATATATTTTTTATGTTTTGATATTCGTATTAATAAAGATCTGTGGTACGATAAATAGAAACAAGATCAGAGATCATTAGACATATTTACGAATAGGGTAGGTACAACAATGAGCAGTTTTTTAGTAAAACTGCTTAATGTCTGTATTTAATATCCTTCTAGCACTTTTTCTTGTCCGGAGACTTTGTAAGGACTAAGTGTTTGAGAGAAATAACTTTGATTTGACATTCAATTGAATAATTTGTTATTACAAATTCAAGTTGCGTATTGGATGTGATGATTACCAATTTTAGTTCTCTTTTGAAACATTCAATTGAAAGTAACCGAAAACAGTTTATTTATTATAATATATAAGACACTGAAAGAAAGAAATTTGATTTGAGATTCAATTAAATATTTTGTTATTACAAATTCAAGTTGCGTATTGATGTGATGATTACCAAGTTTAGTTCTCTTTTCAAACATTCAAGTAATGGAAAACAGTTTATTTATTATAATATATAAGACAAAGTGTGAGAGAAATAAATTTGATTTGATATTCAATTAAATATTTTGTTATTACAAATTCAAGTTGCGTATTGGATGTGATGATTTCCAATTTTAATTCTCTTTTGAAACATTCAATTGAAAGTAATGGAAAACAGTTTATTTATTATAATATATTTTATTGGCTTAATTTTCCCGAAATTAAGTTTTTGAAGAATTATTTTATCTATTACAAATTCACTAATAACAAATGTTATAATCGTATATTTGTTTTTAATTATTTGTTTTATACTTTTTCATAAAATATTTTTAAGAAAAACAGAATATGTTGTTATAAGGTGTTTATCAATAATAGATTTTGTCTAGTGAACATCACATTATTAAGAAATTTTGATGTTTTCTTTTATCTTAATATAACAAATTTTACATTTTTTTTAAGGTATATACTAAATTGCAAAAGACAAACCAGCTTTTTATCCTAAAAGAGAAACATGTCCCTTTTTCATTATCTTTTCATTTGAGTTCACAATATTATCAATTATATATAATTAAGTGTTAAATATGTTTTTAATCCCTAAACTATCAAACAAATTTGTTTTTAGTTCCTCTTTCAAAGTTAGGTACATTTTAGTCATCTTCCTTAAGAAAACCTTAATTTTTGGTTCTCTAAAACTAACACGTTAAAAATCAGCTGAGCTGGCTGACGGTGTAGTGCCAAATAATTTTTTTTTCTGACATCACTCCTGCCAGATTTTCTCCCCTTCCACCAACCCAACCCCATTCCCCCACCATGGACCCCAACCCCCACACGGCGCAACGCCCTCCATCCCCCCACCCCCCGCCGCGCTTGAGATATTCCCACCGCCCCTCAGCCACCGATGACCTTGCCCTCCCTTCCGGATCTCCTCCTCACGATTCTATCCGTCTGCTTCCTCGTCTCCTCTTCCAAGCCCAAAATCGCTTCCACCCGCTGCCCCTTCTCTTGCTGCTTCCTCAAATTCCCCGCCATGTCCTTCACTGCAACACCTTCCAAAAATACCACCACAGTCATTGCCCTCAACACCCTACCCCCGCGCCGCTACAACTTCGCATCTCCCCAATCCCTCTCCGACTGGCTCAAACCCCGCCTCCCCTCCGAGTCCTTCGCCTAGTGGGGCATCAATCCGGACACCAAAAACGTGGACAGCCTCTGGCTCGAACTCTCCCAGGGAGAAACCTCCCTCGCCGATTCCAGTCCTCTGGTTCAGACGGTCCACGTCGTCCTCGTCCCTATCACCGCCAAACACGATCATAAAATTGCAAGCAATTCACAAAATTAATAACATCAAACCCTGTAAAAAAGGAAAATTGGGGGGAAATGGTGATGAACCTCAAGCATGTCTTTGGCGAGATCGATGGTGATGACGTCGGCGCTACAGCCCATGCCGCCAAAGTTGAAGCTTTTGACATTGCCACGGAGCTTGTACTTGTTGACGATCATGGCGAAAAGGGAGGGTGTGGGGTTGAGGACGAGGATTCTGATGTCCTTGGGTTTGGTGCGGGTGTTGACGAAGAGGTTGTCAAGGGCGCCGAACATGACCTGCTCGGCCTCTTCCCTTGTGGTAGGTTTCCTTGCCGAGGCCATAGCGGAGGAGAATCTTGCGCTGGAAATCGAGGGAGGATGGGAGGAAGTCGCTAGTAAGGGTGGAGTGGTGGATGAACTTTTGGAAGTGGACGGTGAGGTGATTTGGGGGACGGTAGCAGGAGACGTCGAGGAGGTAGATGATGGAGGTGGGGCGGGTCATGATGTAGAGGATGGATCCGTGTCATCACATGTGCCAAGAGTTAAGAAGGAAAACGGTGAACACACGTGGCAAGACGTTAGCCAGCTCAGCTAGTTATTAACAGTGTTAGTTTTGGAGGACCAAAAATTAAGGTTTCCTTAAGGAGGAGGACTAAAATGTACCTTACTTTGAAAGAGGGACTAAAAACAAATTCGCTTAATAGTTTAGGGAGTAAAAACATATTTAACCCTATAATTAACTATACATGTCTTTTCTTTTTTATATCTAAAACATTTTATTTTTAAATTAAATCATCTTCTTTTAATCAAGCTACATTTTCTTTTGATTGAGCAACTTCAATATCTAACATGTGTTTGAGGTTCTTGAAATTTTAAAATATTTACACTTAAGTCTCTCTTTAATAGAGATATTATAACATCATTTCCTATTATTAACATGCATTATAATGAATACATTTTTAAAAGGGTGATGATATAAAAAATTAGACAATCTCTTTCGGTATGCTTCAATCCAAATGTTTGAACAATGTCACTATTTTTTAAACATGCATAAAAATTTCTTTAAGGAAATATTTTTTTAAAGTTTACTAAGTAGACTCCAAAAAAAGAGAGGTGAGTCACAATGAATAAACTAAGAACCTTGTCCTTCGTAGCCATAGTTTTCCTCAAACTCTTTTTACAAATTTTCTCATAGAAATCCTTAATGACATCATTACTCCGCTAGAGAATATCACTCATACTTCATCATTTTTCACCCGAGTTTATTCTCGTACCTCGTGCATAAGGTTAATTATTTATCTATCTATCATCATTCATAGGCGTTTAGGATTTTGTTGTCATTGTTGTTGAGACCAACTTGTAATTTAAAATCATTGTGAGCTTCATCAAAGGTTAGTCTTTTTCATGAGAATTTTTCGAACTCAATGTTAGTAGAAAACCAACTACATGAGAAATGCACCGATCGCACGTAGTAAGTGATAAATATCGTCATTTCCCAAGAAATTTGTGCAACACTTGACAACTCTTGCACTCAATAACTCACTTAGACAACAAAGTTCACAAAAATACAATGAAAACTCTTTTTTGTATTTTTATCAAACAATTATTGTGCAACAAGAAATTTAACATAGATTATTTACAATTGTCAAGATTAGATTTCTTCCATTTCATTCTCATGCATTTACAAACATCTCAATTCCATATTCAAGTCAAAATTAACTCACCAACATACTTAAATCCTATTCCTAGAGCCTTTGAACCTATGATCACTTATCAAGTTTCAATCACTTGAATCCTCAACAAGTGAAATCATGCTATAGACATTCAATTTCAAGTCTAGAGTCTAAAGATACAAGTTTTATTCCTAGATACAAGCATCCTAGATACAAGAATCCATTAGGCATTCAATTTCAAGTCTATACTCTAAAGGTATTTCCCAACACCTCAAGCATCACAAATCAAGAATGAGAATAATCCACACCAAACATTAAGCTTAGAAAAGCATGTATATATCAACAACATAGTTTTACACAAGAACTCAATGTTTTGCATCTAATCTCAAGAAATAAAAAAACAAATTCATGGTGGAGAACCTAGGGTTTACAAATTGAAGAAATAGAGAAAAAATTGAAACCATAAAAAAGATAAAGGCCCTTTCCCGATACACCTAGCAGATGTTCCAAGCTTCATTCATGCCTCTCCTTCACATTTCCACCTCCAATCTGTAGCCCATCTTTCTCTTTAACTCCAAAAGGGGGAGAACCACCATCGATGAAGGAGGAAACCCGAGGAGGAGAGGAAGACCTTCCCAATACTCCAAACTGTTGGGTACAACCAAAGTCCCACATCGGATAAAATAAGAGATGGACATGGATTTATATACACATAAGATACCTCCATTGATAAGAGGCCTTTTGGAGTGATACTAAAAGCGAATCCGTGAGAGCTTGGTTCAAAGCGGACAATATCTTACCAGTGTGGAGATCTATGTGTATGTGTATGTGTTGTACCTCCCTACAAATGGTATCAGAGCCCATGGTTCAGGTCTGGTGACCGAGCTCAGTCGTGAAAGAGGGCAAGGAGATGCTCAGTGTTGACCATGGTGTACTCGAGGATAAGAAAAAGACTTACGTTGTAGGAGAGGTGGAGATGGAGAACCATAGTTCTTTATTTTAGGGGAGGATGTTGGGTACAAATAAAGTCCTACATCGGATAAAATAAGAGATGGACATGAGTTTATATACACATAAGATACCTCCATTGATAAGAGCCATTTTGAAGTGGTACTACAAGCAAATCTGTGAGGGCTTGGTCCAAAGCAGACAATATCTTACCAGTGTGGAGATCTATGTGTATATGTGTGTGTCAAACCTCCCTACACAAACAACCTCCAAGAGTCTCTCCAAGGCACCCTAGGTGATTCTATTCGTGTGAAAATGAGGAATCTCCAAAATCCTCGCGAAAACATGATTAAATACTCACCTTCGCGTATAAAATATGACAAATTCGCTAATAGCTTCATTCTCGCTCAGCGAGGTCTAAAAATTGAATCTCTTTAACTTATAACTCGCTAAACAAGTCATATTTTCCCCAATGAGAAGCCAACTCACGCAACCAATCAGCGTAGCACCTAATGGTGTTTTTTTTATCGTTTGGGGGCGACCCATGGTACCTTTCTTCATATTTGCATTGATGTGTGAGATTTTAATGCCCTTGACGTGGGTATTTATCTAAAAATTATTCTTTCTTGTCTAATCATGCTTTCTTGAGTTTTAGCTTGTTTTTCTCCACCATAATTACTTTTCTATTGACTTATTTTGCACGCTTAAAATAGATATTATAAGTAAACGAGCATAAAACAACTAAAATACAAAACAATGCAAAAATAAGATAAACTTGATGATTAAACAAGATAAAAGCTATGGATAAGTTGATTTTATTCATAAAAGTAGGTAGAAAATAATGTTACCACTCAACAAAGATCATGGCCACTGCTTCATATGTGAGTCATAAATTTGTTTCTTTTGTCAATGATTAGGGAGTGCAACGATATTCCCATGATATAATTTTGACTTGGCCAAGTGTTTTCTTCAACTTGTTCAATATAACTTTGTTCAATACTTCAGTTTGACCGTGGATCTGTCAATGTCTATCAAACTCGATAAATTGCTTGAACTCTTTGTTAATGAATTATCAACCATTAAGGATGACAATAGAATAGGTAAAGTATGTTTGCACACAACAGTCTCCTCAAAGAACATTTATACTTGTTGTGCATTCATAGTTGATAAAGGTTTTGCCTTCACCCATTTAGTAAAATAATATATTGCACTATTAAAAGTTTTATTTCACCTTTGGTGAGTGAGAATGATCTAGGTATATCCATTCCTTATGTAGTGAAGAGTAAAAAAGTAACAATTATATGTAACTTCTCTACTAAGTAGTTTTAAAAGTATTTTACCTCCAACCTTTGGACTAGAGTGTTCTTGACTCGTTTATCTAAGTGTTCTTGACTCGATTCTTTTTAGTGTGACCACCATTGAAACTTGTAGCTTGAGGCATGAGATATCAAAGCAAAAGAAAAAAAATGTTATGACAATGTTATTTACAAATTTTCAATAAACAAATTATATCATAATAAAATATTGATGTATCAAAGATACAAAGTGTCATTATAACATTTCTCAAATCTTGGAAGAATAAAGAAGAGTGATGGATACAATTCTATCATTGGTTCATGGTCAAGCATAAAATAAGTAAATTTAATCATTTTAGGAAATTAGTCTTAGCATGTTAATGATAAAAGGTATTGGAAATATTCTTCTGATAAAATATTCATCATGAAACATGTTTATGAACTGATTTTTGGACAATATTATCAAATAAATCTAAAATTTATATTTTATCCTTAGTGAACTCATATCTCATGATAAAATAGAATATGAAAGTGTACCTAAATTTACCTTTAAGAATGATATAAATCCCAATATTAATAACGGGTATATGATCCTTTAATAAAGAACCTTAGGTACTTCTACCTCGATTGGTAGGAATTTATACTTCTACCTTGATTGGTAGGGATATAGACCTCTATCTTGATTGGTAAGGAATTATAGATAAAGAAAATATATGTATTGTATAATTTTATAGATAATATACTATTTTGTACAAAAATGATAATAAAATATAAAAACTTTGAAAGGTATGTAAAAATTTCATCAAAATAGACGTTAAATATTCTTATCAAAATTCGAAGCAAAATTTAAACAGGTAACAAAATCTAAATAACTTAATAACTCCTAATAAATATTCTAAGACTAAAACACAAGTAAAGATTTAAGAAAATTAAGTCAATAAATAAATTTAAATCCATATAAATGTATATGAATATATAGACAAATATGAAAAAATATATTATTCCATATGATATGAATTTATAAAACTTTTAGACTCAACAAATTAATTATAAAATTTAAAATATCAATAATAATAGAAGTTTATCATTATATCATAATTAATATAATAAAGATAATAGAAATCAATTAAATATTGTTGGTTGATATATGATATTAAGAAATTTATAAAATATAATCAAACATAACAATATATTATATAAAAATGTAATAATTGTTCTAACAAATATAAATATATTTGTGAACATTATTTAAATACTTTATAATATTATTGATTAAACCTTCTCGAACCAAAAATCAATTCTTTAATATATTTATTGGAGAATAATTTAATAGAACAATCTCGCTTCCACTAAAGAAGGTTGTTTCTCCTAAGACACCTTAGAACAATCTCGCTTCTACTAAAATATTTTATCAATGATCCATTAGAGACATTTACTTTAAAATTAATCATATTTGTTCTGTTGTTCCTACGGTGGATTAATACCAACGTGTATAATCTTCACAATCTCAACCGTACACATATTTCATAATGAATTTGATTATTTGTGCTTTTTTTTTTATACATTGCTACGTGTGTAAATACAGTAAAAACAGAAAAGAAAAAGCGTGAAAAGAAAAGAAAGCAGTACTGTCCCCACCCACGTGGGCCTCATAATTACATAATTGCCTACGTGAAGCACTATGAACCACATATCTGTGGGTGTTGGTGCCTTTAATTACACCCATGCTGCTTCACATTCTTCACAATTCTTGAGTCCAACACATTCAGATGGCTGCAACACCAGGACTGGAGCATTCTAGGAAGGCTTTTGGATGGGCTGCTAGAGACAAATCTGGGTTTCTCTCCCCCTTCGACTTCACCAGAAGGTATACATTTCAAGCTCTTCAATTCCTCAACTTTACAAGTAGTTCATGCCAGTGATGTTCTGTTTATTAATGGTGCAGGGAAACAGGGGAGAAAGATGTGGCAATCAAAGTGTTATTCTGTGGTATATGCCACACTGACCTCCACAATATTAAGAGTGAATGGGGTCAGTCCTTTTATCCACTGGTACCCGGGTAAGCTTCCTACTCTCTTTCATCCTATCTTTCAAACACAAGATGTTTTCTTAACTTCTACGTTTGATTTCTGAAACATTCTGAAAATTTATTGATATACTTAACTTGTAGTATGATTTTCAAAATATGAGAGAAAATGGCTAAGCTTCAACTCAAATTTGGAGTGTGCACACACAAAATATGACTGTCATTGGATGGTCCCCCCAGAAGAAGCAAGAATTTTTGTTGTCCCTGCATGATAAACATTTGAAATAAACTAAACATATATATATATACATACATATATATATATATATATATATATATATATATATATATATATATATATATATATATATATATATTGCAAAATATGCAAGCAATAAGATCTGCCGTATAGATGAAGTTGTAGATCTGCTAAACAGTAAGTTGGAAAATAAAGAGAGCAAAACTTTAGACCGGTTTACTTACTGTATATGTTGCACTGGGTGAGGTAACCATATGATGGAACAAATTTACTTTAGAAAAACACTTTAATGTGATGTAGACAATTTGTTTAATAAATTATTAGCTACCTTTCCAATAAAATATGATATTGTGAATGAACGACAAGTTATTAGTGTTAATTAATGATAGAATAGTATATTCTAATTTAAGCACCAAAATGTAGGCACGAGATTGCAGGTGAAGTGGTAGAGGTTGGAAGCAAGGTAGAGAAGTACAAAGTGGGAGATAGGGTGGGTGTGGGGTGCATGGTTAATTCCTGCAGGTCGTGCAAGAGCTGCGATGAAAATCTTGAGAATTACTGTTCAAAAATGGTTCTGACGTATGGAGGGAAGGATATTGATGGGAGCATCACACAAGGAGGCTACTCTGATCTGGTGGTTGTAGACGAACACTTTGTGATCAGCATTCCTGACGGTCTACCCCTTGAGGCTGCTGCACCTCTCTTATGTGCTGGGATCACAGTGTATAGCCCTCTCCGATATTTTGGAATTGGCAAACCAGGCCTACATGTGGGTGTGGTTGGTCTTGGTGGCGTTGGCCACATGGCAGTTAAGTTTGCCAAAGCTTTTGGGGCTAAGGTCACTGTAATCAGCACATCTCCAAACAAAAAGAAGGAAGCTATTGAGCATCTTGGAGCTGACACATTTTTGGTCAGTCGTAATCAAGAGGAGTTGGAGGTACTTAAATTTTCCCTTTCTGAACCTTTCTACAATTATTTTACGATATATGCTGTAAAATCTGCTTTGTATTATTTCTAGTTTTTTAATATGGTTTACTTTGTGTGCCTGTGAGGAAAAGCAAAAGTTATTGTTTAACTTCTAATGGCCATTTTTTCTGTTCAGGCTGCAAAGGGCACCCTGGATGGTATAATAGACACAGTGTCTGCAGTTCACTCTCTGGTCCCTCTGATTGATTTGTTGAAGACTGGTGGGAAACTTGTCATTGTTGGTCTGCCCGATCATCCTTTGGAGCTTCCAATCTTTCCTATACTAGGTATGCATGTACATGAAAAATTATTACACTTATATAATAGAAATTAGACGGAAAATTAACTTGTATATAAGTTCATGAAAAAGTATATTTTATTTTTCTTAAAGACGTACAATTTGTTTCATAACGTTTATGATAAATATTGTGTTTGGTTTGCAGCAAGAAAGAGTGTAGCTGGCAGTTGCATTGGAGGAATAAAGGAGACTCAAGAGATGATTAATTATGCTGCCAAATACGATATACAGCCTGACATCGAGATTATTCCTGTAGATTATGTAAACACGGCAATGGAGCGTCTCCTCAAAGCAGATGTCAAATATCGATTTGTTATTGACATTGGGAACACACTGAAGCCCAGCTCTTAAATTTCATAATCCATGTTGCAGAGGAGAATTATGTAAGAGGATATGGTTCTTGCTTTAAATAAGGAATATGTCTATGTTGTCTTTTGATTGGATGTTTTACTGTGTGCTTTTGGATTTAGGCGGTCGATGGATTGATGTAGTTGCTATCTTTAATATTATGTGATTAATAAGCATCTCTTTACTAGTATTATGAGATTAATAATTACCTTTTATTTTATTATTTTATACTTCTATGGGAAGAAATTAGGAGAATTTTTGTTTTACTAAAATTTTTATAAACCGGCAATAAAACTATCATAAGCGTGCATTAAAAATTATACAAGAGCGATATGCTTGCAATATGATAATTATTAGTATTTACTTTTATTGTAATATCTAGTGTCTGTTTATTATGAGCTTCGCCTCGTTGTTATATCAATGAATCTATTATATTATTTTAGTTTTGTTCTCTGTAACTAATTGAGTACTTCATTTAAGTGATTAACATTAGAGTATTCTCATTATATTACTTTTATGATTTTAACTTGGTTGCATAGCTACTTTCTACCTCGGGTGCTCAAATTTATTTTATTGATTTGATGATGTTCGAACTAATAAAAAGCTTTGTACAATAAATTGAAAGCTAAGATATCATAAGACATCATTAGAATTTTAGGTATACGACAATGAGCAGTTTTCTAGTAAGACTACTTAATGTCTATATTTAATATTTCTAGCACTTATTCTTGGGCCGGAGACTTTGTAATGAAAGAATTAAATTTGATTTGAGATTCAATTAAAGATTTTGTTAATACAAATTCAAGTAGCCTATTGGATCTTACAAATTCAGTGTAGATATTCTTAGACAACTTTTTTCAAATGAAAAATTACCAATTTTAGTTCTCTTGTGAAACATTCATTTGAAAGAAACGAAAAACTTGGTTATTATAATATATTTTGAAGAGATTATTTTATCCATAGAAATTTACTCATAATAAATGTTATAATCTTATATATATTTTTAATTATTATTTTATTTTACACTTTTTAGAAAAATAATATATTTTAAGAAATATATATTATATTGTTACAGATAGGACTGTGTAAAAATAATTGATCTATATAGTTAACTATAGTATATTATACTAAAAAAACTATCCATTTTTACTATAAAAGTTAAATATACGTACTGTTTTATGGTTCAGTTTTAAAAAACTGAACTTATGAAGTTTTGAGTTCAGTTAACTAATAGAACTGTACTGTATTTTTAAGAGGTCGGTGACAGAGTTGTACTCTCAAATTTTAATGTTGTATGTATGCTGTCTCGGTTCTCACACCTTTGAACTTATTATCACCATTTAAAATGTTTATGTTTGGATTTCATTCAGTGCAACGATATAATAATTAAAAAAAGAAATAATTTCAATTTTTTTATTTGACGTGGATAAAATCTATTTTCTTATATCAATAAACTTATTTTTAAATATTGACATTTAATCTCTAATTTATTAATATATATTATATTAAAAGACTTATAAAATAAAGATTAAATCTACATATAGTTTTAAAAAATATTTTATTTATTTTTGTGTAAAAAAAAGCATCAGAACATTCAACCTATTCATTGAAAGACAGAAATTAAAATATTTATTTTCATAATTAATGTAAGATCATTGGTGAGATTCATTGGTCCTCCTTTTTTTCTGTAGTTTTTCTTGTGGTTTCTTTTAATTAACTTGATTTTGTTTTTCTAGGTTTTTGTTTTTATTTTAAGTTTGTCACTCCAATTATGGTCTTTGTCAAAATCAAATCATTATGCTAAAACTATCACTTAAATTTGAGTGACAATAAAATTACAATTTATTTTTTTAGAAACTTTATGTACTGTGTTGTTAAGAAATAATATATAAATATTTACTTATTTAAATCTTTAAGATCATACCTCGTATTATAATATTATCAAATATTTACTTATTATAAATCTTATTATATTTTAAGAATATTTTAGATTATTTTATCATTTTTAATACTAGTTATAAGAAAAGTAAAATAATAAATAATCAAATAAAAAATATAAACAAATAAAATAATAATAATATTGTGAAATTTTAAACTTATATTTTATTTTTTATTCATATTTTAAATCACTATAATAAAAATAAATTTTATTTCAAATTATATTATGAAATTAATTTAAACTTAAAAATTTGGTTTAAAACTAGTGGAGTGTTAAAATTAGTATAATTCAGTTTAAAATTAGTATAGTTAGTAATTCAGTTCAGTTTATATTATAGTTTAGTATAATTTAGTATAGTTCAGTTCAGTTCAGTTTAATAAAACAAAAAACAGAGTTCAGTTCAGTTTGTCTGAACTCAATTTAGACAAATTAATTTTTAGTTCAGTACAGTTTTTAGTAGTGTAATGAAGTTTAATTCCATTTGTCCACACCTAGTTACAGAGTGTCTCTTAATAACAGATTTTGTTCTGTTAACATCATAAGACATGGGTAATAAATTAAGGATAACAATAAGTCAAGTTGGTTACAGATAGTATCTACAATTTCATCTGTAGCAAAATAAATTCATATGTTATTCTATTAATTGGATACTCCTTTAAATATATTTGTGGGTATTTTAAATTTCACAGGTATTTATAAATATTCGTGAATATTTAAAAAAATATATTTTATTAAATTTTAAAATAAAATCTAAATAAAATTGTAAAACAAAATATAATGTATAATATAAATTAAATTAAATTAAAATTAAAATTTAATTTTTTTAATTTAAATTTAGTCTAATAAAATATAAATTAATTTTAATTTTAGTTGAATTTAACTTAATAAAAGTATAAATTAAATTTTATTTTAATTTTTTGTAGGTAATGGATATATGTAGGTATAGATAGTATGATATTCACACTTGACCTTTTTATAAATGGATATTACCCATGCGTAATAATAAATATCCGGTATCCACAATTAATAAATATTCCTGGGTATTAATTATCCGATGCAAAATTTATCCGCAAATACTCATATGTATGAATATTTTTGTCATCCATAGTAAATTTAATAATACTAATTACAAAAAATAAATCAAGTTTATATTTTTCTCGAAAGATAAATGTACCTTTATCATTAATTTTTTTATTTGGGTTCATAAGATTATTACCTTATCAATAATCAATCATGCATGTCTCTTTCTAGACATCAAGACAAAAAATCATGGAATGATGTACAATCATACCCAATCAATTTCCTAAACAAATTAAGATCTACAATCCTTAGTAATTATAAATCCTTGATGATGTTGAGTATTATTGAATGTTATGTGTAGATGTAAATTGCTTTAAGAATTTAAGTGTGTATGTTTTTATTTCTTTTAAAGGTGTTAGCTTACCTTGTTATATGGTTATGATTTTCATCTATTATGATTGTGTGTTACACGAGAGTAAAAGATAATATAGGTGAGAATATGAATGAAAACAAAGTGGGAACTAGTTTCATTTTCTCATACTTATTTCCAAAGAAAAATTTCATCTTCATCTCTATACTTATAGCCAACAATGATAAAAATTTTGTCAAATTATCATCCCTACCAAGTACTACGTATACTCGTGTCCATACCCACCTTCTTAGTGTTTCAATACCAATTAATTAATTTTTATAAAATAAATAAATAAAAATCATGACAAAAAAATATGATATGATCAAATATTTAATATAAAAAAATTTATTTTAGTTTCTTCAAAAGTATTTAGAAAGAAATTATAATTGTGTATATTTTAAATTAAAATACGAAATAAAATTTCACCACAACCAAAACATGCATTAAATTTACAAACACTAATGAAACAAAGTTGATAAAATTATTATTTTTTAAATTAAAAAAATATATATTCAATTTTAAAAAATATTTTAAATGTCCTTTTACTTCTTTTATCTAAATTCTAGTGAAATATATATTTTTATCTACTTATAGTATACTCTTGAATGAAATCCCACGTAAAATAAAAATTAAACTAGCAATAAATTTATAGATTAAACTAACAATATATATATATATATATATATGCTCTCTAAACAATACGAATGGTTATACATTTATTTTGAAAAACTTCATCCAAAATAATCTAAACATATTTAACTTATAGAATTTTGTCTACAGTGAACTTATTAGTAAAAATGTAACTCTAAGAATAGGATATTACATGACTAATTAATTTTTAAAAATTTCGTATTTTTTTATTAAATTAATTAAAATTTATCCCCCGTAATTTCAATTAATTATTTTAATTTATGTCTTTTCTAAAACATTTTTTTTCTTCATTTCATGCACTAAAAAATATTGAAATCAGATGAGTCTTTTCTAGTGAACACGGCAAATTATAGGTACAAATTTTATCATACAAATACTGAATTTTCAATGAGTATATTAAAAAAATTTCATTTATTTTGTCATTGAGGTGATGTTCACATGTAAAGATGGATTTAACAGATAGTGAATTCATGAATTTAAGAGTAAAGTATTTGGTTATTTTAACAGATTTGAAAGTCATAGATGATGAATTTGAAGTAAAGTTTGTGAGAGAAGATGAATATGAAAGTAAAGTTTGTGAAAAATTTCACTAATGTGATACATTAAAAAAATAAATAAAAAATAAAGATTACCAAATTTCTTTTAATGACAATGGTAACAGTAATATAAAATTATATTTATGAGTAACATATATTTTGTAAAAATTATTTGAAATACAACAATTAAAAATAAATTAATAAATAATACAATATATTTTGGAATGACATTGAAATTTTTTGTTTAGATATTCTTTTTAGTATATAATTTAGTCACATGTGGTATTATTTAATGTTTTTATACTAAATTTGGATGTCTTTTTTTATTACTATTATTGTAGTTATGGAAGACACTCAATTATTAGGGATTCTTCATTTATATTAAATATCTATGATTAAACAATTAACAAAGTCAACTTAAAATATGACATAGGATATTAAAGGTACCCACTTCATAAGATATAATATGATTTATGATAATTCATAATGAACATCTTTCATTCATGTAGTAAGCAACCTATTCAAACAATATTATGTTAGCATCCCCATTATACGTCGTGTTTGGGATGATTGTGAAGAGAGAAAATCGAAGCATTGTTTGAGTAAGTTATCATTTTCAATGTTCATTGTAGTTAATAAGTCAAAAATTCGTTATCCCGTATGTTGAGATGAATGAGCTCCAACAAATAGGTTGTTTTTGTTAGTAAGGATGAAATCTCAATATTCAATAGTTCTAAGTTGTCTGTCAACAATGACAAACATTCTTCTTTTTTGAATATTTGTTTCCTCCAATTTGTCAATTATTCTAAAATCCATTTGATTTGAAGTTCAATAAGTTAAAATAACAATAAAAATCCTTAAGAAGTAATATATGATAAAATATAATTAAAGATGATGAAATATAATGAAGCAAAGAGGATGATGATACAATTATGTGAGTATAAACATGTTAATCCTTTAAATTGTGGAGAATTAAGTTCACATTGAAATTCACTTCTTCTATGTATCAATTTATATCTAAAGTTAAGTTGGATAAATTATCTTCAATTTGCTGAACATGTCCTTACATATCTTGCATCCCTTGCATTTTATTTTGCAAGTCATGCACCCCCTCCCACATTTGACTTAGCCTTTCAGAATTTAAGTAGAGGGGGATGTTGAAAATGACCACTAGACTATTACGTTTCTACAATAGGCTCGTTACGTCTTGGACTTTGTTTTTTTGGTTGTTCTTCAAAGAATTTGTGGAAAAATATTGTCTCAATCCAATACTTGTGCATGCATCGACAAAAAGATCTACTCCACTGTATTGTATAATTTGGGTGATCAGTATACCATATAGGAGAGGCATGTCATTGGCCTTGCATTTAACCATATGTTGCATGGTATGATGAGGCCAATTAATGGATATGTTATTGTTCAACACCCATATCATAAAAGTATCTTCTTGCAACAATTTTGAAAAATTACCACTATTTGGAGTCAATATATGCACTACCACATAATAAAGAAGTTTGTCATTTATGTTAAGACAACCAACAATTTTGACACGTTGACCCTGCATGTTCGGTCTCACCATAGAAGCCAATGTCATGTCACGGTCGTAGGGGAGGTCTTTTGGTAAATATGCAAAAGACAATTTTGGACCTTAGTACTTGACATGAGCAATATTAAACCAATAATTTGGTCTTAGTTTAATTTTTTTCCTGTTCACTACACTTGGTAGGTATTTATTGGTAGAAATTATTATATTTGAATAGAACACTTTTATTATATTTGCATAGAATGGACAGTCCAATAAAAAAAGCCAGTCATCCCTTGAAATAGTAGATGATGATTAAAATAAAGATCGGATGTGGCGAAGGAATCGAAATTCATAATTTTTTGTTCCACAATTCTTTGTATATAAAATCTATTTGCATAATGTCCATCTAATGATAATCGCTAAAGAAATGTTGTTGCTCTAAAACATCTTCGGTGTAGAAGTGTCTTTTTCAGTGATAGAATATTTTCTCCTTTTGACTTTTACGACTTCTTTATGATGATGATGATACAATTGAAGATTGACTTAAAAAATAATGAAAGAAGAACAACAATGATATAAGAAGAGAAAAAATAATAAGAAAACATGAACTTGCCATATTTAAAATGCAAACATAAATAACATAGTCTAAAATAACATAGTACATCATAACAATGTTTCATGGTAGAATAAAGAAAACATAACTATTTGTTGCATCCATGGGCTCAACTACTACCAATCATCATGTTAAGTAACTTATTCCATTGACAATGACTTAACATGCCTATTAACCTTTCGGTGTAAACGGGGTTTGTGCACAAGAAATCATAAAATTGCTTCATAAGAGTATCCTCCTATATATTTATGTCAACTAACATTTCCCATATGTCACTTCGGTGTATTGTAATGTTGCATTGAGACGCATCATCCCTACTTACTCACTAAGAATATCATTACGCTTCTCAATGGCAACCTCTTGGCACTCTGCTATGGATGATATTTTCTCGAAGTGAGAGTTACTGGATATTATAACATCCATGAAGTCGTCTAGCTTTACAATCAACTTTTCAAACTGAGTCCATGACATCTACCACAAAGGCTTCGGATTTTGAACCACATGATGTTGATGTTCCTCTGGATGGGACGGATGGCACATATTGAGTTGGCCCTAGACTATACTCATCTATATGTGGTAGTGAAGGTGGAGTCAGGTCATTATACCCTTGAAACATAGGTTGTTCAAGTATTTACTACATTTGATTGTTAAGATCAACATCTAAATGTGCTTCTTGGTGTTGATGTCATGCTTGACGAGCTATTCGCACTCCACTACCTGTAGCTCGATCAGATGCCCAAAGCTCGTCCAATATATCATAGTGTCTAAGGTTAGTAACCCTCCATTTAGCTGCAATAGGCTTAGCTTGAAATACAAGCCACGCCTACATTATAAAAAGTCAATTCGTTAAGTATACAAATTAAACAGAAGATTAAGAAATGTCTTATTTACCTTGATCAGGTCAGCCCAAACTTCATCCTCTGCTTTAAATCATTTGGAAATTGCACTCCATGCAAACCCATAAGTGAGCAAACAAATAATGAACCTCACATCATTTCTCATTCAAAACTTTTTGTCTATTCTTTATGTTATTTTTTGTTACACCCACATACTCTAATTGATGAATATTATTGACGATATTATTATACTCTTGGGTGGTCCAACTATTGTCAATCATGTTTCCCATTCAAGCTTCTTTTATCATTGCATTCAAAAGTCATTTGTCCATTTCCTTAATCCATTTCGTAAACTCTTTAGTCTCGACTGATGACTCCGTCGTAACATTCTTTCCCCTATTCATGTCAAACCTAATTAAAATAAAACTGATGATATTACATTAAAGCATTTCATAGAAACCATACTTTATCATTACACATAACATAGTCAAAGAATAGAATTAAGTAAAATACCTAAAAGTTTTCATAATCTCACCACATTCGTAATCATCTCTAATATTACAACCAACCCTATAGTCATTTTCACGAACTTAAGTAATCATCATTTCATCCTTGTGTTCCAACAATTCATGGTCAACCTCATCAATTAATGACTCATCATTATCCACGCTACGTAAGAAGTTGTGAATGATGCAAAAGGCTAACACAATGTCTGTGATTGTATCCAAAGCATAATGAGGTTCACTTCAATTAGAGATAATAGGGAATATTTTTTCGAAACACCGAATGTCCTTTCAATGACATTTCTCAAAGATGAATGACAATGATTAAATAGTTTGTGTGGATTTTGTGGCCTTATTCGTGTGAACTCTTTAATGTGATATCTTACACCTCTATATGAAGTCATTACTATTCTTTTCAGCATAAATCCAACATCCCTAAGATGATACTTTCCTACAATATTGTACATATACAATTAATCAATGACTGACAACCTACAAATAAAAACCCAATGAACATGGTTAAACTGGTTTTTGTTGCCTAAAATCAGAACAAACTAAGTTTCCCCACTAATGAAGTATAGGGACAACCTAGGTATCAATCCAAGAACTCGACTAGAATTAAGCTTAAAGTGTAGAATTAATTCTTGTTACTATTTATTAACTACTAACTAAAAGACAAGGTGGAGAAAGAAATTGATTGCAAAAGAAATTTTAATAGAAGAGAAATAAGAAAAGAAATATGTTTAAAAAGAAAGGAAGAAAATAAAATGTAAGGAAAAGAAAATAAAAGAAAATAGAAATTTAAACTATCTATGACAGAAACAGGACCTCATTTATAAGCACTACTATGATCAATTACAACTGGAAATATCAAAACAGAAAAGTAGAAATCATTACTCAATTCTAAAACCTAATTCATTACAAAAGAACAGAAAGAAACACACATCTTCCTAAGCTAATTACAATTCAAAAACAGAATCATCAAGAAAATATCAAAAGTAAAACTTAGAATCTAAAACAGACATAAAGAAAACTAAATTCCAGAATGATAACAGCAAAATTTCAACCAAAACTCAAATCAAAACTTGAAATCAAAGTTCAGAATCTAAAATTGAAACCTATACTCAACTATCAAATGCAATAAAATGAAACATCAATGGAAGTTAACCCTAGATTCAACTAAACATCAAAGATAAGCATAGAATAGAGGCAAATGTGCAATAGATTGAAATAAAGAGTCTCAATTACTCTTCAGAAAGACATTCTGACTAAAGTAAGCCCATCACAGGGTCTTATAGTTCATATTTCAGAACTTGAATTGGCAATTCTCACTCAATTTTCCAACCAATGCACACTTTCACAAGAAGCAAAAATACAACAATGAAAGTGAACTTAGTCTGGCAATTATGAAGCTTAACATCTCTCAATAAGACCTCTTGAAAATCTAGTCCCACCTTGGGGTCCTATTACATCCAAAACAGATGTAGAAATGTGAATATTTTCCTTCAAAATTCTCAAACATAGTCCAATTACAGAATTAAAATCACACACTAGAACTAATAGAAAGAAAGGAATAGAAACACAAATCTGAATGAGTCTTTATGCATTGGACTCATCTCTGACTCGAGAAGACATCTCAAAAATGAATGCTCACTGTGGAGTCATTTAATTCCCAAGGGAATTGCAAAGATGCAGAGATTCAGAGTCCAATTCATTTTCTCGAAACATAACAATGGCAGAAATCAAAAAACAAAGAACAAAATCGAAACCCAAGCAAGGAATGGAACAAAAATACAGAACTGAACTTTATTAACATGAAAAGAAAAGTTACACACTACCGGACTCATCAAACCACTCACGGTCTGTCACTCTCGCAAACCTATCGACGAAATCCAGGAGCCAAGAACTCTACTTCTACGAAAGCGAAAAAAAACCCTAATCTACAGAATGTAAAACTATAAACTGAAAGTGTGTAAAGTGTCTGTGTAGAAGTGTTTAATCAAAGTATCTATGTACATGCCCTTTTATAAAGCCGGAGAAGAAAAGAAAAGAGAAAATAAAAGGGGGAAAAGAAACTTGCTTGCGACACTTTGTGCTTCCCAATCGGCAATCTCTCGTTCGCTTCTGTTACGTGCTAGTCAGCTCTGGTTAGCTCCCTTTTCGTGCTGGTCATCTTCTTCGGGCAGCTGCTTTAAGGCATTGAGTGCTTTCCTCTCTCATTCTTTCACTTTGCTCTTTGCCCTAGCTCAAGGTACCTTTTCTCTCTTTCAAAATGAATGTGCGTGCAAATTGTTTGTCTCAAGTTAGCTGTGCGAACCAAGACCCCCTGCAACTGCTGTCATTTCTCAAAACAGCGTCGTTGCACTAAAGCCCAAAGTGCACTTCGGCCCAGTTTCACTTGCAGCATCCAATGTCTAATGCATCTATTAAAATTAGCATAGTGCAGCGACCCAATTAACAATGACGTTTCAGCCCAATTACATTTTCAGCATTGCAGCGTTTTGATAAGTGCAGCTTGAATCAGCCGTTTTCAGCCCACTTTTACCTCTTCAGCCCAATTTATAAGGGCTTATTCTGCAACAAAGAGAGAAAAAGAAATCAAGAAAAAACAAGTCTAACAATTAAAAAGGAAGATTTTTTTGTTAAAGATTTTCTAAAAAATTATAAATTTTCTAATTATTAACAAAAATTAAAAATCACACCTAAAAACCTATTTTGAACTAAAAATTTACAAATCTAAAGATTTAAAGAAAATTCCTAAAACTAACCTAATTCTAGACAATTAAAAACAAAAATACACTAACAAGGACTTCTAGACAAGATGCAAAATTAGAGAGTTATCAAACACACATCCTTTAGGTATAACTAACAAATCATCTCGTACAAGAGCTTCTTTTAAAATTCTTGAATCAAATGTTGTCCTTTCCCAAATGACTAAAACATATGTGAATTTCATATCAAAATCATACACCGAGAGTTGACCAGTCCTTTCTTCCTCGAAACCTAGGAGCATCTGATTTTTGGACCCTAACTCGTACATGAGTTCCATCTATGGTCCTTGAACAATCATATTTCATAGAAATGACAATTATTAATAAATGTGGACAACATTATTGTGTTTTCATATTATAAAAAGACTTTTACTTTAAAGTATAGGTAAAATGGGCTATATTATTTACCAAATTTGAATGAAACTCTGATCCTAAGGACTGAATTAAAAATTCAGACTCTAAACTTAAAATTGCATCCAAGACATTGTGCAAGTATTTGCTAACAATTGACCTAGATTGATAGAAGAAAAATGCAACACTTCAATTCTTCACATTATACCCAATTATGTGAAGAAATTTAGCAACTTGTTTCTCCATTATCGACCATATTGCATCCTTGACTAATCCAGATGCTCTTAGGCGCTGTCATATGTTAATAAATGCTTCTAGTCCCATCTGAATAATGTCACGATATTGATTGGTATGCATAAGATAAGACATCAATTGCTTTCTACAACGGTCTTTGTTTGGTATAAATTTCCTAACACTAAATATGACAACATTATCAACTATATCTTTACCGTCCAAATATGACAAATCTAATACTTCTTCCATATATATTACCTTAAGCAAATATAAAAAATATTACATACAAATAAAGATGAAGTTATATTCATTGACAATGTAAACATAATTTTTGCTTTATTCTTCTGAAAAAAAATCATTTCTTAAAATAATTTTTTTTAAACAATAATGCATATATACTCAATATCACAATTTCATAAATATGTACAATTAACAACACAATTTCATTCAAATAATACATAATTCACTAACCATATAATTATCAAGTAAATAATACATATAATAATTAATAATGCATATAATAAATATTACCTTTTTGAAGACTTCTACACTAATGAAGCGAACACAAAACCACGGATTGAGAATAAATCAACCAACAACCTAACACAAAAACTCCAACTAAGCACACAATAACCTTGAACGCAACATAGAGCACAAAATAATCACGAACCAAACACAAAACAAGTAGAATCTGACCATAGAACTAGCAATCGAGCACCAAACAACCACACAATACCAACAACCTCTACACATAATAAAGCAATATTAAAAATAAAAAGATATTTTCATACAAAATACCCAATCATCATAGTTAAGGAAAGATTCAAAAATTGTTGAATCCTGCCATTGCTCTCTCTCAATTTCAAATATGTGAAAACAAACATAATTTTATTCGTACACCTATTTACGATAACATTTATAAATAGTATTTCATCCGCAACCGCGTGAGTCATTATGAAAAAAAAATATTTTTAATAGTATTATTTATGAAAATTATCAATCATAATTAAACCTTAGAAATCACCTTAGAAAAAACAAATAGTAAAGGTCAAAGATATATAATCAATCTACTTTGATTAAATTAAAAACCAAACATATTATTTTTTTTATATGAATAACTTTTTGAAATATTAATATGTGAATAAGTGAAAATTATTCTCAGCCTTAACTGAGTTTTTTTTTTAATATTATACAGATTATTAATTTTTGTTTTCTAATTATAATGTTATTGGTAATTGCCATCACGGAACCGGGTTGGATCATCTTCAATTAAATAAACTGATTTGGAAAGTTGAACATAGAGAAACAGAGTGAAAATACATGCACCACACAAAATAATAATTAATTTCATGGGCAATCGGATTCTATTGTGGTCCACCTCGCTGACAAAATTCTTATCTACACTGTCACATTACAATTCTGATAAAACTTGAAAATTTCGAGGATGAACTGTAGTATTTTGTATGTTTCAATAAATTACTTTTAATATGATTGCTAGAGAACTAATTATAATAATATAAAATTATGAATATTTAAAAATCATAAGATACTTTTTATATATTATATTATTAGAATAAAGTTGCTGCGAAGTTAAATATAAAGTAAAAATTATTAAATATTATTATTTTATTTTTTTGTACTTAGTTATTTTTATTGTGGACGAGTAAATATCAATAGATAAAGCTACCGCATTGAATTCATGATTTATTATATTTAGTTATTTTTAGATATTTAAATATATGTTTATATTTAGTTATATTCAACTTTTAATATAAAAATAATTTATTATATATTTTTTATTTTATCATATAAATCTTCTTAGATACAAACTTTTTATACTTTTTTTCCTAATACAAACAATAGACACGTTTTACTTTATTTTCTTTCCTGTTCCGGTACCTACTTTCCCCTTTATTATACATGTATATATGTGGGAGTAGATAACATGTAAAGTATGCTTAACCGAACACCATTATAATCATATAGATATTTACAGATATTTTGCTATGATCTTATAAACACGTATTTATATAATTTAAAAGATTGGTTATATAAACAATATTCTTATTAAACAATTATTATACATCAATAACTCTTAAAATATCTGTATATAAAACTATTTTTCATTTTTTTATTACCTTTCTTTTTCACGTACTTAAATTTATTCTTCAATTCAAACATCATGTTTTTTTTTCAAACAAACTGATGTAATTATTATTTTTCACCAAATGGACGTAATATTTTTTCGGATTTATCAAAATAAATATATTATAAAAAGTTGTGTTGGAGAAATTTGATTCCAAAATAATTGATTTTGTTTCATCTTATGAAAAATCTCATAAATATGTGTATTTTTTTAAGTTTCTTTAGGGATAAATTTTTTATTCTATTTAGGTTAAGTTTATAAAATTTATAATATGATTCATTAGTACGAAGAAAAAATACTATATAATTTGTTTTCAAGAATATCAATTTTATAATCGAAATATATTAAGACGAAATAAAGAAAATGATTTTATGTCTTCGTTATAAATTAAAGCATGCTTCAGTTACAAAGAAACTGAAGCACTAAACCAAAATTAATAAATAATAGAAATTTGAGTTTTTGTCTTAGTTTTTGTGAATAATTAAACTCATATACATTATTTGATTTAAAATTATTATTTAATTTTAAATATCTTTGATCTCTGTTTTAGAATTGAGCACTAAACCAAAACTAATAAATGATAGAAATTTGGGTTTTTGGTCTTAGTTTTGTGAATAATTAAAGTCATATACATTATTTGATTTAAAATTATTATTTAATTTTAAACATCTTTTATCTCGATTCTAAAACTGAGATTGTATATCATTTTTTACTTTAGTTCTAATAATAATCGAGGTCATACCTTATTTGATTTAAATTTATTATTAAATTTTAAGGATATTTGGCCTCGATTCTAACAAAAATCATGTAGCTTATGTTTTAAACTGTGGAAAAAAAATAAGTTTTAACCAATTAAGTTCATCATGTAGCTTATGTTTTAAACTGTGGCAAAAAAACAAGTTTTAACCAATTACATTAAGTGCAAAATCGATTAAAACTCTTATATTTGCAAATATCTTTTTGATATGTGTTGTGACGAGTTTTGAAGTGAAAAAGTTTTCAAAATTTGTTTAAGTGTATAGCTTAATCGATTACATTGATTATGTAATCAATTAAGTCTGTTATTATTTGAAAATTATTTTCAAGATAAGTCATAACTAGGATGGCAGCGGATAAAATCCGGACGAGTAATTAATATATATATATATATATATATATATATATATATATATATATATATATATATATATATATATATATATATTTTGGTACCTGTATAAATATATTAAAAGAAAAGGAAAACGACACCTATTCGATGATAACCTTTTTCTTAGGGTTTCATGAAACATTTAAAAAAAGACCTTGAAAAGGAAAGCAGAGTGGGCACGTTGTTGGTAGTTAATGATTGAATAGGTGAAGCACTGTGAGTCACATATCTCTGATCTTTGGGTGCTTTAAATGTTACAACCATGATCTTTGGTTCCTCCAAAATTGGGTAGAACATCTTGAAATGGCTGTTACACCAGGACTGGAGCATACAAGGAAGGCCATCGGATGGGCAGCAAGAGACACGTCTGGGTTTCTTTCCCCCTTCAATTTCACCAGAAGGTACTCATTTCAAACCTCTTCAATTCCTGAACTTGGAAAATGTTTAATGTTTTTAATGTTCTGTTTTCTAATGGTGCAGGGAAACAGGGGAGAAAGATGTAGCAATCAAAGTGTTATACAGTGGTATATGCCACACCGACCTCCATAATGCAAAGAGTGAATGGGGTCCATCCTTTTATCCACTCGTACCCGGGTATGCTTCCTCCTCTTTTTCCAGTATATTTCAACCACCTTCAAACATTAAATATTCTCTTCACTTTATTTATCAAACAACAAACACTTCCGTAAATTTATTCAAATCAACCATTTCAAACCAAACAGAATGGCTAAGCTACAACTCAAACTTCCAAAGTCATTCGATGCTCCTAGAACAAACAACCTTCTTTCTAATCATATATATATATATATATATATATATATATATATATATATATATATATATATATATATATATATATATATATCTATCATAGTATTAAATTTTGATGAAATTTATTGACATGATTTTTTCTTATATTACGAGAATATTAGTATTATATTTATTGATAAAATTTATCAACAAATTATAATTTTTATTAGTAATAAAATTTATTAGTAAAATCCGTTACCAAAATAGGATTGAATTCACTTTTGAATTTTGATTATATTGTTATAAAATTTATTGAAAATATTTTTTTAAAATTTGCTAATAATTGAATTTTTAAAAATTTATTTATAAATTCATTGATAATTGTATTTTTTAAAATTGGTTGATAATTTTTTCGATAAATGTGTCTGTTTAATGGGCACCAATTTTTCAACAAATTTTGATAAGTAGTTATTATAAATTAATTCAAAATAAATGAGAAGAAGGAACAAGAGGTGATGAAAAAAAAACAGTGACAACAACGACGAAAGTGACGGTGACCAACAACAAAAAAGGAGTTAGAGAAAACAGAGGAGAAAGAATAGTAAGGGAAAAAGAAAGATGAGAACAAAAAAGAAAAAGAGGAGAAAGAAAAGGTAGAAAAGAAGGAACTAGAAAAAAAAGAGTTGAAAGAAAAAAAGAAAAGAGAATAAGAAAAAGAATAAAATTAAATCGTGATCATCACGATCAAAATTAATTTTTTTAGATAATTACAAACAAACTTTTTGTTGTCAATAAAATTTCAATAAAATTTATTGATGAGTATTTTATGGATGAATGTTTAGTAATAAATAAGTTGTCAATCATTTTAATTTATTAACAAATATTGGTGATTATTCATAAATTTTATGCATTAGTAATTTGTTTTTAATTACATATTACCTTACCTTAGTGGGTTGGTATCTTTGATGTAGCTAATACATTTTATAAATTATCAGCTACCATTTCATTGCAAATATGTTTTTCTGTTTAGGAATGATAAGTGATACAGGTTAATAAGTGTTAATTAGATAGTATTGTAATATGAGCACCATAAGGCAGGCACGAGATTGCAGGTGAAGTGATAGAGGTAGGAAGCAAGGTGGAAAAGTTGAAGGTGGGTGACAAGGTGGGTGTGGGGTGCATGGTTCTATCCTGCAGATCATGTAAAAGCTGTGATGAGAATCTCGAGAACTACTGTCCGAAAATGATTCTGACATACGGAGCGAAGTATGTTGATGGAAGCATCACACAAGGAGGCTACTCTGATCTGGTGGTTGTAGACGAACACTTTGTGATCAGCATTCCTGACGGTCTACCTCTTGAGGCTGCTGCACCTCTCTTATGTGCTGGGATCACAGTGTATAGCCCTCTCATATATTTTGGACTTGACAAGCCAGACACGCATGTGGGTGTGGTTGGTCTTGGTGGGGTTGGTCACATGGCTGTCAAGTTTGCCAAAGCTTTTGGCGCTAAGGTCACTGTAATCAGCACATCTCCAAACAAAAGGAAAGAAGCCATTGAGCATCTTGGAGCTGACTCATTTGTGGTAAGTCGTGAGGAAGATCAGATGCAGGTACTTTCTCTTTTCCAACCTTTTAAATATGGTTTAGTTTGGGTATCAATGAGGAATAGTTTATTGCTCAACTTCTAATGCTGATTTTTCGATTTAGGCTGTAAAGGGTACCTTGGATGGTATAATAGACACAGTTTCTGCAGTCCATCCTCTGCTCCCTCTGTTGGATTTGTTGAAGAGTCATGGGAAACTTGTCATAGTTGGTGTACCTGATAAGCCTTTGGAGCTACCCATCTTTCCTTTACTAGGTATACACGCACTTCGAAAATTATTAGAACTATTTTACTACTCAATTGAAGGAACTTTCTATCATGTAAATTTGATATACTTGTTTTATATGCAGCGAGAAAGGGTGTAACTGGCAGTAGCATTGGAGGAATAAAGGAGACACAAGAAATGATGGATTTTGCTGTCAAACACGATATAAAGCCTGATATTGAGATTATTCCTATTGATTATGTGAACAAAGCAATGGAGCGTCTCGTCAAAGCAGATGTAAAATATCGATTTGTTATTGACATTGGCAACACACTAAAATCAAGTTCCTGATATTTTACTCATCCACGTCGCAGAGAATTAATGCACTTGGAGTTATTGCTTTAATAAGCAGTCTTCTTTTTGTTTCTGTTCTTAATTTGATGAAGTTGGCATTTGTCGGTGATTACTAAACGTCTCTTCTGTATCAATGTTATGTGATTGATAGTTATCATCTCAATCATTCTCGAAAGAATTGAAAGAAAATTTCTTCATAAGCCTGCATTATAAATTATACAAGAGTTTATGTGCCATACTGTGATGAAAATTCACACTTTGAATATCTTAATAAATTATTATGTTTTGTGTTTTTTTTATTCGTTCCTCTCTAATTAATTTCTATTTGAAATAACTTTGCAAATAATTTGTTTCTTTTTCAACTCAAATCAGCTAAAATTGTAAAAGAAAGTGTGTACAGTAACTTTTCTTTTAACAGAGTGAGTAATTTAATTTGTTTATCCAACTCTTGACATAAGACACTCATTTTATCAATATTTTTTATTTATAAGATAAGAACAATAAATATCATATAAATATAAAAAATAATTCCTAAAATATAAAAATAATAATAACTATAATTATTTTATCATATATTATAATTATAAGAGCAATAATACTTTTATTAAATTATTAAACAAATAGTATTATTATATATTTTTATGTCCTTGGGTTGGGTTACGAAACTCATTATTCTCGTGGCCCGACCCAAATTTAAGGGTTTTTGTCTTTCACTCTCATTTATTTCAAAATCACTGTTTTGTTTTTCTTTTTATATTTATTTTATAGTAGCAGTAACTTTTAATATTTTGTTTGAATTTAAGTGAGAGTGAAAAAGAAGATGAAAGAAAGAAAAAGATACAGGATTGGATAGAAGAAAAGAGAGTGAAAAGTAAAACGTGACGAATAAAATTTTTGTAGTTGATTTAATTGATTGATAGAAATAAGTAAATTAATTGAATAATATAATGAATTAAGAAAATGTCTTTAATTTATTTTTAATATAAATAAATAAATTTTTATAAAACAAGAAAAATCAATATTTTATTTTTATTTTTATCATAAATTATTCTATTAAAAACAATTATTAAAAATGATATAAGTGTTCTTTTATAAGTAATATTTAATATTTTAATTCCACTAATATAAAAATAATATTAATATAGATTGACATTATTTTATCCTTGTATATAATGATATATTATTATCCTATTTTTATCAAATAATAAAATTTTACTCTGGTTTAATTTTTGCATTTACATAAATGAGTGTGATGTAAGAAAATTTAAATTGAAATTACTTAAAAATTTGTAATTTTTAACACTAAAAATAGTTGTAAGAAGGATGGAAAAACACTATTCTATGCTGGTGCAAAGTCAATTATGCCTAAGATAAAATAGTGCTTGTTGATCCCGTTCTTTTACGTCCATTTTCAATTCATCCAATCCATGTTTATATACATTTTTAATTTATTTAATAGGTAAAACGTATTTTAGGGCATTCCAATTTTTTTTTTAAATATCACTATGAGATATGACATTTCAAATATATTGGCACGGGTTAATTCACTAATCATATGCTTTCTATGAATATTTATTAAAACAAAATAAATTATAATACAAAAAATATACAGAGGGTTGAATCAAAACTCACACTCAATAAAATTTATATTAAGATAATATAGAGTTATTCATAGAAAAAGAAATGTCTAATAAAAGAAGACATATTTATTAAAGAATTAGACTTTAAATCTACCAACTTGTCATTTTATCTTTTTTTTAACTTCCAAAGTTTTTTTTTCTTTTTCGACCTTTCAAGAAAGACCTTTTTAGTTAGAGGCAAAACATTAAGGATAAAAGTTATTTTCTAATCTTAAAGATCGCTGATAAGGTATATCATTAAAATGTATGTTTCTTCATTGGTTGACCTCCTAAATTAATGTGGGATGTAGTCTTCTCCATTCATATTCAAAAATCTCATAGTAGTGAGTGAGTGGCAAAACGATATTCTTGTTATAGTCTATTTCTTGCGGCTACATTCCAATTTATCTATTATGATCAAAAACTTCTCACCAATCATAGAGGTATGGCTAACCTCAAATAATTTCTCTCCTTACCACTATCAAATGAAGTAAAATCATAATGAATCTATTAGAAAAGTAAAGAGAGGTGGGTGAATTGGATTTTAAAATCTTTTTCAAATCTTTTTCAAATTTTTAAATCTTGAAATCAATAAACAAAAATATATGTTCGTGCTCACTCAACCTTTATTTTTGGCCAACTCGTCTCGATCATTGGATTGGGATGTCACATATTGACCTTCAACCTGCATCAACTCATTTGGACATTCATTTTGGATTAGTTCATCTAGATCTTCGGCCCAGGTTGACCCATCTTGTGCCTGTTCCCAAGCCCAATTTTCTTGACCTTTGGCCATGAGTAGTTCGTCCCAGCCTTGCGTTCGAGTTGATCATTCTCGACCTTCCGTCTAAGAGAACCCATCTCAAATTTCTGTAAAAAACTACCTGTCTTGACCTTTGGCCTAGGCTGGCCCTTTTTGACCTTCGGTCTAAGACGACCTTGCTCGATATATGACCCAAGATTAAAGTATTATTTTTTTAAGAGTTAATTAAAATCTTGTAGTAGGGCAAAACTCACCTTAGCCCTGACTTTAACCCACTTGAAAGAAGGCTTCGAGATTGACAGTAATTTTTAGCTCCTTCAATTTTCAATGGTGGGTTAGGACTAACCCATGAACCATGAGTCAAGTTGACAACTATACTCATATGTTTTTTTAATGATCATAGAAAATTGAAGTTTGTCTCTCATGGTCGTAAGATAAATAGATTTGTGTTCCCACATCAATGGTTTAAATCTCTAGTCTTAATTATTGGTTATTGTTGATCTACAACATTATTTATAAGACAAATGACAAGGGATTGATACTTACTTTCATCGAATAATGGCACATAAGGATCAACAATTTCCACCCTTTTACTGGTGAGATGACCATCACCCTCGATGATGTTTCCACACTGCTTCACACCCTTACCTAGGACAGTTTTGCACGTACATCACATTGATGTAAAAGAAACTACAATAATGTGTGTTGAGTTGTTGAGTGTAGACATAGGTAATGCCCCCGCACATAATTTTTAAATGATATTGTTTCAAAATTATAACAAGCTTTAGATATACAAGCATTTTCTAGGTATGAGTCATAGGGATTTGAATCTTAGTTAAGATTATTCTCATGGTAGGCAATATATGATTGTTATATTAGCACTATTGACATTGTTGGGGTGCAACTTGATGGTTTGACCCGTGATAAGATCAAGTACATGCCTTATGAAGACCATAGTTGCAGATTATGATCTTTTTTGTATTTTACCTTCATAATCTACCATCCTCTGTTACGTACTAGGTTTACCTTGCAAATTTTAATGAACAATCACTTTTTCTCATCCTAGTTATAATGACATGTAACTTCTTTTTGTATCTTTTATATTTTCACTTTTTTCACGACCTAATCATTTAAACCAATTCATCTTACTTCAAGTTTTACAATATAGCAATTTCATCAACATGAGACAAAATATCAATTTCATATTATATTTTACTCCAAAATTTGAATTTCATTTATATAAAAAACAATAAACATTACCACCAATAACAATTTCTACTTCCAAATTACATATTTTAGAACTTCAAAACTATATTTCAAATTATAAAATTCAAAATACAATTATAAAAATGACACATTCTTGTTTTGAATTATATGCATACCAAAATACTACTGTTATGAATTACATGATTCGAAGAAAATACTTTTTTTCCTGCAAATTACATAATCTGAAAGACTTTTAACTTGCACTTAGAAAAAAACTCCAAACTAGAAACCCTATAATGTTTGAAACCAACTACCCACCTTCAAGTTTTATACTGTAATGTATTCATTTCAGCTCATTGATATGCCAAAAAATTGCTCTCAACAATTTTGTGAAGAATAAAGACCATGCAGGTAGCATTCGTGAAGAAGAAAGAACCCAAAATTGCCATTTAATAAACGACGGGCAGAGTGGATTTTAAAATTTATGTAGGTATAGGAATAACTTATGGGGGTACAGAAAGCAGTTACATTAAAACTTCCACCAATGGACCTATATTGTAATCCAATAAAAAAATTACAGGCAATTTTTGGGCAGTTGCTCCCTCCACCACCACCGCTTCCTACATCACTCATACCAATTTTGTCCTTTTCTAAAACGAATATCAACATTCATTTCACCTTCAACGGATGTTGACATCCGTCCATTTACATATTTTATATTTAATTTATTGTTTTTATTTAAAAAAAAAAATCTTCAACGGATGTGGCGACATCCGTTAACGGATTGCCACATCCGTTCTAATAAAAGTTTAAAACTATTTTAATTATTATTTAAATAATAATATATAAATTAAATTAATAATAATTAATTTATTAAATAAAATAAAATTAATTCATAAATAATTAAGTAATAATTTTAAATTAATTAAATAATATTTATATATTAATTTAAAATATAATAAATTAAAAACTAAAAATTTAAAAAGAAAAAACTTCATAAATGTTACCACATCCGTTTCAATAAATTTTTAAAAATTATTTTATTATTTAAATAATAATACATAAATTAAATTAATATTAATTATTTTATTAAATAAAATAAAATTAATTTATAATTAATTAAATAATAATTTCAAAAAAATTAAATAATATTTATATATTAATTTAAAATATAATAAAATAAAAAACTAAAAACTTAAAAGAAAAAATTTCACGGATGTGAACATCCGTATCCATTTTAATAAATTTTTAAAAAGTATTTTAATTATTATTTAAAACAATAATACATAAATTAAATTAATAATAATTATTTTATTAAATAAAATAAAATTAATTTATAAATAATTAAGTAATAATTTAAAAAAAAATTAAATAATATTTATATATTAATTTAAAAACTTAAAAAAACTAAAAACTTAAAAAAAAAAAAAAAACTAAACGGATATGGGACATCCATTAACTGTTGAAGGATTTTTTCTTCAACGAATGTCGATATTCGTTCAAGAGAAAAGGAGGATGTGTAGGATATTTTAAAATATAAAGGATAGTTTTGGAATTTAAAAAAAATGTGGTGGTACAGGAAACCATGTGTGGTGGTGTAGGGAGTAACCCTCCAATTTTTGGATGTGGTATCTTTCACATCATAATGAATACATAAATGGAAAAGAAAATAAGGAAAAATACATAACGATAATTTTAAGAGTGATAAAAATCATGAAAAGATATTCTTATTATAAAAAGATTCTTTAATTTTTATTTCTTAGCTCATACTTTGTAAATTTTAATATTTCTTTTATTCTTTTGTCATTTTGAATTTTATTTGTATTTGTTAAAGATATAGAATTGACATACTCAAACCAAGCAAAGTCTTCGAATGCTAGCCATGCAAGAAAGGAAATTTCTTCCTGCAACCCCGTTTTTTTTTTCTGCATCTCTATAAATAAAAGGAACAGACCAAATTTTCCTCACCCATCTTCTTTTACTTCTTCCTCCGCCCCATCTTCTTCCTTCACCTCCACCTCCACCTCATATTCTTCTTCCACTTCCACCCCACCCATATTTTTCCTCCACCTCCACCTCCACTTTCACCACGTCTTCTTCTTTCACCTCCATCTCCACCTCTCTACTCCATCTTCTTCCTGTGCCTCCACCTCATCATCATATCTTTCATTCTTCCTTCAGCTCCTTTTTATTTTGTTTTATTTGGTGCATCATCACTCGTCAATGTTAGAAATATCATGAATTATACAATTGTTGGTAGGGTAGATTAAGATTACAAATTATACCATCCACGATATAAATTAAGATTACGAATTATATAATTTATAATGTAATTTGTATTATGAATTGTTTTTTAAATTTGTAGTATAGATTGTATAATTCAAAATGTAAATTTATATTATAAATTATATAATTCAAATTAAAATTTAAATTATGGACTCCCTTCCAGATTTATATTACCGATTATATGATTTAAAAAATAAATTTGTATTATGGATTATAAAATTTAGAAAATAAAATTGTACAATTTAAAATCTAAGATATATACAGATTGTATAATCTAAAACTATAATTTCAGGAATATAATAAAAAATTTAAAAAAATATATAAAATTGCAGGGAAAAATCATGGAGTGTTGGAAAAATTTCCAGAAAAGGGAGAGAAGGAAGGATGACATCTGTAACCAAGAATGGACCAAGGCATAGAAGACACGTTGCTAATTGTGAGGATTGATATAGATTTAGGACATTTGAATTTGAATTCTAATATTTGAAATTTCCTTCTGTTAGACTTGAAATGTTTGGGAAGCAAATTCAAAAGTTATTTTAACGTATTAATCTTTTTAGAGTTTTTTTCTTTCTTTAAACGTATCTTGATATCTTAAAATTCAAGTGGCAATTCTCCACATCACTTGTATTAAAATGAATTCTTAAATTTAAGAAATATAGTCTATTATCTCAAGTCTTTTTCAATTATTATTATTTTTAATTGTTCTTACGATTTTTATTCACACACTATTCAAAACTTAAAATAAATTTAAAAATAAGACTTTTTTTAGAAGACCTAAAACAATTAGTATTAATAAAATTGAAGTCTTTTTTATGGTAATTTAAAACACTCAATATTAAAAAAATTGAAACTATTTTTGTGGCCTAAAGCAATAATTTTATTTGTTTGGGCTAGGTAATAATTGTATTTACTTCCTTATTTCCTTCTCATCTTAATTTTTTTTTTTACTTGTTATTTTGTTGATATTAGTTTAATTTGTAGTTCTTTTTATCTTATGTCTAATTCATACATGTTTTTTTTTCTCTCGATTGATGAAATTATTGAATTAAAATTTACTCTTAGGAACTCCAACATTTTTATAATAAAATGTCTTTGACAAATGACCAATATTTTTACAGCAAAAGCAAGCTATAGATGATAGTTTGCTAATATCAATGAATTTTTTAGTATTTATTTTACTGCTTTTACCTATATAGCCTATACCTTACTTATTAAGTACACTCCTTTGTGATCTTAACAAGGCTTTAAGGTTAGAGCTACCTAAAGTGAATTTTGACAATGTGCTCATTAGGTATTTGATTCTCTCTAACTGTGTTAGACAGTTTGTACATTCTTGAACTTTCACCTTACTCTCTTTTATGGTTTGTCTAGGTGAATTCTTCTAACTTTCCAATTCAGATTTTAGGCTTTCATTCTCTTTGTGCAGATTTTCTATTCTATCATGTAAGCACCTCTTCTCACTTTTAAGCCTATATAGTTGGTATTGCATTTTCATAACTTCACCATGTAATTCTTCAAAGACATCAAGTAATTGATAATACTTGTCTTCAATGGATTCATCTTCAAAACTATTAGCACTACTTTCAGAACAAATTGAACCCGCCATCAAACACATATTTGTTTCCTCTTCAAGACTCTCTTCTGAATCTTTGATGGGAAACTTGAAACACTATCTTCTCAGGCTATGTATGCCTTTTTCTTTCTGTGGTTCATGTTGTCTTGGCTGTTTTTATCTTCTAGCTTTTACTTCATTTTTGTTACTGGACAGTCATGCTTGATGTGTCCAATTTTACCACATTCATAGCATGTTGGAGCAGCAACAACTTTTTCTTTCCTTCTATTGATCCTTGCATTCCCTCCAAAATCAGAATTATTTTTGAACTTCATAAATTTAGAGAACTTTTTTACCATAAAATTCATTACTTCAAGATCAGATTTTTAGGTTTCAGAATCATCTTCTTCAACATGTCTTCTTGAGCCTGTTTTGCTTGTTGTCTTGAGAGAAATTGTATGCTTTTGCTCTCCTTCTTCCTCTTCTCTCAATCTCCCAAATTCAAGCTCGTATTCTCTCAATTTTCCAAATAGGGTGGCTATGTTCATTGTAGTCAAATCTCTTGATTCAAGTATTGTAGTGACCTTTGGCTGCCAGCTTCTATTTAAACTCTTTAAAATCTTGATATTTATCTCTTCTTTATCAAATGTTTTCCCAAAATCAAGAAGGTGGTTTACAATACGGGTGAACCTCTTTTGTATATCATATATTGTCTCACCAATATTCATCCTAAACATTTCGTATTCTTGGATTAAAGAATTCTTCCTTGCTCTGTTGACTTCATTTGTTCCTTCATGAGTCACCTTAGCCATTGTACACATGGAGATTCTATAAAACTCATCAATAGTAAGTGCAGAAGAAATAATGTTTTTAGCTTTAACATCATAATGAACTCTTCTATTTTCATCAGCATTCCATTCAGAAAAATCTTTAACCTTGGTTTTTCCATTCTCAACTTTGATTTGTTCAAAGGGACCATTTATCACGACATCCCATACTCCTTTGTCTACCAATTCCAAGAAGATTTTCATTCTAATCTTCCAAAAGGGATAATTCTCACTTGAAAATAGTGGTGGTCTATTTGTAGATACACCTTCTCCAAAGGTTTGAGATACAATGATCATCAGAATCAATTTAATCGATTAAGTTGTGAATACAATCGATTAAAATTCGAATAACTTTCAAATTCCCAACTTTAGTGCCAATTGTAAGAAAAGAAATTTCTTATATCTCAAGCCAAGATAGTGGGTGAATTGGATTAACCCTTTTTAAAAGTCTTTTTGAAATCTTTATGAGTTATTGGCTTCTTGAAATCAATAAACAAAAAATTATGAATAAAAAAAGATAAAGAGAAAGAGAGAAAGATCAACACACAAACAATCTATACTGGTTCGGCTATCACAAATCTACATCTAGTCCTCCTTCAACAACCTTAGTTGAAGGGAATCCACTATAATGATTTAGTATACAAGAATACAAAGACAACCCTCTCAAAGCACTCCTCTCACCACTCAAAATCAAAATAGCAACACAAGAGATGAACACACTCAATCTCTTACAAATACCAAGAGCAATCTCAGCTCTTAAACCTGCTTGTACTTACACAGGTATACAATACATAAAATTTGAAGAACCTGATCTTTAACACACTCTTCAAAGTGCAGATTTAATCAAATCCAATGTAGTCCAATTTGTCTTGAATGAATCCTTATTGTTTGATCACCAAGAAAGCCTTGATTCCTCTAAGAACGTGTCTTTGAGAACACTTGTACACAAACTTAGAAGATTTGTCAGTATTTGAAAATATTAATGTTATGGAAACATGTCTCAAGTCACACATATATAGGATTTTCAAATCCTATCGCAGTATAATCAATTATGTTATTTATGTAATCTGTTATGCTTTTCTTTTTGTTTTAAGAGATTATCTTATGTGTGTAATCGATTATTTAAACACGTAAGGCTATTTTTGCTTCATTTAAAAGTCTTAACAGATTAAGCTATTTATGTAGTGGATTAAAATATCCTTTTTTTAATCGATTATTAAACTTATGTAATGGATTATATTAATACTTAACCATATTAGTCATTCATTTTCCATCCTTAATAGGTTATAACATAGTAGTTTGCACCTGTTAGCTTTCTAAGTGATCTAGCTAAATCTAACAGATTATATAGCTTATTTAATCGATTATTTATACCATAAATGAGATTTTTATTTGTTTTAAATTTGAATCATTCAACATTAATGGATTCAATCATCTAACACACACATGTTAAAAATATAAACAATTGTTATGTCATTTTGTTGTTCAAGAAACCATTATTAATCTTTTAATCATTCATCATAAAAAACAAAGATATAAAGAGACAAAGCTCCCCCTAATCAATAGTACATTTCTTCTTTACATGTCTTCTCTTATTGCAAAAGAAATAATTGTCAACTTGATTTTTGTTTCTTTTGTGTTGGACTCTTAACACCTTCATTCTTGTGATCCTCGATCTTCTTTCTCTTGCCCTTGTTTTTAAAAGTGCTCACAAAATGAGCACTTTCTGTCTTTTCTTACTTCATCCTTTCCTCTTCTTGCACATAATATGAAACGAGTTCATTAAGAGACCGTGTCTCCTTTTAAGACTTATAAGAACAAAATTGTGAAGGAAGAGAAATCAATATTTAATATATGAGCAAGTCTTTCGACATTTCAAGTTTTAGTGCCTTAAGTTTTAAAGCCTTAAGTTTTAAAGAACTATTGTACATTCCCATAATGTATTCCCTCACATTTAATTTGCTCTAATACTTCATGAAAATCAAGCTTTGGAGAAGAGCATTTGTTTATGCTTTATTGTCTTTCAATTTCAGCAAGGAAATCTTTGGCACTTATTATCTCCTCAAAGCTAATACCCCTATAAAAACTTCAAGAATCTCATGCTTAATGATTATGAGACTTATTCATTTTGATCGATCTCATTTCTCATAATCTCTTTTCTACTTAGAGGTAATAGAGTTCGTAAGAGAAGTGAGTTTCTTATTCCTTAACGCAAGAGTCGAGAACAATTTTCATGTTCTTTTCTTAGTCCTTAAAAATTGTTTCATTAAAAACTAAAACCAAATTCATATTAGTTGATATTGAAACAATAGTAACTGAATCAAGAACAAAATGAATAATGTAATTGTGCTCACATCATTAAAAAAAATTCAATCATCATGTTCAAATAATGGCATAACCTATCTCAAGATACCTAGTTCACCATCAATATCAAGTTTTTGGACAACAATATTACTTGCTAGTGGTATCTTGTTTTAATGATCAAACATTGACAATAAAACATGCTTAACAACAAACCTTTTTTAGATTGATTTTTTATTGACACTCAAAACCTCACAATTATCACATCTTTACCATCACAAGTATGTATGCAATTTGACCAAGCAGAAATTTTCCTTTGGGCCAATCATACTCTCATGGATAAACATAAACACAAACATTTAACATTTCTCGCAGACAAAATACTTAAGAGAGATCACTTTGGCGAATGCTTGATTCAATTAGCTCATTTAAAATGCTAAACTACCAAAATTTGAACTTTTATGTACCAAATCCAAAAACAAACAAAAAATAAAAATAATAATAAAAATTCAAAATGAGATTCATTATGAATTTGGAAACCACCAATTTTAAACAACGCTTTATGCATATTCATATAACATTGATATGCGTAAGAAACCCAAATTTTAAAATTTTCAAAATCACATGTGAATAGAGTATGGGTTGCCTTGATACCAATAGAAGAAAATTTCTAAGAAATAATAATTATGCCTAACCTCATGCTTTTTACCTATAGAGATCCTAAATGCATAACATAATCATATATCAATCTTTAATGAGTCCATAATCTAATTCATGATTAAAAGAATGCAAAAGTGTACCTAAGTTTGCCATTGAGAATCGTGTGGATGATGAGATTAACCGTCGGTATGTGATCTTCCAAATGTAGATGATCTTAGGCACTACTTTATCATCTCTCCTAAAGAGAAAACAAAACTCCTAATGTAGTACATAATGTTACATATTCCACAAATGGGGACCATAACCAATTTTATAACGGTTGTCAGTCACATTCCATATTTTAATAACATCAAATCATAATATTACTTTAAGTGTCTACACAACAACCTTTCATGATACTTACCACTTTATAACTGTTGAGCATGGAAACAAGGATAAGGATAAAGTTTTATTTTGGGATGGGGATAGGATAATGAAACTCATCCCCATCTGCACTGTTTTCATCTATAAGGCACAAAAAGAAGGAACGAACACAAAGAAATTAAGGTTATGGTACCCATCTAGTGGAGACTCTCCCTCAATGACTTCCACCTTGATATCTTCATGTTTTTGTTTAGATTTCATGCTATTCAACTTCATGAGTAGCTAAGTCCTCATTTGTTAAGTTAAGTTAGATGCAATCACCAAATGCTCTTATATATTTTTATCATATTTGTATACAATGTTATATCACTCTTTTTCATTGATATTTGATCTTTATGCTTATTTGTTTATTGTGGTTTAGTCAAAAATAAATTGGTTAAAGTTATGAGTTATTGACCTAAAATAAGACAATCAATAAATAATTGTTTGAAAATGGGGAATAACACACTAATCATATTTAAATCCTTGAAGTATGTGAGACATAGCACAAGAGTTGTTTGTTACTCCTAAGCTTGAGGCTAGTGTATTAATATAGTCAAGGTGACCTTCATTGAAGAAGTAAAACTTTCTTTTCAAAACACTCTTCATTCATTGTTGCACCTAAGGAGTGAGTGTATATAGTTGAAGCGGCGTCAACCAAAGGAAAATTTTATTTTTAGAAGAATATTCATTATTATTATGCTTTAAACCTAAGTGCTAGTGTATGGATATAACTAAACTAACCTCTTGATCCAAGGAAAGATAATTTTTCTTTTCAAATGACACTTTATTTTTATTAAACCTTGAGCATAATTCAAAGAACTAACTATATAATTATACCTTTAATCACAAGTTATGGATGTATGGAACACTTGATAAGAACTCATGAAGGTAAGAGTTTATTAGAATATCATAGATATGTACATATTTTAAAGTATGCATTATTCATTTATTACACCTTACTAATATCTATCTAAGTTGGACGTTAGAATGTTTTTTTTCTTCAAGATATAGCTTATTATCCCTTGTTAGAAATTATAGATAGATACTTCTTAACAAAAGAGTAGATAATATATTACATAAAAAATGTTGGATAAAGCTCTTACCACTAAATCAAAAATTATAATTGATATTTTAAGATATAACATTTTTTACTTAAGAACATAACAACCTAAATACTACTATCTACTATTTAATTGTGACTTAGTTCATCTAACCTCTGTAAGAACAATTGACCTTCATCACAGCATAATTTATATCATTTGTAACCATCTTTTCTTCAACGATTGTTCTGTTAGATAATAAAATATATAGGTTTAGTTCTGATGCCAATTATTTAATTAAATGCTTACTACTATAGTGCACAAGTAAAAACCAAAAAAAAAACAAAACTTCATAACATTTTTGTAAAAATAACAACTTTTACGCGACACTTTGATGAAATAAGCTTATAGTATGTTGGATTAAATGCCATACTTTTTTTTTTCTGAATATTAAATGCTTATATACTGCAATGAAGTAGTACACACAAAATATGAAACCTCATAAAATTTTGATTCTATATTTAGTTCGTTATGTTATTATATATAGTTGCTCTGTTTTTACAATCAGGCTATATATGGTTTATCCTAGTTTTGAAAACCTCAACCTCAATGAATAAAGAAAATGAGGTGTGAAATTGATGAATGTATGAGATGTAGTTTTTGCGAGATTGTCACTCCAGAGAGTACCCAAGTCAGTGAATGAAAGGCATGACAATTCATACCAAAACCTGGGATTTAGGATTTATAGGAATATTCTTGCATCCTGACCTTTATTGTGATTGAAACGCGTGTCTATTATTTCTGGAAACATAAGTGGACCCTTTCAAAATTCATTCATTAAACAGTCTTTTATTTGCAATATAAGTATATATGCTTCTAGAACGTTGTACTTTGTTTATCCGAGTTTATTGTGGTAACGGAGGATTAAAATCCGGTTGAGTTGACATGTCATGAATATGTTGAAGAAGTAGATGATGAAAAGTGTGGCTCGTGAAATAATGTAACGTTAACCTTGTTCCTATGTAATCTTTGTATGGTATGGGCATGGTTTTTTGGTTTGCTCTCACGGGAATCCAACCACCCCTCTCACGTGTTCCTCTCTCTCTCTCTCTCTCGGCTGGACCTGGCTATATAGCTGTTTTCTACGGCGCTGCACGTTTCTTCAAACCCACAACCTATGGTCGGTGCTTCCATTTCATGCTTCTTCTCAACTCAACTTCACACTACTCTCTTTATTATTATTATTATTATTTCTTACTTTAACCCATATTATATTTATTTAACAATATATTACAGTGGTGAAATAGCTTTAAAAAATATTTTTGTATTTATAAAAAAATAAAAGGAAAGAATATTAGAAAATAGTATTGAATGAGTATAAAATAATTTTACGTGTCAAAATATCGTATTGCTTGTTTGTCTGTGTGGTCCACACGGTAATCTCTTCATTGTTTGTACCTGGCACTCAACTATCATATTTTGAATGTACGCGAAAACCATCTTCAATTGAAAGGGAACAAAAATCAATAAAACCTATATTCAAATAAACTTCACTTAATTTATACCTACAATTAAATGTTTTTGTTCTTTTATAATAACCACTTATTTCATTTATACAATTCTAACATATGTGTGGCATAAATGTTACGTGAGAAACCATTCTTACGTATGCGTGATCGCGTTGAGTCCATACTTGAAGAGGGTGAAGTTTTACGCAAATTAACATTTAAGTGCATTTATGAGTGCGAAAAAAATATTAATATGTAATAATGTGAGTAATTATAAAAGTATATTTATATTTTAAAGTATTCATACATTCAAGAATTTTAAGGGTGATAAAACTTTGGTATTAGTCTCATAATCGGTTCAAAGGATTTAGACTTGTAAACATATGTTGAAGTTTTATGTGTGACTAAAAACTCTTAATTACAAAAGTTTCAAAAAGATAAAAAATTTCGCCTATAAAATGTCGAGATTTCTGAGAATATTAAAGAACAAAACTTAAAATTCTATAAAAAAAATATTATATTATTAAACTATAGGAAAATATCTTTTTAATAACTTTTTTTGACAACTTTTTTACCATTACTTATGTGATAACTGATCCTTTTCAAATATATGAACCAATAAAATAGTGACATATACTATATTGTTAAAAAATTGTTAAAAAAAGTTGTTAACCTATACGATCCTAAACTATGATGCAGAAACTATATTTAACTGTAATGATTGTAACTATTTGTAATTGATGATGCAACTAAAATAATTTTTTCACTCACGTCTTTCACGTTGTCCCTAAAATTTTGGTTTAGGTCCTGACTATTTTTCGTGAAAAAGAATTCTGTGAGTATGGTTCAAATAAACCGAAAATAAATTAGAAACAAATGCACAAAAGAGAGAAAACAAGAAACTGAGAAATATGTGGGAAAAGATGTCCAATTTTATTAGTATAGATGTTAATAAATATGTTTCATTATTTATTCTAAGTTTGGATTAAGATAAATGGTTACACGTTATAAATAGAATAAAAATAAAATCAAATTATGTTATGTTTTTGAATGAAATTTTTTACAAGTAAAATTTTAGAAATTAAATTGAGTTTAAATTTATTTCTTGATACCGTGGTTTATTTTAACAAAAGTTGTTGAATGAATCATATTATTTATTATTATGAATATATTTTTATATCTATTACAAATATTTAGTCATGGTTGTCTCAATAACGAAACAGGTAAAACATTTCTTTTAAGTCTTCAAAAAGAAAGATTTAAAAAAAATCGTAAAATTTTCTTATTAATTTAATTATAAAATTATGTTTAAGAAAAAATTGTCTCAATTTTTTTTCAGTATTAATATACCTCTATTAAATTAGTTATAAAATTATGTTTAAAGAAAAAGTCACCAAAAACATTTATAGTGCTAATATATCTCTATTAAATTTGTATCGGTGTCTGTTAATTTTTTGTATTAAAAATGATATTTAAGAGTTAAACTTTTTTTCAAGAAATTATAATTTTTTTTTGGAAAAAGATAATGATTGATTATCTTTATTATCTTATAATCAGTTTTGATTTATTTTTTTTCTTTCGTTACTTCTTATTTATTGATTCCACTATCTCTTTGCTTTGTATTTTATAATTCTTCTTTTGAGGTTTTGGAGAGATTTTATTCCTTGAATATTATGATGTATGTGTGTCCTTCCTTATGTTTTTATTTCTCTTTGTTTTGTTATTGTTTTAAATCTATTTGTTGATTTTGTATTAGGATAAAAATGTGTTTTTTTTTTCTGGTTTTGATTTTTGGTATTTTCGATTTATACTACATTGTATAGATCACGTCAGGTTATATTATTTTAAGACTTTTACATAATAAGAAAAAACATTTTATTGTTATGACAGTAATTAAGACCTAAAACTAAAATCTCTAATATAAAACAACATGATTTAGTGATATTTTTTTTCTTTTTTAACCTAGCTTTAAAGTAAAAGATATGAAAACCTAGCTAGTTTATTAATAAATTAAAAAAAACTTATTATATACAGTTGTACGTAATCAAATTTAAAATTAAAAAAAATGATTAGATTTGTTTCTTTAAAAGTTGTTGCAAAAGAAAATGTGGCACCATACCCTGATATATTATTGAGGCATTTAATTTAATGATATGTACTGATAAGATCCTTTTGGAGATAGGTAGGTGACAGAGGTGTCCTAAAGAATTGTGCAACTGAAACTATGTAACATGGCAGGTGAATCACTGATGCATGCATGGCGATCTGAAAGTAAATATCTTTATTTTTCTTTCTCTTATGACATGGATGTATGTATGGTATGGTTGTCCCTCCCTGGTTCCCAGAAAGGTACTGTGTTCTATCAACTAAGCTACAACAAGACAGACAGATTAATGGTTCATCACAACCGTTAAAGACCACCCTTCACATTTGTACTTCCTTCCATTATGTCAGACTCATATATACAACGTAAACATCAACCACCCTCTTCACTTTCAAATCTTTTTCTTTTCTCTTTTCTTAATACTTTTTAATTACTTTTATAAATTATGCTTCAATTCTAAATTAAATTTATCTATCTTCTATTTTATTCAAATTATTTTAACTATCTTTAAAAATCAATACTTAAAACTTATATTATATTTTACTATCAATTTTTCTTCCTTATATAGAAAATATTTTACAAGAATAAAATATACATAATCTAATTTAAAAATAAAATACAATTTTTACAAGTAGTTTAAAACGAAAAATATATTTAAAATAATGTTTATAGTTAAAGTATTAATTTGATACTTAATACTTAGAGCAAATTTACTTTTAGTTTTTAAATTTGAGAATTATTTTATTTTCTTAAATTTGAAAATAAAAACTTCTAAGTTTCTTAAATTTTTTTTAAATATAATCATTTTAGTTTCTTTAATTTAGTTTTTAGTCATTTAAAATATTTTTTTTAAATTACTTTAATTTCTCAAATTAAATACTTAATAATTTAAATTATTTTTCAAATATTTAAAAAATTAAACTGATTTTCAAGTTTTGAAAGAAAAAAATCAAATTCATTACGAATTTCATAGCTAAAGTTAGCTAACTCAGTGATTACATTTGATATTTATTTGTGTGTAATTTTTATATTAGTAAATATATGTTATATTAAAAGATATTTAGAAGTTGAGGAATAAAATAGCAATACTTTTAAATTTGTACTTAAATTTATAAATTTTAGATAGAGTCATGTGAAAATTTATTTATAAGATTAGATAGTTAATATATATATATATATATATATATATATATATATATATATATAAATATAATGTGAAGATTTGGTTTTGTAAAACTACCAATGATATAGCATGAGTGTAGAGTAAATTTTTTAAATATATAAATGATAAAATATGCAAAAATATGTAAAGTATATTCGTTATAAATATAAATTAGTATATGGATATATAAATTTAATGTATATTGTTAAACTTGTCTAATTAATGTATTAATAAATTTGTTTAATATTTAATGCTAGATTCATCTAATCAGTATAAGGACAGTTCATCTAATGTGTATTGTTATACTCATATAATGTGTATGGACAAACTTATTTAATGTGTATTGTAAAATACTGTTGAATCAGAAAACGGATAAAGTTGTTTAATTTGTATTAATAGACTTTTATAATATCTGTATAAACAAACTTATCTAATGTAATTGTTAGACCCATCTAATAAGTATATACATAAACTCATCTAATGTGTATTGTAAAACTTGTTTAATTAATATGTGAACAAAATCACCTAATAGATATTTTTAGACTCTTGTAATCTATGTATGAAATAATTTATTTAACATTTTATTTCTATATTGGTCTAATCAGTGCATAGTTAGACTCGTTTAATGTCTATTAGTAAACTCTTTTAATTATTGTATAATATATAAAATTCATCTAATCATACTCGTATGATGTATATTAATAGACTTGTCTAATATATATGCATAAATTATGAGTTGTTTTTAAAATAAAAAATTAAAGTTAAAAAATTATATCAAACTAGATTACATTTTGTATAAATTAAGTTAAAATAAAATGTTGGTGATTATTTTCAATAAATTAACTAATAATTTAAATTGATGATAAATTATTTTAAATTAAGATCTAGTTATCTAGAAGAGGAAAAAAACACAATTCAAAAGAAAAATTATTCCAATAATTTAACATAGATTGACGTGATTTTCACCTTTATTATTTTCCCTTACTTAAATACCTAAAATATATTAATCTTTCATATCTGGCTATCCAAATCCATACAAATCAGATAATCTAAGCAAACTTTGACAACTCCATTTCTGTTTTTCGCCAGTATCATACAAACGTAACATTTAGTGATATAATATTGTATCCAACTCTGAAAAGAAGAAAAACATGACAAGCTCATATTTCAAACAAATCTACACAGAAATTAATAATAATTTTTTTTTTAAAACATTTTCTTCTTTACAGCCAAGAAAGACAAAAACAAAAGTTGCATGATACAATGCAATTAATTCTCACAAAATATATAATCAAATGTGTGTAAGTTATATATTTGAATACAATTAATTATATTTAAATAAATATAATAAAATATTTATTTTAAAATAATGATATAATAAATAATTTAAATTTAATATCTTATAAAATAACTTATTTTAAGGTTTGATAAATAATTCTATAAAAAAAATTGATTAATTAAATTTTAAAAGAATATATCATATATTTTAAAATTTATATGTAATATATAATAATTAAATTTAGCTTTAACTTTAATTTACATTGTCACATTTCCACTATTTTACATTTTACATTAAATTATTTTATAAATTATTTTCTAACTACGTTAATATACAACTAAAATTATTAACACACAGTTAAATCTATTACAAATTTTCCTCTCATTTTTTTTTCTCTTGTTTTTACTCCAAAGAAATTCACTTTTCACCTTCTTTCTTTCATTTTCACAGTCAAACTTTATTTTCAGAAGACGACTTTATAAAACTTTGCTTAATTGGTGTTGAATTGAGTGAGAAAGAAAAGGATTGAAGTTGTGACTAAGCATGTACTGCAACCCAAATGAGACCACCAATTACAAGAATTAACCAAAGAGTTAACGATCCGTGAAATGAAGCAGCGTATGAAATATAACACGTGTAAGCTTTTTCTGGACTCTTCAAAATAAGTTAAAAAGTAATCTTTACTTCTAAAGGGACGTTTCAAGGAAAGAAATAGACAAGGTGCTGGCAGTGTGCAGAGCGCCCACTGTTGTGCTCCTTTTACTCCTTCACTTCTTTCCTACCCTATAGTCCTGTTCACTTCAAACTTAAAATTTGTATTTGTAATTAATCATTTATTAATCAAACCATTTTTAATTTCGTTATATTATTGTATTAACAATATTGTAAATTACACATTGCTATGCTATGCTATGCAAGCTCATGCACCATCTTGCAAATCAAATTAATTTTTCAAAAATGCTTGTATGTGCATCTCTTTCAAAATAGATTATTTTATGGACATGTAAATGAACTAAAAAATGTATTACAAGTGTGTAGTTCTTTTATAATTATGAATTTTATTATTAAAGAGAACATAGGAAAATTGGTTATGTTTTATCTATGTATTATTAAACATAAATTACCATCACTCTAGTTTTTTTTCAAAAGAAATTAATTTCACACCCTATTAAGTTTACCAAATATGAGAAATACCAATGACATGATTGAAGAAAAAGAAAAACAAAGAAAGTAATAAATAAGATGAATCATGTAGTAACAAATATAGAAAAGAACAAATATACGAGTTAGATAAATAAATGCATTAAATATGGTGAAAATTAAAAGAAAATTATCTCACTACAAGGAAGTGTATGCACTCTTTGTAAAAAAAAATACAAAAATAATAAATATAATGAATAGAAAATTAAAAATAAACAGAAAATCTGAGACTTAGAAACATAAACTATTGGTTTTGAGACTATTTACCAAAGATTTAGCTTGATTCCTTAAATTTAACAGTTTATGCCTCAAATTTATTCCTATGTATTGCTACAGGTTGAGTGCTCAAGGTGCTTTTAAGTTTTAATTATAGATAATTAAGGTGGATAAATTAATTTTGAAAAGTATTTAAAGTGATTAAGAATGATATTTTTGGTCCACAAAAGTATATGTGGCTCAAAATTTTCCAATTATATTCAAACAAAAAGGTTCAAAATCAAGGTATAAGTAACTTAAATGAGAAAGTAAGGACACCTATGACGACCAAAAAGTTTGTTGTTAGACATATGTCTTGGAGTGAGATGAAAATGTTTTTTTCTTTTTCCTTTTTCTTTAATTGAGTCCTGAGAAAGAAAGCTGCAGTTACTAATTATACAACAAGATATGTTTAATAATTTGGAACTTGGAATCACTTATAATGTATTTGTTTTCTTTTAAAAAACGCATGTTTTGATTGTTTTTTACGTTATAATTCATAAAAAAACAGATGTAAAAACATGTTGTATTAGATTTAGTTACACATTAATTATAATTATTAAAAAGACAAAAGAAATTATGTTGTATTAGATTGGGTTATACATACAGCTTTTTTTTACCTGCCATCTAAACACGCGTTTTTTATTTCATTTTATTCCACTTTTGAATAGTTTAATTTTGATCTAAAGTTTTTTTTACATTGAAAAGAAAAATCATATGACAAGTTCAAATTATATATTAGTCATTATGAAAATAAAAAATTACAATTCATACCAACATATTTACACTAACATAGAAATGTATTCAGATCATAAGTGAATACACTATTTATCATTAGCCATAAAAGAATGTTGCCTTGAGAAATAGGACTTAATTTCTTTGACCTATAAAAATGATTAAAAGGAATAGTTTTTTCCAAGTATTTATTAAATGGTAGCTCTGGAATAATTTTTTTTTCCAAGTATTTATTAAATTGTGTCGTTAATTGAAGTCTTTAATATGGTGATTAAAAGAATCAATAAATGTTATATTTTATTAAAGGATTACTTTGGAAATCACGATATAAGTGTATTGTTATAATCTCAATTAGTAAAATTATTTTTTCTTACATCCTAATTAATGTTGTGGCTCTTAAAACAGGTGCTAACACATTTTGATTAAGCTTATGAGGTTGTGGTTTTACTTGTGACTTGAATGTTTAGTTGACCACAATTATTAGTGTTTGTTAAGTGATAGTTTTACAGCAAATTTTCCCATTAAAAGAGCAGAAAAAGAGAAGGAGAGTAGTGAAAGAAAATGAGTGGTATGGAAAAGAAAGAAAAAAGTGGTAATATAAAAACTGTGGGAGGAAGTAAGTATTATGTTGAGATTATTGAACAAATTCCAATATGATTAAAATGAAGAGCAGCTAAAATTGTGGCTAATTTTTGTTTATAGTAGAAGTGGTGGATCTAATTTTACAGTGCCAAAACAGTTTGCATCATCTGCCTACGTTTCTCTCGTTTACCTTCTCTCTCTAAATCTTGTCTGTTTCTCTCTCCTCAATATACACGATATCCTCTTTCCAGTGAGATCTGTCTCCTCCCTTGCATATACATTTGTCTAAACCTACGCCTTTCTCCATTTCCTGATACCTTTAAAAGCCCACTTCACCCACCTCATTCACTCACATACCAATTCTCAATCACTCTCTTTGATGAGGATCACAAGCCCCCATCAACATTCAAGCCCCTCTTCTTCTTCCACCCTGCATGAAATCATTCAATTGAAACTCAAGCTCATCTAACCTTTCCCACCCCCCACAGCTCTCTCTTTCTCTCTCTCTCTCTCTCTCTCTCTTTCTCTCTCTCTCTACATATATATATATATATATACATATATACCTGCATACCTATCCTTCTTTTTTCTCTCTCTTCCTTCAATGGTACCACCAGAAGGCATGCCACCAACACCGAAAGACCATGAGCTCACTGAGGGCCGCAAAACGACGAGGCCGCCACCGGAACAAGGTGTGAAGTGCCCGAGATGTGACTCACCAAACACCAAGTTCTGCTACTACAACAACTACAGCCTCACACAGCCCAGGCACTTCTGCAAGACCTGCAGGAGGTACTGGACCAACGGGGGTGCCTTGCGCAACGTCCCGATAGGAGGGGGTTGCAGGAAGAACAAAAAGGTGAAACCTTCTTCCTCCGCTTCCTCTTCCTCCTCCTCCAGACTCTCCTGTGACCCTAAAGACTTCAATTTTCATGGTCTCTCAGTTCCTCCTTCCGTTGACTTCAACCTCGGAGGGATACCCTTTCCCTCCAGGCTCACTACTTTCAACACTCAACACCACCTCCCAACACCCCCAACTGGGGTGTTCAACCAGTTCTCTTCTTTTGGGGACGTTCCATCATCTTCCACCAGTTCTCTTTCTGCTTTGTCTGCCTTCCAGCTTGACCCCCCTGCTGCTGTTTCAAACCCTCTCTTGGGTCTCGTTCCGCCCAACCCTGACCTCTGGGCTCTACGTAGGTCAGAAAGGGCCTCACTCTCTGATCCATTGAACAGTGCAATGCAAACCCTTCAGACCATGGAAGCCATGAACGTTCACAGCAACCTTGCTTCTTCAATTGAGTCGCTGAGCAACATCAACCAGGACTTGCACCTGAAGCTGCAGCAGCAGCGCATGGCGACAATGATGTTCGGTGGGGACAGCCAGAAAGGTGAGAGCAGCGCTGCCCTGAATGGGTTTGGGAATCAGAAGCTGCTACAACCGGTTTCGTTTCAGAACCTTGCGATTTCGAAGCCAGAGAACTTGCCAGCTGGCAGTTCCATAAATGGTGGTCCAAGTGGGGAGACAGTTACTGCAGCATCCACTGAATGGTTCTTTGGGAATTCCTTTCCCTCAGTGTCTCCTTCAACAAGCAATGGTGGTGCCAATGTTAACCACATTAGCAACGATGCAAACAACAACAACAGCTGGACTGGTTCCCTTGCCTGGGGAGATTTGCAGCAGCAACCATACACCGCTTTGCCCTAGATTTGACTAAGGAGGACTTAGAGTTGGAGGTAGAACTGCCTTTTTTCAATCTTGAAAGGAGAAGGAAGAAGCTATGATTAGTAGATAGGACAAATCTATAATTGTCTAAAATCCCTTAGTTGCATGTTTTAATTTCTTAATTAGGTAGTTTTCTTTATGTTTCCTTCAAATCATCATATCATATCATATCATATATCATATATGTAACAGAAAGGATAGTTAAATTTAAGAACTGTAAGAACATAACTATGTGTTCATATATACTCATATCAATTGAAATAGTTGTTGTTCAATATAAATGTCTCAGTTTTTACTCAATATATTGAATATTAGATATATCTCGCTCGTTAATTTTGCCGATTTATACGCGTCGTGACAGTCTCTACATTTATCAAGCAATGGCCGATTCTCTTGCTTATTACATACACTTCAAGTACACCTTCAACAGAAGAGCTAGAAATTGAGCTGTCATTATAATTTGTTTCTTGATAATCGAGAATGTGCTCACAAAAAGATTAATTGTTTCTAGAGGAATTAAATTGAAGTCTGGTGGTATTGATCAATTTGATGAACTGTAGTTTTGTCTTTACATAGCATTTTTCTCAGGAGGTCGGTGATAAGATTACCGTTTCCCTCGATATTTTTTGTGGGATACGTGAAGGGTTTTTGGACTGTTGTTGATTAATATCGGGGAACTTTAATGCTATGATACCACCTTTGATTTTCTGTTTTTTCACGTATTTGGTTAATAAAAAAGAACCAACTCATAACCTCTGTGGCCATTATCAGAGAGCTGAATCTCAGGTTCCTTCAGTTACTGATCAATGCAAAATACACAACAAAACACAACATAGTGGCAGCGACTGGCATGTAGCCTTTGCGATAGTAAATTAGTCTGCAATATCAAGGCCCTGTTTGTAGCCTGCACTCTCTCTCTAAATATACACATACATTAATTTTCCTCTATATTTCTGTTACTCGGTTCTTTTGCAATAATTAGTTACAGTGTGGTGTGATTTGGTGTCTGAAAAAGGGTTGTTTGAAAGTATGTTTAATGAAACACTGTCAACGTTTGAATGAGCTAGAGAGAGAAAAATGTGGCATCTAAAGCTTAGGTTTTTTTTTTTTTTTGTTTATTAGCTTTATGATTTTTGGAGAGTGAGCCCTCAAATCCGTGCTAAATGCCACTGAGCATCAACTCTCATTGCAATTCTGCATCATGTCATAGAATGGGAAAGAGAAAGCAAATCAAAGTAGGAATTGAAGAATTGCTTTTCCTTGCTTCCGGTCTCATCTTTATTTCTTACTTTCACTATTTGAGCGGAAAAAACAGACCCCACTAATGCTTAAAAGACTAGATTGACGTTGTTTTTTTATCCCTTCATATATCATATAATCTGGTATATGTTGTGCCACCATGCAAATAAAACACTTTCCAAACTGTTTTATAACCTTATTTAGTTAAAATTGTCTCACAAAGTTATGTAATACATTTATGTTTCCACATATAAAGAAAATGAGTCTTTCCTTTCCGTTCTAAACACGGTCAGAGATTAACTTCCATCTTTTCTGATTAATCTTTTGGGCTAGTCTCTATTGATATATTCTTGGTATGTTCTTAACGTCATGATTTGTAGATTGTGTCCTCATTTTACCAATTTTAAAATAAATAAAAAGGCAACTATAACACGAGTAGCATTAATCAATCATCATGGTTAGACAAGTTTATATATATATATATATATATATATATATATATATATATATATATATATATATATATATATATATAATAGCAACATTCCCTTTCCTCATGATTCAGTAGGAAAGGTCACTTTGGTTGCAACCCCTTTGCCTCCATCAGAACAAATATATTCCCTCTCTGAATCTGCATAGGTGACTTTTTCTTTTTCCTACTTTTATAATTTCTTAATTCTCCGTACACTTACTTTCTGATTAAAAACCCCTTTTCCCTATTTATAAATATTTGCTGTAACAAATAATACATTAGAATGAATATACATATAATACATCCAGTATTTTCTTATAATATTTTCCCTTTTACCTGTCACATTAATCATTTATCAGATATTTCATTTTATAATAATTTATCGTCTTTTGTGAAAACGATGATTCAATTTGTTGTATATAACCAACAGGTCTCATAAATATTTGTGCGTGAATGTGTGAAGAACTTAGAAGGAATGGCCACACAAGTATACATTACTTCTGTAAGTGTTTGTTTCCATATATGAAGATTCAGTGACTCATGGAACACGGCAAGAAAGATAAACTATAAAACATTGACATGAAGGCGCGTGATTAACGTGACAGTTGCAGATAGAAACTCTTCTTTTTGTTGAACTCTGCTGGTGGCTCAAACTGTCATTTTACAACTTACAAAACTGCAAGAAACTCATGACATACGCATTTATCTACATCCCAGATAAACTCTCTGTTCTCAACTTCTCATGATTCCTACACCGAAACTTTGGCCCCACCATCTTTGATCACTTGATAGTTCCCCCACTACCCAACTGCAAGCAATCATATGTATGACCACAAACAAACACTGCCAGTATTCTTGTTTCCTTAATCATTTTATATTCTTCTACTTCATCTTGTTTTTCATTAAGATTCTACATAAGCATAGTTGAAGCTATGCCTACAGATATGCGTTGAAGATCAAGGACAAGCATCAACAGACGTATAAAACTTGCTCCAGACATGCAAAACATCATCATCATCATGCATCCTCAACCAGCTAAAATATCTCACTCTTGTTCTTTCCTTAGATAAGAACCCCATCTATATATCTGTTCATCTTTCGTTCACCATCCACAATATAAGAAGGAGAACAAAGCTTTCGTCTCTGTCACTGATTTGTCTTCTTCCACTGGATCTGAATTTTGGAGCAAGGGGACTGAAACCCGACAGGACAATTTCCACCATCTCGCCAACTTCATCATTTCATTTGGTGACCAGTTCTCCACCTGCTTCTTTCCATTTTTCATTCACGTCTCTTTCTCTCTCTTCTCCTTCTACTGTGATATAACCCTTCTAATTATATAGTCCATCAACCACGAAACTTGGGTTTGATTTACGGTCACATGAACCTTGAGTTTAATTTACAAAATACTCTTTCTAAGAAAATAACTGGTTTGTGTTTTTCTTTCTTTCTTTCCTCAGTAATCATATCTTTTAATAAAGTACCAAAATGATCAATAAATTATAAATGGTCTATAGTTATCTTATTAAAATAATTAAGGATTTGCACATAACTTTTTTTTATTTATATTTAGATAAGATAATTTGTATACATATTTCATAATTTATATGGAAAAAAATAATCTCCTTTTTTTTTTAATTATTGGACAGCATACTTATACGTTAATATTTATTAATTAACTTATTTATTTAACCCTGTCTTTAATCTTAAACACCATTACTCGTACTGAAACTCATGAATGATGAACGTCATTCTTGAAATCTCGTATAATTGTTCTACACTATTATCTGAAAATAACTTTTTTTTTTCATTTATGTAATCTAATATGAACACTAAATTTGTTATTGTTTCTACACAAATTATTGTTTACCTGAAAGAAATCATGAAACAAGTTATATATATTATTTTTAACTAAAACAATTATGCATTAAGTGATATCTAATATATGAAGAACAAACTTATTTTCATTTATCTATGTTTTCGCCATAAACTTTAGGAAATAAATGTTACACAACTTTCTTTTTGTTTGAATCATTAAATAAATCATATGTCACTCTTGAAATATTTTAATTTTGTTTTGTTTGAATATATGAACTATATACTAAGTGTGTTATTACTTCAAAGTAATGAAAATTTGTGATAAACAAACACTAATCATGTCTTCTTTTCGTAAACTTCAGAACATAAATGTTACCTAACTTATTTTTATTTTGAAAACATATAATCAAATGAATGAGATAGTCACTAATAATTTGTTCTTCATTATTCTCTTATAAACAAAATATATATTTTCATTTATGTAGCTTAACATGTCAACAGTAAATTTATTCTTACTTTTACTTGTCTTGTTTTAATAATTTAAAAAAGTTAATGTACAATTTTATTTTATTTTGCCGGAGAGGTATTGTAGGACAAATTACATATGTTATTTTGAAATACAATCTTTGTGTTACATGAAAATTATTTTGTATGTAATGGTTTTTCTTCCTTAACTTCGAAGGTTGAAGTTACACAAATTATTATTTGCTCAAAAGGTGTCATAGAGCGTTTACTTGTGTTGCTTTTAAAATGTAGAACAGTTTTTTTGTGTTGTTATCTCAAAATAACACAATTATGCATTTATGTGACCTAATGTATGAAAACCAATTTTATTTTTTTATTTAGCTATGTTTCTATCATAAACTTTAGGAAGTCTCGTTACATAAAATACCTTTTGGTAGAAAATATATGATTGAGCGGATCACATATGTCACCATTTAAATATTATATAGTTGTTTAATTTGATTATATGAATTTTATATTCAGATTGTGTTGTTTTCTTCAAAGTAATGTAACTTTATAACATACAAAGTCTAAATATGTCTTCTTCCCATAAACTTTATAAAGTAAATTTTATCAAATCTAATTTTTTATTTTGAAATCTTTTCATTGAATAAATGGCATACGTCACTCATGATTTGTACTATAATTATTCTATGACATTCTCTTAAAGCAACACAATACTTTTTATTTATGTAGCCTATAATCTATAAACACCAAATTTTTTCTTGTCTATACCTGTCTTCTATCCATAACTTCAGAAAGTCGATGTTATACAGATTATTGTTTGCATGAAATGTATTATGGAGCAAATTAAGTATGTTACTTTTGAAATGCTTTAGTAGATGCTTTAAGTTATACCAATTTTATTTTTGTCTATACTTGTCTTCTTTCCTTAACTTTAGAAAGTTGATGATGAATTTGCTTGAGAGGTATCAGAGTGATAAAGACCATATCATCTCTTCAATTTCTTTCTCTTTTAACTCCTTTTCTTTAATTTCTTTCTCAACTCATTTTTTTTTTTCATTCTCTCACAACTCCTCTCAAATTTCTCATTTTCTTTTATTATTTCTCTCTCAACTTTTTTTCCTTCATTTATTTCTCTTTCTTTTTCTCCATCTTCTTTCATCAAAATTTGATGTATTTTTCAATATTCATCAAACATTTTTTCTTTATCTTTATTTATACCTTTGTTCTTTTTTTTTTTTTTTTTCTCCACTAAATTCTCTTTGAATTTCCTTTTCATTTGTGAAATAAATTTATCAAAAAATAATTTGTGTTGTTATTCGTATTAAGTTAATAGACATTTTTAGTACTATAATACCTACAATATCATCTAATGAGAAAACTAAGAAGAGATCATTTCTATATTTAGTTTGAGAAATGGTATTGACGTTACACTCAAGAAAGATGAAAATGTAAAATATAAGTCATGGAGTTAATTAATTCAGACTACTCTAATAAGAACAAAATTGAGTTCTTATAACTCAAAACCCCAAAAAATTATTACAAAATGAAATCTCATTTTGCATCAAATTCATATATTTTTTTAAAAGATAAAATTATAAAGAAATTTTTCAAGATCATATCATCTTTTTTATTTTTAATATTTATATTTATTTAAGTTAATGTAACAAACGTTAATATATATATATATATATATATATATATATATATATATATATATATATATATATATATATATATATATATATATATATATATATATATATATATTACGAATATGTATGCATGACAACGAATTTGAATTTTTAACCTAAACTATTAGATTTCTAAGATGACAATTTTTTTACTCACAAATTTCTTTTTTCGAATCCACACTCTTCGTCTTCACCCATATTTATTTCTTTCATCCACACTCAAAAATTTTATTCTGACACATCTCCTTCATCTATATTTTTTTTATGTCTCCTTAATCTCGTCATATCCTTCATTTGTACTCATTTGTCCATTCATATTTGTCTCCTTCATTAGCTGTATTTTTTTATATTTGTTGAACATATATAAAAGTATTGTACGAGATATTTTTTTAAAGTTATTGTTATTAGTATCGGTTAACTCGACACAAATTAATCTAATATTAAAATTAGATTTTAAAATTAAAATGCATTAAAATCGATTCAATTACCGGTACACGAATTTAATTAAAATTTAATTTAAAAATTAATGATGAATATGTTAACTAAGTCTATGCAACTTAGAACCGATCTTTAGAAATCAATGCTAATAAATTAGCAATTATGATTTTAGAGTCGCATGTACATGTAACACAAATATTATATTAATAATTACTTAACGGTTGGTTTTTTTTTTCTAGTTGTGTCCGTTTTTTCTACACTAAATATCTATTTTTTTATAATGATTTATGTATATCAACCTTGTGCTATTGGATAACTCTATATCTATGGATCATGTTAAACATGCTTGTTACTCTTATTTATTTTCAATATATATATTTATTTAAGTTAACATACGTTAAACGAACGTTAATATATATATATATATATATATATTTATATATATTATGAATTTGTGTGTTCATGAGAATTAATATGAATTATATATTAATTTTAATCTAAACTACTAGATTTTAAGATGACGATTTTTTTTACTCACAAATTTATTTTTTCGTATCCACACTCTTCATTTTCACTCATATTTATTTCTTTCATCAACACTCAATTGTTTTATTCACACACATCTCTTTCTTCTATATTTTTTTTCTTGTCTCCTTCATCTCCTCATATCCTTCATTTGTACTCATTTGTCCATCCATATTTATCTCCATATAACATATATAAAAGTATTGTATTTTTTTTAAAGTTATTGTTATTAGTATCGGTTAACTCGACACAAATTAATCTAATATTAAAAGTAGATTTTAAAATTAAAATTCATTAAAATCGATTCAATTAACGATACATGAATTTAATTAAAATTTAATTTAAAAATTAATGATGAATATGTTAATTAAGTCTATGCAACTTAGAACCGATCTTTAGAAATCAATGCTAATAAATTAGCAATTATGATTAAATTATGATTTTAGAGTCGCGTGTACATGTAACACAAATATTATATTAATAATGACTTAACGTTGGTTTTTTTTTTCTTAGTTGTGTCAATTTTTTCTACACTAAATATCTATTTTTTTTATAATGATTTATGTGTACCAATCTTTTGCTATTGGATAACTCTATATCTATAAATCATGTTAAACATGGTTGTTACTCTTATTTATTTTCAATATTTATATTTATTTAAGTTAATTACGTTAAACGAACGTTAATATATATATATATATATATATATATATATATATATTATGAATTTGTATGCGTTCATGACAATGAATACGAATTATATATTAATTTTAATCTAAACTACTAGATTTCAAGATGACAATTGATTTTACTCACAAATTTCTTTTTTCGTATTCACACTCTTCAACTTCACTCATATTTATTTCTTTCATCCACAATCAATTGTTTTATTCACACACATCTCTTTCTTTTATATTTTTTTTCTTGTCTCCTTCATTTCTTCATATCCTTCATTTGTACTCATTTGTCCATCCATATTTATCTCTATATTGTATTTTTTTAATATTTTATATTTGTTGAACATATATAAAAGTATTGTATTTTTTTTAAAGTTATTGTTATTAGTATCGGTTAACTCGACACAAATTAATCTAATATTAAAATTAGATTTTAAAATTAAAATGCATTAAAATCGATTCAACTAACGATAAATGACTTTAATTAAAAATTTAATTTAAAAATTAATGAGGAATATGTTAACTAAGTCTATACAACTTAGAATCGATATTCAGAAATCAATGATAATAAATTAGCAATTATGATTAAATTATGATTTTAGAGTCGCATGTGCATGTAACATAAATATTATATTAATAATTACTTAACGTTGATTTTTTTCTTAATTGTGTCAATTTTTTCCACAGTAAATATCTATTTTTTTATAATGATTTATGTGTACCAACCTTGTGCTATTCACTACAAAAAAAGAAGGACATTACCGAAGGTCAGAGCCCTCGAAAACAGCCCGAAACTATCGGTAAAAGGTAATTACAAACGGCTTATCAACGACCAAAGAGCCCTCGGTAAATCCCTTGTCGCTAACATTTACCGAGGGCTTCTGCCCTTCGGTAATTACCGAGGGCCAAAAGCCTTCGGTAATTACCGAAGGACGTTCTGAACCTTGTCCTGTCATGCACCACTGGACTTTGCATTTGGAAACATAAACCTACACATGCCAACCTAGAATCGAAAATTGGAGCAAACAAATTTTCAAACAGAACTTGATTTGAACACTACACCAGGAAAATGCTTCTAATTTAGTGGTTTTAAACCCAGTATTGATTGGAAGTGATTCAACAGCTCAATTGATGCATCAAACAAATTTTTATCATCATTTTAAAGATATTTAAACACTGAAACAGTTTGAAAACAGATTGCAATGTGAATTCACTGGTTCACTTCCATTTTAAAGCCAATTTTGATGGTTTAAGACATGATTCTACATTTAGGCATAAAAATGATCATTTCAATAGTGCACACAATTTTAAAATGGCAAAATAAACTTGCTCAAACGTTGTATATGCACAAACACAACAAGATTCAACAAATCATACTTACTATAGCCAAATATATATGAAAATGTCACCAAAACTACATCAGAATTTTGTTGTGTCTTAGGCCATTTAACATCTCCTAACTAAGATTTTGTACCTAGATCTAGTGAATTAGGACTTCCTTTAGCTTTGTTTATGCTGTACAGTTTGATTTCAGTGTGTGTTTTCAATTCTAGTGCTAATTTTGGTTTAAAAATGCTGCATAATTGGCTATAGCAGGTGTGATTTGAAGCATCTGGTTGTTTCTGTCCATTGTGAATGTTTGAACAAGTTTATTTTACCATTTCAAACCTGTGTGTACTGTTCATTTCGTCAAACTTGAGCCTACATGCAAAATCACTTCCCAAACCATCAATTTTGCTTAAATTTGGAAGTGAATTAGTGATTTTTGAGTGTAGTGTGATTCCTTGTTGTTTCAATGTTTAAACACCTTTAAATTGATGATATAAAGTTGCTTGAATCATCACTTGAGCTTTAGAAACACTGTCACTCATTTTTGGGTTTGAAAGCAGACTTTTAAAGCCAATTTTTCTAGTGCAGTTTTCATTTGTAGTGTTGTTTGATTTTGTACATTCTTTAAATTTCAATTCTGGGTTGGCAAGAGCTGGTTACATGTTTCAAAATGGAATTATATGATCAAAAAAGTATAATCCAATCATAAAAATCATTTGAAAACCAAGCAATCCAGTTTTGAACCCCAAAAACCTAAAATCACAAAATCTGCACTTCTTTGGAGACTTTCATCAAAGAGTTGCATTTTTATCAAACACCTTACTGCACTACTTTTGGCTCTTCGTTTTTTATTTTTCTTGCGTGCTTAATCTGATCTTGTGTCTCTCCTAGGTTCCTTTTGTGTCCCTCTATTGATTCAAGGCTTAAAATCATTTGAAATCCACTTGTTTGGCCTCCAAATTGTGCCACAAAGTCTGTTACCTAAAATTAAAATCTGGTGCAGTGCAGATTTTTGCTGTGACTGGTTTAGTGTGGGGTAGGGTGTTGTGACGTTTTGGTGAGGCTTCCAAGGTCCAGAATTCTTGCTCCAAGGGGGTAGCATACTAGGTAATGGAAGGCTTGCTAAATTGGACAAAGAAGTAGCTCTAAAAGTAGCAATTTGGCTTGATTTTCAGTAGCATTTCACCAACTTGGAACTACTTTTTTAGGTTCTAACAACTCAAACTTTGAGTTTTACCTAATTATTTGCTTTTGACTAGTTTCCTAGGTTCATTTCACTACTTTAGACTTGTTAGGATGTTGACATTACTTAAAATGAGTCTATATTAGGTTAATTGACAATTTCTCACCTTATATGTACACTTTTTATAATCTAAATACTCAAACTTTGAGTTTTAGGTTATTCTTTGCTTTTCACCACTTCAACATCTTTGTTTGGTGAATTGAAACTTATTAAAACTCAAATTTAACTCAAAACCAAACTCCTACTCAAAATCACCTTTCTACTTCCCAAATTTGACTCAAAATTGGTGGTTTTGGAAGTGATTTTGTGCCTAAGCCATTCTGACACTTTGCTAATCATTTTAACAGTTTTAACTCATCAAAATACACTTGTTTGAACTCTAATTAGGCCTAAAACAGAACTGCAACTCAGATTCACTTTGCAAGTTCCAAAAATGGCTCAAATATGATGGCTTGACATACTAAATTGCATATAGGTCATTCTAACTTCATATCAATGGTTCTAACAGCTTTAATACATCAATTTGTACTTGTTTAAACTTCCAAACATCACAAAATCAAAGCAGAATGAAAAATGACTTGTAAAACCATTGTCCAGAATCAATTTAGGCTTTTATTCAGATTTTCAAGTCCATTGTCATCCTTGGACTTGTAAAACTAGATTATACCATGTCCTATAATTGTGAGGTAAAGTAGGTTGTGTGTTATGGGACATTGTTGAGTTCAAGTGTGGAGGTATCATTGAAAAAGAGGCATATGTGACAAAGTTTATGGTTAAAATAGTTTGTGAATCATTGAAAAATGAGAGAAAAAGCAGGAAAAAAATGAGAAAATTCTGGTGAAGAAGAAATATAAGATCAGTATAGTGTTTCAAAAGCATCCCTAGGTCGAACAGAAACAACATCTGTAGACAGGCAACCAAAAAAGGTTGGCCTTAAAATGGTCAAGAAAGATGAGGAGAGCATTCAAGATCTGTCTTGATCTTTTAAAAGTGTTAAAATTAAGTACCTCAAAAAAAGAAAAGGAAGTATCCAAATCATATGAAGCAGTGGTCAAATCCTCTTCCAATCTAGCTATTAAAAGGAAAAATGCACATTCTGTTTCCATATCAGAAAGACCATATGATGAGGAAAACAATAATTCCACAAGGAAATCAATGCAATGTGAAAGGGAGACAAATAGAGTTATTGTTAATGGTGGTGCTTCCACTTCCAATTTTGATCGTGACAATGTTAAAGAGAAATTCCAGGTAGAAAAGGTGGGTGGATTGTGTGAGACTAAACTCAAATCTTCCCTTAAATCTGCTGTGAAAAGAACCTAGCTGTACTAGTACTTGGGAAGATGCAAAAGAGTTTATACGAGAGAGGTTTAAACTATGATTATATGAAGAACTAAATCTATTCAATCAAGTTGAATCACCTCCAATGCCATGTCTTCTTATACCACACACTAATTACAAACTATAGTTCCAATTATTTGGTAAATTGGACTCAACCTAAAGGGTTTAATGTCATTCTCATATCCTGCACATCCAACCATTACTCAATCTCAATTCTTTTCCTACCACAACAACATTCAGCTACCATTGTTCACATATATATCATGAGCATTCAAACAACACCATTTATAAACAAATCTCATGATAAAGTTTATAGTATACAACACAAACGAATCAAAGCAACAAAACTAACCCACGACCAAACCCAAAGTTGCCAGAAACAGGGCCTAACCTCTTGAGACGATAACAAGAATAGTAGATGACGACAACAGACAAAACCCTACCAGGGACCCTCGACCTTAATCCCTCAACAAAGACCCTACACCTCTTCTGTGAATGACCTTACAATAGCCTGCAACCGAAAAAATTCAATACATAGAACACATTCCCAATTTGCAAAATGGGAGAAGGACAACTTACCAGTGGCCGCAAACGATGGCGGAATAGACGACCAACCACAATGGTCGGTAAGAGGCTCTCTGATAGGTGACGAGAACTGAACAAATGAAGCAGACGACACAAGGGAGCCTTTGTGAAGGAAGAAAGGTGCTCAATAGGGATACAGAGAAAAACGCTCAAAAAGGAATGTTTCATTCGAAGAGGGAAACTAAAACCCAAAAATGTTTAATCCAATTTCTTGAGCCCTTTACCGGCGGCCCACATCCTTCGGAAGATCCTTCGATAAAAAAAGATTACCGATGGCCTATAGGCCTTCGGTAAATACCCGCCGGTAATTTTAACATTTCTTGTAGTGATTGGATAACTCTATATCTATGGATCCATGTTAGACATGATTGTTACACTTAAGTGTACTTTGTTTTTATATTTCATGCATACATTTCTGATGTAATATATTTTACTTTTTTTCTGTTTAAATTACAATTAAACTTTTATTAGGACTCCTAAGTTTAATATCTAGTGTAAATATACGTCAAACAATTTGTAAATCATTACAAAAATATGTGATTTTATAAGGGATTTATTTTTGCATTATCTGTGATTTTAACTCAAGGTAAATATATTTCCCGCGATTGGCAAAACCGTTAGGAAAATCACCATTGGTCAATAATTTTTGGCAGTTTATTTCTGAACGACGTTACTTGCGAGATTTTGTAAAAAACATCACCACTTATGGGAATTTCTGAAATTGTGGCTAGTTGTAGGAGTTTTTATAGAATCTGCTGTTACTTGCAAGTGTTTCTGTAAATCGTCAGTAGTTGTTGGGCTTACTAAAAATCGTCAGGACTTGTGTGGATTGCCCAAAAATGTCGGGAATTTCTAAGTTTACTTATTTCGGTTTCAGAAACCGTTGGTAATGCAAATAATTTAATTTTTTTATAATTTAAATTATTTGATTAATTTGATTAGCATGTTAATAATAAATCATAATAATATGAAACCAAAAGTAATTATTATTATATAAAATAACTGTGAACATTAAGAATACAAATAATTTGTCAAACTTAAGAAAAAACATATGTTCAGTTCTAAAAAGAAAAATAAACATGTCTGAATAACAATAATTAATCTTGTTGTTCTTCATTTTCTTCTTCATTTAGTATAGTTTCTTGATCATATACTTACCATAAAAATAATAGTTAGTCGATAATATATTAAAAAGAAATTATTAGACAAATTTAAGAATTATTACTGATGATAGTTGAAAAATGTTAATATGTGGAGACAATTGACCATGATAATTTTGCAATATAAAAGTCATGATTGTCTTCATTTGATTGACTTGTGATGTCAATGAAGATATTTGAAATGGAAAAAATTATTTAAAAAGTAAGAACATTTTTTGTCAAGCTATTCTAAAAGCAATAAAATAAGTAAATATTGGTAAAATATCTATAGACTTGAGTTTGTAATTTTGAATAAAAAGGAGAAGGTGAAGATGAACCACTATGACAACAACCATTGATTCCAAAGATTTTAGATGGACAAAGACTCAAATCTAAACCGCAAATGCATCCATAATACTTTTGACTTCCTAAAGCAAAAATCATTGAATCCAAACTTGATATTTCTTTTGTTTGAAAGAAAGGATGATGTTGTTTGAGAGGATAAATGTTCTATAGCTATTTTATTAAAATAATTAAGAATTTGCACATAACTTATTTTTATTTATACATAAACAGTTTTTTCTAATATATTGTATACTTACTTCATAATTTATATGGAAAAAAATAATCTCCCTTTTAATTATTGGACAACATACTTATACGTTAATATTTATTAATTAAATTATTTATTTAACCATGTCTTTAATCTTAAACACCATGACTCGTACTGAAACTAAAGAATGATAAACGTCATTATTCAAATCTGGTATAATTGTTCTACACTTATCTCAAAATAACTTTTTTTTTCATTTATGTAATCTAATATCAACACTAAATTTATTACTGTTTCTAGATAAATTATTGTTTACCTGAAAGAAATCATGAAACAAGTTATATATATTATTTTTAACTAAAACAATTATGCATTAAGTGATATCTAATATATGTTTCTATCATAAATTTTAGGAAGTCACGTTACATAACATAGCTTTCGTTGAAAATATATGATTGCGCGGATCACATGTCACCATTTAAATATTATATATTGTTTAATATGATTATATGAAATTTATATTCAGATTGTGTTCTTTCTTCAAAGTAATGTAACTTTATAACACATAAAGTCTAAATATGTCTTCTTCCCATAAACTTTGTAAAGTAAAAGTTATCAAATCTAATTTTTGATTTTGAAAGCATTTCATATGGAATAAATGACATACGTCACTCATGATTTGTTCTATAATTATTCTACGACATTCTCTTAAAGTAACACAATACTTTTTATTTATGTAGCCTAACCTATAAACACCAAATTTATTCTTGTTTATACCTGTCTTCTTTCCATAACTTCAGAAAGTCCATGTTATACAGATTATTGTTTGCATGAAATGTATTATGGAGCAAATTACGTATGTTACTTTTGAAATGCTTTGGTAGATGCTTTAAGTTATACCAATTTTATTTTTGTCTCTACTGTTCTTCCTTCCTTCACTTTAGAAAGTTGATGATGAATTTCCTTGAGAGGTATCAGAGTGATAAAGACCATATCATCTCTTCAATTTCTTTCTCTTTTAACTCCTTTTCTTTCATTTTTTTCTCAACTCTTTTTTTTTTTCATTCTCTCACAAGTCCTCTCAAATTTTTCATTTTCTTTAATTATTTTTCTATCAACTCTTTTTCATTAATCTATTTCTCTTTCTTTTTCTCCATCTCCTTTCATCAAAATTTAATGTATTTTTCAATATTTATCAAACATTTTTTCTTTATCTCTATACCTTGTTCTTCTTCTTTTTTTTTCATTTTTTTTCCACTAAATTCTTTTTGAATTTTCTTTCCATTTATGAAACAAACTTATCAACAAATAATTTGTGATTTGTATTGAGTTAATGGACATTTTTAGTATTAATACATGTAATACAATCTAATAAGAAAATCAAGAGGAGATCATTCTTATATTCATTTTGAAAAACGGTATTGACGTCACACTAAAAAAAACGAAAATGTGAAAGGTAAGTCATGAGGTTAATCAATTTAAACTATTCTAATAAGAACAAAATTGAGTTCTTATAACTCGAAACCCCAAAATATTATTACAACAAGATATCTTATTTTGTATCAAATTCATATATTTAATTAAAAGATAAAATTACAAAGATAATTTAAGAAACTTTTCAAAATCATCTTATTTATTTTTAATATATAAGTTAATGTAAGTTAAGCCAATGTTAATATATATATATATATATATATATATATATATATATTATGAATTTGTTTACGGTCATGACAATGAATATGAATTATATATTATTTTTAATCTAAACTACTAGATTTAAAGATGACACTATTTTGTACACACAAATTTATTCTTTCTTATCCAAACTCATATTTATCTCTTTGATCCACATTCAATTGTTTTATTCACACACATCTCCTTCATCTATATTTTTTTTCTTCCTTCATCTATATTCCTCTTCTCATATCCTTCATTTATATTTATTTCCCCATCCATATTTATCTCCTTCATCTATTGTATTTTTTTTTCTATTTTTTTCTATTTGTTGAACATATATCAAGGTATTATACGAGATTTTTTTAAAGTTATTATTATTCGCATCGGTTAACCTCACACAAATTAATCTAATATTAAAAATATATTTTAAAATCAAAATGCATTAAAATCGATGCAACTGATACACTGCTTTAATTAAAAATTTAATTTAAAAATTAATGTTGAATATGTTAACTTAGAATCGATATTTAAAAATCAATGCTAATAAATTAACAATTATGTTTAAATTATGATTTTAGAGTTGCTTGTGCCTATAACACAAATATTATATTAATAATTAGTTAACGTTGTTCTGTTGCATATTAGAGTCAATTTTTCGACACTAAATATCTATTTTTTTATAATGATTTATGTGTATCAATCTTGTAGCGAATGTTCTATTGGATAACTCTATATCTATGTATCCATGTTAAACATGGTTGTTACACCTAAGTGTACTTTGTTTTCAGATTTCATGCATTTCTGTTATAATATTTTTTTTTTCTGTTTAAATTACAATTAAACTTTTATTAGGACTCCTAAGTTTAATATCTAGTGTAAATATACAAATAACCAAAGAAAAGCAAAAAAAAGGTCATGATTTTGTCCGAGTTTAAAAAACCAAAGCAGTAAACCAAAAACCAAATATGTTTATTGTCTTGATTCTTTAAAAAACTATACCAAAAACCCTTAAAAGTAATCAATTTAAGGGATCTATTGTCTTGATTCTATGTCCAACTGATGTCGTAGACCCTTGAAATTAATTAATTAAAAGGTCTATGACCTTAGTTGAATCCAGAATCAAGATAACAGACAATTTTCTATCTCATATTTTATCACAACCGTTGTCTAAAGTCTATTTTTAATAAAGTACAAAAATGGTCAATAAGAGAATTTAGACCAATTTGTTTAACATGAGCTTTGCAATAAATTATAAATGGTCTATAGTTATCTTATTAAAATAATTTGGTCTATAGTTATCTTATTAAAATAATTAAGGATTTGCACATAACTTATTTTTATTTATATATAAACAGTTTTTTCTAAGATATTGTATACTTACTTCATAATTTATATGGAAAAAATAATCTCCTTTTTTAAATTATTGGACAGCATACTTATACGTTAATATTTATTAATTAAATTATTTATTTAACCATCTCTTTAATCTTAAACACCATTACTCGTACTGAAACTCATGAATGATAAACGTCATTATTGAAATCTGGTATAATTGTTCTACACTTATCTCAAAATAACTTTTTTTTTTTTCATTTATGTAATCTAATATCAACACTAAATTTATTATTGTTTCTACACAAATTATTGTTTATCTGAAAGAAATCATGAAACAAGTTATATATATTATTTTTAACTAAAAGAATTATGCATTAAGTGATATCTAATATATGAAGAACAAACTAATTATTTTCATTTATCTATGTTTTCGCCATAAACTTTAGGAAATAAATGTTACACAACTTACTTTTTGTTTGAATCATTAAACAAATCACATATGTCCCTCTTGAAATATTTTGATGTTGTTTTGTTTGAATATATGAACTATATACTAAGTGTGTTATTACTTCAAAAGTAATGAAAATCTGTGATAAACAAACACTAATTATGTCTTCTTTTCGTAAACTTTAGAAAATAAATGTTACCTAACTTATTTTTATTTTTAAAACATATAATCAAATGAATGAGATACTCACTCATAATTTGTTCTTTATTATTCTCTTATGAAACACATATTTTCATTTATGTAGCTTAACATGTCAACAGTAAATTTATTCTTATTTTTACTTGTCTTGTTTTTATAATTTAAAAAAGTTAATGTACAATTTTTTTTTTCCGGAAAGGTATTGTAGGACAGATTACATGTGTTATTTTTGAAATACAATCTTTGTGTTACATGAAAATTATTTTTGTATCTAATGGTTTTCCGTCCTTAACTTCAAAAGGTTGAAGTTACACAAATTATTATTTGCTCAAAAGGTGTCATAGAGCGTTTACTTGTGTTTTGCTTTTAAAATGTAGAACAATTTTTTTGTGTTGTTATCTAAAAATAATACAATTATGCATTTATGTGACGTAATGAATGAAAACCAATTTTATTTTTTTATTTAGCTATGTTTCTATCATAAACTTTAGGACGTGATTTTACATAACCACTAGTAAAAATTAACGCGCTATATACGCTTCAGTGTAGCAAAATCCGAAACGTATAATAATGCGGTGACATTTTCGTAGTTATGGCGATATTATATGTTTTGGTTCAATTAGAACCAATGTCGAACGGTTATACTGTCTCGTTTGCTGCTAAGAACCGAGGCAGTATCTCCTGCCAGAACCTGACATCCTTTAAACCAAATATTCTAATTCATTTTGTCCTGCCACAAGCATACATCCTCTGAAATAGTAAAAACATGTTATATTACTCTTTTTTCTTATAAAATTCCTTCTGAAATAGTAATACCATTACCAATCTTTTTAGCCCTCATCTTGTTGAGCACCAGAGCATGTGGATTTTAGGGTAAAAGAGAAAACTAGGAAAACATTAGCCTACATTGGGACAGTACTAGACAGAGCCTCCATAGATAATAAAACAATGGTTGTTTCATCTTGCATTTTCAATCATTTTTTCTTGTGTTTCCAATTTTTTTAAATTACAAAATTGTCCTCAATCCTACATTCTATTTTTTTTTAGGTTTAATCATTCAAGAGGTCCCTTTTTTTCGGTGAGAATCTCAATTTGGTCCTGTTCTTTTTCGGCGTCTCAATTGAATCCTATTTTTATAAAAATTGCAACAATTGGCACCAAAAATCCAATATCATCCCTCTTCTGGTACAAAACATAAATTTTTCCCCAAAAACCCAATACACACATACACAAAAAAGAACCATAACATCAATCAGAAAATAAAGATGCAAACTTGCAAGTGTTAGAAGCGTACACAATGCCCCTCGCCGCTGTCCACGACCGTCCCAAATCAAGCAAGGCCTTCGCCGCCGACCTCGCCACCTTCATCTGGAGCGGCTACAATGTCTTCCTCGCTCCCTCCCTCCGGATACCTGTTCCGTTCGAGAATTCCCTCACCGTCCAGTTCATCCACAACGATTTCGATAGCATGGGTAGCTCCACATCCAGCCTCGATTGGAAATTGATCAAGAAGAGCTTTAGGCTTGGAACGAGTGGTCGGGGTCAACGTCGATGAAGAGGGTGTCGTCAGAGACGGTGACGGCAAGGGAGGTGGCGTCCTCAACGGAGAGAGGGTTCGCTTCGGTACCGGTGAGGTCGTCAATGTCGAGGTGCGAGGGTTCCGCGTTCATGGAGACTAGGTGGTCACGGTTTCGACTTTGCAGGGTTTCGACTTTGCGGGATTGGAGTTGGCGTTGAGGTGGCTGGTGCTCCGATGATGGATTAGGGGAAATGTTAGGGTTTTTGGAGGTGGAAGATGATGATGTGTTAAGGGTAATAACGTGGTTCAGTTGAATGTTAAATAAATAAAATAAAATTCCACATCAGCGGGCCATGTCACCATACATTAACGTCGTTGGGCTCAATTTAACGACAGGGACCCAATTGTTACAATTTTCATAAAAATAGGATCCAATTGAGACGCCGAGAAAGAACAGGATCAAATTGAGATTCTTGCCGAAAAATGAGACCTCTTGAATTATTAAACCTTTTTTTTACTTCATTAAATTTCGAAATTTGATAAAGGATTTTTTCTTGATTGAATTTTGAAATTTGATAAAGAATTTTCCAAGATTTATTAGAAGAATTTTTTTTTTATCGAATTTCAAAATCTGATAAAAATTTTTTTATTAAATTTTGAAATTTGATAAAAAATTATCAAATTTTAAAATTTGATGGAGAAATTCTACTTATCGTATTTAAAAATTTGATAAAAAATATGAAAAATCTTTCATTAAATTTTGAAATTCGATGAAGAAAATTTTTATCATCAAATTTTGAAATTTGATTAAAAAATTATATAAAATTATTTTTGAAAATTTAAGGTACATAATAAAATTAGGGTTAAATATGTTTTTAGTTCCTAAACTATCATGTTATTTTGGGTTTTGTTCCTCTTCGAAAGGTTTGTTCATTTTCATCCTGAGTTAGGAAACTCATATTTTTAGTCCTTTAAAAGTAACGGTGTTAGATATTTTGTGAGGTGGCTAACGGTGAGCCACGTGGATGTCAGTTTCCCTGACAAGTGTGTGCTATGTTTCTCTTTTTTTTCTTAATGGAGCATCTTCCACCACCTCCGACACCGTCTTAAAGTCTCCACCGTCGTCCGCAGCCACCATAAAACACCCTCATCCAGATATGCAATCATTAGCGAACAACCGCCCCTCCGCCGTGACGTAGAAGCGCTTCAGTGCCGCCATCACCTCCTCGCATAGCTCACCTGCAACCCAAACGCAGCAGAGAAATTCTTCTTCACCATCAATAACCAGAAAGGCACTGCACAACCTTCATGCCTCCACCATCGCCATTCACATGCAAACCTAGAAAACCAACATAGTCCATCTCCACTGCCCAGAAAAACCCAAAATCACATCGTGCCTTCATCACCAACCTAGAATCACGAAGAACTGTACACCCCAACCTCTTCATCATCGCGCAGGCTTTCATTCTCGACAACACCTGCAAGGAAACGCAATCAACCCAGATAATCATCTTCCACCAAGGCCTCAATTCTCTTTCGTGAGCGTCAGAACCCTAAGACGCGAGTTCCTCTAAGCGCAGCCTCCTTGCCCAAATTGCATCTTCGTGCTGCCACGACAAAACAAATAAGAAAACCCAATTCGGGTTCTCCAATCTACACCACGAATTCGGATAACCTACAACATCTGTGAAATGGCAAAATGACAAGTAGAACTCACGTGTCTTCACGGCTGTAACACCTCCCTTGTTTCAGAAACCCTAATTTTTGGGGAAAAGGGGGCAGCAAGTCTGATAGCAAGAAAGAGAAAGATGTTGAAGGTGCCCAAAGACTTTAAGACGGTAGTGAACGTTGATGTGGTGGTGGCTGCAGACGATAGTGGAGACTTTAAGAGGGTGTCGGAGGCGATGCACGCTGCTTCGTTAAAGAGTAGTAAAAGAAAAAGAAAAAAAGGAAAATGTGACACACACTCATAAGGAAAGTTGGCATCCCACCTGTCTTCCTGTTAGTCACTTCATAGAAAATCTAACGCCATTGTTTTTTAAGGACTAAAAATACGAGTTTCCTAACTAAGAGGACGAAAATGAACAAATCTTTTGAAGAGGGACGAAATCTAAAATAACATTATATTTCAAAGACTAAAAATATATTTAACCGATATAATGATTAGAAGTTCATATGAAACAATCTAGAGAATTGCTCCCTCCACCAATACCAAACGCTCCCTGCACCACCCCATACCTAATTTGCCCTTGCTATAAAACAGATGTCAACATCTGTTTCACCTTCAACGGATGTTGTTATCCGTGAACGGATGTTGACATCCGTTTACATATTTTATATTTTAGTTTATTGTTTTTATTTAAAAAAAAAAACTTCAACGGATATGGCCACCGTTTAATAGATTTTCAAAAAATATTTTATTTATTATTTAAATAATAATATATAAATTAAAATAATAATTATTTAATTAAATAAAATAAAATTAATTTATAAATAATTAAGTAATAAATTAAAAAAATTAAATAATATTTATATATTAATTTAAAATATAGAAAAGTTAAAAAACTAAAAACGAAAAAAAAAACTAATTTAACGGATGTAACGGATGTGGCACATCCGTTTACTAGATTTATAACAAAAAATTTAATTATTATTTAAATAATAATACATAAATTAAAATTAATAATAATTATTTTATTAAATAAAATAAAATTAATTTATAAAAAATTAAGTAATAATTTTAAAATAATTAAATAATATTTATATATTAATTTAAAATACAAAAAATTAAAAAACTAAAAACTAAAAAAACAAATAAAAAATCATTGGATGTTGCCACATTTGTTAACGGATGTGGTACATCCGTTTTAATATATTTATAAAAAATATTTTAATTATTATTTAAATAATAATACATAAATTAAATTAATAATTATTATTTTATTAAATAAAATAAAATTAATATATAGATAATTAAGTAATAATTTAAAAAAAACCAAATAATATTTATATATTAATTTAAAATACAATGAATTAAAAAACTAAAAATTAAAAAAAAAAAGAACTCAACAGATGTGCCACATTCGTTGAAGAAAAGAGATGAAAGTGTAGAATATTTTAAAATATAAAAGATAGTTTTGGAATTTAAAAAAAATGTAGTAGTGCATGAAGCAAAGTGGAGTGATGTAGAGAGTAACCCTCAACAATCTAAGACAATGTTTTTCTTATTCGGCTATGTATGGATTAGCACGGCCCTGAGTCCACATGCTTCTTTGAATCCAATATTGATAAATGGGATGATTGTTTTTTGTTTCATATTTTTGTGTAGCTTTATGCTAAATTCTCTTTTGGTAAGTATACAGTCTTTATATATTAGAAGTGATAATCAAGAATGGAGGGTTACTTCCTCCACCACCACGTCCTGCTTTCTCCGTTCCTTTTTTACCCTTAAGCAATATTTAATTTTAGTCTTTTATTTTTTTATCCAACAATCAACCACTTTCATTAATGGTCCCACCACTATATGAATGTCCTTGCCCAACAGTTCACTACTTTCACTCGAATGAAATTCCTCTCAATCTTCTTCTTCTTCTAAATTTTGTTTGCTGAAAGTGTGGTGGTATAGTCTAGGATTAATGTGTTGTGTTTGGTTGGAGATAGCATTGGTTCGGTGCGATGCAAGAAGGTGCTCCAATGAGTGATTAGAGGAAGTGACTGTGTAAGAAGGTGTAATGGTGGAAGAGCTTCGTTTAGTGGTGGTTGAAGGTGGTCCGCTAGCTTCACAGGTTTTTTAATATATAAGTCTAACACTGTAACGGACGTGGGTATGCGCTGAAATATTAAACGAATGTCGATATCCGTCTAATAAAGGATTGATATATATATGTATTATTGTGGTTGTTGATAGGGTGAGATACGTTTTATGTTTTATGATTGGATGCAAGGAAAGATGCTAGAGTTTGGCTTGAAACAACTAAATATTATATAGTAGAATAAGAGTATTTTTCCTGCCAAAAAAAAGGAGAAGAAAAACACTAGAATACAACTAATGTTGCTTATTTGGCTTTAGACAGAGAGAATATTCTCGTTTCAAAAAACTCTGCAACACCGCACCATTACCGGAACACATAACCAAGGCACAAAATGAAGAAGAAAAAATTATAAGTGAAAACGAATGTTGTAAAGAATGGATTGGGAAAAACGGATAAAATGAGAGCTAAAGATTAGGATTTTTATAAAAAAAAATTAAAAAGTAAAAAGTTAAAATAAAAGGATAGTTTAGTAATTAAAAAAATTAGGGAGAGGTGTAGAGAGTATTTGAGGTGGTAAAGGGAGCAACTTCCTCAAGAATGTCCTATTTCTCGAGACTGAAAATTTCACTGAAATTTAATTATCTTTTTCAGAAATTCTGTACAAATTATATATAGTTTTTCAATAACTTTTATGATTTAGCGATGTTTACGTTTAAGTAAAAAAAAACATACATAAATGAAGGAATATGTTAACAAGAATAATTATTGCGATTTGATTTCAGTTGTTAACAGTTCAGCGACCTCTAAATGCATATATAATCTAAATCTTTTAATTTTTAAATTCTATTATTCATTCCAAGATAATCTCTTTTAGTCTTGATAATATAAGAATATCAATAAGTGATGAATTATTTAACAGAAATGATACTATGATATATTTTTATATTTATTATAAAAATTTATATTTTTTTAAGAAAAAAAAAGAAGAAAAAGTAAGTAAGGATTAAAAGATCTAAGTGTAGGAAAGAATATTTTTCATTATTTAATAACCAAATTAAAATCTATGCATTTTACTGAGAACTTTCATATTCAGTAGTTTAAAGTCTGTATCCAGAATTTTGCATTTTTGAGTGATTTGATTTAGATCATAGACAGAAATTATTTTTCAATGACAATCAAATTTCAAGCTGATGAGCACGAAGAACAAATTACATTCAATATGAATAATGAATAATGAAGATCCTTCATTCATAGGACTTTTACCAACCTCGCTCCAATTCTTGATATTTAAGTCAATTTTATTTCTTTCAATTTTGTGGGTACATGTCCTACAAAGTATCTAATTTGGTGTTAGGGCTAAACTCAATAGATAGCATTTGGGCAATAAAATGGTTATAATTTATCCCCAAAATTTTCAAAGCTTTAGCCAGGAGCATAACATAACAAGCATAGCCATCTGCAGCAGTGGAAAAAGGCAGAAACCGAAATGCAATGTGCTTCCATTTTATATCCTCAAATACATAAAATATGGTGTTTTAAGCCAAGCCTTTCGGTCACTCCACCGCCCCAACAGCAGCAACAAGAAGAAGAAGGAACCTCTCACGACGACAAACCCAAGCTCATAACTAGTGCTTCTAACCCATTTGTGAAGCACTGCGTCAAGCTTCGCAACTCCTCTTCCTATCGCCGTGCTCACGCTTCTGCTCTCGTTGTCGGTGCTACCCCTATCAGGTCTCTGTTTTTCCTCTGCTTTTCTTTGAATGCTCTTTTTCTGCTTTTCCTTTTGGTGGGTTGAGGTACTTTGGCAGTGACCCTTTTGCAATTTTGCTAAGTCTTTGTTAGTTGCATACGGTTTTTAAGCTACATCGCCTTCAAAATTCCAATCTTTCAAAAAAATTTAATTAGTGAGTTTTTGTTGAAATATTGTGCAACTTGCGGAACATGTTATCTCATATAATGTTAATTTGGTCATTAATAAACACAAGCTACAGAGCATGCTGTGAAAAGCTTTACATAGAAACTTGTGGAAATAAGGTAAAAAAAACTTATAGAAGTCATAAGCTATTTCATTAGCCAAGACACGTTCCTGTTATTGTGCTTTCACTAATTATTCATCTGATAACAGGTACTAAACTTCAAATTACATTGTCCTAACTAAGCTTAAACAGTTTTAAATTATATGAATAGTGGAAACCTATGCGGTTGAGCTCAAATCCTCAAAGTATTATTCATTAAGTAATGTACTGAAATAAATTACCTGAACCTTATTCTTTGTTTTCTTGTCTACATTTTAGGATATCACTTCAATATGTACAAAACTACAATTTCAGGCAGAATATGGCTTGATTCATCCCTTTTAGTTCTTAAGCCAGTTAGCATGGTCTTATTTTATATGGATCTTTTCTCTACAATTAAAGTATGGATGATATGTATGACTGAAATTATGGAATAAAACTACATGGGTAAATGATATATAATTGTTGTTTGCAGAGAAATCTGCAGGTTTCAAGAGTCATTACAAGATGAAAGTGTTTCAATGGATTGTTTAATTCTTCCTGACAAAGCTGAGATTCCTGATGGGTTGGATAAATCCACTGCTTCTATTGTGCGTGTGGCCTCCACAGTGATGAGAAAGCTTTCAGGGCTGCAAACTACTGACTCTCTAGATGCAATTGCTCTTATGAAAATTCCTGCCAGTTTTTTCAATGTTGATGATGATCAAAAGAACTACCAGAAATGGTTTCCATCTGTTCATAGGATATTAGTCCTTGATGGGATTCAGGTGATACATAATGTCACTTCTTGACTTTACCATTTTGAGTCTCTGAATGTTCACTTGATCATCTTTCTTGTTGATGGTGGCACCACTGTTCCTGGTTTGACCTATTTTTGTCAATATTGCCACTTATTCTATGTAGTTATTTTTTGCACTTCTGATTAATGTAGGACCCTATATACTTATTGGAAACATCACAAACATAAATTGAATTACCAAGCGTTCATAAAAAGTTTAATTATTGATATTGTACAATCTTTATCAATGATCGTGTTCTGGGTAGAATATGAAACATAGCTCTAGTCTACATTCTAAATTTTGAGAGAGAAAATAATAAAATTAATATTTCAAGTTCATGTTCCTCAAAAGAAGCTCAGAATCATTTCCAGTTCTCCATAGCCATTGCTCCCCTCATTCTGCATATAGGATACAGGAAAGTAGAACATTCATGGACTTCAATTACGATAAGGGCTTGAATAATCTGTTTGTCATGTGTTATTTTATTTGAATGTTTCAAAGTGTAAACATTGAGAGAATCCTGTTGGTTTCAAAAACTTCGTGTGCATTAGTGATATTTGAGAATTGTTTTCTGCAGGATCCTGGCAACCTTGGTACATTGCTCAGATCAGCTGTGGCCTTCAGATGGGTAAGGAATTATCTTCCTCCCCTGGGCATAGGTTCATGGAGCATTGTTTTCATATCATTCTATTGATCCTCTGTGCGTGATTTTCTAACCCTGTTTTATGGACATGGTACATGATTGCTACATTAAACTTTAACTAGTTTCAGGGAATGGGATCTTCTCGTCTAAGAGTTCCTGATAAGGTTTTACTTGTTTTAATTGATGTCTTACATTTCAAACAAATTTTTAGAATGTTACGCTTATTCATAATTCTTTTAATCGGCACATTCGTTTGTTTGCATTGAGAGACATATGGAATCAATTTACAACTTAATTCTCTCCTCAATAGGAACTTCCTCCCATTGTTGTCAAACTCAAGGATAATAAAAGAATAGTGGGTACAAGATCATAACTCGAGGATAAAGAGATTGACAAAGATAATAAAATCCTTTCTAGAATGCATAAATATACATAAATAATAGCATAAAGAAGCAAAATAACTAATAACTCTTAATAAGTCAACAGAAATTACTAGACTCAAACAAACAACATACAACAAACACCAGATGCAAAAACACTAAGAAAAGATGAAAAACATAATAGATCTACGGTAAATTGTTGTTTATAGTGTTAAGAAGTAGATTTTAAACCTAATTCAACCTTACAAAACCAACTTATAAGATAAGCTTTGTACTCACTTATATAATATAAACTCGCTTTATTTATAGTCGATATGAGACTTCTAACACACCTTCCTCATGCTTATACATATACATTTCGTGCATGAGACTAGACATTAATAATTCGATAGTGGATAAAACAATAGATTTAACAAACATCAAATTCTGCTAGGATAGACTCTAACTTAACTCTGATACCATGTTAAAAGTTGGATTTTAAGTTTAATTGAATCTTATAAAATTAGCTTGTAAAGTGAAATTTGTACTCACTTAGGTATTGTAAACTCGCCTTATGTTATTTTTAGTTAAGGGAGACTTCCAACAATTATTAGGATAAAAAATTCTGTAGGATCTCCATTTTAAAATCTTTCTAATTATTTCAACATAGTTTGTTTCATATTTGAATATTATAACTAAAATTCCTTTTGTAATTTTAATTCAAACTTGACATGTTTGCATGTGACAGGATGGAGTTTTCCTTCTTCCCGGCTGCTGTGATCCATTCAATGAGAAAGCTCTTCGGGCTAGCCGAGGTGCCTCCTTTCAGATCCCTGTTGTTTCTGGCAGCTGGAATCACGTGGAGTCTCTCAAAGAAGAATTTGAAATGAAGTTGCTGGCTGGGCACCCAGAGCTTGGAGAGTTGCTAAAGCCAGTGTGCTCTCTCTCTCAAACCTTGTGTGATTCCTTATCAGATACACCATTGTGTTTGGTTTTAGGAAGTGAAGGAAGTGGCCTTTCAGAAAAATCCCTGCAGGCTTGTGAACTTGTGAGCATTGCTATGGCCGGAGAATACGAGTCGCTCAATGTCTCAGTTGCAGGTGGAATTTTCTTGTACATGCTACAACCAAAGAATCGATGATTTTGTATTTATGGTCTCATTTAAGTTCATCATAAGCTTCATCGTCTTATGCTGATTGCAAATTTTCTCCTTTTTTTTTCATCCCTTCTTAAAATTAGAACTTAAATGTCATTTAAGTTATGAAATGAGCTCATATTGAATTTGATCTCTTCAAGTTTTCTTTTTTTAATTCTTAGTATTTGAAAGAACTGTTTCTATTCTGTTTTTCCCTAATAAATATATTTCATTTTAGAAATCTTAAAAGGTATCACTGATAATAGTATTACAAACATGAATATTATCTGAATTCGTCCTTATATAAATAAAGAATTTCGCATAATATTCAAATTGATATAGTAGGTAATATGTAAGTTTTAAATCATGAACATTGACAAGGGCTTTTATATCTGTTTCTATTTTTATTTACTAAAATACTTTTAATTGATTTTACACATTATTTTAAAATTTATAAAATTATTTCTTCTTTTTTATACTTCTTTATTATAAAATCATATTTTTTTGTTTATATTTTTTAAGAAAAATATTATATATATATAATATATATATATATATATATATATATATATATATATATATATATATATATATATATATATATATATATATATATATATATATATATATATATATATATATATATATATGAGTGTGTGTAAGAGTGTGAACGGGTGTTTTATTCAAGAAAAAAAGGATATAATCTAATATTAAAATACGTGTAAAATTTATTATGAGAAAACTTTTGCCGTCATCAATATCATTAAATATTTTCAATAACTAGGTTTCTATTTTTCAAAGGTGGAAATAGACAAAATATTTTATCCAAGACTAAAGTTGAAACCTATTTTTTTCAAAAAGAAAAAAAAATTATCTTTTAAAATAAAATGTTTTCATTTTTTAGTATTTGAAATATATGCATGTCTTCTGTATAAAAGGGAATTTTTATGTTGGTATCTCTTAATTTCACTTTTTAGTTTTATTTCATTTTGAAATTTTGTTTTGTATTGTGTTTAAGGTAAATAAATAGTATGTATTGTTACATTTGACCTAGTATTAAAAATCTGATATGTAATATGGGCTCTTTACTGTGCATGTTAAACATATTAGTTAGGCTTTTACTTCCTGCACTCTCGATGTTTTTTAACACCGCCAAATTTTCAAAATGACAATTTTATCTTCTCGAAAGTGACTTCTGAAATATACGTTCTGGAAACTTTTTGAAACAAGCTTTGCAGAATTTTTAAAATAAGATTTCTAGAACGAGAATTTTAAAACAATTTTTGAAACTAGATTTTCAGGAATTTTCTAAATAAATTTTTTCAAAACATATAAAATATATTTAGGAACAGATTTTCCAAAATAGGACTACTGTAACAAACTTTTCGGAATTCATATAATATTTTTTAGAATAAATTTTTCAGAATATCACTACATGAAATGTGTTTGGTACATGGAATACATTCTAAAAAGAGTTGTTCAGAACGAGTTTCTTCTGTATTTGTTTTCTTATTTTTAGTATTTTCTCTCTTCCTTTCTCTGCAACAACAGCAACGGTAGAAGCGATGGTAACAATGATGGTATGATGCAGTGATAAAAGGTGTTTGAATCTTTTCTATTGTGAGGGTGCAAGAAACAACAGCATATTAGTTAATGGTGTAAAAATCACAATCAAAATCAATGATTTCATATTATCTACATAAAAAAAGTTTAAAAACAAATCATTAGATCATGTTTTTCCGTCCACAAACTATTATAAAACGTTTGGTTCCTAAATTAAATTATAAAATATTTAATTCTTATATTTTATGAAAATAAATGTAAACATTCTTCTCAAGCAATGATATGTGAAATATATTTATGTGACAAACAAGATTTCACATTAAACCAAAATATATTTTTCATATACTGTTTGTTAAGAATAATGTTTAATAAGACTCTCATAAAATACTAGGACAAAATATTTTATAATTTAGTTTATAGACTAAACACAATTTTTATAATAATTTTAAAATAGAAAATATTTGTTTTATTTCTGAACAATATCTATCCTTTCATAAAATTCATTTTTTCATCTTCCAATATCTGATGATGTAAGGAGGAATAATGTGTCTATTGCCCCAGCACAAATGCTATAGAAATTTCCTGAAAGATAAAAGTTTTTTTCTTTTTTTCTGAAATTCCTTCTGAATCAATCTTTTTTATGATGTTGGATTGGGCAAGAATAAAATCTTGAAATATCTGTATGAACCTTAGGCTTCTTTTTATGTGCTCTCAAAACACAAGAATGTTGTATAAACCAAAATTATCATTTTGGCATCTTGGGCTTCAATACTTAAGCCCCTTATTGTAGATAGGTTGAAAGAATTTCCTTAGCATATTTGCAATAGTGAAATATTAGATTTGGTGGTCCTCACAACAAGAAACAATGATCTTGTAAAGATGCTTTACATATGATTTATTTAGTCAATTTTCCTTTCTCTTTTTTTATACGTGATTGAAAAATAATATTTTGATACATATAAATATTTTATGTCCATTTGATACTATATTTTTTAAAAAAATATAAATTTTTTTTTTATAATTATTTTATTTTTGTACCGTTGTCAAATAAATGTAAAAATGTATTAAAGTATTATTATTTTATATGATTATACATAGTCCACAATTTTTATGTCACTCTGAATCATCATGACTTTGATTTTTTACCTTTTTAATGTGCAATTATAAACTAATTATGAGCCACTGGATTTTGAAAAGCACCATCTGCAGTTTAGGTTAAATAGCACTTGTATCCATCATATTCTGATATTGCCCCTTGAGTTTAAAGTTGTAAAAAATTTAATTTGACTCCTATACTATGAGCAAACATACTTCTTATAATAATGTGAGGATGACAAAATATTCATATTAACTATTTGGGCAGTTTTCTTTGCTCATGACTTACTTTTTTGGCTGAGTTATATTCATATAAGGTCAGTTCTGAATGTTAACAACAGAATGGTTTAACAAAGTGTACGAGTCTTTTTGGGAACAGCCTTGCAATCCATATTCTGATATTGGCCCTTAACTTGAAACTAGTTGTATAAAATTTAAATTTAAATAATAATATAGTATGAGCAAAACCCTTTCCATAATAATTTGAAAGGTTTAATACCTATTTTGGTCTCTCGGTTTGTAGGGTATGTTCAAAGTTGTCCTTTCTTTTTTCAAAAGTTCATTAACGTCCTATATTTTGAAAAAACGGTTCAAGTTGATCATTTTTACTTACGGCATTAAAAATCTAACGGCGTAATGTCCACGTTAGCCAATAATAAATGATGTGTCCAGTTATGTGGCAACTGATAAATCGATGTGGCAATTAAGTATAATTTTATGAATCCAAGCACGCTTCTGTACATCCTCAGTCTAGGTAGATTCCATCTTTGCAGAACCCTGGGCGTCAACAGCAGTTCCATCCAGTTCTCAATCACAAATCATAAATCCTCTTTTTCTTCTGCAGTTCCATCCAGTTCTCAATCCTCTTCCTCTAGTTCCCCTCCCTCCACCGCACCAAATCCATCACCATCACTCCAGTGTTGAAATAAAAAGGCTTTCGAGAAGAGAACACGTAAGAGAGTAAAGGGTCGTTCTAGAACTCCTCAACGGGTTTTCCAAGGCCAGTCGGATTGAAGACGAGATTAGGTTAATCACTGTGTCTTCTTTAAAGATGTAGACTTTGAAGTTTAGAGAGGGGAAGATGGATAGAATGAGGCGGGTCAAGACCCGTGGGCTTGCCGGGTCAAACTCCGCCGCAACAAAGTGGAAGAACACACTTTCCGAGCACGAGGAGTGGCGAAGAACAGAGTGCACAGTGGCGATGGGGCCGCGAAGGTAGCTGGAGTCGAGGGTCATAGCGATGTGGACCAGAGACGGGTCGCACGAGGGGATAGCGGTGTGGGTGGAGGAAACGGGGCAGCCTGCCCAATTTGGTACCCCGGTGCCTCGGCGTAGTGGAAGAATGAGTCGTCGTCTTCGGTGGTCGGAAAAAAGCAGATTCCAAGGCAGAAGAACGGGGAAAAAAGGAGGCAGAGAATGAGAAAGGAAACGATGACTCTGAAGCGAAGGGGAAGCATTGGAGTAATGGGTCGCTGGCAAAACAAGTTCTTGATGGAAGAAAATGAAAGGGTGTTAAAGAAAAAACGGCATTGTTGGAATTTATTGGGATGTTCTTGAGTTCTGCGTTTTTCTTTCTTTCTTTCTACGTTGGTGCGTTTCAAAGAATGTGCAATTTTCTCTGGAACCTTGATGGAGTGAAGTTTTGTACATCTTCCCAATCACTCACCAAAGAAGTACATTATTGTGTTACAACTTGAACTACATTTTGTTATCAATAGCTGAGAAGATCAACAGCAACAACCCATTCTCAACCCCATCCATGGCATCCACAAATCTGCATGCCTCCCCAAAGCCCTATCCCAATCACCCACCACCACAGTTCCCAAATTTTCCTCCCTTGACCTCCTCAACATATCCGAAAAATCTGAATCATCTGAAACAAAAAACAGGCAATCAATTCCTCTTCTCATGGAATGAACCATCTGCCTCTTTAAGGCCTAATCTGCCGCCTGCGGTTTGTCCTCTGTCGTCTTAACAAACACCCCCGCCTACCGCAGCTCCACCGCTAGCCCGTACCCAACTTCGGAACCAGCAACATCCTTGCCGCCTCGTTATACTTATGATTCAAAAACAGCTGACAGTGCCACGTCAGTAATGAGTGCACAAGTCATCAACTTTTTGCCAGTGGGACAACTCTACCGTTAGCTTTTTTAACGCCGTAACAAAAAAGGACTAACTTGCACAGTTTTTGCGAAATATAGGATGTTATTGAACTTTTGAAAAAATGAAGAACAACTTTGAACATACCCTACAAACCGAGGGACCAAAATAAGTATTAAGCCTAATTTGAAAATAACAAATATTCACATATTTATGTTATTTTTCTTATTTTTTTATTCATTTGTGTGATTTTTTTAATGGTTAACGAGGAAGATTATGTGCTTAATTGGATTATAGATAATGTTAATGTTTTTTCTCAAAAAGTTATTAAAAATTATTATTCTTTTTCTATGAAATGTATGGATTGAGAAATTTGATTTGGTGGGATATTCTGCACCAATTAATTAAGATTTTAGTTTTAAAAAAAAACGGTTGTATAGTCGTTTAACTATTGATTCAAAGGTTAAAAAAAGAGTGTGATTTTATGTTTCATGTGTTCTTTGTGTGAAAATAGTATTATTTTTTCTCTCTTTTATTCTTTCATTGTTATATTATTATACAGATATAAGAATGGATAAATGAAGTTTTTCAAGATTTGTACTTTTCCTCTTTGCATTTGATCATTCAATTTATGAAGTTTCATTTGTAACATTTTGATTAAAGTGATTAAAGTAGTTGTCATTATTGTGATTATCTAGTATTGATTTGAAGATGAGAAATAATCATAATAGACTTCAAGTTTCAATTGTTTTTTCCTATGTTTTTTTTTCAAATTAAAGAATTGTTGGGAATAAATTTAAGAAACATGAGTGAATGATGTTTTTGATTTTTTGGTGATGAAATTTTTCAATATTCAAAATAGGGAGAGTAGAATGATTACGTTCATGGACGTAATATGACAATTTATGGTACAATTAGGGATTATTCTGATTTAATTACATGTGATGATATTTTTAAAGGAAGTCGAGATGATTAAGTATTTAGCTTTTCACTTTTTTTAGGAGTATAGACTTCTATTTATTCTAAATTTATGATGACCATTTATGTAGCATACTTGAAGGAAGAATTTTTGGACACTTTGGTTAAAAAATGGTTTTATTTTAATTTTTTATGATTTCTTGAATCAATGAGTGATTTTATAGAATCTTAGAAGGAAATGACATAGATATTTGTATTTTTGTAAATATATATAACTCAAAATTTCATATTTTTGATGAAAAAATTATTATATTAATAAGTTAATTGATTTGACTTTTATTTATAGATAATTATATAAGTTTAGTGTTTTATCTTTGTATACTTTTTTATGATTTTTTTTTTGCATTATATAAGTTTAGTTTCATCTTTGTATACTTTTTTTTATGATTTTTTTGCATAGTATAGTTTGTTTATGTTTTACTTTTAAGTATAATTTTTTATTATAAGTTTGATGTAGTTCCTCGTATTTTTTTTAATTATTTTAATAAAAAAATTTATCATAACAATGAATAAATTTGAAGGTGTTTCTGACATATGGAAGTTAATAACTAAGATGAACTTGGACAAATATTATTTGGTAAGTTTTCTTTGTCCATTGAGTTACTCTTTTACTCTCAAGTTGTATTCAAAATTAGGTCAGTTCTCAGTTTTAGTAACACAAAAAGGTTTGACAACCAAGAATGATAGTTTTTTTAATAATTTATTTTAAGATATAATATTATGTTATAAAAAATTATGTTGAAATGTTTGAAATAGAAATTATAAAATAACTTCTTCGGATGTGTTTCGTGAAGGAGAAATAAGTTGTCATTTCATTCTCATTAATTTTAAAAATCTATGAAGAATTAAAATATGGTATTGCAATTTGACCGTTTTCTTCGTTGAAGTTTTTTCTTTTAAGAAAACTGTGCATCTTTCTAATAATGCAAATTGTTTCTTTTGACCGAAACATATATGGATGTTATTTAATTTCATTTTTTTTTGTCTTTCATAATTGTGAAACTTGAATAACTAAAGGTATAATTAAGTTATATACTCTCCCTCTATTGTTTTATAGTAATCGTTTAATTCTCTTACCTAAATTAAAGAAATTGTTTAATTTTTCATTTTAATATAATTTTAATTGAGCTATCTATTATTATCTTTAGTTTTTTAATATTCATTGTTTTCTATATCTGTTATTATAACTAATTTTTCTCTCTAAATTAATTAAATTAAAAATATAATTGGCAAAAACTATATTATCTTATAAAATGTTATATATAATATATCTATGAAAAAGTTATATCTATCTACAATACATATAGAATATGTAACATGTCTATGTAGTAGTTTTACCAGATCAGAATGTGATATGATACACTGCTTTAAAAAAATGTAGGGTATTTAATCCTAAAAGAACAAGTCTTATATTCTTTATCGTCCAAAATTAGTACAATGAAGTCACTTTTTTCTTGCACTAGATTTTATTATCATATTAATTTGCTAAGAATTAATGGTTTATATTTATTATCTTTACTTTAGTTGTGTGCAATTCTTTTACTAATCTTATTGTATCCAACATTTTCTTGAATACATTATGTTAATAAATATTAGATAATACTAAAGATAAAAAGATCATTTTAATTTTAAAGAAATTAAAAATATATATATAAAAACACAATTAAAAACATTTATTTTATTATAATTAAATAACTATGTCTAAAATAAAGTGTTGAAAACCTTCTCACTTATTTTACTTGGTCAATAAACATTTACAAAATAAAGAAGAAACCGGTGCTATCAATTGATAATGAAAGTTTTGACTAATTTGTAGGAAAATTGTTCATAACATTGTAACTTATAATTAAACATAATTTTTTTTATTACTTGATAGGTAAAGAGCCTTTATTGGTTACGACTAAATCTATGCATTCATGTATTTGAATATTTAAAAAGTAATGCGTCTTTATAAGACAAAATTTATTATTTTATTAAGATTTAATTTTATTTCTTTAAAAACATACTTATATTTAAAGTTTAGCATTATTTACAATAAATATTATGAGAATAATTTAGAAAATACGAAATACCTTCAATAAATTTAACTAAACTTTTTTTCCTTGATAAAAAAATATTTTTTACTTTTATTTTAATTCAAAGATATTATATATTGAAAATTTCTAGTCATACTAAAGGGTCTCATAGAAGAAAATGCTATTCTAGTTAGAAAATATCGTCATGTCAGGAACAATAATTAGATTTGATAATGCATCGAATCTTTATTGACTTTATAGTAATTATCTTAAAAATAATATGAATTACAATTTTTTATTTTACACCAATATCAATGTATTATTATTAAATTTTAAAATAAAATTTTATTTTTAATCACACAATATAATAATAAATATTTTTAATAGCAACACACCCTTTAACACAAAATTCAAATAAATGTGCACAATAAATTTAGTTTAGCATCATATAACTTACATCTACAAATATTCAATAAAATTATTATGATTTCACATGTAACTTTTTAATAAAAAATAAAAATAATAACTATCAAATTAACTATTTATTATAATACTTTTTTACCTTCTTTTTTTTCATATTATATTTGAAATTTTGATATATCATCCATAAAAATCAATAGTTATCTAGTGTATGCTATTAGATAATGAATTATATATTGTTTTTAATGTTGTATACTATGACGACTATAATTACTGTGTACATAAATTGTAAAGTTTTCTTATTAATATGATATATGCAATTCATAAGTTTTTTCTCAATCGTATGCTAAGTTAAATTTAAATACATTTCAGTCTTTATCTTTTTCCTAAAGTCCATCTTGTCCTTATCTTTAAATCATTCATCTTGGTCACTGTCTTTAAAAATCTGAGCCAACATTCTAGTATCCCATTTTAAATAACTTAGTCAATTATTATTATTAAACTTATCAACATAGAAATTGGAGCCAGAGTTGGTCAATAGATACTTGTATTGTGTAAATCATTGCTGAAATTAAATTTGTGGAAATGAAAATCAAATAACTCAATCAATATATACTACTATTAAATTATCTACATCAACATTTATATTATTATGAATTTCTCGATTTTGAATTTAGATGATTGGTACAAACAAAGTCAAAATAAAATAAAAAATAGATATGAGTTTATATATATATATATATAATATATCATTTAATAAAATCTTTTTTTAGAGTAATACAAAAATAAATTCGTCAACACTTGACTCAAAGTAGACAATTATTATACTTCCTATATAAATTAATAGTTTTATTTCTGACACAATTTTTTAGAACTCAACTAATTCAAAACACAACTTATGGAAACTAAGTGTTTAAACTAAAAAACGCCATGAACATGATAAAAGTTGTCTGAAGAGTGGGTCCATTCTTTTAGGTTTCGATCATATCCAATTCATATGCTATTCTTTTCTAATTAAGTTTCTTATTGCATAAATTTCAACTGATGTGCAATCCTTTCAGCAATATAAAAATGTTAAAAATATGAAAAAAAAAACATTTCTCTCCCTATAAATTCACCTCCCTGGCACATATTCTAAGGTCACGCATATCAATTGGCAAGTTTGAAGTGATTACAATGTCTATGTTTCCTGTACATAATTGAATTGAACTAACATTCAAAACCAAAATATATTATATTATATATATGTCAATTGCTAATGTTTGAAGGTCAAGGTAGAATATATATTTTATTTACAGTAATATTATAAAAAACGTGTGGACTAAACGTAAAATATTGAATAAGGTTGAAGATGAAGGTAGAAAGAGTTCATTTAATAGAATATTATAAAACCGTTGTGACTAAACGTAGATATACATATGCATGCAACAAGTCTTGTCAAAGAAAGAACATGCCTTTAAGATATATTTAATGGATGCTTCAATGCTTTGTGGTCTAATCATCTATAAATTGGACCAACATATAGTTTACTTTTTGTTTATTAAATTATCAACTTAAATCGGATTAAGCGAATATAAGTCCGTTCCTAAAGGATCAAGCCAAACAGAACTTTCGCAGATTCAAGCTCTTCAATAAGGCTGCTGCTGCAGTCAGCAATAGGAGGCTAAAGCGCAAGAACATATTATCTTAAACATTAATAAACTTGTCTTTAAAACTTTCTTTAACTCCTAAATTTTAGTGCTATCAAAATGGACACTAACCCGCTAGCCAATCTGACTCAGTACAGATTTGAGTCGAATATTTGAAAAAAATATAATTTTATTTATGCGAGTTAGTATTTAACCCGACTCACTTAGAACCCGACTCACTTAGAACCCAACTCACCGGATTGAACTCGTGGTAAGCTGGGTTGACTCATCAATCCACCTAATTTAATTTAATTATTTATTATTTTGTGTTTCAATATTATTAGTTAACATTTTTTTATTATATTATAGATAGTAATAAAAAAGATATTTCAAGACAGAAAAATATTATAAATTTATCTATTTAAGACTCTAATATTATAAATGGATAAGTAAGACAAAAATTTAACAATATTAAAAACTTATTTGTTCGGCTTTTGTACATGTTTTTGAATTATTGTATGATACTTTTTTTTTTGTTTTTTAATTATCTTTGGAGTTTAACATCGTTTTAGAGTGACATTTATTTAGATTTGAATTAAAAAAAATATTTTTTTATTTAAAAAAAACTTATAATTAAATGAGCCAGTGAACCAACCCGTTTAACCCACCAATCCGTAGTGGGTCGAGTCGGGTTTGAATTTTTTCAGTTTCCTAATAAGTGAACCGGATTGAGTTGACTCACTAAGTGACCAACTGGTGATGGACCGGACCAGATCGAGCCGGATTACCCGTTTTAACAGCTCTACTAAATTTTTAACAAAATTAAAATATATCTCATATAAAATAACTATACATAAGATAACTATATACGTTTTTCTTCAACTGTTTTAATTTATTTCAAGAAAGAAAGAGCATGTCAAATAATAGTTTTATTTAAATGTAGATTTGATGACGGTCTTTTCACTCCAATCACTGCATCTGTATTTTTATTATTATTTTGCTATGTATGTCTGGCAGACTCTTTTGAAGTAGAAGGTCTAGTTCAGCCATTGACCACTCTACCATGATTCAGAGAGAATATTGAAAAACCAAGCCACCAAATTCCATGGACACACATTGAATAACCTAATGAAATTATAGACTAGGCTCCATATTAATTTTTTTTTTCTTTTCTTTTTGTGAGTGCTCGTTACTATAGTTTGAATGTAAACGTTTTATAATACACAGCATGCAACGAAACCATTGAATGCATGGTGCTAAGTCAAATTAGAAGACTCGTGAAACGATTACGGCCAAAGATTTAAAAAAAAAATTATTCCACCTTTAAATTCATACAAGTGGGAGTCAATATATAATTAAAAATATTAATTTCGATAAATTGTTAATAAACTTGAATTACAGATTTGACACTTATTTTTAATTCAAAATCTGAAAATATAAATTAACAAAAAATCAATCCTCAAGATAAGGATAGAAGAAACAATTGTCATTAACATGAAGAGACTTTGACTGCTGCAATATTCCAAAGTCCATTTATTCTATTATAATACAGAATAAAATTATAATAAACAATCAATTAAGAAAAATAAAAGTAATAGCAGAAAACACGTGTTATTATGTATTTTTAATTAATATTTTTTAACTATTGTTTTAAAATTATTCTAATAATTTATGTCATTTTTACTATGTACATATATTTTGTTAGAGATCAGTGTGGGAAAGGGTCATAAGTGTACGTCTGCCATTTGTTGCGAGAGAGTGTGAATTTAAGTATATATATAAGTTCCCACATTCTTGCCTCTCACATAATCCGCATTCTACAACTTAATTTAAGTTTTTCTTGTATAATTAAACTTATTTTTACAATATACGTAAATAGAAACTTAATGAAATTTGTATAATAAAAGAATATTACTTCTATATCCAATCCATATTTTAATAAAACCGATACACCAATTAATAGTATGAAACAAACAAATGTATAACACTTTTTTCTACCATAATTTATGAGTATAAGATTTGTAATACTTGTTGAGAAAATAATAGAACTATTCAAGTAAAATTACAACTCCAATTACAAATTCTCTATAAGTATATGTAGAATTTTCCAAAAGAATTTACGGGAGAAGGAAAAAATGAATTAATTTGTCTGTAAGATAAAATTTTAGTTTATGCATAAGCTAACTTAAAATGTTTCTGATGTAAGTATTTTTTAAAATTTATTTATAAGCTATTTATAACTCTAGGAAAATTGATTTTTTTTTTCTTTTCATATCCTTTTATTCTAAAAGTATGATGAGCTCTTTCAAATAGGTCCAAAATATCACGTAAGCAATTAAAAAGTATTTTGGGGTGTTAAAATTTGTAATATGTGTACAAAAATATAGAGATGCCAAATACATAAAATATACTAAAATTAAAAAATATTTATTTTATTTATATTAATTTAAATATATATGAAAAATATTTGGAAGATAAAACTTATCTCATGCATAATAAAATAATAAACTGTTTAAGGTTTGACTAGAATTAGGACATAAGGTTCTAATCTATTATATATATATATATATATATATATATATATATATATATATATATATATATATATATATATATATTCGTTTATATGTGTGGAAATGAGAAAATTTAAGACTAAGATTATAATATATTGTTAGTGAAATGTTATTCTTATGATTTATATAGTGTTTTCAACATTATATTATATGATAATATGTGTATTGAATAAAGATTCTAAAAGAGATTATTTAAACTTTATTAATTGTTGGACTCATGTAAAAGTAGATAATTAGAATGTGAAAGTCAATGAAAGTTTCTATGTTATCAAAAAGTGGTATGGAAGAAAAGTCATGTCTTGCAAATGATATAGAAATTTATCTTTTCATATATTTGGTAGGTCATGCAGTCTCCAGTATGAAACTGTATTTGGTAGGTCATAAACAAGACTTAATTTTTGAGACCGAATAGAGTTTGAGTTATTTTTCCAAAATCTATTATTCAGAATATAAGACAAATGCATAATCTCTAAAATTTAATTCAACATATAAATATTTAGGAAGTAGATCATGTTATCATAGAAAAATGTATAATGATAAATAAATTTGAACATAGTTGAAGTGTGGTATGAAAAATGTCGTTTAAGTTTATTCTCCTATATATATAGTTATCTTGCATTTTGTGTTTGTAGTTGTTTCTGTTAGAAACACGATACATAGAATCAGACAATAGTGTAAGAGAAGTACACTACAGGTAGGAGAATCTAATGCTGTCACCAGTAGAAGATTCTTATGTGAACTTTGTTTATACTCCTACATACATAATTTTTGTACATCGATTTTAAAAACAATTAACTCATGAAAAATATAAATATATTAATATATATATATATATATATATATATATATATATATATATATATATATATATATAAGTTTTGTACAAATGTGAGACGATGGTAGATGACCTGTTAAACAATACAATATTAGACGACTAGTTAAACGATTAACGTTAGATGAATGATATAACACTTAATAGACTGATAACTAAACAAGTAATAATAATAGTAATGTGACATCATGCTTGACGTGTTATAATTGCTATCTATTCTTTACAATTAAAATAAAGCCAAAACCTATCAATCTGAAACAATTTGTACAAAAATCTAACGTTAGAATTGGGTTTAATCTTCATGCAGAATACTCAAACAATAAGGCCAAAATTATACCTATTTAATATATTGTACGAAGTATAGGGTCTGGGAACTTTCTGTTCTCTTCTTTAGTTTTCATCAATTAACCAATTCAGATTCTACTTTTCAGAACCGCGCAAAACAGCATCCCAACTCTTGTCTCTTCCTAGTTACTACTATATGTTACGTCAACATCTATTTTATGATTTACTTATTCCTTTCATTTCTTTGAGAAAAAAACTCAAATAATTTAAAATAACATGTAAACATTAAAATATTTAAAATTCAATAAATAATTTCAGTTCAGTTTTTTAGTATATTCCCAAGCCTATAAAAAAAGCTACAGCAAGTTTATGAAATTAACCACGTGCTTATTTTTTCTTACTAAAAGTGATACAACGCAATACATGATTGATGAAAAATGTTACTAGAGATACAAAGACAGAAAAGAAAATCATTAGTAGTTGTCACGTCTCATTAATTCAGTAATGATTCACCTCTCTGTTTCCATTAATGCTCCGAGTCACGCGTTCTGCACATTAAAAATCCACCACCGAGCCATGCATGCGTGCCACTTGTCAATTTGGAAACTTCTGAAACCAGTAGTGGGATACAGGTGTCGCATAGAGGGACGCTCGTCCGTCTGACAGTGGGTTTTTGAACAAAAGCAACTTTTCTGGAAAATCTCTCACTCTCTACGCGCACCTTCTTCTCTTCCAAACTCAGACTTTTCCTTTTCTCCTCCATCTCTCTAGAACCATTCTCCTTCTCTATTCTGCAACTCACTATTCTTTGCTACGTTCACGTTTCAGCACCGTGAGAACGACCACTGCAACGTGAGCTTCATCTGGAACCGAGCGGTTTTGGATTCTGAAACGGGTAAGTTTCAGACTCTTCATTGTTCTTCCTTAGCTACATGCAAGCCTCGTTCTGAATTTGCAGGCACTTTCTCTGAACCAATATTAGTTTTCTGTATTTTAGCTTAAGAAGTTTTGGGGCTGAACGTTAAGGGTAGAAGAGTGTACTGGAATCTGGTTTTCCTTCAGTAGAACGAACGCACAATCCGGGTAAGGGAAGCTTATTAGATTTAATTCATGTGATTGTGCTGTACTGCATGTACGTTTAAGTGTTGCTTGAAGTATGATTCATGTTATTGTATTTTGGTATGCGAATATGATTCTGGAATGATGCATGTAAATGATGAAATGTTCTATGATTGGATTAAATTGGAAAATGAGTTGTATGATGAGATGATGTATGAAGAAGAACGAATTTGTGCCATGATATGAGTGATTAAATGCATGAAAGTTTATACTGGAAAATATGGTTACTGTATGTGGAATAAAAATATGAAAATCCTATGAAAATGAACGTTCGTTATCGAAACGGTCTTTGACCGTTCGGTAGTCTTGGTAAAATTCTTTGAAGTAGTGGAACCCTGTCATTTGGAAAGGATTCTCTTTGAGAACGAACGCTCTCTTATATTAGCCTTACGTTTGCGCGTTCGGCCAAACGTAAATATCCTAAGTAGCGCTCGGTCTTATACCGAACGCTCGTCCTAAAAGTGTAAATGATAAGTAGCGCTCGGTCCTATACCGAACGCTCGTTCTTTTCGTAATTAACAACGAGCTGTACTAGCGTTCGTCCTAAATTTAAAATAGCGTTCGTCCTGAATTCCCATAAGCGTTCGTCCATAAATTTAAATAGCGTTCGTCCAATAGATTTAGTGACGTTCGTCCAAGTCTTCAGTGACATTCGTCCAAAAATTCATTAAACGCCTACTTTCGCGCTCGGTCATTGACTGACGGTTTGTCTCCTGAATTAAATCGTGTTCGGTTTATTTTATCCAAACAAGTTTGTGATGTATCTATCCATTGGATTCTTTCCAGAGTCATTGAACTTAAATTATTCTAAATATTTTCCCGATCGTACTAGAGTCAGTTCATTTAACTGATTCAAAGAAGTCTTTCTCGGTCTCGCTCTCGACGTTCGTCCTCGTTATGAAGAGGAGTGAATGTTCGTCTTTTTAAGGAAGTGGAACATAGAATGAAAATGTATTTAAGAGGATGAATTAAGATGTGCGAACACTATGAGAATTGAAATTGTGATTTTGGATTTGAACGAGCGTTCCAAGGTGGAACGACTCTTGAATGGATATTGAGATTTGTAAGTATGAACGTGGTAAGCTTAGATGGTGATTCATCCTGATATTCCGTGAGTGCTCGTTCTCAAGTAGAGAGGAGTATGTCATGCGTGGGAATGGCAGGAGGTCTAGTCCATAACTGTAACTTGGACAGAACAGACTAACCTTAGGTGGCTACTGATGAGCATTCCAGTTACCCCACCTGAGTGCACAGACGCCTTAGCTACACATGATTCATACAGTCCGGACGGTCGGTCTAGTATCAGGATTTTGGATGAAATTTATGTATGAATTGAATGTATATGTTGTGAATTTACTTGCTGAATTTGATAAGTATGAAATATCGGTTTTGACTTGAATTAAATTCAATAAGCTTACCCTTGCATTTCCTTTATGTTGTCTGGTTATGTACATCCGTCTTGTCAAATGCAATGATCATCCGTGTGAATGTGAGCAGAGGGAGATGCGTCGTTGGAGGAAGCGCTTGAAGAGGAAGTTATTGCTGAAGATAACTTAGTAGAAGTTGAGGTGAAGGCCGAACAGTAAGAGCGTTCGGTTTTTAGATAGTGTAGTTAGAATAGTGAGCGGCTGTAAGCGAGCGCTCTTTTGTTGATTATAAATAGTTGGACATTCGGTCATTATTTTGTAAACCGTTCGTCCTTATCGTTGTGAACGCTCGTTGAATTATATACATGAAAGGCCGTTCGGCCACTTTCGATTTTTGTCGTTACCTTTGCTTTAAAACTGTTTTGCCATATTAATATATGTGATTATTCTAAGTATATAGTTGATGACTGTATAATTTTGGGATGTTACAGTAGTCCTTTCATTTAGTTATAAATGATGTCTTCTATTTTCTAGACGGAGGAATAGAAGCTAGGAAATAGAAAAAATAAATTAATTACGGTTATATACAATACTAATAAATAAAAATGTTTTTATGTTTGATGTTGATTTATTAAACATCGTAGCCTAATTTAATAAACAAATTTATAAAGTAAGATACTTAACAAAACAAGATATACATTTTATTCAAATCAATAAATAAATATTATAAGAAGTTTTTGCAACATTATTCACAATATCAAATGTATTTTATATTTATTAGTTAAGAAGTTATATTTATAGTTTTGATCTCATCATATGTCTATATTCATATTATTCCTCTCTAAAAGACTCGTTCAACTAACTTTATACCTCCACAAATATGTTCTTAAATACCATATTAATGTGTTTAACCTTATAAGTGTTGAATCCAACAATAATTAATATATATAAGTTTTTTTATCATCTCTAATAATCTATTTTAATTTCTATCATATTTAGTAAGTTTAATTGTTATAATCATTTTTGTAGTTTTGGATATTAAATTTAAAGTAACTCTCCATTTAATGGTGAGAAAAAGACATTATATTTTAAAAACAACTGTTAGCAAAATGATGAAAATGAAGTTTTTATGATGTCCAAATCAAGTCAAGAGAAATCAAGATTCAAGAAGAAGATGGTATGAAGACTTGTATTGCAATGGAAAGCTTTTGTAATAATTGTAATTCAGTGTCTAGGATTTAGATTTTCAGTGGTTTTGATTCCATATACTTTCATATTATATAATTGATATCTAGAGTCAAAATCGCACTATTTTAATCGATTAAACATAGTGTTAATCGATTAAAACAAGTAAAAGTTGAAAACTCAACTTTTTCCGATTTAATAGATTAAAATAATTGACCGTTGGAGTTTTTTAGTTGTTAAAACTAGTCGTTGTACTCATTTTAATCGATTAACACTAATATTAATCGATTAAAAGCGTTAAATGGTTGGAAACGAAGAACGAATGAGTATTTGCTTGAGTCTATAAATAGGCTTTCATTTTCCTTCAACATCAACTCTTCCCTTGTGCTTTAGTACTCAGAAATAATTGAGATTTGTGTGTTCTTGTTCGGCTTGTGAAACTCGTGTCTGTGGAGCTGGTGAAGTGCTGCTGCGGTGACAGAGGAAATAACTGGTTCATCCTTGGTGTGTTTGAAGAGGTGTTCGGAAGAGGAAGTTCATCCTTCGTGAAGTATTCGGAGGAAATGTTTCATCCTTTGTGAAGACTCAAAGGAAGTGCAGGTTCATTTCTTTTGGTATCAAGAGAAGTGGTTTCTAAACTTTTACAAATTATTTATTTGTGATTGTAATTTGTAATTGTTTTGTGAGTAGTGAACTGTTTATCTTGTATTGAGATAAGCGACTGGATGTAGGATTGGTAAGATCCGAACCAGGATAAAATCATCTGTGCAAATTTCTCTCAACTTTACTCTCTTTATTTGTCTTTATTATTTGCTTGGTAAGTTTAATTGAGTAGAAATTAAAAGACACGTGTTCGTATTAAAAATCATCTTGGTTTGTTATTCCACGCTAACCATTCCGCTGCAACCGCTCTGACAACAACATCATATCTAAATTGATTGTAAGTTACAAGGAATATAAATAATGTGACATTCATATGGATGGTGTCTTATAATTAAGGATGAATTTTTGTGTATGTAAGTTATTAATTTGATGTTAGGAGCACTTAAATTTATATATTTATTTCTTTTATCAACCGATGCAGAAAGTTGGAAATATCTTAGTAAAAAATTTTAATCATATAAACTTTGCATTCTTCATATATGCTAAACTTCCAAAATGATAGCGACAGGTGTTGTCTTTACGTTCTGAAGGAGCATTCAACTCCACCATATTCCTTGCATTATTTTTCATAGGTACTATTATGAAACCAAATTGTCAAACTGTACTTGTTAAGTAACTATATGTTTCAAATTTCATTAAGATTTTATTTGGAGAAATATCTTAAGTATTTATGAAAAAGGAAAAAGTCAAATAAATACTCTTTTTTTAATAGTTAAAAGTTAATTCAAACAAGTTGACTTTTAAAAAATTAGGTTAGAGTAATGTTGAATAAAAGTTAAAGTGCATAAGTTAACTTTAATTTACAAAAATAAGATTATCTCATTTTAATTCTATTTTATTCTTTTAGTGTTGAAAGTGTATCTACACGTAACCTAATTGAGAAAATACTATCGTTATCTACAAAGTATATTAATATATAATAAGTATGTTCGTTTTTTCAATCAGAAGAGACAAGGGTTTATAAATAATTAACTTTGTATGATTGACATAAGTTAGTAATTTATAGGTAACCTTTTTTAAAAGAGTAATATAGTTTAACTTAGAAGACAAATTAGAGTACAAGCTTAATACTTGTTTCCTTTTAGCAATTTTTATCCAATAAATCATGGACTTGTCCATATGGTCCATGTTGTGTCATTTAGTCGTTTTCCATTTGTAAAGTTAGACAATATCGATACAAATGATTATACCTATATAAAAGTTTTGATATATATAATTAATAAAAATGATTTTTATAATATTTATAACATTTTAGTGGATTTATTTTGTTATTGTTTTTTTTCTAGTAAATATAATTAATTTTATTATATATAGAAAAGCTACCTACAAAATAATAGTTATTATATATACTTTGTTATTATAATATATTATAAAAATTAATAAAAACATATCTTATAATTATTTTATAATAATTGCTGTAATATATATATATATATATATATATATATATATATATATATATATATATATATTATCATAAAGAAAAGTGGATGTATAGAAGCACATACCCCTGTCTTTCCAATAATTTATTTTAAAAAGTTACAGGTTAATATAAGTTTGTAATAATAATTCAAACTTCGAGAATACTAACTAATTTAGAAATAAAATTTTCAGTAACTATAACTTTGATGGACTTGATTCAGATTTTTGTTCTGTAATTCATTCGTATGTATATTATTTTTTTATTTTTACAAAATAATTTTTTTTTATATAATCACATTTTCATTTTTTTTTTCTGAGATTAATTTTTTTGTTGAAATAATTTGTTTTCCTATAGTATGTGCTTTTATCCTTATTATTGTTGTCAAGCATTATTTAAAAATCAAATTATAATTTATAGATGAGTAATGCTCACTTTACAAGTCAATTCATTTTAGGAAGATAAATTAGATTTATGGATAATAAAGTTTCATAATAAAGTTTGTTAAGTTTATTAAATATATCGTACAACCCGCTGCCCTGTACATGCTTTAGAATGAGAAAAGTGAATATTAATTAAAGAGAAGACCATCTTACACTTTATAAATAAGCAAAACCCTTATATCAAGTTAGATAGACAAATACACACTAAACATCCTCTTGAATTATCCAAAGAATCTCTTTAGGTAATAATATATACTTAATCATGTTTGATAAATAAATAAAAAGTCGTCTTTATAAATTCTATACCAAACCATTTTTTCTATCTTTTTACTTTTTGATAGTTAATCACCCTTGAACCCAGAGTTCTATTTGCTTTCTCATCAAGAAATTCTTAGTCGATTAAGTATTTGACACTCTATTAACTTAAGTTCTTGATTGTTCCTTTTAACACTTGAGTTGCATTCTCACTTGATGCATCATTAACAACATTTATCTAAATGTTATGAATACTTGAAATTTACAATCCTTTAAAACTTCATAAATATCTTTTGTTTCAGTCCTTTGATCAAATAATTACGTAGACTTTCACAATATTAAACTTGTGCAAATAGCACAGCTCTAATCATGACTCTCATACCATGTTAGAAGTGGACTTTAAGCCTAACTCAACTCCACAAAACCGGCTTGTAGGGTGAGGTTTGCACCCCACTTATAAAGTATGAATTGGCCTTATCTCTAGTCGATGTGAGACTTCCAACAATCAGTAAGGTAACCTTTCTCTTTGAATTCTAATTTATAATTAAACAATTGTAAGAGATTTTTAAGACCACTAAACATGTGAAATTGACTACCACCAAGACAATGCTTTCAGATCTTCCAAACAACACTATTACCACCATTTCTATACCGCTAGTAGAGCAATCTTTCCCATGAACCAACAATTTCTATCATACATAATCTATTGAATTTTAATTTTTTATTTACACTTGTCTCAACCTATGATGTAATATATTATACTTAAAATGTTGTTGTTGGCCAAAAACATCCAATATCGATGAACGAGTCATTCTCTACTTCAACTCTATAAAATTCCATTCATCTAGTAAAATGCTCATGCATTGCAATTTAGTCATATTAACGTCACTACTATATTGGGAAATTCCACTTTTTTATAATAGCCATCTAAATTCAACAACCATTATTCTCCTAATTAGTGTTGGGACATTCCATTGAAGCATTACCTTTATATGACTAAATTCACTAGATTTCTTATGTTTATATGATATGCTCCAAGATTTACATTCTCACTAGCCAAATCTCCTACTTATATTATTTTTCCGTCAAGATTTCTACCATTTACATAAGCATGTCCCTTTTATAAACTATGATAAACTTTTTTAACAAGATACAAAGGACCTTATTCCCATCCATGAATATGTCTAAAGCGCTCATCACTACTGAAAATATCTAGATACTCATTATAGTTATATTTATCTATAGGTTACCTTCTACTCCTCTATATTATTCACTTAAATTGTGGATGCCCAAACCTTATATATATTTTCAAAAAACATTAATTCTCCATGCAACTTGGTAACCAACTATCATTTCTAAACAATCTCATTTATTTGCTAGCAATGTACACATCATCTAGATTCCCTATCTTTCTTCTTTACACTAGTGTAGATTTGGTGTATTAACTCGTGTAATATGCGTCGACTTTGAAGAACCCAAAGCATATAAATACGCGATGATATTTTTGAAAATTTTGCGAACTTATTGGTTACATTTTTGAAAATTTTGCGAACTTATTGGTCTTGGTATAAAATAACTGAAGCATATACCACTTTTGACATTTGTTAATGAAGAACATAATCTGAAAGGTGTGCCAAAATTTTCAAAAGTTTTCAAAAATCTCGTTATTTTTTTCTTTTGAATAGGACATATGGCATAGGTTATTTGAACAACTATTTCATATCTACTTTTTGCAGCAGTTCCCTAACTAATTGAGGCCAAAAGGTTGATCAAAATTTCAAAATTGTCCATTTTTTTAGAAAGCCTTGGTTATTTGAACAACTATTGTCGTATCTACTTTCTGTAGCGGCTTCCTAAATAATGAGGCCAAAAGGTTAATTGTATATCCCCTTTACATATCACCTATCTCACGTCAATTACATAGCCTCAACAACATTTGCAATATTGTAGTTGTACTACATTTTACTATAGCAACACACTTTTCATGAGGGTAGGTTATTGTAGCCTCATACGTATTACTATAACATCATACGTGTTTTACTATAACATTTTACTATTTTATTGTAGCATTATACGTATTTTACAATACTCTAAAAAAAGTATTTATCAACTTAAATGCAACTATTATCAAGGGTCTTACACTAATCAAAATTTCAAAATTGCTACTTGTTTTTTTTCTAGGAAGGACATATGGTCTCGATTATTTGAACAATCGTTTGTATCTACTTTCTTCAACACTTTTACGAATAATTACTGCCATACATCTCGTATAGGGTTATATTTGCAAAAGAAACTCAGGTTACCATTTCACACTTCTCTTCTTCCTTTCTCCGTGAACAAGTGTCGTCGTCCATTACTCGACTCACTTCGTCTCTAAACTCAAAGGTCATCCTCACTGCTCGACTATCATCACTACATCGCACATCACTGTCGCTATCGTGCTACGTTCGTTGCTCATTAATGTCGCTACTTCGTTTATCTATATCATTGTGGTGAGCACAATTGTCATTGTTTTTTTGTGTTTGCACAATATTACAGATTTGACATATTAACTCGTATAATATGCTTCGATTCATGTACACAATTTCAAAATAGTGGTCTGGTTCGTGATTTCGGCAATGAAAAGTTCTACGGTGGCTCATCTAAACTACACCCTATCTTTGATTATGGTCATTTTTAGATCATTGCTATGTTGTTTAAGATTTTTCCTCTACAATGAAGCTAAAGCTTAATGATTTCTTTTATATTTTGAAATGTTATGGTCAGTGTAGGTTTTGGGAGCAACATGGTGTTGGATAATAACATGTGAGCAGGAGATGAACAAAACGTACTCCCCATGTACTTCTTTATTTTTAGACTGTGCTACTATTGACCACTGGAAAAGGCAAGCTTGGTTCAATATAAAAATATTTTTTAGTTTGAGATTCAATATAAAAATATTTTTTTCAAAAAATCTTTTGGCTTTGGTTATTTCTATAACCGAAACAGAAAATGGTCTATGACAACAGTTCTTCTCATAATTGTTGCCATAGACCCTTAAAATTAAATAATTATATTAAATCATATATAGTCTATTGCCTTGGTTGTTTGTGAACCGAAGCAGAAAAAGGGTTTATGACAATTGTTCTTCTCATAATCGTTGCCATAGACCCAATTTTTTTTTATTGGTTTAGTGCTTTAGGTTTTTATAATCAAAGCAAAATGTGGACATTTTTTCTTTGGTTCATAACCGAGACAAAAAATCTTCCATTTTTTACCTTGTCTTAATATGCATCACTCGTAGAACTGTTATCGATTATTGAAAACAACCACTGCCATATCCATTCTCTATACTAGTGTTACCAACTAATTATCATTTCTCATATGAATTTACCCCATAAAGTGTCACTAATTCTAGCCTTGTTCCAAATACCGAATCTAAAGAAAACTTCACTTCTTTCTCAGAATGCAATCTTGACATTTTCTATTGAGACACTAGTATAATTTCTACATTGCTAACATACTACTTATTTAACCCTTACCATAAACCTTTATTTGAGATTACTTACCTCTACTTTTATTATGTTATCTATTCCCTTCAATTCTTTTTGGTTTAAGCATACTAATCTTTCCTCACTAGTTAAAAATACAACAATTAACAAAATGTCAATACATGTCGAAAATGATATACCCTCCAAAGATCAACCTCTCAATTCCATTTGAAATGTGTGACCTTCAACAACGATAAAACAAATAAGTATATATAATGTTACATCGAAACAATTGTTGATGTAAAACCATCAACCCTAAAGTCAACTCCAAAATCTACAACTAAAACATTTAGGGCAAAGAAACCTCTTACAATCAAATCAAACATATGTTCACAATCAAATCAAGTACAATATGGAAACAACCATCGAAAACTTGTCACATATTATAAATAATGAGATTATCATCAAACCACTCATGTAAAAACGATCAAAACTTTAGAAAGCAAATAATCTTATATTTAGTCATGAGTATGCACCCTCATCTCTCCATCAAGATTATTTCTCTCTTAATACAATTTTTTTCACTAACCAAATCAGTATAACTAGACTCAAACATTTATTTACACGCTAGAGAAGCACAACAAACCCATAAGCCCCAGATTATCCTAAGAAATAACTTCGTTGATACAAAAATTGTAACGAACCAAATTAGAAAATATCACACAACCAATTTTTTTATCACATGATTAATAACATATAATACCATGAAATTATGCATATACTTAATATATTTATAGTCCTCCAAGAGTTTGATTCAAATAATTTTCAAAAGAAAATAATTATTATATCCATAGGAAGTACTATCAAATATAATAATATATACATATATAAATATTCTACTTTAACATTCTAAGAGCTTTGTGACCTCATTTCTATTTCCTCCACCACTTGCATCATACTTTGCTCATGTATAACATAGATCATCGTAGCCACAACCACAAACAAAATGATAAGTTATTGTAAGTATAACCAAACCTATCATTTATAATATATAATATTAGGATGAATTTTAATCCCATTCAATGCAACATTTGCATACTCTCAACAATAATCAAATGTTGAAAAAAACATGCCCATATCGACACAAAGATAACCATAATCCTCATGGCTCACAAGACTTAGAGGAAAAGTGAGAGAATGAGGTGAAGAGAAGGAAAAGTGAGAGAAGGAGAAGGAAGAGGAGGAGAATGAGGAGCCAACAATGGGACGATGATGAAGGGTGATGGTAGTGGTAACGACAAAGCAAGAGGAGGAGTGGATGAGGTATTGGAAGAAGAAAAAAATGAAAAGATAAAAGAAAGAAGAAAGAGAGAGGAGGAAAAAGATTAACCAGATTGCAATGTTTATCGACAAAATCTTTTATCAATTTACCAATAAGTTTTATTGATGAATTTTTTTGTTGCTAATTACAAACAAAATTCTTGTTTTGTTAATAAATTTATTGATAAGGATTTTATCGACAAATTTTTTATAGTCATATACCATTGATAATTTTGAATTATCAACGAATTTTAAATATTATCAATAAACTTTAATTGTGAATAATATCAATTTTTTTTTGTTATCAACTTTTATTACCAGAATAACAAAAGTATGTATTCCCCATTATTATACATATTTTCCATTAACTTTACTTTTAACTATACGAGCGTGATGAATTTTAAGCTTTCCACTTTATCAATACATCATCTGAAATATAAAAAGTTTACTTTTAACTATTTTTTCTATAATCCATGCCCATGTCTTTAGTTTGGCTTTCACAAAAATCTCCTCAAGATATGGCCTTTCATTCTTAAAGATTATGTAACTCTTTGTTTTCATATATTCCACATAATAGCAACCCACGTACAATATCATAATTTGTTTTCTCCAGTATTTAGCATTAACAATTTGAACTGATTGGTGGTTGTGTAAATCCATATGTGTTATACATTATCATAAAATTTTCACACACACTTAGTTACCTACACTTAAAAAAGAGATAACTTATTGTTTCATCAATTTCTCCACAAAAGGCACATACTATGGATTATCCCCTTTTAAACAAATTATCCTCTTGCACCAAATATCGGAATTATTTTTCACTCCAAGTTCCATTTACATCCCTATAAATAGAGTTTACATACACCTTGGGTATGTATCTTTTTTAGTTTACATACATAATATATCATTAAACTTCTATAGAAATAAAACTATTACTATTATTGAAAAGTTCGTTCGTTTCTTATGTCACTTGTAATAGAATTCATCCTCGTATAAAGTATAATCATTGCAGTGTCATATCATATATTTTATCATCATATATCATATTATCCATCTAAATGTTAGTAAAATTATATTTAATCACACATCATAACATATTTAAATGCATACATAATATCCTCTTTACTCTAAATCACAATAAAGAAATCTAATTGTAAACTTGTAACTTATGGTAAATTTCTTTAGGACATGGATTTTTCAGTTTGGCTGATGACTAAATCTATGTTTTCAGCTATTCAAAACCTACTACAGTAGTTTTCTTAACGAACACCTCACATATCATCTTATGGTTCTATACATAACGACAGTAATACCGATAAAAAATAGTAAATTGAAAAAAAAATGAAAAAAAGATGTTAGTATAATTGAACAAGTATACTCATTGTAGTGACTGCATCATAAAGCGCCAAGAAGGGCCATCCATGGATGTTTCGAATATAAAATCCATTATTAAGAGAAAAGTTGCTCCAACAATTTAATTATCAATTCTTAAAAAGTAAAAGACAAAAGAAAAAGCGTTTCTAAAGTTCATAAGGAATCTGAACGTAAGTGCCGATTTGTTGATGCTCCTTGTAGGAGACAAACACCATGCTGTATTTTCATTTCTTTTATTAAATATTCTCTTTCATCTATTATTTCATATATATGTGTGTGTATGTTTTTTTTTTAATTCAAGTTAATTTAAAAAGATTTAATAATCGTTGCTCATGAGTTGGAATTCACGTGGACTGACAAAAGATAAGAGTGATAATTATTGAGGATCATTATCATATTTTTCAAATGGAATTGTTTTCTTTAAGAGTGAACACACATCTAGAAAGGCTTAGAACGCCCACGAATTAGTCGTATAAATTCGTGTCATAACCAATACTATTATTTAGCATAAAAAACTAGAGAGAAATATTAGAAATAAAACTTGTTATATTTTTAAGAAAAACGGGTTATGAACTATTTTGAAGAAAAAACTCTTTAAACAATTGAATTTGGAGACAAGATAATGATAAAAAATATTTAAAGATAAACTAAGAAGATGGGAAAATTATATAATATAACTTTGAACTCATTCAAATCAAATTGATTCTACATTTAATATCAATAATCTTTTAGAATGATTATTTCCACGTTGAAACAACTACAAAACACGTGTGAAATATGTGACCACACCTAAAAACTTTTAAGCATACCTAAAGAGAATTTAAAACGAAAACATAATACAGTTAGAATTTCTAAGAGACTTTGAATCAAAGAGAAGGCAAGCAATTACACCAATATAAGCCTTGATCTTTAGTTTTTAGCAAGAAATATGGGTTTAGAATCAATTATCATCATGCTGAATCAATTATCAATAAAAGCAATTTTTTTAATTTTTTTTGTACTAATCCAACCTTAATCTTCTATAACTAATAATAATTAATTATTTTATTTAAAATAATTGGTCATCACACACGTGGTAATAAATTAAAATGAATGTAAAGATTTTTTAAAAACATTTCTAAAAGCATTTAAATGTTTTGTTGAAACAAATATATATAGTTCATATTTTTTAATCTTAGTTGAAATCTTTCTCCACAAGCATATCACACTTTAAAATAAGAACATCATAGCACTATAAATTTAATTTCTTCATCATCAAAAACATCTTTTCAATTTTCTAGGTATGAATCTTCAATATGAAACTTTGTCGCTTGACTAACAAAAATACTTTTTTTTTTTATGTATTGGATATGCATGTTGAAGTTACTGTTGTTAAAGTAAGAGATAAGATAACCTATTGAATTTTTATATATGTATCTTCACATTAGATTATATTTTAATTAAAGCGGGAATATTGACGAAAAAGAATGGGACTTTATGAGATGGAAATGATATGAAAAATACATTTAAAATTTTGAGATGAAAACACGAGCAGAGAAAAACTGACTGAAAAATGGGTGGGCGGAGGATTTGGGTGTTAATCTAACATTTTCTTTTTTGAAGATTGAAAAATTTAGAGAGACAAGGACTGTTAGAAAAAGAAACAAAGAAAATGGATGAAGAACCATCTCAATTCAACAAGCGTAAATATTATATTAAGATAACTAAGATAAAATAGAAAAAGTCTCCATCATAATTATCATAGTGCATTACTTATATAAAAATATCAACCATAAAATATGTATACATATAAACATTCAATAAAATTAGAAATAAATAATCATTATTTCTAATGTGGTTTAGTATTTGTGTCACTTTGTGTATTTTTGTATTAAATATAATTGCATAGTTTTCTAACATATAACAGAATTAACTAATTTCAACAATCATACTATAGTGATATATAATTTCATATATGAAAAAATCATTGACATCATTACACGTTGTCAATCCAAATAATTACAACAAGTTATGTCTGGTTCATTTTAATAATTTTTTATTTTATCTTTAATAACATAACGATAGAATCATATAAATAAAGGTTTAATTATTCTGGAGGTCCCTATTTGTACAGAATCGTCTTAAATAGGTTTTCGTATTTGATTTAATCTCAATTAGATTTTTATTCCTGTAAAATTGAGTCAATTAGAATCTTGTCGTCAATTTTAGTGGACAGCGTTAAATTTACTATGTCGTGGCATACTGACTGTGTGATTATTTGTCATGTGGCACAGTGAGTTTGCATTAGGTGAAATTTATTTATTTTAATATTTAAATAAGTTAAATTCATTTCTTGGAGATGGCGTCATTCTTCCACTCTACTGCCAACCACCATGTGAAACAGGTTGCTTTTGCCATCGCAACCACTGTGATACCGTTCACATCCCAACATTGCTAGAACTGGACTCGAAACAAGAACCAAATCCCTAAACCCCATTTCGAATAATGTAGGTAACTTTGGGAATTTCAGGGCTTAGCGTGAAGAGTTGTGGAAAGTATTATGTCCCCAGCAGTAATGTCTCCGGATCTAGTGTGATTGCCATGGCTGTAGCAATCGACAATGGGGTTGAAATTGAGGGTGGGGTAGGAGACTAAGAGAGATTGAATATCATCGTAACGAGTGAGACGATTGTGGATACTGTGAGTGTTACCCTAAACAAGAATCGTTCAAAAGAGAAACATCATTCAAATCCCTAAACCCCAAATCGCACCATGAGAAACAAGAACCAACCCTAATCGCAAAAAAAAAAACTCAAAAAACCCAAAATTGCATGAACAGATTCCAAAATTTCCAAAAAAAACCATAATTCCCAAAGTCGCGAAAACATAATTCTAACCCAATTGGAATCCTATATGGCAGAATCCGAGCTGCAACATGGTCCGATGTTTCGTTCCTTTCCCTTAATCGCATTGCGGAACAGAGCCTTGATGATGATCGAAGGTTCTCTCTTTGTTTCTGTCTTCACTTTTAGTTGAATTCAAGCAGTTTGAGAATAGAGCCTGTGAATTAATTAACTGGTGAGAACTTTTTTGTTATATTTAGGAGTTTTGTTTTGTTGTTTTTAAAGTCTGAAATCGAGGGATATAAGGTTTCCTGGTCGTGACAATGAAAGTTTGGCTCCTATATTCACTCCGCCTCGTTCAGTTTCTGCTCTAAAGATTGATTTCAGTCTTCAACAACAGTTTGAGCATGATGTTCCTGGGTAGTTTGAGCATGATGTTCCTCTTCAGAATTTTTCTCTTGAACAAACTAAGGAAGCCTTTGATGTTCTAATTTAGGGATTTCCCATTTTTTTCATATCTACTTTAATTATCCACCTAAGACGACCACACTATGTCACGTCATTAATAATTGCGCAGTCAGCAAGCCAAGACACAAAAATTTTAACGTCGTTCAGTCCAATTAACGACAAGGTTCAAATTGAGTCAACTTTTCAAAAAAAGGGACCTAATTGAGATCAAATAAAATACGATGACCTATTTGAGACGATTATTCACAAATAGGAACCTCCGAAATGATTAAACCTAAATAGTATTAGAATCCACTTAATTTTGGTATCTCAAAGTAGTTCATGGATTCTAATATATAAAAGTATAATTAATGCACGAATATCCTTCTCACCGCTTAATACATTCATAGATTTAAAATATCAGTGAAACCAATAAATTTCACTACACAAGAAATAAGACTACACAGAAAATAAGATTTATTAAAAGACAATATTTGTCTGTAAATATCAAAAATTCATTAATAAAAGAAATTATAAATAATTTATTGACGATCGAAAATCATAAATAAAATGTTTGTCAATAAATTTTACTAATAGATTAAGAAATTTGTTAGTAATTATCAATGATAAAAAAATTTGTCAATAATTATTAATGACCTAAATTCATCGGTAATTATTTGTTGGTAATTATTTGAAAAAAAAATTCGTCAATAAATATCACAGACATGGTATTCTTCCTCCTCTAATCCTTTTTTCTTCTTTTTCTTTTTTTTCTTCTTTTTATTATTCTTCTTCTTCCACTTCTATTGTCGTCTATAGGTACCATGGTCCATCATTGTCATTGTGATTGCTGCATGCATCCACCACCTTTGGTTCCTCCTCCTTCTCATCCTTCTTCTCCTTTTCATCTTCCTCCTTCTCTTTCTTTTTCTCCTCTTCTTCTTCATTAAATCTTCTTCTTACTCATCTTCATTTAATTTATAACACACTCCTCATCAAATTTGATGAAAAAATCGATGTTAATTTTACTAATGAATTTTATAAAATTTAATTACCAACAAATTTACATACAAATGTTTTAAAAATTTAATTATTTACGAACTTACTAATGAAATTTCAAAAAGTTTAGTTATCAATGTATTTATGAATGAATTAAAAAAAAAACATTACCAACAAATTTAGCGGCAAAATTAAAACTAAAGTGAAAATTTTGACACTCATTTTATTGACACTCATTACCAACAAAAATATTTGTGAGTAATAAAAATTCTAAAATTCGTTGGAAAATTTTGTTCATAAATTCTATTTTATTGATGTGTTTTTTCTATCAATAAAATCCTACTTTACTTCGATAATATGGTATTTTTATGTATCCCTTACTGAATTTTGTACCTAATATTATAATCACAATATCACAATATTATCCTAAGCATGTACCACATAATTATAATAGACAATGATATTGTCCTACATTGTCGGTTTTGTAGGCTTTATGTGATCTCCAACTACAAAGATAGAACTCTATGGGAGGTTGGGGTTTGGAGGAAAAATACATGAATATTGAATCTAACATAGAGGAGACCAAGTGGGATTGGGAAACATATAAGAAGTTACAGCTTCTTCAATCTATAAATGGCCAAAGGTTGAAGATAGGAAGCTTAGATACCTGGGTTTGGAAAGATGATGATAATGGTGTTTTCACTATAAAGTCAGCATATAACATTCTACAGGGAATCCTAGATTTGGAGGTGTAGTGCATTTAAAATGTTATGAAGAACTAAGGCTATTATGAAGGAACATATATTAGGCTAGAAGGTACTTTTGGATAAACTACTAACAAAGAATAAATTACTTGTACGGGGATACATTAATCAAAATCGTTTAAAATTTTAAAAATTATTAATATTGATATTTTTTAAGTTTTAGCAATTATTTTATATTTAAATAGTTTTATGAATTTGGTCAAATTAAAATATTTATTTAAATAAAAATTTAAAATTCATAAAGTTTGAATTTTCTTACTCAAAAAACATTTGAAAATTAAATAGTTTAAAGTAAAATTAATTCAAATTCCACATGACATAAAATTATGAAATTTCATGCCCAAATACAAACTAAAGTTTACCCGTCACTAGTTATTACTTTTCCTATGATTGCTTATATAAATAAAATATAATTTTCTTAGGGTGAATTTTCAACTTTCAGAGAGGGCTAATAAAAATAATCTTCCATTAGAATTTAAGTGCGCGCTAACAAAGTTCGGAGTATTGGAAGAATTAATTCCTCCTGTGCAGGACAAAAATTAAATAAAGACGTGTAAATGAATTTGATACAAACAAAATCTTATGGAATAAAATAAGAAATAAATACGAGTTTATATATACATAAAATACTTTGTTAGTTAATAAGAAATTTTTTAAAATGATACGAAAAACAAATATGTAAAATTTGTAAACAATACTTTACCATCTTAATTACCAGAACCTTCCTACAAATAATATATCCAAAAACCAAGTTGAGTCCTGGCAGCTCTTTATATGATTCTTTTATGATATACCTTTATAATATAAAATTACGATTATCTCGTACGAAAAAGTGGGATGATTTTTTATGGATTTGGTTTTGTAAAATGTAATGTCACATCGTTATCACACTAAAATAAAACTACACCATGAAAGAAATTGCATTCTAATAAAAAAACTCTTATACACAAAATAAAACAATATCAACACACACCTATGTACATATATTTTGAAAGACAAAAGGTTGTTTCAAAACTAAAACATGAGATCCCCTTCTATTGCGGTTTATTAACTCTGATGTATATATAGTTTATAACACAGATTACGTTATTGTAAATTAATAAATAAATTATAGTTAGTCATAAATTATATATTATGTATTTTATTTAATAATATAATAATAAATATGACATAAAAATATTAAAAATTATAATATATTAAACTATCTAATAAAATATATAATTTTATATGTATATATAAATAATATTGTTTTTAAAAGCTAGTTAAAGTCTTTCGGTAGGACCAAACTTATCTTAACAGTGAGTGTAATCCACATGAAAGAGTTAAGATTTTTGTTTGGTCTCTACTTAAGAAAATCTCCTAAAAGATGATTTTTTTAAGGATGAATTAGAATTGACTCATAAGACATAAGTCAATTTAATACCTCTATTCACGTGAGCGGTAGTCCATAATTTAAATGATATTAATTTAAAAAATGTGAATTTCACAAATGAAAAGTATATCACTTCAATTTTTACAAATATATCACTACAAGAAAATTGTCTTTTACATATTAATTATTACATACAAATCTTGATCGGTAGGTACGTTATATACGGATCTATTATATATGGATCAATTATATACGAATTTTTGGTGTTACATACAAATTTTGACAATAAAAAATTAATTTTTTATAGTATATTACATTTATTCGTACTTCAAATTACGAACTCACCACCTAATATCATATGATCTTCTTACTTCTATAACCATATTTTGAATTTCAAATAATTATATTCATACTTTTATATTTATACCTGATATCGAAAAACTTATATCTCTTCATTGAACCCTAAGAAAAGAAAAGTATAGACTAAACCAATGGTATGACAATAAAATTTATTTAGATGAATATTGTGGTTGATTTATCATGATCCATTATTTATCACCTTCATCACGATATAATATATTCATAAAAAAAATAATGTCAAATTTCAAAATTAAAAAAATAATGAAATTTTAGAAAGATAAAATTTATAAATAAATAAAGGATAGAAGTATAAAACTTATTTATAATTTTTTCATTCCTTATAATTTTAATTGCAAAGACCTAAAAAAATAGTTAAAGAACAGAATAATTTTTACAAATGACATTTGATTATTTTATTATTAAAAGGTTGAACTATAAATAGAAAAATTAGTTTAACGAGTTTTATTTTATAAAAGTTACTCTCTCTTTAATTTTTTTTCTTTATCTCCATCTTTCATTTCTTTGAAGATCAAAGGCTACCATAAAAATAATTGCTTACAACATACAAAATCTACTTGATCATATTTTTAATAAAAGTAAGTTTATCTTTTTCTTTGTGATATTTGTGTGGTTTTATGTGACTTAAGATAACTCAAAATAAATATATTTATTTATGTAATTATTAAGGTATGTTCAGATAATCCATGAGTTTACTTTGTGTACACAGAGCCTCTTATAGAACATTTGGAACAAAAAACTTGAGTTAGGACTTTTATTGAGATAAGGAAAACTAGTTACTTATCTAGTAATGTTGTGATTGAATAATTTGACGGTAGGAATTTTGTGATTAGTGCTTGTGTTGTAAGAAATGTTATCTATTGATTTGATTGGTATGCCTAAATTGAAATTGAAAATTTGGTTGAGAAATATGATATATGTATGTTTGTAAGGTTGTTGATTTTACCTTGAGATATCATTTTGGTGAATTGATTTTATTTGGGGGCATCTTCTAGAGGTTTTGCTTGCAGGATAAGTATATACCGGATGAAAATAGTTTTGTGAAAATCAAGTGAATTTATGTTGGTTGGGTGAATGGACAAACTCAGTTCTCTTTAAGTGAATTTTATATATTTGCTTCCAGTACTCATTCATTGGGAGATTCATTCCCTTTACTAAGCAAAATTTATTTTAATCTCTTAACAAAGTAAATTTTTTATCTCTGAAATTAAATCTTTTCTTTTGGTTTCTCACGTATAAATAAGTTAGGTCTCTTAATGTCTTTATATATAAAAAAAAGTTATAAGTTTAAATTTTGAATCGTTCATCGTGGAAATAAAAACATGATATATATGACCATGATTAAAAGACTATAATTTTAAACAAATGGATCGGTTTAATCAATAAACCGGTCCGTGTTCTGGTCCAATGAATGAAGAAAAAAAAAGCCGTCATGGAATATAGGTTGAAAAGCATTAAAAATGGGTGGGAATGGTCAATGAATTGAATATGATGTGCCAAAGAAGACTTAATTTTGTTTTTTTATGAAATAAAAATAATAAAGACTGGGTGCTCCTAATTACTATAATGATGTGCTGCAATGCAACGCAACGTCACAGTCAAATCTGCAAACGATTTGTTGCCACGCCGGAATCGTTGCATTTGCGAGTTATTGACTTCAGACGCTCCTCCTTCTTCCGGTCTAATTTGGACGGAACCTCCCCTTAAATTTCGCTATGCCTTACAAATGGAAAACTCTTATCATGCTCTCTTTTCAATTTCTTCTTCTTTATCTCATCCAACACTTAATCATTTAATTCTCGTTCAATCTAGGATTAACTCATTTTAATAATGTTGTCACAATATTTAAATAAAAAAACAGTATTATAACTTTATATTAATAAGAGCTAAAATCAATAAATAATTCTAGGTTTTAAATTTAATAACATTATCGCCATCTTATATTAAAATTTTTGTTCATCTATTATAAATATTTTTTGTTAGATTTTGACTCTTTTTAACAGCTAATATTTTTCAACTCTTTGACCAATTCTTTTAAACCAATTTTCCAGTTTATTTCAACTAGGTTATTTAATCAATTTATTGGTCTTTTAGTCCTCTCGACTAGCTCAAATTAATTTTGAAAATACAATTTTATTTTATTTTGTTTTGTTATTTCTAATAAGCAAACATATATGATTATTGAAATGAGTTATTTATCATAATTTCGTGGATATTACAATATCACATATAAACTAATATAATGTCATACTTGTTATAACAATTGACTCTATCAATTATTTTCTATAATAATTTATCTCATTTAGAATTATTTTAAAAATAATATTACTTGTACCAATAATGCCATATAATTTATTTTTCATAAATTTTAATAGCTCTTACTTAACTTTAATTTATAATCAGTTATGTTAGATATCACCTTTTTATAATCAATTATATTAGGGAGATTTGTTTTTTCTAAATATTTAACTGAAGTGATATACCTAAAATTTGATCCCAAAATCCCTAATTAAATTATAATAATTTTAGTAGTAGGATGTTTTGGTTGATTCCATTTTTTCGAGGTAAACATTTTCATTGTTACATGGAGGCTCGATTTAAATCCTAATAAAAGATTAGGTAACAGGTACAAATAAAGAACCACTTTATAGATATGCCACGTATAATATATAGTGTAATAACAAGATATTTATTTTGTTCTTTATTTGTATTGGAATTTATACAAATTATTTGACAAAAAAAAAAAGAGAATAAAAATTATGTGATGTTTTGATATGTTTTTGCTTTCTTTTCATGTTATAAGTTTATACCTTTTTTATTTTTAGTACAAAGTTTTTTAGTAGTACATTAATTAAATTTGGCATCTTGTTTTGGTGTATATATTTAATGTATTTTTTATTTTTTTATTAAATAATGATGTTTACATTTAATAGTATTTTATTTTATTTAATTATAATTTAAAAATTTATTTTCAAGAAATTACTGGGTAAAAATATTTATTGAAATAAAAATCATTTTATAAACTAAAAACCGCAAAGAATGTTAATGGTAAACGGTTTAGTTCATTGTTTACTAATCTTTTCTTTATTCAAATTTTAAAAATAATAGAAATGTGTGAGGAAAGCTTATAATATATAAATCAGATTCAATTTTATTATATTGACTTTCAAATTTAAATCATGAATCAAAGAGGTTAATATTTTTTATTAAAAGTATCATTAATTTTTTATTTTACTGCAAATACAACTATTTGTTGAATCTTGATTAATTTAACAACTAATTTTTATTTGAAAATATTGTGGAAATGATAAAGGGCTAAAAGTAAACATCGTCCCATTTATAAAGAATAAAAAGATATTTAATCTTTTATAATTTTTAACTATTGGAGTGGAAAATGTATAACTTTTCTTCAACGTTTTTGTTGGCGGCTTAAAATTTGTATCTTTATTGCTCTGATTAAATTATCGTCACAGAACTAACCGATCATTCTAATGTTTTATTGTAACTTTTTTATTATTTTTTTATATACTTTTCTTTTTAATAATAAAATACAATACTTTTGTCTATTCAAAGACCATAAATATATTTATTTTTTAATTTAATACTTTCCTTTCAAATATAGTCTACCGTATCTTTTTCTATATCTATTTTGTCTCTTTTATTAAAAGAGACAATGATCCATTAATATAAATTTTTTAATAATATTTTAATACAATATATTTATTATTTTTAAAATTTAAAATACGATAATATAATAATAAATAAATAAATAATAAATTGATAGACAATCGATTATTAATTTTCTAAAAGGGTTTTGTTAAAATATTTCAGTCGATTAATTGATGTTTTAAGAAATGATATGAATGAAAATTGAATACGTAATTCTTTCTAAATTTATGACACATTTATATTTCTCCCGTATTGTTTACGATGAATTATAATAAAATAAAAAGAAACAGCAAAGCAAAAATAAAGAAATGTGTAAATGGAGAATAAGTAGACCCAATAAACAATAAAATGAAATGAACTGACGAGGCTCGGTTTTGTTTGCTTCTGCATTTTTGTCCCTATAAAGGCTACTTCAACAATTCTGTTTAATGCAACACCACCGCGAAGAAAGCTTTGCTTCAGAATCTGCTCTCAATTTTCTTCCTTCTTCCATCTCTCTCTCTCTCTCTCACTATTCTCAACAGCCATGGCCTTCTGTAGTGGTACCTTGCTTAAGCCAAACTATTGCTTCTCCCCAACCCACAAACCCAAAGCTCCAACTCCATACTATGATACCAGAAAAAAGGTTGGTGAATCAATCATACGTACAATTCTACATCTCTCTAACAACACTTTCCATTACCCTTTCTGATCTAACAAGCTAACCACACTAAACACCATCTCTCTCAACATCATACTGTGCTTTTCTTTTCCTTTTTTTCGTGTTCCTTTTGTTAACAGCAAATTCACCATTATTTTTCCACTGCAAACATGGCTCATGTGTTATTGTGTTTGTCAGTTCTGCGTGAGAGTTTCGGCAAATGACTCGGGTGACGTCGAGAAGACTATTATCAGGAAAGAGAAAGACGGATGGAAGATCAATTACTCAGGAGAGAAACCTCAAACACCACTGTTGGACACAATCAACCACCCAATTCACATGAAGAATCTGTCCACTCAGGTTTAAAATTTGGAATCATTTGTTAAGGCCTAAAGGCCATGCCACAGCATATTTCTTGTCCGTGGCTGACACCACAGTTTTTTGTTTTCTGTGAGTTTTGTTTGATTGTTTGTTAAAAGTATTGAATGTATTTGTCAGGATCTAGAGCAACTTTCAGCAGAGCTGAGGGCAGATATTGTACACAGTGTGTCAAACACTGGTGGGCATCTTAGTTCAAGCTTGGGAGTGGTGGAGTTAGCAGTGGCTTTGCATCATGTTTTCGACACCCCTGAAGACAAAATTATATGGGATGTTGGTCATCAGGTAATCTTTCGTCTTGTTTATTTCTTCTTCTTTTCTAATACAAGTTAAATAACAACAAAAGAAATATAATCTTCTTTTAGAGAAAATTCATTGCTCATGACAAAACTAGAATTCTGTATTTTTTTTTCTCTTCTGTACAATTTTCATCATTTTATCATGTGTGATGCGTGTAAGAGAGTCTAAAATGTAACCGAATTGCAGGCATACCCACACAAGATTCTTACGGGTAGAAGGTCCAGAATGCACACCATTAGGAAGACTTCGGGGCTGGCAGGTTTTCCTAAAAGGGATGAGAGCGTTCATGATGCTTTTGGGGTAGGACACAGTTCTACAAGCATATCTGCTGGTCTTGGTAAGATTCTTATATTTTAAGATGAATGTATTTTCGTCAAATATATGTGCAGAAACATTTATCTCACATTTGAGCAACAATTCTGAATATTTATTAGGCATGGCTGTTGCACGTGATCTGCTGGGGAAGAAGAACAGCATCATATCAGTGATAGGCGACGGGGCATTGACAGCAGGCCAAGCTTACGAGGCCATGAACAATGCAGGGTTCCTTGATTCTAACATGATAGTAATACTTAATGACAACAAGCAAGTCTCTTTACCAACTGCCACACTTGATGGACCTGCAAGTCCTGTCGGAGCACTCAGCAGTGCTTTGAGCAAAATTCAAGCGAGTACAGAATTCCGTAAACTCAGAGAAGCTGCAAAAGTAAGCCTCTTAAACTTGTCATATTCGTAGTGAGCGTCGTGATCTCAGTGATCATGTCAAACTTTAAATAAGCTGTGGCCTTTATTTGACTCCAATTTTATTCCTGAAGAGTATCACAAAACAAATTGGAGGACAAACACACCAGGTTGCAGCCAAAGTGGATGAGTATGCAAGAGGCATGATCAGCGGTTCTGGATCTACATTATTTGAAGAACTAGGCTTATACTACATAGGTCCTGTGGATGGTCATAACATTGAAGATCTGGTCACCATCTTTGAAAAAGTCAAATCAATGCCTGCTCCAGGTCCAGTTTTGATTCATATTGTCACAGAGAAAGGGAAGGGATACCCCCCAGCAGAAAAAGCAGCTGATAAAATGCACGGTGAGAAAGGGATATTTCTTCATAAATCATTATGAGAAACTCGAAATAGTAAAATCAATTCTTAGATATATTGCAAAAAGTTACCCACTGTTAATATAACTCAATCAATTGTGTACTCACAATTAATTTCTCGACCTGATTACATAGGTAGTTAATATTTTGCGCTATTTAAAACTTATTTGAATCCAAACAGACACTTATACATTCTCATATTTTCAGGGGTTGTGAAGTTTGATCCAAAAACAGGGAAGCAGTTTAAGGCAAAATCCTCAACGCTTTCATACACACAGTACTTTGCTGAGTCTTTGATAAAGGAGGCTGAAATAGACAACAAGATAGTGGCCATTCACGCAGCAATGGGTGGTGGTACAGGCCTAAATTATTTCCACAAAAGATTTCCCGATCGCTGTTTCGATGTGGGGATAGCTGAGCAGCATGCTGTTACATTTGCTGCTGGGTTAGCTGCTGAAGGCCTCAAGCCCTTTTGTGCCATTTACTCATCATTCCTACAACGAGGATATGATCAGGTGAGCCAATATGGTTCAATGAGAAATAGTCCAAACTATCTTATTATTGATTTCTTCTTGATCCAAGTTTATTTTTAAGTTAATAACTTCGATAAAAAAAATCTTATCACTGTGATTTATTTTGTGTATCCAGGTAGTCCATGACGTTGATCTTCAAAAGCTACCCGTCCGATTTGCCATGGATAGAGCTGGTTTGGTTGGAGCAGATGGACCAACCCATTGTGGAGCATTTGATATCACTTACATGGCTTGCCTGCCCAACATGGTGGTCATGGCTCCTTCTGATGAAGCTGAACTAATGCACATGGTTGCAACAGCAGCAACTATAGATGACAGACCAAGCTGCTTCAGATTTCCAAGGGGAAATGGACTTGGAGCCACTTTGCCACTCAACAACAAAGGAACCCCACTTGAGGTGAGAATCAGATATTAACATGTATTTCCTAAACTGAATCTTATCTCAATAGTTAAGCCACCGAATTGAAAATTTTTTGGTCGTGTAGATCGGAAAAGGCAGAATTCTGATGGAAGGCAGCAGAGTTGCTATCTTGGGATATGGTTCTGTGGTTCAACAATGCAGACATGCCTCGGAATTGCTTAAAGAAGTAGGCGTTAGTGTGACAGTTGCTGATGCTAGGTTTTGCAAACCTTTGGATATTGATCTCATCAGGCTACTGGCTAAAGAGCATGAAATACTGATCACGGTGGAAGAGGGTTCTATCGGTGGTTTTGGATCACATGTTTCTCAATTCTTGAGCTTATCTGGTATTCTAGATGGACCTCTAAAGGTAAACCTTCCTCAATGGAGAAGTCGCTCTCTATATGATTTTCATTTTCAGATACGTCCCTATTTTGTGCATTTGTAACAATAAACCAATTTGGTTTTACCTGCAGTGGAGAGCAATGATGCTTCCTGACAGATACATTGATCATGGGTCACCCCAGGATCAGGTTGAAGAAGCAGGGCTTTCATCAAAGCACATTGCGGCCACAGTGATGTCACTTCTTGAAAGGCCAAAAGAAGCTCTTCTGTTTAAATAGAAACGCGAAATGGAATGAGGATCTTGACCTGGGACCTGAAAGATGCGTTCAGTTCTGTTGGCATTGCGGTTTATAGGAAGCTGTAAATAACTACACTAGAACTGTTGTTTTGGATTCTCAGGTCAGGCCGAAGAATCATGAATGAATAACGAGATTAATTTATTCTTGCAAGGCATTGTAATGTATCTATATTAATTAGTTGTATGTAATTAACACCCCACTTAAGTCATAAAGATCATGATTTTCCTATAAGCATAATTTTAGTACTCCACTTTGCCTTGGCTAAACAGTATTTTTATTACGTTAGTGATGAAGTAAATGGATTTGGCGGTCAATATTTCTGATAATGAAGGGTGAGGTCATACCCCAGGTGAACGCCACCTTCTAGTCTTTCTTATCATTATGAAATCAATTCACGCAAGATATTTACTAAATAATGTTACCGTCAATAACATCACCCAAAATAGGATTTGTCAAAACCATGAAGTTAAAATATTTTTTCGAGCTATGACTTACAGATGATTAGAAAAAATACACACAATTTTCATGTAAATCAGTATGTGCAAGTAACAAGGCAGAAGGTAACTATAATGTCGACAAATAATTCAGTCATCAATGACATCAAATATAATAAGGCGTAGTCAAGTCCATAATACTAAAATATATATATTATCTGTAATAGATTAGATACGAAATCTTATTCAATAAAAACAGAGGTGGATCAACTTCTTGGCAAAGGTCACAATTATTTGGTTAGAAAGTAGTCTTGTAAGAAAATAAGTGCAACTAACAACCAACAGAAATACAAAACAGTACTGAAAATCCAATAGATCTTATAGGATTTTGCAGATCCAAAATTTGATTCTGGTGATAGATTTTTGTAATTTATTATGTGTTCTTTGTTTTCATGTATGAATGTATATGATTCATGTATTAGATTAAGTTTGCATAATTTCTTACTTTTAACTGTTTTTAAAATATTCATCATCATTATGTGTGATTTTTTTTCTTACTCTTTTTTTAACTTTATTTTGAATATATTTATCTTAGTTAAGTATATACAAGAATTTTTTATGTTCCACGTGTGAAATATGATTGTTCAAATAATCTAATATGATCACTAAAATTCAATATGAATAGAGTAAAATCAAATTAGTAAACAAATATTAGTATATTAATAGTGTCACTAATCTTAAATATATATCTCTCTTTTATTTTTAGTTATTTTCTATATCATTTTGTTATGATTATGGTTGTCTTTTATTTTCATGTCTCACTATGCCTACATCATATTTGATGGAGCAGCTACAAAACCCTTAACTTAGAAAAGGTTAAGAATCACCAAAAAAAGTATAACATCAAGAATAAACAAATTATTTATATGTTAATTGGTTGAATCAAAGATACATTAAGACTTTTGTGCCTTATGCAAAAGTACTAGCCAATAAATGGATAATTAAAAGAGAATATTAACCCTTTAACAAAATGGAAAATTGAGATGTAATTTTATCAATTATCTAATGAAGAAAATGTGAGAGAAGGGAGTGGTTACTATTGGCATCTTCTACTTATTAGCTCCCACCCTCTCTTGTCATTTTCATTATTTTTTTTATAGTAAGTCTAATCTCCTCTTTTCAAACACAGTACTTACTTAAAACACTATTATCATACGTCGTACAAAGTATCATACTCTATTTAATTTTAAAACCAACTATCATACGTCGTACACATATATTAAATATATGCTTCATTAAATTAAATCTTAGACATATAGAAAATTTGATTATACCTTCTATTCTTGCTTATCTGAAATGGATATTTAAGCTTGAAACACTTGTTATCAAACTTTCTATTCCTCTTTTGCGAGTTTACATGCCCTCCTCGTGAGAGTTATTATAATATATAGAAATCTAATTTCCTTTTTTCTCGCATCAATTAGTTTATCACTTAACCCACAATCAAACTATTATAATATTCGCTTTTTATAATACTTAAATTTATATTTTTTTAAATATTTAAATATTCCAAATTTCATCCTTAATGTCGCATGTCATCAAATTTATATTAATTTATAACAAACATTGGTGTCCTTAAGCGTGCTATAGTAGTAATTTTTGAAAAATAAAAGAAGATTTATTAATAATGTTGTACAAAGTACAAAAAATTATTAGAGGCCAAAATCATGTGCTTTCAAGTTGTGCCTTACAATTGTCATGTGGAGACGATAAATTGCACTAAGTTTTTAATGTGCTCGGTACATTTAATTTTATTTTTCTAATATTTCTATTACAAAATATTAGAATTTATACACTTAATATATCAAGGCCTTACAAATAGAGATGACAATGGGAGTACAATGGGGACAAATTTCGCTATCAAAAAATTCACTTTCATCCTAATCTAACAACTATAAAATTTTTGTTACATTCTCATTCATATCAATCTAACAAGTATAAAATTTTTGTTACATTCTCATTCATATCAGGTAACGGGTATACCATGTATATCCATGTTTGCTTTCTTACTCTTTTAATATCAATTAATCAATATTTATAAAATTATAAATAATTATTACAAAAAAAAAACAATATTATAATTTCAAAAGAACGTATTCTCATTTCTCCATATCATAAGAAATTATAATTATATACATTTCAAATTAAAATACCAAATAAAAGTTTATGAGAACCAAAACATTTATTCAATTTAAAAACATTAATAATACAAATTTGATCAAATTTAAAAATATTTTTAAAAGATTACAATAAGAAAACATATATTGAAATTTAAAATATTTTAAATGTCTTTTCATTCTCATTCTTTAAATTCTAATAAAAATTTTCTTTTACACGCTAATAAAAGTTATAATACATAAAAAAACAAAAGTTAAACTAATAATAATTGGAATTTAACATAAATATTTCACTTTTAAACTTCAATATATGTCAAAGATATGTTGGATGGTGATAAAGAAGATTTATGGTAATGACATTAAATTATATACTATAATAAAAAAAAATTGTTATACAATCTTAGTGATAGAATTACACTTATGATAATGAGTTAAAAAATAAAAATAATTATATAAAAGATATCAAAACAATATTCTACATTATAAAAATAAGCAACAAGTAAAAATGTTAAAAATAAGTAAAAATAATTAAATATGTATTAGAAACAATTTAATACATCATTGGATGAAACTAGTCAAATTGTTCAAAATAATAAAAATTGTTTTAATAAAACAAAAGGAATTCTTCAAATAAAACAAAAATTAAGAATAAGAGAATAAATGAGTTAAATTTTTTTATAGTACCTAATAAATTGCGGGTTTATACTATTTAAAACTAAAATTGAGAGTTAAATATCTCATATAAAAAATAAACAATAAATAAAAATAATAAAAATATTTAAATATGAAACATAACAAATATTTAATTTACAAACATTATTTTAATATAACCACATAAAATTTCTAATAAGATAGAAAATATCTTATTAAAAAAATGTGATTGACTTCATGGTAAAACCAACCAAAAAGCTTGTTAATAAAAGAAAAAAAGTAATAAAACTAAAGGCTAAGAATAATATATATTAATTAGATTTATGCATATTTTAGTAAATGGAGATAGGACGAGGGTAAAGATGGTTAGGACAAGTATGGAAACGGGGACGAGACGAATATATATATACTCATCCTCATCCTTATATCTAATTAAAAACATCGGTATTACTCATACTAAGTCAACAAAGATACCCATACACAAACACAAAGTATAAAATTTTTATCTTATTCTCGTCTTTACTAGGTAATGGGTAACTGGTATACCATATACCGTGCCCGTATCAATACATGTTTTCATCTTATTTTAATATCAATTACTTAATTTTTATAAAATTTACAAAATATTATTACAAATAAAACGTAATATTATCAAATATTCAATATTAAAAAAATATATTGTTGTTTCTTCAATATCAAATAATTAATAATAAATTATAATAGTATACATTTCAAACTAGAGTACCAAATAAAATTTCATGAAACAAAAATATTTATTAAATTTACAAACATTAATGAAACAAAATTGATAAAATTTTAAAATGTTTTTAAAAGATTACAACTAGAAAATATATATTCAAATTTAAAATATTTTAAATGTCTCTTTACTCCCATTTTATAAATTCTAATGAAATACTTTTTTATATACCCTAATAAAAATTATAACATACCCCCCACAATGTTGTAGTATCCCATTTGGAGAGTATGTTTGCAATAATGAAACTCAAAGGAATTGATAGGGGTCGCACAAGCAGTGAAGCATGTGGTTTAATTTGATGCAAAGTAAAGAACAATTTCCGGGCTTGACATGCTGTGAATCCTCTTGAAAGAGAGGGTGCCTTCAGGAACACAAACACAAGTGGTGCATGACTGTGATCAGCTCGTGCCACAAGGTGTTGGATTAAGTCCCGCAACGAGCGTAACCATATTGTTTAGTTGCTAAGATTGAGTTTGAAACCCTAAGCAGAATGTCGGTGATAAGTCGGAACAAGGTGAGGATAATGTCAAGTCATCATGTCCTTTATGCCTTGAACGACACACATGCTACAATGGATGAAATAAAAGATCGTAATCTTGCAAGGATGAACTAATTCCATAAAATATACTCCAATTATAATTCTGTAGTAAATGAATTTTGCGATACAATCCTAGTGATAGAATTACACTTATGATAATGATTTAGAAAATAAAAATAATCATATAAAAATATAAAAACATTATTCTACATGATAAAAGTAAGCAACAAATAAAATATTAAAAATAAGTAAAAATAATTAGATGTGTGTTAAAAACAATTTGATACATCATTGAATGAAATCACACAAAGGAAAACAAATATATAATTAAAGATATGATAAGATAAAAAACTTTTCACATATGAAATTAGTTAAACTGTTCAAAAATAATGAAAATTGATTTGTCAAAACAAAAAAAAATTTCAAATAAAACAAAAATTAAGAATAAGACAATAAAAGAGATAAATATTTTTGTATATCCTATTGAACACTTAAATTGAAAGCTATTCTCATGCAAGAAAAATAAACAATAAATAAATATATTAAAAAGGAGTAAAAATATTCCAATATGAGAGTTAAAAAATATTTAATTTACTTATATTATTTAAACATGCATAAAAGTTATAACAAAATAGAAAATATATTGAAAATGTGATTGATTTCAGGGTAAGTCCAACAATTAGTAAAAAGAGAAAAAATGTTTGATGACAAAAGAAAAATATAACAATAAAACTAAAGTCGAAAAATTATATATATATATATATATATATATATATATATATATATATATATATATAAAATTACCTAATAAATTATGAGTATTTTAGTAATTTAAATAAAGACGGAATGAGGATAGAAATAAATATTAAGAGGGTTATGAAATGGGGATCGAGCATATTAATAGATATTCATCTTCTTTCTCATACTCAGTTGAAAACATCATGTATTTCTAATTAACATTCTCACCCAAACATCATGTATTTCTAATTAACATTCTCACCCAATGCAAAAATTCTCTATCAAAATAGGAATATATTTGAACAATACATATGAGAACAAATTTATTTGTTATCTTTACTCATAAATAATATGTCCATAGCAGACAAAAAAAATACCTAAAATGAAAAAAAAAATAATTCTCAATATATCTCAAAGATCAAACCTTTAGTCCCTTATATAATTGTTATAATTTAGTTTTTATTTCACAAATTTAATATATAATATTTAAATATAAAATAATTTATAATCAAACTCGAAAGATTGATACAAATTTATAAATATTATAATTTATAAATTGGTTTAATCATTCATTAGGTCCTTTTTTTGGTTCAAAATCTCAAATAAGTATCCTACTTATTTTTCGTCTCAATTGGGTCTTAATTTTTTTAAAATTGTTAGAATTAAAATCCTGCCGTTAAATTTAGCTAAACATCGTTAAACGACGTGACATACTGAATATGTTCTTTTAAATGAGGTGGGTAAGTTATTTTGTTTTGGTGATTTTGACGTGTATATTATTATTTTTAATTAAAGAAAATGTTGAAAAAGTTAATTAAGCTCATGACTTTCTTCGAACTAGGGAATTAAGAAAGAAAGTCAGACTTCTTTCTTCAAATTAGGATTCATTGGTAAAAATAATTGGGAATCAGTAAGAGAAGTTGTGATTCATTTTGGGAAACTAGGGTTTATACGAATTTCAAATTAAGCGATTTTAGGGTTTTAATAATTTTTGTGATCTGTGGTTCGGCTTTAGAAAGAAAGTCAGCAAAGGCGATGAGAAAATAGACATGTCTATAGGGGGAATCAAATATTTGCATTCTTCTACAGATTTAACCCTCAACACCAAGCCAACTATTACCAAATCAAAGAAAAAAGTATGCAAAATTAAAGCACTAATTTCCATTATCACCAAATCAAGAAAAAAGTATGTAAATTATGAAACTAATTTCCACATAGCCACGAATTTAGATATTTGATTACAGAACATAGTAAAAAACTTTAATGCACCAGCCTTACGCTGTGTTCGTTTGAAGGGAAATGACTGTTCACGGTGATTGGCGACGATAGATTTGGAAAACGAGGTTGTTTTCTTGCGATGATTTGCGACGATTTGCGATGATTGAACAACGATGATTTGTGAGATAGCACTGTTGAAGTGATCTCGCTAATTTGCAAGGATTTGCGCTGATTTAGTACACAAAGACTCATATGCCTTGTACGGATATTAAAGAGGAAGACAATCGTTAATGGAGAACGTTGTTGATGATGATGAGGGAGTGGACGAAGATGACCAAACGTGGAAGCAGCAGGGGTTGAAGAAGTGATGTTCACGGCTAGGTATTCGATTCAAAGAAGAGGGTATCCGGTTCGAGTTTTTGGAAGGAGTTTGACGTATTCGGTTACAAGGTTGGCGTATCCGGTTACACGTTCTCGAACAACTTCCATGGGAGGCGTATTCGGTTACACATCCCGTATCTGGTTACAGCTTGTCCAAGAAGTTCCAAGTAAATACGCAGAGTCTGCTATCCGGTTCCAGCTTGTCCAACAACAGTCCGGTATCCGATTCCAGGCAAGGTGTGCGCGTGTTTAATCGGTTGTTCTGCTTCCACGTTTGTTGGTCCTCCTCCTCCGAATTCTTGTCGCTGGCGTATTCTTGTCGCTGGCGGGGGGTCACGGCATATGATGTTTGAGGCTGTTGGGACTAGCATGCGGTCGGTTGAGCGGTACGAGGTGGGGAGGGACCGGTGGGTGGCGATGGATCCACTGCCCGGGTTTCGGGTTGGGTGTGTGGGGTTTGTTGGCGGGGAGGGGAGGGAATTCTGGGTGGTGGGAGGGTACGGCGCGTCGCAGACCATATCCGGGGTTTTTCCGGTGGATGAGTATTATAGGGATGCAGTGGTGATGGAAGTTAAGGGTAGGGGTGGCGGGAGGTTGGGGATGTGTGGGGGGATGGGGAGAGAGTGAGAGTTGGAAAGATTGTGGTGGTGGATGCTGATGGATGTCCCACCCTTTTCATGCTTGATGGGAACGAGATTTTGAGGCCCCTAAATTGGATTGTGTTGCATCGTTTAACTGGAAGTTTTTATTAGATGCTCTGTTATATCATTATAAACTTGTAAATTCTAATATGATGGTTAATGTAAATTTAATCGTGATTCAATTATGAGTCTTTTCCAGCTGATTTCCGAGAATAGATCTGCATCATGTTGAGCACATTGATCATGTGGCGAATTGCAACCTTAATACTAGTTGCTTCTCGACATATGATATACATATTTATCCAAAGGTTCAGTGAAGACAAGTTTTTGATTGGTGCTTCTGTTATCAACAACGAAGATTCGTGTGTGTTGATTGCAAATTAATGCAGAAATTGATGTTGTAATAGATGTTGTTTGCAAATTACTTCTAAGCATTATAATTTTTTTACTAAATTCATTTTACTTCTAAAAATTGTAATTTTTTTAATAAATTCATTTTACTAAATTATAATTTTTTACTTTTAAAAAATTAATTTTAATTATTATTTTTAATTTTTTACTCTTTATAAACATTTTTACAATTAAATATAACATTAACAAATAACATTTTATATTACTAGGGGCATTTTGGTAATATTAAATTTCTACCAATTAAACAAATTTTTTAAATCTGTCACATCAATCAAATCCTACACTAATTCTCAGAAACTTTACTTCCAAGTCTACTCTCAATTACCCACAAATCCACTCAAAAAAACAACAAAAATATTACCCTCAAATCCATTCAAATCATCTCCCCCAAATCACCTCAAAAGAACAAAGCCTTAATAAGCATGGGATACCCATTGACATCGGGACTCTAGAGTTCAGGGACAATTACGACTTCAAAAAAGCTCTGAATGTCAACAATTTTATTGAACAAATATAGATTCTATTTGTTGAATAAATAGACATCTCTAGAGGGTGAATTAAATATCTGCATTCTTCTACAGATTCAACCGTCAATACCAAGTCAACTATCACCAAATTGAGGCGTCCATTGTCTAATGGATAAGACAGAGGTCTTCTAAACCTTAGGTATATGTTCAAATCCTATTGGACGTAAGTTGTTTGTATATCTATATGCAATTTCAACCTTTTCCTTATATTTTTTTTTATTTATTACATTTTGATTCGAATTCATTATATATAATATTCAAATGAGATAAAAAGATACGCGCTAAATTTCAAAGTGTTGTAAACCCTAATTTCCATTGTTTCTGATTTATTTTTAATTTGAACAAATACTCACTTTCTTTTCGTTAAAAAATCCTAATTCAAAGAGACACTAACTTCTCTCCAATTTCTTTTCTCAATTACAAAGGAGCTGAGCTTAATTATTTTTTCAATTCTTTAATTAAAAAAATATGAATTTACATGTCACAATCACTTATTAATCATATTATTTACATTATGTGATTAAAAAAACACCATTAACATGTCATACGAAACCTTATAAATTTAAACATAAAAATAATGAAAAATAGAAATGCTATTAAAAATAATAAATGATATCGAATACTTTTCCTAAAATGAAAATTAGATTAATCTTTACGGTAGATACTAAAATAAACTAATGTTATTGTCTTGTATTTCTTAAACAACTAATTCAAAGTTTCAATCCTTGCTTCCAAATATTTTATAACATGGCATGGTTTTCCTAAATATTTATTATTATTATTATTATTATTAGATTTACAGCTAATGGAAACACACATGCATTTCCATCCCAATAACAAAATAAACAGTTGTCATACAACAATAAAATAATCAGTTGCCATAATTAAATTAAAATTATTATCCATTATTGGAACTGTATCATTTTTACATATACTAATGGAATGTATGCATCTCCACATTCTTCTTTAGCTAATTAAAATAGAAATTAATAAAGTAAAAAAGAATGATAATTATCAAAATTAAAACATATTTACTAATGATCATAAAATGGTGTATATATATACCAAAATAATTATGAAAATAATATCATATTACATTTTATTTAGAGAAAAAGGGAGGAATGTAATTTTTTTTATAAAATATGAAAAATAGAATATATATATATATATATATATATATATATATATATATATATACTCACACGTGGTTAGATAGTGCGCTTACGTCAGAAGAGAAGGCCACCCATGTTTTGAGCATGTTGGTAACTGTACTTGTTTTGCTATAAATTCGAGAAATTATTATTAATTTTATAATTGTTTATATGTGAACACTGAAATAAAATTTCAGACCCCGTTTCACACGCGTTCGAATACTATTATTGATTTTTATCATTGGAATAATAGAAAATTCCACAAAACTAAGTACGATATTTCTAATATTATCTCTATATTAATGTAGATTGAAAATCTTTATTTGTATATAAATTATTTTATTAATATTTTAATGTTATGATACAACAAACAATTATAATGAAGAGTTTGATTACTTTATTCATATAATAAATAAAATAATATAAAATAAATAATAATAATGTATGTTTATTTATAAAAAGTATAAGACAGCGTAATAAAGATTTACGAAAACAAATGCTAGCATCATCTTGTTGTTAGTATGATATATTAAAACAAATAAATAAAAGAAAATGATAAATATTGTGTTTAAAAAGTATTGTGTCCCTTGGATATGTATGTATTATTTAATAATCTACTATCATTATTAATTGTTTTGATGACAACGAACTGTTATAAAATAATAAAATCATGTTACAAAAGTTATTGCAACCGTCTTATTGAATTTATTGCAAGATGTGATAATAATAATAATAACAAAAAGTAATACTAATAAGCAAGATACAATTTCATCATAAGTAGTTGATACCATCTTTTCACATATTTTAAAAAAAAGTTGAAGTTTGAAAATCTTTCTCTTTTTCTAAATGGTAATATACTCCACTCTAGCTTTTACTTGTGAGAAATTACGTGTGCCATTTTATAAATTTCTACATGTTAATATATATATATATATATATATATATATATATATATATATATATATATATATATGTGTGTGTGTGTGTTTGTTTGTTTCATACTAGAGGAGTCACACATAATTAATCATTAAAAAATAAAATAAAAGAAATACGTGTGAACTTTATAAATCTCTTCCTCTATTATATAGACCAATTAAGTTACTTCAAACTTTATTTAATTTTTAATGATTTATGTTTATAGGTATATAAAGAAAGAGAACAATTTTTGATTCATCACAGATGTGTTTGCCCAGATGATATCGCACAAACATCCAGAAGTTGCTTCCTCTTTGGTAGCCCTACAAAATAAAATGAAAAAAATAACCGTCCGTAAATAAAAGTTATGAGGTACGTTTTATTTACCCCAGTGATTTATTTAACGTAAAATTTATTGATATAAATCAAAATTTAAAATGAATATCTAGATAAGTAAGTCATACTAAGAATATTACGGCAATTTTATGAGCTTACAAATGATAAAACAAGATGTGAATGATAAAACAAGACGCGAATGATTAAACAAATCTTATATATATACACTAAAAATATATGTAAATCAATTGAGTAAAACTATTAGACAAATAGAAAAAATATTCTGGAGTATTATCATCCTTCATCATATATGTTTCAACATCTATCTCTCCTTCGCTTAGTGATTATCATAAAAAAAAAAACAACAAAAGAAACAATATGGTAACCTAATATGAGAAATATTTTTTGTATAAAACAAACATAATGATATTATCATACATAACTCATTTGCAAAAACAACTATATCACATGTAAAGACTCATACTAGACTCAATTATCAAATACATATCTTTGACATTAAATTCTACTTGCACTTGTAGTAGTATTTATACTCTCCAAAGTCATAAACATAAGAGTAATCATCCTACTATTTACAAGATTAATCTCCTTCGCACCTAAGACCAAAATAATCCAGTGGTTAAGACCTCCTATATCATTCTCTTCCCCCACCATTCTTCTCTATATGAATTGAATGGTTGGTAGAAGATCATGATATCTCCTTATTAAACCCTTAATGTCAATGCATACACTAAAAATCCATCAACACTGAGAATTTTTCCTTAAAATTCTCTCAACACCATCATCATACTTGTCCGTAACCATAATCATTGCTATAAATGCTAATAAATATTACAATAAACAAACATTAGTTCCATCCCATATTTATTTCAAAAAACCCAAGAAAAAGAAGATAGCAAACATACAACTAAAGCTTAGAGGTGGCACCCGTGTTAGACATCCCGCAAAAGGTGACGTTCAAAGTCATTATTCTCGCAACAAGTCGCGCTCAGCGCCCTAGAGTTAAAATGTTCCAAACCTACAATACAAGAACAGCGACACCCTGGCGTAATTTAACGCCAAACCATTTGCAAAATTGAGTGCCCAATATCACCTTGGCGCCACTCATATCAACACTTGTGTTTTGTGCTTTTGAAGGAACTTATACCTATTTAATTGATAAAATCGATACTTCTTTCTCATAGTTCAAAACAATTTTAAACATGGAAGGTCATATTACACAATCTTTATTAACTTAACCATTTCATCTGAAACATAAATCATACAACATTTTCACATTTCAACATATCACACTCATCACACAGATAAATCATTCAGCCAATTCACCATACAATTAAAATTTTCAAAATTTGAGTTAAAAATAATGCAATTAGTTTCCTTTAACTGAGAGACAAATAAACTTGCTCTAAGGAATCTCAAGTTCCTTCGAGCTTACAATACCCTAACCAGTGAAGCTTTCTCTAATATTTACCCATAGAAACATTACAAGAATGATAAGGACATACCATTACGATCACAGATCAACAAAGACTCATGTAGATGATTAAAAAGACACATGTAAGTGAAAGAAGACTAACATGCAACATATAAAAGGAAAAAGGTTAATCAGGTCTACTACAATTCTCTATGTCTCACCCTAAAAAGATTTACACAAATTTGCATAAGAGAGTGTGCATATAAATTCTATCATTAATTATGTGGTTCATTCTCTCTATAACCCCATTGTCCTAAGGTGTCTTTGGAATAGTCTTCTCAAGTTTGATGCCATGCTCTTATCAATAATTCTCAAAAGGATCCTTGTATTCACCACCATTATCTACTCCAACACATTTTAATGATTTGTTTGTTTCTCTTTCAACACTTTCATGTAAATGCTTGAACACATCAAGTACCTAGTGTTTGAATTTCAAAACAAAAGCTCAAACATTTATAGAACGGTCATCAATAAAAGTGAAAAAATAAACAACCACTAATTAATTTAGCATCCATAGTGCAAACATTAGTATGAGTTAAATCCAAGACATGTGGTTTTCTACATGGGAGATAAATATGAAAAGAAATTCCATGTTGCTTACCAACAAGACAATCATAATAAGTTTCAAGAAATGTACCTTTAACAAAAAACAACCCCTATCTTGAAAGTATAGCAAGGCCTTTCTCACTTAAGTGACCAAGTCATTTATGCCACATTTCTATGGAACAATCCTCAATTGCATTCACTTGAGGCGTAGACAACTTTATTGATGTCCAATAAATAGTATTTTGCTTCTCTCCTTTTGTTACTACCATTTTTATTTAGTGAACTTTCATTTTCCATCAACAAAGGAATTATGATAATCATCTTCATCAAGTACGTGTATAGAGATTAGACTGAGGCAAATATTAGGGACCTGTCTTACGTTCTTCAAATGTAACTTGCAACCGACATTAGCCTCCAACCAAATTTCTACAATGCTAACAACCTTGCTTGTCCCTTAGTTTCTCGTCTTCACATGTACAAAACATACAACAATATAATATGTGAAATAATCATGATGTGGTGTAACATGAAATAAGGCAACAAAGTCAATAACCCATTTATACTTTTAGCTGGTGAGGTTAACAAATTCATTTTCATAAACAATGACAACTTCACCATCAAACACAATTGTAGTAATGAATTTATCTTTATCTTCTCTTTTTATTATTATTATTATTGTTATTTTTGTTGTTATTACTATCGTTTCCTCTATCCCTTGATCTCTTTCGCTTGAGGATCTTGAACCCTTTAATCATGTGTCCTGATTTATTACAATGAAAACATGTGATGTCTTTCTTTACCCTTGACTTCTCTCTTAACTTGCTACGATCATTAAATCTTTGAGAATGATCATTAAATTTTTTAGAATTTCTATACATATTTTTTCCTATTGACTCTGTAGCTAAAGTTTCATTTTGAATAAAATACCTTATAACAATCCTTTCTCCTAGTTTCTTCACTTAAGAGGCTATACTTGACCATGCCAAAAGTCAGTTTTCCATTAGGAGCAAAGTTACTATGAGACACCACTAATGTCTCTTAGTTTTTTGGTAATGAGAAAATCAACAACAATGCTAATAAATCATCATTTGACACAATCTCCAAAGTGATCAACTGATTCACCATATTTTGAAAACTATTATGGTTTACAACCACTAAAGAATCATTTTTGTATTTCAAGTTTACTAGTTCCAATAAAGAATGTCATGTTCAAGGAATTTATAGACTCAAACAACTCGCTTAATCTCTTCCATAAGTTGTAAGCTAGAGTCTCACTTGCTACATGATGATAAACATATTGATTTATCCATCACCTAATCACTTCAATAGTCTACCTAATTATCTTATTATAATCTCCATTATATTTATATGTTAGTTTAATTAACACCTTGTTCCTCAATAGAATCATAAAATTCTTTGCAAAATAACAAATATTTGATTCAAAATTTTCATATTGAATAATTTGTAAAATCCAATTTAATCATAGTTCCAAAATTATCATTATCTTCCATCTACAAACCACAAATCAAAGCTCCTAACTAGAGCTTTTATATGAGTTGTTAGAAAGATCATAAAAATATAGAATAACAAGCAAAAGAAAAAGCAGACCAATTGATAGCTTTTTAATTAAAATAATATGCAAAACAATAAAATGTAAAAAACAAAGAAGAGAGGAATCAAATGACACTAAAACTTTTTTAATGCAAGAAAACCTCAATGGGTACTTAACTAATAATAGAGGGAACCCCAGTATATGGAATAAAACATCTTCTAAAAGTTAACCTCTTTATACAAACTTGTAGAGGATGCATTGGTTGCCTACCTATACCTCTTTTTCTTTTTCATAATTAAGTCAATGTGAGCATAATAAATTGGTGACGTAGCTGACACCAAACACAATTCTTTTCACATCGCAGACTAGGTCAAAGGAACCTCCTTCGACTTGCCACCTAATATTTTCCTTTATATGAGTCTAATATCAATAGTCTAGATCATCTCCTTAAGAATTCCATGTTCAATATATAGTCTAAACATCTCAACATGGTATTATCTATCTATAAATAATTATTTTCTTCACACACATGTCATATTTCAATCATACCATTATATATTTCATTCATATATACATTCAACTCAGTTTTAATGTTAACAAATTACAATTAATTATCCATTACAATCTAATAATATTCAAATACAATATATTAATAATGCAGTGGAAATAAAAAAAATAACATTTAGAAAGACTTGAAAGCTTAACTTTTCAAAGTTCAAGAAACACTCTCGCTCAGCCAATAGTTTGTTTGCCTAGCAAATTAAGTACATGTTTCAATTTGTCCAACCAAAGGTGTTAGCACGCCTATTGAGTTTTAGTTGTCTAGCAAATGTTATGCTCACCCAACAATCAAAATAATCACCCAACCATTTAGAGATTTTTTTTAAACAACTGGTTAGATGAGATTTACTCAACCAATAACCAAAGCTCTCAAGTTTTCAATTAATTGAACTTTCTCAACAAGAATTGACTCATTCAGTAACCAAAGCTCTCAGATTTTCAGTTAATTGAATTTTTCTAATGAAAGTTAGCTCGTCAAGTGACCAAAACTCTCTAGTCTTTCTCCTAGTGAGAGTTTTTCTCACCTAGCAACTCCACATAATTTAGAAAACCTACATAACATGACATGAGTCTAAATAGTTCAAATTGTGATTTTTCTTCATTTATTATGCGCATCATATATTTTTTTCCAAAATAACTCCAACTTGAACCAATTTAACTCAATTGAAATATTTTAACTTTTCAATGTTAAAATACACAACATATCACCAAATATTCATATGAAGATTCAAGCAATTTGAATATATTCAAACAACACACAGTTCTTGCATAAAATAAAATATTATAACTACGTCACCTTCACATCTAGACCATCAACTATAAAGTACTATCTAGTTAACTTTCTATACTTGTTAAAGCTCATTTTCTCAAGCTCAAGTTTAAGTTCCCAACTCTACTACGATAAAAGTTAAAGCTATACCTAAAAGACTCTAATAAAATATTTGGACCTATATTTATGATCTAAACTAACAAAGATTCATCTTTCTTTTAAAAAGACCACATAACTTCTACCTTTCAGGTGTGTAAAACTTTCCAAAATTAATCCAAGAAGTGAGCCAAAGAGAAACTCACTTTAAAAGAAATTATGATCATAAAAATTTGTTTTGTTCTTCATCAGGATTTCTATGGTAAACTTTGTTTAAGAAATGATGAATAAATTCTTCAAAAATTTATAGAGAAATCAAATAAGCTAAAAGGAATATATTTTTATAAAAAGATGATAGTTTTTATGAAATGAAATTTGAATAATTAACTTATTTTTTATTATAAAAACCTAAATGGAACTCGTCTCGTCTGCGACTCACGACATCTTTTAAAAAATTGAAATGCGCCCACAACTCGTGGTAACACTTCACTTTACTTGATGTTTTGAGAAATTCAAATCCAAACATGGATGTTTGTGTGAACATGTTTTGATATATTAAAATGACTGATAAATTATTCAAATACAACCCGACAATAACTTACTCGACAGTCCGACATAAATCCGTTTTTGACCTGTTTCTTTTTCATGTGAAATTACATTTTCGATGATAGAGAAAAAAAACCAGCATATTAATTGTCTACGAGCCCTATAACTCAACAAACAATATTGTAAAAGTCAATCCCCTTCTTAAGTGACGAAACACATCCTAACCCCTTTTAGTGTACTAAAGTTAGGTTGGTTTAAACCCTAAACCCAATTTATCACCCCTATCTTACACAAATTTTCTGCGTCCTTACATTTTTATCTCCTATCATGCATGTCTAATCTCAAATAAGATAAATACATAATTACATCTAAGGTGCTAGAAGTTTGAGTAAAAATTTTCTAACAAACCATTAAAATCATAAAACCTATACTTTATATTTTAAATAAATACATGAAAATCGTTTCAGAAAATACAACTTTTACATATTGTATTAACAAGTTAAAAAAGAAAACAAATCATTCGTTCTTTGGATAAAAAAAAGAGAGTCGTGCATATATAAGTTAAACTTACAGATAATAAAAAAGAGAAATTATGCGTGTCAACAGTATTTACATATAAAAATTTATATATTAAGTTACTACTTTTTTTTTTGAAATCTTGTTTTGAAATATGACTTATGCATCTAAATAATATCTTTTTAAAAAAAATCCATCCACTATGATAAATTTAACCTAAAATTTTATGATTTTGGTAAAAAGGAGGAAGAAAAGGGTCTCTGCCTGCATACCTTGACTCCTTGGATCTGACACTACTGTCATCTTTTTGAAGAAGTGAATATAGAGATTCTCTCATACATTTCAGACACATTTTAAACGAACACAACTACTTTTATGAAAGCCCATTTTATTCATAATCCACAATGCTGTGTTTGTTGGGAAAAGTGCAAGTACAATTAATAAAACAGATATGCAATAAGATAAAATAAATACAAAAAAATATTGATTTTAAACTTTCTACACAAAATTAAATTACAAGAATTAATTAAATGTTATTCTAATTTTTATTTGAATTTGAAAATTATTTAACTCTAATTTATATATTTTTTACAATATATTTATGTAAAAATATTTTAAAAATTATTTTTTTAAATATTAATAGAAATTTTATTTCATTAAATTAGATAAATCAATTATAATCTATCTACTTATTTATTTTTATTTTATATTTTTCTCAATTTAAATAACTGTAATTTTCATTTTCTATTTACTCGTTTCATATTCCCCACAATATGAGATAGTCTCAGTGATCTCTGTCAAAAACCTTTCAGATATAAAATTTTGGAAACCGATAGCTTTCTTCCAATGTCACATTCCAAAAGCTCGTTCCATGATTGGTAAATGAATCGCGAGTACAAATTTTAAATAGTTTCGATTGCCCTTTGTGATCTTGCCATTTAACAAGTTTCTCGTTTTCTTTGTGTTCCTTTGTTTAGATTCCTTAAGGGAACAATCTTGTAACTTCTGGTTGAAAAAGAACAAAGAGTGCGATTTGTTGTGCAGTGGATGGTGCAATAATGGATGGCGTTTAGTTGTGTTTGTGACAGATCTGGGTGAGAGTTTCAGCAAGTAGGCCATGTGATGGGTGGAAATTAGTCAGGAGAAAAACCAGTAACACCATTGTTGAACAAAGTAAACTATCACATGAGCAATATATAATGTCCACTCATGCCGTGTCTCTTGCTTGTGGCTACCACAAGTTTTGCTTACGTTACACTTGTAGGACCAACGATATTCTACAAATATTTTTATCGGTAGTAACTAATTATTTTAAAATTTTGACCTCTTCTAAAACTTTGATATTATAGATGGTGACGTTAAATTGATCTATGTTGTTTTTGAATCAGGACGTTAATTGATGTATATTGTAAGAACAATATGCATCAATTTATTTGTTTTTTTACTTTATCAATATTATTTTTATTGAATTTATGAAAAATCAATATAATCATAAAAAATTTTAGAATTTTCTAAGTACTATGAATATCTCAAATAAAACAAAAAAGTATAAAATTTTTGGTGAAAAATAATGTGAAAGAAAATACATACCTTAAACTATGATTTTTTATTTATTTAAGAAACCTAATCCCCTTTGGGAATTGTCACGGTGTTTGTTACTCATTTCCAACAACTTTTATTTTAACAACATTTCCATCCGAGGTTCATAATAAAAGTTATATGATCTTTTGAAATTTTCACCATCAAATATTTGAAGATGTAAGAAATATCTCATATATGAACATTATACAAAACCCTAAAACATGAAAGAAAATGAGAAAATGTCAACCTTAAATCCATCACTGTTGGGTGACCTTGAAGCCTTAAAAACACAATTCAGAATGCATTTGGAAATGCTACACAAAAATGAATTGGTGAGAACAAGAAAAATGTTATAGGACAACAAAATAACATTAATGTGAGTGAAAATCAAACAAAAACTACACTAGACCTCCTCGTCATCGTCACAGTTGTTGGGTGACCTTGATGGAAGCTTGCACGAAGAGAATAATGAAAAGAAAATAAGACTCGTGCTATTTCTGATTATGTTTCTAAAACAACTTGATGTCAGACTCAATACATGACAGATACTCAACATATGACAGACGTTAAACAACAACTTGACTTAGAGTTAAGTTGGCCAAAGTCAAATTTAACAAATTATTTACAAAAATATATCCACACTTTTTTACGTTGGATATCACTCTGACATCAAAATAGTGATGTTAAAAACCGTTTTTACACTAGTGAGTTATCCCTTCACGCTTCAATCCTTAATCTTTCACAAGTCGATAATTGCTCAGATGTCGTCCTCTTGTATTTATAACAAAAGATACTTTAATTATGGGTTTAAAATAAGTCAATTTACCAATGTTCTTCATATGTGGATTGTGGTTGACCGATATGTAGTCAATCAAACCAGTCATTAGGATTATACTATTATGATTGAGTAATTTAGACCCAAGTAGTTATGATGAACTTGAACATGGTTCAGTTTCATTGCACTAATTAGTGTAGGTTGTGAATTAGTTTTGGATCAAATTACATTACTTTTAGAATGAATGTAACTAAAAGTGATTTTAGAATTTAGAATTTAAGATTTAAATTTTAAAATTTAGGAGGGCTTCGGTGACCTAAAAGGAAAATTCATTTTACGCTTAATAGCGGTTTTAATTTCAATATTTATATAAATTATTTAATGTTTTTTCATAATATTTTTTTCTCGATGTGTTCCCAATATTTGTTAAAAGAAGCAAATGTAGTTCCTTGTATATTATATCAACATTAACGTTGTTTAGTACGTAGGTGACGATTTAGTAGATTGATATGGAGACATGGCAGGCTGATATGGGCAGACATGAACCTTTCCAACCTTACCGCCCTCAAACTCCTCTTCTTGTCTTGCACGCCTTCTTCAACAAGTTTTCGACACCAAAGACAAGTTCGTGTTTTGCCGAGGTGAAAGATGGAGCGATGCAGAAGGATGATTATGGTTCAGGGCGCTAAAATGGAGCACATCTAAAGCGGTTTAGGCTGAAATGGGTGATGAATGAACTGTCATAATGAGAACTGAAACCTCAGTGCTTTTTGTTGGCAATGGAAAACGTTAAACAATTCCTCTAATCTTTGTCTTTCTCAGATTCTCAGATCCCTCAATCCTCCAATTTCACTCCTCTGTAACTTTCTTCTTCGCTTTTTGTCTCTTCCTAACTCTCTCTTAGGGTTTCGATTTGAAGAAACCTTCATTGCACAGTGTTTGGATCTGGCTTGACCACGTGCAAATCTGAAACAACCGTTCCCAGATTCACCATCGCAAGAAGAGCAATAACGACACTGAGAAGCTACAAAATGCAAATGAAATGAAAATGTGAGTGTAAATAAAGGTGAATGCATGATTTAAGATTGGGAGTGAGATGGTGGATTTGACTGAGGAGTTGAAGATGATGATACATAGACCAAAGAGGACATGTCGCCGGAAACTCACCAAAGAAGAAGAGTTTGAGGGCGGTCAGGTTGGAGAGGTTAACGCATCCTCTAACCCATTCTCTCATCCAAAATCAGTCAGTCAGTAAATTCAATCTAAACATGTCATTAACAAATTCAACAACAATTATTATTACTCTCAAATAAATAAATCTATTATAGTTTGAGTTAACTCCTTTTACTTCTGATAATTACTTACGAATTAAGTAACAACTATAAAAAAATTGAATGACATAATTCTAAAGACCTAGTAAAACATTATCAAATACTCTAAAATTTCTATCAAGAGATAAATTAATTGAGAACATAATTTTTCTCTATTGGCAAAACCAATAAAAAAAATTAAACATTAATTTAACCTTAGTTATTATTCAGAATAAAAAAAAAATTTATTCCAAAATAAATTATAATATGTTAAGAATTAATATTTAATCATGGAACATGTGATAGTCAAATCAATAACATGATGAAAATTCACTCCAAACATTTATGAAGATTAAAAATAGAGAAAAAGATAACCTAATTTATTAACATATCGAACCTGTGAAGATGAAGATAAAAGCATAAGATTTCGGACGACTTCGAACAAAAAATTACGAAGGTGTTAGAAGTTTTTTTATCCTCTTCCTGAAAACAAAACGAGAACCTCGTATTTGATGAGTAAAATTTTAACCGATGTCCTAAAACAAAAATCATAATAATTTTTTGTTAAAAAATCTAAACTAAATTATCAAAATCTTATGTTTGAAAAATGAAAGCATGTCACTTAAATAATTTTCACATCACTTTAATTATCGAAATTAAGAAAAAAAATATTAGCGAGATTACTTTTATACCCACTCCTGTTTTGTTGACAACTGAATATAAAACTTTGGTTTTTTGGTATTTTCAATTTAGTTTACCTTAATACCCCTAACTGCTCATCCTCTTTTGCTGTGTGGAAAACATTGATTTTTTTTTGTTTTTTGAAAATGTTAATTTACCTTAATAACCATGTTTATCTCTTTGGCACATGTGTAATAATTTGGTTTTTTTTGTGCAAAATTAAAGTGGAACCTTTTGCCATTACAGTTAATACATCTTTTATGCACCCTGGAACTTCTTTTGTTGATAGTGTTTCTTTTTGTTTTTATTACAGTTTCATATAATAGATACCAACAACGTGTAAATTCGTTTATACATACTGTCAAAGTATTCACATCGTACCATATTTTTATTTTTCATTTTCTACACTATATCTTATTTTTAATAATAACAATTTTAATTTTTTTTAATAAAACTTCCATACATTTCTTCCCTCTTTTTTTTTCCTTAATCATAGTTTTTACTTTAATATTAAGATCATTTTGTTGTTGTTATTTTTCACCTCTCTATCTTAAAACTTAAAAAATGCATACAGGTGTAATAACATTTGTTTCCGCTAGTATAAATTAAAAATTATAGTACTTTTGATCATTATATTTGTTAATGGAAACATTTTTACGAGCTTTTTTTAATCAATATCATGTTTCTCTTAATTTTTAGATTAAATTTGTAATAGTTAAATATAATAATGTATTATAATATAATACTTTATCATAAATCTAAATTCATTATTAATTTTAATTATAATGCAATTTAGATATTTAAAAATATTTATGTACTTATAAATTTTAGTTACATATAACATGGAAGAGTCTAGAAATTCATGTTAGAACTTATAATATGTTTAGAATTATGAATCTCAATTATTTTAATAATAAAAATTTAAAGTATAAATAGAAATTTTAAAAATGAGTTTCATTATTTTTTTTAGATTTTTTAACCATCTCTTCGTTAGTTTGAATATTGGAAACCGTCAGAATAATCCTTGAGACAAGATCTTTAATTTTGTTTGTTTAATTTTTGTAATAAAGTATGTAAGTTTCTATTCTTTTTTCTTAGTTTGTACGTTTTCTATTCATGTATATTGTTCTAATTTGCATGTGGGTCTGAATCATCTTTAAGAGTATATGCAAATTAGTGGTCTTAATGGTGTGTCCTGATCGTATTTTTGTTGTTCATGGGGGCAATTAAAGCTTCTTGTGCATCTAAAGGTGTTTTAAGGGTTCTGAAGCGGTTTGATCATCTATCAAGTAAAGGGAGCTAATTACATTGATTTTAACGGATGACAACTTATAATCGCTGATTGTACGCTTGTATGATAGTTGGTTTATGAAACTGAGTTGCCTAATGAATTATAACATGTTCAGTTGAGTTAGGACTTTTGAATCGTCTTTAGTGATCGTATGTTGAAATGTTGATATGGTATATGGTTGAGATTGTATTTGAGGTGAATTGATGAGTCATTGAATTGTGTATAATTTGATGGTTTTTAATTTGACGTTTGAGGCTAGTGTTAGACTCAGGGCTAGAATGACATAAATAAACTTCATAGTTATGCAAACTCGTTAGGTAAACATATACTCGCTAAACGAAGTCAAAGTTAGAAAGCTACTGACTTGGTAGTCGTTGGTGAGAAAAATATCGTTGGGTGATACTAAAGTTAGAGAGTTCACTAACTTGATTGTTGCTAGGCAAAAATATACTCGTTGGGCAACTTTTGGGAGAATTTAAATATGTAAGTTCTAATGGTATTCTTGTTAAACAAGCTATTTGGTCATTGGACGGGTGTGTTGTTAGACACTACTTGTTGAGCGAACGTATTTGGTGGCTGAATGAATGTACTGTCAAGCATCACCTAGTAAGTGAGTAGATCATGGCAGAGCGAGTGTGTTGTCTGACACTACTCGTTGAGCGAGAAGATCTTTTGGCTTAGTGAAAATATTTTAATTAAATTTGCATATATCTCTTATTATATGTTTAATGTGTGTGATTATGTGAATGTTAAAATAATGGTTGGTTTATAATGATATGTGAATGATTGGTACTAATCCAAGAAGGATTGATGGTTGTTAAAGTAGTATGTATGTTATATATAATTTTATATTGGGAGTTATTATGACTCTCTAATAATCATCCAATCTCAAGTAGAGAATGGTAATGTATGTGTTGACAGGGACATGAGATCTTAGTGTATAAGTTTTACCTTAGCAAAGGCTTTAACAGTTTAATCTTGTATGTGATAGGGTGAAACTCATTTAACAATAACTCTACTAAAGGTCCCTCAAATATAAAATTTTTATGTATTTAATTTTCATTTATTTAAAGTAAAACATTTAGTACTAACAAAGTAAGTATTTAATTGTTCTTAATTTATCTTCTTTTATAATTTTCAAAATTTTCTTAGTTTATTTTTTCAAATTTAATTTTTGTGTATTGTAATTCCAAAACTTTAGACGGTTGAGTAATTGAAATTCAACGTAGTAGAACGTATTTAATTCATACAACAGTGTATATTTACTCTGCACTATGCATAATGATGACATTGATATAAGTGTTCACACAAACACAGTCCTTAAGCATTATCGTTGGGGCAAGCCAACAATGTTTTAGCAAAAATTTATTAAATTGTAAAATGATTTTTATTAAAAATAAGTAATAAAAATTATTAAATAATTTTTTATTATAAATAACTTTTTGAATTTAAAAAATTAATTATTAAAAAGGAAAAATGGTAACATAATTATTTTGATTTATAGAATAATTAAATTTAGATTGACGAATTTTTACATGATAAAAAAAAACATAATTATTTTAGTTTAAAATAACGATTAATTAAAAAGTAAAATTAATAAGAAACTATTTACAGAAACAAAACGACTTATGTATAGATATAGATATTAAAATGATCATTTTTGTTATTATGACGCATGCTCTCTTCTTCTTTTTTTCTGTTGTTGTGTTTTCCTAAATTATCCTTGGCCTAATGGTGCCAGCGTGCCTTTAAGAGGTTTTATATGTATTACAGTTTTATATAATAAATATATATATTTTTTATTTATGATTTTACTATCTATTATTCTTTCCATAATAAATATATCAATAAATACTTTTAATATTGCAATTAATATAAAAATTTAATTTTAATAAAATTTAATTAATACTTTAATAATAGGATGACAACTAAGAACAGATATAAATTTCATTATCTCATCTTTATATTTGAAGTAAAAGAGTATATTTATTCGTGTTTCCATATCCAATAATGAAACTTTTGTTTCATCTTTACATGGACTAACATTTCCAATTTTAAATCTTCTACTCTTTATATTTTTTTTATCATTTGACTTTTGTATTTTTAGATCATTTGCTTCTTACATTTTTTTCTATATCATCTAACAATATATTTATTTAATATCTAAAAAACACATACAAACAAACATCACTCTTTTTTACTAATATATGAATACTAGCAACTCTTTTTTACTATTATACTACAAAATTAGTAAAAAGATTTATCTGAAAAACCCATTTTTCCTAAACTCAAATAACATGTTAGATTTTATACATTCGTGTAATTTTGGGTTTTGAGAATTTATAAATGGTATATTATTTTAAATTCTTAGCATTGTGTTCATTTGGGTAATATATTTTTATTAAAAATATTAGAATATTTATTAGCATATATTAATATTATGTTCATTTGTGTAATTATCAACATTTATCAACAAATTTTAATGTGAATAATATCAATTTTTCTTATAACAATCATCCTACAAATGTTTTATTTTAACTTCTTTTCTTTCTTTTACTTTTTTTTTAAAACTATAGCAAAAACACACTGAGTATCTACCTTTATCTTAATAAAAAATATTTTTTTATCTACTATGGTAGTAACAATATTCAACGTTTACAACTTATTCAACATCTTCAGCAGAAGACCAACATGATTAGATTTTAAAAATAGAAAATGGATTACAAAATATAACTTCGGCTGCTTGATCCGGTCATTTCTGCAGACCTTACCTTATGTTCAGATTGACTTTTTTCTACGAATAATTTTAAAACTTCTTATTTCAGTTTTCTTATTAATTTTTCAATTATTTTAAGGCAGGAATTCTAATATGTTTTATATTTCAAAGACAGAGTGCAGTAGGCCAAATAAACAAAGAAATAATTGGATGTATTTTTTTTAGGGGTGAGTTTTATTTTCCAAATAAAATGAATTGTTGAGGCTTGGTTTTGTTTGTTAATGCACTTAGCTCCCTATAAAGGGTAGTTCCAGAATTCAGTTTAAATGCAATACCAACGCGAAGGAAGCTTTGCTTCATAATTATCACCTCTTTCTCTATCTGCTCTCAGCAGCCATGGCCTTCTGTGGTGGTACCTTTGTTAAGCCAAACCATTCTTTCTCCCAAACCCACAAACCCAAAGCTCCAACTCCATACTATGATACCAGAAAAAAGGTTGGTGAATGAATCATACGTACAACTCTGCATCTCTCTAACAACACTTTCCAGTGCTCTTTCTGCTCTACCAATTTAACCACACTAAACACCATCTCTGTCAACATCATATAGTGCTTTTCTTTTTCCTTCATTTCGTGTTCGGGTTTTGATTCCTTAAGGAATCACTCTTCTTCCTTTTGTTAACAACAAATTCACCATTATTTTTTCACTGATGGTGCAAAGATGGATGATGTGTTATTTTGTTTGTCAGTTCTGCGTGAGAGTTTCAGCAAGTGACTCGGGTGAAGTCGAGAAGACTGTTATCAGGAAAGAGAAAGATGGGTGGAAGATCAATTACTCGGGAGAGAAACCTCAAACACCATTGTTGGACACAGTCAACCACCCAATTCACATGAAGAATCTGTCCACTCAGGTTTAAAATTAGGAATCATTTTAAGGCCTAAAGAACATGCCACAGCATATTTCTTGTCCGTGGCTGATACAAGAGTTTTTGTTTTCTGTGAGTTTTGTTGGTTTGTTTGTGAAAAGTGTTGAATGTATTTGTCAGGATCTAGAGCAACTTGCAGCAGAGCTGAGGGCAGATATTGTGCACAGTGTGTCAAACACTGGTGGGCATCTTAGTTCAAGCTTGGGAGTGGTGGAGTTAGCAGTGGCTTTGCATCATGTTTTCGACACCCCTGAAGACAAAATTATATGGGATGTTGGTCATCAGGTAATCTTTCGTCTTATTCATTTCTTCTTCTTTTCTAACACAAGTTAAATAGCAACAAAAAAAATATAATTTTCATTTAGAGAAAATTCATTGCTCGTGACAAAATTAGAGTTCTATATTTTTTTTATTCTCTTCTGTACAATACAATTTTCCATCATTATACCATGTTTGGTGCGTGTGCTATGTGAGATTCTAAAAGGTAATCAAATTGCAGGCATACCCACATAAGATTCTTACAGGTAGAAGGTCCAGGATGCACACCATTAGGAAGACTTCGGGGCTAGCAGGTTTTCCTAAAAGGGATGAGAGTACTCATGATGCTTTTGGGGTAGGACACAGTTCTACAAGCATATCTGCTGGTCTTGGTGAGATTCTTATATTTTAAGATCAATACATATTCATATGTGCAGAAGCACTTATTTCACCGATTGAGAAACAATTCTGAATATTTATTAGGCATGGCTGTTGCACGTGATCTACTGGGGAAGAAGAACAGCATCATATCAGTGATAGGGGATGGGGCATTGACAGCAGGCCAAGCTTATGAGGCCCTGAACAATGCTGGGTTCCTTGATTCTAACATGATAGTAGTTCTTAATGACAACAAGCAAGTCTCTTTACCAACGGCCACACTTGATGGCCCCGCAAGTCCTGTCGGTGCCCTCAGCAGTGCTTTGAGCAAAATTCAAGCGAGTACAGAATTCCGCAAACTCAGAGAAGCTGCAAAAGTAAGCCTCTTAAACTTATCATATTCGCAGTCAACGTCATGATCTCAGTGATCATGACAAATTGTGGCGTTTATTTGACTCCAATTTTTTTCCTGAAGAGCATCACCAAACAAATTGGAGGACAAACACACCAGGTTGCAGCCAAAGTGGATGAGTATGCAAGAGGCATGATCAGCGGTTCTGGATCTACATTATTTGAAGAACTTGGCTTATACTACATAGGTCCTGTGGATGGTCATAACATTGAAGATCTGGTCACCATCTTTGAAAAGGTCAAATCAATGCCTGCTCCAGGTCCAGTTTTGATTCATATTGTGACAGAAAAAGGGAAGGGATACCCCCCAGCAGAAAAAGCAGCTGATAGAATGCACGGTGAGAAAGGGATATTTCTTAATAAAGCAATATGAGAAACTTGAAATTGTGAAATCAATTCTTAGACCTAATGCAAAAGTTACCCACTGTTAATATAACTCAATAAATTTTGAACTTACAATTAATCTCTCAACTTGAAACCAAGTGAAGTGAGTAATTATTTACTAAGGTAGCTAATAATTTGCGTGATTTAAAACTAATATTGGAATCGAAACACACTTATATCCTTTCTCATATTTTCAGGGGTTGTAAAGTTTGATCCAAAAACAGGGAAGCAGTTTAAGGCAAAATCCTCAACACTTTCATACACACAGTACTTTGCTGAGTCTTTGATACAGGAGGCTGAAATAGACGACAAGGTAGTGGCCATTCACGCAGCAATGGGTGGTGGTACAGGCCTAAATTATTTCCACAAAAGGTTTCCCGACCGCTGTTTCGATGTGGGGATAGCTGAACAACATGCTGTTACATTTGCTGCTGGGTTAGCTGCCGAAGGCCTCAAGCCCTTTTGTGCCATTTATTCGTCATTCCTGCAACGTGGATATGATCAGGTAAGCCAATATGGTCACTGATTCCTTATCTATCTAATTTATTTGAGTTATTAACTGCGATAAGAAAACATCATCACTGTGATTTATTACGTCTATCTAGGTAGTCCATGATGTTGATCTTCAAAAGCTACCTGTTCGATTTGCCATGGATAGAGCTGGTTTGGTTGGAGCAGATGGACCAACGCATTGTGGAGCTTTTGATATCGCCTACATGGCTTGCCTGCCCAACATGGTGGTCATGGCTCCTTCTGATGAAGCTGAACTGATGCACATGGTTGCAACAGCAGCAACTATAGATGACAGACCAAGCTGCTTCAGATTTCCAAGGGGAAATGGAATTGGAGCCACTTTGCCACTCAACAACAAAGGAACCCCACTTGAGGTGAGGGTCAGAGACTGATATATATGTATATCCTAAACAGAATGGTAACTCAATAGTCTGGCCACTGAACTGAAATTGTTTTGTTCATGTAGATAGGAAAAGGCAGAATTCTGATGGAAGGCAGCAGAGTTGCTATCTTGGGATATGGTTCAGTAGTCCAACAATGCAGGCATGCCTCGGAATTGCTTAAAGAAGTAGGCGTTAATGTGACAATCGCTGATGCTAGGTTTTGCAAACCTTTGGATACCGATCTCATCAGGCTACTGGCTAAAGAGCATGAAATACTGATCACGGTGGAAGAGGGTTCTATCGGTGGTTTTGGATCACATGTTTCTCAATTCTTGAGCTTATCTGGTATTCTCGATGGACCTGTAAAGGTAAACCTTCCTCCATGGAGAAGTCGCTCTCTATATGATTTTCATTTTCAGATACGTCCCTATTTTGTGCATTTCTAACAACAACCCAATTTGGTTTTACCTGCAGTGGAGAGCAATGGTGCTTCCTGACAGGTACATTGATCATGGGTCACCCCAGGATCAGGTTGAAGAAGCAGGGCTTTCATCAAAGCATATTGCGGCCACAGTCCTGTCTCTTCTTCAAAGGCCAAAAGAAGTTCTTCTGTTCAAATAGAAACGCGAAATGGAATGAGGATCTTAACCTGGAACCTGAAAGATGCATTCAGTTCCGTCGGCAGTGCGGTTTACAGGAAGCTGTAAATAGTTACTCTAGAATTGTCGTTTAGGATTCTCAGGTCGGGCCGAAGAAATAGTATGAGAAATAATGAGTTTCATTTATTCTTGCAGCCCGAGAATCAATCAAGGCATTGTAATGTATCAATATTAATTAATTAGTTATGTTAATATATATAAAATCCAACCTCAAAGTATATACAGACACACGCATGCTATGTGTATAGAATACAATACGTTAATACATTTGTTTTGAAAATAATAGATATGATATAACATTTATATGTATATTGAAAGGTGTATAATAACTTTTAAAAACATGATACATATGAGAATGGAGTATTGTATGAATCCAAAGTAAAATAATATGTATTAAGGTTCTCAATCTAATAAATTATTGTTATCATAAGAGTATCATTGTTTTATAGATTAAATATTTCACTGATAAAAATTAACATAATATTCAAAAGTATCGAAATATATATGACCAAAATTAAAGTATTAGTACATAATATATTATAAACAGTTGCATATTAGTCATTTTTTGTTTATTATAGTAAAATTTTATTAAATTATAAAATAAACTTTAACTATTATAATCAAATATTTGAATTAAAAAAAGTAATTACTAAAAATAAAAATTGAGAAAATATATCATTCAAATTTAAAAAAGTAGTTAGTAAAACTATAAAGTAGAAAAAAAAATTGTACAAGACAAATATTTTTTATTATATTCATTGTTCCGAGAATTTCTATGGGAGTTAAGTGGTTTCGTCATTTTTATAATTTTACTTATCTTTGCATTGGTCAACAATTAATTTTTTTTATTCAAGGTAATAAAATGTATTTTTTTTATTCAAGGTAATAAAATGTTTACCATCAACATTTCTTCAAGAAACTCCTCTGGTTAGGAGGACAAAAGCTATATCAATAACGTTTTCATCATCACTCGGGTTGTCGTCAAGTGATCGAGGGTCATCCGAGAGGGTTCAACATTTTGTAAATAGTGTTACAACACTAATTTAACCTGTTAATAAAGGTTCAACTGAAGAAGAAGGACCGGTCAGAGAACAAGGTTCGCAAGGAGAGGTTGCATAGGGTGAACACCGACACTGGTAGAGAAATCCAAGTGGACAATTCATTAGAAGGGGAGATCAAAACCTGCCTGAAGTCCTCATGTATGCGTGGCCGGCACATAAAGTGCGTGAATATGCCACCCACTTTAGGTGGGGCAACAATCTAGTTGAGCTTGCCTATTAGTCCTACATTTAGAAGGACAATGTGGTGGACGACTCTGTGTGGCTTTCCATCTACCGAGGGAATGATCGGGTGTGCCACGATAAAGGTACTTCATAGTTGGACTTCTCCTTTATCTACTTGTTCCTTCACTAGGTTGTGCATTCACATTCCGTTTAATGATTTTCAAGATGGAGTCTTATAGGAGTTGAACATTGCTCACACTCATCTCCACTCGAATGCCTATGTTACTATGCAGGCATTTCGCATCTTATGAAAGGCATTGGGTATCAACCTAACTCTCGCTTTGTTCCTCCACCACTACCGTACCCATCTAAACGCTTGCAAAGGATTGGTTTCGGTAATAAGAGAGAATGATCGAAACCTTTTTAAGCTGTATGCAACCTCCTACAAAGGCTTCAAGGATGGATTTTTCAAGATCGCAGTTACCAATAAGGGTCCAGCTTATTATTTGATGGGGATGATTGATGAATGCATATTTATGTCCTCATTTAGCCTTTAATATTGGATTCTTAATTGGTTTTTGTACTTTAATAGAATATTTTAATTAGGATTTTTCATAATTGGGTTTATTTAGTATGAGATACAAAAACATGTTAAAAATAGTTTTTTAGTTACGTAAATGTTCTTTGGATATTTTGAAGTGTGTTAGTGCAACTGCAGAGCTTATTGAGATATGTAAATAAATTGGTTATAGTTTAATGACACCTTAAAGATAAATTCAAGAATAACAAATAATCAAGACCACAAGAAGTCAATCCAAGCATGGCATGAAAAAGTGAAGAAATTTGGTTAAGTTAAGAAGATGGAACAAGTAACAAAAATTGGATCTTGCAGTTTTCTTTATTTTTCTATAAAAAGGGCTTTGATAATTGATAAATGTTTATGATAAAAGATAATTTGAGGAAAATATGTACTAAGATATTTTATTTGATGTTGTTAAATAATGGTTTAAACCCTCCCTTGGTCCTCAAGTTTGTATGAAAATCTCATTTGGGTCCTCAAGTTTTTTTCTGTCTCAATTGGGTCATATTTTTTGTAAAAGTGAGCACATTGTACCATAACCGTTAAGTGATGTGAGACGGCGTTAAATTGGTGTGAGCTGGTGCACAGAGAATGTGGTGATGTGTTTAGGGTTTCTTACGTGGACTGTTTTGTTTAAAAAAATAGTGCTGATGTGGCATAAGTACCCTTTATTCATATTAGGTATATCAGAATTAGGGATTTGAAATTGGAATTGGGGATTTAATTTGGTTGTTGCGAGACGAAGCGGAGGACGAACAAGAACTCGAATCTTGAACAAGACGAAGAGGCCAGCTAATAGTTGACGCGACTAAGGTAAGATACTTCGTTTCGTCTTTGGTTTTCTGTTTCAGTGCATAAGTGTGATTTGTGGTCTTCGACAATTGGGTTTTTGTCTTGGTCTGTATGAATTTTTATAATGCTTTGTGGTCCCCATTTTGCATGTTCAATTGTTACATTGTAGTTTACACATTGTGGTCCCGAATTTTGTTTCTTGAATTGTTTATCAGTTGTAGTGGTCCCCTGTCTATGAGTGTTTTGTTAGTGGGGATGTTACTTTGTTCCCTGTCCCCCTGTCTTTGTCGGTGTGAGTGTTTCCGTAGTTGTAGCACTGTAATATTCGAAACAGTTGTTAACCCCCATAATGTACAGGTTATAAAAGGAAGTTGTTGATATGGATGAGGAACGTATTAAGGTGGTGGTCCACCATTCTGGAAATTTTGTGAGTGATGATAATGGGAACTTAAGCTTTGAAGGAGAGAGAGCAGAATGGTCTTGTGATCCAGACTTGTTTAGCTATTTTGGCATAGTAGCGTCAGTCAAAGAATTAGGTCATATGGACATCAAAGAGTTATGGTACGGTTTAGGAGGTCAGTCTGTGCACCCAGATAGGTTAGAATTATTAACTGATGATAGGGGTGCCATGCACATGTTGAACATTGCTAGGTTAAATGATGAAGTTCATCTGTATGTGGTTCATAATATGATGGAACCAGAAATAGTAGAAATGATTGATTGGGTTGGTGGTCAAGTTGATGATGAAGGTGATGTTGCAAGACAAGTGGAGGAGGTTGAGGTTGAGGTTGTTCGTGATGGTCAACTTGGAACAGAAATGGTGGAGGGTGAGGGGGATACCCATGAGGGTGATGTTGAGGTCCATACTGAAGTTGGAACAGAAATGGTGGAGGGTGAGGGGGATGCCCAGGATGGTGATGGTTTGGATCATACTGCAGTAGGAAGAAAAATGGTTGAGGGTGAGGATGATGCCCATGAGGGTGAAGGTGATGGGTATGAGGGTGATGGTGAGGATCATAGTGATGTTGGTAAAAAAATGGTTGAGGGTGATGGTCAGGATCATAGTGATGGTGGTACAAAAATGGGTGAGGGTGAGGGTGATGGTGAGGATCATAGTGATGCCCATGAGGGTGAAGGTGATGGGTATGAGGGTGAAGGTGAGGATCATAGTGATGCCTATGAGGGTGATGGTGAGGATGTTGAGATCCATCATGTAGAGGAAGCTGAGGTACATGATGTAGATGATTTTGAGCTAGAGGATTATGAAGAGGATGATGTAGAAGACAGTGAGGGTGATGCACATCAGGCAGAGTCTGAGGACGAAGATGTAGATAGAAGTGAAGGCATTCTAATTGATGTCAGCGTGCATTGTGACATTGGGTCTTCTAAAGGAAATGTGGGAGAACAAGCTTCCAGTGCCTTACTTGAGTCTGAACGGTCAACAGATAATGAATTTATTCATGATATGTGTGGGTTGTCTGACAATGAGTGGTTATCAGAGGAGTTGTTTAGTGGATCAGATAGTGAGGACAATCATGTGAGGACTAAGATAAGGTTTCCCACTTTTAGTATGCCTAAAACTTTGGTGGATTATAAATGGGAAGTAGGAACCTATTTTGCTGAGAAAAATGAATTCACAGATGCCATAAGGACTTATGCACTAAGTAATGGGAGAAGTTTAAAATTTATTAAGAATGACAAGAAAAGGATTTCTGTCAAGTGCTTGGGTGGAAGAGGAAATTGTAAATGGTATGCATATTGTTCCTTTAGGACTGATGTCAGTGCATGGCAACTGAGAAAAGTGTTTGATAACCACAACTGTAGTAGAGATTTCAATGTTAAGTTGATGACTTCAAAGTGGTTGAGTCAAGGGATGGAGAAAACTGTGAGAGAAAATCCTACAATGAAGGTCATGGACATTAGGGACAAAGTTACTAGGAAATGGAATGTAGGAATTTCAAGAAATATGGCGTTTAGGGCAAGAGCAATGGCAAGAGATAAGGTTGAAGGATCATTCAAAGATCAATATAGAAGACTTCACGATTATGGTCATGAGCTGCTGAAAACAAATCCAGGAACAACAGTACAAATTAAAGTTGATAACAGTAATGGTGAGGTCATATTCCAAAGATTTTATGCATGCTTGAAGGCATGCAAGGATAGCTTCATTTGTTGTAGACCTATTATTGGCTTGGATGGATGCTTTCTGAAAAGCAAGTATGGAGGGGAGTTACTAACAGCAGTGGGAAGAGATGGAAACGACCAAATGATGCCCATAGCATATGCTATTGTTGAGGTAGAGAACAAAGACTCATGGACTTGGTTCTTGGAGCACCTTATTGAGGACCTTGGTGGGGCAGCTGTATGTGCAGGATGCACATTTATTTCAGACCAACAAAAGGTCAGTGAATGTTCAATATGTTTTACATATAACTGAATATCTTCATTAAACAAATGTTAATTACAATATGTTGAATATGTCAGGGTCTTTTGCCAGCAATCCAGGATCTTCTACCTGGTGTAGAACAAAGATTTTGTGTTAGGCATTTATATTCAAACTTCAGAAAAAAATTTCCTGGAAAAAACCTTAAACGTCTGATGTGGCGGGCAGCAACAGCAACACACCCACAACAATGGGAGACTGAAATGAGGAATATTAGAGACATAAATTTAGACGCATTTAAATATCTGCTTGCCATCCCACCTAGGTATGCATTAAGTCTTCTAATTATTAACTCTTATAAATATTTCAATATTTGCTTGCCATGACACATACTTGACTAGTTATATTCACTTATCCCAGGTTTTGGTCAAGATCTAGATTCACCTCTAGATCACAATGTGACACTCTTGTGAACAACATGTGTGAGGGCTTTAATAGTGTGCTAGTTGATAGTAGGTCTAAGCCTATTATTAGCATGTTAGAAGACATAAGGGTTTACATAATGAAGAGATGGGCTGCCAACAGGACAAAGATCACATCATATCAAGGTTCAATCTGCCCCAAGGTTTTTAACAGATTTCAGAAGGAGTCCTGGTTAACTAGATATTGGTTACCAAGGTAACTTTTATGATGTGTATTTCCATTCATGTTAACTTTCTTTCCATTTATAGTGATCCATCTAATTGTGTTTTGAATTGTGTATTACATATAGGTGGTCAAGAGAAAAATTATTTGAAGTGAAACATCTTTCAGAATTTGGTCAGCAATTTGTTGTGAATATTGACACCATGGACTGCACATGTAGAAAATGGGCAATTACTGGCATTCCGTGTACTCATGCCATCACTGCAATGAAATTTTTGAATATAAATGCAGAAGAATACATTGGCCACTGGTTTAGGAAGTCTACTTATGAAGAGACTTACAACACAATAATTAACCCTATCAATGGACAACATGTCTGGGATGTTACACCCTATGCAGATATATTACCACCAAAGAAGAGGACAATGCCAGGAAGGCCCAAGAAGAAACGAAGACTAGAGGAGTGGGAGTTGAAGAAGAATAACAGTGAATTAAGAAAGGGTGGGCAGAGGAAAACATGTGCCATCTGCAAAGAACTTGGACACAACAGAAAAGGCTGTCCACAAAGACCTCCAACAGTAGAGGTTCCTACAGCCCAATCTTCTCAAGTCACCCAACCTCCAGCAACTATGCCTTTATCTGATGAATGATGTGATCAATGATCTAATGTACTGAACACAGTCTGTACTGATCCTAAATTTATATTTTGTAGCAAATGTATTGTTATGATGTATTTTGGATATGTAAGACAATGTTGTTATCATTTTGAACAACTTCTGTTATCATCTAAGACAATGTTTGTGGTTATCAGAAAGTGATTACTGCCCAATTTTGTTATCACTCATCAACTTTATTGCTCATTACTTTATCATGTTTCTCATTACTCCACTTAGTCATGATTTTGCTTTATCATTATTCCACTTAAAGTAACAATACAATTAAAAGAAATTAAATGACACACATTATCACTGTAATAACTCACCAACATTAATAAAACACACATTACATATAAGTCAAGTTTCAAGTCTGATCACAGATGACACAGCATCAACCAACTTTCACCAACATTGCTAATACAATTACATTCAAAACAAATATGACAAAGATCATCCCCACTAACAATTTAAACCACTTATCTAACTTAACTAAACTTTTCTCTATACAACCCAGTCTGATCTTTGGACAATATGTTTCTTCCATTTGCAACACACTGTCTTCCATGCTCATCACACCCAGTTCTTCATTTCTTTCACTATCAGTCCTTTCTTCTACATTCAGCCATTTTGCTTCATTTCCTTCGTCAATGCACCACTTGAAGAAGTTGCAACCAACCAATTCTCCACTCCCACCCTGTTCAACACCAACACACACTCCTTCGTCAAAACCCAAATAAATAGACATAGATTTATTGTTATATCAAACTGACCTTGAAGTTAGGGCAACCCCAGAATTTTTTCCCCTTGTTTTTAGGGGTTCTCGCAATACGAAACACTGCACTGTGACCACAAAGGCATCTTGGGTTTCCATCGAAGCTCCTAACACTGCCACTACTGCGTTGCATGACCGAACCCAAACATTTGCAAGAGGAAGATGAACGAGACATCCTTACCACCACCTCAACAGTGCTTGCCCAAGACGTAAGACAGCAGCTCTGGTTCACCAAGACGAAACACGATCCTCTCCAACACGAGAATATACTTTGGATGAGATGGGATGCCCTTAAATGTTAGGGCTTCGTAGCCTACGTGGATAAAACACAACAAACAGTCAATTTTAATGCACAATGCCACGTCCGTAAATGGAAAAATCCAGCTCACACCAATTTAACGCCGTCTCACACCATTTAACGGTTATGGTACAATGTGCTCACTTTTACAAAAAATATGACCCAATTGAGACAGAAAAAAACTTGAGGACCCAAATGAGATTTTCATACAAACTTGAGGACCAAGGGAGGGTTTAAACCTTAAATAATTACCTTATTTAACTATATTAGTAAATATCAAAAGATAATATTTGTAAAAAAAATTTAATCTAGAAAAGATATTCTCAAATATTTTTATATCTCCAAATAATAAAATATATCTTAAAGATATTGTATTATTTAAAAGATAATTAAAGTAGATTAAATTATCAGAAAGGAGATTATAATAACAGAAAAACTCAAAACAAAGCCTAATCTAATTCCTATATAAAGAGACTAAGGGAAACACATTAGTGAAGCTGAGGAACGTAGTGTACTTAACTGAATTTTCTTCTATGCCCTAAGCGGTGAGCATGAAGCCTAAGAACTTCCCCGCTTCTTCACCTTGGCCTTTGTCGCCTTTCGCCTTTCTTCTCCAAGCATACACTTCTTCTAGGTGATTGACCTTGCCTCCTTGAAGATAGTCAGCTTGTGCGACATTATTGTTGAGTGTATGCCTATGAACAGGTCTTTGTTCTTAAGGAGCACCTTCACCAACTTCTGCTCCTACTCACGGCTCAAGTCGCTACCGAACTTGGTAACTTGGTTGTCCTATTGACCTATCTTGAGGTTCGTTATTGCCCTTTGAGGCTCTATCTGACCATCTGTGTTGGTCGAGGGATCTAGGTTGGGCATTGCCACCTCTGATCTTCTGGCCTTCAACATAGCATTCTTGGGTGATCAATTGGTTAGCTTGTCCGATGCAAATCCCTCCCTTATATGAATGGAATTTCATGGCCAGGTGCGGGGTGGATAAGATTGTGTCGAATGCATTCAAGCACGATCAACTTATCAGTATGTTGTAAGACATGTTACTAGGGATGACAATGGGTCGGGTCGGGAATAGATAGTGCCTACCACAACCCGACCCGTCAGATAAAATTGTACTTGTTATCTGATCCGCTACCCGCTAGATATCTGCATAAAAAAATTCGCCGATTTTTTTCAACCCGCAGATACCCGTTTTCAACCCTTGAATATTTTAAAAAAATTATTTTATAAGTTTTTAAATGAAATCCAAATTAAATTGCAAAAAAAAAAATACATATAATATTTAAAACAAATATCCAAATAAAGTCAATGGATAAGTAAAGAGGTTGTTGCACAGATGCAGGAAAAGGCAAAGAGGCAAAAGAATAAAACCTAAGGATAAAAACATAATTTCAATTATTTAGCGGGTAATAAGTATTTGCGGGTCAAATAGTGTAATATCTGCACCCGATCAGTTTAAAAGCGGGTATTAAAATAACCATTATCCTCAATCCGCAGATAATAAATATTCATGGATACTAACTATCCGTCACGGATTTTTTCCGTGGATATCCGCGGGCGCAAATTATTTTGGCATCCCTACATGTTACCTTTAACCAACAGGCAGTGTCAATGGGCAGTGTACTTTGACCTCTTGGTCATCCTTCCTTGATTTGATCCTGGTTTGTAAGTCTAGGTACTCACGCATGTCCACTCGTTTGTCAAAGAAACCAAAAATTTTCTCGTTAAAAAAATACAATCAAGTCTTCAGAAATATTCATCTTTATGAAGGTTTTCCAATAAAAAATATTAACTAAGGTTCCTTGATCAATTAGGACCTTCCCAATCCCATAGTCAGCCAACTCGATGGAGATAACCATCACATCATCTTGATCAGGGTTGATACGACTGTCGCGGTCATACAAATTTTATGTGCATGAAAAAAATGCAGTATAGACTAGGATTTGACTCCTAGGTCGTCTCTCAAGGACCAATTTTGGTGGTTCAGTCTCAGATTTCAAACACGAATGGGGGGGGAGGGGTTGTTTGTGATTTTAGGTTTTGTGCGGAAAAATAAAATTAAAACTGGAATTTAAATAAAACAGAATTTAAAACCTTTTGAAATAAATTTTAAACACTGTAAAAACTGAACGGTAAAAAGATAGTAAAAATAGAAAACGTCTGAAAATGAACGGTAAAATGCAATGACAGAATTTAACGGTACAGAAAACCATAAACGGTAAAATAAACAGATAAAATAAAAACACTTGAAAATGAAATTCATTAAAATAAAATGACTGAACCAGTACAGATTAAATGAGTAAACTACACGGACACACTACATTTTTCTGAAATAAAATTTTGCACAGTGTCTGAATGAAAAACTAAGAGAGTTTCTACTGGAAAAGGGAAGAGGCGAGAGCCTCTCCCAGGGCCATGTGTTTCTTACACTACACCTAAACTACACTCCATTCTCCACCTTGCTTCTCTGATGTTGCTGCCATTTATAGCCACTTCTCACAAACTCCCGTGACTTCTCCATTTCAGCCAATTTTTCCACCTTGGTTTTGTTTTGTTGCTTCCTTTAAATTAATTCCTTAATTAGCTGATTGTATTCCTTGGACGTGGGAAAAATCTTGTCTTCTTCTTCAATGCCATTCTGGCCGTGGGCTCCCTTCTCTTGCTGCAGAATTACACTTCTCTTTTACTCAAAACGTGACAACACTGCTGGAACGCTGCACCTATTCTGCTGCTAGTTGCTGGTGGAGGACGCAGATGTGCTCCTCACTTCTTCACGATGGCGCATCCACACACATCCCAGCTCTCTTCCGCGCATGCTGTAGTGGAGGCCGTGTGTGTTGCCGCTGCTCCCAGTGCATCCAAGCTTTGCTGCTGGAATGGAGAAGACTCATTGATTGCTGTTGCTTCTATCTTCAACTGGATTCCAGCCATGGCAGTGTGCTTCCTGAGGCCCACTGCTTCTGCTGTCGTGACATCTCTGCAGTCATCCGTGAGCTGCTGCTGATGGAGGTTTTGAACGTTGGAAAGTTGCAGCTGCTAGGATGCTTCTCTTCCTCTCCGCACGCCAAATCTGGATGCGGCTTCTCCTTGGGCCGTGTAGGTGTGTCTTCATCTCCTTGCTGCCAGCGTTTTCAGTGAGCATGGATGAACGGTGTGAAGATGGTGATGCTTGGACGTTGTATGGAGGTATGGACGGAAGCTTGCTGCTGCAATGGGGAACCGAGGGCTTGGACGTGTGCTGAAGCTGCTGGATCAGCTGGACGATCTCCATAGTGGTCTTGTCCCAGCACCTATTCTGGCTATCTTCTTCTTCTCCAGCCTAGTTCTTGTCCCCGTGCAGGTCCACTTACATTCTTTAAGCCAAAAATGATTCACTCATACCGCAGATCATGCAAAACCGTGGGCTGCTTCCCATTATGCCAAAGTGTATTTTGTTCTTTGCCAAAATAAATTCTGAATGGGTCGTGACACCTTTCCATTAATAATACTAAACACTTTCTCCTGAACTTTTACATTGGTGGCCCCCATTGCGTTGTCCAAAACATATGCTTAGCCAAATTGAATTTACCGAATTTAGTCTGCCGTGTGGTGTTGTAGTTGCACCGATAATTATACTTTAAAATGAATGACTACCCCTTTCACAGACCATTTTCACGTCCAAACACATGTGTAATTTTGGGTTGCTGCCAAATTTCTTTGTAAAGGAAAATCTATTCCCAAAATAAAATGTGTTGTACATCAAAATAAATCTCCACCTCTCGATTCAATTGCCATTTTTTTCATTAAACCTTCAAATGTCCCAAATTGTATCTCCAAAAATTTCCTGTAATTACTAATACAAATAATTAGCTTAGATAATTCAAATTAATCAAAATAAGAATTTCTAATCAAATTAAGCACAATTAGTAAAAATGGAGAAATATTGGACAATTAAGCACAATTTCCTAATTAATTCTAGTACAATAAACTAAGTGAAGTGAAGAAAATATTCACTCATCAAAATAGACCACACTTAGTCTTTTGCACTCCTGGGCAAAATCAAGACACAAACCAGGGAATAGTTCAAAGGACATCTAGGAAGGTGATATAAACTCAGCATGCAGAAAACAAAGACTCGCAAGAAAATAAACAGAATTTACACAATTCTCAAGAATTCTGGATAGAGAAAAGAAGTAGAAAATGTCCAACACGTAATCAAGAAAAGCAAATACTTACAGAAATCATCCAAGCAATTCAATGTATGGCAAAAATAATTATTCAATTCAAGAGGTGATTCAAAAATAACATAACCTCACAGATGCACTAATAGTGTTTCTCTCAAGTGTTTAGGGTAAATAATTTCAACTCAATGTACTCAAGAAAACAAACACAAGTAGACTTGGCAAGCTTCTAATATCAACACTTAAAACATATGCATGTTCAGATCTAAAGGTCTTTCAGGGTTGTAATGGGGCCAAGGACAGGGGAGGATAAATATGGATAAGTAGGTATAGCCCAAAAGAAATAGAGGAGCAATGGGGAATAAGTGGAAATACAGTAAAATTTCACCCAACCTCTAATTCGATCCTTTTCTCGACTCCATTATTCACAAAATTATATATATATATATATTTTTTTTATCATCATTTTTTTTCTTTCTCATCATTTTTTTTTCTTCATCCTGTCTATTTTTTTTCCTGGGTTCTCTTTATCACACAACAGGATATAATTTATATTTTCAGAACATGATGAGGAACCAACTAGCCAATTCATCAAAATTCCCAAGGAGACCACACTTATTCACAAAACACTTTTATAGCTCCAGACTTTCCTAAGGTTAAGATAATCATGGTTTTTCACTTAGGGTCAGTGTATGAGCTTTAAAACAAAGAAATGGGGAAAGTATAGGCTCAAAGGGGTTATCAAAGGATAATAACAAGGTAGGCTTATTTGGCTAAAGAGGCTCAAGAAATAAAATGCCTTTATCATTTCTAAACATGCATATCAATGAAGTATTATCAAAAAGAATCAAGCCAAGGCATATGTGCAAGCAATCAAGATACATATCACACACAAGAAAGAAAATTAAGTGGCTCAAATCTCACATAGGGTATTCGTCACAATCAAATCAACCTCTTAAACACATAATCATCTTTCCAGGCAGAGAAAAGCAAGGATTTTAAACCATAAGTATTAATGAAGTGAAGGAAAAATCTACAACTTAGACATCATCCAGAAATCAAGAGAAAAATGTAAAATTTATTGAACACAAAACTCGATAAAAATAACTTAAAACAGAAAAAATTTAACACTCAAAAACAAAAAATTTCACACACAAAACAACAGAAAAAATTAGACTCTTTCCCAATAGACCACACTTAAACTACACAATGTCCTCAATGTGTTCTAAACATGTCATCAGCAATCAAAACAGTAAACATATCATGGACAAGTGCAATAAAAGTAGGAAAAATGGGAAAATTTTTCAGTAACATCCATCAGTAGATGTTATCATTGACATCCATCAGCAGATGTCTAAATCACCTAGCACCCATCAGTAGATGCTAATAATTTTTTTTTTTTGAAAAGGATGACTGGAACTATGACAACAGTTTCGGTGGCAACGACCGAAACTGTTGCTACAGTGGCAGAATTTTTGGCTATAAAAAGGCTACACTTCGGCGTTCGAGCGGCATTTCCCGATTGCCCACTCTCTCTCTACTCCTCTCTTCTCTCTTCTCTCTCTCCTCTAAGCGTCTGGAGTCTGCGCGGAGCCTCTGCCACCGTGCCTTCTGAAGAGTCTGAGATCCGCGAGGAGCCTCTGCAAGCCTACTTCCCCAGGTAAGTCCTTCTTCACTAAGGATCTCCCTTTCTTTTTGCTTGCTTTACTTTTCCTGCCGTCTCTTTGCTTCATTTTTCTTCTTTCTTTACTCTCCTCTAAGCTTTCTCTGCTCAGCTCTCCCTCTCCCTTTTCCTGCTTTCCATTTTTTTTCTTTTATGCTTTCATTTTTTTTTATAATACTAAACTTAAAACACTTAAAACACAACTGTCTTAAAACTTAAGGGGTATATCGGCTGGAAACCAGACGTTAATCTCCCTTCGATTGAAGGTATGGCAGAGACAATCGGGTAGAACAACGCCACGTACCCCACTTAAAACTAAATAAACACATAAACTTAATTTACAAGAACAACATGGACAAGGACAACTGGACATAGATCCATTTAGGACCCTTTCGCAAGGACCGTGAAACAGATCTGAGACAAGACACTGAAACATCAAAGACTGACAGGACAAAATAAACCTAAAAGAGGACAAAATAAACCTAAAAGGAAACAAAAACGAATAAAGAAAACACTGAACTAAGAATCTAATGTTTTTTTTTATGTTATGCTTTTTTTTGTTTTGTTTTTGTTCTTTTTATTTTTATTTTTTTTATGTTTTAGAATATTTCGAGAGGAAGGATGAGTGAGATGGAAATAGAGAGATACACCAGTCAGCGGTGGCGTCCTACTGATGATCAGATCAAGATGATGACCAACATATACAATTATGGGGTCACACATCCAAGCAGAGCCCAAGTCGTCGAGATTGCGTCTCGACTAAGGGCTTTCGGAGAAGCTAGTGAATATAACGTGCACTGCTAGTTCAACAACCATGGCAATCGGGTCAGGCGCCTGCAAGCGGAGATAGACCCCACTGGCACTATCTTTTCTTTGCTGCCGCGATATATGTATGGTAAGAACTCTGATCATATATCTATTTTTATTAAATTTTTCTCTTCCTCTTCTATTATTGACATACAATTTTTTTTTGTTGAAAGAATATGACTGGGTAGTTATGAGGGCACCGAGGCTTCTGGATCTGTTCCCCATTCCGATCATCATCGACGATGACAGAGATGAACGACAAATCCCTCCACCTATGCCTCCTGCATTCCGTACCAGAGCTCCCTCGACGGAGCTTACCTTAAGATCGCCACCCAGTAACCACTTTCCATTTTAGAGTTATATATATATATATATATATATATATATATATATATATATATATATATATATATATATATATATATATATATATATTATTTGTTGGCCGAGTGTGGCCAGAATAAGGACTGTAATATGAACACTTAAATTTTTATGTTTTTAATTTTTTTTTTATGTTTTTTTTTATTATGTTTTTTTTATGGTCTGTAATATTAACGATCAGAAATGATCGAACCCCGAACATCTTTATTATGTTTTTGTTTTTATTTTTATTATTATCAGTGTAAGACAGAATGTTTTCGGTGTATTTGGTATTTTCAATAAATGCACTCAAATTTGTATCTGCTCAAACTACACCTCTCTGCCATTACATGTTAATTCTGCTCTTATGATTTTATTTTTCTATTTTTTTTTTAACAAAAACTAAATAAATAATAAAAAAAAATAGAACACAAATTAACAAAACAAAAGACCTAATACCGAATCAAAATATCAAAGCAGACAAAACACATATGTCAAAAACAGCAGATAAAACATATATTTACAAAACATACATTAACAAAATAACACACCTGAAATAGAACACACATTTTTTTTTAAAAATATTTTTTATTATTATTATTATTATTTATTATTTTTTTTATTATTTATTTTTAAAGATAACAATACGAAAACTAAGAATGAAAGGAAAAACAAACTTAAAAGAAAAACAAAATGCAGAATCTTCCCGAGACCAAACTTAAACTACACTGTCCTAAATGTTTTCTAAGCATATGATCATCAATTAAAACAATAAACAGATAAAGGACAAGTGCACTAAAAATATGAAAACGGGGAAGAAAGAAAAAGAAAACTTCCCTGGTCATGGTGGCAGTTGCCAATTTTGGATTTGTAGGGAGATGTCTTCTTCAGGATCCAACACGGAAATTTTGAGGAAGAACTGCTTCATCCTCCAAATTTGATCAAGCAGGGAAATATCCTCCACCGCCGGATCTAAGCAGCAAATATTGTTACTGAGCGGATTCAGCAGGTGCATGTTGATCTTCGAACTGTCAGTGTCAGCACCTTTGTTTTCCACTGTGGGTGTATGTTGATCAAATTTATACGTACCTCCTGCAACATGGATAGTGCAATGTGGCACTGCAGAAATTTCATGCAGGGGTATAACACCCAATCCTAGTGTAATAGGCTGAACCTTAGATAAATCCTCATAACATGAATCAATTTCTAAATTACATGCAATATTAATCATAGACTCAGATTCATGTTCAGTGCATGGAGAATAAACATTCGAATGTGATAGTAAAAAGCGGTTCTCATCATGCACAGAGGAAAAATTAAAATCAGACTCAACAACAATATAGTCATTAGCATACCGATCATCATCACAATCAACAGAATAATCAAATTGTGGTATGCTTACCTCCTCTTCCTTGAAGATTGCTAGAGTGTGGGAAGATGAAGGTGGTCTACCTGGTTCAGAACTACTACTTATTTTTGCCTGGTCCTCAAAATCTTCAGCATTCTCCTCAGGTGCAAGAGTGGTCATCTGCCCGATCTGATCACTCAGATTCTGCATGGCAGCTTGAGTTTCCTGCTGGATCTTCATGCTCTCTTGCTTGAACTTGAGATTCTGCATGGTCATCTGCTCCAATAACTTCTGCAATGTGGGCTTAGAAGTTGAAGGCTGAGGAGTTATTTGAGCAGGAGCATCATACTGCTGACTCTCATATTGCTGGACTGGTGGAGGCATAAAGGTGCTCTTGAATGGTGGTTCTAGATAATGATCTTGTGGGGTATCGTACCATTCGTTGTTAAGATCATTCCACTCAGAATCGTTGATGTATCCATACTGCTTAGGGGAGAATTTGCTCAGAAACTGAAGCTCAAGATATCCCCAATCGGTAACGGATCTAGAGGAAGAGAGTCTTGCCAATCCTTAGCTACTCCTTGTAATGAGTGCGGAAATGCCCTTAAGAAAATATGATCAAGAGGGACATGTGGAGGCTTCATTGAAGAGGACATGTTGTGGAACTCCTCCAAATGTCTATGTGGGCATTCTCCGACAAAACCATGAAACTTAGGGAGCAGATATATCAGTCCAGTGCTAAGAACGCAATGAATATCATCCTTTGTAGGTGGGACCGGCTCACAAGGAGTGCGCTCAGGAAATTGAGGATGATCCATATAATTTTCATCATAAAATTCAGCAGAATTAAAATCAGAGTACCACGCAGAAGGAGACTCATAATTAGAGGTATTGACAGAATAAGCACTATTCACATAATCAAAATAGGTAGACATGGAAAAATAAAAATAAAATAAATAAAAACTAAATACTAAAAATTACGAAACAGATAAATCACAACACATTTATACATGTTACACGCACATAAAAGATAAAACATAATAATTTTTTTTTTTAATTTTAATTTTTTTTAATTTTTATTTTTTAATTTTTTTTAATTAAATAACAAAATACATACGACACGCATACAGAAAATAGAACATCACATCACAACACAAGATAAAATGCAACACAATTAAACATGCTACACGCACAAACAAGACATAATTTTTTTTTTAAATAACAACTAAATACACAACATAGCACAATAAAAATATAAAAGACAAAACATATATTAACACAACATAATTGAAAAATACAGCAAAAATGTAAAACAAAAACCTGGAACTGAAGTGACAACGCCGCCAAAATTTGCTGAAGGTGTCGTTGTCGCCTACAAAAATACAAAAGACAAAACACACGAAACACACATATTAACAGAACAAAAATTTACACAACAAGAATCTAAAACTGAACCTCCATTGGTCCCCGGCAACAGCGCCAAAATTTGATACGACTGTCGCGGTCATACAAATTTTATGTGCATGGAAAGAATGCAGTATAGACTAGGATTTGACTCCTAGGTCGTCTCTCAAGGACCAATTTTGGTGGTTCAGTCTCAGATTTCAAACACGAAGGGGGGGGGGGTTGTTTGTGATTTTAGGTTTTGTGCGGAAAAATAAAATTAAAACTGGAATTTAAATAAAACAGAATTTAAAACCTTTTGAAATAAATTTTAAACACTGTAAAAACTGAACGGTAAAAAGATAGTAAAAATAGAAAACGTCTGAAAATGAACGGTAAAATGCAATGACAGAATTTAACGGTACAGAAAACCATAAACGGTAAAATAAACAGATAAAATAAAAACACTTGAAAATGAAATTCATTAAAATAAAATGACTGAACCAGTACAGATTAAATGAGTAAACTACACGGACACACTACATTTTACTGAAATAAAATTTTGCACAGTGTTTGAATGAAAAACTAAGAGAGTTTCTACTGGAAAAGGGAAGAGGCGAGAGCCTCTCCCAGGGCCGTGTGTTTCTTACACTACACCTAAACTACACTCCATTCTCCACCTTGCTTCTCTGATGTTGTTGCCATTTATAGCCACTTCTCACAAACTCCCGTGACTTCTCCATTTCAGCCAATTTTTCCACCTTGGTTTTGTTTTGTTGCTTCCTTTAAATTAATTCCTTAATTTGCTGATTGTATTCCTTGGACGTGGGAAAAATCTTGTCTTCTTCTTCAATGCCATTCTGGCCGTGGGCTCCCTTCTCTTGCTGCAGAATTACACTTCTCTTTTACTCAAAACGTGACAACACTGCTGGAACGCTGCACCTATTCTGCTGCTAGTTGCTGGTGGAGGACGCGGATGTGCTCCTCACTTCTTCACAGTGGCGCATCCACACCCATCATAGCTCTCTTCCGCGCATGCTGTAGTGGAGGCCGTGTGTGTTGCCGCTGCTCCCAGTGCATCCAAGCTTTGCTGCTGGAATGGAGAAGACTCATTGATTGCTGTTGCTTCTATCTTCAACTGGATTCCAGCCATGGCAGTGTGCTTCCTGAGGCCCACTGCTTCTGCTGCCGTGACATCTCTGCAGTCATCTGTGAGCTGCTGCCGATGGAGGTTTTGAACGTTGGAAAGTTGCAGCTGCTAGGATGCTTCTCTTCCTCTCCGCACGCCAAATCTGGATGCGGCTTCTCCCTGGGCCGTGTAGGTGTGTCTTCATCTCCTTGCTGCCAGCGTTTTCAGTGAGCATGGATGAAGAAATGAAGGCCTCTGAACCAGCTGCTGGATTGCCGAGAGATGCTAAGTGCTGAACGGTGTGAAGATGGTGATGCTTGGACGTTGTATGGAGGTCTGGACGGAAGCTTGCTGCTGCAATGGGGAATCGAGGGCTTGGATGTGTGCTGAAGCTGCTGGATCAGCTGGACGATCTCCATAGTGGTCCTGTCCCAGCACCTATTCTGGCTATCTTCTTCTTCTCCAACCGAGTTCTTGTCCCCGTGCAGGTCCACTTACATTCTTTAAGCCAAAAATGATTCACTCATACCGCAGATCATGCAAAACCGTGGGCTGCTTCCCATTATGCCAAAGTGTATTTTGTTCTTTGCCAAAATAAATTCTGAATGGGTCGTGACACCTTTCCATTAATAATACTGAACACTTTCTCGTGAACTTTTACATTGGTGGCCCCCATTGCGTTGTCCAAAACATATGCTTAGCCAAATTGAATTTACCGAATTTAGTCTGCCGTGTGGTGTTGTAGTTGCACCGATAATTATACTTTAAAATGAATGACTACCCCTTTCACAGACCATTTTCACGTCCAAACACATGTGTAATTTTGGGTTGCTGCCAAATTTCTTTGTAAAGGAAAATCTATTCCCAAAATAAAATGTGTTGTACATCAAAATAAATCTCCACCTCTCGATTCAATTGCCATTTTTTTCATTAAACCTTCAAATGTCCCAAATTGTATCTCCAAAAATTTCCTGTAATTACTAATACAAATAATTAGCTTAGATAATTCAAATTAATCAAAATAAGAATTTCTAATCAAATTAAGCACAATTAGTAAAAATGGAGAAATATTGGACAATTAAGTACAATTCCCTAATTAATTCTAGTACAATAAACTAAGTGAAGTGAAGAAAATATTCACTCATCAAGGGTCTAGCGCCTTGAAGTCCTCATCGGTGAAGGTGATGAGTGACATGCTCCCGATTCTTCGCTCCACTGAATGCACCAACTTGAGAGCTCTAATGTGCCTATTACATGTCAATGTTATCCTCCTCCTACGAATCCTCTTGAGGTCGTGTTGATATAACCTTTCAATGGACAGTCCCGGTTGCAGCTTCTACTCCTACTCCTACGTTAGGAAGATTCTCTCCTTCACTTAGTTTTAGGCTCTCGGCTAGGCGGGCTCCTTTGCACTTGGTCCTTCTTGACAAACTATTTTAGGTGGTTGACCCTTACCAGCTCCTTGATTTTGTCCCTTAACATTAAGCTCTCCTTGGTAGTGAGGCCGAGGTTTCAATGGTATAGGCAATGCGTATTACCATCGGTTAGGGGGTCAGTTTCTTCCTTGACCCCAACAAAAAATCAGCTTTGAGGGTCTCTTCCAATATCTTGGTCCATGGAACGTTGAGTGTAACATCCCAAATTCTCACATTAATGTAACATCCCAACTTTTCACATTAATGTAACATCCCAAATTTTCACACTTGATAATTAACATTACATTTACGGTAACATTCCGTAATCTCACCCTTTAAAATTTCCTAGTTGATATAAGTTTATACATGTAAAAAGATTCTAATTATAGTTCTTCTACTCCTCCCTTTCCTTGGTACTATGTGAGGCGACATTCCTTCATCTGCTCCCGTATAACGAATTATACGATCATCGCACATACCCAAACACAAAACACAAACAAGTAGGGTGAGCTAACATGCAACAAATCATTTATAAGACATGCATAATTACTTCGATACAAACATCATATAATAATTATGTCAGACACCCTCATACCATCGTACCACAATTCCTATTAGACACTCGTCCCACAATACCCAATAAATACCATAATACTCAATAGACATTCATTCCATAATACCCAATAAACACTCATCCCTCAATACCAATAAACACTCATTCCACAATACCCAATAAACACTCATCCCACAATACCCAAATAAACACTCATTCCATAATACCCAATAGGCACTTATCCCCACGATATTCAATAGGTACTTATCCCAACGATATGTTGATGAGCGATACAACGGAAGGTTTTTCACTTGTGATGTCATTCTTAGTCCCCTCACTATGTCCAAAACCGGCACATAGACCAGGACATTCTGCCCTCCATACCATTCATAATGTTAGTCCCCTCACTATGTCCTAAACCGGCACATAGACCAGGACATTCTGCCCCCCATACCATTCACAAGGTTAGTCCCCTCACTATGTCCTAAACCGGCACATAGACCAGGACCTCCTGCCCCTCTCACCACATAATTCATCATTCTCTACTTGAGACTGAATGATTATTAGAGTATCAGGATAACCTCCAACTTCATGACCCTCAACATCAACATATACGCACATACCATGACATTACAGAATCTCTCCACGAAACTCATACCATGCTCACATTCCTTAACTCATATTATACCATTACGAAATCTACCCATAATCCTTATACACACACCATGACATTACAGAATCTCTCCGCGAGACTCATACCATACTCACATTCCTCGACTCATATTATACCCTTACGACATTTCCCCGTAATACTCATACATGTTTAGATGCATAAATTCAAATCAAATAAACTTCAATCATTTCAGAAATCATACAAACTGAATATATTCCAACAAGATATATTACATGATAATTTAACAGTACATAATCTGTACACAAGATTTAAGTTAAAAACCTGTCGAGTAGACTTCCAGGAAAGAGAGGTGCGTCACAATGGACAACTTAAGTACCAAGTCTTTCCTTAGCCAAAGTGTTCCTCAACTAGTTTTTAACAAATTTCTTATTAACAGATTCAAAACAACAGCATATAATATTTACACCGAATATCAATATAGATAAACATACAGTAAGCATTAACAATATTCATACATAATTTCAAGACATGAATAGTAATAAAACAGTACTAAATCATAATATAAAAGCTTAGAAAAGTTAGCTCCCTTACCTCTATTCCAGACTTAATCTCCTGCTCCGAATTTGTTTCCCCCGAAACCCTTTAGAACCTCTACTCTTCTTGCAACTAAAAATTTCTCCCTAACTCTTTCTTCTCTATTTCTCAAGCTCTCACTTGATTCCTCTTTTCTTGGTGCAAAATACCCTTCCCTCCCATGACTATTTATAGTAAAAAAAATTTACTATTCCTTAATATTTTAATATTATTTATTATTTTAATATTATTTAAAAATAATATTTCAATCATTTTCTCACCAAATCTGATCCTAATTTCTACCTACTACTTTCTTCCATGCTAAGAAATCCTCATGCTGAAAATTTATTTTTACAATTCACTTTTTACTATTTACTATTCACTTTTTACTATTCAATTTAAAAAATTTACTAAATAAGTTACCAAAAATTTAAACCTCTCCTTCTAAAATTACTATAATTTTATATCCAAAATTTACATTTTTCTATCCACTAAAATTATTATTACTAATAAAATGCTAAAATTTACTATAAATATTTTTCATGGGTCTTACATTCTCCCCAACAACAAAGATTTTCGTCCTCGAAAATTCGAAAATTCGACATAAAAATAAAGTTATGATTATTTCACCTTATCTTCTAGTTTCCTTGTAAACTCATTTACTCTACTTATTTTGTGCATAAAAATTCTTAGCATCTCAGATTGAAATGTACTCACGAAAAATTTAAAATCATAAACCTTCAGAACACTCTTACTTGTCACTTCTAGCCTCGTCAAAACCACCATTAAACATACCCCACTAGTCTCAAAATAATCCATTAATGTTTTAAAAGAACTCATTACTCATAAACTATTAATCACAAAATTCCAGAAAACTTTTTATTCCTACTATAACCAGAAAGTGATTCTCCTTATAGATCCCTATTTAAGACTTTCATGACCCTGTAAAACTCTAGGAATCATTCTTTTTCCGTAACAACCTTCCATTATATTTTCTCAACACAATTTCTACTCCTAGAAATCGTACACCTCTAAAAGCCACTTATGTTTACCAAAATTATACTAGATTGTTCCACCTTACCCTCTACTTCTATTCTCCGTAAAATTTATAATTACTCTGATGATTACACGGAGTCCAAAACACTATTACTAAACAATTCATCCTTTATGTTTTTCTTTTCTATACCCATTTAACAAGAACTTGTCCAAAAATAATACCTATATTGAGTATGATTTATAACATCCATAGAAACCCTTCCACACTTAAGATCATGCATCATTTCCTTCACTCGTCCTTGATGAACTTATCTGACTCTCGGTAATACTGCCTTCACCCTTAACCACACTTAATGTTCAACAATCAACTCACAATTCTTGAAGACCATAAACTTCTAAAAACATATTGGAACATGACCAAACCATCCTTTCGATCATACTCTAGACTACAATATTTATCCTTCACTTGCATTGGTCAGATATCCCTAAAATACTGATCCTCATCCTTTATTTAACCCACACTAAATGTTGAACCACTATTTTTTTTTTCACCTGATAAACACTTCTGAAATACTTGACAAAACTAGAATAATCAAGCTTCTTTCAAGATTATACTCCAAATTACCTCAACCTTCATCTAATTGTTTTCCTAGCAAACATTACTAGCCTAAGTTAAAATATTCTCTAAGAATTAACTTATAAACTCTAAATCTTAGGAATATAAACCTTGTCCTCAAAATACCTTCCCACATCCTAACCTAACATAAATCCACAAACTTAACGTTGTCTCTAACCCAGTACCTAACAATTGTGTATCTCTAATAAGACTCAGCAGATCACTCAATCAACAATGTTATAAATTCTGAAACAACTTATTTTAATCTCAATAAGGCCGAATTTAACTATATTCTTTATCAGTACTGCACCTACTCGTTTAAATAAACCACTTATGCCACATAAGTTAAATGATCTAGAGAGATTATCAAGGCAATCAACCACAACCAACCTCAATTATAACGTGCTTCCCTAGATCAAAACCATATCCCCAGGATATTTAGTGTTAACCAAATCTCAAATTTTTATCTTATGCGAACTAAAAGTAAATATAAATAAGTTCACTCACACACATCATTGGTCAGAGATCAAGGTGCGACATATAAATCTTTACCCATCCTTTACATCACCATTGAGGTTTGAGTACTACCATATAACTATACCTGATGAAAATTGCTCCAATCACAACCTACAACTTCTTAATTATTCGAAATTCCCTAATCACATTAGTATTGCAACTCTCCTTTTTATCTATTTCCAAACTCTTCTTCTTCCTTATCTTGCCATGTTCATAATATTAATTCAACTTACACTACCTCTACTAACTTTAATATTCCAAAATCAATAAGATTTTCAACCATAAATCAGGACTCTTTAATCCTCTCATAAAAATACCAAAACTTTGCATAAGCTGAAAGCCAAAATTTTCGTACCTGGATTTTCTCTACCACTCATCATACCAAAATCACATACTCTCAAATTTTATCTCTAATACATTTACTGGAAAAATCTAACCATCTCTTTTTGATCATCCATTTAGCTTAGAATCCATTCAATACTTCATTCTTCTCTAAAGACCTCGTGTTCTCTTAACTTACAAATTTCTCCTTCTATTAAACTTTCTCTCAATCCTCTTTATGCCTTATACCACTTCTCTTCTACTCTTCTTCGTCTAATATTTGATTTATCCTTAATCTACTTTAGTATTCCTATCCCTTTTTATTTTAAACTTTATCTTCAAATCTTCCACCATTTTCTTTCTTCAGATTCCAACCATCACTGATACATCGATCCATGTTACCAATCTCACACAATGCCACTCTGTTTCTCACCAACACTTCCCTCTCTTCTCACTTCTAACATTACTGATATACTAAACCAAACTGATTTCTCAAACCTTGCTACATTCATGCTTATCCAAAGCTTCTCTTAATCTAGCCTTTGAACTTAACTCCTTTTTGTGAAACGTAAGATATCTAATCTCCTGATTTTGTCCTGCAAACATCTTAAAACATAACTTCTAAACACCAACATCTTCACTTATCCTTTGAAACTCAGATTCTAGTATTATATCTCCCTATGAAGGCTTTAACTAATTCTAATATCTTTCATAAACCTTGAGAATTAAGAAAGGAAAATCATCTCTCGTAAAAGTCATGAGTAGTTAGACACAATACTCTACTATCTAGCTTGGAGAAAATGATAAGTATACCATTTAGACTCAATTCTTCATAGAGAAGACACAACAGACCCACGACACAAAGGTCATCCTAAGGACGAACTGCTCTGATACCATTAATGTAACATCCCAAATTCTCACATTAATGTAACATCCCAACTTTTCACATTAATGTAACATCCCAAATTTTCACACTTGATAATTAACATTACATTTACGGTAACATTCCGTAATCTCACCCTTTAAAATTTCCTAGTTGATATAAGTTTATACATGTAAAAAGATTCTAATTATAGTTCTTCTACTCCTCCCTTTCCTTGGTACTATGTGAGGCGACATTCCTTCATCTGCTCCCGTATAACGAATTATACGATCATCGCACATACCCAAACACAAAACACAAACAAGTAGGGTGAGCTAACATGCAACAAATCATTTATAAGACATGCATAATTACTTCGATACAAACATCATATAATAATTATGTCAGACACCCTCATACCATCGTACCACAATTCCTATTAGACACTCGTCCCACAATACCCAATAAATACCATAATACTCAATAGACATTCATTCCATAATACCCAATAAACACTCATCCCTCAATACCAATAAACACTCATTCCACAATACCCAATAAACACTCATCCCACAATACCCAAATAAACACTCATTCCATAATACCCAATAGGCACTTATCCCCACGATATTCAATAGGTACTTATCCCAACGATATGTTGATGAGCGATACAACGGAAGGTTTTTCACTTGTGATGTCATTCTTAGTCCCCTCACTATATCCAAAACCGGCACATAGACCAGGACATTCTGCCCTCCATACCATTCATAATGTTAGTCCCCTCACTATGTCCTAAACCGGCACATAGACCAGGACATTCTGCCCCCCATACCATTCACAAGGTTAGTCCCTTCACTATGTCCTAAACCGGCACATAGACCAGGACCTCCTGCCCCTCTCACCACATAATTCATCATTCTCTACTTGAGACTGAATGATTATTAGAGTATCAGGATAACCTCCAACTTCATGACCCTCAACATCAACATATACGCACATACCATGACATTACAGAATCTCTCCACGAAACTCATACCATGCTCACATTCCTTAACTCATATTATACCATTACGAAATCTACCCATAATCCTTATACACACACCATGACATTACAGAATCTCTCCGCGAGACTCATACCATACTCACATTCCTCGACTCATATTATACCCTTACGACATTTCCCCGTAATACTCATACATGTTTAGATGCATAAATTCAAATCAAATAAACTTCAATCATTTCAGAAATCATACAAACTGAATATATTCCAATAAGATATATTACATGATAATTTAACAGTACATAATCTGTACACAAGATTTAAGTTAAAAACCTGTCGAGTAGACTTCCAGGAAAGAGAGGTGCGTCACAATGGACAACTTAAGTACCAAGTCTTTCCTTAGCCAAAGTGTTCCTCAACTAGTTTTTAACAAATTTCTTATTAACAGATTCAAAACAACAGCATATAATATTTACACCGAATATCAATATAGATAAACATACAGTAAGCATTAACAATATTCATACATAATTTCAAGACATGAATAGTAATAAAACAGTACTAAATCATAATATAAAAGCTTAGAAAAGTTAGCTCCCCTACCTCTATTCCAGACTTAATCTCCTGCTCCGAATTTGTTTCCCCCGAAACCCTTTAGAACCTCTACTCTTCTTGCAACTAAAAATTTCTCCCTAACTCTTTCTTCTCTATTTCTCAAGCTCTCACTTGATTCCTCTTTTCTTGGTGCAAAATACCCTTCCCTCCCATGGCTATTTATAGTAAAAAAAATTTACTATTCCTTAATATTTTAATATTATTTATTATTTTAATATTATTTAAAAATAATATTTCAATCATTTTCTCACCAAATCTGATCCTAATTTCTACCTACTACTTTCTTCCATGCTAAGAAATCCTCATGCTGAAAATTTATTTTTACTATTCACTTTTTACTATTTACTATTCACTTTTTACTATTCAATTTAAAAAATTTACTAAATAAGTTACCAAAAATTTGAACCTCTCCTTCTAAAATTACTATAATTTTATATCCAAAATTTACATTTTTCTATCCACTAAAATTATTATTACTAATAAAATGCTAAAATTTACTATAAATATTTTTCATGGGTCTTACATTGAGAGGGTTGTAGTTGCTAAAGCAGGGGCCTTTTGGTCTCTCCTTCCCCTTGGTTGGTTTCTTATGCACCATTTTCTTATGATCCTCTCTATGAAAGCCCAAAGAGATTCGTCCTTGTCTTGCCTGATGTTGACAAGAACGATAAACGTTAGTTAAGGCGATTGGCTCATTGCAAACTAGGCCCCAAACTTTGCTTAAATGGTTACAAAGTAGTCAATAAAGTTGGTCGACAATGTAGAAAATTAGGCTAGGGCTTCTCTCTTCAACGAGGTAGAGAAAACCAGATACCATATTGCGTTACTCGTGGTGTACAACGCCATCTAGACCAATCGTACTTGTCAAATATTTGCATCGTCTAGTTACTATGAAGAGGGGCTTCTCTGATTCCTATGACGAATGACAATAGATTGGTCGTCTTAATGGTTGCGATGGAATCTCGAAGATCCTTCCTTGCAATGAAGATACTAGCTTGGTCATTCTAACTCATCTCGAGGTTGCTTAACTAGACTTGAAGGGTTGGGGTGGACAACATATGACCTTTGTTCCTTCTTTTGCTGAATAATCTCACTCTAGGCTCTTAGCATCCTTATTTCCTCCTCGTACTTCCTCTACATATTGCCCATCTACCGTTGCATTCATCTCATAATCTCCACGAGTCTATTTGATTGTTGACGGTCTCCTTTTGTCCTTGGTTGCTCATCATATTCCTTATGGTCAACATGTAGGTTTAAAGATTCCGCTCGGTCCCATGGTGGACATCAAAATGTTTCAGGTGTATAAGGTTGAGTATTTTTATCAAGCTGTCTTTTTCACTCCTAAACTCTTTTCATTGTTGTTCATTTTCTCTAAATCGATTGTACATGCTAAAGACACTCAAATGCTTAAATTAGTTCGATATTTGAATGGTTTAACAATTAATGTGGTAATAAATGCGTCGCAAACGTTTCAATAATTATATCTTTGACTTGTATTTATTGATTTTTTTCACGAATTTTTAATTAAAATCAACCTAATTATGATTCAATTATGTTAAATATGATTATTAACATGTTTAGCTTAATCAAATGATTAAGTGGATCTGATTTGTACCCATCAATTTCATCTCAACTTGGAGATCAATTTTTTATAATTTGATGTGTTGGATAAATAGTACATTTATTAATATAAAACATTTATCAATTTTGTCTAACTTGTCACTGTTTTCTTTATATAATCTTTTAAGAATACTTTTTTTTAGTTTTAGATTTGAAATAAAGAACAAAAACTCACGAAAAGAAAAATTCTAATTGTTCAAATTTGTTAACAGGGAACTCTAATTTTATTACTTCTAAAGAGTTTTCATGGGAAGACCGTTTGGATTTTGAGGATTTTGTAACTATATTATGTATATGAGATGATGTTTTCTGGGATTCTAAGATAAAGAGAAGTTAAGGTTTGGGTCACAGTGTTTCTATTTGACAAAAGGAATCAACATAATCCTCGTTAGGGAAGTTATCATTCAAAAGTAAAAATTAGAACATGATGTATACAATTGTTGTGACGATTGTAAAATACTCAATTTTCAATTGTTGATACCTATAATTTGTTGTTTGTTTGTTAAAAATGATATATGAACGATAATTTGTTATTTATTCAGTGTGTAATTCTTTTTATTAATTGAACCTTTGTATTATTCATGCAACAACTTATTTAATCGTTTACGCAATAATATAGTGTGTTTATCACTCTATTACATTGTATATCTTTTCAATTTTGTAAAATTCACTACAAAAATAATATCCCTCAAAATAATTATATTGCTAATGCTTCAATATCCTTAAACAAAATATGTATAATATAATTTTAAATGTATTTTTAATCCATAAAATAAAGGTCATATTTCATTTTGATCTTTAGAAATAGTTTACTCAACTTTTCATTCTTATAAAATCTTTTTTTATGTTCATCTTTTTTTTTTACTCTTTAAAATATATATTATACATTTTCTTATCGTTTTAACTCGTATATTCTGTAGATTCTTTTAGCTTATTAAATCTTTTTAAATAAACTAATTAAAAATTAAAAAAAAACTATAGAATTTAAAACCCAGATATTATATTAAAATTAATCAAACTTAAAAAAACTAAATAGAAATTAAATATTTATATATAAACCAAAAATAAAATTTAATTTTTAAATCGAAAATAAAAATACAGTTATAATTAAAAACCTTTTTCAATCTCTAATTCCATGAGAATAACATACTTGACTAAGTCCATTCAAGCAGACAATATATTTAAACAGAAATATGTTCCATATATCCTTCGAAAGCTATGATTCATTCCAAAACAAAACTTATCAGGCTACAAAAGATGCAAAAATACCAGATATATAATATAGTATTCACATGTTCGCATCACATTTTAGACACAGATCAGAATTTTCAAAACTTCTAATGAGAAGCACCAGACCGTTATATTTTCACCTACACAAACCCTTGCCCCTAGAAATAGTAACATTGACCACACCATTCTTTTCAGATTTAAAAGCAAATTCGTTGAATGGACTTTTATAGAAGTAGCTTTACAATATTCAATGCAGATTAAAATAAATTGAAGAAATCAACTCTTGGACTAAGTCCAATTAAAGATTGAAATGAAATAAATGAGAAAATGACATCAAATATTAAAGAATATTTTATTAAATTAATGTTAATGTAGCAATCATAATGGAAGACACTTAGTAAATGAAATTTATGTATAAAGAAAACAATATATATTTTGTCTTGGTAACCTCTTCAACCAGCTGCATGCAATATCAGTTCTTTGATAATAATCTAAGTATATGTTTGTTCTACTAGCTTGATGTGTGTATATGGTTATGTTTTCACGTCAAATTATGACAAATATAAGAAAACCTTTAGATACACGAACTAATTTGAGATTTTTGATCCAATATATATGTTTACTCTACAATAAAGAAAAAAAAACATCTTTTCAATCTGAGTACTGCAGACCAGATTCTACCTGCACTAATTTCTTTTTGCACCCATATAAAAATATTTCATTTTGATTGTGCAATGTAAATAAAAAAAATACTTGAATTGTACAATTTAAAAATTAAAAAAGATTTATAGATTGTGTAATCCCAAAAGTTAAAAATAATTTCCAGATTATAAAATCTAGAAAATAAATGATATATGAATTGTGCATGCCAGATAATGTATGGATGGTTCAATCCAAAAGCCAAATGACTTTAAGATTATATAATATAGAAGCTTTTTTTTTCTTAATTCTCTCAAATTTTGGAAGTTATTTTTTTACTTTTGGATTTTATAATTCATAAGTCATCTTTTACTTTCGAATGGTGTATTCTAAAACCATTTTTCTAGAAAATAAATATTTAGAAGTTATTTTTTAGTTTTAAGTTATACAATGTGAAACTAATAAAATAGGAAATTTTTTTTATACAGAAATGCAAATAAATATATGAAATTCCAGGAAGAAACTTATCTCCATATGCTAGAGAGCTTCGTGAGAGAGATAATCATGAGACAAAATTTACAATGTGTCCAGAAAAATAATAACAAATTTGTTATTTATCTTTTAATAGAATTTCTAATTTATTAATTTAGTTATTTAAAATTCCTTTTGAAGTACTGTTTGATCTTATTAGGAACTTTGAGCGTGGATACGTGGATAAGTGGCAAAATTTTAGTCGTGGCTTAATTTTAGTTGTGGCTTGAATTTTGATGGTTAGCATGAGGTTTTTTGCTTTTCAGTGGAGAGAGGTACACTTACCAAAGATTCTCCCACGTTTAAATCAGTAAGAAAATGTATATTAAGTGTATATTTCTTGAAAAATAATAGTTATATTTATAAGATCTATATAGATCGTGGATTTATGTTATCATTGAAATAATATTTACCTTAAATATATAATAACAAAGTATATTTAATAATAACATAATAATACCTCATCAAGAATAATAACCATAATACCAAATTGTTAAGATTAGTTATGATATGTAAATATTGTTCCAATAAACATAAGTTTGGACTGTTCTAGAGTGAAGATACTTAATAGGCCTTGTTGGAAAATGCTTTTTAGTATGTCTATTGGACCAGGTAGGAACATAAGTCTCCCTAGTCTAGGTACTGGGACGCCGAGCTTATCTTATACATTGTCTAATGAATTGTTCACTTTTACTAGAAAAACTTAGTGTTTTTTTCTTTTATTTTGTTTGAATGACTTGATGTCTTGCCTTACCCGAAGGGCTTTTAATTGGTTACTTGATGAAGTAACTCGGTTTTCTTAGCGAAGTAGCACGATGGCTTGTCTGTAGGTCTTTTTTATGAAAGTTACATGGTGAAGTACCTTGGTGTCTCGCCTTGAGGACTTATGGTGCCTTGTTTGAAGGAATTTAGTGCCTCGTGTGGAGGACTTTTAATGTCTCGCTTGGAGGGCTTATAGTGCCATGCTTGGAGGCTTTTGGTGCTGCTTAAGTAACTTGGATGCCACCTTTATGGTCATTTCTCATTGCCACCTTTGTGCTCTTTTTTGATTGGCACCTCCTGGTCTTTTATCATTGCAACCTCTTGGTCTTTTGTTGTTGCCACCTTTTATGGTTTTTTATTGTAGTATTTTTGTACTCGGCACAAGAACACCAAGTTGATCTTGTACTTAAGACTACTGGATCGTCAATTTTACTCATATGTTTGGACACTAGAACACTAAGTTTGTTCTTATACCCGAACACTGAAAATGAATGGAACACATGCTTCTACAACCTTTTAATGTTCTTCAATCGAGTTTTTCTTTTGCAACATCTTTTTAAGTTTATCACAATCCTCTCATCCTTTTAAGGATTACATCACTTGACCTATGTAAGGCTGGAGACATGATTATTAGTATCATAGGTAAGATGGTATGGGATCTCCGTTAAAGTAATAAATTATGGTTGAAGATCATGAATAAAAAGTATACAAGGAGATTTTATTTTGGAAGTTGTAGTGGATAATGATTGTTATTTTCAAGCGTGTATTCACCAATAATATCATATAAATGAATGGTTGAATTTAGTATTCTTATTAAACCCAATTACGTTATTTGGTATAGGTGACTGTTTCGGATGTGTAGGGCTGTGCTGTTCCAAACCTCCAAATTCTCCTGCAATCTTGTCTCAGTGGCGGATCTTCTCCTCAAGTCTTGACTCTCCTCTTGATCCTGAGGGGTGGAGACCTACAAAAGATTCTCCGATGCCAAAGTTAGTTTCAGAGCAATGGCTTTTCTCAGGGGATAGTAATAAATGTGCATTCAATGTAACCTATCTACTACTCACCGTGAACCTGTATTTATAGTTTTTGCTATGGGCTTGGGATTAGTGAAAAGTTAATCACGGCCCAACATAGCCCAATAGCTTCTAATTTCTACTTACCTCTAAACCAGGTTAATTTACCTAAGCCATAATGATTAGTGATTTGGCCGGTCAGTGAGATACGGGCGTCCGCCCACGTGATACGGGCGTCCGCCTTACCTATTCGATCCTTCACATTTACGAGGTAATCTTCCAAGCCTTCGACATCGGGGAAGGCGGACGGTCGTTGGCCCTATGGATGACTTGGGGCACTAGATTGGGCGGACGGCCATCTACGTGGGCATCCTTCCGTACGGCGTCCGACACTCCCTGGTACATTGACTAATTATGTGAACACGTTTATAGATTTATTATACATTAAAAACACTTTTCATATGATTTATTTTAAGTTGTTAACTCATTTCATTTCAGCAGCAATAAATTGGGTTCAATTTAGATTTGTTTTAATTTTGTACTCGATGTTTTGAGCATCATTTTTTACATAGATTTTACTTTTGACTGATTTTAATTGCATTAGTTTCAAAAAAATTTAGGATTTATGAATTTAGTTAGAGTAGGCATTTAGGTCCATGTTTACTTTAGACTTAATAGAATATATTTAGCCTAAATTTTTACTGACCAAAAAATATTTTTTTAGTTTTTAGTTTCATAAATGGCCTCCTTTTCTTTTTATTTCTCTCAATTTATGAAATTGACTCATCTTCTTTCATTAACATTTTCTCCTTTCTTTATCAATGGAGAACTAATTCTTAAGAATAAATTCACATAATTAAAGATAACAAAATTTGAATTGAGTTTTGCATCAGTTATTTAATGTTTCAACTTATTTTCTCTCTAATTTCGGAATTTTACTTTATAGTTATAATTTGTGTTTTTGATTTTAGAAATGAAATTAAGAATTGATTGAATCCTAATTTGATATCTATGTACAAATTAAATTGAATAATATTTTGATTTAATTCGTATAATTGTTACTCAATTAATTAAATCCGTTAAATATTTAAATTTGGATATGAATTTTTTAGAGAAATTTGACAATAAGAATTATTTAGTTTTTAATATGAATTAACCTCTCCTCTCCTCTTAATTTGTTTTTGATCGCGATTACATTGTAATTTTGTGTCAATTAGTATTATAATTTAAATTTTGTTTCAATCACTATTTCAATTTAATTTTTCTTTTTAATACATGAATATTAAAAATTGAATACAATTTGATGTGTCACTGTGACTTAACCTAGGTTATACATTATACTAAAAATTTGTATAAAAAATTAAAATCTTTAATTTCAACAACAACATTGAAAATTAGAGACTTTGTTAATTTTATGTCATGATGTGAATTATATTTTTATGCTTGTAAAATTTACACATGAGAGTTTATAATTTTCTCCTCATAAGAATTGTATATTAAGTAATAAAATAATTGTTGTTTAGTATTCATAAACATGAACATCAAATCACAATAAAATTGATTGTGAGCTTTTATGTGAATATGCATCCGTTATAAAAGATGAATTTGTATTGCATGATTTCCAATAGTTACGGAAGTTTATATATATATATATATATATATATATATATATATATATATATATATATATATATAATTGTTGATAAGGAGGTACCACTTCTCAACACTACTGCACCGCCTCACTTCTGTGCTCTACCTCCCAACACTACCATACCGCCTCACTTTTGTGCGTCTCCTCCCTCTCAACACCACCGTCTCACTTCTGTTCATCTTCCTCTCAACACCAGAGGTTAAGTTCTTGAATAGTGAATACAGGTTAGTATCTTTCACACTGAGCTATGCAATTTAGGGTTTTCCTCTTGTTTTGGTTAATTTTTTTTAAATTGATTTTATTACTTTTCATTTTCTGTCTATAATTTAGGGTTTAGGTTTTATTTTGTTGTCTGAGTAAGATTTGGTGAATCGGTATACAATTTGTGTTATACAATGTGCAGAGTTTGTTTTGGCAATGGGTTTCTCTGCCTGTTTCAATGTTTCAGTTCAGTAAGAGAAAGTGTCTTTTCTGTCTATTTCTATGTCCCGTTATTCATGCTTGGTTCTGTTTTAGAGAAAGTGTTATCCATGCAATAAGGTGTGTATACTTTTAACAATAGTTTTAAACTTACAGGGTTGGTACAAAATGCCAGAATTTTCAAGAAGTTCATGCCTGTACCACTTCAATAAAGATACTGTTAAGTAACTAAACTTAAATTAATCCTAATAAAGAAACATATGCATCCTGATGTTAACTCGATTTTATATCAGTATGAAAATAATTATCGTATAAAAAGCAAAAATACTTTCATAGATAAGAATAAAGTAAAAAGTAAAAAAGCTCACATTTACTGCTATAGGGAAACAACCAATACAATTAAAATTTGGGACTCGTGATGGCTGAAGAAAAAAATAAGTGAATTGTAAGGACCAACGTGTACACCTCTAACGTAGGTATTTGAGATCTCATCAAGATTCACCCTAGAGCATTTAGATTTCCCCTCCTCTGCAACAAGTCGAAATGAAGAAGTCATAAAATGGTATGAAGAACTCGAGAGAAAACAAATCAATAAAAATATTTAAAGCATCATTATCAGAAAATACAAAAAGAGAAAGGTACCTTGAAGACAATAATATAGAACTGAGAAAGAGAAGAGAATAGAATTTGTATAAAGTGAAAATGGTTTCTTGCATTACCTGTTTGAAGTACATATTTTAGTTTTTATACAGACGTAAAGCCTTGCAGACCGCACTATAGATCTAGCTAAGTGGAAGAAGCTTAGCATAATTGACTTCAGTAAGTTAGTTACAACAAATGCTGACAAAGAACCTGCAATACTAAGGCCCTGTTCTTTTGAGTAGATTTGAGAGGATAGATTTGAGAGGATTTGAGAAGATTTAAAGATAATTTTTTTTGTCGTTTATTTGAGTGAATTTGAAGGTAAATAAAAGTGAATTTGGAAATAATTTTTTTTAATTTGTCATGTCAATACAATTCTATACTAATTCTCACAAATTTTATTTCTAAATTCACTCTCATTTATCTCCAAATTCACTCAAATAAACGACAAAAAAAATTATCTTCAAATCCTCTCAAATCCCCTCAAATCCATCCTCTCAAATCCACTCAAAAGAACATGGCCTAAGTGTTTACAACAGCTGGTTTAGCTATTATATCACCTATATAGTTAGGTCCACAAAAACACTCATATCACACATAGCAGAGTCAGGAACTACTTCCATAGTTTCACCTATACGATTTTGTGTGCACTCTTTCCATCTTTTTTGTGTGTGTATTGGATGGTAAAAGAATGTTGATATGCTAATTTTTTGTAGTTTGGAACTTTGTATTGATGATATCATTTTGGGAATAAACTTTGTGGAAGGCGAAAAATTCCTGAAAATATAAAGTTTCTTTTCTTGCTAATATGTCATCACTCTGCCTAGTGGAGATGTTATATGTAGCAAATTCGTTTAATCTTTGTTGAGACATCGCTGATCTTAAATAAGTTTTTATTATCTTCAGCTTTGAAAATCTCCTTTTGACTGGAACAAATGATATTTTAATTGTTAACATTATTCTATAAGCTATATATGCATTTGGAAAAAATCTATTCTTTTTAAATTAACAATGTCGATTGGTTTATCATTTTCCAATCCTATAATTTCTCTATACTTTTCAAAAAATGAAAGAAGACCTTTTAGCTGTTCAATAGTTTCATCAATGCACATACCTTTTGATTGTAAATTCTTACTAACTGAGTTAGCTGCTAATAAAATGTTATGCCAAATATTCAAGCCTAACAAAAATTCAAAGTTTTCTATCTCATAAGTTACTAAACAATCAATTTCACTTTTTATTTTAGGATCATTACTAGCTTCAGCTAATTCAAATAAAGTATCTCTTATTTGTGAAGTTTGAAATCTTACAGCTTTCAAACTTTCAATACAACTTTTTCCCATGTGTTTGTGACAACGATTTAAGAGTTAAACTATGTATATGGTATTATAAAATTTCCACCTTTTTGTAGAAGAAAATGAAGTGTATATATATATATATATATGTATGTATATGTATGTATGTATGTATCATTGGGATCTTTTTAACAATAGATAATATATCACGAGCAGTATGGGCTAATGAGGCATGGGGATCATATTGGAATTGGGATCCAAAGGAAACTTGGGCTTTTATTACTTGGACTATTTTCGCAATTTATTTACATACTAGAAAAATAAAAAAATTGGAATATAGAAGTGTGTAAGTGTTTATGGGGTCCAAAACAAGGATTTTACTTATTTAACCATTTTGGAAGTTATTCCATCATTTGTCATCTATTTCAATTTTATTCATAATTATGCAGTTTACTTTTCATTATTTCGTTCATGTGTACTCCATCTCGATTTTATTGGGTAGAACACTTCAATTCTATTATATACATCTTAATTGTTTTTTAAATAAATTAATAGTTCTTTACTTATTTTTAATCACATGTTTTTCTAGTGATTGATTTGGTTTTCTTCAAGATTCTCATAAGATTAGTTTACGATTTAAACCAATCAAGAGATTTAACTCTTAACACATCTATGTATCATATGTGTATATTCTTCCTAAGCTTCGTAGCATCCTATCGAGTTAGTACCTCTAATAATAAACCATTGAAATTGGGTATATTGATGGAAAATAATCTTCAAAGAAAAACATAAAGTATACAGATACTATGAAAAAAAGAAGTACTTGAAGGAATTTATTTTGGTTAATGACAAAAAATATGCAAGTTTATAAAAAAGAATTTGGTCTTATGGCGAGTTTGTTCCAGTTCTCACGAACCTACTAGAAAATAATTCTACTTATGAATTAACTAGGTTTAGAATTAATTAGGTTTCAAGGGTGTGGGAACGTAAACTCGTCTGATTTTCTACATGCTAGCCTACCTTGCTCACAGTCTTATGTCTTTCCATGTTGTTTTCTGTTCTCCCTATTATTTCATATGCAATGCAAACACTGTGTAGGTGCTGGAGTAAGGTTTCTTCCAATTTTTGAACGGGCACAGTCACAATCTTATTCCCCTCAGTCTTCTTCAACTAAGGCAAAATTTAGCAAAACGATGGGAGGTATTTCAAAATTGTTATTGGGTTTTGATGTTATATTTTTTCTCTGCTTTATTTTCCTTTTCCCTTGATTTTCTTACGCTTTGAGTGTTCGTAGGGACACAAACTGAGAGAGAAGAGAAGGTGTCTTTGGAGCTCAGCGAAGAAATTCTTCAGAGTATGGAAGTAGGAATGGCCTTCAAAGACTATGTAAGCAATTCTACCATTACGTTTTCTGTTCTTATTTTAGATCAGGGCAGTGTTTCTTATGTTTTGGGATTTGGCAACCTCAAATTTGTTTTTCATTGTACTCTTTTCCTTAATTTTTGTGTGCATATGTTTTTCAGAATGGTAGAATTAGTTCCTTGGACTTTCACAGGGCATCCAGTTATCTAGTGACTGCTAGTGATGATGAATCCATTCGACTGTATGAGGTTACCAGTGGAACGTAAGCCCCATTTTATCTGTAGCTCTAATTATATAGACAATTGAATGAATGATTAGATACAATCTTTTTATCCTGAAGTTTATTGACATTGTTGCATTCTCATATCGATTTACATCTCTAGTATGATTTAAGAAGATTGCATCATTAGTTGATTTGATGTGACAAATACTTTCAATAGATTGGGTTTATTAACATTTATAAATGACACAGATGTAATTTGACAACTACAAATTGTTCCATCATTTACAGCTAAATGGTTAACATGTACTGTAGCAAATTTAATCATGTTATTTGATTCTTTGAAGTTTCTTGTCATCCTTCCGTTTTTGTAACTAATCTACATGTGTGCTTCAACATATTTGCCATCAGTTGTTTGAAGACAATTAATAGCAAAAAGTATGGGGTTGATCTCGTTTGCTTCACATCTCATCCTACAACAGTCATATACTCTTCAAAAAATGGTTGGGATGGTGTGTCTCTTGCTTTCATCTTCAATGAACTTGGCATCGGCAGTAAATTTTGTATACTCACTAAAAATTTTCCATAAATCCAGAATCTTTGCGGCTTCTATCGTTGCATGATAACAAGTATTTGCGATATTTCAAAGGTCACCATGACAGGTTTGGTATCTATCATTTTATAATATATACATTTAAATCTCATATCATATAATACAATACACATGTTCATTCCATTTGATTGTTCTAAAAGAATATCAGCTTTTTGCCAGGGTGGTGTCGCTAAGCTTGTGCTCTCGGAAGGACTGCTTTATATCTGGTTCTCTAGATAGAACTGTTTTACTATGGGATCAAAGGGCTGAAAAATGCCAGGTAGTGTCATGTTCATGCAGTTACTTGCTTATTTTATGTCCTTTTGTTTATTATACGTCATATAACTTTTATAGGGGCTTCTTACATTAAAAATAAATAGGGACTGTTACGTGTAAAAGGAAGACCTGCTATATCATATGACGATCAAGGACTTGTCTTTGCAGTTGCCTTTGGAGGATTTGTAAGAATGTTTGATGCTCGCAAGTATGAAAAGGTTTGCAAATTCAAAATGAGAATACGAATATGTATAAAGCTTGGCTTTTGTTATCTGTTAATTGTGACATACAGTTATAATCTAATATGGTGAATTTCACCTGCTACAGGGTCCCTTTGAGATATTTTCCGTTGGGGGAGATACTTCTGATGCAAATGTTGTGAAATTTAGTAATGATGGGAGTCTCATTCTTTTAACAACAGCAGATGGGCATATTCACGTGCTTGACTCATTTCGCGGCACACTTGTCAGTATCTTTCCTTGTTTCACTTAATTTATTGTGCTTTGAATTGAAAGGTTGTGTGTGATTTTTTCTCTCATTACATTTACATAGTTATCCACATATAATGTCACGCCTGTCTCATGCAACTCCACATTAGAAGCTTCTTTCAGCCCCGAGGGAATGTTTGTAATATCTGGTAAGCATTTTCAGATCATTCCAAGAACTTGTGATCGTTATTCATTTGGTATACTTATTATTTGGACATTTAGATCTTTATTACACTGTTTTTTCTTCCTAAAATAGCTTTTTGGAAGAAAGATTTGGATTGGTTATGATTATTTTAAAATGCATGCATCATGGTGCCGTTTTTCTGTCTTGTATTTTCAATTTTTTTTCCTATTTATGTGATCCTGTTGGTTGCTTCTTACTGCCTGTGCTGGTTTGTTATGCTTAACTTCGATTCTTTGACAGGTTCTGGGGATGGAAGCATCTATGCATGGAGTGTTCGAAGTGGCAAAGAAGTATGATAAGCTATATCCTTTCTTTGTCATAATATAGCTATTTTCTGTACATATTTTTGTTTGGATAATAATTTAATAACTGTTAATATAGTTTTTGTCCTATCAGGATGATATGCTTTCAACTTTACTATCATGTTATTCCTGTTTCATTTTTCAGAATGTTCTACCATTTGATTGTGAATACAGTAATTTATTTCCTAATTGCAAACTGATAATAATGGAGTGAGATTAGTCTTGACATGAAATTAAGCAGAAGAAAACACCCATAATCTATTATAGCAACTTATAATAATTTACTTATTACCTCTAAATGACTATGCTTGCGTGAGTATATTGTCAGATATAGTATATAATATATAGATTGCAAAAAAGAGTACTAGAGAATATTGAAATATAGTTTCAAACTAGGCGAATCTACTCCTACATATCAGAATACATAAAAAAGCAGTTTTTACAGGACTTTTTCTTTCTTTTTAGTTGACATTAGATCTCACTAGACAACTAATCTCTTTTCAATAACTGTCTCCTTTTTCCTTCATTTGTGCCTACAGTACACATTAAGTCATAACTTTTAATGGGATAGGAGCCGGTTATATTTGTTAATAATTCTTTAGTATTTGTCCATTTTACTTTCTGAGTCTGTTTTATTGTATAGAAATAACAGAATACATTATTTTGAAGCCTGGCAAGTTGTGTGTGAAATTTGAACTTTTTAATTCCAATGTTAATTCTTTTTGCCTTGTCTAGGTTGCAAGTTGGAGGAGTGCAACTTCTGATACCGGACCTCCTGTAATAAAGTGGGCTCCTGGAAGTCTAATGTTTGCTACTGGATCATCTGAGTTGTCATTCTGGATTCCAGATTTGTCTAAGTTGGGATCCTATGTTGGAAGAAAGTAGAAACAATGCATGGTAAAATTATTGATTGCCCATCAACCCACTGAAAGGTAATATTTTTTACTACCACAGTGACAAGTTTTGTCATGGTTTGTAAATATTCTTCTCTGAAGAGCAATGGGTACTTCAATGATCCTTCTAATCTGTACACGTTAAAATATTTAAATGTATATATATCTTCTTTCTGTCAACATGCTTGCAGTAGATGTTCATTTGATTATAATTGCTCCACATGTTCCGCTAGATCATTGGTGACTTATATTGCTAGAGACTGCTCGTCCGTGCCCCTGTTAGTCAAGCTTTTAACCTGTCTTAGGAAAAGCTGATGGAAAAAAACTGTACTTGTGAAAGGTTGAATTCTGGTTTTGTTTCGGATTTGATGCTTACGATCATAAATTTGACATGCATACTTGAGGTAGGGAATCAACCACTGAATTTTTTTTCCTTGCTGAACTGGGGAAGGAGTTCCCTGCTTGCCTTTCTTCCTTATGGCTATGATACTTTTCCACTTTCGGAAATATTTTGACCAATTTTTATGGGGGCTTCACCAAAAAATTAGTTATTGCAGAACTGTACTTCTGCTGGCAGCAATCAGTAGATGAGGGATTGTTGTGTTTTGCAGAGATGAGAGAATATAAGGGATCTTCTTGGTCGTAGTTGTTACCTAAGGAAAATATAAACTGCTTGGTTATATCTATATGCAATGGAAGTTAATGAAGTGTCATGCCAGTCTGTTAAACCATTCTACTTGATCACCTCTGGGAGGAAATTATACTACAAATCCCAACAAGAAAAAGATAACTTAATGTGGTTATTTTTTCTCAGACTCTTTTACTTCATGCAATTATTAGATATGAAATGTGTTTGGGTGCAAAAACAAATGAATTTTGAAAAGATTAAATTTATTTCTATTTTTTATTTTTTAACACTTTAATTAAAATTTTAAAAGTTTACCTCTTTTCCTATTAATTCGTTAAAATATAGTTTTATTTTCACTTAAAGTAAAAAAAAGGTTTAATATCTATTTTGATTCATCGATTTGTAGGATTTGTTCAAAGTTGTCCTTTTTTTTTTTTTAAAGTTCACTAACATCTTACTTTTCGTAAAAACGGTGCACGTTAGTCTTTTTTGCTTACGGCGTTAGAAAGATTAACTGTAGAGTTGCTTATTTGGCGAAACTGAATTAGCTGTACAATTTATTACTACGTGACCTTCTCGGTTTTTCCCTCTTTTCGCTACTCTCTCTCCTTCCTTCGTCGTTGCACATCGTCTCCCTCCTCTTCGCCAAACTCTAACACCATGCCTCCATCCTCGATGCCAAATGCAAACCTTCCTATGACATTGACACCTTCTTTGACAACGTCAACCCATTAGAAGACATTTACTTCAACTCATCGAAGCTCCCGGAGGGATTTTTTGCCCCTCCCTGCAGTGTATTTCTAAATTGTTTGTTTGTTTTGAGTGCGAGAAGGGCACAGTAGCGCGGAGAGAGCATTGACGTACGGGGCGACGAAACACTGAGATTGGAAGATAGTGAGATTTTTTATCCCAGTAAAACAAAATTAAATATAAACATAAATAAAAATACGTTAAATTATTTCTGAAGCAATGTGCAATTAGGGATTAGGGTTTGGGAAGAGAGGAAAAGGGGATTAGGGTTTGGCGTGTGATTATGGATTTCACAACGAAGAAGAAGGAATCAGAGAATAACAACACTAATAATCCCGAAAACGCTCATCAAACATTAGATTCTTCTTCTCAGTTAACGTCGACACTTGATTCAAGCAGCAAAGAAACTGAAGAACAACAATCTCATGAACTCAAAGCTGGTCTTCACCCTCTGAAGGTTTTTCTCCCTCACTTTTCTTTTTTGTTTCTTGGCAACTGAATTACAGTATGATTGGTTAATGATGAAGATGAAGAAGTGTGATAAAGCTTTTGAGTGAAAAGAGGACTACCACGTGGCACTCTCTTATTGGCTGAACTTGTCAACTAATTGGACAGGTCATCTAATTTTGGCCAGCAGAGCAATTTTGCCGTTAGTATTTTAACGCCGTAAGCAAAAAAGATCCACTTAAACTGTTTTTGTGAAAAGTAGGATGTTAATGAACTTTAAAAAAAAAACCCTACAAATCGAGGAACCAAAATAGGTATTAAACCTAAAAAAAAATTATTTGAATTTTTATTTTAAAGAATAATTTTATTGAAATTTAACAAATAAGATGTATTTATGGATGCATACATGTATAATTTTACTATAGATGTAGATGATTTTATTTTTTACATCAATGGGCAAAAAATTAACATTTTAGATTTAGAACTAAAATAGAATTTTTGTAACGTAGGGAAAAATTCTTTGGCACCATCATGCATGTGTCGAGCACCGGAGGAAGAAGAGGGTGCATTGGTGTGAAAACACGACCATTAAGAATTTTTTTTAAAATTATTTTGGTGTAATTTCATGAAATTACAGAAATGGTATATAAGTTTTAAAATTTTAAGTATAGACAAGTTGTGTTGACTTGACATGACTTCAAGATAAGAAAATAAGAAGTTATGTTATGTTAATCGATTTTATTGTAGATTAGTTGAAGTTGTTTTAAGTTATGATGATTTATTTAAAAAAATTGAAGTTATCATAGTTTAAGATGACATGGTAAATTTATTTTATTACAAAATTGAAATTGTGTTAACATGTAACGATATTTCTTTTTGTTTATAAAATTTGTGATTAAGCTTGATTAAAGTTGTTTGAAGCAGTAAAAGAAGTACTGATGACTTGGAATTACTTAAGTTCTTCCACAATAAAATTGTTTCATGATACATTTGTTTTGAAGTTGTGGAAATGGCACTACTTGCTCAAACTCGATATATATTTTCTTTTTAAATTACAGTATTTTACTATTTTTGTTATTTTATAATGAAATTATACTAAAATGGCAATATTAACTTCCTTTCAAATTTCAATATTAACTTAAATTTCAATATTAACTTTTATAAGTTATGTAAGTAAAATACTATATTTACTTAGTAACTTGCTTTTTGTGTTTATATTTTTTTTATATTTTTCTATTTCATTGAATTTTATTTTTCTCAAAAAAAAATTCAATATGATTTTTTTGTTATATTAATGTTAATGTTGTTTAAAAGTGTTACATATCAAAATTTGGATCTATGTCAAAATCTAAATCATTTTTTATATTACACATAACAATTTAAATAATGTTAATGACAATTTAACATAAGATATTATATTAAGTTTTTTTTGTGAAGAACTCAAATAAGTGAAAAACAAATGTAATAATAAAGAATTTAATTTTGAAAATTAAATTATTAATTAAGTCTAAATAGTAATAGTAAAGGTTGATGGTTAACGTGTGTAAGGTTATAATTAATTATATGATTAAATATATTTTTAGTTATACATGTGATATTAAAATATGTTTTTATGGTAAACTTTAATATAATTTAGTTCTCAAATTTTAAATAATAAAAAAATATTGTTTTTTTATTCTAAATTCTAATTATGTTAAATTTTGTAGATGTATCAAATTAGTATTTAAATTATTTATGTTGTTTAATGTGATAACTATTAAATTCAGTTTTTAGTGGAATCCAGAGGTTAGTGTGAGGGTTTAAAAAATTCAGAAAGTGGAAGATATATGTGTGTATCTGGTTGGCGACGGTAGTATATAAGCAAAATTTTTAAACGTTGAGTCACTTTTGCATGCATCTCTCCTCTCCAGAATTCTGAATTTCTCCTCCTTCTCTCTACAATCCTCCTTCTTCTCTCTAAAAATCCTCACTTTATCCTTCTTCTGATCATCACCTAGGCTGTGTATGAGTTCTTTCTCGATGGCAAGAAGTTCTTTTCCATCAATCTAGTTGTTGTGTGAAGTGGGTAAGTAAACTCATTCGTTCTTTTTAAGTTTCGGTATTTCTGGTGTTACCAATGAGGAGCATTAGTAAAATTAAAGATAAATAATTTTGATGATGCTGAAAGACGATAGATTGTGATAACTGTTTTAAAAGCACTTTGTAGATTATAAATGTATTAGGAAAAGCCTTAAACATGTAATACTTAGAAAAATTCGTATTTCTAGAACTGTTACGCATTTAATCAATTATTAGAAGCTATAATCGATTATCTTAAGTCCTTCTGGAAAACCTCGTTGCTCTGGAATAATCGATTATTACTCCAAATAATCGATTATCACTAGTTTTGATGAGAATTGCCAAAGTCTCTGGAATAATCGATTATTCCTCAGGATAATCGATTAGCACTTTTGAAAAACCCTGTAACGGACTCAAATAATCAATTATCACTAACAATAATCGATTATCTGTGGCAGTTATAATTCATCTCTGCGAACTTAGACCAGTTGGCTATATAAGTTATTTCCAAAACTCTTAGAAGAACACAACTGAGCTTTTTGAGAATACAGTGTGTCTGAGGAAGTTCTAAAAAGCTAGTTCAAGTGCTTTGCCTGGTCTCGTGAATAGGAGAAGCTCGCGTTTCGTGTGTCGATAGTCGGAGCAGTTCTCTTCGAGTTGGCAAGGTGGTCATCTTCCAGTTCGTTCGTTGAAGGAAGGTTTTATCTTTCTGTTTTTATTCACCCTTAATTGTAATTTGTTGAAACTGATTTTAGTGAAATCGTTAATCACTTTTTATGGTGATTAACAACTGGACGTAGATTCTTTTGAATCGAACCAGGATAAAAATCCAGTGTGTCAAGTTTTCTATTCCTTACACTCTTTACTGTTTTATGCACATCAATTTTTTGTTAAATTTTCTCTAAGAAAATTGATTTTCCAAAACGGACCATCATAACTTGATTTGTGACCGTAACACGCTTTCCGAGTATTTTATTACGCTGTGCGACTCTATAACGGTACCGATTGTTCCGACAATTGGTATCAGAGCTTGCTTTGATATTTTTTCAAACTTTTGCGAAAATGGCCGGTCATCAAAATCAAGTATATGCTGAGGGTGCATCCATCAATAGACCACCTCTTTTTACTGGTGATAACTATGCCTTCTAGAAAGTCAGAATGGAAATTTTTATGGGGTCTGTTGACAGAGGCATCTGGGAAGCTGTGCTAAATGGTCCCTATATTCCTAAAAGAACTGTTGATGGTGTGGAAGTAGAAAAACCATACTTTAACTGGATCCTGAGGAAAATAGAAGAGCCCAATTTGATATTAAGGCTCGTAATATTATTTCATCTACTGTAGTACTTGATGAATTTTATAGAATTTCAGTGTGTAAGACAGCACATGAAATGTGGGAGGTCCTTAGAGTCACACATGAGGGTACAGACGACGTGAAACGTGCAAGGAAGAATACACTCATCCAAGAGTATGAGATGTTCAGAATGCAACCTGGAGAAACAATATCTGATGTCCAAAAGCGTTTCACTCACATTGTGAACCACCTAATAGGTTTGGGTAAGACTTTTGACACTGATGAATTGAATGTGAAAATATTAAAATCATTAGACAGGTCTTGGCAACCAAAGGTGACTGCCATCTCGGAGTCTCAAAACCTCACTCAGATGTCAACGGCGATTCTCTTTGGAAAGCTTCGTGAGCATGAGCTTGAGCTGAGAAGATTAACTGTAGAAGAGGATCAAGGCAAAAGAAAGACACTTGCCTTCAAGTCTGAAATCTCAAAAGGAAAAAGTTCTAAGAGAATTGAGAACGATGATTCCGATGACGATGAGGAAAACATGAGTCTTATGATTAAGAAGTTTGCTAAATTTATGAAAGCAAAGGGAAAAGACAAATACCGTGGAGAAAGGAAAGAAAATCAAGGATCTCCATCAAGCATTAAATGTTATGGATGTGGAGAAAGAGGTCATGTGAAGACTGACTGTCCTAAAAAGAGGAAAAGTGAAGAAAAGAAAGAAAGAAAGTTTCCAAAGAAGAAGAAAGCTTACATAGTTTCGGAAGAGAATGCTTCTAGTTCTTCAAGCTCAAGCGATTCAGATGAAGAATCAAATTTGTGCTTAATGGCAGACTTAGAAGATTCAGGAAGCCATGTAAGTGATTCTAGCTTAGAGTCAAGTGATGAGTTTGACTTACAAAAGGCATTTCTTGATTTGTTAAATGAATCTGAAAAACTTGATGTTGCTCATAAAAAGCTAAAGAAAGAGCATAATGAATTGAAATTGAGGTATGAAAAAGTACTAGATGACAAAGTTGTTTTGAGAAACAAAGTTAATAATCTGGAAACTAAATTATCCGAATCTGATACTGTTGTACAACCTATTGAATGTCTATCGTGTAAAAGTCATATGTTTGATATTGACATTCTTGAGAATTTACTTGCAAAGGCAACTAAGTCTAAGTCACATGCCAAAACAAACTTTGAGAGAAGCAATGCTAGAAGTGGAAACACGCATTTACACAAAAAGTCTAAAATGATAAGAACTCATAGAATTTGGGTAGAAAAAGGGACTTTTGTGAAAAATAAAGTGTATGAGGCTTGTTGTTTTTACTGCATGAAACTTGGTCACACCTCAAACAAATGCAACATCAAACATTTTGGTGTTCCAAATGGTAAATATGCATGGGTTAAAATTGTAAAATGATGTATGTTTGCATAAACTAACCCTAAGGACCCATAATAAGATTGGGGACCTAAAGTCTTACTCTAATTTGTTTTGTAGGAACTTACTAAGTCAAAGAAGTCACTGTGGTATCTTGACAGTGGTTGTTCAAGACACATGATCGGTGACAAGAAAAAGTTTATTTCTTTTGAGAAGAAGAAGCAAGGATTTTTGACCTATGGAGATAACAACAAAGGTAGAATCATTGGAACTGGAGACATTAGAGGAGGAAACACATTGACTATAAAGGACGTATTATGTGTTGAAGGTCTCAAACACAATCTCCTAAGCATAAGTCAATTATGTGACAAGGGTCTCAAGGTAACCTTTGAAAGTGATAGATGCACCGTATATTTTAAAAATTCTACTGAAATTGCTTTGCAAGGTGTTAGGCATAATAACATTTACTTGATTGATATTGAAAGTGCATCTAGTCATAGTATAACATGTTTAGTTGCTAAAGAGGAAAATCCTTGGCTATGGCATAAAATAGCTGCACATATTCATATGCAACATTTAAATAAATTGATTTCAAAAGATCTTGTGATTGGTTTGCCTAATTTAAAATTTGAGAAAGGCAAAATATGCTCTGCATGTCAAAAGGGAAAGCAAACCAAATCCTCCTTTTCGTCTAAAAACATGATTTCAACATCAAAACCTTTAGAACTTTTGCATATGAACTTGTTTGGTCCATCTAGAATTAAAAGTTTTGGTGGAAACTACTATGCTCTTGTGATTGTTGATGACTATACTAGATTTACTTGGACATTTTTCTTAACCTTGAAAAGTGAAGCTTTTAAAGCATTCAAATCATTTGCAAAACGTGTTCAAAATGAAAAGGAATTGAAAATCAAAACCTTGAGAAGTGATCACGGTGGTGAGTTTGAAAATGAATCTTTTGAAAAGTTTTATGAAGAACATGGAATTGCTCATAATTTTTTTGCTCCAAGAACTCCCCAACAAAATGGTGTTGTTGAAAGGAAAAATAGGTCATTAGAAGAACTAGCTAGGACTCTTTTAAATGAATCTAATGTGCCAAAATACTTTTGGGCTGATGCAGTTAGTACTGCTTGTTACGTGTTGAACATAATGCTAATTAGACCTATTCTTAAGCTAACTCCCTATGAACTGTTTAACGGTAGAAAACCAAATGTATCTCATTTGAAAATCTTTGGATGCAAATTTTTGTTTTGAATAATGGTAAAGATAATCTAGGCAAATTTGATGCTAAATCTGATGAGGCAATCTTCTTAGGATATTCTTTAACTAGCAAAGCATATAGGGTGTTTAATAGAAGAACCTTGAAAATTGAAGAATCAATGCATGTTGTCTTTGATGAAATTGTGGACCTTGAGGTGAACCCTCTTGAGTCAAATAAACCAATTGCAGGTGATGAGGATTATTTGAGGGAAGCTCTTGAAGAGATGTATCTAAATGAAAACTATCCTCTAGAAACTCAAAATGAACATCAAGTAGTTGATCCTAAAAGCTATCAACAACCAAGAGGACTGTCTTTGGACAACATCATCGGAGATATATTAAAAGGGATAACTACTAGACACAATCTTAATAATTTCTGCTTAACAGTAGCTTTTGTGTCTCAAGTAGAACCTAAGAACATAAAGGAAGCTCTTCAAGATGATAAATGATGTGTTGTTATGCAAGAAGAACTGAATCAATTTGAAAGGAATGATGTTTGGGAACTCATTCCTAGACAAGATGAGTATCAAATCATTGGAACAAAGTGGGTGTTTAGAAACAAGCTTGATGAAGATGGAAACATCACAAAGAACAAACCCAGGTTAGTTGCAAAGGGCTACTGTCAAGAGGAAGGTATCGACTATGATGAAACTTACGCCCCAGTAGCCAGGTTAGAAGCAATTAGATTGTTACTTGCTTATGCATCCTTGATGAAGTTTAAATTGTACCAAATGGATGTGAAAAGTGCATTTTTAAATGGTTTCATTAAAGAAGAGGTATACGTTAGTCAACCTCTTGGTTTTGAGGATTTTAAATATCCTGATCATGTTTATAAGTTGAAAAAGGCCTTGTATGGTCTTAAACAGGCACCTAGGTCTTGGTATGAAAGACTTAGTACTTTCTTGATTGAAAATGACTTCTCTCGAGGAAAGGTTGATTCAACCTTGTTTATTAAGAAAGTAGAAAAACATATCTTGATTGTTCAAGTATACGTAGATGATATCATTTTTGGGTCTACAAATGATTCATTGTGTGAGGGATTTGCACAAATAATGCAAGGTGAATTTGAAATGTCTATGATGGGTGAGCTTAACTTTTTCTTAGGACTGCAAATAAAGCAAATAGACGGGGGAAATTTTGTCTCCCAAACTAAATATTGTAGAGAAGTGCTTAAGAAGTTTGGTATGGATACTTGTAAAGAAGCCAACACACCTATGGCAACGTCTTGCTATTTAGGTAAGGATGAATCTGGTGAAGGAGTAAATGAAACCATGTTTAGAGGAATGATAGGATCCTTACTGTATCTAACTGCTAGTAGACCAAACATTATGCAAAGTGTGTGTGTGTGCTAGGTACCAAGCTAATCCTAAAGAATCTCATCTAATTGCTGTCAAACGAATTTTGAAATACCTTAAAGGAACCCCATCTTTTGGACTTTGGTATCCTTTTGATGCTTTACCTAGTTTGGTAGGTTATTCTGATGCAAATTATGGTGGCTGTAAAATTGATAGGAAAAGTACTAGTGAAACGTATCATTTTCTGGGCTGTTCTTTAGTGTCTTGGCATTCAAAGAAACAAGCTTGTGTAGCCTTGTCTACCACTGAAGCTGAATACATTGCTGCTGGAAATTGTTGTGCCCAAATTTTATGGATGAAACAACTGGAGGATTTTGATATCTTCCTTGATCACATTCCTCTGAAATGTGATAATACCAGTGCTATCAACCTAACTAAGAACCCCATAATGCACTCAAGAACTAAGCACATTGAAATTAGACATCATTTCTTGAGAGACCACATTCAAAAGGGAGATTGCCAAATTAAATACATTGACACTTTACATCAATTGGCTGATATCTTCACTAAAGCACTACCCAAAGATAAATTCTATGAGCTTAGAAGAGAGTTAGGGGTGTTAGATATGTCCTAAACTCCAGATTTATGAAATTTTCTCAATTCTCGTAAGATCAGCGCTTTTAATCGATTATCATAGGATAATAATCGATTATTTTTGGCTTTGGCAAAACCCCTATTCGCATATAATCAATTATACCATAGAACAATCGATTATTCATATTTAAACTCAAAACTAGACATTCATGCGAAGATAATCGATTATCTTCATACATAATCGATTATTACACAATTTCTAGGAAAGAGACTTATGAGCAGATAATCGATTATCACTTACAATAATCGATTATTACACGATCTGGATCAAAAATATAGCCGTTACAGTGAATTCTAACGGCTGGAAACGGTCATAAACGACTCGTTTCTCTGTTTTTCTTATAAATAGCCCCCTATAATCGATTATTACTCACTTCTTTGCACCCAGAAAACTGCTGCACTCAAATCTGAACCCAATCTCTTCATCTTTCTTCTTTCCTTCCAAAGTTTCCTTTTGCCCACTTCTCTCATGGCTGATTCAAGAAGAACCCGAAGGAGGACTGCTGGTGCTTCCTCCTCTCGCTCCCGAAATGTTCGTACTGCTTCCATCGAAGGTTGGATTTCAGATGAGGAGCAACATGGTGACTATGACCATTTATGGCAAGAACGACGAATCATGGCGATAAAGTTCATCCGTCTCGACTTTTATCGTTTTTATGGCTTTCAATTTCCAGATCTGTTTCATGCTCAAGGACTTACTCATCTCGTGGAGCAAAAGGGGTGTATCTACCCTGATCTCATCCGTGTCTTCTACTTCAATATGCGTTATCGTGACGGCATCATCACAACAAAAGTGAAAGGTGTCCCTATAATTCTGGATGATGACATATGGACGAATGTCGCACAACTCACACTATGGGATGATGCTGTCAAAGTCCATCTTGGAGTTTCGGACTTTAATCGTCTCCTCGCCTTTCAATCTTTTTTGCGCCATCCTGAACAACAAATCAATCGTCGACAACTGCATGTGGGTGGATTCAAGGTTGAATAAACGATGATTCACTACTTAATTGTATGGATCCTATGTCCTCGTGCCACTAACCATGCTCAATGCTCGGAGCAAGATCTTCTACTACTATATGGGCTTTTAAATCACATCCACATTGATTGGCCAGCCCTCATCTCCGACACAACGGTAAAGGCCAAGAAATATCCTTCTTATCATTTTCCATATGCACTTCTCATCTCTCGAATTTTAGAATACAAAGGTGTAAGTGTGGACGGCGAACTCACTACCGCCATTCAAGCAATTGGCACTGAAATTGGTGAGACCACATTTCGCCAAATGAGTTTTGTTGCTCGTGGCCGTGTGATCATTCACAAGGATGATGATCACCACGAAGATGCCAATGACGATATGGACGCCTATATGGTTGATCCAATCCCAGCTGCTACCTCTGCTAATGCTGGTCCTTCTCACATGCCTTCAAATTCATCCCTGACTATGGAGGAGCATTTTGCAAACCTGTCAAAACAACTGGAGGATATGCGTCTCTTTCAATAGACTCACTTTGAACAAATATATGAGTGGCAACAAAATCATGAAGAATTTGTGATCGACCAGTTCAATGACCTTGATACTCACATTGGAAACATTGAAAATCACTTTAATCTCCAACCTCCAGAGAGACCACCAAGTCCTGAATTTTAGATTTAGGATTTTATGTTAGTGTGCTTTCATGTTTGTTTGTTTTGAATTCCTAGGATGTTTTATCATGTTCATGTCTTGCTTTATGTGCCCTTGTAATCTTTAATGTTTTCATGAATAAAATGATCTATTGTTTTAGTACATACACTGTTTAATTGAGGGGAAGCTCATATTAAGGGGGAGCATTATAACTCTTTTTGCTTATGATTAAAAAGGGGGAGAAATATGTGCAGTTACTACTAACTCTTATTGTTGCCTGTCAGTTTGTATCTTTTGCAGATAATCCAAAGTTGCTTTTAAAAAGTGATTTTTGATCATCATCAAAAAGGGGGAGATTGTTACCAATGAGGAGCATTAGTAAAATTGAAGATAAATGATTTTGATGATGCTGAAAGACGATAGATTGTGATAACTGTTTTAAAAGCACTTTGTAGATTATAAATGTATTAGGAAAAGCCTTAAACATGTAATACATAGAAAAATTCGTATTTCTAGAACTGTTACGCATTTAATCGATTATTAGAAGCTATAATCGATTATCCTGAGTCCTTCTGGAAAACCTCGTTGCTCTGGAATAATCGATTATTACTCCAAATAATCGATTATCACTAGTTCTGATGAGAATTGCCAACGTCTCTGGAATAATCAATTATTCCTCAGGATAATCGATTAGCACTTTTGAAAAACCCTGTAACGGACTCAAATAATCGATTATCACTAACAATAATCGATTATCTGTGGCAGTTATAATTCATCTTTGCGAACTTAGACCAGTTGGCTATATAAGCTATTTCCAAAACTCTTAGAAGAGCACAACTGAGCTTTTTGAGAATACAGTGTGTCCGAGGAAGTTCTAAAAAGCTAGTTCAAGTGTTTTGCCTGGTCTCGTGAATAGGAGAAGCTCGCGTTTCGTTCGTCGGAGCAGTTCTCTTCGAGTTGACAAGGTGGTCATCTTCCGGTTCGTTCGTCGAAGGAAGGTTTTATCTTTCTGTTTTTATTCACTCTTAATTGTAATTTGTTGAAACTGATTTTAGTGAAATCCTTAATCACTTTTTATAGTGATTAACAACTGGACGTAGATTCTTTTGAATCGAACCAGGATAAAAATCCAGTGTGTCAAGTTTTCTATTCCTTACACTCTTTACTATTTTATGCACATCAATTGTTTGTTAAATTTTCTCTAAGAAAATTGATTTTCCAAAACGGACCATCATAACTTGATTTGTGACCGTAACACGCTTTCCGAGTATTTTATTCCGCTGCGCGACTCTATAACGGTATCGATTGTTCCGACATCTGGAACATGCAAGCACTGTTAAGCTTGCATGTGTTCTTCATCTATCTTTTTCTGAACCTGTTTCTGTTTTAATCCTCTGGTTGGTCCTTTTTCACCGATCGGAATTGTAGTAGGTTGCTTTAGAAGTGGTTGCCGGTTAGTTAAAGTTGTGGAAGCTTAGGAAGTGTCTCGTTTATTCAAGGTAAGCGAAGCTAGTGATTTAATTATATTTTTCTGTGTTTGAAGTTGATGTGTGAATGTTTGCATGTATGAATGATGGTATATTTGATTGAATTGTATTCAAATTCTATGTTTGGCCGAGACTTGTGAACTGGATTGGAGTTCCTATTGTAGAACGTTTTGTTAGTCTGGGTGAGAGAACAGAGTGTGTGAAAAATGTGAGTGGTGAGCAATGTGTAATAGGTTCAGTGGAATAGATTTAAAATAACTTAGAAATCACGTTTGAAGGGTTAGAAATTAAGAAAAATATCTTGTTTTGGTTTAAGAAGTGTTATTCAGAGATTTATTTTTTTGACCGTTTGGCTATGTTACGTACTCAGTCATTAAATGGGTTCGGTCTATTAGTAGTATTATCTATTTATGACCGTTCGATCTAATCACAATGTTAGAATATTAAACTAGTGTTCGGTCTGGATAGAGTATCCAAAAATCTCTAAGTACTCGATCTAGTATAATATTCGGTATAAGTTTTTAAGAGTTTTCAGTGTAAGTTATGATTGTGTTGTTTAAACTCTTTGGGTTGGGCTAAGTGTCTAGTAGTTGGTTTCTATGGTGGTCGGTCAATAATAACGTTCGGTTAGTTTCTTCTATTTTGTCTGTTATGAACCGTTCGGTTCTCTTGGTTGGGTAACTGTGAAGGTGTTCGGTCTCCAACATTCACATGTTCTCTTTATTCTATGAATGGAAATATAAATAATGAATGATAGATTGTGGTAAAAATGAGAAGGTTGAACTTTTGAATACTGTGGAAGAGAATTCCAAGGCGAAATGTCTCATGTATGGTTATTGATTTGTAAAGTATGAATATGGATATGCTAAGCTGGTGTTCATCCTGAAATTCTATGAGTATCATTCTCACATAGAGAGAGGTATATCATTTGTGAGAATAGCAGGAGGTCCTACCACCTCATGGTGCCGAGGTAGGTATTATGAGATTAACCTTGGGTAGTAGCTTGATTGGTGTCAGCTATTACACTACCACAAGTGCAAGGACGACTGTGGCTACATATTCATAAAATTCGGATGGTCAAGTCATAGTGTTCGGTTTATATGTATTTATATGAATTATGATGTTTTGGTTTTATGTGATGAATTGTATTCATTGTTGTATGATGTACCGTTCGGTTTCATATGGATTGAACTTGCATGAAATGCATATATGTGTTTATAATTAAATTACACTAGCTTACCCTATTTTCTTGTTCTGTCTTGTCTTATCCGTTCGGTTTTCTTTTCCCTTGCGATGATCATCCTGTTGATGTGAGCAGAAGGTGACGAGTGTTTGGTGGAGCAAGTGTTGGAAGGCGAAGATCCTGTCGCTTAAGTTATGACTGCTCGGTCATCAGTTGTGTATAGTTTTAGAATGGATTGTTCGTTCAATAGGCTTAACCTATCTTTTGTAAACCGATCGGTTTATATAGGGTATTGTATCACCGTTCGGTTTATGACTTTAAATTTTATCAGACTTATGTTACTTTGTAAAATTTTTAAGTTTTATGATTATTTTGAATAACTGTAATATTAAATACTTTACTAACTCTGGTTGAATTGATCTATTTTATTATTATATGTGATTAATTTATGATATAATATTATGTTATATTTTGGGATGTTACATATAACATATTTTAGTTCAAATTTTGATTTAGAATATTGTGTAACACGTAAAATTATTCGTATTGTTGAATTAAAAAATTATATTCGTTTATTTTTAAAATTTAAGAACCAAAATATAATAAAGTAAAGTTTAAAACAAATTATAGTTTTACCTTCATATTTAGAAATTACAAATATATTTAACCCCTAATAGTCATAATTAATTATAAAATCATTTTTAACATAAGTTGTATAAAACAATATAATATATAACTTATCAGTTCACATTTAAGAAAAAAAGTTTATTTTACACAAGTTATTTTTTTAATTGTTCAAATTTTTTCTATGAAAATTCAATTTCTGTCTCAGTTTTCTTTACTACAGAGAAAGATTGAGTCACGGGTGTAAATAGATACCATTATTGTCCTTGCAATAAGTAGGTGCAGTCGAAGGAAATGAGAAAAAAGTAAGAAGATGAACATGTACCATCCTCTGCACTACCTGAATTTTCATACTCAACTTTTTTTTTTAATTTCAAATTTTCTCAATCTCCCGTTCTTCAAAATTCAATTTCTGTCCCACTTTTTCTTCACTACAAACAGAAGATTGACTCACGGGTGTAAATATATGACGAGGGTTGATATTTTGAAGTTCATTAAATAAAAGATTGTCTATTTAATAATTTTAAAAACTAATATTTTAAATTTATTTATTTTATTTTTTACTTTAAATTATAATATATAATATTATTTAATTAAAATAGATGTAGCTTTTTTAAAAGTGTGAAAATATTATTTTCTACGTGTAATTGTTGTTCTCGCAATGAATGTACGGTCTCATGGTGACTCTCTCTATACTTTTTACATCCCATTACTTTTTTTTTTCTTTTACTATTTTAGTTTTCGTATTTTTTTTCTTGGTCTACCCACCATTCAATTTTATTTACTATTTAGGTGTTCATCCACCATTCAATTTTATTTACTATTTAGGTGAACACCATCTTCTTCACATGTCAAAAATACCTTGGTTTCCACTATCTACATTTTTCGGATTGCTTTCATTCAAGGGAAAACCCTTAAATCAGAGCATCTATTTTGGATCAAAATCTCTTATTATAGTTGGTAGTTCATCCTAAAGAAAACCTTGACTAGGATGGTAACCTTTAATTTTTTATTTCCTAATTAATCCATTCTTTAATTATTATCGATTTGATTGTGTCTAAATGTAATAAGACTAGTAAGGTCTTGAAAATTATTATTAATTTTTAATTAAGATTAAATAATAAGTAAAGGCTTCCTTGACTAATTACAGGGGTTTTTCTTTAACAATTATATTATTGTTATTGGTAAAGGGTTTAGCATTTGTTCATCAATGAGTTTGGAAAATGGAATATTTTGTAAATGTCTACTAGTCACTAGTGCAGAATTGATCTTTAACGTCACCCCATAGGCGTCCGTCCACGAAAACTCCAACGTAAATAATTGATCAGTGGCATAAATGTAAATAATTGAGTGTGGAGAAGTCCGCCCTAGAGGGAGCCGGACGTCTATAATATAGTAGACGTCAGACCCCTCTAACGGACGTTCAAAAGCCTGATATGAGAGTTGAAGATTCAGCCTTCAGAACGTCCGTCCTAGAGGGGGTCGGACGTCTATATATAGTAAACGTCCGGCCCCCCCAAGGACGGACGTTCAAAAGACTGACTGGTTGAACTACCCGGTCAACCTCTTGAACGTTCGTCCTAGAGGGGGACGCACGTCCATATATAATAGACGACCGTCCCCCTCCAAGACGGACGTTCAAGAGACTGACTGGTTGTACTACGCTGTCAGTCTCTTGAACGTCCGTCCTGGCGGGGGACGAACGTCTATATATAGTAGACGTCCGGCCCCCGCCACAACTGACGTTCAAAAGACGTTTAAAATAAAGATACACACTCCAAAACGCGAACCCGCGAGGAGTTATGCGAACCTTTCCCTCTGCACCTTGCATTTCCAGGTTGGTTTTTATGTGTTTTGGGCCATTTAATCTTACTTTTGTTCCGATTAAATTGTTCAGTGATGACATATCTTTCATTTGGACCGATTAAAAATCATTTTCGGTGCATTTTGGTGCAGTTTGTTGCGTGTTCTTGGGCGGCGTTTTTTGGCCTACATTTTAGGTCGTTTACTCCTCCATCTTCCTCCATTTTCATTTTGAATCTGTTCTTCAGACATGTTGTAGTGCACAAACAAACGTTCAAACCTGTAATCCTAAATAACCCTAAATAAGTCGTCTAATAAAGCCCTTTCTGCAGTAGTATATAGACGTCCGAGAGGTTCACAGCGGACGTCTATATAGACATCCGGCCTGACACAGCGGACGTCCATATAGACGTCCGGCCGGACACAACGGACGTCCATATAGACGTCCGGCCTGACACAGCGGACGTCTATATAGACGTCCGGCCTGACACAACGGACGTCTACATAGACGTCACCCGCATAGACGTCCGTTGGAGGTCGGACGTTAAAAGGCCTAAAGAACGGACGTCTATACCCCTTTCTGCACTAGTGAGTTGTGAATCTTGATTAAAAAGTGAAAAATGAACTATCTGATGTATACGTAAACATACAATTCCACAATGTTGATAATAAGCAAATAAACTACTTATCAGGTAAAGAAGTCAATTTGACACAATTACAAGATTTTGTTATGCCCAATTGGGAAAAAGAATTCTACAAGACCAAATGTCTAGATAAAAAAAGTTCACATGATAAAAATAGCAATAAAAGCATATACAAGATTGAATCGGATCCAACTCAAGTAGCTCATTTGGATATGGGTTAGAGGCATGTTAGGTTGCATTTCGGTAAGTTAAATTTGATACAATCAACACAGTTAAAAATTTTTTTTTCTATTTTTTGTTGATTTTGTTTATGAGATTTATTTTTTTTATGTTCAATATAATCATAATTTTGGTAATTTATGTTCAATTTGATTATTTTTATGATGTCGTCTAAATTATTACCGACAGAGTATACGTTGAAAGTATTTGAATGAGTTGTTCGATTTTTGCTTACGTGACTCATCTAATATAATGTAAATTAAAATCTAGTCAATAGAAAGCTACCACGTGGTATTTATCTACCATACACAAATCTGACCAATTTTATGTTGCCACATCATTATCTCCAACCTCCTAAAACATTAGAAACTCTAGCCACCACCGTTAATCACCATGCTTCCAACCACTTACACAACCTTCATGTCTTTCCACTAGAACCACCACAACATCTTCATGCTTTCAGCCACCTTGTTCGTCACTTGAGTCGTGTTCCCATTAACACCACGACCAAGACCTAAATCAAAACCCTTAATCCTTTCAAACCATTGATTTCTACGCACAGATTCAATCCATCATAAATCATTCATGCACAAAAGCCACGACTATGCCTACATCGTTGTTAGAATTATGTTTTATACTCTTGTTTTTTTCTCTTTCAAGTACTACAATGGAGGTTGAATGTTGGCAAGATTCATGGTGGAGGTTAGATCTAGTGGCAAGAAACCCTAGAGTTCCCATGGTTGTTATGAGGTGGTCTCCTGATGTGGTTTTAGTTGTAATTTATGGTGAGGTGATAAGGCTCGTGGTGGCTCGTTTTGTTGCGGTTAGGGTTTTGGTTATATGATTTCAAATCTTTGCATTGGTGATGAAATCATGATTAGGGATTTCACGTGGTGTTTCGAAGTGCAAGTGCATGGTGGCTCACGGTAGAGATTTGTGGTTTGTTGGTTTGTCCCCTTTATGTGCGTGGTAGTTCTGGCACAACGTGAAGACATGAACTCAAGGTGATTTTTTCAAATGCTTGTGGGGCGAGGTGATTCATGGATTGCGGTAGAGGTGGCACGATTTAGGTTGCAGGTTCATGGATGATGTGATAGGCAAAAATGATTATGTGTGGCTGGTGGTTCTAGTGTTGCACCATTGTGATGTATGACAGTCTTAAGGTTTTGAGTTGATGGATGTTGGAGAAGATGAAATTCAGATGGGAGGTTGAAGACGATGATGTGACAACATCACATTGGTCAAATTTGTGTTATTGATAGATACCACGTGACAACTTGTTATTGGCCATATTCTAACTCACACTGTGTTGAACGGGTCACGTAAACAAAAATCAAACAATTTATTCAAATATTACTAACAATTTAGACTATATTAAAACAAATTACCAAATTAAATATAAATTACCAAAATTGAATTACATTTGAACATTAAAAAAATAAATCTCATAAAGTCGAAAAAAATAGAAAACAAAAGAGTATTTAAGTCGATCAACATCATGCTTAGTTGAATTGAACTTGGATATATTTAATTTTTGTTTACTTTTTTCTCTTCCAAGAAATAAAATAAAAAATAATTCTCGAACCGCGTGATGTTTAGAAAAATATTTGTCATGTGTTTTTTGGACAAAACATGTTATATTATTTTCATTATCATTCATCTCGTGTTGGACAAAACAAGCAGGTGTAAATTTTATGAGAAATGATAGTGTCTGCTGTTCTGTTCCTTTCACATGCATAATCCAAAATTACGGACCCCGCCTTGAATGTCTCTATTCATTGTCCAATAAAGAAAATTGGACCCATTGTAACATCAGTAATAATACTGTCACGTATATAAATTGTAAAATATTTACCAAAAAACCATAATAATAGTGGATATGGTGATAATATCACTACAACAATCCAATTAAATAGAGTGGACCAAAATCCTAGCCAACCGTTGAAGTCAACTTTAAATTTAGAATGTTTCATCCTACACCTATAAAGCTTTCGATCTGTATTTTCAATTTTTCTTAAAATATTTATTATATTTCATGAGAAAAATACTTAACTAATTTTGAAATCCAATTGCATCTCCATCAAATTTTTAAATGTGACTGAACTTTTAGTAAATTTTAAAATTTAATAAAAAACTATCAGATTTCAAAATTCAATCAAACTATCGGATTTATTAAAATATTTATTATTTTTATTCTTCTAATATAATTATCATAACAATGTAAATTATATTTTAATAATTATTAAAATATGAAAATATATCAAATAACATTAGAATTTTAAATTAAATTAAATAATTATTAAATTTTGAATAAAAAACAATTTTTTTTTAAATTTTAATTATGTGAACAGATTTCAAAATCCAATAACAATTTTTTTTAAATTATGTTTTTTATTTCAAAATTTAAGAATTATTTAATTTAAATTAATATTTTAATACAAATTAATATATTTAAAATATATTAAATCAGATTATATATTATTATTTTTATTTTTCTTTTTATTATTTTTTTATTATTACTAGTTTTATTTTAATTATTTTTATTTTTATTTTTTAAAATAACTATTATAATAATATAAATAATACTAGAATTTTGATGTTAGATTATGAGAGGTTTTGAAACCTATTTTTCTTTTCTTAAGATTGGATAACATTAACTTAGTTAGGTACGTCGTACTCTTAGATATTTAAGATTATGTTGATAACCTTTATGTTCACTGACATATAGATTATAATACAAGTCATCATTTAGCTATTCAGTATTGATAATACATTAGAAAGAAAATTAAAAAGAGTTTGAAACAAAATACCATGTTCTTCTATGAGTGTGGGTACGTAATGAAACACATGCACACCATTATTTGTACAAACATTACTGATTCAAGGAATAAGGTATTAAAAAACTAACTAAATACTTATCTAATTATTCATTACAATATTTTTTTAATTTCATTATTTTATTTTGTAGATCTTTAATGATTCATCTCCAATGAAGCTCCAGACATTGAAGACATTAAAACCAAGTGAGCTTATTTTATTTTAAGTGTTAGTAAATGGTAGAAACTTGTCTAAAATTTAGTAGTGTAGCTAGGTTAATGTAATATCTACATATTAATTAAATAAGTTAAAATAATTACATATTAAATTACTTTAATAATAATTAAAAATAGATTTTTGTTATTATTTTTATTGTATATTTTTATTCTTTTAATTATATAATAAAAATATATTTTTGAATTATTTTTTATTTTAAGTTTTAATTTTTGTGAAAAGTAAGTACTTAAAACTAGTTTAAAAATAATTAACCCATATTTTTATAAAACTAAAAGTAACCTTTTAAACGGAATTGATAATATTATTGAAACTAGTTTAAAAATAATTAACAAATATATAATAAAAAAAATTATTTAAAATATTAATATAACATTTATATATATATAAAAAAACTTATTTGAATTTTTTTAACCAAAATTGTTAACAAAATTAATTTAACCTAAAATTTTAAAAGCAAATATATAGTTGTTTTGCAATGCGGAAGACTTGCTTTGATAAAAGTTTGAAAATAAAGGTGGGAGTACACAAATATAAAATGTATTCTTATATAAAAGAGACACTAACTTTTATACAAACCAAGCTATTTCACATGAATTATGTGAATTGTAGTCCACGATTAAGAAAGAATTCAAATGATTCTACTACTGTTAAGAAAAAGTAATTTATATTCAATATTTTTGTCCCTGTAATTTATATTTAGTAAAATTAAAAGCAAAAAAATGTGTAAGAAAATTATATAGGTAAATAATATTATTGTTAGGACTCGTAAAACGGGTTGAGCTTGTAAAACTCCATAAATGGTGTTTTTAGAAGTGGTGGTAGTCTAAAAATAGTAAGACTCGATTAATTTATTATTAAACAGTTTTATTATAAATAGTTTTGTTATAAACGAGTTTCACTATTTTAAAACGTTTCATATCTCTAGAAACCACTCTTCTAAAGTTCTCTACCTTATCTCTAAGAGTTCTAACTCCGGAGTCATCTATTTGACGATCAGGAGGTACCTAATCGACCACGACAACAAGGTATACGTTTCTATCCGATCAGTTTCTTCAATAGAGCAAGTAAGTTTCGACTCTTTTTTCCCCTTTCGTTCTTAAATTTGTTTTAGAGTAATGTTGTTCTGTTGCATGTGTAATCATGCATCTCCTACATGTTCTTTATTCATCTAGAGTTTTAAGAACTCTATTCGTTTTCAATTTGGTGTTTCGTTGGTTCGTCTAAGTATTCCTTGCGGTTCAAGTAATCGACGAAGCGTTTTTAGAGTTTGGCAGTTGGTATAGAGGTAAGGGAAGCTAGAGTTTTCTTTAAATCATGTTAATTGTGCATGTTAAAGAATGTATGAAGATTGAAGAAAAATTTTGTTATGAGTGTAGGTATAAAAATCAATTTTTATGTTTGATGCTTTGGGTAATGATAAATGGTATGTTGAATCTGTGATATGCATGTTGGTGATGTTGAATTTGATGTTGATAAAGTGAATTATGTTGATTGAATTGTTGGAAGAAAAAGGGTTAGTCTTGGTTGTAAGTTAATTGGACTAAAATGGAGGTTTAAGGTAGTGAAATGATGAGGAATGATTGGTGAATTGATTTGATGAAGTTTGGGTTGCTTATGGATTGGTTTGAGTCATGTTCAACACTTTGTTTGGTAGAAATTTTAGTTAGGAGTGAGTGGTGGTAACTGTGTAAAGTTCAACTTGTTTTAGAACTCAAACTGAGGAAGTGAACTAGTGAAAACTTGAGTTAGAGGTTATATGCTCAAATGGTCAGTTTGGAGAGTTTTGGTAAGTCATTTGAGATTTGTTAGATCCCCTAAGTTACTCGAAATTGTACCACAAGTGGTAGAATTCAATTTCAGTCTCTAAGTTGAGCTTTTGTAAGTTTTTGATTGAGATCTTGTAGCTACTTGTTTAGATTGATGTTAGAAGAGTTTAAACACACTTAGTTAAGTTTAATTAAGTATATAAAACAATCTAGGAAAGTTAGAAGTTGGGAAAAATAGTTGGAGTTGGTAAGTTTGGTATAGGTTGTGTAATTCTGCATAATAGGTGCTGCAAATTATGCATTCTCGCTCAATGAGTGGATTTGCTCAGCGAGTGGTTGTAGAATGAGTTTTCTGTTTGAGGAATTTCGCTTAGTGAGTGGATTCGCTCAACGAGTGGTTGTAGAATGGGTTTTCTGTCTGAGGACTTTCGTTCAGCGAGTGGATTTGCTCAGCGAGTGGTTGTAGAATGGGTTTTTTGTCTGAGGACTTTCGCTCAACGAGTGGATTTGCTTAGCGAGTGGTTGTAGAATGAGTTTTTTGTCTGAGGACTTTCGCTCAGCAAGTGGATTTGCTCAACGAGTGGTTGTAGAATGGGTTTTCTGTTTGAGAACTTTCGCTCAGCGAGTGGATTCGCTCAGCAACTGGTCTAAGTTTTAGTTCACATTTTCTTTCTTTGTCTTTGATTTGAATTGAGTTATGTTCTGATTCATTGTGAGTGATTTATAAGTATTCATGAGATTATATGAGTAGTGATAGTATGCAAATGTGGTATGAAAATAAAGTTATAAAAATGATTGTGGATGTGATGTGATGATGTTGTTCAAGTATCATGTGAGAAAGGAATTCTAAGGAGGAATATCCTAAGTTGGTTATGTGGTGTTATGTATTGATGTAGGGGCTCTTGGATTGGGAAATGATCCTGACACTCTCAATAACCCCATTTCATGTAGAGATGGGTGATTATGTCGTGGAGAGTAGCAAGAGGTCCTAGTCTATGGTCACTAGTTAGGGTCATAGATGTTTGACGGATTAACCTTGGTGTATGGTATTATTGGTGGTGGTTGAGGATGTGGTTATTGTTATTATTTCTGATCTAGGTTGCTTCACCATAGACGGGTGCAGGTTCCCCACGAGTCTGATATTAATGCATCTATCCTGATAGTAAAAAGGTTTTCAAGTGGATTGGACAAGTTGTTGTGTTGTTTGATTCATTATATGCATGTATATTGTTATTGTTTAAAATAGTATGTAAAATCTTTTGATACTCTAGCTTACTCTTGCTTTTCTGTGGTTTGTCTTTGTATGTTGCTTCTCTTTCGTGATGATCACCTTAATGGTGTGAGCTTAGAGATGTAGTCTTTTCAGTTGACATAGCTGAAGGTGGGGAATGAACTTTATAGTATAGGTAGTTATTTTGTTCTTCAAGTGAAAGTTTTTTTTTATTCACCAAATCTGTAATTCTTGTTTTATCATTATAAATGTAATATTCAATTTAGTAGTTTTATATTACTAAATTTGGGATGTTACAGAGCTTGGAAGGTCAGTCCGTCAGTCCAGCCAAAAAGGTGAGTTAGGATAATGTTTTTAACTTGTCAGCTCATTTCAACTCGTCCCGTCTAGTTTAGTACGTAAGTCTGCCAATCTGACATCATTAAAATCTAAATGGAATTCGCTTTGTTCATGACCCGCGAGAACACTTCACATTTACTTTTAAAAATTGGAGCATGTTCATAACTTTTGTCAATATTCTCCCTCATCTCATCTGAGGAATTCTAATTCTCTGCTCATCTCCACATGTCCACTATTTTTATGTTAATTTTTTTAGTATTATACTGATTAATGTGTGAACATATTTTGATATATTCTGGAAAATTCAAATGTAAACAATGATGTTATATTAAAATGACTAAGAAATTATTCAAATACAGTCTCACAGCCCAACAACCCAACGTCAACCTAATACCATGATAATTTGACATCAGTCCGACAACCCGCCTAGCAGCCTAGTAACTCGCCTAACTTCTTGACATCCCGCTCGATAGCCCAACATAACCCTTTTCAACCTATCCATTTTTCATATAAAATTACATTTTTGGTGATAGAAAAAAAAACAAAAATCAACTTATTAACCTAAAAACTCGACAAATCGAATTGTAAAAATAAATTCATTCTTAAGGGTGTGTTCACTTGAGGGAGTGGATTTGAGGGAGAGTGAATTAATGAACTTGTGGAGATTTGAAAGTAAATTGTGTGTTGGCTTTTTTAAAAGATTTGAAAATGATTGAGAGTGAATTTGGAAGTAAAATTTGTGTTTGTGTATGATTTGATCGATATGATAAATAAAAAATATTTTAATTAATAAAAATTAAAAACTACAAAAATATCCTTAATGGTAAAAATAATATAAAATTATATTTATATATAATTTTTTTATTATTAAAAAATATTATAAGTAGATAAAAATAAAATAAAAATAATTTTTTTTTTGTATTTAAGTAATGCATGTACTTTCCCATTCATTATTTTTACTTATTTAATATTAATATTATTATTTGTCAGTTATTTATGCATTTTAATATTTGTTTTAATGCAATTATGCAGATTAAATAAAAGGATCTGTTTTTGACCGGGTCTTTAGGAAGAGATAGCTAAAATTTAGCTTTTGTAACCTCCCACATTTAGTGGGCATTTCAATTGTTTTCTTTAGTGTGTCACGGTGATAATTTCACCTATAAAGATGTATTCTTTTTCAGTTTTTGAATAGACAGAGAAAGTATCACATTCAGAAAACAATTTGTTACTTACTTGTGTTCACAATTTGGTATCAGAGCTCCTTCACAGGGGCCTGAACCAGAAAGTTACGTGTGAGAGAAACTGAAACACCTAGAAAGAGAGAGAACACTGAGTTGTGAGTGTTGAAAGAAATCAACTTAGAGATGGCTGAAACAGTGAAGTACGTTCAACCAGCTATTCCAAAATTTGATGGTCATTATGAACATTGGGCCAAGTTGATGGAAAATTTCTTACGTTCCAATGAATATTGGGACTTAGTGGAAAAAGGTATTGATGTGGTACCAGACACAGAAGAAGCCTCACAATATGATCTCAAAAGGATGGAAGTACAACAGCTCAAGGACTTAAAGATCAAAAATTATCTCTATCAAGCAATTGATAAGGAAATTTTGGACACCATCTTAAATGACAAAACATCCAAGGATATATGGGATTCCATGAAGCAAAAATTTCAGGGGTCAACAAGGTGAAAAGAGCTCAACTACAAGCTCTACGCAAAGATTTTGAGGCTTTGCAGATGAAGGAAGGAGAATCAGTAAACTCCTATTTTGCACGCACCTTGAAAATAGCCAAAAGCATGAAGGCAGTTGGAGAAACCATGAAAGAAAACGTGATAACTGCAAAAATCTTGCGATCCATGACAATCAAATTCAACTATGTGGTATGTTCCATTGAAGAATCCAATAATATGGATATGATGACTATAGATGAATTGCAAAGTAGCTTATTAGTACATGAGCAAAGAATGATGATGTCAGTTGAAGAGGAACAAGTTATGCAAACTGTGGTTGAAGATAGAAACAACGGAAGAGGAAGAGGTAGAGGAAGAGGAAGAGGAAGAGGATCCTTTCGAGGTAGAGGAAGGGGCAGGCAAATGTTTAATAAAGCTGATGTAGAATGCTTCAAATGTCACAGATTTGGACACTTCCAGTATGAATGTCCTATGTGGGAAAGGAAAGCTAATTATGCATAAATGGAAAATAAAGAAAAACAAGAGGATGAGCTCTTATTAATGACTATTGTTGAGAGCAAAGAAGGAGGGGATGAGTGGTTTCTTGACTCGGGTTGTAGCAATCACATGAGTGGTAATAAGGAGTGGTTCTCAGAATTGGATGAGAGTTTCCGACACAAGGTAAAATTGGGAAATAACACTCGTATAGCAGTAATGGGGAAAGGAAGTGTGCGGTTGATGGTGAAAGGTGTTGTTCATATTGTTTCTCATGTATATTGTGTTCCTGAACTCAAAAATAATTTATTGAGTCTCGTACAGCTGCAAGAAAAGGGTTTGAGCATAGATATTCAAAATAACAGGTGCAGTGTTGTTCATCCAGAGAAGGGGCAAATTATGGAGATTCAAATGAGTGCAAATAGAATGTTTGTTTTGATAGAAAAGGTAGCAACAACATGCTTCCAGGCAAATGTGGAGGATAAGTCTCAACTATGGCATAATAGACTTGGACATTTAAGCTATGATGGCTTAAAATTGCTTCACTCTAAGAAAATGGTGACAAGGCTGTCTTCAATTACCACTCCTCATAGTCTCTGTACACACTGTCTAGCAGGAAAGCAGCACCGAAAAGCTATGTCTAAGAAAAGTCAATGGAGAGCTTCTAAGAGACTACAACTGATTCATGCAGATTTATGTGGGCCCATTCAACCAACATCAAAGAGTAATAAAAAATATTTTCTAAGTTTTATTGATGATCTTTCACGTAAAACTTGGGTATATTTTTTGGGTAAGAAATCTGAAGCTTTTTCTTTCTTTAAAAGCTTTAAGGCAATGATTGAAAAAGAAACTGGAGAAAATATTGTATGTTTGAGGACAGATAGGGGAGGTGAATTTTCTTCAAAAGTTTTTGATGATTTTTGTAGAAATCATGGAATAAGGAGGCAATTAACTGCTGCATATACTCCCCAGCAGAATGGAGTTGCTGAAAGGAAGAATAGAACCATTATGAATATGGTTCGTGCAACCTTGAATGGAAGGCATGTACCTAAAGTTTTCTGGCCAGAAGCAACAAAATGGTGTGTTTATATTCTGAACAGGAGCCCAACAGCAGCAGTAAAAGATAAAACTCCTGAAGAAGTTTGGAGTGGAGTGAAGCCTTCTGTAGACTACTTTCGTGTCTTTGGTTGTCTGGCCCATGTTCACACACCTGATCAACAACGAATTAAGCTTGATGACAAGAGTAAACAGTGTGTTTTATTTGGGGTCAGCGATGAATCAAAAGCATACAGGCTGTATGATCCAGTCAACAAAAAAATTATAATTAGCAAGGATGTAATATTTGAAGAGCATAAGGGCTGGAATTGGGAGTATAACAAAGTAGAGAATCAATAGAATATTGTTGAATGGGAGAAACATCATGAAAATAGCTCTGGTATACAACTTGACACACCAAACAGTGAGGAGTTGCAACAAATAGAGTCACAAAACACTACTGAAACAGATTCCAGAGTTGACACCTCAGACAGTGAAGAAATGCAACAAGTAGAGCCACAAAATACTGCTGAAACATATTATAGGATTGAGTTTTATAATCCAGTACTTGAGACTCCATTTGAAGGGAGGGCTAGAAGGCAATGCAAAAAACCTGTTTGGATGGCAGATTATGAAGAAGGAGAAGAATTGTCTGATGATGATACAAGGGCAATGCTTACAACAGTAATTGATCCAGAAAGTTTTGAAGAAGTTGTCAAGAGTAAGAAATGGCATGATGCAATGGAAAAGGAGATGGAAGCCATAGAAAAAAATGAAACGTGGGAATTAATTGAGATGCCAAAATAAGTGAAGCCAATTGGAGTCAAATGGGTATACAAGACCAAGCTCAAGGAGAATGGAGATATTGACAAATACAAAGGCTAGTAGCAAAAGGATATGCACAACATTATGGAGTGGATTATACAGAGGTATTTGCACCTGTTGCCAAACTAGACACTATTCGTATAATTCTTTCATTGGCTGCACAAAATGGATGGATCATATTTCAATTGGATGTGAAAAGTGCATTTCTTCACGGAGAGCTTAAGGAAGAAATTTATGTACAACAACCGATTGGGTTTATAAAGAAGGGAGGAGAAGATAAAGTATACAAGCTAAGAAAGGCACTATATGGACTCAAACAAGCACCAAGAGCATGGTACAACAGAATAGAAGGATATTTTCTACAAAATGGCTTTGAAAGATGTTTTTGTGAACATAAATTGTTTACAAAGTCAGCCGAAGGAGGTTAAATTTTAATTGTGAGTCTATATGTGGATGATCTAATTTATACTGGAAATGATATAAAGATGTGTGATGACTTTAAAAATTCCATGATGTTGGAATTTGACATGACTAACTTAGGGAAGATGAGATATTTTCTTGGAGTTGAAATTCTGCAGAATACACATGGAATTTTCATGTGTCAAAGAAAGTATGCTCAGGAGGTTTTATCTCGATTTGGTATGCTGAACTGCAATACCGTCAAAAATCTGATTGTACCGGGAACAAAACTGTCTAGGAATGATGTAGGGGCCAAGGTGGATGCTACTTTGTTTAAGCAAGTAGTTGGAAGTCTCATGTATTTGACTACTACTAGACCAGATTTAATGTTTGTTGTCAGTTTAATCAGCAGATTCATGGCTAACCCCACAGAAACCCACTGGTCTGCAGCTAAACGAATTCTAAGATACTTGAAGGGGACTACTGAATTTGGAATTCTCTACAAAATGGGAGAAAAATTGACACTGGTTGCCTATACTGACAGTGACTTTGCTGGAGATATAGATGACAGAGAAAGCACATCTGGATCTGTTTTCATGTTAGGAACTGGAGCTATTTCATGGTCCTCCAAGAAGCAGCCAATTGTAACTCTTTCTACAACAGAGTCAGAGTATGTAGCTGCTGCAACAAGTGCATGCCAATGTATTTGGATTAAGAGAATATTGGAGGCTGTTGGTTTCAAAGATCATAAACAAGTTATGGTTCTATGTGATAGCAGTTCAGCAATTAAATTATCTGAAAACCCAGTGTTTCATGGTAGGAGTAAACATATTGATGTTAGATTTCATTTTTTAAGAGATCTTGTCAAAGAAGGGAAAATCAAGCTACACTATTGCAGTACTCAGAATCAAGTAGCTGATATAATGACAAAGCCACTCAAACTAGAGCATTTCGTGAAATTCAGAAGCATGCTAGGACTAATTGAAGCATCAGAAATAAACTAAATGGCTTATTTGAGTATTTAGTTTAAGGGAGGGACTGTCAGTTATTTATGCATTTTAATATTTGTTTTAATGCAATTATGCAGATTAAATAAAAGGATCAGTTTTTGACCGGGTCTTTAGGAAGAGATAGCTAAAATTTAGCTTTTGTAACCTCCCACATTTAGTGGGTAGTTCAGTTGTTTTCTTTAGTGTGTCACGGTGATAATTTCACCTATAAAGATGTATTCTTTTTCAGTTTTTGAATAGACAGAGAAAGTATCACATTCAGAAAACAATTTGTTACTTACTTGTGTTCACAATATTATTATTATTTTATTTATGGTTATTATCATTTCATTCATGTTATTAATAAATTGGAATAATGTTTTATATAATCAAATACATAATTTGTGAAATCGAATACATACGAAAAGTGAAATTGATTACAACAATTTATGATGTCAGTGACTTTTTGAAATTATTAGAATTATTCAGGACAAAACCAACATTTATCCCGTGAATCATCACTTTTAGGTCATCCCAATTCCCTCAATCCAAATGTGATTAAAATGAAAAATATGTATTTGTTAATTCGCTTCAACAATAAAATATCTTCGTACGAATAAAGTCTAACACTGTGTGTTCGCATGAATAGATTTAACTGTTCATATGGGTTTGTGAGTGAGGAAATTCACTGAGAACGGTGTTCGTTTTTGGCGATTTGTGAGGAGAAAAATGAGCAGATTTGCGAGATTGGGGGTTTTTCTATCACTCGCATAACTGAGAAGATTTGCGGTGAATTAATGGGAAAAAACTTTTTTGCCCTTAAAACATTTCATAATACCATGCTCCATCCCATGACCCGTGATGCTGGAGGATGCAGTTCCATCCCATGCTCCTTCAAGCAGTCGACGAAGATGGAGAACGACATGAAGCAACAGGAAGTGATGAACGGATGTTGAAGAAGATGAGGGAGGCACGAGGAAGATGGCAACTCTGGAGCGGCGGCGTTTGATTAAAGGGCGAGAGAGTAGCGGTGGTGCGAAGGTTTAGCGACAAGCGCCGCGAGGGCGACGATGACGACGAAGGAGGTGGCTTTGCAGTAACCCGCATCCTCAAAGGCGATTGGTCGAGCGGTGGCGTTTTGCAGGTTCTGCGGTGGCGGCGTCGTGCATGACCGATGATGGGCGGCGAATGTGACAGTGGTGGGGAACGAGCAAGCCGGTGACACGGTGGTGACTCAGTACTGTTTCAGTTGCGGGAATGACTTTGAAGGTCTGGAGCAGAATGAAGCTTTAGTAGAGAGGCTATTTCAACCTTGGGTTTCAGCGGAAGAAGTTGACTTTTGCTTGCAGGTTTGCGAAGAAATGGTGAAAGATGGAAGCGTGATGGTTGTTGATGGCTCGAAGATGAGTTCTTGGTGGTCCTTCGTGGAGGAGCTACATGTGGCTATCAAGGTTACGATGGCTGGGTTAAGGTTTGCAAACCAAAAAGAAATTGGGGAATTGGGAGGATGAATCGAAGGCTTTGATAGATGACAGAAACTGGTTTTTGTCTTGAATTTCCTTTTGTAGAATGATACTTGAAAGCTAACGGTGCCTGCAGATGTGGTTTAGGAAAAAATGATACTGAATAATTGGTATAACATTAAATATTAAAATTAATTTTAATAATTAATTTTAATTTTTTACTTTTATAAACTTTTTTACAATTAAATATAACGTTAACAATTATCATTTTATATTACTTTAATAACTAGAGGCATTTTGGTAATCTTTAATTTCTACCAATTAAACAATTTTTTTTATCTATCACATCAATCCAATCCTACACTAATTCTCATAAACTTTACTTCCAAATCTACTCTCATCTACCTCCAAATCCACTCAAACAAACAACACAAAATTTACCTTCAAATCTCCTCAAATTCATTCCATCACTCTCTTCCAACTCATCTTATCCAAACACCTTCAAAAGAATAAAGCATAAGTGATGGGTCAGCCTGACCCAATCATTTTAAATGGACCACGAACCAGAGACACAAGGTTGGAGCGTGCGTTTTGTGACCCTAATTAATAAACGATGCGTTTGAGTGGTCCTATGATACCTCTGAAATTTTGGCTTCTTTGGCGTAGGGTAGGGTTTCATAGGCGTTGTCACATCAAATTTGAGTACCAGTAAATAGTGATAATAAAATGACAAAATATACAGTTGTGACTGGATGACTAAATTTTCAAAATTGAAATAATCTATAAGGCAATCAAAATTTCATTTTAAATATAAAAAATAGAACTTTTTAACATAACGGTTTATTTTTAATAAAAAGAATCAAAAAACAAATTAAATTATTTATTATATTAAATATAATATCATATATTAAAAATTAATTAGCAATTAATAAATTTGGACATATATGTCTTTTGAATATTGCTTATGGCTTAATTTTATTGTATTTAAAAGATGTTTATATTTATTAAAATATGGTAAAAATTTATGTTGTAATTTGTAATTATAAAATTATGTATTTTATTATAAATATATTATATAATTTATTCTAGGATTTAATTGTATTTATATTTACGTATATTTAAATTTGAAAAAAATATTGTTTTACGATTTAATTTATTATAAGTCATTAAGATATATTCGGTTGGAAACTAATGACCAATATTTCAATTTCTATTCAGTTGCTAAATTTTTGTCAACTTAAATGCTGGGCTAATTTAGCCATGGACAATTTATTGTTTAGATTAATCCCAAATCTCAATAGAGACAGATAAAATTCCGCTGCCACTAATCAAATTAATTAATATTCAAGTCGGTAATGTAGTGATAAAGTATTGACTTGGTAGGGTTTTCTACTTAGCGGCACAAACTTCCTGTCACTAATGTCGTTATTAATTAAAGATATCATTCAACAAGTGAATAATCAGTAGTTAATGTTCTTTATTTATGTTTCTTGAATATTTACAATATTATTTTACAATTACAATTCATTAGGAAATGGTGTGTATATATATTTTAGGTTTATATGATTGATTGCCAAAGTTTAACAAATTTTAAAAAGATTTTTTACAATTTTATAGTAATAATAAAATCCATTCAAAATAAACCACAAAGCATTGATGTTGCTGCGTTAGATGTTATGTTACTTAAAATTAAACAAAATCAAATCACATTTTAAATTTATTTTTATTTTGATTTGGGTGACATTTTAAAAATAAATTCAAACAGAATGCATTTGCACTCTAAAAACAAAATAAATACTTCACCTCTTCCAAAAATTGTAGTTAGTAAAACAAATGCATTCTCAATCTATTAGGATTTAAGTATTTAAGTGGGTAGAAATTATTGAAAAAAACAATATATATATATATATATATATATATATATATATATATATATATATATATATATATATATATATTGTAAAAAGGTATTTTCTATTGCAATAGAACACGTTTTGGATGCATACTACATCACGCGATGCTCTGTATCAAATTTGTTGTCCCTACTTTAAGTTTCATGAGTTTCTTTTTTATGCACTATCATAGAGGCTTTAACGGCACGTTATAGTTGTATTTTCACAATCCGTTGTTAGGCTCCTTTCGTTTGTTTTTAATCACACTTATAAATAGGTGCTCATTCTCACTTCTAGAACACACAACATTCATATATTTTTCTCACTTTCATTTATTATTTTATCTTTACTTTATTTTTTATTCTAAGTTATTTACTCTTTTAAGAGTTTCTTGCTAGTTCTAAGATTCTTAAAAAATATAAGAAATTGTTGTTGTATCCTAGAGGACTTACGCAACACATCGCAGATAAGTTCTTAAAAGAAGTGAATATACATGCCTTAGGAAGTCTACTTTGTTCGTGTTCTTCGTCAGCTTTTGTACAACAATCTTAAGGACTTACAAACTTATGGTATGAACACCAACACCAAATCTACACCAGAGAAGTCAAACAATGTTTCTAGAATGCAAGCAATATTTACAGAACATTTCCTGAATATTTTGAAAGCTAAAGATACCATTAAGTACTGCTACAAGGGCTAAGACATTATCAACTAAAACTTCGAAAAGGCACGAGAAAAAACTTGATAACAAGAGTAAAGTTAATTTTAAGGCAAATATAACTAAAAGAAAATATATAATTGTTATAGTCATTTTTTTGAAATAAGTTTTGTGATCAATGTGAGCAAATAAATGTTAAACTCTAATGTTACCAGACACATGTGTAAATAAAAGTGTTTTTACCTCCTACATTAGTGTGGGGATAGAAAAGAACATGTGTATCATGGTGATTCTAAGACAACTCATGTTTTGAAGAAAGGAAAAGTTGTTCTAAACATGGGAAAACTCTGATCTTAAGTGATGTGTTACGTGTGTAATCAATTAGGGTTAATCTAATCTTTGTAGCCTTGTCAAAGTTGGGATTAAAGTGTTATTTGAATATATCAAGATTGTTATGACAAAGAATAACATGTTTTTGGGAAAGAAATATTGTGATCAAAGTCCCTTTATACTTAACATTTGTGAAATTATTAATGAATCTTGTTCTTTTACTTATATTGTTGATTCATATTATGTATGTCATGCTATATTAGGACATGTAAATTCCTCGTATATTATAAAATTTTAACAACTAAGATTAATTAATATGCATGATAAACAGAGTAGTAAATATGATATATGTGTATAATCTAAAATAACTAAGAAAACTTGTTACTTTGTAGAATGTAAAACTAAATTGTTATGGTTAATTCATACTTATCTAGCAAATTTAAAACAAAACATGTCTAAAGATAGTAAAAAGATGGTGAATATGTATTCTTTAATGACTACTATGTTACATAAGGTATTATTAAAAAAATATGAACTATAATTAATTCAATTGCACTTGATAACCTTTTAGGAGAAACTCTACTTATTGAATGTATTTTACACAATGTGATACCTCATAAGAAAAGGTAAAACTTTTGAAATTCTTTTTAATATATGCTTTCCTTCTTTAGTCAACACCAATAAAATAGCACACAATGTAATATATTACGGAAGAAAAGATTACTTAATACTTTTATAATAGTTTGTTTAATAACTTAAACTACATCTAATTCTCGTCCAATTAGTCAAGTTTTACTAGGATAACTATTTTTGTAAAATATAAACGTGCATTCTCACGAATCATAGCTATTCCTCATAGTATTATTTCAAATCATAACCACACCTAGTTAACCTCGCAAAATATTCTTTGAAAATTAGTTACTTCTAGAAAAAAATTTTGAGTATTATTTCATATTATAATTATTTCTAAATAACTCTTCAAGTATTCTTTGACACTTAATTACTTTCGGCTATCTTTGAGTATTTTTTTTAAGTATAACCACACTTAATTAACCTATAAAAATATTATTTTAAAAGCAATTAATTTTGGTTAAGACAGGGATTGACTTTGTGATCAACAAATCACAAGTTTTACTAATTAAAAAGAGATTATATCTTTTGACATTTGTAATATTAAGTTTTATATATTAATTTAAATTGAACACAAACAATATTTTTTCCATTCTAAAAATAGTTTATTAACAATTTATCACTTTTATAGAGATAATAAAACATTGTAATTCATACACTAGTGCAGTTAAAGGAATAGGCATCAGTTATTTTCAACCATAGACATCGGTTTGAGAACCGAGGTATATGTAGGTGAGGCAAAAAGTCAGGAGGATTCGCCTCGGTTCTCTTTAACCGAAGCAATATCTAGGATTCGACTCGGTTCTCTTTGAACCGAGGCAGTATCAATTCTTCCAAATTCTGATTCCTTCTGGGAGCCTTCAGATTGAGTATCTTCCATGAATGTCATCCTCTGGAACCATAACGTTATTCACATTCAAGCTATTGACAGGGGGTGCCCATCCCGGTGGGGGAGAACAGAATGAGGAGAAAGGGTAGTAAAGGGAAGTGGGTGGCGTCGTTAGTGCCGCTGGGGGCCTTGACGCAAACGTCCTAGAAGATCTTCTTATGATCGGAGGGAGCAGTAGAGATTCGAGACAAGAGGACCATGGCATCGGCATAGTCGGAGGGTAGGGAGAGATTGAAGAGGGCGATGTGAGCATCCATGTGCGAACACTGAACGGAAGCCCTAAATTAGAATCGCGTTGCTGCTTGCCTCCACCTACAACCACAATCAGACCTGCAGAAACTAGATTTAACACCATATAACCATCACACAGGGATCCAATTCAAAAATTGCGCCTCCGAAAGCAACGCGAGGGAGATGGTTGCGCCGTTCTGGTGACAGTGGCACGATTAAGGGTTTTTGTCGCAGAGTTGCAAGTCCGATGATGGTGATGGAAGAAGGTTGAAACGCGGTGGCTGGCGCGACGGTGGATAAGAGGGGTACATGAAATTCGCGCCTACGGTTCTGTTTCTGGATCTGTTTGAGTTTTCCTCTTTGCAGGTGTGTGCGCGAGGAGGACGAAGGTGATGGCTGCGTGCAACTTGGAATGGTTATGATTGCGTTCTCCGGTTGACGGCCATGGATCTGCTCATGGCGAAGAAGATGAAGATGGTGATCGCGGTGTCCATGGAGTTTGGACGAGAACAAAGGCGTTGTGGTGGCGGCTTTGGGTGGCGGCTTGCGGGTTTAACGGTGGTGCTTGCGGCGACCCTAATGGCTGGTGATGGTGGCAGCCTGATGCTGGGGTTTGGTGTAAAGGAGAAATTGTGAGGGGGAGGGAGGCAAAGATGAGAGAAATCGCGAGAGAGAAAGAAGAACAGTAACTTCGCTTTTCGCTTTTAGATTTTAACCTAAGGGCTACTACCTCGGTTATATGAAAAACCGGTGCCTAAGCCCTTTAACTGCATCAGTTACACAACAAACTGGTGCCTAAATCATTTAAAATTCATATATATGTCTCGGTTGGCCTTCTACCCGAGGCAGTAACATCTATAGGCATCGGTTCTTATATAACCGAGGTATATAACCACTCAATATTTACGGAAATGTCATTGCGCTTTTATACGCTTCGGTTTCAATAAAACCAAGGCATATATAGCGCGTTAAAAAAGTTTTTTTTACTAGTGGTAGTACATTAAAGGTTTTCTCAATAATACGAATCTTACTAGATTATATATTATTTAGATGTTGATTAAACATACTCTTTTCTTTTTCATGAAATCCACTCTCATATATGATATATGATGTCTTCATTGGGATAATTTGATCTCTTAAAAGATTTTATTACTGTCTATTTTTAAAAAAATCAAGAGAAAAGTTTTAAAAATAAGGCTTAATAGGTTACTTCGTCCCCAAGTTAAGAGCTGAATTTCCGTTTAGTACCCAATTTTAAAAATGTTTCTATTTTATCCCAAAGTATTATAAATTGTATCAATTAGATCCCTTCCGTTAAATTCACATAAACGGAATTAACTCCAATTGACGAATCTGCACTTTTTCTTCTCTCTCCTCTACATTTCTTGCAATGTTCCAGCTTTTTCTCTCTCTCTTCTTCCTCACTTTTTCTGTTCTCCTCTGCACTCACAACTCTTAATGGCCTATTTCTTTGTAGACGGCTTTCAATCTGATTTCAAATATACACAATGTTAATTGTCTTGTAATAATCATGCATAGAGATAGACTTGCAAGAAAAAAACTTTTTCCCATAGATAATAATAACCTTGGATAAATTTATGTCCCTCAATGCAAATACAGCCAAAGCCTTAAACAGTACTCCAGGACCTTCATTCAGCGTAAACACAATACTTGTCTGAAAATAATGAATAATTGGTCGAAGAGAATCTTGTGTCATGATTGAGACAATAGTCATACATCAAAAAGAGATTTTACCTTAAAGGGCTTATAAGCTTTTGGGATTATTGGATCCCTAGCAAGCACGAGATACCGACTGATGATTTTATGACCATCCTGTACAAAGCAATCAAACCAACACAAGAATTTTTATTTACAGAAATATAAAGGAATATAATATATAGCCTCTATTGCAGAAGTTTGTGCACTAATGAATGACAAAGAACATGTCTCAACACACACAACACTTTGTATTGACTAATTACAACAACATACCCTTGTCATTGAATATTGGAAGGAATACGCATAGCAAATGCATTGCAAGTTGACTTATGAATGTATTGATTTAGCCTAGCAGTAAAATTTGTTCAAGGGTGTAAAAAGCATATTTGAAAGAGGATTGGTTCGCAGATATTCCAGAATGAAATTTAGCATCTTACTATCCACATTATTCTTGGCAGTAGTCAAGCAATTGAGAAAGAGAATAAAAAATGGTTCAAATAGTTAGATGGCCTCATAAAGAAAGAACGTTCTGAATTCTACAGAACAAAGGTTTAAGGTAAATGCTAACATCATGGAATTTTCACATATATAAAAAGGAAAAAAATCGTTCTTGGGTTCTAGCAAACAACACCATAATCTTTTAGGGGAACTGTTCTTCAACAAGTTGAAAAAATTAGAGAAAAAATAAAGTGTCTGGTTTATCTGGAGGAAAGGTAGACATGGAGACAATATAAAAGGCTATAGGTTGAATTGCAAGTATAAGATGAACCTTACATTGCCTCTAGTCAACAACTATATTTACACTAGAATATGCAATTATCTCTCCTGGTTTCAGGGTCAATGCTTTCTTATTTCACAAAGTTTCCCTAAACTTTGGGAGAAACTCAAAGCTTTGCAGGAGAAATTCAAAGGTGTAGAGGAGAACATAAAAAGTGAGGAAGAAGAAAGAGAGAGAAAAAGTTAGAACATTGCAGGAATTGCAGAGGAGAGAGAAGAAAAAGTGCAGATTCGTCAGCTGGAGTTAACTCTGTTTATGTGAATTTAACGGAAGAGATCTAATTGATACAATTTATACTACTTTGAGATAAAATAGAAGCATTTTTAAAATTGGATACTAAACGAAAATTCAGCTCTTAACTTGTAGACGAAGTAACCCATTAAGCCTAAAAATAATGAGTTTGGAGTTGGTTTTTTTTGTAACAATAATTGTTTTTCCTGTAGGGCTTTCTAGTCGTTTATGATATGACCTCTAGACCATTCATATATACTCTCCAACCCATTTCCAGACCTTTAAGTTATTTCTACATGGTTTGTGTCATTGCTACATGACCTTCACATCATTTCATAGTGTCCTTCATGTATGACCTTCACATCATTTCATGGTTTCGAATTTTTTTTCTCAACATTTATTTTGCTAGCAATTGAATTATTCAATTACGACTTGATTCTCCTTACCTTCGTCATAATTCAATTAATATAACCTACAATAGTATATTAGTCTAATCATCAGACCAACACTCAAACAAATTTGAGATTTATTAGAAAATCGAATAAATTGTACTGATGAATAACCATTTCGTTTGGAAAACTCATATTTGTTTATCATGCACGGTGTATTTAGCATACCCTATTTTATTCTATATAATTTATTATATTTTTTTTAAAATAAGCAATTACAAAAATGACAAAAATTCTTGTTTATCATGCACAATTTTTATAAAAAAAGGACGAAACAAAAATTTTACTTACAATAAAATGATTTCGATAGAGAGAATAAAAAGTTAGGGTTACCTCCAAACTTACAATAAATAATAAAAAATACATGCACTACTTCATTAAAATAATAAAACATAATTTATGCTAAATATGACTATTTATGGCAAATGAAAAATGTTAAAATGGTCCTTGTGGATAACGACTACTTCTTTTATTTGCCAAGTGTTTCCCAACTTACTAATCTCAAACTTTTAAAAATTGATAGTAAATAAGTTTTGAGCAATATGGATTTGTCTGTTTTGTTTTATCTTTTCAGTCATTAAATATCTTCTATCATTATCAGAGAAATGCTATAAATTTTCTTTTTACTGTTTCGGTTGAAGTGTAATTTCCAGTTTGGTCGTCAGAGTCCACGAAAAATAAAACCTGAGAAATATTAACATATCTCGCATTGTGAGAAAAAGGAAAAACTACCATACGCAGCCTGCTCTGAAAAAATGGCCAATGATAAGGAAAAGGTTCTCCACATAGTAATGCTTCCATGGCTAGCCTTTGGACACATGATCCCGAACCTCGAGCTAGCCAAGCTCATTGCTGGAAAGGGTCACCGTGTGAGCTTCGTATCCACTCCTCGAAACATAGAGCGTCTCCCCAAAGTCTCGCAAAACTTGGCCACACTCATCGACTTCGTCAAGCTTCCGCTGCCCAAAGTCCCAAACCTTCCAGAAAATGCAGAGGCCACCACCGACGTCCCCTACGACGTCGTTCAATACCTGAAGAAAGCCTACGATACTTTGGAAGAACCCTTCACCCATTTTCTCGAATCTTCCAAAGCCGATTGGCTCTTCTACGACTTCGCTCCCTTCTGGGCAGCTTCTGTAGCTTCCAAACTTTGCATAAGGAAGGCCTTTTACAGCATTTGCACTCCACCCTTCCTCGGCTTCTTAGGACCCCCTTCCGTCCTCATGGGCCACGACAGTTCATACCGCCAAAAACCTGAAGACTACATCGTTGCTCCTCCGTGGGTCCCTTTCCCGACCACCGTCGCCTTCCGTTACTACGAGATCATGCGAATCGTGGACAGCCTCTCCTCCCAAAACAACTCCGGCGTCGCCGACACGAACCGGTTCGGTGTCAGTATTCAGAACTGCGATATCGTTTTTATTCGAGGATGCACTGAGTTCGAATCGGAGTGGTTTCATCTGCTGGAGAGCATTTACCAGAAGCCAGTTCTCCCGGTGGGGCAGCTACCCAGCACGGCGCCTGTTGGCGGCGAGGACAACGACACGTGGAGGTGGATGAAGGGCTGGTTGGACAAGCAGGCGCGTGGGAGCGTTGTGTACGTGGCGTTCGGGAGCGAAGCGAAACCGACGCAAGATGAAGTGACGGAGATAGCTTTAGGTTTGGAGAAATCGAAGCTTCCGTTTTTGTGGTTGCTGAGGGTTCAGCGTGGTCCGTATGACCCAGATGTGCTGAGGTTGCCGGAAGGGTTCGAGGAACGAATTAAGGGACGTGGAGTTGTGTGCAGCAGTTGGGCACCGCAGTTGAAGATATTGGAACACGTGGCTGTTGGTGGGTTCTTGACTCACTCCGGTTGGACATCTGTGGTGGAGGCTGTTCAGAACGAGAAACCGTTGGTTCTGTTAACGTTCTTGGCAGACCAAGGGATAAATGCGAGGGTGTTGGAGGAGAAGAAGATGGGATACTCTGTGCCCAGAGATGAACGAGATGGATCGTTCTCGAGTGACTCGGTCGCTGACTCATTGAAACTGGTTGTGGTTGAAGAAAAGGGAAAGATCTACAGAGAAAGAATAAAAGAGATGAAGGATTTGTTTGTCAATGGAGAGCGACAGGATAGGTATATCGATAATCTCATACACAACCTTAAAAGCCTCTCTAAATGTTAATCCCTACTATCATTGTTCTTATGTCTGATTTTTATGCTAAGGTTTTACCTGTCGTTTGTAATGGAAAATAATCTGAAAAGAAACGTTAAAAATTTTAATTTGCAATAATATGAACGAGAATATTAGCTTTTGTAGTGGATTGATCAATCTCACTTGGGCACCTTGTTTGATTATGGTAATTCTTTCCTCATCCTCCCCAAATGATTTATTTTTAAATTCTGTGTTATTAGAATTATGCTTATTTGTACATCTAAGAACATTTATCAGCACTGTCTGCCTTCCCAGAAGAAGCTTTTCTCACCAACAAGTTCTTCTCACATTACATTATTTTCACGTGGTGGCCTGAAAGACAGCTTCATGACAACACCAAAAAGCTCTTGTTTTTTTCCCACAGGCTAGGCGAGGGAAACACTGTAGGGCCCCAAAAAAGAATATCAACTTTGTTTTACTTTTTAAATTTATATTAATTTACAGTATTTTCATAACTTTATATTTTTATATTTGAATTTCAATGTAATTAATTAATTAATTGAATCTTAATATTAACATGACCATATTGGTTAAGATAGGTTCAAGGGAAACGGTATGACGGAAAAATGCAACTTAGTTATACAGATTGGGAAGATAGCATGGAAATGAACTAATTTTAATTTGACGCGTGATTGGTCGAGCTAATTCCTATACTTTGTTATTACTAATTCATTTTTAATTCTTTTTACCACTTATGCATTCATAGTGAAATATGTAATATTGTTTTGATTGCAAGATTAAGACAAAGATCATGTTAAATGATGAGAAATTGTAATACGAAAAATCACACTTTTGACATACATATATTTTTTATATTTATTTGATATTATAATTTTTTTTTAATATATACAAGTTTATTTTTTATAATTATTTTGCTGTTATAATATGTGTTAAATAAATATAAATGTCTATGTACTATTAATCATTATTATACACTTTATCGGTTGAAATGAATGTGATGTACAAACACTTTTTAACGGTGATGTTGATGCTTTTTGTTATGCACTTTATCCGTGTCAAATTAATGTTGATGTACACGTTCTTAACGTTGATGTTGTTTTTTTGAGTAATTTTTATATTTTGTTGTTAAATATTTTTTGGTGTTTGTCTTGTGATTGATGGAGAATATTCTAATAATATTTTTTAAAATAAGAGAATAAATACAAACTAATCTAATTTAAAATTAACAATATTTCAAGTTAGAAAATTTAAGTGCTTAAATATTTTTGTGTCTTTTAATTTTTAAATCATAAATCTTTAAGAGTAATTTTTCATCCACATTAAGGAGTTCGAGCTGAATTTTGAAGTTTCTTATTATACCTTCTATATTAAATAATTTTGTCCAACCATCCACGTTAAATACGTTAAATATAGGGTTAAATATGTTTTTAGTTTATAAAATTTGTTTTTAGTTCCTAAACTATCAAACAAATTTATTTTTAGTCCCTCTTTCAAACTAAGCTACAATTTGATCTTTCTTCTAAGAAAACCATAATTTTTCGTTCTCCAAAACTAACAACGTTAAAAAAATGCTGAGCTAGCTGACGGTGAAGTGTCACATCATTTTTTTTCTGAGATCAATCTTCCTCAAATTTTCTCCCGTTCCACCAACCAACCCCATTCCCCCACCATGGATGTTCCCACCGTCTCCTCAGCCACCGACGACCCTCCCTTCCCTTCCGCATCACAACTACCAACACAAGCTGAATTCATTAGCTACAGCTTAACAACAACTCATTCAACTCATTATCTGATTACCACTCCTATTTCTGAATTCATTTGAACAAAATGAAGTAATTGGCATTCAAGAAGGAAAAGACAAAACACCCAACCGGGAAAACTCGGGTACGAACCCGATTCGCGCTCTTCAACCCGCATCTCGTATGAATTGGGATCGATGGTGACAATGTCAGCGATTTCAGGATTGGGTCCTGCACCAACAATCGCAGAGCCAAGCTCTTCAAAAATGCCTCTAACGGCGGCGGACTCGGGGTCCTCGTTAGGCTTCATCTTCTACGACAAGGGCCTGTCGCGCTTCCGGATGTTGCCATCGGACAACTCCTGGTGCGACTTGACGAGGACCTTGTCGTGTTTGGCGGTGACACAAACGAGGACGACGTGGACTATCCGAATCGGAGGACTGGAATCGGCGAGGGAGGTTTCTCTCCCTGGGAGAGTTTGAGCCAAAGGTTGTGCACGTTTTTGGTGCCGGGCTTGACGCCCAACGAGGCAAAGGACTCGGAGGGGAGGCGGGGTTTGAGCCAATCGGAGAGGGATTGGGGAGATGCGAAGTTGTGGGGGTTCAAGGATAGGATGTTGAGGGCAGTGGTTGTGGTGGTATTTTTGGAAGGTGTTGCGATGAGGGACATGACGAGGAATTTGAGGAAGCGGCGCGAGAAGGGGCAGCAGGTGGAAGCGATGTTGGGTTGATGAGTCGGTGGGTGGGGGGGAGGTATTGTGCTGATGAAGGTTTGGGTGGTTTTAGTTTTCTGATTTGGGTCTCTATGGTGGTGGGAGGAGATGAACTGATACATGATTTGGGGGTTTTCTAGGCAGTGGAGATGGAGGTTTTACGTTGGATATGGAGGTGAGTGTGGTGGAGGGTGGTTGCACATGGGGGTTTCACGGTTATGGTGGCGCCGGTGATGTTCGAGGTGGCGCTGGAGGTGGCTATGGTAGAGTCGGAGGGTGAGGGAGGGAGAGGAGCTGAGAAAGATTAACTGGTGTTAGAAAAAAAAGCGACATGTCACACCACCGTTAGCCACCTCAGCTTATTTTTAACGTCGTTAGTTTTGGAGGACGAAAAATTATGGTTTCCTTAAGGAGAAGGATCAAAATGTAGCTTAGTTTGAAAGAGGGACTAAAAACAAATTCGCTTGATAGTTTAGGAACTAAAAACATATTTAACCCTTAAATATAAAATGTGGTTTAATGTATGGTTGAGTTAAGCGTAAAGTCAGCTTCTTAGTATGGTATCAAAACCATTGTTAGAGTCTATCCTAGTGGAGTTTATTGTTTGTTGGGTCTATTGTTTTACCCGTTATTGGGTCACTATAGAACCACCCAATAATGTATAATCTCACGCAAGAGATGTATGTACCTCAACGTGAGAGGGTGCAGCGAAAGTTTCACGTCGATTAGAGATAAAGTCAGTTTAGAGTATATAGGAGGGTGCAAATCTCACCTTACAAACTGAGTCTATAGGGTTGAGTTAGGCTTAAAGTCCACTTTTTAACATGATAGCAAAGTCATGGGTCAAAGCATATCCTAGCGGGATTTGTGTGTGTTAGGCATATCATTCCACCCGCTATCAGGCCACCCATTAATGTCTAGTCTCACGCACAAGATGTATATACCTTAGCTTGAGGAGATATGCTAGAAGTCTCAATTTGATTAGAGATAATGTCAATTTAATGTATATATGTGAGTGCCAATGTCACCTTACAAATTGATTTTATAAGGTTGATTTAGGTTTAAAGTCTATTTCTTAACAGTCTTAAACGAATTAGACCTAACCTGATCTTTATCAAAATAAACCTACTATGGTTCAACGAAGCTTGATTGAACATGGTTAAACCACCACTCCCACAAACATGGATTTTCCCCAACTCGGCACTTAACAACTTAGTTCAACTCTACCCTAAGTCAACTTGGGCTTGAGTATACTTGAACCAACCTTGCTTGACCATGTCTTGATCAAACTAGGCTTTATGTAGTCTTGATCATACTAGGCATACTTAACTCAGCCAAATGTGGGTTGGCCAACTGAATGTAGGCTTACTTGGACTTGAATCAACTAGGCTTAAATCCACTTGGTTTGACCTAAACTCAAAGCGACTTGACTTGATTTCAATATAGGCCAACGTGGCTTGATCGAGGTTCGAGTTTACTTGACTGAAGTTGAATTCAAATCAAATCAACTCAACTTGAATTTAGGTTTACTAAATTTGACTCTAACCCAGATTAGTTTGGTTGAACCTTACATGAATCTAACCTTACTAATTTGAAATATTTTATCCAAATAAAAAAATAGAAATTCACTTAATTTGGATTATATTATCCAAATAAATATTTAAAAAATATAATAATTTAAAATAAAATCAATTCAATTTCAATGTTTTTCAATTTCTAATAAATTATAAATTCCTTATTTAAAAAACTAAAAATAATAAAATAATACATTAACTTCCAACTTCCACTCATTTTCATTCACGATCCTTTGTTTATGCATATGCATAATACTTGACAACTTCCATAAGTAGTTTTTATTATAATATTCTTATTTTTCAAAAAGCAGTAACAAAAAATTTGATTTCAAATTATATTAAAAATAAATTATTTTTTATTTTAATAATTTTTTTAAGTAATTAAAGTTAAATATGTTTTTAGTCTATCAATAATCATATGTTTTTGGGTTTTGTCCTTCTTTCAAAGTTTGGTTCACTTTTATCCTCTTTCTTAATAAACTATAACTTTTAGCCTTCGAAAAATAACGACGTTAAATTTGTCCACTTATGATGCCAACTTATTTGTCCACTATGTGTCACGTTTCTATTTTTGTATGGATCTTAGAAAATAAGTTTATTTACCTTAAAAATTAGGATTTTTACTTATCTTCAATTAATCAAGCAAAATTAGGTTTACAAGAAGTAAAATTAAGATTTTTATCCATCAATTTGTGGTAGCCGTGCTTGGTGTGATTGTGGTGGTTGTTGTGCTCGATGTGAAAGAGATGCGCAAGGGCTTGCAAATTAATGTTCCAGTTTCTCTGATTCTATGTTTGAAAAATGGCAGCACCTTTCTGTTGTTACTCTTTCTTGGCCACTAGAGTATTCGTGCGGCAGACAAGTTTCAAATTAAGATTCTCATTATAGCTTAACAGGGTACGGACAATTATGAAATTAGATACTCATAAAACTCATTCTAATCAAATTACTGGAGGAATGAAACGAAAGGGTTAGTTCCATCTTCAAGCCACCAGCTTGATTCACATGAGAAAATCTTTAGAGTTCAATCTTTTTTGATGCCTCCCTTAACGAATAAGTGATATTCTTATCCTCTTTACGTTACTCACTTAATAGACACTAGACTGTTACTCTAATGCTTCTCCCATTACTGAAGTGAATAGTGACAATTTATATTATTATCAGAAGCAGCAACCTTTGACAATTTATATTATTATATTATAAAATAATGTATAAATCTCGAATTTTTAGATAACGTTATTGTTTTACATTATTATATTGTACTTAATGTAAAAATAATCCTACCAATCTATCACTATTGTTTCTTTTAGTCCAAAATATTCGACGTTGTACGCGATTTTTGTACTAGTGATCTCAAAACTAACAAGAAACTCTAAAGTGAGTAAAAGAATAAACCAAGGATATAAAGAGGCTAAGAAAATAAAGGAAGAAAAAACTAAAAAGATAGCTTGAGGAATAAAATTTCCTTTTGAGAGGAGAAAAGAAAGCTTGATTTGGTGTGTTTTTTGAAGTGTAGGAAATGCTCTATTTATAAAGCATAAATTTGGTAAAAAAAAATTGTTGCCACAATAATGAATAAAAAATAAATAACTTATGAACTTTAATGAGAGAAAAAAATTGTTGGCCAACGTCTAAAAATCTAAGTTTCTTTTTACAATTATTATTATTTTATAACAATCCCCTACACGTTGCAAAAGAAAGATAAGAAACTTTTATTATGGGTTTCACATGTTGTAATGCATAAGAGCTGGTTGTAATGCATAAGAGCTGATGTAGCGAGCTATCTGAACCAGTCTTAGATCGAGAAACTTAACACACAATGTAGTTGGTATAGCAAACTATATGAATCAAAGACATTGTTTATCAATCACAATACACCCCCACAATCCTTGCTGTTATCATTGTGTTACGCTTATTAGGTCATGCACGTGCCCAATATTCATTATTGCTCTAGAGATCATACCAAGATCTCATGCAAGCGACCCCACTCGACACTTATATAGGTAATTTCATCAAGTGTATGCTGCAAATCTTACACCACCTATAAGGGATATGAAAATCAATAAAAATTTTGTTTAAGCTAAAATTCTTTCACCATATAAAGTAAGAACTTTGTAGATTAATCATAATAAATTTAACCAAAGTACATTCTCAATTAAATATTACTATGCCTAATCATGTCTATTCTTTTACCTCTTATAACAAATAAAAAGCTAATTAACCAAAGTACATTCTTGATTAATTCATGTTAAAGTTTTTATCACTAATCAAAGTATATTCTCAATTATTGGCAAAAACTCATTCAATCATATGAAAGTTTCTAACTTTAATCAAAGTGATAACTCTTCATTTTCCCCTATTTTTCTATGTTAATATTCTTCTTTTAGGTTAGTTTAGCTTTTAATTTTCTACAATTAAGATAGATTAGTATAAATAGGACAAAAATAGGATTTTGATAGAAATAGTGTTAATTTTCCCTTTTTAGTTAAATAAATAAGTTTTTTTTCTCTTTAGATAAAAATATTCAGAAAAATAAATAATTTATTTTTGCTTTTGTAGGCTTTTATCTTTTCTTTTTACTGTTTAACCCTTAAATTTCCTTTTGCAGATCAATTCTTTGGCTTTTTGGCTAAATTAAAAAGCCCAATGTTTTAATCTGGAAGTAAATCATTGAGTGGGCTAAGGCGTAAATGAAGCTGTGCGAAGAGGCTGTGCACGAATTGGATCAGTGTTGAATGGAAAGCCACTGCCCTTTTTCTTGTTTGGGCCGATGAAGCTACTGGAGTTGAATTGGCCTGAATAAAATGGGCTAGGAAGGGTTGAAAAGCTGCAACAATGTGTGAAATGAGCTAGGCTGCTGTGCTGGAATTCATTTGAAGTTCCTTATATGGACTTAATGAAACACACCATTTTGGTGTTCTGATGCAAAAGAGGGTAGAGGCAGCAAGCTCGTTCATTTTGGGACTTTCCCCAATTCCTTCACCCATGAGCTAGGGCAAAGAGCGAAGTGAAAGATCGAAGAGAGGAGCTTGTTGTCGCTGTCCAGAAGAAGAACCAGAAGCTCCACGACTCAAAAGGAAGTCGGCCCAGAAGTTAATCGAACCAGAATCGTGAACGGAGGCTTGCAGAGCTGGATCATTTGAAGTAGAACGATTAGAAAGTTATTTGAAGAATGCTCGAGAAGCTTCCAAGTTTGTTTTCAGTTCTTCCCCCTTTCCCCCTTTCTTTCTTTTTCTTTTTTAGACTTTCCCTATATAAAGAGAAGTTTTGTAATGAAGAAAATATGTGCATTGGGTGACAGACTGTGCTTAGAGTAGACGGGTAGTGGGTAACAGACGCTACCTTTTCCAAATTCTTGCCTTTAGTTTTAGACTTTATCAGCTTTTCATAGAGATAGAACTCTATTCTTTTCACTGGAACTCGAAGATGATCACATTGGGTGACAGACTTTGCGGTTTCTTTGATTTCTGGTATCAATTGTATTATCATTTCCAGTTTTCAATAAGAGTTTTTACGTTTCAATCTTGATTCACTTTACATTTGATTGTCATTTGCCTTTATTGATTCCATTTATGTTTCTGTAATTGCACTATTATTGATCCTACTCTTTTGATAATTGTTTCTGAGTTTGATGAGTTTTTCATATTTTAGAGTAGATGTTTTGATTCTAATTCTTTTTTATTTTAGAGTAGTTTTATGAGGTTTTTGATGAGTACTATAACATGCTTTTGAATTGTACAAATATTGGGTTGATAATGGGTTGATAAATTGAGTGAGAGTCACCATTTCAAGTTCTGAAATATGGACTCAAAGACCCTAAAGTGGCCTTTATATTACAGGATGTCTTCTTGAGAGTGTTCTTGAGAGTGACTGAGACCCTTTTTAGCAACTCAATGTTTGTTTAATCTCGAAATTATTTTTACCTAACTTCGTTGTAAGCTTTTTTTTTTTACTTGGTTAATTTGATAGATGATAGATTTTGGACATTTACTTAAATTCTATTACAATTTTCTATTTTGTTGTTTCCATTGGAGATTTCTTTTCAAACTGTCATTTGAGCTTTTCATTAGTAGAATTAGGATCATTTTCAGGTTTCAGTTTTTTCATAAATAGTTTACTTTCTTATTTTAGCTTTTAGCATGTTATATGGTATTGCTTTCATTAGTTAGGTTCTGAAAATTTTTTATTCTTTTACAATAATAGAATAGTAGTCCATCTTCAGGTTTTAGCTTATTAGATTTTGTTTACATTTTCATTCATCATTGCATCTAGTTCATAATATTAGGCATTAGTTTCCTTTATTCATACATCATCTAGATAGGTTTAGTCGTGCATTTGCATGTAGTTTCTCTTATTTTTAATAATTTATTTTCTTTCCCTAGTTTTAGTAAATAAGTAAATAAGTAAATAGGTTTTAATTCTACAATTTTAAACTTAATAAGTACCAAGTCCTTGGATTGATTCTCTAAGTTGTCCCTATACTACATTAGTGAGGACTAGGTTTTGTTGGCTTTAGTGCGACCAAAAAGCCTTTCAACACAAATTAAATTCTTAATTAAAAATAAAAACTCTTGAACTCATATGATTGATATCTTATGTAGATTTAAGACCATGTTAACTTGTTATAATGTAAAAATAATTACTTTTACCTTATTAAGAAGCAAAAGACAAAGATAAAAATAAATCACAACAAGAATAAAAAAAACAAATAAATTTACTCATCAAACCTCATAATCCAATTAAGAAATTACAGTAGAATCAATCCAAAAGGCTTAGCACTCCATGGAATGTTGAAATAACATGAAAATAGAAGAAGAGAGGGTGAAGAACATAAGAGAAGAGAGCGTGGACGAAATTTGATCCCCAAAGGGTTCCTTAAGCTCCTAATGTTCTTCCTTAAGTCTCTTTATATAGAAATTGGATTGGGCTCTTTGTTTCAGGCTTTTCTATTGTTGTAATCTTCTTTATGATAATGTAATCTCTTCCAATTATCTTCTAAATAATCTAATATATTCAAAATATACTTGATTGTGGTGGAGATTTAAACATATTTGAGAAGATATATGCCAGATTAAAAAAGATTTGGTAAATATTATCTTTTGATATTAATGATATAGTTAAATAAGGTAATTATTTAACAATATCAAATAAAATATCTTAAGATATATTTTTCCCAAATTATTTTAATCATAAACATTTATCAATTACCAAAGCCCTTTTAGTAGAAAAAAATAGAGAAAACTACAAGATTCAACTTTTGTTGCATCTTCCCTCTTCTTGGCTTAGCTAAATTTCTTCACTTTTTCATGTTATACTTGGATTGACTCTTTGTGGTCTTGATTATTTTCTATTCTTCGATTTATCTTTAAGGTGTTATGGAATTCTAAAAAATTTATTTTCACACCTCAATGAGTTAAACTTAGCTGCAACTACACTAACACACCACAAAATATCCAAAGAATATTTATGCAACTAAAAAGCTATTTTTAACATGTTTTTGTATCTCATGCTAAATAAACCCAATTATAGCAAATCCTAATTAAAATATTCTACTAAAGTAAAGAAAACAATTAAGAAGACAATAAATGAGGGCATAAATATGAGTTCATCAGTTAGCATTATATTTTCTTTACAATGCAGTAGCTGAGTCAAGATTCAAAAAAATTGTAAATGTCGCCTCAACAAAGGAGGCCTGGGTGATATTGAAGGTTGCGTATAAAGGTGACCACTGCGTCAGACAAGTTCAAATACAAACTCTCATAAGGGAGTTTGAAGAGCTAAAGATGAGGCCTAAAGAGCATGTAACCAAGTACAAAACTCGAGTGGAGAAGGTGGCCAACCAACTCGATAGGAATGGAGAACAAATGCCACTTAGTCAGGTTGTGGGAAAAATCTGAGACCACTCACAAAAGATTTCAAAAGTATCGTGTGCGCTATTGAAGAATAGAAAGACTTGGAAGTTCTCATAGTGGATGAACTTATTGGGTCATTAGAAGCCCACGAACAAACGAGATGGAACTAGAATGAATGGGTGGAACCTCTCGACCAAGCACTACAAGCATAGTTTGACTCGAACGAAACTCAATACTCAAAGCTAAGGTCCTTAAGGTAGAGGATGAGAACGCTGAGGACGAGGTGGATAAGGCCAGGGTAATTTTGAGGATGATGGTGAAGAGCAAATTGATCAATAAAATTGACATGGCCAAGGAAAGGAGAAAGGACGGGAGGATCGGTCAAGAAGGAAGTGTTTTAAGTGTGGCAAGCATGGTTACTATGTAAACGAGTGCAGATCAAGCATGTGCTACAATTGTAGTAAGTTCAGTCACATTGCTAAATTCTGTCAAGCTGCAAAAGAGTAGAAAAATCTTCTTACAGAGAAGACAACCAGGAGATAAGATATTGTTGATCATAATGAGCTCTGACGACGTATGGCCAAGCTGTGGAGAGTTTTGGTCGAGCTATCTTAGGTCGAGTTATGCCAAGTTGTTTCTAGGGTGTGCCAAATTGGTTGGTGTGAGGCCAACTGATGTTGAGTTCTTTGAAGTTGAGTAGCGGGAGGCCGAGTTCCTTGAGCTTGAGCATGTGACAACCGAGCTAGTTAATGTCGAGCTATCAAAGAGCTCAGCAGACTAGGTGAAAAGCTTGAAAACCATGGTGGAGAGCTTGGTGAAGGGCTAAGAAGAAGAAGAAACCGCAGGAGAGAGCCCAATTTTATACCTAGAGAGCTCAGCAGTGGCCATAAAGAGCTCGGTAGAAATTTTAGAGATCATACAAAGATCGGCAAAGATGTTGGAGGTCATGATGGTGAGGGTGGCGGACGTAGAAAAGAAAATTAAAGAAAAGGATGAGGAGATACAGTGTATAGGGAAGCTAAATTGGATGTTTCAAGAAAAAGTGAAAAATTTCAGCATGAAGAACCACCATTAGAGTGAAGTAGCCACTAACAAATTGAATTTTGGAAAATGTGTTGTTGAAGTTGCCATAAACTATGGCAGAACAAGGTTATTGAGAAGACCGCCAAAACAAAAAACAAATGAGAAAATATCAATGACAAGTTAGTCAAAACATTAAAGAATTCTTTTAAGGTAAAACACGTCACGACCAACATTAAGAAAATGAAGAATCCAACTCTTCATGAATAAACTTGGTGATGGATGAAAAACGAAAAACTTAACTTTATGGAAGAATTTTTTTAGAATAAACTTAAAATTTAGGATTTATTTGCCATTAGGTTTAGGTATTTATTTTCTGTTTTGTTTTTCACTGTTTCTGTTTGGTTTAGTTTTTATTTTGATGAACATGGTCACTGTTGTGTTCAGTTAGTATTCGGTATTTCGGTTATTGTATTGGTCAATTTTTCTTTATGTTAGTGGTTCGTTTTTATTTCCTAGGTAACTTTTATATGAGCAATTCTCGCTGCACCTCTCAATATTCATCCTGCACCTTTGAAAATGCCATAAATACCCCATTCACGTTTGAACATGAGTTAAGATCTTTTTTTAGTTTACTTTTTTTTTTGTTTTTAATTAATAATAATAATAATTAATAATGATAATAATATTTATAATAATAATATTAATAATAATATAAGTAATTATAATAATTACAATATTAAAATAAATAAAATATATAAAATTTTAAAAACTATTAAAACCTTATTTATTATACAAAAATAAATAAAACATATAATAAAATTTAAAACAAAAAAAATAAAATAAAAATATATATTACGGTTAACATAATTCATAATTTAAATTGAATATGTTAATCATATTTCCAAAATTAATATATTTTGGGTTAAATATGTTTTTTGTCCCTTAAAAATAGACTGAGTTAGCTAAGTCGTTCTCCCTCCCTTCCTCCACCACCAAACTTTTTTTCGGCTTTTTCCACTGGAAAAAGTGTTGTTACACCAGCATCCCTAATCCATGGACCCGCGGACCCGCAAACTCAAGGTTTCGCAATTGTTCCAACCCGTTCTTCCTCATTCTCTTTCTTTCTTGCAAACATTGATGGGTTGGCATTCTCGAATTTTGATTATTCCTCATATTTTTAGCTTTCAATCGGTATATTTGGAAGTTTCAAAAGAAACTGTGTGTGTTGAAGGTTCAAAAAACCCAACAACCCATCAATAGGAGTAGGAAGGAATTCTCCTCCTAAACTTAAACACAATGACAAATGAAAGAAATGAGAGATTGATCTTTTGATTTTGCATTTAGATGATGAAAATGAGTTTTTGGTATGATTGTTTAATACTTTATTATATTGATTCAATATGCACTTAACAAAGAACATAACCTGGTGTTATCATGAGGAGAACATTACTTCAATACTCTCCAATGAAACCTGGAACCCATGCGTAGAGATTGTAATCCCCACTACGTATATTCTCGATTGAGAAGTATCCTTTCTCGTTTGCTTTGCTCAAATGTTGGTATCGCTGAGCAAACAAGAAGGCATTCAAAGTGTTTGATTATTTGACTCATTGAAAAAGAAAACAGAACTCAAATTTTAGGTTATTAAAGAAGCATATGCATCCATCGTTTGCTTAAACCTTGCATTCTCTTTGCCATGATCTAGATTCTCCTGGTGTTGCCACTCCTATATAAGCGCCTTCTGCTACTGTGTACTTATCACTCAAAAACCTGACAAAAAGTTGTCATAGGAAACATATTAGTAACTCACTTTAATCTTTGGCTTTTGCAAAAAGTTTCATATTGTTCCTAAATTTTCATACTATTGAAAATGTTAATTTAATTCATAACTTTTTTTACCTGTCTTGGACTAGTAATGTGCCACAGACACTGCCTCGTTGGGTAGACTTCTGAAATTCTGCTTTCGTCTAAAACCCATTTTTGGTCAAATAATTCAATGTTAATCATTTAGATTTTTTTTTTATTTTTCATGAAGCTTTATCGAAACAAATGAATTTTCTTATATATTTTATAAAGTGCTATGAAATATTTGTTAGAAAAGTCTGTGACCTTTCAATGTTCATTTTAAATACAAAACTTTCCCAGAGTGCAGGTAACATGACTTTCATCTATTTTTGGATCTTATCAGGCCAAAAAGCATAAGTGCAAATACAAAATGGCACTTGTTATTTAGAATTGTGAACTAATCTCTTTATTTTAAGTTGTCCCTTGCGTACCTTTCAGTTGGTGTAATGAGAAAGAGTTATTTGCAACTAGGAATCATTAGTAAAGCAAGTGTCAATATAGTTTGGCTTAGTCCATCCTCAACCAATTTCCTATCAACCGCTCTAGAAGCTCTCCTCATCCATCCAAAATCTTCATACATCATCCTCAACTATATATTTTCTTATCAACATCAAATAAATCACACAAAAATGAAGATAGAATTGCCGATTAGTTTTATATTTGAGTTAAACCCCTAACTAAACTTCATCTCAAGTTTTTAAAGTCTATCATCGTTAATCATGAAGTTTTAAAATTTCGAAGTGAAAGATGATGATGGAATTGGGTTATCTCTAGTTGTAATTTCAACTGCTCAAATCTTCACCATACAAATATATTTGATAAGTGTGAAAAAGAGTTTTTTTACACTTATAAATAAGTTCAATCTTATAATTATTCATGTGGTTAATCATTAAAAAGTTGTAATAGAAAGTACAAAGTTTTGGAATTATTGTACACGAAAGTTTACAAGCTATCAGTCATAATTCGCTAAGCGCAAGCCATAATTCGCAGTGTCAGAAGGAAGTCATTCGCATAGCGCACCAACACTATGCGCTGAGCGAATGTCATCAGTTGAGAAGTTAAGAAATTCGCGCAGCGCATACACACTTGTGCGCTGAGCAAATTAATTAAATGATGTTGGCTTAAAAGACATGACAGAAAGACAGAAACTATCTTCTAACACAAATAGAGCACGAAAAATACTGGAGAACTTCAGGAGACGATCAGGAGACACTTCAAGGCATCAAGACTTCGCTTTCTGCAAGGAATTGCTGTAAAGAGTATGTTCTAGATGTCTAGGAGAGGTTAGTTTTTCTGTTCATTGGAATTGGTTGTATGACTCTACATTAATGTAATTTTCCTATGCAATATATGTTTGTGTTCTTGTGCTTTTCTTGACTTGCTTATGATTATATGGAAGTATAATTTTATTTAAACGTCCTTTAGTACTGGGAACTATTTTTAGAACAAAAACGTAAGAAAAGCAACTAAAAGTAACTACGCTAGAATTAAATTTCTATGCTTTTGGTCATTCTCAACATCTGAAATTAATGCAAAGTTATTTGTTAAATTAATTAAGAAATTAATAATTTAATAGATAATTTTAGAACTTGCTTTAAAGAATTAAATCAATCTGAAATTAATGCAAAGTTATATTTATTCCAATTTTACAATCTTAATTTTTTTCATTGTTAATTTGATGCTATTTTTCAAAGATGAAATCAAATGTTATCATTTGATAAATAATACTGAAAGAATAACGTGACTCAAATTTCCTTGGGAGAACGATACTTTACTTATTCACTGTATTATTTGTAACGATTAGGTATACTTGGCAAAAAGTTATCAATATTGTATACATTAAAATAGATCAAACTCAAGTTTATTAAAATAGCTTACATGCCATTTACAAAATATAAGATTTCAATACTTAATAATATATCAGACTTCAAGACTTACTGATATTCACCTAGTCTCAGGAATTTCTTGGATGATCCAACAAAACCTAGTCTGATATACTTTTCATGTCTCCTACCATTGATTTAGGAATGTATTTTTGTTGCGTTCTTAAAAGTGGTTCTTGTATTTTCCACCTAGTCTGATAAACCTTTTTTTTTCACATAGTTTACCATCAATTTTCTTATATTTTGTTATTGTGTTCTAGTTGTAATCTAGTGTTAGTGTGTTATCGAAAAACACTGTTAAAGCTGAAAATTAGGGTTTGGGGCTTGGAGGAAGGGGAAGAGATGGTAAAACCAAGAGTTTGTGAGGAAGAAGAAGAATGAAGAAGAACGGGTTGCGACAATTACAGAACCTTGAGTTTGCGGGTATGCAGTTTGTGGGTTAGGGACGCTAGTGTAATGACACTTTTTCCGATGGGAGGAAGAGAGAAGACGTTTGGTGGTGGAGGGGGGTAGAATGCGTCGTTGTTGACGGAGGATAAAAAGAAAAGGAGGTGTGGGTGGTTGTGGACAAAGGAAGAGTTTCTAAGTTTACAGCATGGTACACCGTTAGCCAGCTCAACCTATTGATTTTGGAGAACGAAAATTTATAATTTCCTTAAGGACAAAGATCGAAGTGTATCAAAGTTTGAAAAAGAGACTAAATCTAAAATTGTTGAGGAACTAAAAACATATTTAACCCATATATTTTTTCAATTTTTTTATTTTAATTTTATAATATGTTTTATTTATTTATTTTTAATAAATAATATTTTATATATTAAAATATTAATATATATATATATATATATATATATATATATCTAATTATATGAAAAATATGTTAATCGTAATTAGATATACCGTTAACATATAAATAATTCAAATTAAATATGTTAACCATATTTGAGATATTTTTTTAAGTGTTTTTGTTTTTAATTTTTTAATAAGTTTTATTTACTTTTTTTTAATAAATAATATTTTATAATTAAAATACTAATATATATTTAATTAGATAAAAAATATTAATTTAATTAAATATTTATTAAATAAAAAAATATTTTTTTATTATTGAATTAAAACAAATAAATTTTTAAATTTAATATTTTTTAATTTTGTTTTTTAATTTAAAATATTGAATTTTATTTTTGTAATTTATTATTATTATTATTAAATAAAAAATAAAAAAGTAAATGAAAAGAAATTAAAAAAATCTTTCAATCGTTTGAACGCTGGTATAATGTTAACCCACGTTCAAATGCCAATAGTTATTAACGAAAAGTGCAAAATTAGAATTTTTAGAGGTACAGAATGCAGGAAGAACTGTTTCCGTTTATATTTTGTAGCTATTTAAAGAACCGCGTTCATTCCATCAAAAACCACCGCAGTTTTTACAGTATAATATTTAGCATGTGTGCAACAGGATTTTTTAAACAACAACTAGAACAAAAAGCACCACATCCGCACTCAAGAAATTTATACAGAGAAAACAAGACAATATAGTGTCTAGATGACAGTTAAATCAGTTAGAAATGAAAACTATTATTTAATTATTTTACAACATATGGATCACACAAAACGCAACCAAGTTATGAAAAAAGATATTTTGTTACTTACTTTTGTCTATGGAGACACAAAGACCTACAAATATATGATTTTACAAAAGAAAATATTATCATTTCTCCTATTATTATTTGTACTAACTTTAATAACAAATAGTCTTTTATAAGTAAACTTTAGTTCGATACTCATACGTCGTCATTATTAGAAGGATCTAAAGAAATGTCCTTGGCTCATCTTCTTACTTTCTACATTCCACGCTAAATTTAATACTAATTAATTGAATTTCATATATTTTGTTGAAGAAATTGAAAACAAATATCATCTCTTTGGATAACTTGAGATGCATTTATTTTATTTTTTTTCTTTAGAATATATATTTTTGAAAATATTATAATATTTTTCTATATATTGTAATTTTCATGCAGCCTTTGGAGTTTTCAGTCAACATTTACCTTGCTCAAATAATTCATTTAATTGATCGTAAATACACAAATGGACTTTCAAATATGCTTGGTAATCTTACGTGGCAAAATATTGCAATGAGAACAAACTTAAAAAAAAATCTATTAAATTTGGAACAACTCAAACACAAATAATTTATTTATTAACAACTCTTCTTTGTCAACTTTCTTTCAACGCTACTTATCAGCACAAAATTGTTTCGTTTGAAAAAGAATTTAATGCAAAAATGTGACGTGGAAAGGAGCACAGGGTTCAGAAGTTGTTGATTCCAAAATTACCTCTGCACCTTCGTCATCTCTCTCCATTATCTCATCCCATTTTGCGTTTTTCCTCTTCATTTTCGTTCTCCCTCCATTTTCATCCTCTCTCCAAGCTTTGTTCAACCTCCTCAATTTCGTGGGACGGACCAAAAGTTCTCGTTGACGGTATTATGCGCAATGGCATCCTCCAGTGACGTTGGTGGTTCGAGCAAGGTAAATGGGTTTTTCCATTTTCTTAAATGCATTATGGGTTTGGCTTTAGGTTTTCGTTTTGGGTTTGTGTTTTGTTAAATTGGGGTTTTATTTCTTAGTTTTGGGGTTTTGTTTAATTGTGTTTTTATTGCTTTGGAGGCAGAGTTGGCTGAAGAGAAGAATAAATAGAGGAATTAAGATGATAGTGAACATAGTACGGCTCGTCAAGAATCCCACATGAACACTCCCTTTATAAGCCCGGGAGGCATTTACACCAACCAACCCACTTCAGAGAGGTTTGTGAGGGTCGGATCAGAAAAGCGGTACAAAAGTAGAGCCCTTACGACTCCGTAGAGTGGAAATAGGACGAAACATGATTGATTTGTGTATTTAATTAATATAAAAAGTAAAAGATCATTGTACATAGATGAACAAAATAATGTATTGTAACATTTTTTTAACGTTAATGAAGATGGATCTAGATTTGCATTCATTATTGTGAATGTTATTTGAAGTGTTATTCCTTTCCCTATTGGCATTGTCAAGTCAGTTGTTGTTTGGAATGTTAAAAACAAAGTGTCCAATGTGATTGAGTATCATCCATTAATAATGATGAATTGACAAAATTTTATTGGAATTTAAGCATTTGCAGGGTATTCTGTCACTTGTAATCGATTACAAGCACCCTGTAAACGATTACACAAAAAAAAAATCTTTGGCACAAAAACTTGTTCAGTAGGAGCTAGTTGTGGGCACATAAGTAACCAAAGACATTTTTCTTAATTTTTTTCATATGGTGGAGCAAAAGATTCAATGTTGGTGTGATGATCATGGTAGCTAAGTCTTGAACCCAACTGTGAGAACGTCACTTCCCAAAAGCAATTTGAGTGAGATAACATGTTGTCAACTTTGACCTTTGCTGACTATTTTAATCATAACTTTTTCCACAGACCTTCAAATGATGTGATTCTTTTTTTTATTAAAAAGTAGACTCACAACTCTTTTCAATGACTACTAATTTGTGAATTTTGGACATTTGAGTAGGTGCAATTAATTCCTCAAAGCTAATGTTTTATACATTCATGTCACCTCTGACCTTTGCTAGTTATTTTGCTCATAACTTTCTTCACTAAACTCCAAATGAGTTGATTCTTGTTTTGTTCGAATATAGACTCAAAGACCTTTCAAATTATGCATTAGTAATCAAGTGTAGGCCTTTTTGGCCATTATAATCGATTACAAGCACCCTGTAAACGATTACACGAACAAAAATCTAGTTTTGTACAAAAATTTGTGCTACATGAGCTAGCTATGGGCACATAAGTAACCAAAGACATTTTTCTTAATTTTTTCATATCTCTTTAATGAATGAGACGTCTTTTTAGTATTTAAGTATGAGTAGAGCCTGAAAACTTAGGTTTGGGCAACCCATGCTGGACGAAAGACCCAATGTTGATGTGATGATCATGTTAGCTAAGTCCTGAACCCAGCTGTCAGAACGTCACTCTCCAAAGGAAATTTGAGTGAGATAACATGTTGATAACTTTGACCTTTGTTGACTATTTTAATCATAACTTTTTCCACATACCTCTAAATGATGTGATTCTTTTTTTATTAGAAAATAGACTCAAAACTCTTTCTAATGACTACTAATTTGTGATTTTTGGACATATGAGTAGGTGTAATTAATTCCTTAAAATTAACGTTTTATACATTCCTGCCACCTCTGACCTTTGTTGGTTGTTTTGCTCATAACTTTCTTCACCGAACTTCAAATGAGTTGATTCTTGTTTTGTTGGAATTTATACTCAAAGACCTCTCAAATTATGCCTTGATTATCAAGTGTAGGCCTTTTTGGCCTTTGTAATCGATTACAAGGACCTTGTAAACAATTACACGAACAAAAATCTAATTTTGTACAAAAACTTCTTTAGGAGCGAGTTGTGGGCACATAAGTAGCAAAAGACATTTTACGTAATTTTTTCATATTTTTTGAATGGATGAGGCTTTTTTTTAGTGTTTAAGTTTGAGTAGAGCACCTATATATATATATGGTCGAACAACACTAGTAGAGAAGGTATGATACTAGATCAAAATTGAAATTTTATTGATATAATATATTATCAGTACATATTATCCAACATTTATAATCATGATTTTCGATTGAGGGGAAGCAATGCTCGAGACAAAGTGAAAATGGTGGGGAGAGACAAAGAAGAGGAAAATGCCACCAACCCGAAAACAGGAACACACGAAGGCGAAATTTCTTTCGATAAACAAGAAAACCCGCGAGAACGAAAGCAATGCTCCACAGAAAGTGAAAATGGTGAAGAAAGACGAAGAAGACGAAAATGAAAATGGTGGAAAGAGAGGAAGTCTCAAATGAAACCGTGAAATGAAGAAAAAAGTCTCAAATGTCTTTCCAAAAATACCTTCCATGAAAAAATGCACTATCTTAATAATATATTACAAACTAACCAATAAAAAAGCACCTTGTTGTCAAAAAGTTGGCAACTATAGTAAAAAATAACGTTTTCCATAAATAAATTACTTTTCTATTTAGATAACGTTTTAAAAGGTAAACGTTATTAAGATTTTGTTCTATTTTCCTACCTGTAACTTGTGATACTATTTCACCATATTTCGTGCTATATTTTACTATTCCTGAGTATGATTAAAATTTCATGTTGATATTACTATAATATAAATATATCATCTCATGTTCACGTTGATTAAGATTCATAAAATAAATGTTAAATAAACCAACTAGTAATTATTATCTTAGTCTCCAAACTTGACAAATTTATGTAATAAGGTGATAAAAATAACGATAGTTTTAAGATTTTTCTTTTTTCAGTTGAATACTTTCAGATCCTAAAATGAAAGCTTAAGGTAAGTGAAAATGATGATGAGGCTACGTGCATATTGTTACATGGCTTTGGTGCGTTATGTGTGGAAAAACAAAAACATAAAAAGAAACGTAGAATGACATAAGATAAGTGCATAAATATAGTAAAGATTCGAAACATCCTGATGAGCTGGTATGGTCTCCTCCTCCTCCTTCCAAGAATAACCACCGCTCAAAGATATACCAATTTTGAATTACACCACCTTCTTCTCTCTTATCCCCGCTGCTCCAATCCACCACTCCACACCCTCATCAGAAGGAAAAATGAGGTAAGGAATTTTCAGCGTTGAAATTCTCCACCCTTTTTCTTTTTTTTTCTGGTGAGGGCGTGATCACCTTCATCCACTTCGAATCTTTCCAGTAAACCCTTCCAGGGGGAAACTAACACAGCCAACCATGCCTCCTTGACAACCCTAACCTTAATTCCTTCACCCTGTCAACTTCCTCTTCAACAAAATACGCCATATGGCGATTACATTCCGATAACAGCAACATAGAAATAACTGCAAGCCTTTCCTCGAAGAAAACAAGACCGTGCAACTGTCCGTACGAGGTAGAGGTTTGTTTTCTTTTTTTGTTTTATTGCTGTTATTATTATTTAGATGGAGAAAGTAGAGAAAAAGGGAAAAGAAACCAAAGAAAAGAAATGGACGCGGAAACTGGAGTTACCGTCGATAATGGGGAACCCGAAGAAAGAGGTTGCATGCGACGACGACGTATTGGCGTCGCCGAGGGATGTATTTGGGGTTCCCGTTTCGGGGACGGATTCGGACAGCACGGGGAGCAGCAACTACAATGGGCTTGGATCGCCCGGAGTGGTCTCAAATCGGTGCCTGAGAGACCCGCAGAACCAGCAATGGAAGACGATGATCGACGTGTTGAGGTTCAAGTCCGTTAGAAGATTCTCGACTATTCCTCTGCTTGGGGCGAGTTACGAGATCTCGCGCCGGAGCCTGAGGAACAAGTTGGCCCGTATTCGACCTGCCAATGACGACGATGATTTGGATTCTTGTATTGACATTGACGGCATTGCCACCAAGCCTTCTTGGAGAAACTTCAATTACGCTGACCTCGTCGCTGCAACCGACGATTTCAACCCTGGTATGAATCAACGCCAAATTATACATCCCTTTTCGTTTTCACTTTTCAATTTATGCACTTTCTTTCTTCACACTTTAAAGGTTATTTGATGCCAAACTTAATTTATGGTATTTTCGGCTGCGTCTTCATAGAGTTGGTTAAGAAATGCTTGAAAAACATTTGGTTTAATTGAGCGTTAGATATGTAATATAAATAAGTACTTGGTACGTTTTCGCTTACATATCATCATTATTTCACAGATTTTTACACGTTTTTGGATATTGGATATTGTATGCGCATGTTTATATTCGTGTTTATGCAGAGAACATGATCGGAAAAGGTGGTCATGCTGAAGTCTACAAAGGATGCTTACCTGATGGTCGAGTTGTAGCAGTTAAAAGGCTAATGAGGAATGAAAAGGACATCGAGGATACAGTTGGTGATTTCTTGTCAGAGCTTGGAATCATTGCTCACATTAACCACCCAAATGCAACACGCTTGATAGGGTTTGGGATCGACCAAGGTCTCTATTTTGTTCTACAATTGGCCCCACATGGAAGCCTTGCCTCTCTGCTCTTTGGTGCAGCTCCCACTTCTCATTTCATCTCTTCTATTTTCAAGCATAGACAGACTCCCTATATGAATAGTGTTAAGGTTACATGGCTAATAAAAATGACACGTAATATTTCAGGACCTCAATGTCTGGAATGGACTGTAAGGTTTAAAGTAGCTGTTGCGGTTGCAAAAGGATTACAGTATCTCCACCACGATTGCCCGAGAAGAATCATTCACAGAGACATCAAAGCCTCAAATATATTACTCAACGACAATAATGAAGCTGAGGTACTTTGTGTCAGTCTACAATGTACTATTGTGTACTTGATCTTTGTTTTGTGGAAAGGTAAAAAATTTCTTGTGATAAACTGCAGATATCAGACTTTGGATTGGCAAAGTGGCTCCCAGATAAATGGGCTCACCATGTTGTCTTCCCAATAGAAGGCACATTTGGGTACGCATTGCAGCCTTTGTTTTAATTTGCATATTTTCTTCTCATTGCAACTCCATTTACTGAGAAGCTGCATGATCAATGGCTACAGGTATTTAGCTCCGGAGTACTTTATGCATGGAATAGTTGATGAGAAGACTGATGTTTTTGCATTTGGGGTTTTGTTACTCGAGCTTATAACAGGGCGTCGAGCAGTTGATTCCAATAGCAGGGAAAGTCTTGTGATCTGGGTAAGTCCTGATAAGCTAGCTCTACTCAAATCCTTGGCTCCTTCACCTTCTCTCCAATCTTCTGCATTACTTTCAACTAAGATTCATAATTAGGGAAGACCGGATTACAAAAGTATATGTTGCATATGCTAATAACTTTAGAAAGACAGAGACTGACCAAGTTGTGCTTTGATCAGGCCAAACCACTTCTGGATGCAAAGCTGGTCCAAGAATTGGTAGACCCCAGATTGGGAGCTAATTATGATCTGGCCGAAATGAAGTATTGCATGGAAACGGCTTCCTTGTGCATCCATCACATGTCCTCTAAGCGGCCATACATGGATCTGGTAAACAAATGAAAACTCTTCCTCATTCATATCGTGTCACTGATTGCAAGTTATAGAATGACATGCCTCATTGATTTTTGGGGGATACTTAATGAGACTTGTCTCTTCGGTAATATATATATATATATATATATATATATATATATATATATATATATATATATATATATATATATATATATATATATATCAGGTTGTGCAGCTACTGAAAGGAGAAGAAGTGCCAGTAGAACTCAATCACAACTCACCTACTCCAAGATCACTCTTGATAGATGCATGTGACCTGGAAGATTACACTTGCTCTAACTATTTGAACGACCTCAATCGCCACAGGCAATTACTCATGGAGTGATGCATTTATGGGAGCTGTGTGCATGTTTTACCATTGTGTCTGTTGAAGCTTGTGGAATAATACTTGTATAGCAGTGTGTATTAGTGTGTATTAGGGTGCACGCGTGTGGTGAAGATGACAATGCCAGAAGCTCGGGTCCTTGTTGAGGCATGGGAAAATATCTTAGGTTGTAAGTTGGCATGAACTTGTATGTGGTTGACTTACAACTAAGGACTAAGGGCCTCTCTACAACTAACTATTTTTAAACAAAACAATCTAATGAGCAAATCATCCGTCAGAGAGCGTCTGTACCTTTTTGATTCTGTAGTGATTATTAGTAGTGCCTTTCAAACAATTTCATACCAAACTCACCCTCATTCTCACAACCTTCCTTTTCCATTTCTCCCATTCTTTTTGCTGGATTCACTTCACCAACAAACAACACTCTTTTTGTCAATTACTTCTCTCATTTTTATTTTCTGAGAATGCAATTTTATCAAAATTCAAAGGAAGGGATCTCAAATTTAAGAAAGGCATCACAATACAAAATAATTAAAATACCTGCAACAATAATTTATCTCTCATCTGATTACTTAAACTCCAATCTTCTAAATTTGGGTGCTACTACATGGACCCAAGCTTTTAGATTGTAATTTGTTTTAAAAAAAATTCATAATAATTATCTTAAAGATAATATATTTAAAATAAGGTTTAAATATTTTTTTGTCTTTATACTATTATAAAAATTATGTTTCGTGCTAAACAAAGTATTTTGTCTATATACTTTATCAAAAGTAACATAAAACTTCATTCAAAAAAAAATATCTGAAAATTATATTATAGTTCATCGTGAAACTTCGTCTGGTACATGAAAAACATTCCACATAATGCTTGTAAGGAAAGATATTTTGCATGACTTTCCTAAAGTATAAAGAATAAATACTTTATAATTTAGTTTAAAAACAAAACAATTTTTTTTTTATAATAGTACTTAAGGAAAACATAAAGAATTTAAAAAAGTATAACTCATTATGTTATGTAATTTTGTTTTCAAACAATGGAATGAAATGTTTGTTCTTTTCATTATAAAATATTCAATAAAACAACAACAGTTTCATTCCATCTCACTTTGGTTGTTATGATCCATTCGGTATCATTTTCTATCTTCCATCTAAACATTACCATTATAATTGTAATGTAATTTATCCAAACATGATCATTATAATGGTAAAGTAATTTCAGTAAAAATCCTAAAAGAAGTTATTAATATTTTTTGCCCAATTCAGCTTTAGGATTAGAGATGTGTATTGTCATAAGAGGATTCTCATCATAGTACATAAGAAATGTGTCTGTAACAGATATATTAACTAAGTATGATTGGACATCTAGATGTTTTTTCGATCTGTCCAAGGTATATGGTCTGTTAAGAGCACCTTAGTATGACATGTAATAGATGTATAAAAAAGTCATTTTGGTCTTAGGTCAATCATCTATTGGTTGATCGAGTTGTTTGGGTTATTATTTAGCTAAAATTTTGGAAACTGTTGTGTAAAAACAAGAAATTTGATACTTTTCCTAATTGGACGCAATCAATTTTCTACCACTCAGGATTTTATCTTTCATATTATTTTTTGGACTCTTATGATTATTGTATGAAAGAAAAAATGTCACAGAGAAAAAGTAAGCATACATTCAAATATTATATCATTAACATATAATGTGTTCTGATCTAAAGTCAATTGAGATAATATTGTTTGGATCAATCATCGCATGTGAGGTATTATTGACTTTTGAGTTTGAAACTCCATCACAATTTTGTCCATAAAAAATGTATTAAATGGTTGAAGAGAAAGATGTATCTACTCCTAAGCGATATACTAGAACAAGCTTCTAGTTGAGGTATAAAGGGAATGAGGTTCATCTTTGGAACTGCTTTTCATGCCTTCCAAACGAGGGCTAAGGGTTGATCTTTGGAACCATTTTTCTATTCTCTTGTGGAATGAGCGTGCTACTTTGGAACCTCATTTTCATCCCTATAGATAGCAATAATGTTTATACTTTAAGTTTGTTGAGATAACATCAATATGATCAATCAATGCATCTGAGGTCTTGTTTGCTTTGGAGCTTGAAGCTTCGACATGATTTTATCCTTAAAATGTATCTCCAAAGGTTAAAGGAGAAAAGTGTATTTAACTTGTTATTGACTTCCACTCTTAAGCAACGTAGGACTATTAGATGTATCAAAACAAAATGTTCTTAATATTGGATTTGGGTGGAGTGTATTCAATGTGAGGTGTGAAACTCTTAAGAGTCAATGTGTTTCCTCGTAATGAGAGACCTTTAAGTTTTTAAGAGAAACAACAGAGAAATCCACCAACAAAAAAATATATCATTGAGTTAAGAAGAATTTAGAGAGTATTTATATGATTGTATAAGTATTGAAAAGGAATGGAGTGAATACTCCCTCTAAGATGCATATGTATTTATAAGTTTTTAGGATTCTTGAAGAATGAGTAAAAAGATAATAAAAGTAAGTATGAGAAAAAGTTGATTATTGAGTATCAGTAAAAGATATCTTCATTGAGTTATAACTAATATCTATTATTTTATGTGTGTGTCCAAATTATTTGAATAATAGATAAATAATTTGTTAGATATATTTAATTATCTTAGAGTCATATATACACATGAGTCTTCCAAACTCGAAATCTATAAATGAGGTATAAGTAGATCAAAATATTGGATGAACAAGTTTTATAGGTAATTAATTGTATTTCAAAAATGGTTTTAGAGGATTACATTGATCCAATTAAGTGATATTTATTTTAAAACAATTGATCCAATTAAGTGATATTTATTTTAAAACAATTTCCACATGTTCAACTCACATTACTTTGATCTCATTAATGGAATATGTTAATTAACTTTTTGGTTTAATGTAAATAGACATCAAATGACTTTGATTTGAACTTTAATTGATTTTATCATTTAGGTAACTTGCAAATATAAAACTTTAACCAGGAACTTGTATACGTCTTGGGATCTAAGCTCAACGAGTAGCTTACATATGTTTAGGATTCGAGTTAATGAAAAAAATTAATTTAAATTGCTTAAAATTATGTAATAATCCAAGCTTTAACAAGTAGCTTGCAGATATTTAGAGATATACAAATAATATATCAAATGAGTTAAGTTATAATATAATCATAATTTTTAGGATATTATTATCTTGAGTCAATATTGTGCCCTAAATATTAATTAGTTATACCTTTTAAATCATATTCATTTCCCTCTAATTGAAAATCTTCAATATTACTAGTTTAAATAAAAGGAATTTGATATTTTATTTATTTTTTATTAAACCAATAATCTCAAATCTAATTTTTATAAAAAAAAATAATGAATTGATCATGTGAGACTTGTATTACAAAATAAGAAAAGATCTTTTGAAAAAACTACGTTATCTGACTATTTTGAGTGTTTTGAGAAGGGAGGGACAAAGGTATTATATATCTAATACTTACCAAATACAAACAATTTAAATGTTAATAATGTATCTTTAACTTTAGACAAAACACTAATGCGCGAAATCTCAAAGTAGTAAATATGATCCCAATCCTTGCTCATATAACAACATCTTTCCTTTTAAACAAATTTGATATCCTAATTAATTAGGATTGATATGCACATGTGTATAAACTCCACTGAAAAATAGAACCATAGACTAAGATAATAGTGTTTTATATGAGAGAAGTGATGTAAATATTTTGTATCTTAAAGTACATCATATCTTTACAAACTTTTAGGATAAGAAATTAAATATAAAATGACTAACAAAATTTATAGTTTCCATATCACTATGACTTATAAAATATTTGATATCCTGTTAAAACATTAACAAACTGCATTGAGTGATAGTCATAAATTATTTTTTATAAGTATCTTAATATTTGAGAACATATTCATATGAGAAATATTGTACATTAAATTATAGATCGGACAAGAACAATTAAATTATAAAAAAAGAAACAATAAAATTTGATTAAGAAAAATTCACTTGAAAATTACGTACTTAAAACTTCATGAACTGATTAGGATCTTAAACGTTACTTAAAAAAGTTGATTCACTTTAAGTGTATAATGTTAGAAATTTCTTATGACATCCATCCAATACATGTGAGGTTAAATTTATAGGAAGAAAATATAGATAAAAGTTCAAAAATATAAGAAAAATTCGAGAATGATATTCATTAAAAAAAAACATGAAACAATTAATGATTGATTTCCTTAATAGAAAGAATGATAAAGATGTTCTAGTGCACTTTTTAATATGATAGAAAGGCTTGAGTTAATAAAAAAGATGAAGAACGTAAACGAAATTATAGCTTTAAATGTAAGCAAAGAGTATAATATCGACAGTCAAAATCAAAGACACAGTATAATCCTAAGATTGGAATAGCATATTCGAAAGTATAAATTAAATTATATTTTTCAATTGATGAGAAAGATGTGCAAAAGTAATTTTCTCCACGCGCAGGTTGAAACTCTTTTTCTTATCTCGGAGTAAAACACGCAAGAAAAAAGAATTCACTATTACATTTTATATTCAAATATTTATTAAAGCAAAAAACTTAAATATCTCTCTGTTCTAAAATATTAAATATTTTCACTCTATGTTGTTTATATAAATATTAGAAAAGAATATACAAATATTTTTAATTTATTAACAACCGGATTATTCTTCTTAATACACACAACTCCGTTGTTACAAGGCGAGACGCAAATCTTGTTAGCCATGGCGACAGCAGCCATGTTGCAGTTGGGCATTTTAATCATAACGCTTTCTTTGTTCTTCATCATGCACACTATTCGTAGCCAAACAACCCAAACCAGAACTCGAACCCGCAGCAAGAACCGCCCACCTGAACCGAACCGCCACTTAACCCAAGCATCGCGCCACCTGGCTCGGGCCAGATCCACCTCGCACCGAGCCCAACACGCCAAGAGCGCTCTCATGGAAATCGATAAAGCCCTCTCCATCTGGCCCAGAGACCCGTGGGCCCACATCCTCCGAGGACAAGCCCTCGAACTCATGGGCCACCGCGCCGCCGCCATCAAGTCTCTCGATGCCGCCCTATCCTCGCCGGCAGCCAAGTCCCTCTCCGCCGAGGAGCGAGCTAACGCGCTGATGAGGAGGGCGGAGATGAAAGTGGGCGTGAACCGGCGGCGGCGGGTTGAGTCGGCGATTGAGGATTTGGTGGAGGCCGTGGAAGTGGATGGAAGGAAAGGGAGTGAGTGGGAGGTGATGTGCTTGCTCGGAAAGTGTTACGAATGGAAGGGAATGAAAGAAGAGGCTAAGGATGCGTTCCAGAAGGTTCTTCAGGTTCATCCTCATTCGGAGGAGGCTCGTGATGGTTTACGTCGATTAGGACTTTTTACGGATAAATGACTCTTTTTGCTTTTTTCTGTATCTGATTTTTTCCAATAGGAGTGAATGATCATTTATGCTTCTGTTTCTAAATTATGGTTATATTCATTAAATATTTTTTATAATTAAAAGTCATCAAATATACTAAGTAAAATGACTTTGAATATATGTTATATTTTAAAATTATAATAAATATTCTACATATAATTTATCTTAATTATCAGTGTTTTGGACAGGGAGTCAAAGTATTTTGTTTTCGTTGTCTTGTTCGTAGTCTAAATGTTATTCTGGAATTACATCTACTTATATCTAAAGTAAAAAACTATATTAAGAGTTCTAACTAAGAGAAACGAAACTAAGAAATGAAGTAAGACTAAAAAGTATGAGATAGAACCTAAAAATGTCTAACAACATGATCTAAACTATATTCAACCTATACAAAGTAAGATTAACCTATATATAACTAAGAGAACATAAACTAAATTAGACTCAAAATTAAGAAAAAAAAGCATAAGAGAATCCTAAACAATGACAATGAATAGAAAAAGACTTGGGAAATTCTTGCTAAAAACCAAAACAGAATTCAGAAATGAAAGACTTAGAACCTAAGGTGAAAAGGTAAAACAGGGAAGCAAAGTCAGATAATTGAAAGAAACCTACAATTAATCCTATTTACAAAAACAATTAAAAGAATTTAACCTAAACTGAACTTATAAGGAAAAAAATTCTAAAGCAAATGTATATTTATAAAAGCTAGAACAGAGCATGGAAATGAAAGTTACCTAAAATAATTACTACTTAAAGAAGCTAAATCAGAATTTAATACGTGAAACAGAAGGCAAGAATAGCAAAAGAAAAAGAAAATCCTAATATGAATTCTAATTTCAAAAACTAAAAGCAAAAATAGAGTCTAATCCTACAACCTAAAACAAATTATAAAAGCAACAAACTAGAATGAAGTATTTTACAGATTTCAACAAGAATGGCTTATTTATATTACCTATAAGCAAAGTAATTATAAACTCAGTCAGAACTAAATCTAAAAAAAAATTAACTCAAAAAAAAAAATCAATCCTATTTTTACTATAAAAAACACATATTAAGGTATATTAAAGTAAAAACAAAATTTAAACATAAATTTTCTCACCCCCACATACACATTGTCCTCCAGTGAGTAAGAAAAGTTTCCTAATCAACACAAAGCATACGTAGAGGACAAATAACAACAAATGTGTAGATAACAGAAACTGAAAAACACAAGATAGCAAGAATTCAACAAGAAAAAAAAAGAATCAAAACTAAAAAGAAAAAAGAATTTGTTCATATTGGCCACAAATCAAAATTGATCTTCTTTATTTTTATAAAAAAACAACATATATTCTACTCTACTATTTATGATACTTACTAAGACTACACTAACAATAAAAAAGAACTTGTTTCGGTAGGAATTTGTGAGACCGAGACACTAACCTTCGACTGGTGCGCTCCGCTTGTCTGCTTCCAGTTTGAACCGATCGGTCACCTTCAAAATTGGTCGCTCGGTCCCCCTCTTTGTAAAAGAGGGGAGTACCTGCAAAAGGCACTCCGACCCTCAAGTTAGGAGCGATTTTATGAACTGTTTGTTACAGTTAAATATTGAAGTCCTAATAGGACGTAAAGAGGGCATATGGTAGTATTAGTTGAATCTGTCTTTACCTCAAACCTAAACCCTTATTTATAGAGTTTAAAGGAATCTGACACATTAATTTACCTCTTAATGTTCATTAATGCAAACCTTAATTGTTTAACGATAGTTGTTATAACATTCATCGTACGATACATCTGCTTAATAATTGTCGAGACCGAACGGCTGAACAACTGGTCGAGACCGAACGGCTGAGCAGCTGGTCGAGACCGAATGGATGAGAAGCTGGCCGAGACCGAACGGTAGAGACCGAACGGTAACCTGCGGGCCCATAGTAACATAAGCCCCCCAAGTCCGAGTTAATCGTTCGGCTTTAGCAGAACGGTTTAACTATAGGACTTATGAGTTTGAGGGAGGCTGTTCTCGTGGTATTAAGGAGTTTGCTCTTTGTGCTTCAAGTTGTTATATCCTATTCGCGTCGAACAGTTTCATGGATTGAATTCGGCCGCACGCTCGACAGTCCTTGTTACCAGAACTTCCTGATTGATGAGAGTGAACACCGTTTGGTTGAGAGGGATTTTCTTCCCGGTCTATGGCTTCGTCCTTGACGAGGGTTTTATCTCTCGGCCGAGTGGGATTTACCGCTCGGTCTTTGTGCTCAACTTTGACGAGAGGGATTTACCTCTCGGTTGTGATTTGCAGTATCCTGTTACCTCTTCACTGAGTGGGATTAACCGCTCGGTCTTCAAATCTTTATAGAGGAGTTTACCTCTTCGTCGAGCGGGATTTACCGTTCGGTCTTCAAATCTTTATAGAGGAATTTACCTCTTGGCCGAGCGGGATTTACTGTTCGGTCTTCAAATTTTTATAGAGGAATTTACCTCTTCGTCGAGCAGGATTTACCGTTCGGTCTTCAAATCTTTATAGAGGAATTTACCTCTTCGCCGAGCGGTATTTGTCGTTCGGTCTTAATCTTCTAGCTCTTTGAGAGATTTTCATTGAATCTGATTTTGTTTAGCAACTTTGGGAGCGATTGATTGGCCTAAATTGGACTTTATTTATTCAATAATAAGAGCGTAAGTTAATAACAAAAACATGAATCAAATGACACCGAATTTAAACATGACAGTAGTAGAATTGTGGATGCTTCTCTTCAGTTGATAACTCCACGAAGCGAACGTTCCCGATGACGACTAGGACTGTGACTATAGCCCCGCCCTTGCTCGTCTTTCCTACTTGCCCGCTCGGGGCTTCTTCGCGAATATCCTTCCTTGGGGAAGTCGTATCCTGCTTCCTTTATAAACCTACGTAGATGTCTCGCCCGGATAAGATTTTCTATTTCATTTTTTAACGTGATGCAGTCTTCTGTAGTATGTCCATGGTTTTGATGGTACTGGCAACTTTTCCTTTCATCTGCATTTCTTGGAGATGGTTTCCTCAGGGGTGTGATAAGTTCCACGCTAAGGGCTTCTTCGAGAACTTTTGCCTTAGGTGCATTGAGGGTTGTATAATGGTGAAACTTGAATGGCCTGGGAAACTCCCTATTCTTATCGTTATTGTCGAACGGTCGCTTGTCGTCCTTTCCACTTCCGCCCACATCACCCTCCTGCTGTCGTTTCCTCTGCGACAAACGCATTTCCTCCATACGGATGAACTCAGCTGCTCGCTCTTGGAGCTCCTCCATAGTTTTTGGCGGTCGTGCATACAATTTTTCCGCAAAATATCCTGGTCTCATACACGAAGGCAGATTATTGATAATAAAAGATTGATCTATCTCTCTAACTCGTCGTGTGGTTTCAGTATACCTCTTCATAAAAAGCCTTCAAAGTTTCTCATTTCTCCTGCTTAGTGTTTATTAAATCCGCCGGTGTTACCTCCTGTTTCCGATTGGAGGCGTATTGTCTCCTAAAGAGGTTTTCCACAGTAGCGAAGCAATCCACTGTGTTGGGAGGAAGAGTGTTATACCATTCCAATGCCTCTTCCTTAAGTGACAACGAGAAGGCTCTCCACATGATCGAGTCGCTGTCTGTATAGAATGTCATTGCATTACCGAACGTCCTTAAGTGATTATCCGGATCAGCCGAACCATCATACTTATCCAATACGGGGGGAGTCTTTTCTGGCATTGGTGTTTGCATGATGGTTGCAGTGAAGGGCAATAAATTGGTAGGCCGAGCAGTTTGCAGGGGTGTTGGTTCCCTTCTAGCCCGACCGTTCGGGTTGGCATGATTATGGCTCGCCTCATTTGCATTCTCTCGATTCGAGGCGGACCGCTCGGGAGGTTCCCATTCGGCCCTTAACGCCCTCATCTCCTCCTCATGCCTCCGCCGCATCTCTTGCTGCGCATGCGCCTGCGCCTGTATAGTCTGCGCCTGTGCCTCATTCTGGGCTTGCAGCTCTCTTATTAAATCTCTGGTGCTCTGCTCCTCCATATTTCTTGTGGTCACCATTGGGTGTCTTCAGCTTGCTCTCGACCCCACGGTGGGTGCCAAAATGTTTCGGTAGGAATTTGTGAGACCGAGACACTAACCTTCGACTGGTGCGCTCCGCTTGTCTGCTTCCAGTTTGAACCGATCGGTCACCTTCAAAACTGGCCGCTCGGTCCCCCTCTTTGTAAAAGATGGGAGGTACCTGCAAAAGGCACTCCGACGCTCAAGTTAGGAGCGGTTTTATGAACTGTTTGTTACAGTTAAATATTGAAGTCCTAATAGGACGTAAACAGGGCATATGGTAGTATTAGTTGAATCTGTCTTTATCTCAAACCTAAACCCTTATTTATAGAGTTTAAAGGAATCTGACACATTAATTTACCTCTTAATGGTCATTAATACAAACCTTAATTGTTTAACGACAGTCGTTATAACATTCATCGTACGTTACATCTGCTTAATAATTGTCGAGACCGAACGGCTGAACAACTGGTCGAGATCGAACGGATGAGAAGCTGGCCGAGACCGAACGGTAGAGACCGAACGGTAACCTACGGGCCCATAGTAACAGAACCTATAACTACAATTCGAGAGAAAAGAAAGAAAAGTTCTTATGGGTTTTTCTCCATGATCAGCCTCTCTGTGTATTGTCTCCATAGTTGCACTGAGATCTTCCTGCTCAACCATCAGTTACAGCAACTACAACTCTCATTCAAGGATTTCAGTTGGTTTTGCACGTTCAAATCACTTTGATGCAGCAACTAAGGATCCTCATTCAATTTGTGTTGTTGATTCTGAATGTTCCAAACTCCTTGAGCATCATTGACACCTTCTCCTACATTCACCAACACTGTCTTTGTGTCTATAATGTATGCAACTACCTTAAAATTCGTGTCTACAATAAGTGTATGATCTGCCACACTCAAATCAACATCAAAATGCACAATTGAGTTATCAAACATTTCAGAATTGTTACAAGTAAAACCCAAACATTTATCAGAACATCAAGAAAATATGCTCAACATCACAACAACTAATATCATTTACTTTAATCTAGTCCATTAGAACAATTTTATCTAGAATCATAAAATGGTCAGACCTGATAGCACAAATATCAACTAGAGGTTCTACATTTTTAGCATGCAAAAGATCATCAAAGCTAATATAAACCTCAACCAACCTGTACTGGCTCCTCAAAAATAACATCATCAATCTCAACAGATTCAAGATCAGCACACATCATTAACAACATCAGGAATATTCATGTGTTCTACAACAATTATTGAATCCAAAATGTGAGTGTTGCATGCATATCAAGATCCAAGGCAGGCTTTATTGGTTCAATTCTTAAAAGATAAAAAGCATTAAAATCAATTTGAACCTCCGGCACATGAATAGAAATGTCAAGTTCAGAATAAACCTGCACTATTGGCTCACCAGTTTCCTCATCACCGGATAGTTTGCACAACAACTTCCTTGCCTCTGTTGGGGTCTTGTCCAACAAAGAGCCTTTAGCGGTTGCTTCAACAAACATCTTCTCCTTGTAAAGTAGACCTTCATAAAGGTAGACCAGGAGCGCAGGTTCTGAAATTTGGTGGTTGGGGCAAGTTGTACAGAGCCCGTTGAACCTCTCCCACTACTCAGGCAGACCTTCCTCTTGAAATTGTCTAATTGTTGTGATCTCCCTCGTGAGGTTAGCTACTGTTAATGCTGGAAATATTTGTTGCATCTCCTACCAGCCACCAAGAGGGTATTGTTGATACATAACCAATATTTTGTTGCATCTTGTAGGGACATTAGAAAATCTCTCCTCATCACCAATTCCTCTAAAACCCCAACAAGCTTTATGGAGGAACACACGCAACTAAACTCCTTAAAGTGCTTGTGTGGGTCTTCATGTGTCAACCCATAAACTTAGGCATCCTCTTGATCAGCTTATACATCCAATCTTTAAAATTGGCCATCTCTTAATAAAAGAACAAGTGATGTGTGAAGAGAGCAAACATGTGCTTATCTAATAATATAAACTCTTCTAAATACAATTTAAAGAAAATATAATTGATGCTGAGAAACAATTTATACATATTCTAAATAATTTGATTGATTTGGGTAAAACTTTTTTTAAAAGAAATTTAAATATTAAAATTTTAAGATGTTTGGACCGAAGCTAGCAACATAAAGTTACAACAATTTTTGAATAAAAAGATTTGCCAAACATATATATATATATATATACATATATATATATATATATATTAAATAATTTTTTAAATTATGTATAATATTTACAAAATCAAATATAAAATTTCAATAATGTAAAATTGCTGGAGAAAGATACTTTAGAAACTTATGACAAATTATACATCACACCTCGATTCTGTTAACAAAATTTTCCTATTCAAGATTTTTCTTATTCGTTTTTATATTCTTCCGCGTTGTGGAAAAGATAATAAAAACAAATAAATTGCTTATTTTAACTTGTTACTTTTAAGTAAAAAAGTAAGATGTTTACTTACTGTGTTTATTTAAGACCTTGGCAAAGTCTTTTCATAGCTTAATGTATATTTCAATATATCTATCTTCATATTTGAATTTAAAAGTGATATAGTCCTCTCTGTTTTCGACAGGGAATATAAATGTCTTCTTCCAATTATTTTATGAACTTATAAAAAATTATATATAAATAATTTCATATAAAAATATACTTTATTTTATTTTCTTTAATGTGAATTAGAAATTAATATCTTTTAATAATTTAAAATGAGAATAAAATTAATAATAAGCCGTCCATCATTGATTTGAAAAGATATATTAATTATATTGTACCTATATTTAATCACTTTACATATTGTGCAGTTCCTCCTATACTCTCATTTTTCATTATGTATCTTTAAAATGACAAAAATACCCTGTTAATATTCGAAAATCGGTTAAAATATTTACTTAACCAAGATTAAAAAATTTATTCAGGTTAAGTTTTCTTTTTACTTTATTTTTTTATTAATAATAATAATAATAAAACATATTAAAAATTTAATATTTTAAATTAAAAAACTAAATTAAAAAAATTATTTATTTAAATTTCATAAACAAAAATTGTTTTTTTAATATAATAAATATTCAATTAATTTAATACTTTTTATATAATTAAATATATATTAATATTACAATTTATAAAATATTATTTATTAAACTAAATAAATGAAAAATATTATAAAATTAAAGAAAAAAACTTAAAAAAAATATGTTAACCGTATTTTGGAAATAGATTAACATATTTAATTTTAATTATTTAATGTTAACGTATGGTTAACATATCTATTTCTATTTTTTTTTAAATTTTGTAATATATTTTTTTGTTAAATAAATAATATTTTAATTTCAAATGTTAAATTTTATTTTGTAAAGTATTATTATTGTTATTATGATTATTAAATAAAAAAATAAACTAACGAAAAATTAAAAAGAAAATCTTTTGACGAAAGTTGGTTAAAGTTTTTATGTTTTTTTAAATTTTATATATTTTATTTATTATTATTATTATTATTATTATATTATTATCATCATTATTATTCTTATTATTAATAAATTAAAACAAAAAAATAATAAAAATAAAAAATTTAAATGTTTTAACCGGTTTTCGAATATCCATGGAACATTTTTGGCATTAGAGGTGTGGGATGAAAATTTGGAGTTGGAGGAAAACTGCTCTACATATTTCCGTTAAGATCAAGACATTTTCATACAGTAGCAACAAGTACAACTTTATTCACATTACTGTCCACAAATACTTTCAAACTTTTAACCATAATTCATGTCCTTTATAATTCGCGTCCTATAAGTCTTGATTTGTAATTTTAATTTTCTTATTACATTATATTTTCTAACTGGGCTCTAAACCTAATCCGACCAGTAAGTAATTAAAATATGAAATAAAATATATAAACGCGTACAAATTAAAATGTTAACCAAAATTATGAATGTCACGAAGATTAAAATTGTTGAAAATAATTAAAAGAAATCAAAAGTACAATTTAATAAAAAAAATAATTTCATTGAATTCCCTTTCATTTTGAAAAGAAAAATATAACTACAAATTCAAAATTACAATAACTAAAAAAAATTATACATACGTAATAAATAAAAAAAAACTCAATTACACTTGAACTTATGTAGACCTAGTCCCGTCAAAATAGGTTGAAACCGTGAGTCAACCCGGCTCACCAAGAGTTTGAGCCGAGTTGGATTGGAAAAAATGCAAATTTTTTATGCGAGCCAATTTTGACCCGGCTCACTAAGAACCCAGCTCATATGGGTTGAACCCATGGTGCGTCGGGTTGCCTCACCAACCCACATATTTTTTTTAATTAAATTAATTATTTAAATCTTTTTTTTATTGAAATCAAATTAATTAAATTAATTATTCAAAGTGCACAACTTTTAGTTAGCAATAGAATCTTTCCCGTTGTTGTCTTTCCAAAAGTTCCCCCTGCAAATAAAACCCTAAGATTATAGATTGAATAATATTATAGATGGAGATAAGAAATGCTTCAAGAGAGCATAATACTTTGATTTATTCATTCAGAACTCCAATTTAATAGATGGATAATATTATAAATTGGATAATTCAGGAATGTATCATTTGTTTTATCTTGTTTTTAGACCTATTTACAAGTATGACAGTTTTATCTTGCTATATATTTTTGTTAACGACTATATGTAGTTTCTTGGTCAAACGGTTGTGTATATCTCATTAAACTAAATTGGTAAAATTTTATGCTTGATAGCTTAGAATATATATAACAATATATTTCTTTTGTTTCATTGTTTTTTATATCAATTGGTCCAATTATTACTATTTCAATTTAATCGATCAAAGTAACATGTTATAAGAATATCAAAAGAAGAGAGTGAAAAAGAAGTTAATTAAGTAAATCAATGAGTCAACCCGTTTAACCCATCAACTCGTGGTGGGTCGGGTCGGGCCGGGTTACCCGTTTTGACAGCTCTAATAGACCAATACTATGAAGGGTTAGTGTCTTCGAACTCATAACACGTACTATTATAAGTGGACTTTTAAACTTAACTTAATCTTATAAAATCAGTTTGTAAGGTGAGGTTTGCACCTATTTGTATATTATAATTTGGTATTATTTCTAGTCGATGTAAGACTTCCAACACATTTTTTCATGCTGAAGTATAGACATCTCAATCGTAAAAATATAATTAATGATGATCCGATAACAACCGATAACTAGTGAAACAGAATGCACATATACTTTGAATGTTCTTTTTTCTTTTCGTGAAAATTGACGTAAAATAACACACAAGTCATTATTTTCTTTATCAGCACACAAGTCATTGATGAATTGTCAAGCAAATATTAAAGAAAAATGCAGGATTCACTCTTAAGATATATCATGTGCTAAACATTAGAGTAATCCTAAAAGTTTAATTGAAAATAAAAATAAAGTTTTATAAAATATTATTAATATTAATTTAAATGATGATATATCGCAGTATTTTTATTTAATATTATTTTTAGAATTGTTATGACACGTAACTTTCAATTATATTATTTATTAGAATATTAATTTGAATAACAGTAATTTAAATGTTTCATGATACTCATTATAATTTTAAATATATTATATGCTTTTGTAATATAAAAATAATTATATAAATAAAATATAATTGCTTCTACTCTATTACTTATTTATTTTTAATATTTTCACAACTATAATTTTGATTTAAACGCAATTTTATAGTAATAATGATAGTAATTACGTTAATAATGATGTATATCAACCCTAAAATTATATTTTAACTTCTCCATACCAGTTGTAGTCCTCTCCAAACTTTATTCAAAACCTCTTTTTTCTTTCATTTATATACACTGCCTAAATCACTTGGAATATGAAAAAATACATTTCAAATTAGAAAGGCAATTTCAAGAAGACAAACTAAATTAATGGGAAAAAAACCATTTTACTCAAAAATATCTTTAAAAACCTTTTTGAAGCATACACGAAATATAGATTTTACGAAAAATACCAAAAACAATCACTAAGCAGAATAGTTCGAAATATAATAACGCTCCACAAACTTCACAGATGCATGAGTATTTAGTTCGTACAAGAAATGCAGAAAATCTGAATGAAGTTGATAGAAGAAAAAATAAAGTTATTATGCTGCTGCAAGTTATCAAGCAATTAGAAAGCTTTGTTCAAAGCTTGAAAATGCCCAACTCAATATTCTTCATCTTTGAGTTAAGAGACGCTGCTTACACAATCCACTCCCAATAGTTACTATCACCAGGATTTTGTAATTTTTCATTCTTCTCAGCAAAAGGGCCATCTTTGGAAGGTAGTTCATCATTTCAGCAACTCAAAAGGACTGAGGAGGCCATAAAAAGAACCCAGGAACAGCAGGTGGTGGTGGAAGGATGGTCAGTGCAGTTGCATTGGTCACAATTGCATCAGACTCTTGTACTGAGCTACTACTTCCACTGTTGGAATGATGAAACTGGTGGAAAAGGTTTTGTGGGTACGCGTTCGCAGAATCATAAGGTATAGATGCAACTGGCTGAATGGCAGAGAAATTGATGGTGCTACTCTCGTTTGTGCCCTCAGGTTGTTCATCAGTAACAATAGCTTTCTTCTCCGATTCTGGGGAGGACGAAAGCTTCAATCGTTTTGCTACCCCACCTACTGGAAGAGAGCTATTCAATATATTCTCCACATCATATCTGCTCATCTCAAAATTTGTTACAGCGCTTGCACCTCTGAACTTTATGGCTGCAATATCATATGCCTCTGCTGCTTCCTCTTCAGTCGCTGCAACAATGCAACAAAAACTATTCAACTTCCAGAACAAGAGAAACGAACATTACAGAGCACGTAAGTAACAAAAGTTGTTTCAACTTTCGAGTCAGGCCAGTAAACCAGTGTTCAACATTGTTAGCATTACTCTCTACTACTATAAATGAAGACTTTGAGGACTTAATTTTTTAACATAATATTATGTCACGGGCTCAAACTATACGATCCGTGAGTTTGGAAACACAGTAGAAGCGTGAAAAACACAGTGAATTCATGATACCAGACACCCTAGATGTCATTTGTGAAACATGATATTTAACCATAATCACAGTGTTGAAACAAGATAGGGTATAAACTTGCCAAATGTTCCCAGATATAGATCCTTGTTTCCCGCAACTCGGCCGATTCTTGCTTGCCATCTACCCTGTTGATGATGCCTGAAAGTTCAAAAAAGTTAAAGCATAAGAGAAAAAGGGAATATAATAAGTACGTCAATAGTGTCATAAGTTTTGATTTTAATGCACAAACCTCGTAACCCCCCTGTATGCGGAAGCTCCCCTTGAAAACCCACTACTTTTCCTGCAAGGAAACCGGTGCAATTTTAGTTCCAGGATAGAAATATTGTCATAAATACGTTTAACTGGGAAGTGTGCGCTAACCTTCGCAGTGATGCAATGAATTCTTGCTTTCCTGAATGTTTCATCTCCTCCAATTCCTTTGTATAATTGGAAATCTAAGACATTGGACGATAAAAAAACATGTTAAGCGCTAAAGATCCAATACGGTTCCTATTTCTACATTTCAAGTGTCCCCAATATAAATCTATAAAGTTCTGTATTTGAGACATATAATAGAAAAACTAAGTGTTTGACAATAATATCCATGCTAAATCGTTGCGCTGAGGTTCCTGCAAGATTCTACTTATTGTTGACCAGTTCAACTTTGCTGAGACCCTTCATTTACGCAGATCATTAGCCTCCACTTTTCGTATACTACCTAATGCATGTTTCTCTGATACCAGGGGGTGACCAAGTTTGATTTTAACTAGTATCAAGTGAAGCATAATACACGAACTTGAAGTGTGAACTAAAATCATTCACTCAGCAGAATTTACCTCACTCTTTAACCCCGTTTCAATACTTTCAACTCAACTATATATACGTACGATTTCATGCACACAATTAATGGAGATCTGAACAGAATATTATTAGAAGTGACTATTACAGGAAAGTTGGTGGTTGCTGTTGGTCCCCAGTACTTGATAGCTGCTAAATCATACGCTCTAGCAGCCTTTTCCTCCTTGTCATATCCACCTAATAATACATACAAACACAACAATTTATCATCTGATATAAAGTATTAAGTTTAAAATAAGTTGGGAAATGACCAAAGATAAACATTTCTTACCCAAGTACACTGTAGAAACAGTCAAAGGACGTGCGACACAGTGATGAAGTGCGCAATGCCACATTCCATGCAAAGAAACAGCAATGAAAAAGCCATGAAAAATCAAATTTAACCTTATGGATCGGTCAAAACAATCAGGTAAAAAACTACTTTTCTTAGCAAAAATGTAAACGACCAAAGGAAAAGTGATGAAATGCATGCAATGGCGCCTGCACGCAAGTTACTTTAATATTTTTACCCTCTTTTTCTCACTTTTCTTTGGTTCCCATTCTAGCCAAAAGATAATACACGATATGCCATCCATCTGCGATGCCCGTCTTTTCTAATAGCAGACAGACACTGAAGGACCCCATCAAGGTTTAATAGTAGCAAAAAGTTATAAGAACCGATTGATGTGAATTTTCAAAATTTTGACTCCACAAAAGCTTAATAATCCACTAGAGCCAAATAAAACCAGGCCAAAAGAAAATGTCAAATTGCCTATTCTAAAGAGGAGACAAAATGCCTTTAATTTCCCTTTTCTTGCAAAAGTGATTATTGTTATTATAAGATATTAGCAGTTATACATGTAATTTATGACTGCAAAAACATCCAAGGATCTGATAAATCCCGTGAATTTGTTTCAGAATCTAGACGACATTATTATTTGCGGGCCCGGACACTGTAAAAAACCTTTCAGCCAAACATGGGACTCCCTCCACATTCATGTAAGTGCAAATTTCAATACAGTGAGCAAGAAATGATGTTGTGGTCAAACCCAGCTTTCCTGGCGAATTGAAAGCAAAAGCAAAAGTTAAAGCCAAACTCAGAATGAGAGAGGGTCTCTCACATTTGGAATTGCCCCTTCCAAACTTCCACTACGGAACACAAACAATGCTCTATTTATTTTTAAGTCTAAATGTATTGTAGCAATTTTAACGTAAAAAAACGAATTTAAAGTTTCAACATACATTTCAATTTACCAAAATCAGATTTTAAACAAAATACGAAAGCAGAGGCATTCCCGCAAACAGGTCCCGAACAGGAGAGAGATTAACCATGAAAAATGGCGGCACATTGGATCAAATCAACTGAGAGATATTGCAGACCCCACCCACGCACAGTGACAAAACGGCGGCACATCGCATCAGAGTAATCTCATGCTTTATTTTTAGAACAGAAAAAATTGTACAGGAAAAAAATTACTAAAAATGAAATAGAAATTTTCATTCTATTTTGAAAATTTGAAAAAGACGCAAGTAAGAAATACTTAGTACATGAGTACACATAATAAACATTAATTTAACTGCACTTTCAAATGCATGCAACCTCTTTTTCTGCACTACAGTAAGTTTCCCTATTTACTTCCTTTTGTGTTGCTCATATTTTCAAAGTTGATAATAAATACATTTAAAAAAAAAAAAGTTGAAAACAATCGAAATGAAGAGATATTAGAGAGAGAAGAACCTTGACGCCCCTTCCTGGCCTGACCCTCTCGTCTACAGCTGTTATCCCATAGATGCGCTTCATATCTACCCGTCCATCGGTGTCTGCAGTGAACATTCCCAAAAATACAAATTAATAACAGTAATACAAAAGGAGCTTGAAAACATGCCGATTTCATCACGCCCTTGACCAAATTTCAATAAATGACAACTGAACCCTCAACAAGCCAGACTGGTTCATTAATTTAAGACACAAAAGGAGCTTAGCAATGATAGAATAATCATAATAATGTTTATAAAAATAACACTGAACAGATTCACCATAAAAAAAAATTGAAGGGTTGATGGTGGTGTGGTGTTTTCCTACCTTGTGACCCCTCTGTATATGGAAGTTCTCTGGCCAATAGTATGAGAAACCTTCTTAGGTGTAGCAAGCTCCACCGCAGTGATGGCTTTGTCATGTGCAACACCATCACATAAAGACAAAGCTCCTTTGCTAGACTCTCCTGAGTGGGCACCTAACTCAGCTGGTGCAACCAGAGTGGTCTTGTCTGAGGCCGAGTCATCCAACTCAGAGCTCGAGTTGGTACCCGAGAATGCTTGAAACCCTGGAATCGCGTTCAGATCTTGCTGGTCGCCGAAGTAAACAGAGGCAGAGCCATGGTCATAAATTTGGGTCAGCGAAGAATCGTCTTGCTGCGTCTCAGTTTGGTTCTCAAAAAAATCTTCCGCTTTCGGCACCAGCAGTGGCTGGTTTTCACTCTCAGAATCCATTAATTCCTTGGAATTTGTCCACCCTGCAAAAAATAAATCCCAGTAAAAAAATATAATAATCATAAGCATGTGTATATATTGTGTACACAAGGAAGAACAAGCTTGCTACCCTGAATGTTAAAAATATTGTGAATTACGAAGTGAGAAATGAAATTGGAGATCGTGCAGGATAAATAGGAAGGGGTTGACGTGGGTGAGTGAGTTGGGTTGTGAAGAACCCTTCCATTCCAAAAAAGTAAACGCATAAAGAAGAGTGATTTAGAGAAGTGGCGTTACCATTGGTGGCATAAAAGTTATCGAGCATGCAGTGAGAGGAAGAGTCCGGGGATCTGAGCATTTCCACGGGAGTCAACGAAAACGTAAGCCAATTTGTGGCACCGGCCATGGGTTTTGTGTGTCGCTACGCTTCGACCAGATCAGCAAAACAAGGACAGTTTCAGAAACGAGTTTTCTGCCGAAACAAACAAACAAATGACCGAACAAAAAAACAAAGAAAGAAGCGGAACCCTGAAACTGAAATCACCTCTCTCCAGTCACAGCTGAAGGCGTTGCACTGTGTATCTTTGTGTGTGTGTGAGTGAGAGCGATAGACAGAGCTATTCCAGCCCCACCATGCTGATAGTACTATCTCTCATAAATAGATGAAAGGAAAGAAAATAAAAGAAGGTGCTAGGGTGGGTGATGGGTTAGAATGAAATTGGCGAAGAATGCATGCAAGAACAGTTTCTTGAATCAAAAAAGAGTTTTTAATAAAGAGAGAGAAAACAAGCTTCGAAGGGAAGATGAGTTGAGTGGAAAGAGCAAGGTGTTCGCTTATAAGGGGTGGGTTTAGCGGTCTCGGCTGTCAAAAGAGAGAGATTCAATATTACTTTCCACATAAAAATTCAGTTTCATTTTGAAAAATCTTGTGGACAACTCTTTTTTTTTTTTCTTATTTTCTTTTTATTATTAGTATTATTGTTCTTAACAGAAGAAAATTGTCTGAAAAGAAAGAAGGTTACCAAAGATGCGGGCTGCAAAAAAATTGAAGAATTTGGCAGGGTTCCGTAGTATATTACCAAAATAACCTCACTTTTTTGTACAAAAAATAATTATTAAATAGGGAAAAACAATTCGTTTTAGTCGCACACATGTCTTGCATGCAGATGCGACTCTTTGTTTACACTCTTTCAGAAATTATTCTATTTAGATGAATGGGTTACCATAATATCAGTAACAAATAAAAAGTTTAAGGTTTAATTATCAACTTGGTCTCTTAAAAATAAAGTATCAACTTGAAAAAAAAAATCATAAAATTTTTATTTATAGTTCTGTCAATTTAATTGTAATTTTTCTAGGGTTTCTCCGGAGTGTATATGTACATGATATTACGTTCAAGTCATTAAATTTCATATAAGATTTAACTTTATTAAAAATGACCTGAAGGTTATGGAAGACGATTTCGTTCTAGAAAAGCCATCATGTCCATGATTAAATTTTCTGAATAAATGACGATTTTGTGTAAAATGAATTATTAACATAAGTACACTTAATCAAATTAACCATAAATTAAATTAATCAAAGCAGTGAGTTGTAACGTGATATCTGTAACGTTGAAGTCTACCGGTGTCTGATGATTTCAATATAATTTACATTAAGAAGAAATCGTTATAACATGACAACTTCTATAATAATTGAAATTAACTTTGAGTTTCACGATTTTGGTTATAAATAAGTCCAATTGAAACTGTTATAGTCCATTATAACTTTGACTTATTTATATTACAAATTTGAGTATCAAATTAGAACTTAGATGTGGCCATGTTTTTTTGTTATTTTCTTTTAGAAACATGGGGAAATTTTTACTAGGTTATCTAATAATTATAATTCTAAATTATTTTGAAAAAGTTACACAGCGCAAGTTAAAAATAATAAAGTCGTATAAAAATTTTAAAATCGTGTACCAATACACAACTTCAATTCAACTTAGTTTTTTTTAACAATAATATTCACCCAATAATGACTTTAATTGAAATTATTTTTAAATAAGTTTATCGTATCTAAAGTTGAAATTATTTTCAAAGACTTGTCGCACATTAGGACAATTTTAGTGTAACTTATTTTCACATAAATTTTTAATCTCTAACACAACTTAACTTTAGAAGAAGTCACCAACTTTAAGTATATCATGCAAATATGACAAAAAATAACTCTTTAAATATTACTTTTTAAAAAGATAAAAAAAACATAATATTAAAAACAAAAATTAACTCACTTTCCGAATAAAACCCCATAATTGTATACTTATTTTGTGCTCAACCACTTAATAACCTTCCTTATGTAAGTTACCATGAGGTTATTAATCTAATTATAGCATTTGTTAATGACTAGACTAAGGTCATTAGCTCTTGATACATTGTCTGGGGAAACGTAATCTTTGATGTTTCTGGCTTGTTAGACTAAAGAGTGATAATTTTTTAGGTCAAAAAGTTATAACTCTTGGTCCCAAAAAGTAATAACTTCTGGAATGTACACACAGAATATTTCTAAATTATTTTTGTTATTAATACTTTTATCCTTTTTTAAGTGTTTGTCAATATAACCTCTTTATTTTTAACAAATATTATTTTAGTCTAAAAATAATTAATGCAAAAATTAATTATGGATTAAACTTTTAAAAACAAATTAACATAGTTTTTAATTTGAATCTGATAAATAAAAAAGAAAAAATAACTTTTAGTTCAATGATTTATTTTAAAATTCACATTGAAAACTTCCTCATAAAAATATCATATATTGTAGAATCGGTTAATTTTTTTTTCTCTATCCATTTATTTATTAAGTTAAATTTAACCCTTTATTTTAAAATGGTTTAGTTTTGATCGTTATTAGCAACCCAAATCAATGACCGTAAATTGGGGTGTATGATTAAGTTGTTTACACTCTATAAATAATAGAAAATACTACCAACTTAACAATAATTCAATATTTTGTATAAGTTACAATTTTATTTTTGAGTACTTAAAATAAAAATTTAAGAAAACTAAGTTACATAAATATTTAAATATATTCGTAATATTATATAATATTAAAAACTTAAAACAATTAATATTAATATTTAATAGTTATACATTATATTAATACATTATGTTAAATTAAAACTGATGAAATAATTATATTACAATGATAATAATTATTAATGTTATTTTTCTTAGTAAGCTACGAACTTAATAATTTTTTATTTTATAATATATTTTTAAATAAAAACTGAAAATTATAAATTTTTCAATTTTAAATTTCAAATTTAATTTACCTTTTAAAATTAAAATACATAAAATATTAAATTTTTAATTTAAAACAATGAAATTTGTTCCTTGTATTCCTATTTTATCTTTAATTGTATTCTTAAATTAAAAATTATAAACTTCTCATGTATATTATAATTATTCAGATACCAACATTATAATGCACTATCAAATCACCAACCTTTTATTAAAAGTATAAACATTATGCGTTAGAAGTAAGTTGTCACCCGTCATAATAAATTTTAAAACACTAACTTCTTATTAATAAAATACTTCTATATTTGAAAAAGTAGTTTCTAAAATGACAAAAGAGTAAATAATTATTTAATAATAATAAAAACGTAATTATTAAAATATTAAAATTGAGAATTTTTTTCATAAATTTTAAAAATAGTATTTAAGAAAATAAAATTAAAAAAATAAAAGAGGAGAAGAAAAGTTGTTTTGTGTGTGTGAAATAATATAAAGTTGTTGCACAAAAATGCTTAAGGTTTTTATTTACAATTTTGTTCATAAATACTTAATTTGTAAAAGAATATATAGAAAAATGAGTAAATAATTTAATTTCAATTAAGTCCTCTCATGTTATGTTTATTATAATTTAGTTTTTGAAAAATTATTAACAAAAAGTTTAATTTTTAAAAAGTTATTAAAAAATTCAATTAATGATTATGTAATTTTTAAATAATCAGTCGAAAAGCTATAACAATTTGTAGTTGAATTATAAATAAAAATATATCATCAGTGCACTATTACTAAAGTTTTTATTACACTTTAGCAGTGAAATAAAACTATAAGTTTTAAATTGAGGATATTAAGCATTATTACATTATTTTTTAGGAGTTATAAAAGATATTACAGAAAGTAATATAAAGAGACATAGCTGTGGAATGAAAAGCTTTGATATAGTTTTGGAAATAGAATTTAAATTGTTTTTGGTGTGTAAACTTGAATTTTGTATTCTATTATGATCTAGGGTTGAGTTGGTAGGTAGCATGAAATATAAGTATTATTTTAATGAAAACGTGAAGAGAGTGAGTCCTGCATGAGAGATAGCATTGGAAGTTCACACGTAGAATAGAGACGTAGAATAGAGACGAAGAGATTTAAAAACACGTAACAGTATGGTATTTGTTGGATCCGCGGTGTAACAAAACAAAGCAACCTAAGTAGATTTTTCCTTAATTTGACTTTTGAATATGTTTGCATATAAATGCAGTATGATTTACGTTGGTGGCATAGGGTCCCATTCCATCAAACTTTCATACTCAATCTTCATCACATGAGACGTGGCTTCTCGTTAGCTTAACTGACTGACACTACGAGTCTGCTAAATAATACTTTTCTATTTCTTCTAACCCATTCTATTGGTTAGCTCTACCTCGTGTTGCCTTATCTTTCACTCACTTTCACGTTGCACATTCAAAGTTTATATATTCTAATAATTTCAAACAATATAATTTCAAATAATATAATACATAAAGATCAAATTTTTAAATAATCTTTTATTTGAATTTTGATTTTAAAAAAAAGGGCTATAGTAGATCAGTCCACACCCGTCAGCTTCTGGTCACCATTTTAACAGGTCGAAACGCATTACTAGGTTAATAATTTCAACCAGGCCAACCAAATTTTGTGGCCAACCAAATTTTGTGAACTGACGGCGGAGACCACTGGACCATATCCATTTTATCATATCTATGCATCTAACATAATGTATACATATTAACCTTTGAATTACTCTACAACACTCTCTTTCATAATTTAATGATTTAAAGGTCACTGCATTTAAGATTCTTTTTAAATTTTTTAAATGCTTCATCTCATATTTACTGTTATTCATATCTATGCATCTAACATAATATATACCTATTAACCTTTAAAGGTCACTCATTTATTTACTTATACAGAAGGATAACTTCAATTTGATTTATTGTCTATTGCATATGGTCCTTCACTCGTAAAAGAGTCTCATCTAGGAAAAACTTAAGCCACAAAACTTGACATATTAAAACATATTATGACTTGCTTTTTTAAAATCAAAAATTACCAAATTAAAAAAGGTATTAGATTTGAGAATGTACCACACTACATAAAAAATTATAATTATTAATATATTTGTTATAAAATTGGTAAATGTATCAAATTGTATAAATATAAAGTAAATATAAATCTATATATTATTTTCCACAAACATTTATGTTGTTGAGAAAAATTATGTTTATTCACTAATTAAGACTAAAAACTTTAAAAAAATAAAAATTGTTGATGTGTATGAAATAAATCTTAAACTTGAAAAAATAATATATTTTATGAAATTACTATGTGGTAAAAGCTTTACTAAGGTTAGATTCCATACATCAAATCAATATGAAAAACACTACATAATATAATTCTAATTCTTTATCTAACGTTCACATCACATGTAACAAGTTCTCATATTTTAGTGACAAGTCTAAACTTTAATAATAGAAATTTTAAGATCCTAACCATTTTTATTATAAGTTCACATTAATTTTAATATTATGATGTTATGAATGCTTAATTATGAACTTTATGTCTAGATGCTTAATCAATTAATTGTTTTATTATATTCTAGGTTCCGACATTGTGTCCAATAATTAGATACTCACATATATGCAATCAACAATCTATACAGTTAATATCGAGAATAGAATACAAGTGATGAAAAAAATATATTGAATAGTAAAATTCATAAAAATTGAAGATACATCAGGTCTAACTCCTATATATTGAATAAGAGACTTAATTACTCCTATATATTCTAAACACTAAAAATAAATAATGAGCAATGTCTCTCGTTTCTATAATGAGTCTTTGATGTATCTTTTTTAGAGTTAGTTTTAAAATATACCAAAATTTTTTTTATTGTATTTTAAAAAAAATTAAGACCAAATTGAACAAAAATAACAAATATAGGAACTAAGTTGAATGTAAGATTCACTCTAAAACGTAACACAATACTAATTTGATACCTGATATTTTTTTTGAATTAAAAAAAGTTTAAAATTTTGATTTATTTTAAAAAATATCAAGAAAGTCACGAACTTACGTTTCACTATCTAATAATTATTTAGAAGATGCTAAGAAAAAAGACCAAATTAAACGAAATTGATAAAAATTGAGACCAAATTAAAAAAATATTAAAAATATATTAAATAAATTTAAAAACAAAGAACAAATTAATATTTAAACCTAAAATCAAAGAATTAAACTAGTCATTTTATAAAAAAAATAGAGGTGGAAGAATAAAAAACATCAATATAGTCCTCCTTGGTTTGACCATTATATAATGTGGTAAATGATCTTTTAATAGAGTTGTGAAAATACATAACTCAAATCACCCGTGACTCACATGAGGTAGGGTAAAAAGCACTATGGAATACATGCATTGGGCTTTAAAAATGTGGCTCAGCCCAGTCCCATTATTTTATTATTTCTGTCTTGTTTTTTCCATAGGGAATCGCTTCATGCACCCTATTATATTCTTTCTGCATTCTATCATTTTATTTAATTATCTTTTTGTTCTTGGCAGTTTTATCTGAAGCATTTGGAAACGGATAATGGATTCCAGAAGGGATATATGACTGACCGAAAAATCGATTCCGGAAAGGAAAAAACATTCACCGGAAAATGAATTCAGAAAGGAGAAAAATGTTGTCTAGAAAATAATTCAGAAAGGGGAAAAATTTCCGAAGAAAAGATTTTGAAGGAAAAAATTCCCAGAAACCTGAAACAAAATTTCGAAATATATTTTCTATTTCCGGATTACACTTTCCGGAAGTAACTTTCAAATAGGGCAAAAGCCGAAATTAAATAAATTTATAGGATGCAGAAACAACATCCTTTCCATAAAATATCGTCGTAGATTGTAAGGTTTTTGGCATGTCCTGAAAGGTTTTCCTGAATGCATTTTTTGACTGAGGAAACAGAAGGGGGTGGACAAAGAAATTAGTGGTTTGGGTTTAATGGGTGCTCTGTACCGTATAAGGAATTGGTGAGCTAGGAGAGTTGCTCCCTCCATCACCCCATCTTCTCTCTATACCTCTTCAAATTTTTTTAAATTCCAATTTTATCCTTTCTATTTTTATCTTTACTTATTTTATTTTTTATTTTTTAAAACCCTAATCACAATTCCCTCTCACTTTCACTTACTCAGTCGCAAGCCCCTACTTCTCTCTTTCACTTTCTCTCTTTCTTTTAATTTCTACTTCCGTTAACACTGACATTCATCATTTCCGTTTCTTCTTTCTTTCTTTTGTGCATTGCTGGTGCGTGGTTCATGGCGGTGGTGGTTCGTAGTGGTGGTGGTTCATGACGCTGCTGATAGTGTATTCGTGGGTCTCCAACAGGTTACTGATTGTTTTCTTATGCATGATAGATGATACATTCTTTGATGTATTAGATGTTTGTTGTGTTATATGGTGTGCTGTGTTCATTATGTTATGTTGTTGCTGCTGTTATTGTGCACTGTATATGCCACTGTTTGAGTTTTTTGAGAGTTTGTGAAGGCTATAACGAAAGTCAGATATCCGTTGGGCCTTCAACAGATACTGACAACCATCGACGAACGGATGTGGACATCCGTTGAAGGCCTAACAGATGTCCGACTTCCGTTGTGCTTTCGAGTTCTATGTTTAATTTTTTATTTCTTTACTAGGTTGAAATTAACCCTAAAAGTTAACCTTAATTAATTCATGGACTCGTAAATCTAAAGTGCACACGGGCTTGTATTATACTTTTCATCGAGGGACACAATGCTTTAATCTGTCAGGTTCATTTTTTACTTGATTTTAAACACTCTGGAGAAATCAAATTTTACTACATGCTGTTGCAGCTTATTACCGAGGAGCTGTGGCAATCTTGCTGGTTTATGATGTTACTGATGAAGCATCTTAGAAAAAGTAATTTCCTTTACTCAATAGTAATCTTGCTGGTTTTACTCCATACTTCCCAAGCCGTATTTGTTTACTGTATGAGATTAAGTAGTCTCTTTATTTGCATTTTGATACAAACAAAAAGTTTTTCTTTTTATCCTCTAGGCTGTACCTACCTCCAAAGGTGCACTTGCTGATGAGAGTATGTGGGTGGATGTTTAAAAAAAATTAACCCTAATAATTAAATTTTATTGAAAGACAAAACAGGAATGGAGAGGTGCAATCCGTGGTGGTGTAAGAAGCATCACTCCAATGATAGCATGGTATGGACAGCTTCTTTTTGCACCTCCATGGTTTCAAGGGCACCCTATAAATTTTAAAATTCTAAATTTATTTTCTAATTTAGAATTTTCATTTTTAAGTTCGATTTGTTTAATTTGGAGACTTTTTAGAATGTATAATTCATGGTAAATTTTTTTATTCTGGAATATACATTCTAGAATACAAATTTGTGTTACATAATGTATTTTAGATTGTGCAATCTAAAATATAAAATAAATAAAAAACTATAAATTACACAATGTGAAATGTATTCTTTTAATATATATATACAGCAAAAAGAAGATGAAGAGCATAGGAGAGAGGTAGGAGATCGATGTAGGAAGTAGAAGATAAAGAGCTGCAAGACTGGTCTAAGAAGAAAAAGATGAAGTATAAGAGAGAAGGGCAAGTTAAAATGTCGGAAGTACATTAAGAAGGTGACCATGGGATGTTGCAAGAGATGTTATGGGCTTATCAAAGCGGTGCATGTCCATAAACTGAATCCAATGGAAAACTAACTAGAACTTTTTCTTCTTGCACCTTCATATTGTTTTCTGCACCTCCACTATAAAAAAAATATTAAAAGAGAAGATTTCAAATTGAATGATCGGAAAACTTTACATATTACATCTCTGGAAGTTAAAAAAAAAACATACCTTATATCTATATTTGTTAATTAGACTATCTTTACTAGTCTGATGGTGTAATATGGAAAATGTTGCATTATTTTCAATTGCAGTGATTCACTGCGACCCCAAATATCAACTGAAACTGCAAAAATTGAACCATTAATTGATTAAAAAAAATATAAATGTACAAGTACAATAACTTGTGTTTTGTTTTGTTTTCAGATCACAGATTGACCTGTGTAAACTAACTATAATTCACAAGCATAATCTAAACTATTTCCTATTTGCCCTGCTGTAAAAAAAAAAAACCCAAGTACATATATATATATATATATATATATATATATATATATATATATATATTATATTTGTTAATACATTGTTCATGAGCTTCAATATCTTCTAAGCTCCAGGAATAGAAGAACTCAGACACAAAGTAATATTCAGACTCCCAAACATTTGGCCCAACGGAAACACCTAGCAATTTTCCTTGGCAAAGAATATGTGGATAGCAGAGAAGGATGAGTTGCAAAATCTTCAGGTCGTGACCATATATACACCCCTCGTTCTTGTTGACTTCCTGGGACAGTGTTGTCCAGTATGAATGCCACCAACAGTGTAACCACCATGTTTAAGGACATAAGACCATTGATTGCAAAATCAAGCTGAAACATTATTAAAAATGAGAGAGAGGGAATGAGTTCCTTGTCATGCTACTTAATTTGGCAAAGGGTGATGGTCCTTACTTGTTGAATGCCAGAATGGAATGGTCCACTAGATGCAGCCCCGTAAGGTACGAGGTAAGGTGGCAGTATCAGACTGGTTTGAGGCTTGTATTGTTGGAAATATGAAGGGATTGATAGACCAAGGAACAATGAAACACCAACTATTGTCATGTTCCTGAAGCTGGCACATTGACCAGACTGTAAGGTTGAAAGCCCCAAAGCTGCTATAAGAGCCCAGATGAAACACAGTACAGAAGCAGCCAAGGCCTGAGGAATGGAAGCAAGTAGAGCACCCACTTTTCCTGCAAATTTAAAAGGCATAGATTGGACCCTAGTGTTAAAATGAAAAGGGTGTTTAGTAGTTTTCACATCAAATTATGGTTTATGTCATTATGTTTTGTTGCTTTACCCATAAAGGAAAAGAGAATCATGAAAGCTGCTCCAAGTTCCACCACCCTCCGACTTGCCACTTTTGTTGTGTCAATTGTGTGAATGTTTTCTGTCAAGGTGGTCGAACCAGTTCCCGAACCCCAAAGACCAGCCAATATACTACACAAACCCTCCAATGCAATTCCTCGACTCACCACTCCTGGAGTTGGAGGCCTCAAATTGACTCGCAGAGATGCAGAATGATAAGTTCCAACCTGCACAACCAACTTGTCATTCACTTACTCACAATTTTAGTTTCTGATCATGTTCTCATGGCAAATACAGGATATTACATTAGTTTTATAATCGTGGGATTCATAGTACCATTCAGCTAATATTTTGTATTTACAAGCATTTAAATAATTTACTTACTGAATCCACAGAAGCAACCAGAGATACTACGGTCATGATTATGCAAGTCCTGAAATGGAAAATCGGGAAACCCCATTGCAAAGGATAAGGAATTCGGAACCATGCAGAAGTTAACAACGCATTGGATACATCAGTCCTGCAATGTTTCATGGTATAAGCATGCTTTCTGCATGCATCAGTCAGAATGTTTGAACTTGGGATTTTGGGATTGCATCCTTTGTAGTTATATGCTCCCCCAGCTGTTAGAAACGACGCATATATCCATGTTAATGTAACACTCAAGGGAACCTGCAGATATTTGGAAGTTTGTAAACACAATTGGTTAGGATATGTTGGTTGGTAGAAGAAACGTAACTCACTCAAGTTGAAGGGAGAGGAATTCAAAGATTTTTAACAGAAGGATACTTTTAAAAACAGTAACTTTCCAAAGAAATTAACATAACTGCTAATAAATATCAGAAAAACGAAACCAAGCCTAAAAACATGGTCAAACGTCCAGCAGATGATTCTACCGCTCAACTACTGATACACACATTCAAAACCCGTCCTTGCATGAGGTGCTTTTTGTGTCACTCGAAGATCTTGCTCAATTTCTGTCAAAATAACCTTGCAACTTGGCATCTTGTGATGAAATCTTTTCCATAATTTACCTTTGCATACCTCAACACTCTCGTTGCCGCTTTCAAATGAGATTTTTTTGCACAAATAATGAACCGTGAAAAGTACATTTGTTGCAAACAAGATATCTGGTCTTGTTGCATTCTGTAAAGTACATCTTCCACTTGTTCTAAGCCATCATCCTTGCATAACTTCTCCTTTTGACACATAGGAGGCTTCATTTTGCTTAACCTCCATACTAATTATAAGGAAGAAGGACATTTCTGTCATCTCAAAGTTTGCATCATATCATCCTTGAACCGTTGAATAAGTTCAACATTCCTGTCAGTAACCAGGAGATAATCAATATACAAAGAAATCATAATAAAATTACCATGATCACCTTTGAGATATACAGTGGATTCACTAAGACTGTTAGCGAAGTCTAGTTTGACAAGCATCCATCAACTTCGCTGTAATATATTTCTGGGGCCTTTTCAACCCATACGAAGCCTTCTTCAGTAGATAGACTTTATATCTTAATGTCTTTTAACAAGGAATCTTTCAGCTTGCTCAACAAAGATTTCTTCCTCCAAAAATTCATATAAGAAAGCTGACTTGACATCAAATTGGTAGATTTTCTATCCCTTTCGTGTACAATAGCTAATAACATCCTGATGATAATTGGAGCATCCCTTTTACTACAAACCTTGCCCTGTGCTTGTGGATTTAACCATCAACATTCAGCTTTATTTTAAACACCCATTTCACACCAATAACTTTTCTGTTTTTTGGCCTTTCAATGAGTTCCCAAGTTTTTGATTCTTATCAATCAATGCAAGGTCCTCCTCCATTGCTTCATAATATATTGGAGGTTTTAAAACTGCTACATTGCATCTTCCTATCTATTGCTTTGGTGGGAAATCAATATATAAAAGAAGTGTTTGCAGCCTCCGCCAAATATTCCTTTAGTAACCCTTTCTTATGAAGCATACATAAGTCCATTTTCATTATCATCTTGATTCTTTCTTTCACCAACTTCATTGAGGGGTGTAAGGAACTTTTAATCGATACTTAAAGCCTACTTCCTTAAAAAACATGGTGAAATGATTACAAGTGTATTCCCATTTTCAAACCTTAAATCTTGAATCATGTACCAACTTTACTATCATTAGGAAACTTCCGAGATATTATTTTTATTAATTATAATCATACATTTATTACATTTTAATTCTGTATATTTTATTTTTTTATTTATAAAATTGTTCAATAGGATTCCAGAAATTGTCCGGTAAAATTCTAGAAATTGTCCAAAACTTCTTTATGCTCCTACGCCTGCAAAGCATTTCTGCCAAGGTGATGCTTGACAAATCCTTGGAATTTTCCCATGAAGTAAGCTCATTTTCAAGGAAAGTTACCAATAGTTTCTGAACTACTCTTGAATCAGAAAATTTAGAATCAAGCAATTTTATCTTGTTAGTAATGTTAAGAAGTTTTCTAGCATATACTCCTCAACTGTTTCATACTATAATCTCATTTTCTACTTCTCAAATTCCTTAACAAGATTCAAAGCTTGCATTCCCTCATCTCCTTCACATTGGTTCTTGAGAAAATTTCAGATTTCAAATCTTGATTTGACAGTCATGATGATTCTTATGAAAATATCTTATGACACAACCAGAAACAAAACGAGATACTGCCTTTGACTTTATTGCTTTCCTTTTCTTATGATTTTTAATATGAGATCGGATTGGTTGCTAGAGGAAAAACTTAGCAGTCTCCTCAACTACTTCCGAAAGATCATTTGTGTCTAGCTTTACCTCCATTTTTGTCGTATTATAGATGCCAATTGTTGGGAGAAGAAACTTAACTCACTAAAGAACTAAAGGGAGAGTAACTTCCTAAACAATAGTCATAGCTCTTAATAAATAACAATCCTAAAACATGATCAAGAGCCGGCAGAAAATACCACACACCTTTCATATATATATATATATATATATATATATATATATATATATATTTATATATTCTTAGGTATAGTCAGACCTATGTGATTAATGTTTTTTTTTCTTTCGCCTAGTGGGGTCGAGATAGGAGGATTATGTACTTCAAGAATCAGTCTAACCTGTATGATCTAATATGGTCTGATACATATCAGAATAAACTTGGTGTGATCTTGAATTGAATTCAAGTCATTCATTAAGCTAAATTAATTATTCAGCAAGTGGGTTTATGATTATGTTTTCTATCCTCACAATGTGTGGTATGAGACTGAGTTTTGAAAGGATGACAAGACAATGAAACCAGTTAATTATAATATTACTTTTTTTTTTTATGATTTTCAACATGCAAGATAACAGCACGAGAATTAGTGTATGCCATGCCTAAAGAAAAACAAAAAGATCAAAGGAACATATTAATTCAAGATATATACTTACCGCATAAATTCGAAATGAATGATGTCCAAAGATAGATATTCCTCGAAGATGCTTCAAATAAGAAATAGAGGAAACAACGATGAGTTTGAGAAACAAAGTTCGTGGATTGTTTATTTGAGACAAACACAGAAAGTTTTTTCAATATGTAAAGAACTTTGCAGCCATTACAAAGACTTTTCATACACCAGATTATTCGATTTCATTGCTTCCTGAAATACTCACCAGTGTGAATATTAGAACCAGTGCTATCTGCGGAATGCTAATTTCCATGCAAGTTCCAGCTTGCGGAAAGCCATAGCTGAAGAATGCTAAACCAACAGCAGCAACAGTTGGAGCCACCACAATTGGGTTGATGATCCTATAACAATTAGAAGTGTTGATAGCTTTTGCAATCAGTTCATTCACCAATATAAATTCAGATCACATGTGATTTAAGGACGCATTTGGATAAACAACTTAATTTAACAATTATTTAATAAAAGCTTATTACAGGAGAGTTTATTCATTACTTTGACTGCGATGCTTGTGAATGCAAAGAGATCATTTAGATAGGTTTGTCCATGAAGTTCATTGAAACGATTAAATTGAGCATACAAGTGGATCGTTAAGATACTTTTGTATGGTCAGAAACGCTCTCTAGAATCTCTACCAAATGCCCCCTATAATCGTGTAGGCTTATTCTGTTCATAATTCTTTTCTAGATGCCTAAACTATAGTATATAATCACTGGTTGGCCTTGGCAATCACTTTACACAAAAGTGTGATTTACTAGCAATGTAAGGATAGACTGAGTACAACTTAAATAACCAAAAATGAGGCTTCAGTATTCTGTGCTTTACCAAAGAGTGTATTATGTAAATAGATTTCTGAAGAAGAGAAGCAGAGTGCATTGGTCATGTCACTATTCTAGCCAGTTGAAAAGTATGCAGCATTGTCACAAAAGCTAAAGATATGAATATTTTAATCGGAGCAACTGCAACTGTATAGTTTCCATTATAAAGATCAAAAGAAAGGCTTCAAAGTTTGAATCAAGACAATTCAACGAGAAGTATTTAAAACAGGATATTATGCATCTGTTTATCTATTAGTATTATGTTATGGATGACATGTTTAAATTAATTACTTAACAGCTTAGTAAACTAACAAAATAAGCTAAATAAAAATGAGTAGATGAAATTAATCTAGCCCTCGTGGTCACATGATCGATCACATGCAACTTGTTACCTGAGAAGAAGAGACATTAAACCACTAAGTCCCAGGATACATTGGAATACTGAACCAACAATTATGGCTCCTTGGAGCTCCCTCATTATGTGCCTAAATTTCTGCAGTTATTAGCAGACATTAATACGGAAGCTGGGAATATAACACAGGATTCTGATAGATCCATCAAAAACAGAAAGAAGAAAAAAGGAAAGACTATTTCTGGTGCTTCAAAATAGGTAATAGCTTGAACATGGGTATCATGTAAGTTAACAAGCTCTACCATTTTGTTTCGCAGGTAGTAATACACATAGTTTAGTTTACCAGGATTAAGATTACCTCTTATAATTTTACAAGCCGGAAAGGGCTTATTATAGTCAATAAATTGACATTTTCTATCAATTAGTGAACTTACATGTTGTGTTAGATTTCGAAATTCTTCAGCATTTATGATAACCAACGCTGGTGCTAAATACACGAAGGAGCTTCCTTGAACTAAAGGTAGTCTGGTGCCAAAGTAGGAATGCAGTATCGTTGTGACGCCAGAAAGAAACAGCATTGTAGAAATTACATTTGCAGTATCGCTCTGCCATCAATGATGTAAGTGAATACATATGAATATGGAAAAGTATGATATCAGCTTTTCCTAGGGTCATTACATAAAGGCATTTCTTACATCTGTTCCACCCATGGTTGGCACCATGATTAACGGGATTAATACTAACGAGCCAACCAACGATAGGTAGTGCTGCAGGCCGTAATAGATGAGAGGTACTGCAGTTAAAGATAGGTAAATCAAAAGAAGTAATAAACTTTTTAGCAAATCAGAAAATAGAATTGAAACTAACCGAGACCCGGATTTTCTGTGATTCCGTACTTCAATCCAGATGATCTCTGCCAACCTCTATCAGCAGGTTCCTCCCTGTCTGGAAAAAGATTCACCTTAACATCTTCAGCTACTCCTTCTTCCTTCTTCTGTTCTGGGAGAGGAGCAACTGCAGAAACTCCATGGCTAGTACTATCCCTATTCGTATTCACCACTCCGTTTGCATCACCATTCCCTCGTAACCCAACTTTCTTATCACCATGACCAGCCAAAGCCAAAGCAGGCTCATCCCTGTTCTTCCTCTTCTGGTTTTGACTCCACATTGCCCCATTCCACTCATCCTTTGACCTCAAAACCGGTTCAATCTCATTGTCCCTATTAGGCCTCGCCAATCCCAGCACCGGATCAATCTCTATCTTGGGAGACGACCCTCCTTCTCTCTGATCATCAACACTTTTCACATCAAACCCAACACTATCAAACTTTTCACTGGCACTAGTCCCAGCTTCCCCTGAATAATCAGACACAAACCCAGTTCTCTTAGCCCACGACCTCAACTCTTTAGGATTGTGATCACTCTTTGGCACAAAGGGCTCAACTTTGGCAGCACCAACATCATGTTTCTTGCCAGTTCCACCCCCCATAGCCTTGCTCCTATCCAAGAACTCTGAGCTCGACCCAGTTTCCATTGAACCGTTCTCTTTAAAAAGATGGGCACACACAATTCAAACCAGCTCAATTCAACCCAATATAGCACAGAGAACAAAGATGAAGGAACAAACCATAGGCTTCACATCACAGCAAAGAACCAAATTCCGGAGAGTGAGAGAGTAGAAGCAAAGGAACAGTATGTGAAGAAAAGACAATGAAAGAAAAGCATCACAACAACGTGCTTTGGTGTAGTGATTAACGGTTAGTGTTGAAGGAAGGACATTGAACCGATTGACTCTGAGACATATCTTATCTTAACTTCAACTCATTGCAGCTAGCAAGTTGCTATCAAAGGAAAGCGTGAATGTGAGTGTGTGACCTTAATTACATAAACGTCTCTCTGGCATGGCCTCTTGATGTTGACAAAGGACCTAGCCACCCAAGTTTAAAGCTAAATTTTCAAACGAAAGGGTAATATAGCAGCATAACATAACACTCCTGCAAGTTCAACCTTCAATAATATATTTGTACTTTTTTTCTCTTAGTATTCGTTAAGGAAATAATAATAAACATCTTCAGTTTTCACTGCTTTTTGGTGGAAACCGGTACCACAGCTCCTTGTGAATCACTTTTGCTTCAAATTGAAGTTTCTTATTCTTATTCTCCGCAGTATTTATTTGAAGGAGACCGGCTTGAAGTGGAGTAATTCAACTGCTTTGCCACATTATTACAATGATGATTATGCGGTGGAAAACATAGAATTTAATTAGTAGGTCCCAATCCATTGATGTTTTTGAAAAGAGAGTTTGGAACTGTGGAAGCCAAGTTCAGTGTCACACTCAATTGGATTACATTAATCTTTTAGTTTCATAGATTTGAATCATTGAATGATGAAAAATGATTCAACTGCCCTATTTCAAGAGGGTTACTTGCCCGTTTATAACCACATTTAGACTTTTTTTGAGATAACGTTGTCTCTCTCACTCTCTCTGTAAAGCCCTCACCCAACCCAAAAATAGAATATTATGAAGTTTCTTAAGACTGTACCACAACTTTAGGCATCACCCAAACACATGTGAAATTTTAGCTCTTTATATGTTTTTATGTTTCATCACGATGGAACCAAGTGTAAGTTTTTCTTTTTCTTCATGTCAGTTGTTCTTCCTGTAAGGATGATAATGAAACAAATACGCAATTATTTGTCGGCATAATTTGTTTTAACACTTAATTATTTCAAATAATACTAAATGTGTATTATTACTTGGCGTTTAAGGTCGGGAATACAAAACCTATTTCTATTCCAAGTCTTTATTGTCGTAGATTTAACCTCCTTATATCTAGGGTTATTAAGATCAGATAATAATATCGTCTAAACTTGTTAAATTAAATTATATATACTTTTTAACTTTTCATTATAGAAAAACAATATTTAGTATTTATAGTGTAACAATTTTCATATGAAAAGTTGTTTATCACGTCAATAATTAACGAAATTCATTAAAAGTAGGAAAAACATTTTCCATGTATTAAATATGATTAGTTGTTGTATATTGATTTTAGGATTTATTAAATGCGATTGAGCTTTTAGTATTAATTGAAATGGAATGATTTATTACTTATATCTTAATAAATATATGTAGAATGCCACATCGGTTGTTGTGATATATGTATAATGTGTTACATTTATATCAATTCTAATTAGAACTTATTTTAATATTACCTACTCACAAATCTCTTTAATTATGGCGATATAATAAATGTTGTTTTTTTCATTATAGAAAATTAAAACTATAAATAAGTTAATTTAAAATATTTAAATTGTATTATTATCTTAGTTAAATAACCCTAAAATAAGAAGGTTAAATGTATAAAAGTAAAAATGATTAAGAATACTTGGAATTTATGAGTTTTTGTATTACATTAGTGCTACTTCAGGTGCTAATTAGCATTATAATATACACATTATGATTTTTTCACGTTTAATTTAAAAAACAAAATAAAAATTATTAATCAGTTTTTTATTAATATTAATTTTCAAATTTTCCTCCAGTTTCTAAAGTCAGTTTTGGTAAAATTGTCCAATGCAAAGGAAAAAAAAAAATTATGATGACAATTAAGACAAGTATTAAGTATGATAAGATATCACAAATATAATAAACTTTTCATGATTTTCTCCACCTTGTTAAGTCTTCAAACGGTAACGATTCTTCTTTACACACCAAAAAGTGAGGCCGAATCATAAAAGAAAATGTCTACGGTCAATCATTCCCATTTCTCAAATGAAGAAGGAAATTAAAAAAAAAATGACTAACAGTTACAAGGTATAACTTTCATCAAAATAATTCACTTTTTATGCCCAATATAGATAAAAAAAATGTTTAACTACAATAGGCTTATATCACAATATTACTTAATCTAAATTTACTCTATTTATTTATCATAGGTTATTTTTTAAGTTTGGATCTATTCTATTTTTAAGTTTGACTGACCTAAAACTGTTAGACTTTATTAGTAACTTAAACTATTTTAATTTATACAAAGACTAATATTAATATAAAATATAAACAAATGAGTCATTATTAAAAGGGTGTTGCTTCCTACACCACCACCCCTTGCTCCTTCCACTTCCCCATTCATGTTTTACTCTTCAGTAAAATTTTATTTTTACGGTTAAAATTTTTAAACTTCTATCCACTTTTGCGACAAGCACACAAGCTCTTCTTCCTACATGAATTCATGCAGCGACAAACACAAATTCTTCTTCCTCTTATTGTTTCAATGTGCATTGAGAGTGTGGTGGAGTTTCATTAGGTGGTGTGCTTAGTGGGAGGTTGCAAAGGTTGGTGGTACTGGAAGAAATTGATCCAGCAGTGCCAAAGGTCAGTCTTGATGGTGTGGTGGTGCTTGAAGATGCAGTGGGTAAAAGTGCAGTGAAGAGTGTGTAATAAACCCTAAAACAAACCCTAAAAAAAATGTAAATTTTAAACAGATGTGAGCATCCTTCAACAGATGTCAACATCCGTTTAAGGTAAAACAGATGTCGACATCCGTTGACATCCGTTTTATCTTAAACGGATGTTGACATCCGTGACGGATGCCCACATCCGTTTAAAGTTTACTTTTTTTTTAGGTTTTGTTTTTATTAGCTTAACAATTCCATGTCTATGCATACTGTCTCTGCAGTTCTCTAAGCCTTTCTACCAGTTGCTTGAATGTTGGTCGGCATAATTGCTAATCACTAATGTCTAACATGACAAGTGTAATGAGTAAAATGTTTTTCAGAATTCATGGCCACAGACTTTCAGCCTGTAACTATTATGTAGATATTGGGCAGGGAAGTCTCAGAAATGCCAATAAAGAAGAATAAGAGGAATATGAGAGAAATAGAATGTTATGTAGTACTTAAACATAATATTTAGCATATTGTGACTCTCTACAACTAAATGATCTCCATTTCTCAAATAGTGCAATAGCATCTAATTGTGACAATAATTTTGCCATGGAAATTCAGGACTACTGGGAGGAAATTAAAAAAGTGTATGGCATAGTAGAAAAGATGAACACCTGTGCCAGCAACTCTCAATTATAGAAGCCCACTGTGGATCAACATCTTCTGGAATTTCTAGTCGATAGTTCATAAACCCTACAGCTCCAATAACCTACAAGAATCCAAGTGAAACTATTCATATATGGACTCACTGGACATGACTAGTAGACATTGAAACATAATAACAGACATTGGACAAAATGATGATGATAAAGACTGTCACTCACTATTGTCTTCTAAATTATTTGTAAATTAAAAACTAGATTAGTGTCGACATGAATGAATTCAAAGTTCAAAATTGGAATACTATGGTAAAGGCTTAGAAAGGCTTAATTTTATCGTTTAAATTCAATTCCAGACAGGAAAAGTGAAACGTAAATGGGAAGAGAGATTGGGGTGCAACTATGGAGAGTAAAGTAGGAGAAATAGGTTTCAAATAAATCAAAATATGGTAAAACTAAAAAATTTTAACCTAAGGATAAAATTGAAATTAAAGAAAATTGGGGAGGTGGAAGAAGCAAGGGGTGGTAGTGGAGGGAGCAACACCCTTATTAAAAATACTTAAAATTATAAAAACAAATGTACAACAAAGGCTTTTTCTTTCTTTATGTACCTCCTTTTTTCTCTTCCTGCACCCATAAAACCTAATATTCTATTTTTAGTCTTTATTAAAGTTATATTAAAAACTCCAAATCATATAACCTACTAAGTGAGGTCTGATTGGCCGAGCGATCAAAGAAACTTAAATGTCCAATTGTTGAGCTGATTTCAGAGCTGAACTCTCTCCGCACCTGTAGTCAGAATTAAAATTAAAAACCCTAAAATTAAATTATTTATTTAATTAGGAATAAAAGAAATGGTGTTGAAGAGAGTGGCGAAGACGTGGTTGATTCTGAGTTTGATGACTTTGATGGACTACAATTGGGTGAGGGTTCTTCCCATAAATGTATTTTTATATTTCAATATATATATATATATATATATATATATATATATATATATATATATATTTTAGAATATATATTTTTAATATATTTTGAAATATATATTGTAGACATATTTTTTGAATTTGGAAATATTGTAGATTTTCTCTTGCATACCTATTCTTAGAGTTCTTGTTTCTAGTTAATAAGTAGTCTTAATGGTTTACTTTGATCAAAATTCTACTGCCTATAAGTATAGATATAGTTTTTTTGATCTGAGATAAGAGTAATTTGCTTTTTAGAGTTGAGTGTACTTTCCAATCAAGTAAAGGAAGCTAATAACTTTTTTAATTTGGTGTTAAGTATTACCAATAAGGAGTATTGGTAAATCTTGAAGAAATTTGTTTTGATGATGCTGCAAGAAGTTTTAGTTGAAGAAGATATTAGAATCAGTTAAAAGCAATTTGTAGAAATTAAATGTAGTAGGAAATTCTTGTAAACTTTGTAAACTTGCATTTTTAACTGCAATAATCGATTATGGAATGACAATAATCGATTATCACAGAGTCATACAGGAATAATCAATTATCACATCATATAATCGATTATCAAATTTTGAAAACCCTGTAACGAACTTGAATAATCGATTATCACTTACAATAATCGATTATTCGTGGCAGTTGAAACTTAACCGTAGATATTCAGAGCAGCTGGCTATATAGTGGTTTTTCTGTGAAGATTAGACATAAAAGAAAAACGAAGTTGAACACAGAGCTTTTGCGAATACAGTGTGATCTGAGGAACTTCCAAAAGCTAGTTCATTGCATTGCCTAGTCTTGTGAAAAGGAGAAGCTCGCGCTTTGTGGGTCAAAGGTCGGAGCGATTCTCTTCAAGTTGGCAAAGTTGCTGTTCTTCCGGTTCGTTTGTTCGAAGGAAGGTTTTATCTTTTTCTGTTTCATTTACTCTATTGTAAACTAGTGAAACTGATTTTAGTGAAAACGTTAATCACTTTTTATAGTGATTAACAACTGGACGTAGATTCTTTTGAATCGAACTAGGATAAAAATCCAGTGTGTCAACTTTTCTATTCCTTACACTCTTTACTGTTTTATGCACATCAATTGTTTGATAAATTTTCTCTAAGAAAATTATTTTTCTAAAACGGACCATCAAAACTTGATTTGTGACCGTAACACGCTTTCCGAATATTTTATTCCGCTGCGCGACTCTAAGACGGTACCGATTGTTCCAACAATTGGTATCAGAGCAGAGTTTGTCTTTCTCAAATTTTAAATTTGGCAAACCAATCACAAGATTTTTTGAAATCAATTTATTCAAATGTTGCATATGAATATGTGCATCTCTTTTATGCCATAGCCAAGGGTTTTCCTCTTTAGCAACTAAACATGTTATATTATGACTAGATGCACTTTCAATATCAATCAAGTTATGCCTAACACCTTGCAAAGCAATCTCAGTAGAATTTTTAAAATACACAGTGCATTTATCACTCTCAAAGGTTACCTTGAGACCTTTGTCACATAGTTGGCTTATGCTTAGTAGGTTGTGTTTGAGACCTTCAACACATAACACGTCCTTTATTGTTAAGGTGTTTCCTCCTCCAATGTCTCCGGTTCCAATGATTCTACCTTTGTTGTTATCCCCATAGGTTACAAAACCTTGTTTCTTTTTCTCAAAAGATATAAACTTTTTCTTGTCACTAGTCATGTGTCTTGAGCAACCACTGTCAAGATACCACAATGACTTCTTTGACTTAGTAAGTTCCTACAAGATAAATTAGAGCAAGAACTTAGGTCCCCAATCTTGTTATGGGTCCTTAGGGTTAGTTTAAGTAAACAAATATTATTTCATAACTCTAACCCATTCATATTTCCCATTTGGTACACCAAAATGTTTAATGTTGCATTTATTTGATGTGTGACCATGTTTCATGCAGTAAAAACAACAAACTTCATGTACCTTATTTTTCACCAAGGTTCCTTTTTCAACCCAAACTCTACTAGTTCTTTTTATTTTTGACTTCTTGCTTTGATGCATGACTTTATTTTTCACGTTGTTTTTAGTAGCATTTGTTTTAACATGTGATTGAGACCTGGTTGCCTTTGCAAGTAAATTCTCTAGTATATCAATATTAAACATATGACTCTTGCATGATAGACACTCAACAGGTTGTGCAACAACATCAAATTCAGACAACTTAGTTTCCAGATTACTAACTTTGTTTCTCAAAACAACTTCATCATCTAGTACTTTTTCATATTTCAACTTCAAATCATTATGTTCTTTCTTTAGCTTCTTATGAGCAACATCAAGTTTTTTCGATTCATTTAACAAATCAAGAAATGCCTTCTGTAAATCAAATTCATCACTCGACTCTAAGCTAGAGTTACTTACTTGGCTTCCTGCATCTTCTAAGTCAGCCATTAAGCACAAGTTTGCTTCTTCATCTGAATCGCTTGAGCTTGAAGAACTTGAAGCATTATCTTCCCAGGCTATGTAAGCTTTCTTTTTCTTTGGAAACTTTCTTTCTTTCTTTTCTTCACTTTTCTTATTCTTTGGACAGCCAGTCTTCACATGACCTCTTTCTCCGCATCCATAACATTTAATGCTTGAAGAAGATCCATGATTTTCTTTCCTTTCTTCACGGTATTTGTCTTTTCCCTTTGCTTTCATAAATTTTGCAAACTTTTTAATCATAAGACTTATGTTTTCTTCATCATCATCGGAGTCATCATCTTCAATCCTTTTAGAGTTCTTTCCTTTGGAGATCTCAGACTTGAAGGCTAGTGCCTTTCTTTTGCCTTGATCTTCTTCAGCCGTCAATCTTCTCAACTCAAGTTCATGCTCACGGAGTTTCCCAAACAAAATTGGCATCGACATTTGAGTAAGATTTTGAGACTCAGAGATGGCAGTCACCTTTGGTTGCCAAGACCTGTCCAATGATTTCAAAATTTTTACATTCAATTCATCAGTATCAAAAGTCTTACCCAACCCTGTCAAGTGGTTCACTATGTGAATGAAACGCTTTTGGACATCAGAAATTGTTTCTCCAGGTTGCATTTTGAACATCTCATACTCCTGAATGAGAGTGTTCTTCCTTGCACGTTTCACGTCCTCTGTTCCTTCATGTGTGACTCTAAGAACCTCCCACATTTCTTGTGTTGTCTTACAAACTAAAATTCTATAAAACTCATCAAGTACAACAGCAGATGAAATAATGTTGCGAGCCTTAATATCAAATTGAGCTCTTCTATTTTCCTCTGGAGTCCAGTTGAAGTATGGTTTTTCTACTTCTACACCATCAATAATTCTTTTTGGAATATAGGGACCATTTAGTACAGCTTCCCAGATGCCTCTGTCAACAGATCCCATAAAAATTTCCATTTTAACTTTCTAGAATGCATAGTTATCACCAGTAAAGAGTGGTGGTCTGTTGATGGAAGCACCCTCGGCATATACTTGATTTTGATGACCGGCCATTTTCGAAAAATTTGAAAAAATATCAAAGCAAGCTCTGATACCAATTATTGGAAAATAGAGCCGTTGGAGCCTCCCATAACGGCTGAAAACGGCCATAAACGGCTAGTTTTTCCCTTCTTCTTATAAATAGCCCCCTATAATCGATTATTAGACATCTCTTTGCACCCAGAAACTGCTGAAATCAAAATCTTGAGCTCCCAATCTCTCCATTTTTACTCACTTTCTCAAACTATCACTCCCTCAACCTTTCTCCATGGCAGATTCAAGGAGACATCGCCGCAGAGCTACTGGAGCATCCTCTTCCTCTCAACCACGTCCGGCAACCATTGATGGATGGATTTCAGATCAAGGAAAACATGCGGACTATGTTACTTCCTGGCAAGAAAGAAGAATCATGGCGGTAAAGTATATTCGCCTTGATTTTTTTCGTTTCTATGGATTTCAATTTCCAGAGCTTTTTAATGATCAAGGACTCTCAAATCTGGTGGAGCAAAAAGGTTGCATTTATCCCGATCTCATCAGAGTGTTCTACTTCAACTTGAGATATCGAGATAGGATTATTTCCACTAAAGTCAAGGGTGTCCGCATAATTTTAGATGATGATGTGTGGACCAACGTTGCCCAACTACCCATCTGGGATGATGCTGTCAAAGTTCATCTCGGACTCCAAGATTTCGATCGCTTGATGACTTTCCAATTCTTCCTGGGTCACCCTGAACAACAGACTAATCGAAGGCAATTGCTTGTTGGAGGTTTCAAGGTTGAAGAAATGATGATTCACTACTTACTTTTCTGGATCCTATGTCCTAGAGCAACCAATCATGCTCAATGCTCTGAACAGGATCTACTTCTTCTGTATGGGATCCTAAATCACATACACATCGATTGGCCTGCTCTCAATCTGACACTATGGTAAAAGCTAAGAAGTCCCACTCTTATCAATTTCCTTATGCTCTTCTTATTTCTAGAATCTTGGAGTACAAAGGTGTAAATGTTGAAGGAGAACTTGTCCAAGCCATTCAAGCTGTTGGCTTGGAAATTGGCGATACTACCTTTCGTCAGATGGGATTCATTACTAGAGGACGAATTCTCATTCACAAAGATGATGACCATCCTGATGCAGATGAAGATGATGACATCGATACTCATATGGTAGAACTAGTTAATGCTGTTGCTCCTTCTGATGCTGGTCCATCTACCATGCCCTCATCCTCCTCACTCTCCATGGAAGAACATTTTGCTAGATTATCTAAGCAATTAGAGGATATGAGTCTAGCACAAAGAACACACTTTGAGGAGATTTATGAGTGGCAACAATCTGTTGATGAGTACATGGTTGATCAATTTCTTGATCTTGATGTTCGCCTATCTAACATCGAGAATCATCTTAACCTTCAACTTACAGAGAGATCTCCTAGTCCTGAGTTTTAGATATAGGTTCTATGTTAGAATGTTTTGTTGTTTGCTTGTTATTTCATCTATGTTATAATTCTGTCTGTTATGTGTCTTCTTATAATGTAATCCTTATTTTCATCAATAAAATGATCTCTTGATTATATGCCTACTTTGTTTAATTAAGGGGGAGATCATATTTAGGAGGAGCCTTTAACATCAAATCTTTTTGCTTCTGATCAAAAAGGGGGAGAAGAATAATACAAGGGGAGAAGTATAAATTAATACAGGTATTACTAACTTTGTTGTTGTCTGTTAGCTTGTATGTTTTGCAGGTAAGCCAAAATTGCTTTTAAAATTGAATTTTTGATCATCATGAAAAAGGGGGAGATTGTTACTAATAAGGAGTATTGGTAAATCTTGAAGAAATTTGTTTTGATGATGCTGCAAGAAGTTTTAGTTGAAGAAGATATTAGAATCAGTTAAAAGCAATTTGTAGAAATTAAATGTAGTAGGAAATTCTTGTAAACTTTGTAAACTTGCATTTTTAACTGTAATAATCGATTATGGAATGGCAATAATCGATTATCACAGAGTCATACAGGAATAATCGATTATCACATCATATAATTGATTATCAAATTTTGAAAACTCTGTAACGGACTTGAATAATCGATTATCACTTACAATAATCGATTATTCATGGCAGTTGAAACTTAATCGTAGATATTCAGAGCAGCTGGCTATATAGTGGTTTTTCTGTGAAGATTAGACATAAAAGAAAAACGAAGTTGAACACAAAGCTTTTGAGAATACAGTGTGATCTGAGGAAGTTCCAAAAGCTAGTTCATTGCATTGCCTAGTCTTGTGAAAAGGAGAAGTTCGCGCTTTGTGGGTCAAAGGTCGGAGCGGTTCTCTTCAAGTTGGCAAAGTTGTTGTTCTTCCGGTTCGTTTGTTCGAAGGAAGGTTTTATCTTTTTCTGTTTCATTTACTCTATTGTAAACTTGTGAAACTGATTTTAGTGAAAACGTTAATCACTTTTTATAGTGATTAACAACTGGACGTAGATTCTTTTGAATCGAACCAGGATAAAAATCCAGTGTGTCAACTTTTCTATTCCTTACACTCTTTACTGTTTTATGCACATTAATTGTTTGATAAATTTTCTCTAAGAAAATTGTTTTTCTAAAACGGACCATCAAAACTTGATTTGTGACCGTAACACGCTTTCCGAATATTTTATTCCGCTGCGCGACTCTAAGACGGTACCGATTGTTCCAACATTAAGGAGTATGAATGTATGTGATGGACAAATTTATGAACACCGAAATACGGCGTCACAAACTTGTTTTACAATCGGCAAGTATGACCGAATCGTTTCAAGTAATAAACTTGGTAAGACCAAGTATCGTTCTCCCAAAGGACTCACGGCCTAGTTTAGTTATGTGATTCGTTGATTATTTAAGACTTAAGAACAAAATAATTTGAGTTTAATATGCAAAACAGAAAATAAACATGTATGCATGAATTTGATCAATGGCTAAAACAAAATACAAATACTTCAATGGAATATATGGATGAGTATGTTGTTGGGGTTATCAATTTCATCTTATCCACTCTCATATATTTTAGGAATTCAACATTCTTTTCATCATTGTTAATGCCACTCTCTAAATTACCTTTCAAGAAGGCTTCTCCCTAATTACGAGTTCATACGATTCCTAGCATTCCTAATAATTAGTTCATTCAGCGTAGGAGCTTAACGGCAACCAATATACTATTGGGAGAAATTCCCCAGATCTAGACTTCCCCGTACGTTTCCGTATCGACAAAATCAATAATCATGCAGTGAATGAGTTAAACAAAGCAAGCATTGAGCAAAGAAGAAAAACCCTAACTAATGATGAAAGAAAGCATAGGTCTTAAATGTAAGATGTAAAAACAAATTCCATATATGAGAGTTTCATAAGACTACATTGATTCCCCAACAACAATACAAGGTTTAGTTCACCATATTCATGGTGAAACTAGATGAACAATAATGAAATAAGGAAAGATAAAACCCTAAAAAGGTGAAGAGGTAGCCTGAGCATCCAAGATCCTCCTTCAAAGGGGTGGAAGAGAGAGTGTTTGCTTCATTTCTGCCAAAGATACAAACCCTAGGACGTCCTAAAGCTTATATATTATTCTAAAAATACAGAAAATTAGGCCCAAGCCCATAAAAGTAACAAAAAACCGGTCCAAGCCCACTTAGAATGGCGCTCAGCGGTATTTTACCGCTAAGCGGTAATACCGCATGATCCATTTTGCCCCTAGCTGCTGTTTTTGCCCCTCAGCGATGATTTTGGCACCTGAAAAGTGCCGCTCAGCGGTATTTTACCGCTCAGCGCCACTCGGTCACACTTTTTCTGCGTTCTGGTTGATTTTTCAGCATTCTGGTTGACTGGTTGACTTTTCTGGTTGACTGGTTGACTTTTCTGGTTTCTGGTTAACTTTTCAGCACTCCAATCATTCGGTACTTCCATTCTTCTTTCAAATCATTCAATTAGCCTACAAAATCAAGGGAATCTTGCACAAAATCATTAAATTCACTTTCAACTCTCTTATTCACAAAACTAAAGCAAAAATATGAGTTCAAGCTAGTTTCTAAGTCTTAATGGTTGCTTTTGGTATTAATTTTAAGCATAAAAATAACGGTTTTTCAACCGTTATCAGTATGTTTGATAGGTTATGAGATTAATGTTTGGTTGAATACGTTATCAATTGATATTATTGTTAAGTGATGTTTTTATATTGATGAGTGAATGTTGTCTATTGATGAATATTACTATGTATGATTGTGAAATTGGTACTTGCTTGAATCTTTAAAGTTGTTGTTTTGAAGTTTAATTAGGTACAAAACTATTGCAAAATTGAAAGTGGTAAAAAGGATGTGTTGTATGCTAGTTTGGTCTAATGGGGTTTTGATGGGTGAAACTTTGAAGGAACGGTTGGATGTGAAAGCTTGATACTTAGGGTCTTTTTTTGGGCTCTTTAAGACTTGTGAAGCTAATTAGTTCACTAAATCTTGCTTGGTAGGGTGTCAAATCCGATGTATGTGTGTTTGGATAGTTGGGTTGATCTAATGGACCAAGACAATAACCAAATGAGCCAATTTGTATCAAATCTAAAGTGTATACATGTTTTCAAATTAATTGTAGTAAGCTGGATCATTTAAATAGGTCTTATATGCATACAAATCAACTTTTGAAGTTTTTAAACTTTTGGTGTGGCGCTCAACAGTAGCCAGTGGTGCCCAAACGCCAAAAAGTTAGAGCTTTGCTATGAAATGACACCAAGGTGGCTCTCAGGCGCTAGTTGTGCATGAAGAATGGTACTCAACGACAAGGATGTACTACTCGACGCCATGTTTCTTTTCCAATTCTCCTTGTTGTGCAATTCTTCTCCTTCTATGGTTTCTTTTCAGGATTCTTTTGGCACTTAATCTTATTGCAAAAGATCTTGATACACTTTTAATGTATGTATGTGTAAAATGCTATGTAAAGTTTCTGATAAGTTATGCATGTCTTGTGAATGGAAATGATGAAAGTGTATTATGTTAAAATATGTGGTGAAAGGAATTCCATGGAGAAAATACTTGTGTTGTGTTTATGTAATATATTGTTGTAGGAACTTTGAATTGGGGGAATGTTTCTGACACTCTAATATCCATCCAACCTCAAGTAGAGAGGGGTGATTATGTCGTGTTGAGTAGCATAAGATACTTAGCCTAGGGTTAGTTTGACTATAGGTGTTTGACTGATTAACCTTGTGTGGTAATTTATGTGGTATATTGTTTTACCATACATGCGTAGGCTCCTTAATAGTTCAACACCAATACATGCATCTGGATGATCAAGTATAGTGGTTAGATATATATAAATAAATTTGTACTTGGTTTTTGATGGGCTTGATGTTGAAATTGTTATATTTTTTATTTGATTGAATGACGTGTTTGATTCTTTTAAACTTAACTTACCTTGTTGCTTATGTTTTTGTTTGTTTGTTTGAATATTTCTTCTTGAAAAAATCTCTTGATTGGTATGAATAGAGGAAGATATTTCAATTGAGTAGGTGCTAAGTGTTAAGGATACTAATGTATAGATAGCTACAGTAGTATATTTTTTAATTTTGGTTGTTTTCAAGAAACTTTAGTTTATGATTAGATAATCTTAGAAATATAATATCTTGTATATAAAGTTTGAATTATGGTTATATTTTGGAAATTTGTAATCTTATTTTATATGTTTCCTTTTAGCTTAACTGATAATATTTATTGAATATGTGATAATTGTTGGGAATCCAAGTGTGAGTCCAAGTCTCACATTTGATAGAAATGAGAAAGTAGAGTACTATATAAATGTGAAAGACCCATTTTCTTAAGGTTTTGGGAAGAAAGTGATGTCAATCCCTTATATGGTTGGCCTTATATTTCGTTGGTGTTTGTATCTCCCTTGTGAACCTCCTCCTTGATAGACCTAACAATGGTATCAGAGCCGATAATTTGTCTTAGTGACCGACTTAGACGAGTATAGTGGTCCCTATATCGAAAGTCTTCCTAGCGAAGGGTTCCAGGTAAGCGAGTCCCGTTAAGATGAACGACGATACAAAGAGCTACTCGTGGTTGTGGTTGGTTGAGAATTCTTCCGTTGAAGGGGGAGTGTACCAATGTGGAAGGGACTCACCCTTGAGGGGGAGATTTATTGGGATTCCAAGTGTGAATCCAAGTTCCACATTGGATAGAAATGAGAAAGTAAAACACTATATAAAGGCGAAAGACCCATTAACACATTGCCTTAAGGTTTTGGGAAGAGAGTGATGTCAATCCCTTATATGGTTGGACTCATATCTCGTTGGTGTTTGTATCTCTCCTATGAACCTCCTCCTTGATAGACCCAACAATAATTCCATAATATTGTTAAAACTATAATTATTGGGATGTTACAATTTGATATCAAAGCCAATTTCTTCCTTAAAAACTTGTAGGTTATGGGTGTATTAAGTTTCTATTGTGTACTCTTAGTTATGTTTAGTTATGATTTCAATTTCTTTGAGTTAAATTGATGATTTTTATCTATGTGAGCAGAGTATGACACATATGCCTCCTCTTCCTCAGTTCAAGAGTGGAGTTTGGAAAGTTTTCTACAGCATCATCCAACTAATTTGATGGAAAGACTAGTCCAAATGAAGTAAACCAATGGATGAGAGAAATTGAAGGAATTTTTTATGCTAAGATGTGCCCAACAAACAATAGGTTGATTTTTTCTCAATACTTGCTTATTGGGGAAGTTAGTCATTGATGGGACAATATGAAAATATTATTGGAGAAAAGTGGGGAGATTATCACTTAAGAGATATTTAAAAAGAAGTTATTTACAGAATTTTTGTCTGATAGTGTAAAGTTTACTAAAGAGGTGAAATTTTTACTTTAGTCTAAGAAAAGATGTCTATATCTAAATATGCAGAAAAGTTTAAACATCTTATTCGATTTCATATTTTGAATTTCATACTTTAAGAGATGGACAAACAATGATCATATAGAAAATTTAAAAATAATTTAAAGAAAAATTTGTAAAAACAAATTATACTATTATTATATATTGTGTATCGATGTGATTATTATCTTGTATAAATAATTAGTTAATATTTTGAATTAGCTAACAGCAAAATAATCTTTGTACGGATATAATATAAAAATTAACTCTTAATAAGTAATTGATTAACGAATATATAAACAAGTTAAGCTTTTTTGTTCATGATGTATGAACTAATCTTAATGAAAGATCAGCTTAGCACTAGTTAAACCAACAATTTGTTCATAAATTTTTAATATTTAACCATTAGTTGTTTTGTATTCCTTTTATTTAAAAATAAAAACAAAATGTGGTTGCATCATTTAATTAACCTTGTCAATCCTATTAAAATGCTTTTAAAATAAAAATTAACGTACGAATAACTATTGATTTGTGAAATTTGATGTGTACATGAACTATTCTTTGATGTGCCAACTGAATTGCGACATGCTTTGAAATAGAAACCAGAGAAAGAGAGAGTTTTGCAACCATACAATATCCAGCATGGGTGGCAAAAGGGAGTCCCGTGGTCCAATCCTGTAGCTCGGCCGAAAAAACTGGTCACGCTTTTCAACCTGGTAACACACCATCTCACTTGCTCGGCTCAATAATTGTCAAAGGCCAGTTCTACGGTTCAATATTTAAAAAATTAAGATTTAATATTCAATTTTGTCTCCAGTTTGGTTGATAAATCTCAATTTAGTCTCTTGTTAGAAAATTGTTTGAAATGAGTCTTTACTTGTAAATTTGTGAGTCAAATTACTTCCTTCCGTTAAATATAACCAAACGGAATTAATGAGATGATGATGTGGCAATAGTTAATGGTTACGTGTGAAAATAGAATTGTGTGCGTGATTACGTTTTGGTTAATTAGAGAAGAAATGATTTTATTAAGAAATTGAGTTTTTTAAAATCAATTTCTCCATTCTCAGTCAAGATAACAACTCATATTCTTGTCACTCACAGCTACTACCAACACCTTTTCACCATCTTCACCTCCATCGAATGTCCATTCCCATCCTTCTTATCATACTTTTCTCTTATTTCCCCTACTTTCAACCAAAAACATAACACACCAAAAACAGATTAACAATCCTAACCAACTCATTCTCCATCTTCAATCCTCAATTCTCAAATCATTCAAACCTTCATTCTCTCTACAAATTCAATTCACATTCAACCCCATCATTCATTCCTTCCTCAAGCCTCCCAAAAAACAACTTGAAACACACCACACACAAAAAAGAACCGCATAAAACTTCACAGACACACATGTACACACGAAGAAGAAAAACTTGATGAGGAACAAAAGAGTTCAATTTTTTGTTTAGTGTGATCATCATTTCGTCGATGGCCACGAGACCCAAAAGATCGAAGCCACTGCACAACTTCTCATTGCCCTGTTTGAAATGGGGCACCCAACGGTTACTTCGTTGCGTTAACGCCGACCTCGATCGTCAATCCTCGAGATTCGACGCGCTCTAGAATGGCGTCGTTCGAGTCCCCAACAAGCGCAAAATGAACGACGGCGACGCCGTTTTCTTGGGAGGACTCGGAGAAGAAGCTAGTGGTGTGGCCAACCATGCCATGATGCCTTGGAATTTGAGAACGAGAGAAACCCCAACCAAGCTTGGTGGAGGTGTGGGCGGCGATTAGGGGCTTAGTCTCCAATGGCAGCGGCGTTGTAAAGAGAGAAACCCCAACCAAGAGTTTGGCCTCGCATTCATGACCGGTGATGAACCCGACATGAGCGGACCACGGTGACGTCTCCATAGCTCCTGGTGAGTGTTGCGGAGTTGAAAAGGAGGAGAGAAACCCTAACGTTTGGAAGAAAAGAAAGGGGAACTCTGATGGTTCCCTTGGCCGCAACAAGCGTTGTTGGCGACAATCCCGGCGACAACGACCTTGTTTGATGCAGTTGCGGCGACGACTTTGGCAGCGAAGAATGGTGGGAGGCACGACGGTGAGGGCGCAGCAGGGAGATGCGAGAATACTTCTCTCGCGCGCGAAGAGAGGCAGGAGAGGAGAGGTTGGCACGGTGGTCGGCGGTGACTTTGGCGACGATCGGTGTCGCCGACGACAGTTTTGGCTGGCCAGTTGGATTCATGGCGGTGTTGGGCTGATGGAAGGCAGGGCTGCCACGATTGGGAGTGAAGAAGAGACTCTAAACTTTGTCCCAAGAGAGAAAAAAGAAGAAACCCTAGTTTCTAATCTGAAGAAGCTTTGGGCCTATACACTAAAACTATTTCTTCTCTAATTAACCAACACGTAAGCACAAACACAATTATATTTTCACACGTAACCACTAACTACTGCCACATCATTATCTCATTAACTCCGTTTGGTTATATTTAACGGAAGAGACTAATTTGACTCATAAATTTACAAGTAAGGACTCATTTCAAACACTTTGCTAATGAGAGATTAAATTGAGATTTGCCAACCAAACTGGAAACAAAATTGGTATTAAACCAAAAATTAAATGTAAGAAACTTTTTCTTGATTAATCCCATTCGTATGCAATACAAACTTTATATTTAAATAAATGATAAATTATTTAATATATAAAAATATTTTAATATTTAAAATATTTGATAAAAAAATTAAATAAAAAACATTATAATTAAATAGTGATATATTATTAAAAATGTAATTAATTTGATCTTGTGTGAAAGCCAACTTAATCATTTGATATAAATTTATTTCAGTTAATAAGTAAATTTTAAATATAACTCCATTTTACAAAATCGGATAAAATTTATACTAATTTATATATTTTAAATTAATTTATCTCTAATTGTGAAAATTTTAACATAAAATCTAACAATTTAACAAATCATAGTTATAAAAATTAATCCATTAAATCAGCCTAATTTGTTTTTTACATATTAAAATATTAAAATCAAGTAGGATTTAAGCAGACCAGATTGGTCCGTTCTACCACTCCTATCCAACATAGTCTCCAATTTAAGTAAATTTATTTTTGTAAATAATACTGGTGTCAGTAACATCATACCATAAGAGATACAAAGCATATTCCCGCTTCATCTACTAGTGGTTCCAATTAGAGGTATCCATTACTAGGATATCTATGCACCGGTTTCTTTTAAGTAATGTTATTTAATAAATATTTTGCATATTAAAAATTATTTAAATTACCCATTTGACATTAATAAAATATACTAATATAAAATGTTTATAAAATATATCAGTATTAAACTAAATTTATTAATACTCATTATTTTATCACGGGATAACTATTTAAGAGAGGTGAATAAAGCAATATTTGGTTTCTTTCAAGATAACTAATAGTTTACGCAGTGGCATCCAACAAATTGGTCCTCTCCTCGTTCACTAGTCCCACGAGAAAATGATGAGGCCACTTTATTATATTTAATAATTAATATGTAATTAAGATTTTAACCTTATAATAATGTGGTTTGGTCAAGGTCTGAATTCATCCCTCAAACGCCGTAAGAATCTTGGCTCAAACAACACGGTTTCAGAAACACGGTTTCAGAAACATGGTTTCTTCCAACACTGTGGAGCTCCTGAGAGAGGAGATCCCCGTCAACCAACAACCTTTCACGTTGTCGCCAAACATCAAAACCGGCCTCGTACTCGTCGATGTTGTCAATGGCTTCTGCACCGTTGGCGCTGGCAATTTGGTAAATATATATATATATACTTCTGTTTTTTGTTTCTTATAATAACTTGGTAAAACCATTCAATGAACAGGGATTCTCCTTTGTCTCTTTCGTCGGCATTTTTTCATGTACTTACTTGCTATGTAATTAATTATTATTACATTTTTTCGTTTTGTTTATAATATTATTGTGTGGCGCAATTTCGGTTTTGCCACTTTTGGTGTTGCGAAGGCGCCGAAACAACCGGATGAGCGAATTTCTCATATGGTGGAGGAATCTGTGAGGCTTTCCAAAGCGTTCTCTGAGAGAAAGTGGCCGATTTTTGCTTTCCTTGATTGCCATCAACCCGACCAACCCGAACCCCCTTATCCACCACACTGTATTATAGGATCAAACGAAGAAAAACTCGTTCCTGGTAATTTCCTTTAGAATTTATTTAAAATCTACTTCGAGTACTTCTTTTGTACTATCGTGCAATTGTAATGGTAAAGTTTACTTGTCTGGTAATTGCTTTAAAAGTCATGTATGACTCTTTATATTAGATTGTTGTTGTAGTTGTACCTAGTTTTTGGTACAGACGTGTTGGAATGGAATGTTTAAAAGGTGACATGGTTTATCGGTTGAAACAAACAGAAAGGAACAAGGAGAACTTTCTGTCTTGTCCTGTTAGTGTGCTACACGCTACCTTATTTAGTTTTCACCTGTAATGTGGTTTGAGTTCGTTATCAATATTGGGTTGTTTAGTGGATATGTGCTTATTAGCTTTTTGGTTTGGTTTCCTCTGAATTTATAGATCTCCTGTGGTTGGAAAACGACCCCAATGCAACACTCAGGCAAAAAGACTGCATTGATGGATTCCTTGGGTCAACTGAGAAAGATGGTTCAAATGTCTTCATTGATTGGGTGAAAAATAATGAGATAAAACAAGTAAGCCTTTCCTTTGAAATTGAGTATCTGTTACTGTATAAATTTTAAGCAGAAAAGTGCTCAGTTATTGGAGTAACTAATGTTGCACAAGAGACTCTTCACTTTTGATGTTAGGGTTGGTTATGGTGTTGTAGTTTTTACTTTCTAGTTATGTATAAGTAACCAATATCTTACTAAGTTAAAATACTCGACCGATTCTTAATAAAATATCTGGACAATTTACTTTTAATATACAGAAAGAAAATTATAGGATTAAAACTCACATTATGAAAATATACAAATTATTACTTACTGATACGGATCATAGCTAAATAGATAAAACTATAGGGACTAAAACCCCAAAATTTATAGCTGGGGCCAAAACTCAAATGGAAATTTGAAAGGATTAAACTTTGCTCTAAATCAGCATATTAAAATCTCTTATACTGTTGCTGTGTTAAAATAAAACATTTTTTTTCCTATATATGAAAATTGTCTAGACTTCTTCTTGCCATAGGTTGACATATTTTGGATATTATTTTCATTAGTTCATGAGATTTTTGTTGAGGTTCTAAGGGTCTGGGTTTTTCTTGTTGAAGATTTTGGTTGCTGGGATATGCACTGATATATGCGTGCTGGATTTTGTTTCTTCTGTCTTGTCTGCAAGAAACCGTGGTTTCCTCCCTCCTCTGGAAAATGTGATCGTGTCTTCCCAAGCTTGTGCTACTTATGATTTGCCATTACATGTTGCCAAAACTAACAAGGCTTTCATATCTCATCCACAGGTATTTGGTCAAATTGAAGTTGGCTTTTGCTGGAATACTTCATTTTTTTTTAATGTTTCTTTGCCTGAATTTATATCTTAATTACCTAAACATCTGCACTCAGTCAGAAGACAATTCAGCTATTCTTTCTAGTGCTGGCTATGATTAGTGTCGACCTTGCACTGAAATTATTTTTCAGAGCTGACTTGTATTGCAGAGATGATAAACATAATCTCAATAGCCTGGAAGTAGAATAATAGACAGAATCTCGATGGAAACTCATCTGACAGTAAGGACGTAAATATATTATATCTAGGAATGCGACTTATGCTGGGAAAAATGTATCCGTTCTCTGTTAATATATGACAATGAAACACTTTGCAATAACCTCTAGTTATGAGCTCTGGTACTTTTTCCAGAATAACTTGTGTGAGCAATAACATGGTTTGTGTCTTGTCAAATTGCAAGCAATTGTCATGCTGATCTTACATGATAAATTAAAAAAATTCAAATAGACATTTCTGATAAGATGGGTTTATTTTTTTCAATGCTTATTTATGAATTTATTCTTGTTTCTATGCTGCAGGAGTTGATGCATCACGTTGGCCTGTACATAGCCCGTGGAAGGGGAGCCGATATAGCTTCAGAGGTGTTATTTGAATAATCGAGGGATGTTATTGAATGATATTGAATAATTGAAAGAGCCTTAAGTGTTGGTTCGAGGGTTGAAAAAATTAAGAGCATCGACTGTTCGTATATGTTAGTAATATAGAATTGGATTTTCTGAGAGCATCAAGTGTTATGTAAAGAATTGATAGCTACAAGAGAATTGAGTACTTGAAAAGTGTCCCTAAATAAGAAAAAGAACGTATACTTGACAGCACAGTGCTCATATTATTCGAGTTTCTGTTTAGATTTCATTAGATTTGGTTTTGAATAACAAGTCATGATTTGGATAACTATGGAGTACATGAATTAACTGATTCAAGACGCTTCTAGTTTGTCTAATAGTTTTGAATGAATTATAGATACACGGTTATGTTGAATATTGGAAAGAAAATTTGAACACCCGAAATGATTTCGTTTGGCTTAGGATTGTCTTCCATAAAGATTACAACTGTGTTTTCACATGATAAACATGAATGGCATGGACTCTTGAAATAATCTTATCTTTTAATTTTACATTAAAAAACGTATTACAGCATGAAAAAAATTATTATTGTTTACAAAACGTTTGCTTCTAACTTGTGCTTCACTCGTACTTAATTTTAAACATTCCTCGCATGCGAACTCCGCTGAAGAATCTGCATTGCTGATGGAACAAGCTATACAATGAAAGTTTGTTTATATTGTGATGTAGAGAAATTATAATTACGTGATTAACTCTTTATTTTGTCTTTAGAGTAAATTGAAATCTCTTAAACTATTTTGAAAAACAACTTGATTCATATATATTGTGGAGCAAATAAAACAAATCCACTCCAAAACCATCTAAAATGTAATACTCCATAAGATGCTACTAAATTCCTTCGTAAAATTAATGAATTTAAAAAACTTTTAATTCACAACTTTTATAACATAGTTAAAGCGTATATAACACTTAATGGAAATAAATATATTTATTCAATCCTTCAAAATAAATTCCAACTTCAAATATCCATAATAACTTTTAATAATAAATATAAAAAGTTTCAAAACACATAGTTCAATTTATTATCAAATATGAAAAACACTATCTTTCCACTAAGATCTAGTACTCCTCGTTACTCTAGACCTGCATTATTACATGCTCTTGTATAAAATACGATCGCAGTCACATATGCAAACACGCAAGGGTGAGTTAATCATAATCAAAACATTGATTTTCAATAAAATAGAAACAAATAAGATACTATCTCACCCAATATATTACAACCAACATTATATCTTATATTCATTCACAAACTTGGTTATCTTACAACAAAAATTACATCTTCCCATGTCGTCTCAGTGGTAGATATCAACAACATCAAAATCCTCACACGTAGCTTACCACCCAAACTAGTTCATCTCTAAAGTCAAACTAACTTTTCCTTCCTACTCCCCTAGAGTATGGGGACAAAGTCTACTTTGAACTACTCTTCCCTGAGTATTTTGTGGAAATCCAACCTCATGGAGTTTTGCTGATTCAACCATCCTCCACCACTCTCCTGGATATTTTACAAGGTGAAATTTATATAGTCAGCCCAAACTTACACCTAGAGCCTTCCATAGCCCCTCACTTCTTTCTAAGACCTACACTTCTAATGTAATAATCATAGATTACCCAATTTTATCTTATTCAATCATCCACATATATTACAATCACATAAAAAAAACATTGCATAGATTAAACCATTTAGACAATGTTCAACCCCTCTAACTTAGCACACAACTGCACCTAAATTTCCAAACAAATTTATTATCACAAATATAAAAACAAGTGTCCCTGGCATATATCTCTAACTATAGACCTTCAATCGGCGATCCCATAGATCAAACTAAAGAACTATGTGTCAGAGACCAATTATCAAATTTTCAGTTTGATCCAACAACTAATGAAACGAAAAACTATATTTTTATCAAAGCTGTCCAAAAGTTGTAAAAGATACTATAATAAAATAGATGTCAGGAAAGATTTGTAGAAGATAGACAAAAGAAAAAACAAGAAATAAACGAAGTCTAGAAAATAAAATTATTGAATTGAAGTATTAATAAAGTTTCCTTTTTTTTCCTCATAAACGAAGTCTAGAAAATAACATTAGTATTCATTATCACTTATTACAATACAAAGTTTCCTTTTTTTTTCTCATAATTCTTGCAAAAACTCATCTTTTTACAACATTGTCAGTTGAAGCTAACAATCTTCAATCAGTTGTCAAAAGTGTTGTATTAGTTCTTATTTGTACTACCTAATTATCATAATTAACTAACTTATGTGAAACATGTTTAAACATGAAGAGAAAATACATTAACAATGTTTTCACACTATTCAACTTAAGTGTTACAAATAATACTGCAAAAATAACGTATAACGTCACGCGTTCAACGTCCAACCACTGAATAACAAACGTTAAAAATGACTAGTGACATTTTTGTAAATAAATACAATTATTAAACGTCGTTTAGATTTGTAATTCGACGTCAATTTGAAGGTTAATTTTCGTTTTTCGTTTTGAAGAACTTATTTGTTGAACTTGTTTGTTTTTTTTATTGTTTGTTGCTTTTGTTTGGTTGAACCTGTTTGTTGTAGTTGTTTAATTGAACTTGTTTGTTATTGTTTGTTGTTGATATTACACTACACGTTCATAGTTCATGCTTTATAAAATATAAAAAACTGAAATTTATTGTTTTTCTGCGTTTCAAGTCTTGTAGAGTTGTAAGAGAGGATCACAATTAATTAAAAAAAACAAAAAAAATTGATTAACGTTGAATATTGACAAAATTTGACGTTAATTTGATTAACGTCGATTTGTTCTATGTTCGACGTCAATTTAATGTCTCCCGATATAACGTCAATCTCGAATTCGACGTGAAAGGCCAAAAATATTCGACGCTGTACGCTATTTTTGTACTAGTGAAAGATTGCTTAAGATAGGTTAGTCTTAGTAAAAGCTAAGAGATTAGACATTTTATTATCTTACACTAGGTAGAGAGCCAAATGAGCTTGGACCTAAGTTGATTTGAATGAGCTTGAGTTTAGGTAGAGTCGAGTTGACTCAGGTAAAGGCCGAATGAAGTTGACCACATCTCATTCAAGTCAAGTTAGTCCGAACCTTGATTGAGCAAAGTCTGGTCGATCTAGGTTGAATTGGACTCAAGTGGAATGAAGATAGGTTGAGCCAAGTTAATCCAAGTCAAGTTGGACCCACGTTGGCTGGTATATCATTTCGGAATCATGTCAAATAAAGTTTGGTTGGTCTCGTCGATTCTATTTCATGTTAGATCTAATGTAATTGACAAAATATATTAATTTATATTAAATCCAATTTAAATTGGATTGAACAAATATAAATGAAAATGATAGTTAAGATGGATTTGAATATTAAATCCAATCTATTTTATTAGATCTCAATGGGAATCTAAATCCTACTTGAACAACCCCGGTAAATAAGTGAAGAAAATCCTTATCCTTTATAAAATTAAGTTATATGTAAGTCACTTTGTAACTCAAATTATAGCATATAAGTTTTATTTATTTTATCTTCCTTTTCCCCGTATTCTTATAAATAGGTTTGATTAAATTTCAATTTATTCCTTTTATGTCTCATTGATATAAATCACAATGTCCCATTGATATCATTGCAGATTGATTTAATGCTTCCAGTTTTGATGCGATCTTTTTCAGCTCTATCATTTGTGTGGTAGTTTTTTTCAGCTTAATTCTACATCTGCAAATCACCATTAGTGAAGTGAAGGTTTTTTTAGCAAAAAGGGAAGGTGTCACCGCGCTTTCTGAGGGAACCAATCGAATTTGATTATTCATCGTTATGCAACTGTAGCTGTAACTTTTTTCATATTTATCTGATGCAGTATACTTATTTTTATTCTATTTGTCCTGAAAAGAATTAACAGAAGTCCTTGTGTGATATCAATAAAAAAGTTATGAGAATCTTACTTCACACTAAAAGTCCTTTACAAGATTTATTCATAGAAAATTTGGTACTTGGAACACAATATTTCTAACGAAGTATAAGGAGTGATTAATACATATATGATGAAAAGGGCGCAAAATACAAAGGACAAACTGGAGCCTACACTTGATAACCTTTCTGCCTATTTATAGACAAGCACAATATTGATTGCTTCCTTTTAAGTAAAAAAGACAATTTCCAATCTCAATACACTCTATCTAACGAAACCAATATAGGAATTTTGTCGAAGATAATAAGAGTTGAAGACATGTGATACAAATATTTACATATGGCTTTATCCTTTATGAGCACGGTATTTCCTATTCATTCCAGGGGTCATGCAGGAGAAGATTGATTGTTTTTGTTTCTTTGGTTTGACACCAAAGATAAATGACCTCAGAGGAACTGAGTTTGAATCTGTAGTTCTCTGGGTTTTCTTAGAACTAGAGAGTCCAAATTTCTCATTCATCTTTGCAAGAGCCTTCTCACCATCAAGTTGGAGAGTTGTTACTATATCTAGACCTGCTTGAAGTTCATCAGCAACTCTGTTGTTCTCTTGTTTCATGTTCAAAACCTCACCTTGGAACTTGGCTGCTTGATAGCTGGTGAACTTGAAGTCGTCATCTTCAGCACTTGCTTTCAGTGCCGCCGTTATCTCTTCTTGGATTTCACACAGAGACGAGAATCTACATTGAAGTTCCTCCTTCAACAGAGCACTGTTTTCCAACCACGCTGCTAGTTCATTTAGAATCTCTGCAAGGTGTTTATAAATCGGTTTTGCATCTGTTTTCAAAGAATATTTTGCACTACTACTTCCTTCTGATGATTTCCATTTGTCCTCAATTCTTGTTACCTCGTTCAGCAAATCTTTTATAGTGGTCTGAAATCTCGGAATCCCGGTAAAAGAAGCACTGAAATTTAACCAGAAATTTATGTTCTCCCCTAGAATATCGTCAATGCTCTCCCGGAACTTCTCTTCAATGGCCGATGTCGTAGTATCAGGTTCTGCAGCTTTCAAATATTCCTCGATGTCATTTTTCTCTATTACAGGCTGCACTGAAGTTAACTCTACCAAATCCCCCTTTCCCTCCAAGCCTTTCTGTAGAACACCTAGTTTCTGACGTAGGAGTCTAATTTCTTCGTCTTTCAAGGCATTTGCAGTCTTCAGTTCTTTCAACTGCAAAGATGACTCAAAGAGGGCATCTTGATTTTTCTTCTCTATTTCTGCCAGTCTCATCTTCATCTCATCGTAATTTTGGAGCGCGTTAGTATATTCTGACAGCAAAGCTTTTTCCCTATCCCGCATTCCATTCAACAATTCCTGCCAATCAGGTTCATCTTCTTTTGACATTCCTTGCTCCTGGGAATGACCCTGGATGACCTGATCTTCAGAAGTAGTTTTCAAAGCATCTGTTGATTTTGTAATATCACTGTGGCTAGAATCTGAGGACTTCTCTCTTTCTTTCAACTCTCTTTGTGATTTGTCTTCCACTGGTTTTTCATCTTTCATTTCTAGTGAATTGGTGACCTTAACATCATTTTCATGTGAACTTGTGACCGTAGGATTGTCATCTAGAATTACACTGTCTTTTACCACTTCAGTAACCTTGAGCTCCTCGTCTGTATTTACAGGGTGAATTACACTGTCTTTTTCCGCTGCAGCATCCTTGAGCTCCTTATCTGAATTTACAGTATGAATTAAACTGTCTTTTACCACTTCACCAACCTTGAGTTCCTTGTCTGAATTTACAGAATGAATTACACTGTCTTCTGCCACTTCAGCAACTTTGAGCTCCTTATCTGAATTTACAGTATGAATTACATTGTCTTTTACCACTTCAGCAACCTTGGACTTCTTATCTGAAGTTGCAGTATGATCTACCACAGCAGTGGCCTTATTTGCCTTGTTTGACTTTTCATCATTCAACAACTCACTATCTTGATTCAATGCATCTTGTCCTTTTAGACCATGTTCAGATTCAGCTTCTCTTGATGAATTCCTTTCGGGTAGCGATATTTCACTGACCACATCTGGTTTCACCTTTTGGACTTTCTCCGAGATTTGATCAAGATTGCAATGTGCCTCAGTGAAATGGGTTCGGAGGTTGCTATTCTGGTCTGTAACAATTTGGTTTAGATCTTGTACCCCACGCAACTTCTCATTCATGTCACTTAGTTGCTCGTTCAATTTAGCTTTATCATTGATCAAACTTTCCTTATCACTTTCTAGAGTTCGAACTACGGAATTAAGTTCATCTGTTTCTACTTTTAACCTTCTTACGAGAGCTGTCTGGGAAGAAACTGCTGTTTCTAAGCTGACAACTTTGTTAACAAGTGAATCAATCTTTTCTGCCATATCTTGCACGGTGAGAGTTGAATAAGATCCAGACTCAAAATGCTCTTTTATTTTCTCCTGCAATACCTGCATCTCCTGTTTCTGCTGATTCAATTTTTCCACCTCTTCATCAAAGCCCGTTGTTCCTACTATTTCTTTGACATCTCTTCTGGCCCTTGGCCCTTTGGAAGTGGTTTGATCGTAATTGCATTCGTTCATCAGAGAACTTAACTTATCCCTCACTTCCTTTACCCTTTTAGACTCAACTTTGGCCTCATTAAGTGATATAGACTGTTTCACTTCCAAGTTTGACAATGTGTCTTGGCATGCCTTAAGTGCTGCTGCCGCCATCAAACACCGGGCTTCCTCGTCATCAATAGCAATACCTTCGCCAAGTTCATCTTGCAAACTGGACACTTTCTCTTGTAATGCCTTGATCTGGTTCTCAGTATCCCAGTACTTGGCAATGGCATTGTCATAAGTACTCTTCACAAACTCTTTCACAGTTTGTAACGACAGAATCTCCTTCTGCAGCTTGTCCATCTCTTGAAGTGCCGCCTTTCTGCTCAATCCAGATTTTGGAACTTTTGGAGCTGCAGCTGCGGTGGCTGCCTTCTTTGTATTGAGTTTCTTCGTGGCTGCTGTTATGACAGTTTTTAAATCTCTAAGTGGAGGCTTTGGAACCTTTGGAACATTTGGAACATTTGGTTTGTACCCTTCTCCCATTTTTCTCGGAGTTTTTGGTCTGGGTGAATCATCATCGTCCTCATCCATATATGGGACTTGATCTGGGCACACAGAAGCAATGGTGTTGTTGGCATTTTGCAACTCTGTTGAAATGTGATCATACCTATCTGCTAAAGAACGGTATGCCCTGAATGATTCTTCCACAAAGCTTATCAGTTCCGGTCTCCTTTTGTAATACATTTCTGCTCTCTTCGCAAAGGAATCTCCCTCTTCCTCTAGGAGCTTCAACACAGCGTGCACCTTTTCCTCCATATCTGCAGTTTTCTTGTAATTTTTATTTTCAAAAGCAAATAGGATGTATAAATTTCTCTATAAGCCTTCTAAACAGAAAAACACAGAAGAAAAAATACAATAAACTTCTCCTAGAACTATAACTTATATAAGTGAGATTTGTTGATCACACAATGGCATTTAATCCCTTGCATGTTGCGAATTATGGAAAGAAAATTTAAATATAACATGCTAAAACACATCCATCAGCAAGTTCTCAAATTACAATGGCTGCTACATTGGTCATATTATAAGTTGAATCTTCTGATTTTGCAGACTTATATATGTGCGCGTGAACAAAACATAATTTGAATGTTGAAATCAACAATTAACTAACATCCAAATCTTACATGTTCATTCGTTCATGACAAGTGAAAACAAAGCAGGCCATTTCAATCTCTCTCATATGAATTTGCCACAAAATTTCCATGCTCAAGGTATCAAACCATGTGGCACAAACTAGCAAATAATGTGGAATTAAGATCAAACCCAGCAATTAAATTATATTATGAATTGAAAAGATTAAAAGCAATTGATTTTTGATTTGAATAGAAGGAAGATAATAAGAAAAAAATCTGACCGTGGAGGTTTTGCTCCATCCATTTTGATTGCTTTGTTCTGATGTGGCTAGCCCACCACCATGAATACGCGCTGCTTGCAGCTCTCTGCAACATGTTGGTTGTTTCTTCTTTGTATTCCTATTATCCCTTCCCACTTATAGTTGTTGATGTTGGGATGAAAAAATGAGAATAGAAAACATGCAAACTTTTTATGTCTATCCCTTTCTACTCTCTCTATGAGCCTAGAGAGGGAGAAGATATAAATTTCATGAGAAGACCAAGAGAAGAGAAAAAAAAAATGAAAAAAAAGTTTGATTCAGAAATGAGAAACAGATTTTATGTTGTGAGAGAAAAGAGAGAACGTGGAACTAATAAGTTCTAATTATGGGATCATGGATGGCAGAAAACTTAGGCCGAACTTAATGTTCCAACCCTCCTTTTTTTTTTTCAAAAAGCATAGCCAATCACCTGTTCCCACGTCTCACTCTCATGTTCATACAACGAAGCCACACCTACTATTTCTTTTTCCTAGCTTTTCTATAATCTTAGTTTCTAAATTTTACTTTTCATTATTTTATCATGCAAAAAATATATTTAATTTATGAAAGAATAAAAAATATAAATCATGTATAAAGAAAAAAAAAAGTAGATTGAATGAGACAAGCCCTTTCAAGTGTACATGAAATTAATAGGTTTGATTTGTTCGATCAAAGATAGTGTTTAATCCTGAAGTTGATCCTTAATTTATATTGCTTGAGGACTCAATTACACGAAACAAATTATCTAATTTATTTGAAAATTATGACTATAATTTGTTTATCCCATGTTTTAAAATAAAGTTTTGAATTACCTTGGAATTTAGAGTGATATAGATGTATTTTGTTTAGCCTGTCGAAAGGACAGCTTGGTAACTCAATTGTAAAATTCTATTACTTTTATTTTTATTTTTATTTTTATCTTTTATATTTAAAATCAAAATAAAATATTTCAAACGCATAATATAATTTAAAACATGTTCTTTAAAACTATTTAAATAAATAAAATTCTTATCTCTTGTTCTTATTAAAAATGTAAATGATAGATTATGATATAACTTTCTAATCATGGAAAAAAATTATCTCTAAATTATAACTTTTATTTTTTAAATCTTACTTTTTCTTTACTAAAGATTTTATCTACACTATTCTTATTTTAAAGAATCTTATATTATTTTATAAATTAGAGTATTGGTTAGTGTATTAGTCAACATACATATGATAAATGTATAAGTTGTAATGTAATAAGTTATAAAATTTTTTTCTAAGATTATATTTCATTAACTTTATTCTCATGCATTCATAATCATCTCAATTTCAAATTCATGTTAAAATTAAGTCACAAGTTTACTCAAATTCTATTCCCAGTGATTTTGAGTCTATGATAACTCATCAAAGTCCAATATATTAGATCATCAACAAGTGAAATCATGCATTAAGTTTCAAGAGATTTAAGATTACTAATGAATCAAATTATATCCTTATATGCAAGCTTCATTCAGGTACTCAATTTTCATTTTAGGTTCAAAAGACATTTTTCAACTTCTTAAGAACCGATTATAAAGTTATGCGTGATCAAGCCACCACATTCATTAAACACACATAAATCAAATTCTAACATAGAAATAGAAATACATACATATATATATAAATATATATATATATATATATATATATATTAACATCACAAAGTACACAAAAAATTAGTTTATTACATATAATCTCAACAATAGGTTTAAATCACCATGATGGAGAACTTAGGATTTACAAAATGAAGAGATAAGGAAGAAATGGAAACAAAAAAGAATATGCAAACACTCTTCCAAAGTTCTTAGGAGTTGTTTCACGCTCCAATTGTGTCTCTCATTCACATCTTCATCTTCACTTTGTAACCCATCTTCTTTTTTAATCCACAAAGAGAAAAAATAACCATGGATGGAGATAGAGATCCATGGAGGAGAAGGGAGAGCCTCCAAATGTCTCTCCCAAGCACCCTAGTGAAGCCAGGTGGAGAAAATGAGGAATTTGCCCAAACCCTCGCTAGAAGCATGAATAAATATCTTATGTTGACATGTCAGTTACGTCATCGTCCAGTCATCTCAGACCCATTGAACACCAGGGAGCTCTTTATCAAATCAGCACCGCCAATTCTACAATATTAGGTACCGTCCAACGCCAATTTTCACTACCCAATAATGGCTCTCTAGAGGGTACTGGCGCTCAACACACTATTCTCCTTAAGATCATTCTTTAGTTGTCCAATCATGCTTTTTTGAGGTCTAGTTTGTTATCCCCCACCATAATTGTTTCCTATTCACTTATTTCAAATACTCAAAAGAAATTAGAGGTAAAATAGGACAAAATAACTGAAACGTATCAAATACAAAACACAAAACAAAATTAAGAATTAAGCAAGATAAAAGATAAGAAAGAATTTATTTTATTCATAAAACTTAACATAAATAAAATAAAAATTAATGTAATTAATGTTACACTCTTATGACATATATTATTCTTCTCACAAAAGAATTATTAACAAGTTTTAGTTTTGTTTTAGAAGCTTAGTAGCTTTTGGAGTAAACTAGTGCATCATAGGACTCGATGTAGGTGAATATGTGCCTAAAATGGATCATTGGAAGCCTTTGAAACATGTCCACATCAAGGAAGGCTCCTAAACATTTAACTTAGACGATACTTAGGGGGAAGGTTTCATTCTTTCCCCTTGCCATAAGAAGCTTCTAGGTCCTTTTTAGTTCATTAAACTTTAGCCTACTCCTCCACTTATAAAAGGAGAGACAATCATTATGTAAAATTTAGAACTTTGTTGAATTTGATGTTATTTTGCTAAATTTTCAAGTCTTCTCTTCCTCAATACTCACCTTATGAAATGTCTTCTTCTAGACCTCTTCATACCTTCTTTTTCATGGTTGGCCTCACCTCCTAGAAGTACATTTACCAAGACCACACAACACCAACATCTTCATCTCTTCATCTCTATTTGCTTCCACTATTATCATTGTTCATATGGAGTCCACCCTTTGAAGAAGCTTCATCAACCCACTTAGAATATCATCTTATGTTAAAGGAGCATCATCAAAGCAATCTCCATCAAATTATGTCAACATTAGTTATTATATGTTTGATTGTGATTGCTGCAATGAAAACTAATTTGATTTTACATGCAAATATAATCAATGAACGGAACCTTTATATATACTCAAGATATATAATGAAAGCTTATAAAGTCTAACACATTTATAAAAATTATATATATATATATATATATATATATATTGTCTAGATTTTCAAAATCAAACTACAATAAAAAAAAGTTAAAAGTTTAATTTCTTATATCTAAATTAAAGATAATTAAATAAAAATATAACACAAAAAATCAACTTAATTAAATAATTAAAAAAAATTATACACCAAACAAACAATAGAAATTAAATCTATAAACATTTAAAATCTAATAAAAACTCATTCATAAAACCTGCAAATTACTAACTAAAGAATCTTATAGAATTATTATAAAATACATTCTCACTAAGAAAATTACAAAATATTGAATGTTCCAATTAAAAACCTTTATAATCAATACCAAAATTTTGAATGGAATAATTTTCATATTATCTCGTTCCAATTATCCTATAAATCAATTGAATACTATTATTAATATTCATAAATAAGAAAATAAGTCATTACTAAATCACGTAATAAAGTAAAAATAAATATTAAACACATGTTGTAAAAGCTCACAATAAAAATCACGAACAAGGATTTCCTAAGGCGTGTAAATCAGTGTCCTTAAGGACTTATCCGCAGTGTATTGTGCAAGCCTCCAGGATACAACAGGAACTTCTCAAAATTTCTGAGGATCTCAAAACTAGCAAGGATCTCTTACAAAGAGAGTAAATTAAACCCAGAATATTTTTAGGGAAAGAAGAAAGAATGAAATTAATAGAAGAGAGAAATAAATAAGAGGTTCTGATGATGATTTTCAAAATAGATGAAAGGCTCTATTTATAGAGCAAGAAAGGACATGGGAAAAAGGCCACAGACCAGATTTGGTGGAAACTGCCCCTAGAGTTCACACCTCACCTCGTGGTCAAAGTTGTTCACGAGATCTTTATCCCGAAACTTGGGGAAAAGGAAATTTGAACGTGCAGAGCTCACGCAACGTTCGTGCGTTGCTTTTGGAAGCAATTTGCAATATAAGTTTATAACAATCCCCCACATATTGCAAAAGATGAGAAAGAAAGATTCAAAGAAAGAAAAACTTTCCTGGGTTTTATAAGATGTATTGCATCAGAGCTGGTATAACAAGCTATATGAACCAGTCCTAGATCGAGAAACTTAACACACAGTGTAGTTGGTCTAGCAAACTATATGAACCAAAGACACTTGAGTGTGTTAGAGGTTTATCAATCACAGTACACCCCCACAATCCTTGTTGTTATCGCTGTGATGCGCTTACTAGGCCATGCGCGTGCCCGGTATTCATGAGTGCTCTAGAGATCATGCCAAGATCTCATGTAAGCGGCCCCACTTGACACTCATATAGGTGATTTCATTAAGTGTATGCTGCAAATCATACACCACCCACAAGGGATATGAAGATCATTAAAAACTTTGTTTAATTACAAAGTTTAACCTCTCAATAATGAAATCTCTAGCAGTTTCACACACACCATAGGAATGGACATATTTGATTTAAAATCAAATTAGTGCTATCAGAACTAATAAGTGACTTGTTTTTACCCATATGAACCTTATTCATGGGATCTCCAATCACAAAGGTTAGGTTACCATCACTTGTTTGTTTGTTAGTGGCTTAAGTCCCATTTCCCTCGATGTTTCTAAGATCATATTTCTTCCTAAGGGTTTTGTCAGAGGATCTGCTAGATTCCGTTCTGACTTCACATAGTCAATGGAAATAGTTCCACTCTTTAGTAGTTGCTTCACCAAATTGTGTCTCAATTGGATATGTCTATTCTTTCCATTGTAATTCTTGTTTTTAGCTATAACTATTACCGATTGGCAATCACAGTGTATTGACACCAATGAGGTTGGTTTCATTCCTAGTGGAATGTTTGCTAAGAAGTTTTTAAACCACTCAGCCTCACTACCAGCCATCTCAAGAGCGACAAACTCAGATTCCATTGTTGATCTTGCAATAATAGTTTGTCTGGCTAATCTCCATGTAATCGCACCACCCCCAAGTGTGAATACATAACCACTAGTGGATTTTTGTCTAATCTGAATCAGAGATCCAATTAGCATCACTATACCCTTCTAGTACAACGGGAAATCCACTATATTCAATGGCATAATCCATTGAACCTCTTAAGTATCTCATAAGCCTGGAAAGTGCATCCCAATGTTCTTGATTTGGACATTGAGTGTACCTACTCAGTCTACCTACTGCATAAGCAATATCAGGTCTATAAAAGCTCATCAAGTGCAGTAAGCTCCCAATTATCTGGGCATATTGAGGCTGAGATAATGATTCTCCTCTATTTTTCATTAATTTAGAGTTAGCATCTTAAGGGGTACTCACGGGTTTGAAATCATAATACCCAAACTTCTTAAGTTGTTTCTCAATGTATTGTTCTTGGGATAGTAATATACTATCTCCCTTCCTTATGATTTTAACACCTAAAATTACATTGGCTTCACCCATGTCTTTCATTTCAAAGTTTGATCCTAGAAACAGTTTAGTTCTAGCAACAATCTCATTGCATATACCAAAAATTAACATGTCATCCACATACAAACATATAATGACACAATCACCATTTTCAAATTTAGAGTACAGACATTTATCAACATCATTAGGTGAAAAACCATCACAAAGCAATACATTATCTAGTTTTTCATGCCACTGTTTTGGTGCTTGTTTCAACCCATACAAAGATTTTAAAAGTTTACAAACTTTACTCTCTTGACCAAGTACAACACACCCTTCAGGTTGACTCATAAATTTCCTCCTCTAAATCACCATTCAAAAAGGCAGTTTTAACATCATTTGGTGTATCACTAGCTTATGGATTGCTGCTAAGGCTAACAACACTCGAATAAAGGAAATCCTAGTCACATGGGCAAAAGTATCAAAGTAATCTATGTTGGGTTTTTGAGTAAAACCTTTTGCTACTAATCTTTCCTTATACTTCTCTATAGATCCATCAAGATGATACTTTTTCTTAAAGATCCACTTACAACCAATGAGTTTTGCTCCTTCAGGCAAATCTACTAAGGTCCAAGTATTATTTTTCTGAATTGATTCAATTTCAGTCTTAATGACTTTATCCCACTATTTTGCATCAGGAGCACTAATGGCTTCTACAAAGTTACTTGGATCATTATCAACTAGATAGGTATAGAAATCATTACCAAATGAAGTTTCCTTCCTTTGTTTTTTACTTCTTCTTAATTCCTCACACAAGGCATCATTATTATTATTATCTATAGGTTAAGACATCTCACTAACCTTTAAAGGAAAAACATGTTCAAAAAACTCAACATTTTTCGTCTCCATTATAGAATTTCTTTCAAATGTATCACTTTTAAGAACTAGAAACCTATAGGCAGCACTATGTTCAGCATAGCCTAAGAACATACAATTAGAGGTTTTAGAGCCTATTTTCCTTTTCTTAGGATCGGGTAACATCACCTTAGCTAGACACCCACACACTCTTAGATATTTAAGGTTAGGTTGATAACCTCTCCACAGCTCATAGGTTGATAAATTCACTTTTCATATTTATGCTATTTTTTTTCCTTGTAAGATATTGGTCAATATCCACTTATCTTTCTTATAAAAAATCTCACATACTCTCGAACAAACATAACATATTATTCTCTTCTAAACCCAATTCCATCATCCTCTTCCATAAACCTAAATCTTATTCCATCTTCAAAAGATAGTATAAGATTTAGACCACCAGTATTGTATAATGTGTAATTGTTTCCATTCAATAATAAAAAAATTCTATTCACTTATACATTTTCAATTTCATTATTATGAATTCTCTAATCAAAGAATATATTTTATAACATGAAAACAAAATAAAAACAATAAAGATGTTAAATCTTGTCTTTGTCAGAGAGTGCATGTGAGAGCATTCATTGAGAGACTGAGCCATTGGAACATCTCCCAAGTGATGTTAGATTCAAGCGTACTAAAAACAAAAATATTTTTGGCACGTTTATCCAGTAAAGTGGTAAAGTAACATTCATTGAAAGACGAGATTATTAAAGCATCTACTAATGTTAGAGCATTCAATAAAAGACCGAGTCTTTGTCACGCTTACCCAATAAAGCTAACAAGTCAAGTCCTATCAAATTCATAGTAAAGTTTAATCAAAATTGAATTGTCTAAAGAGAAATTTCCAAACAAGGATTAGTACGTTTGTGATGACTGATAATTCAATATTATAAAAGGATGGTGGTAGTATGTTTAAAAGTTGTGAAGGTTTTTAGTAAAAGAAGTACAAAGGGTTCTTGTTGAGAAGATAAATGCTTTCAATTCATTTAATGCTGATGTATATTTTAAAGATAGAAGGTTTCCCTTTGTAGTTTTCCAAATGAGATTACTATAAGCCATATTGGCCAATCATTATATGGAAGTTTTCCCTCTGTAATTACTACCATTTTCACCATAACAATATATTTTTGATCCATTCTGATGATCATATCTTGTATAGGATTAATGTTTATCTTCTATTTATCCTATCTTCATATCTTATTATTTTTAATTATAAATTTTTAACTATTAATAATTAATATTTTATCATCTTTTTAATTTTTTTGTTAATTAATTAATTTAAATTTTATCAATAAAAATAATTTTAAATTATAAAAAAACATTTAGTCCAAATTTTCTTTCTTTTAATAATGATTTATTATTGAATGATTTAAAAATATTAACGAATGTGTGCATGAATTAGAAAATAATTTAATTTCTACATAAAGTCGAAATCACTATTTGATATATTAAGAGGTATCAAGCTTTTTAATTCCGTTTATTTAAATTCAATTGGGACAAACGTAGAACATTAGTGATTAATAATATTAAAAATTATAATAGTTTGGAAGAGGAGGAATGGGCCACTGTGCTGGCCCAAGACTGGTATCAGTTCACTACAAAAAATTTATGACTCTATATAGTTTCATGAGCATAAAAGAAAAATGGATACTAAGGTAAAACCCTAACTACCTTCTCCAACGAGCCATTTACGTCGCTTCTCGAAGACACAAAACATAGGGTTTGTTGTGTTGTCGTGAAATATGGAGGGTGCTCGACGGCTACAGGGGCAGTCTATAGGAGTTTTCAATGAAGGAATTGGATTACTCCTTTTTCGTTGGTCGGCTCTTCGAGCTGCTGTCGAGAACGAATGGGGTGGCCGTGAGTCCCGCGTCAAAGCTGATCAACTTGTCGCCGATGTTCTCTCGTGGTTCACTGAATCCAAAGGTATATCAATTGACGCAACATAGGACAATTCAATTGTGTGGATCGAAAACTCTGTTTTCATTTTTGTTTTTTATATTGTGCCGGTTGATGTGTTCCAGAGCCACTTTACATTGATGACTTAGAAGACATACTGGATCAAGGTATGCTTTCTCTCAATGTGGAGGTCGAAGATGGCAGCGTTGAAGAGGTATACATTTTTTTTTTAATTTGTTTGTTCTGTTAACCACTTGTTCTTATGTTTTTTATGATTACATAGGTGGCTGAAAAATTAATGGTTATGCATGAAGAATTCTTGGATGGAAATTTTAGTTCTTTCGAAAATCTCAGGAAAGCCAATGTCGAGCATCGTCCTCACACAACACAGGTACATTAGACACAGCATATGCATAATCAAATTTTATTATTTTTTTAATATCATAATTACAGGGTTCTATGATGGTTTATTTTGGGTATTTCAATTTCTATATGATGGGTATTATTCACAAACATCAAGTCATATCTGTTGTGTGCCTCAATGCAAAATGTCAGCTAGTGCATCTATTCTTACCTATCTAACTACCTTTCAATTTCAAGTCTTGAAAACCTTGCTATAGTTACTGGAGCAGACACTAATTTTTTGTATTTATATAGGTAGTTCTTGTATTTTTGTTTCATTCCTTTTTTTTCTTGCCTAATGACTTAGAAGTTTGAATAATGGGAAGTATTCAAAGAACGGGAATATGTCATGAATAATTATTATATTAGTCTATATTTGAAATATTTTGAAGTGTGAAGTTGTTAAATCTTGTGAAAATTGTGATTTTCTTTTAATCCCACAATTTTCTTCCCACCTTATAACCAGTTCCTAACCTCCTTTTTTAAGCTCCTCCTAAATAAATGTGAAGAGCTTTTTTAGTGATCTCCCAAGGTGGACTGGGACTAGATTATGGAATTTTCAATTTGTTACATGTTTACAGAGCATGTTTTTACTTGATTTGTACATATTTCTCCTTATATAGCCAAGAGGAAGATAAGACAATTGTTTCCTGGCTGTACATGAACTTCCACTTTCGTTGAATTTGAACGCAGTAATAATGTTAGACCTTTTTTTATGTTTTAGATTGTAAATGATGGTGAAGATGATAGTGAGGAAGATGGTGATGATGAAACCATGATTGTGGATGGTAACTCTTCAAGCAATACAGAGATTCTCAGATATTCAAACAATAATTCAGTTAATGAGCCCCGGACGAATGTTTCAGGCGAAGTAGATGATGGATGGGTTGTAGTTTCAAACAGAAGAAGTAAGGGTAGAAAAAATTAGATAAAAGAATATTTAATTTTTTCTTTTCAAATTTTGTTTCAAGCATGGTAGTAGTCCTTGTACTTTTTGAGGTTTTGCAACATCTTGAGGTGTGTATTGTGTATCGGATTTTTTTTTGTACTCATTATTGAAAGTTGCATCATATCTTGCAGTTGGGTGATCCATTTATTCGGCGAAGTTGCCTCATTAACATATACTGAACAAGAGTATAAATGGTTATCACACAGTAAAGAAGAATTGACAACGAATAACAGTGTATGAGAGGTTAAGTTGTAGAGAAAAAAATATTATCATTATTTAATTTGCAATGGAGAATAAATATTTATCTCTTTATTTACAAAACCTTCCTCAAGAACTAGAGCAAGCACCAGCCCTCCTCATAAAAGATGAAAAACCCTTCCTTGATAAAGTAATGGGGAATATGAGTTCAAATATTATAACTGTCACTGGTATGAAAGGAAATTTTGAAATGAATAGTTAAAAGGACTAAAGTGCACTCTCACTTAAGTGGATTTTATGTATTAATAATTGTTTGGTATTAAGAAAAATTAAGTTTAAAGGTTAATTTAAAAAAAATTCCAATCAGTTATTAATTTAAAATATATGATTACTTATGTAATTGATTTTGATTATAATATTATTATACAACCTATATTAGATGCATAATCAAATTTTCACAGCAACTAATGGTTTGCTTATTATTGTTAGGCCAAGGCACCACACATCACACTCACACTACACACACATAATGCCAAGACAACATATATACATACGAAAAGATTATGGAGAGAAAACAAGAGGTAATTTTCTCATCAGCAATAAGGTTTATAAGCTGTCCTCGATGACAGTTAAGAAAACAGAAACAGTTATTACAAGTTTGATTATTTACAACAATTATAATAACTTTTTTATATATAATTATCTTAATAATAATTCATAATTAGCTGGTTAAATTTAATCAATTAAAATTATTTAGAGTTATATTTTTGTTTTTATAACTGGACACTCGCCCTTCACTTCTTTCTCTGACCTATCTTATTTATTTCTCTTAGAATTCCTTTTAAAAACTACATACTTTTTTCACGGATCTACGCAAACTAATTTATGTAAAATAAAAATTGCATTATAAAACTAAAATCGTAATTTTAAATATGAGAATTTAGGTTAGTGTATGTGAGTCAAACTAATTACTGTATACCAAAAAACCATAAAAATGGACCAAAAATCAGACTAGTTTCTTAAAAGAGTATTCAAATAAATAAATAAATAAAACATTAAATTGAAGGAACTGTGAATAGTAAAAAGGGTGTGAATAGCAGTCCCCTTTATTTGACGTAACTAATGGGTCGAAAGCCCATCTACAGAAACCAAGTTTTACTCCAAACAAAATTAACATGGCGGAAACAAATTTTCAATTTTTAATCTACTAACTTTCAGTTTCAACGGCTAGTTTTTTCATTTCGAAAACGAAAGATCTCTCTCCAATTCCTTTCTGGTTTGGTTTTTATCTCACACGAAAAGCAGTTAGTGCACAATAACGGTAACTTGCCATTGGTGTCTCTCTTTCTCTCCATTTCCATTTCACCATCTTCACTCCAACGCTGCACTTTCTTCTACACCTCAATCAAGCCAGGTCAGTTTCTGGGTTACGTACCATTCATCTTGAAACTGTTCCACTTAAAGACTGGGAAATCCTGAGAATTTTCTTTATGATTTTGAACTCCTTTGCCCGAAACAGTGATTGCAAGTAACTTTTCATTTAAAAAAATGTACTAAATCAGATTATTTGCTAAGGTTAGCGGGGTACGAGGTTTGATTTTATGAAATGTACTGAAGTCTGTATGTCAATAATTTTCTGGCATTTTACTCCTTTTAAATGGAAAATTGAACCATTTAGTCTTTGTGTAAGTAGTGCAATGTCTCTCAGTTAATGCTTGAATAGTGTTACTTTTTTTAATTTCTGATTGTTTGGGAAATGCTTTTACAAAGAGGAGTGTCTCTTAGAGACCTGAAGTTAGATACTGTTCCAAATATGATTTTGATCATGATCCATAGTTATCCTAGGAATACTCCTAAATGCAATTTTAGGAAACTTTATCTAGATATGGTTCTTTTTGAAGTTCATTCGGCGAATTCTTTTGTTAAAACGCATTTTTTTTAAATTAAGTTAATTTAAACATCTACAATTTAAATGAAATGTCAAGTTTGCGTTTTTACTTTAATCAATACCTCTTTTCTTTTCGTGGTTTTGGTGGGAACAAGAACACTTGATTTAATATGAACAGTGCTTGCAGACCAGGTTTGTCTTGAATGTCTTAAATGTGAAAAGAAATGGGCAAGGTTTACGAAGAGCTCGATGACGCAAAAGCAGAAATAGAGGAACTGAAGGCAGAACTTAGAGCTAAGACAGATTTACTTGAGAACTTGAAGAAATCCCATAATGCACAGATCAAACAGATGCAGGAAGCAAAGTTCAAAGCTGAGAAGCTGGACCAAAAACTGCTTCAACAGGAAGATGAAATCTCTGAGGCAAAGCTAGAATGTGAAGATCTCAAAGGGAATTTGAATAGAAAGGAGACAATAATCAAACATCTCAGTGCTACAAATGATAAACTTCGAGCGGATTGTGATGACAAGTTGAAAACGTTGGATGAAGAAAAAAGAGGGTTGCTGTTGGCCTTAGAGGAGGAAAATGAGAAGACACAGAACCAGGAACAACAGATTTATATGTGCAAACAAGATATTGAAAGACTGAAAGGTTGTCTTTTGGTTTCAAAGGACAAGTCTTTGGAATCAGAGAAAAAAAACAGAGTATCCAAAGAACTAAGAGAAAGAGATGACATGCTCCAGAAATTAGAGGAGGAAAGCAGGAAGGTGGAAGATCAATTAAAATGGAAGAAAGAACAGTTTAAGCATCTAGAAGAAGCACATGATAGACTTCGACAGCAGTTTAAGTCTTGCAAGAAGGAGTGGGAGATGGAACAATCTACATTGATAGATGAGATTTCTTCACTTCAGACAAGGTTAGACTCTCAGACCAGAATATCAGAGGATTTACAACACCAGATACACTCTTGCCACCAAGCTCTTGCTCATGTAGAAAGTCAGAAAAAGCGGCTGGAAGTCGAAGTTTCTAATCTTAAGGTGGAGCTTGACGATGCTAGTAATAAGTACCTGGGTTCTAGGTTACAGCTAGATTGCTTAAACACTGACCGTGACGAAGATATTGCAGATTTGAGATATTTGCTAAAAACAAAAGAGGCGTATAATAAAGAGTCAAAATACAGAATTGATAAGCTAGAGCAAGAAAATCAAGAGCTGCGAATGTCTCTGAAAGAACTCCAGGAAGCTCAAATTCAAGAGGCAGGAGCTTCATATTCGCATTCAAAGTTGCGGTCCAGGCTCAGAAGTTTGGAACAAACTCATAGAGAGTGTTCCTCTTCTTTAAAGGCTAAAGAAGCTGAGTGGAACTCAAAGCTAAAACAGTTGACAGCAGACCTAAATACATGTCAATCTGAGTTGGAAACTAAAATTGAAGCAGTTGAAGGCCTCCAGATGGAACTAGAAAGGTCTCAGTCTTTATCCATTGAGATGAAGTTATTGAATGAGGAGATGTCTGTGACGCTGTTAGTGTTGAAACAGGGAATTTCTGAGGCTCATTTGAAGCATGTTAGTGATAAGGATGAGATGGACCTCATCAACAAAGCGAGAGAAGAGGAGATTTTTCAACTGATGAAACAGTTGGAGATGAAAGACGCTGCTTTGATGAGTGCCCAGAAAAGCCTAAATGAAGAACGTGAGATAGCAGCATGTTTTAGAGAGGGTGAGTGTAATGCATTCAACAATGAACTACTGCAAAATGAGCTGGAGGAATCAACTATGAGTCAGCTGATTCTCAAAGAGAAGGTTTTGCATATGGAATGTAACTTTAAAGAACAGCTTAAAGAAATTCATGATGCTTTAGACAGTGTAATCCTTGAATTGGATGAGACAATATGTGAAAGAAATGAAGTGGAATTTGAATTGCAAATATGGAAGTCAATTGTTGAGCGCTTGAAGAATGAACTAGAAGAAAATCATGTGGTGCGTAGAGAACTGGAAGCATCACTTCTTGTACAAGTAGACTTTGGCGAAAGCCTCAAGCAAGAGAAAGACAGCTTGGTTTATATGTTAGAAGAGAAAGAGAGGAGCCTAAATTATCAGCACCAACAAGTTGAGCTATTGGAACATGAACTAAGAGCGAGGGGAGAATCAGGAGAGTCCATTGAATCTGATAATGTCAGATATCTCCAGATGATAGCGGAAAAGGACAAGATTCTAGAAGAGCTCCAGAAAGAATTTGAAAAAACTTTGATTGAGAAAGGCACAATAGAAAGAACCTTTGAGGATGAGAAAAATAATCTTGTCCAGCTTATGAAAGGAAAAGACAAGAGAATGGATGAACTTATGCAGCAAGTGACTTCACTGGAGCAGCAGTTCACTGACTCGTTGACCACCTTTTCTTTACAGCTTTCTGAGAAACAGGCTGAAATTAATCTTGTCCGGGAAGCTTGTGACAAGATTACAGCGTCTCAGATTCTAGCTGCTCTTGAAATTGAAGAGAAGAAGTTGATGGTAGTGCAACTTGAGGATGACATTCGTGCTATACAGCAGAAACTGAAATTGCAGGAGGAAAACTGGACCCGATCAGAGCAACTTGCATTGGTTACTGAAGTAGAATTGCGTGCAAAACAAGCCAAAGTAATGGAGTTGAATGATGCTTGGCTTCAGAAGAAACTCAAGATAGAGAATGGAAAGTTGCTTGAAAATGCTACGAGACTATCATCAGAAAGGGAAAGCTTGTTAGGTTTCATTCAGGGATTCAGTGACAAAATCAGTGCGTTCTCTGCTGAAGACACTCTATTAATGGACAGGTTGAGAAGCATGGTGCAGTCTTTTGAGAATGGTTTCCCAGTAATAGATTTGAAAACAGATGGTGGTTTCCATGTAAAGGAGAATATGTTTATTCAGTCTCCCACGAGGATGAAGAAACTTGAAGCCAACTCTGATACTAGATCACCATTCAAGGAGCTAAATTTGTTAGAAGAGTAGGAATGTGTCCAGTCTTGTATTTTCAGCAAAAAAGGTCATCATGATCATTCTTTGCATGTGTCGTCAGTCTTGTATTTCCGACAAAAAGATCATGTAGTTACTTGACCATTCTTTGGATTGTATATGGCATTTATTTATTTGTATTTCATTCTTTGTTTACCTTTTTTTTTCTCAATACTGATGTTTGTTACATAAGCATCTAGAAATTAAAATCAACAATATAAAAAAGAAAATGGATACTAAGGGGGGAGAAACTCCATACCAATACTAAAGATATTAGCTGCAATTTATATTAGAAAAGAGTTTGTTGTATAATGATGGAGTTGGAGATCTAGAATATATATTATGATTGACTACTTGTATATTCAAAAAGTTAACTAGGATGATGTTTATATGAATTACTTCGTTCTTCTAATTTTATTTATTTTAGAGGCATTGGAGAAATTTACATAAATCACAGTATATGATTCGAACTATAGATCTATTCATATTTTGTACTTACATCTTCCAACACACAACTGTTCTCGGTCCCACTGGCATGTTATTACGATACGAAAGTAGTTGAGGAGTTGAGCTTCCCAACTGAACCGTTTTAAAATGTGTAACCAGACACACCTCATCCCACGTTAAATCTCCTCCTCGGTAATTACCTAATACATCCTTAAAATATTCCTCTTCGATCTCTGAATTTTGCACTCTTGTTTCTTCGTCTAGTCCTAGATCTCTCTTCATGGCTGGGTTTTTCTCTCTTCTAAGGCGCCTCTATCTCTCCCTTTACAATTGGACGGTTTTGTTTGGATGGTACACTTACTCACCCTTTCTGTTTATAACATTATGATTCATTCATCTCTTGCCCTTTCTCAAATATCTCTCTCTCTTAATTTGTTCAGGTGTCAAGTTCTGTATTTTGTTCTCAAGACGTTGAACGAATCGGGTCATGAGCATGTTTACGATGCAGCGGAAAAGCCTCTGCTTTTTGCACAAACAGCTGCTGTGTTAGAGGTAATTGTTCTAAAAGGGTTTTGATTTTTCTGAATCATGGACACACCCTTTTGATTTTTTCAAGCAATTTGTTCAAGTTTATTGTTGGAATTATCTTATCTCGAATTTTTTCTAACTTTTTATTTGGTGGACTTTCTATTGAATGGTGAGCTAGATTCTTCATGGTTTAGTAGGTGAGTAATCTGTTCTCAATGTGTGGGGTTATGTTTGATGAAAATGAAAATTGAAGTAGTTAGTTTGTTTATGAAATTCTGTGTTATTTTCCCTTGTGAAGGACTGGTGAGATCTCCCATAACATCGACGTTGCCACAGATAAGTTCAAGGCTGTTCCTGACTTGGGGCATTTTATGGAGTTTTCCTGAGGTGAAGAAAAAATTGGATTATTTTATTTTTTGTTGAACGCATTTAATTTGTTTATTCAGCATTCAGTCATATTCTTCTAGTGAAAAGTTGCCCCATCTTTTATCCCCAGACTCGGTCTCATGTGCTTGTTACCTCCCTACTGATCAGCTGGTCCATCGCAGAGGCAAGTGTTTGTGATTGTTCTTTCATGTGATGTTCAAATTATTTGTTTGGATTTTTCTTCTTCTTGTTTGATGTTAGCTAGCCATAACATACTTCTACAGAATGGTTATAAGTTATAGAGCACTTCCTGCATGAAGATGACATTACTTCAAATAAATAAATGCCACCTCTGTTCTGACTTCAGTACCTTAAACTTTACGTGACTATTTTTATTTTTCCTTTCAGTTTTCTGCTTGTCATTTTCTTTAGACTTTCCATTTCATTTTCTACTTTCTTTTTCTTTTCTTTTTTTTGTTGTGTTTTTTCCCTATTAATTTCACCATCATATTTATTACTATGTTCTTAATTTACTATAGCGTTTTCAGAGATGGCCGCTACACGTGAATCCAAGATTGATAACTATGGTTAAGATATAACAAGTGCATTAAGAGGATAGATATTGAACTGAGTATCCTGGATATTTTTTAACGTTTGTGAATGCATATATGTGTCTCACTCTCTGACTGAAATGGAGCTGTTGGTGGTCTCACCTTATTGAACTTTGGGAGTAAAATTATAGAAGCAAAAAACTCCTGTTTCTACTGTTACTTGAGCATGTCTGGCATAAAAATGCTAATGCTTACATTTGATGGCTAAAACTTGGAAGAACCTAATGGTATGAAATTTGAAGCGTTGACTGGGGTGACAGCAATTTTTTTTGGCTTGGTGACCTATTTTCTTCTGTAATTCGATTCCTCTGTTCGTTTCTGTAATGAAGTCATTGATTACAAAGGTAACAGAAGTATTAATGAAGATAAATTTATCTTCTTTGTTGTTGCAATTGTAGATCATTCGGTATTCTTTCTTTGGTGTCAAAGAGACTTTTGGATTTACTCCATCATGGCTTTTGTGGCTTAGGTACGAAGTTTGATTGCTAAGCCTTGGTCATGGAGTATAGCACTTGGCAAAACAATTTTTTCTCTTACATCAATTACAAATTATTTCTTTGCAGATACAGCAGCTTCCTGGTTTTGTATATAACAGGCATAAGCAGTGAGGTTGGTCTAATATACATCGCCTTACCGTTCATCAAGGTAAATAATTTGGTTGCCAAATGTCCACTTTAGAATCATTAGATCTAAAATGCAAGATATGAGTTATCTTCGTTGATCAGAAACATGTTCATAAATCATTTAACGAAGAACAAATCTTCTAAAAGAATGGAATAGATGAAGTTGAAAGCATTGTTTGGTTAATATTTGGAAACCTAGACATCTGTAATTTCGTAGCATTACAAGAATGGTAAAATGGAAATGGAGGAGAATAGTCTATTACTTATGATATAATATGGTGAAAATATTTGATAGTTTCCCAGTAAGTTGGAGTTTTGAGTTAATCTGACAAGTATTTTCAGGCTTCTGAGAAGTATTGCATAAGGATGCCAAACAAATGGAACTCATCATTTGATTACTTTTATGCCGCAATTGCTGCAATTGGAATCTACGTTCCAGGCATGAACAAAACATCTTTTCACTGTTAATGATATAACCATAGGGTAATATTTATTTCGCTGACTGTATTTTAAGTGACCGATTTGGCATTAAATATATGCAGGTAGTCCTCACCTGTATAAATACATGCTTGCACAGAGGAAGAGAGCTCTCTCCAAATCTAAGAGAGAGTAATGCAATGTATGTGGTTTACATTGGTTTGGAGTCAAACATAGGACATACATATGTCATGTCTTGGTTTGAATCTACATACAGAGGCACCAAGGAAACAATTGATTTTCTTGTTAATGTATCATTGAAAGGCAGCATGCCAGAGATAGATAAATTAATGTATTTTCTTTTCGGTAACATGGTGCAGTGTAGCTTACTATAGTTGTGTGTTTCTCAATCATATGCTATAGATGTTTAACATCAAGTAATAAATCTTGAGGTTTTTTTAGGGGAGACATAAGGGAGTTTATGGATCATTCTACGTATTTAATATACCTTAAATTAAAGTTCTGAACATAATCCTCTTTAATTGAAGAGGGAACAACACACTTGTGCACTTTTGAGGCTTTCTTACTCTTAGAGGAGTCTTTAAAATGTGGGTGATATGCTCTCCACCACTGTATAGGATCATGAATGTTAGCATTAAACTTTCAAATGCATGATATTTTTACACGGTTGTTGGGCTAAATTCCATGTTCCTACTGATATGATGCGAAGCAGTGTCACGTAATGAAACTCAAAATCGTAACTCGTTTAAAGAACATGTACCATATCTTAAAATTATTTCGAGCTTGGACTTTAATTAAAGGAAGTAGGAACTATGAACACTTTTTTTTTCACTTTCTTTATTATACTACTTGTAATGGGTGAGCTTCATTAGAATATTATTACAATTGGTGGATCTCACTTTTTAAATCAAGGGAGAGGAACTCATCGAAATTAGTGGTTTCAGATAAATTTTACCGATTGAAAATAAAAAGTAAAAAGATTTATTTAGTATTTGGTTCATATCATCGTTAATTCGTTTTGATCTTTATATTCATTTTTATCTCAATTTTGAATATCTATTTTTGTAAAAATAGTTAATGTAATTAATTTGTTAAATTGACGAGTGTTATTTGTTAAAATCTTGATCATATTTTGTTTTGAGATAATTTTGGTTTTAACACATGATACCTTTTAGATAAAAGATGTTTAACATGATATTAATTTAACATAAAATATTATATTACGTTTTTCTTAAAATAATAAATATTTAATTGAGTCTGTTTTTTTTTAAATAGAAACTCAATTAAATTAAAAGAAATATAAAAAATACAATAATTCAACTCCTTAAATATAAGTGTAAAATACTAATTAAACTAATACTAATCTTGCTTAAAATATTTGTATTCGACCAATAAAATATTATCAAGTTTCTTAAATTGTTTAACTACTCAAGTAGAAAATATCCATATTCCAACATTTATGGTAGGTAGTCTTAGTAGAATGTCCAACCTCTTAGCTTGTATTGAAACTATCTAGAAAAGTTTATCAAGATGACGATTCAACTAATAAGAAATATTATTTTTATCTCTTTTCTATAAGATTTTCCATGTTTCACGCAAGTTGAAGTAAATTATTTGAAGTTGTTTGGATCTCCACGACTTGTCTATATTCATAATTTTTTTAAAAATTGTTTACTTATGTAAAATGATTATCGTGGTTGTCCCTTTACATAAAAAAAACTCTTTCTAATATGTCTTTAAATATGTTTAGTTAGTTTAAATATATTTAGTAACTGTATTAATATCATATGTTTATAATTTGAAATAATTGTTTATTAATTTTACAACCTCTTATGTGGTAAGTAGTTAAAATTAGAATATAAAAATATACTATATTAATATTAAAGATATAATAATACTATATTAATTTTACAACGTCTTATTTTATTATAATGAATTATAATAAGTTATTTTGTTATTTATTTTCTTTTTTAGAAAAATTGCGTTTGTTTTTAAAATTTTCAATTTTTTCTTTGATATAGGTTAGCATACACATACGTTTTTGTCAATTATATTGAACTAATATAAAGAAAGTTATTTTTTGAACTGATATAAATATAGGTTAATCTAAGTATTATTTTGAACTTGACGGCTCATAGTTCTCTAAAGTACGATATCATCACCTCACCTCTCTTTTTTTATTCACCAAAAATATTTAGAGTTATCTGAGAATAGAGATTAACTTTTGAATTTGGAATTCCTGAATCTGAAATTCCCTGTTTTAAGATAATGATAGATTTTTTCCATTATACTAAAGTTCAGTATTGATTTTGATTTATGATTATTATAATTATAAATAATGAAGTTAAATTATAAATTAAATTTTTAATTTTTATTATCAAATAATTTTATTGTTATTAAAAAATTTTAAATGCTATTAATTTTATTACACAAAGAAATGATATTTACCAAAAATATTATATTATTTAAAATAAAAAAAATTATAACATGTTATTTTATTAAGTATCACAACTCAATTCAATATATTATTTAGTATATTATCTAAATATATGAAGTTATATAAATAAAAAAGAAAGAATTGAATTTTGAAAGAAAAAAGAAATGAAAATAGTGATTTGTAAATTTAGGGGGTAGGGACCTATCTGGGGAAATGGTAACCTTAAAAGATTTAGTCAAAAGGGGAGTAGTGTGAGAAGAAAGAGGTACCGTCTTTGAGCGCGAAAAAAGTGGATTGAATATCGAAACAAAGACAAAAAACAGTTATAGCATAAGGGAATACAATAGAACACTAGGTTTCACAATCTCATATGCCACAACATCACACAGAGGGAGGGAGAAGGAAAAACAAAAAACAGAATTGAGAGGAATGGCGCAGGTGCAACCTGAACAGAAGATCCATGACAACTCAGAAAAAGACACCCAAGAAACTGGCAACTCCAGCTTCAAATTCAATGCCCAAGCGCCCGAATTCGTGCCAAGATCGCAATCCCAGATGCCGATTTCGGGTTATTTCTATCCTTGTTTCCAGATTCTCGGTGGCTGTGGTGATTCTGATTGGTTCTTAGTTGGGGACCAGGATCCTTCTTGTTTGATCCCCACCGCCAGTGTTGCGCTTCCCAATTCCTCCAAGAATATCCTCACCCCCGATCTTCAGCAAAAGATCGTCAAACAGGTCTCCCGTCTAATCAAAATTCTTTTTTTCCTTCTACATTATTAAATCATCTTCACTTCCTTCCTTTTCATTTTACATTTATTCAGTAAGGTCATTCTTGTTACGTTCATGTTTTATTGTTGTCATTGTAAAAAAAAATCAAATAACGAATGCCGTTTAGAAGATGTGGATAGTTTACGTTGCGAAATTGTGATTTTGATTATTTTTTTCGATCATGATATTCAAGCAATATATTTTGATTGAATTGATGTCTGTTTATCGGATAAAGGGATTCATTTAGTTTGATTCTTTGACGATGAAATTGATTATAAAGGTTGTTGTACTAGTTTTGTTGTTGTGATACGTAATTGTTTCGTTGTTTAAAAAAATGTGTGTGTGTAATAGGTGGAATATCAGTTCAGTGACATGAGTTTGCTAGCAAATGAATCTTTCCAGAAACAGATGAATAAAGATCCTGAAGGATATGGTGAGGATTGTAGTATTCTCTTCTGTTTTCTTCCTCCCTCCTCCCGTTTGGGATTGGAATGACCTTATCTCACTGATGGACCTTGGTTTTCTGACAGTTCCAATAACCATGATTGCGTCTACTAAAAAGGTTAAATCCCTCGTTAATAACATTCATATGCTTACTCAAGCTATCCGTTCATCTTCAAAACTTGTAAGTATTTTGGATTGAATGGGGCATTCTTGTTTGTCAATTAGTTTGGTTTTCTCTTTGATAATACGACTTTTGAAGGTTTTGAGCGCTGATGGCAAGAAGGTTAAACGCAAACATCCTTTCACTGATAAGGAAAAAGAAGACTTGCAGGTAAAGAAATTGTATCCATTTTTGGTTTTCTTTCTCCGCATGGTTAGTGTTAAAGTTTCTTGTCATTGTTGCATAGCGCATTTTTTGTTTCTTTTCTCTTGCAGTCTCGCACTGTTGTTGCAGAGAATTTACCTGACGATCATTCCCATCAGAATCTTCAAAAAATTTTTAGTACAGTTGGAAGGTGAATTTCTTCCATCCAAATCCAACTTCACATTCTTGAATTTTCTTACATTATGAAAACGTTCTAATTGATGGCTGGTCTATGAACAGCGTGAAAACGATAAGAATATGCCATCCTCAGGAGGCTAATACTTCTCGCCCAAAGTCTGATTTCTTCGTTAGTAACAAGGTACAGAAACGATGTCATACCATATGTCTATGTTGTTATCTTACGAATTCAAATGTTACATACGAGAATTTCTCACTCACGTTACTTGTGCCTCTCAATCAAGCTTCATGCACTTGTGGAGTATGACACATCAGATATAGCTGACAAAGCTGTGAGTAAATTCTCCTAGAACTTTTAGCTTTCGAGATGCACATGACTCAATCATTACACCCTTTTTCCTTTCTCACTTGATTAGGTTGAGAAGTTAAATGATGAAAGGAATTGGAGGAAAGGGATGCGAGTAAGGCTGCTCCTAAGGTGCTCGGTGTGTACTTCTCTACCTGATAGTAATGCCTTTTGTATCTACTGTGTCTATTGAACTTCATAAGTTTCTTTTTACTGGATTTTTTTCATCTAACTTTTGCAGCCCAAATCTGTTCTGAAGAGTAGAAAGTCTGAATTTGATGGATATCTAGAAGATGACGAGATTCTAAATTCTGAAAGTGCTGAAGATCCTTCTCACTCAAACAATGCTGAATTGTTTGATACAAATGTAAGTAACAATACATGTATATGTAGTCATTTCTTTCAAGTCTTCCAGTCAACTATATCTTACATGTCATATACGATATAAACCTACCACTTTCTTGCTATTCATATATGCATGAAAGTAAATTGTGCAAAACAGATTAAATGGAAAAATCACTGACCCCTTTCTTAGGAAAAGCACAAGCTTCTTTCATTTTCATGCATCCCACATTTCGATAGATGTCTTCCATATATTAATTCTGAAGACATGCCCTTTTCAACATAACTTAAATATAATTCAAGTACTTTTGGTCTTCAATAAGAATTAAAATTTTACTCTGGTAACCTGCATAATAAAGATTTACATAAAAAAACTGTGTATAAATTCATCCATTAGAAAATGGCTGCGTTGAGAATTTGGTTTGTTTTAAAGCAAGATGATGAGTGTTGTATTTGGTAAATTGGAAGGTTGATGAAAACTCGGTAGGATCTAAGAAAGGATGGGCTAGAGGACGTGGAAAGGGAAGAGGACGCACTCAAGGTCGTGGCCTGCTTGCTCCACCTTTTCAATCAAGCAGCACTGCTCTGTGTGATGCTCATACTAAGCCCAATACCAAGGGCCCAAGAATGCCAGATGGGACAAGAGGATTCACCATGGGACGTGGAAAGCCAATTAGTTCTTCTGCTCTAGTCGTCTCATCTCAAGACTGATGGGTATTTCTCAAGTTTTTCCCTTTGCTATATAGTCAACTTTAGGAGACTTCTCTGTATTTCTTCACCACAGAATTCATGGGCAGCAAAAGTGTTTTAGAAGACCCTATTATGTGGGCTACATGGGTAGTTCCAATTTTTTTAGATTTTACCACTTTAGTAATAATTCAAGATGTATATTGTTATATGGCATGGTCGTCCCTGGCCACAAAGATCCTAAATTTCTGCTTTCTTAGTTTTCAATTTAGTGAGAGGGGGTTTATTGCTTTTAATGTCAGAAATAAGTGCTTATTATTATTGTACACTAAAACGTTTTTGAGATTGAATAAGAGACTTAGGTGTCAAATTCTCCACTCCTTGTCTGACAGTATTTTCTCTAAGGTTAATTAAAATTTATTATCTATTCGTTTTGAACTTTCCAAATTAATGGTTGAAATGATGTTTTAACGAATCAATTTAAAGTTGAATATTTACGCAATTGTTTTTATAAATTTGAAGTATATTTGTGTTATTATTTATATTTATAAATAATTAGTGAAAAAGTATTCTTCAAGTCATCACTCTCGGTTGCTGCGCGGTTTCAGTTTACGAATTCCCACACAGATTTTTTTTAGTTATTGAACCTTTCAATTTTTGTCTATCACAAGCCATCACTTCCCACTTCTTCTGATTCCTGTATAACTTTGTTTTCATATTGTTGTTCTCACACCTACATTGAAGTGGGAGCCAACACATACATACTTGCCAAGAGAAATTTTTGCCCGCTTTTTTTTATTTTCCCAAGGAAACACATTTTTTAATCCCATTTGCAAAAGTATTGAAGGAAAACCTTCAATCTTCAAAATCTACATTGAATGAATTGAAAGCATTTAAACCAAACTGGAATTGAAGCTTCCTGAGACATATTTCAGTGACTAGACACAACGAAATGGAGTGTGTAATCTAGACACGAAGATGTTTTTAGTAATCACTAGTCACAAAGCTGGCTTGAAGGCTCTAGAGTCTTCTCCGGTGTTTACAACGCAGAAGAACGAGTTATAAATCCTAGGATTGAGGGGTTTTCGGTTATGGAAACGGTGTTGGATGGTGGAATCAGTTTAGGGAGCTCAAGAAGGTTGGAGATAGGGCTATGACTCTACATTCGTGAAATGAAAACGCGGAAAGGAATTTGTATACAGGGAGGAGAAGATATGGATCGGTGGTGAAAATGATAATTGGAGAAAACAAATGAAGGAATGGAGAAATAATGTTTTGGTGGTGTACAGAAGAAACGGAAAATCAGAATGAAGGAACGAAAAGGTGGTCAACAAGAAATGAAAGCTTGCTACAGGAGGATCCTTGGATTCTCTAGCTTTTACTTTAATGGAGGAATTGGGTTTTGGGGTGCTCCTTACAGAATCACAATTCTCATAAATTTCACAAGTGTATTTGCAATGGTGAAGTTAGGTATTTATACAAACTCATGCTTCATGCAAGCTTAACTATTCTACTATACAATGAACATCAATTCTCAAGTGGCAAGACACGTGGAAGAGGCTGTCAGCACATGAAAGTAGCATTGGAAGGCAGATGGGTCGTTGAGCGATGGGAGTAACCTGTTGGCCTTGAATCCAATCTGGAAGGCTTGCTAGGCCCTGTTCCATCGTTCCCTCTCTCTTAAAAAGAATTTGGCCTTAAATCTAACAGGTCGCCTTTACGATGATGTCTTGAATTATTGTAGGAGAAGCTCCACACATTCTTGGAAGCAGGTAATATTGAAATGACTTTATTTTTGTTGAACTCACATTATATCCTCCGATCAAATGTTAATTTGCAATAAGCATCAAATATATCTCTAATTAGTTTTGTTTTAATCAATAAGACATATAGAAAGATATTTTTTGGAAGAAGGTTTCCTCACATTTGGATTTTTACTTTTGATAGAATTAAGAAGCCTTCATAAAAATTTTGATTTTTTGTCTTAAACTAATTGTAACCACAAAGGTAACGATAATTCAAGTTTTGAATTGCTACATGTTGAAAAAAAATTTACTTTGAAGGATGGAATGACAACATTTTCAAAAGAGAAGTTAAAATTTGAAAACTTAATGATTATTGGAGAAAAGTTGAACTCCACTTAAAAGTCTTAGTTCCATTGTAATTGTGAGAGTGGAAATTGCCAACAATAGTACCTTCCTTCTTGTTAGGAATTTGCTCCCTCTTTTTTCTCTTCTTCAAGCTCTTCCTTTTCTCTTCTCTCTTTCTCTTCTCTTCTCTCTTTTTCTTCTCTTCTATCTTCCTCTTCCCTTATTTCCTTTTCTCTAAGAGCTTTCCTGATGGCGTACCCTCAAGTTATGGCCAAGCACAATAAAAAAGAGTTTGAGTTATCTGTGGAAGATAGGTCTAAACTCTCTCTCTTGGGGAATTTTCGACGATCATGAAGCTTCTAATAGAGTAAGAATAATTTTGGGCCTTGTATTGTGGGCCAAGTGGTCTAGGATTTATTTAGGCTTTGTATTATGGGTCTAATAATGTAGGATTTATTTTGGGCCTTGTATTTTGGGCCAAGTAGATGTTAGAATCGCTGCAGCGGAATTATTAGCGTGGTAACAAACCAAGAGGGGGGTGAATTGGTTATATTCTTTTCTTGTGCCTTTTTAATATTTTTCTCTTAATTTCTTACTAAGCAGATAATTAAACGTAAATAAGAGAGTAAGGGAAAGAGAAAAAATGCACAAGTATTTTATCCTGGTTCAGATCACTAGGATCCTACGTCCAGTCGCTTATCTCAAACAAGATAAACCTTTTTCACTATCACAAAACAATTACAAATATTAGTCACACAGAAAAATAACTTGTAACAGTTTAGAAATTACCACCTCTCTTGAAACCACAAGAGATGAACTTACACCTCCTTTGAATCTACACAAAGGATGATCACCTCCTTCGAATGCTTCACGAAGGATGATTCCCTTCCAAACACTTCCTCAGACACACCAAGGATGAACCAGCTATTCCTCTGTCACCGCAACACCACTTTAGGACTTTGCAGACAAGAGTTTCCTTAGCTTCAGCAAATTCACAGAGTTCTCAAAAGAGTTCAGAGTACTAGAGCACAAGGGAAGAGTTCTTTTTGAGAGAAATAGTGAGCCAATTTATAGACTCAACCTAATACCCTTCCATTCTTCGAAAACAGGCCATCTAACGCATTTAATCGATTAACATAAGTATTAATCGATTAAAATGAGTACAACGGCTAGTTTTTGAAATCTGAAAAACCCCAACGGTCAGTGTTAATCGATTATTCTCAGGATTAATCGATTAGCTAATCGATTATTATACACTTTAATCGATTATTCCAGTGGCACTTGGGTTTTCAGGACCAGCCTCGGTTTTAATCGATTAAAACTAGGTTTAATCGATTAAAACAGAATGTTGACGAATCTCAACAGCATTTAAATGTAAATTACAATAATTTGTCCTAATACATTTGTGAGTACTACTTCATCAACTTTGATTATTACAAAAGCTTTAAAAATACATAAATCTTCAATTTGTCTTGACTTGTGCAACTCTGTTCATCATCAAAACTTCATAGTTGATTTTTGCCAACAGTAGAATAGGGTATTGACCACTCAACTCAACAAAGGGCCAATACCCAATGTTGACCAAAGTTGGATGTGATTTTGGGCTTGTTGACCAAGGGGTCAAAGTTTCATCTAACTTGGTGGACAAGGAGGGGTGGGTTGTCCATGCCATGTGTCACCCTTCCTTTGGAGAGATTTTCCTCTTAGTTAATGACCAAATGTCACTCTAGGAATTAGGAGGATTCTCCATAGGTAGTGGTCACATGTCCCCCTCTTATTAGAGAAGATTTTTGCCATTAGTTATTCTTCTAAAGAAGAGAATTTCTCCTTACTCTCCAAGCTAGCCAAGGTGGCTCTTTTAGGTTAAAGTTTCTACCTATTTTGAAACATCTTAGCTTATAAATAGATGTGTCTCTTCTTCATGTTATTAGCTTTGATTTAAAGACAATCATGCTATTATTTTTGTGTCATACTACTCTTATTAGGTCACTCTAGGCTAGAGCAACCCAAGTGGCCTCCTCTAGCTATTTTTCTCCAAGAGTTGACCCAACCTCTCTTAGAGCATCATTAAATACCACCTCTATCACCATACAACAACTCATGACCAAGAGCCTTAGTCTCTTTTCCACCATATTTTTATAACCACCATAACCTTCAATCTAGTTTTGGCTCAGCCTAGCCAGAGGATTGTCATCAGTTAGTATCAAGTGTTTAGGTTCTTCAAGAGCTAAGTATATTGGTCTCTATCTTAAAAGTACATAAGCTCGAATTCCTACAAGATGGCTCAATCGAGAAGGAGAAGAGTGTTGCGCTTAAAACCAAAGCTCTAAAAACAAATGAATCCTCCAATGAGTTCGATGGTGAACAAGACTCCATGGACGAAAACGAAGAAGGGAAGCTTTCACTCATATCAAGAAAGCTTCAGTCTATGTGGAGCAGAAAAAGAGCCACGATGTTCAAGGGCAGACAAATTGGGTTTAGCTCAAAGAACAAATCAAAAGACTGATGACTAGAGGACTCAATTGTCTGCTACGAGTGCTACAAACCTAGACACTTTAGATCTGAGTGTCCCGAGCTCAAAAGAAAGAAGAAAAAGTCACATAATCCCAGATACGAAAAGAAGAAATTACTGATGAGCACTTGGGAGGACTTGGATACGTCTGGTGAAGGTGAAGACGCAAAAGTATGCCTCGTGGTAGGAAATGCTAAGAGCACATCAGATGACCCTGATGACGAGGTAGATTTTTCTGACTTACACTCAGTTATTTATGCCTATTATGAATTGATTTCATATTCATCTAAACTATCTAACACACATAGGTTTATGTGAAAACAAAGTAAGAAACTTTTAGTAGAAAATAATGATTTAAAAGAAAAAGTAACATCATCCAAAAATGATGTGGAGTTGCTATAACAAAATGTTAATAATCTTAAGGAAGAGTTGACCACCTCTAATAAAGAAAAGGAGAAAACCCTTTTACAAAATAAAATAGTGGTAGAAGATATAGCTATAACATCTTCTTTTCTTATTTCCTCCGTAAGGTTATCAAGCATCTCAAATAGTTCTTCACCAGTTTTCACACATTTTAAGCCATAAATGGACTTCACAAACATTGTCCATTTAAGAGAGTTCACCAAAAAATTAATTAAACATCTTTGCTTCCAATCAATCCATGAATCTAACATGATAGAGCAACCATGTTTGGTCCATTGCACTTTATGATCTTTAAGCAACCCTTTAATGTAGTCCATCTCTTTGTTAAGAAGTGAAACTTTAGTTTAATGATACATAGAAATTGGTTAATGTGGACCGTAAGCTCCAATAGCATCAATCATGTTTTGAAAGCTCTTCAATTTAACAAGATTGAATGGCAAGCCTACTTGGTACTAGAAATGAATAATATATTCATGAACTAAAACCTTCGAATTTGTGTCACATGCCCTTTTGATATTAATTTTTCTTTGTTTTTACGTTTTTCTCTTTTCTAAAGTAAGAGAAAGATTCTTACAAAATATATTTATTGATCTCTTTTTTCCATCATTCTCCCTTTTAGGACTACTATTGGTTGAAAATTCAACTTCATCTTCATCTTATTAATATCACCAAAGCTCCGTACATTATCAACATAATTTATTAAAGCAACTACCTTCTCCTTAAACATTTTAGAAATTTCTTCTTAACATTTTTTGGAGCTTTGGAACAAGGTGCAACATTACTCCTTTACTATTAGATGTTCTTTGGCCCTCCTAATATAATTGTCCATATTAATTACAAAATGTTTGTAGTGTTTAAATTTGATTCATTCAAAGGATGACAATATTTTCAACATAGATCATTTGTGTCAGATGATCGTTAATTGATTTGTTCAGTTGTTTCCATTGTTAATAAACGCAAGCAGTTATTGCAAAGAAAGAAAAGAATGAAAGAATAGAAAATAATAATAAAAATTATAAACAAAAAAAGAAATATAACAAATAAAAAAGAAATAGAACAACAAAAGAGAAATATAACAAAAAAAGAAAAAAGAACAAAAGAAATAGAAAAAAATAAAGAAAAATACAACAAAAAAATATAAAAAAAATAAAAAATGTAAAGAGAAATAAAAAAGAAAAAAATCATTTTTTTAAATAACTAATAAAAATTAGAAAAATATAACAAAAAATAAAAATGAATAGAAAACAAAGAAAAAAAAATTAAGAACAAGAATAATAAAGTAGAAGAAAATAGGAAAAAAGAAAAGAAAAAGGCATAAAAAGAAATTGAAGTGAAGAAGCAACACTTAGATTATCTTATCCAAGACTATTTAGGTATTATATATTATACTATACAATATTAAGATAATCTCGACCAAGATCACACAAGTGTTGTAACAAGTTCACCACGGTCACCATTTTAGTAGATATGAATGGATGCTGGTTCAACCTTGTTAAAATTAGGTCAACCTTGACAAACATGATTATGAGTCCATTCGCCGTTACAATAAGACACTTATTAGGATTTATTAGAGGATAAAAACCTTCATAAAATAGTATAACAAAATTAATAAATGACAGGTATATAAAAACAATTAATTCTCGTGTAAAAGGTATTCAAATCTATTCTTACTAAACTAGACTACCTAGACCATATTAACTTACTTAAATATTGGAACAAAGACATTTTGATGATTGAACAAAGACTTGTCGAACAACAATGAAGACATAGGCATACTAGATCTGACATGACAATTTGATTTCATACAAGAATAGTCTGAAATAAGGAAATAAAAAACAACGAACAATGATAACAATGACAATAACAAACAAGTACAAAGTTGTAAACTCATTTAGAAAAAAAAAATGGTTTTTCCTTAGTTTAAAATTAAATAGGACTTAATTCCTACATCTCCATAATTTCTTCCTACACCTCCAAACACTTAAAAATTATACTTTTACTCTTTTTTCAATTGAGTGTCAAAATACACAATTTGAAGACATTATGTAATGCATAATTTCGGAAAACATTTCAAATTGCATATTCCATAATGCAAAATAGAAAATGCACTATGAATTACACAATCCAGAATAAAAAATGCATTATACAATCCAGAATGGCTTTTTGAGAAAGAAGGTGAAGAGTGAGGGCAGAGACCAGTGGAGAAAGAAGGTGATGAGCGGGAGGTACCAATGCAGGTGGAGGAAGAAGAGCGTGTCGATGGAAGTAGAGGAAGAAGGAACGTTGATGGAAGTGGAAATGATGAAAGTGGAGATGGAAAAAGAAGGAACGCCGATAAAGATGGGAGAAGGGACACCAATGAAGGTAGATGAAGAAGATGTGAAGGTGGAGGAAGAAGGGAGAGAGGGGTGTGCATTGGCGGGAGGAAGAAGATGGAAAAAGATAAGCACAAAAATATCTTTTTACTTGACCTAGAAAATGCAGGGAGAAATGTATGAAGATGAAATAAGTTGCTCAGTTCTACCTGTGAAGCGCAACTTTTGTAAAAGCCATTCCATGATGATCACTATGGATCGCCACACAAAAACCGAGTCACCACCATCTTGCTGTCAGTTGCCGGCAAATCCGATACCATGGCCGATAATAGATAACACATTGATGACACTGCTTTTCTCGTGGTCAAACTTATACTCATCCACTAGTTTTAATCGCAATCTAGATTCAAGACCATCTTGCTACTGCAATCATGTTCCCAATCGCCATTTTTCTTCGGTTCTCTACGCTCAACATTTGTGGATTTGATTTCATAGTTGAACGAATACTTCGGCTTCAGGTTTCGTACACTTTCTTCTGTTTAAAGATCTTTGCTCTATTCCCATTCTAGTTCTAGCCAAATTTAAAACTTCAACACCGCAAAAATTCTTGACACTGATGGTATATTGGTACCAAACACAATATCCATGCCCATTCGAAATTTAAGCAACAGTAAATGGAGCATTCACACCGTTTTTTGTGCTGAAGAACCTGGTGTAAGCGATCCCTTTGTCTCCACCCAACTTGGGGGTGTTTAGTCTTTTCCTGGTCATCTTCTACAATGGCCAATGTTAGTCTAACATCATACGGAATAGAAGACCGAACTTCCCTCAAAAGAATTCCACCGCTTTAATTGAGTGGAAAGGTATTACCATTTTTTTCCAGTCCAGGGCTGCATATATACACAAATGTTATGGAACAACAATTTTTAAATTTATTGTCTTTCATTTCAAATCATGGTATAAATAATTTCATAATTGTATATTGTTCGCATTATTAGAGTCAGCGAGAAAATCGCAAATAATCTGTTCCAGATTCAGTCTCTGCACGTTGATTTTGCAAGCAATAACAGTTTTACTGTGAAGTATTTAAAATAATCTTAGCTGTCTGCTACCAATATGTTTTTAAGGATTTAAAAAACAAAAATACCCGAGTCAATCCAAAATTTCAGACTTTTTAATACAATCTTAATTAAGAACCTCGCATACCGTATAACCCAGCTACAAATTTAAAAATAATACTACAGTTTAATGGCGATCAATAAAATCCATCCTACTTCAGCACACAATTGAGCTAACCCCGTTAGGAAGCCCCTTGAATTGCAGCAGCAGCAGGTTGCATGGCTAGATCCTGATTCTGTCTCACAGCAAATCCATGGCCTCCATAACCCTGACCACCATAATGGCCTCCATTGGAATCACTTCTCCACTGTGAGCCCAAGGAATTAAATTAGAGATAGATTTCAATAAGTTGAATGTTAGAAATAGTATTTCTCGCTTGAATAATTCGAGAATTCATTTTGGGGCCCTCAATCCAAATATAGAATTGAAAAGTATGATGCTAAAAAGAGTGCCACTAAACCAATTTTCCCATTGTATATAGCCACAGGTAAAGTATATTAAACGATTAAGTGAAACAATAGACACAAACTTACATGCTTATTTCCTGGACTGCGGCCCCAAGAAAGGCGCACTGTCTGCTTCCCAATTACTGTCCCATTCAATGCCTGAATTGCATCCTCAGCATTCTTTCTGTTACAGACCCAGCATAAAGCATAGTTAACTCACCAAGAACATCCTCTGTGTTAAGCTATGCTTCTAAGGGTTAAACAACACAATAAACTCATTTTGGAGATGCCCTAAGGCAAAAGATAACACAGCACTAATTATGCTGGCAAGAGCAGTCAGAATCAAACATTATATGCACTTGGCCACAGAAATTTGATTAGATATATCCTTAGATGACTTCAAAAGCATTAGAAGCTAGCATATTCGAGGATTTCTTACCCATTACAAGAATACACAAGCCACTTCCCATTTCACGTGACCCACTTCCCTGGAGGGGAAGGGGTTCACTAACATGGAAGTTATAATCTATGTCATCATGTCAAGAGATACATCAAGAATAAAGTACCTGTCTGCAAATTGAACAAATCCACACCCTTTTCCCAATGGAATTTTCACAGAGACAACCTCACCAAATTGCAAAAATGGTTGTCTGAGATCCTCATCACTGATGTCAGAATCAAGCCCACCAACAAATATCTACAACAGAGACCAGTTACTAAGATATGAACAAAGCAAGGTGATTAACATGTACAAAAAAATTACAAAATCAGACTCACGGTAGTGTTGTTCGAATCTCCTTCAGATTGGGAACCTTGGGCCACAGCACCATTTGCCGAGTGTCCACCAGCCAATACCACAGCTAGTTAAAGACAAAATATCAGAGTTTGAAGTTTCTAATCAGAAGCGCCATACATGATATACTTCATTCCAGTGAGAACCTTCTTCTGGTTTTATAAACATAAACAGCAAGCCTTGGCAATATATACATTTTAAAACAATGAACAATGAATATTAATGCTTGAATATGGATTCAAGTTTCTAAATTGTGAAAATATATCTACACATGGAAATTAAAAGATAAATTGAAGTGTGAGAGAAACAACAGACTTGTAATTTAGAATTAGCTAATATATAAAATGAAATGGGTAAGGGAAATATAAACAGAGAACCAAAGAATAAACAAATTTGAAGCATGCAACTGTCAGCTAAAACTGTTAGAAGTTATGATTACTGGTGGTAGAACAAAAGTACATACACAAGATATGATTACTCATACAATTAAGCACATTCCTTGCAACTTATTCTTCATAAATGTCAATTTACAATTATTAACCACTTAAGGAAGGAAGTGTACAAAACAAATAATAACCAAAGATGATGAAACCTCAAGAATGCATAGGCTGGAGAAAAAAGACCTAACTTCTAAAATTGAATAAGGAAATTAAATTTGGGGTTTCCCTTCTGACAATATAAAACAAAATAGTAGTTTAATTGAGATACAAATTGATAATGGGAAAACCCATTTTCCGAACAAAAGAATTGAATCCTATCATGTACAGTAAACTCATGACCAATAATAAAACATAATTCCAAAAGCAATTTAACATAAAGAAACATATATAAACATATAGTTTCAAAATAGTTTTAACTTTATTTTCCAGAATATCATCACTAGAAAATATCTTTGTTTAAATTCAAAAATAAAACTTCATTATAATGAATCTAAATTTTAATTTTTTTTACTTTACATGTTTATTAAAAGAGATTAGGCAGTCCAGTAGATAACTTATGGCCTAAACTGAAGAAAAACAAAATCCGATTGGATGGTGTTTTTTCTTGGACCTAAAACATAAAAGTTCCTAAAATAAAAAATGATGTCTGCCGTTTAACTTAAGGTTTTGGTCATTTCCCTTCTTGACCTTCTAGCAGCAAATGCAGATTGAATGGAACAAGGGGTTATATCTGCGGTGCCATATGATTTACCCTCTCTAGTGGGCAATTCTTTTGCAATTTTTATCTAAAAAAATGACCTACGACCTGGTGCAATGCAATGAACTTTGGACAGCAAGGCATTGACCGATGGCCAGTGCAATGAAATTGCCTTTGGACAGTAAGGCAACCTGCTCCCTGCTGCCAAACAATCAAAATATAGGTGTGCAAGATGCGATTCATTTTAGATTCACACAACCTAAGTGCAATTTAAACAGAGTCAATGCAACCCCAGATTTTTATTGCCAAGTTGATGAAGGTATATGCTGAAGAAAAGAAAGTGACACGGAATGAATTACTAACTGAACAATAAAATATCATGATAAAATAAAGATTGAATTACACTTATCACCCTGAGGTTTTGTGAAATTACAAAAACTTCCATTCCACGACAACAGGGTGTAATGTTTTTCAAACAATTACTGAAGGTTAAATTCTCAAAAAAAATCAACTGTCATTAATGTAATTTACTGCAAATTAAAACTGTGTCACAAGCATGCAGAATAAGAATTATAAATAACAAACCTTGAGAAGAATATTGTTGTTGATAGCCATAAGTTTTCTTGGGAGTTGCAACACCTATTCTCATGGGTCTACTAGAACAATAAACACCATTCATTTCAGTCATTGCCCTCGTTCTCTCATTTTCATCCCCAAACCTAACAAAACCATAACCTTTTGAGCGACCAGTATTAGAATCAATGACAACTTTTGCTCCCTTAATAGACGAAAATCTGCTCGCAAAAGTCTCTTGCAGCATAGCATCAGTAACATCAATGGCCAAGTCCCCCACAAAAATTGAGAGATCAGAAGTAGCATCAGAAGATCGCCTATCCCCAGCACTGAATGTGGCCCAATTCAGACGAAATGCCTGATCTGTGTTTGGCATCATGGTGCTGTTATAGTTCTGCAAGACTTTTTCAGCCGTCGCACGTGAATAGAACTCAATGAATCCATATCCCTCAGACTGACCAGTTTGCTTATTCCGAATGACCTTGGCCGACACAACCTGCACATATGGCAACATAATCAAAAAGAGTCTTGCAACGCAAAGCACTAACTTACACCCATGTTGACACTAACTGGGTAGCTCACAGGAAAAAAGATTCACACTTCACAAATAAATTGCAATGGCTGATTGTCAACTATGGATCTTAAAGATGCGGATATTTAGGAGAAAAAGACTTAAAAAACACTAAAAAGTACAAGTTTTACGAGCCACTTTTTCCAGTTAGAATTAAGAGATCTTGAATGTATTTATTCGACGAAAACTTAGGTCAACAGAGCAAAACCCTCAGTTAGGGGACCACTTAGGCTTCCAACAGTACAACTCCCATGGATTCGCAATCCCAAGGATTGAAACTGAAGAATAGATCATCTCATACAATAATTCCCTAACAAACAACCGGAATCACAAACAAAAAAACAAGATCAAGAAACTCAAAGTAAAACTCGCAACGCAGGCAACTAAAACAACCTGCATAGAAAGAAGTTTGAGAATGATTCAATAATCAAAAGAACAAGCGGAAGTTTCTGAAGTAACTTCCAGCAACAAATCAAGCTTACTCACACGTATCAGAATCAAAGAACTGAAGGTGAACGAATCTCGTTATCGAAAAAAAGAAGTGAATGAATTGAACGGTACCTCGCCGGTGTGAGCAAAGCAGTTGTGGAGGTAGTTTTCGTCCATCCAATGGTGGAGGTCGCCGAGCCAGATGGTCCTGATCTCGTCGGAGGAGGCGGCGGGAGATGCGGCGGGCTGTTTGTGATGGTGGTGGTGGGAGGGAGGGGGCGGCGGCGGGGGGTAATGAGGGTGGACATAGGGCATATAATGCTGGGGGTACATCATCATCTGCTGCTGCATCATGGCCATTGCGGTGGCGGGATACTGCATGGTCATCCATTGGTGCTGGTACTGATGCGGCTGCGGCCACTGCTGCTGCTGCCCCTGCTGCTGCCCCTGCTGCTGACTCAGATCGCCGTTGCTGCTGGGTTGAGCCATCACTACCTGCTACCACCTACCTATGTTAAGTTCCTTTCCCTTGCTCTCTTTTTCTTCCCACCTCGCTCGAGAAGAGAAGAGAACGATACGACCTGGTCCAAGCGGGTGCGGAGATGCCAAGACCAGGCGACAAAGAGAGAAAGAGAAAGAGAAAGAGAAGGGCGAAATTTGTAGGGTTGCTCTTTTATAAAGGAACACCACACCCACACACACACTTAACGCCACCACTGCAACCCAAGTGTGGGTCGACATAACAACACAAATCGGTTCGGATCGGATCTCACTCAGGGTAAAACCGTAAAACCCAAACCCGCTTCCAGCTTCGCAAATGCACCCTCTTTAGCCGTCCGTGATTTTCTCTCCTGTTCAGGGTCCCACTCCTCTTCATCAACGGCTCTCCTTAACCCTCTTTCTCTCCCACTTGCCTCAAACCCTTCCATTGCACTCACTATTTCTTTTTATATTATTTTTTGAAAAATTTGACCTGTGGAGATGCAATAAAAATGTTTTCAAATTCTTTATTCTTTAAATAAGCTCTTAATGAATTACCTAAGCCTCTAAATCCTATTTATTTATTCAAGTAACAAATTAACTATCTAATTATGTAATTTCCTAGCTTAAATTGAATTTTTAATTAATTGTTCCACCTTATCACCCCATGTGCGTGTATACATTTAAGACTGTCAAGTCGGTTTCTTTTTCAACACAGTTGTTTTTTAATAAAAGTAAAGGATGCCGGGAAAAAAATTATTATTCATTTTTCTTTCAGAAATTATTCATTCATATCCCTTCTCTTTTCTAAAAAAAAAAGATAATTCATTTGGAGAAGTGGTTGATCTCAACGTCGTCAACCACGGAGGAAGTGGATTATACTCTAATAATGTAAACGGATGTATCATAACGTATTTTTTGGTTTAATTCCAACTAATGTTTAGTTAAATAGATAAGTTATAATAAATTACCAACTAATTACTCTGTCGTATAACAGATATTTAGACTTCTATTTTGTAATTATATCTTTTGTTTTCTTTTACCTCACACCACTATTGAAGTCCGAACGCGATTTCCTCTAGGGTAAGGTCAAAACGTGATGAAAAAAAGTACTTTTATGAAGTTGAATATTTATTTATTCTAACAGATCAATCGCAAAGAAGTAAACACTAAGCTCTAGAAAAGAATTTTAATTTAGGATTGACTTTTATATATCGGTGTCTATTACAATATTATTAATCATGAATTTTAATTAAAAAACTAATTAGAATACAGTTATTAAATGTTTTTAACCCTATCATATATTATGGGTGTATCAATGAAGTAATTTGTAAGCTTCTCAAAAGCTTATAAGCTTTCAGCTATGATCTGAAAAAAGAAATTACAAGTTTATAAATTAGTACACTCTCTTAAAACAACTCACAAATACACTCTATCATATATGGTAAAATTGTTTAGTTCTTACAATAATGACTTAAAAATCATATCTCGGGAGATTTTTTATGCGAAACATAAACTCTTAAAGTAAGTATTACAATAATTTAATTAGAATGCAGTCGTCTATAAAAGTATTTTATCACCATTCAATTATAAGTTGCCGTATCTAATAAGATTATTTACTTTTGTGATAATTGTTTAGTGGACATTATAAAATACTTAAATTAATATATATAGTTACAGATTAGATTTAAATTTAAATTATAAACCCTACCAATTGGAAAATATTTATATTAACAAAACACATACCCATATATAGATGTTAATCCCCTTGTGAAATTTAAAATAATAAAAAAATGGATATAAAAACAGTAGAAGTTGGTAATTTAATATAAAAAAAGATCAATAGCTGAATATAAATATCCTAAAATGTTATGTATAAAGGCTATTTAGCTTGTTAGAATAGAATTATTATCAGTGGAGAGGGAATATATTAATGGCATTAATTTTTATTGATGAATGAGGAGGGACAAATACCACTTGCCTTCACCAATAACTTTTAAAAAATAGCTATGATTTGCGGATTCAATTTGCATCTTTTAATAGAAGGATGGGCATGGTTTAAAATCTTGGTGCAATGATTGTTCTTTTAAAAAACAGTTGTTACGTTGCGTTTGGTGGTGGCTTGGAACGTTGGATTTGCATACTTGCATCGCATGTTGTTTAAGAACGTGACCAGGTCAAAACCTATGTATGAGACATTGAAGCCAACGTGTCACAAATTCCCAGTCAACTTCGTACTTCTCAAATCAAATTTTAGACTTTTAGTAGGTGCACCCCCTTCGCCCGCAACTTTGACCAACTTCCATTACATCAATGTAATTTCGAAATAGGACACAAATAACAACCACAACACGATTATTATTCTATTATTATGATTATTTGACCATCAATATGATGCAAAATATGCGATTAAGAGTATATAGTAGCACGATTTGTTAGATTCACACACATAAATCTATGATTAGCGAGAAGGTGTTTGAAATTTGGTTTAGTTAACAATTGCGTGTAATAAACATGTGGTAGAGTGTGCCCACCAAAATTATTCCTGGTCCAGCTGTTGGCAGCAAAACATCATGCTACTATCATCAGCCTAACTATAAGAACAGTGATATAACGTTGAACAACAACTTGGTTTAAACTTTAAGTGCATGCTCTTCAATTACTTTAAAGCACATTTGTGCTTTGACAATTTGTACGATATTCGAGGGGGACTCACTTTTTTCAACTCATGTTTTAAATGCACATGTCCGTCAATCAAAGGGAACAAGCAGGTCTCAAGAACACATTTCAAGTTGAAATTGCGAATTCCCTTGATGCATCAATACAAAGTGCATGGTGTTGCACCAGTACAAAGAATGAATTAAATAGGAAGACAAAAACAACAATACAAAAATGAGGGCCATGGCCAAAATTTCAACAGGGTGGTTGTTCTCCTGTTGGCTCTTGAACCAACTTGTGAACAAAGGATCAGAGGAATGTTAACAGCGTGGGAATAACAGAGAACAGGAAAAGGAAAAGGCAAAACGTGGTATGTACATACCCACCACTTTACCTGCGATAATCTTCACGAATGAAACTCTCGAATGGTGTTCCTGTTAGTACCTTAGTTACATCGTTCCAGTTTCCAATTTGGCTAGATAAGGACCCTTTATGTATCTTCACCTGACGGCTCTTCAAATCCATTTGAGGAACCTTTAGAAAATCCTGAACATCCCTTAGTTTCTGGAAACAAGAGAGACAATTCAAATGTCAAGACCCCTTTTACAAACATATAAAGAACTTGTTGCAGGCATCATGCAGCAGGTTGTGACTTACGGTGCGGTTTTTTACCACATCTTCATAGTACAGGATAATATGCCTGGTGCTCTTGAAATACTCCAAGGCTTTGGTGGTGGTTTCATTCACTTGTCTAAGTTGTGCAATCAGCAATGTTGAATTTATTATAGGCTTGTATTTTGCAAGCACTTCTGCCTGAAAATGTAATCAGAACCCAGGAACATGAATAATTTGTAACTATTTCTTTAATGCATTGACTGACTTGAACATCTTGAATCAAATAGAAGCATTGATGCAAATGTTCAACCACGAACATTCAAACTCAAACAGGTACACATGCACAAAGAAAAATGTAGAGACCTCCTTGGGTGAATGAACATGAGATTTGTGAGTCCCGTTTAATAGCTTAGCGTTCTTATCATATTCATTTGCAAGTACAGAAACCATCCGGCGCAAAAGATTCCTTCTGAAAAGAAATATGAGCGAAACACCATGTATTCTGAAGTACTCAGCAATTTGTTCGTGATGCTGCATCAATCCCTGCATTAAGTAACAGATATTATGATATCCTCAAATCTCACAAGACTAAGGGCCTGTTTAGAAGAAAAAAAGGGAAAACAACAGATATTTAGCTTCTCCATAAGCCAAAAATAGTTTCTGCAAAAATTAATTTGTAAAAATTTTATAATATAACTTCTCTAAAAAAAATTAGCTTATGCATATGTTAGTTTTAACTTATAAAAAAAGGTTCATTTTACTTATTTCTCTCTCCTAAGTCTTTATTGAGAAGTTTATAAAAACAGGTCCTAAGACAATAATGTATATAACAAAAGTCTGTTAGAAGGCATGGAAAGAAAGAAGTACTATATTACTGGTGTTGCTTTTGATAGGCTTGTTTCTAGGTTGTTTTTTGTTTAGAAGGCATTGGCTCCTTTTAGATACCAAAATGTTCCTAACAGTTGCAAGAAAGGAAATTCAAATATAGGGAATCAAATGAATTAGCCTCACTCATAAAAATTTAATTTAGCATCATCAAGTGTTCTTGCCAAAGAATGGGCAACTTATATACAATAGTTCAGTAAAAATGTTGAGAAATATTATCAATAGAGATTGTTGTAGCATCAGAAATTGTGTCCACCAGCCTGTAGTAAGAAACATGGTAATACTTAAACTATCTTTTCAAATATTTGAGCTTATTTGAAAATCGACATGCAGTTAGCGACTTCTATATTTTTAGGAACATAAAAGCAATTACACAAGAGACAAGTCGTAGTTCATTCTCAACCAGGTTTTATTATTATACTTTCTTCTAAATCTAATAAGGTTGTATTGTAGACTTGGCTTATACACTCGAGCATTCTATTAACTAACATTCAAAGAAACTCCAAGAACCATCTATCATATGCAAAACCATTCAAACATAAAAAAGAACACCGTTCTTCATTGAACCTCCATCAGTATATGTTATGTAAACATTTCTTAACATACACAAAACATCTAGGAAGGAGTAAAAAACATCGCAAATAACAAAAATTAAATAGTACTGAAAAGCTCAGCTAGACAAACTACGCTGAAGCTTTACAACAGCTACAGCTTGAAAAGAACAATTATAAGAATGTCAAATTGTAAAGAACACAAAATAAAAAGGTCATGCTTGCATAGTCTACAACATAGTTTGCGTTGGTGCTTGCGTGTAAGAGAAAGAGAGTTAATTCTAAGTCTCCCAAGTATCATAATTCTGTGACCCTTTAGAAAAACTGGGAACATGTGCCTACATCTCTCATAAACAGTTTAGACCTCATGAAAAAGCATTACATCCCTCAAAATTCCAAATCAGTCGACAGATACATCATTCAACTACTAGTTCAAAAGAATAATGAATTGCATTCCAGATCTTTGTATTATTCTTCATATCAATTTTGACAAGTTTCCTTTATGAAAGTTGAGGCAAAAATACAACGCGGGGAAGTCAAAACATAATTAGCCCTCCCACGTCTTGAATCTCATGCATAGATGGTAACAAGAACAAAATCATTAATCATATCTGAAAGCATATTTCACCAGGCAAAATCCTCAATACCTGACACTCCCTAAATGTAAGAGAAAGTATCCCACATCCCTTGAGCCTTTTTACCATCATTAAGAGATAGCATTCTCTAAATTAAAATTTCCAATTCCATTTTTCATTAGACTATGGAGCTTGACACTATGATAGAGTGTAAGGGTCAAACAGAGCAGCAGCTAAGCCATGGCCCTAATATATGGAAGGTAGGAGAAGGGAAAGAGGAGCACATGGAAGATATTAAGGGACAGACAGTTACGCTGAGTGATTGAGGAACGTGACCCAGTAGCAAGAAAAGGTGGAAGAGGTCATGAAAAGAGGAGGATCGTGAATTGAAGGGGGAATTCAGAAAAATACTCAGATTTATGGTCCAGCCTTTTGGTTGGGCAAGGAGTAGCTAGGACTGGGTATAATTAATTAAACTATACTAAACTATATTTTTAATAAACTAAAAAAAACTGAACTACTTGATATAATATCTAACTGTATTGTTTAAGAGTTCAGTTTTGAAAAACTGAACTTATATCAGTTAACTAATAACTAAACTTAATAACTCATCAATTCCAACCATGTCAGAACAAATCAATCCATCCACAAGCAATTCATAGTAAGTCACAGCAAAAAGCAAAAAAAATAAATTAACCAGCTCCAAAGCAACAGTTTTTTTTTCCCATCCCACATTATCGACAAGGACGAGGAAAACATCCCAAAACAGAGCAATAATTAGAAAGAAAAAAAACACAAATCCGCATGTACCTAGTTGACAAAAAACTAAACTTTTTAGCTGAAAACCAAACGACAAACACCTAGAAAAGCACAAGAACCCTGATGAAGGTAAGCTAAGACGTAAACAATAAGAAAATCAAAGGAAAAATCTTGCAAGCACAGAAGAGAGAAATAGGTTTTTTTAACAGAGAAAAAGGAATATCTGAAACAGAGATAGATAGATAGATTGAGTTGGAAAACAAGGCCACCATGAAACCACAAGGGCTTCAACAATAAAAGTAAAAGAAGTGAGAGGAGATTAAACTTGGAAGGTAACAGCATGGGGTAGTTAAAGGGTACAGAGAGAGGCTTCTGAAATGTGAAATAATATACCAAATATTGTTGGAAGAGAAAGTAGTGTTCCGGAATGAGTATGAAATAGATATTATGAAACAGTAGTTTTCAGTTAACTGCACAAACGGCACTGAAAATACTATGAGTTCATTTTTTTTAACCTGAACTAGATAATAGTATAATCAGGTTTTGGTTAAAATAGATTAGTTTTTTTTAGTATAAAATAATACAGTTAACTATAATTTAGTATAGTTAAGATATTTTTGCCCAGCCCTAGGAGTAGCAGTCATTATCTTCTAGTAAACTTATTTCATTTCTTAGTTATCCTCACCATTTAGTTGTTTCTTCCATTACTGTTATATTTTCAGTTCAACAGAGCGTGTTTCTCTTTTAATTGCGAGAGTGACTTTAAATTGGGCCCGAACAGAATGATCATTACTTTTACACAATAAACCTGCATATTGTACACTAGTTTAGCTAAATCACTCCAAATGCAGTGGTCAGTCTTAGAGGAACAAGGGGAAATCATCAGTCTAGCTTGGCAATCATAGATTTAATGAAAATTTGTAAAAGCATCTTAAGAACTAACAACAAACTGGAGTTAATATATAATTTGGTCTTTGAAAATGGCAACTTGAGCTTCTTTGATTTGTAAATATTTTCATAGATACATGTGTGTGGGTGTGTGTACAAACTAGTCCTTTGGTAACAAACTTTGTTAGCAAAGTTAACTACTTGATAGGGTAAAGTTGTAAGAAGTTGACACTTTTGAAGACCTATATGTAGAAGTGGATATTCTGGGACTCATTCAAGCAACGCAAGTTGTAACCTTAAAGGATCAGATTGTACATTAACTCAAACTTAACTATGCGTATATCAGTTATTCAGATGAAGAAAAACAGAGAAAAATGATTGACTGTTGCCAAAAGATACAAAAAGTGCTTCAAACAAGACAAGTATTTCTTAAAATAAAAGGTCATCCACAAATAAAACAACCTTTACCTGATTCAGCATCCACTTCAAGCCAACAGCAGTGGTGCACTCATTTTTTGAAGCACTACTTAACCAGTCTAGATTATAAATTGTATCCAGCGTCTCTGTTATTGTTGACATGTTGCTCCTTCTCACCTTAACCGAAAATATTTCCCCATTTGAGCTTATGTTATCATGACTGTTTAAAAACGTCTCAAACCATCCACTCCCAGATCTCTGCATCGACAGAATAGCAAAATAGCGCACAGGGTGGCAAGCGCATTCCGCCCTAACACAGAAATACCAAGCAAGAAATATCAGTAAAATTCAGACATATTTTGCAACAAAACCTTAGATTTAAGCAATATATTAATAATTCCACCTGCTGTAAGTTTTGGGTTTAGGGTAGTGCACATAAGGAATCTCCCAAGGTTCAATGTTAGGTTCTGGGCACGGCTTTTGTTCAACCTTGATCTCTAGAAAACGAACCTTAGTGCCAGTGCCTATCTGCTTCAGACAAATTGAACATATATACACGCCACTGACCATGGCAAGGGTCAACACAACTAGCCTCCACACAAACGTAGAACTCTTCCAACTCTTCACAAGCAAAACATCCTGTAACCAAGAACCACAACTAAATCGATTTATTTGTATCAAAACATATACCATAAAGGCATAAGCATGGTTAATCCCGCACCTGAAATAGATTGAAACCCCACAGAATCTACATCTTAAGGAAACTACCCAATCAAACGCCTAATAACCATGACCTTAAAAACACATATTCGTAGGGGTTACTTTAAGGAACCAGATCGGACAATTTCACGTGCCACCCCATGTAAAAACAAAATAAAAAATGAAATCTTTTACTTCAAATTTTGGGAGATTTGAGGAATAGGACAACATGGCACGCTGAAAGGTGAAAAATTACACTTACCTTAGCGAAGGAAGAGAGATCATCGGCCATTGTTGACGAGCTCAAAAAGAATGCAGATGAAAAGGCATTTTTCGGGTACCTTTCTGAATTTCTTTCTTCGGTTTTTATTCTAAAGCTTTTGTTTCAGCTCTCATTGCTGCAACCAGCAACCACACAGGCCAAAAAAATGGAGGAAAAGCAAAAGGGGTTCCTCGATGAGATGAGGTGCGTGCGAGACACTGAGCTTTTTCTTTCTTTTTTCCTTTTTATTATTTGTTCTTCTTTTTTATCCCTTCTCTTTTTGAATTATTTTTTGGATCTCATGAAAAATGAAGTAATTATTTCTAGGCTTCTAATCTTGGATTTCGGATATATACTACACATATATTTTCGGTAATCTTGCACTATGCCCAACTCTTTCTTTGTGTTCGGAAGTGCTTCGAGTATCGTTAGGAGTGAGGACGGTTGAGTACGACCAAAGAAAAACGACATCATGAGTGCGATCCATCGCCTCTTAAACGACATCATCTGACTTCGTTTGCAATCCATGAGATCCACCACATGTCTGTACCAAAACAAAATTATGAGAAATTAAATTCACAAAGTTGACAATTTTAAACATTTCACACCGACGTGTCTGGTACAGTCTTAAACATTTCAATTACGTGAGAGTACGGTCAATAATAAACATGTTCGAACTTTATAACGATTGACATTTGTTTCATGTCTTTAGGAATAATAATTTATATCTTTTAAGAGTTTCACGTCGGTAATATAAAATCAGTTTAGAATTTAGAATATATAATTAAGTGTAAATTTTACTTTATAATTAATTTTATAAAATTGAATTAGATTTAAAATTTCTTTTTTAATATATTATTATTAGAGTTGTAGTTATAATTTATTTCAAGGAAATTTATTATTTATTAGATATATTATTTTACATTAATAATAAAATCTGTTTAAAAATATATGAATGAATATTGTACCAGCAGGACGTCGTATGGAAAGACATCCACGAGCGGTTAACACAATGCCGCCCACCAAGGTCATGATCGTCCGGGCGTCCAAACTAACGTTATGTACCGACCGGTACTCCGCAGTCATGAACCGAACGTCCACCCGGGTTGAGCAGTAAGACCGAACGTCCACCCGTGTCGAGCACCAAGACCGAACGTCCACCCGGGTCGAGCGCCAAGACCGAGCGTCCAAGTGAACGCTGCCCGGCCGCACATGGACCGAGTGACCCTCCAAGGTCAGTCATGAACCGAACGTCCACCCAGGTGCGCCAACAGGACCGAGCGTCCAGTGTGACTGGCCAGCAGAACCAGATGGCCGCCCACCCAAGTTGACATCCCTGGCCGACCATCCTTCCCAACCGACCCGCGCTTGGTTGACTACACGGTTAAATGCTAGTGACTCATTAAGGTGTGACTGGGCCGTTATCAGGCCCACTAAAGGTAAAAGGGTCGTTATCAGGCCCACTAAAGGTAAAAGCCCATTACAATCAGTATAAATAAAGGTTTCAGGTATGAGTTCTGAACCAACTTTCCTTACGATGCAATACATACATGCATCACAAACTGCTCTGTCATATTACTGACTTGAGCGTCGGAGTGCCTTTGGCAGGTACCCGACCACCCGTCTTGGAGTAGGAGGACCACCACCGGGAGCGCAGAGGGAGAAACCCGTCCGGCCTCCAATCCGAAGCGTGGAGTAGCGTCAGCCTGTCGCCATACCGTCCGCCACACGCACGGCCCGGCCTTCTCCAGTTCGTGGGATTCAGCAGCGACCGTCCGGTTTTCGTCATCTTCTAGTGCATCTGGCGCCGGAACCGCTCTATCTGATACAGCTGGTGAGAAAGCGTCCGCCCGGTCCTTGGCAGCTTCACCATTCGCCCGCCCGCCTTTACCGCTCGTGATCACCCGCCCAGTCAAGTTTGTGTTTTAACAGGATCCTCACGGAAAATGTCGAAACAAATATAAATTTATCTTATCAATTTTAATAAATTATAGTTTTTGAAATATCTTTTATTTTGATAATTAATAAGATAATGTTTTCAAATTATGAAATAAAAAGAGAAAGAATGGTATTCCTTTTTTTACTATTAAGAGAAAAATGAAAGGAAAAAAAGAGGAAGAGTGATAATAAAATGAAAGAATATTTCTTGTTTTATTTCAAATTCAAATGTTAATTTCGATTTCATATAAAGTGGCTATAAATTTGTTTTATTAACAAAAAGCTAAAAGAATATTTTTAAGTTAAATCATAATTAGATAATATAAAATCCTAGTAAATTCGTTTTATAACAAATGTAATTATTTATCAATCATTAAAATTTTAATAATAAATTATAAAAGAAAAATATACTAAAAAATCAATAATTCTAAAATATAATCAATGAAACTTTAAATATAAATAATTCTTTTAATATTAATGAGATATCTCTTACTAACATCTCATAATTTTTTTTGTTAGAATTTATAAAAGGTATAAAGATATTAAGTAAGCGTTATGATTGCACAAAAACTTTTATAAAGCATTGTGATTTGTTAACAATTCATAATTGTTTACTCTCATTACAATTCATTTATTACTACTTTCATATTTATAAGGATGTCAAAATAAAAACAGTGGTGTCAAAACAAAAATAGTTGATAATAGTTATTATGTAAATAACGACAATTGAATATAGTTGAAGTCTTTTTTTACAAACATTCCACAATCTTAAAGATGATATTTGTAACAAGAAGATACAAGAAAAAGACTAAGATTGACTCATCAAACATACTTAAAAATCGAAAATAAACATTAATCAATGTTATTTTTAGTTTTGGTTTCTTCACCAAATTGCTATAATTTTCATTTCAATTTTATTAAAAGAGCAAATAGTTTAATAAATTACTAAATATTCATATTTCTAAATTCGAAAAAAAGTCGCAACTTTTTTTATTATTTTTAGTTTAGGCTATGTTTCAATTCACGGCTAGTTTGCTTTTATATCTAAAAGTATTAAGTAAAAGTAATGTGACTTTTACAAGAGTCGTTTACAATAAAGGCAACTTCATCTTGAATAATCATGAATAAGAAGATTGTAGGAGGTGGTTGAATGTCATGTGAGCCAAATACAATTAAAAATAGTACATAAAATCTATATTTGAAAAAGAGAAGGATATACACAAATGAATACAAATGGAGAAGGATTTAGAAACCTTAATTGATTTTTTTTAAACTATTATATTATTATTAGAATTTGTTTTATAATTAAGTTTATTGAGCTTATGATAAAAAATATGTTAAAATTAATTTTTTTAGTTGCATAAATGTACATTGGATTTTTGATGTGTGCAATTCCAACTAAAGTTTATAAATATGTTGAAATAAATTGATTAAAAATTCATGACACCTTAATGATAAAGGCAAGAATAAAAAATAATCAAAATCATAAAATAAGTCAAATATTCCATGAAGAAGGTAGGAAAAACATAAAAAAGTGAAGAAATGGTGATGGTTGAAAAACCAATTTGGTTGTCAAACTGAATTTGACTAACCTAGAAAGGGAAAACAGATAAGTCCTCAATTTTCCCTATTTTTTGTGTTTAGAAGACAATTTTAGTTTCTAATTTTTTTACAATTAGGATAGTTTAGAGTTTGTGCTTTAGTTTTAGAGTTTGTAAAAATAGTGTTAATTTTGTGTTTTTAGATGATAAATAATGTTTTTAAATAAATAGTTCTTTAGTCTATTCTGAAAAATTCCAAAATGAAAATATATTTTTTTTAGATTTTTGCTTATATAGGCTTTATTTTTTTTTTCCTTTTCGTAGTTTAACCCCCTCTTCAATTTCTCTCGTTTTGCAAGTTAGTCCTTGGTCAATTGGGTTGAAAGGTCAACAGATGCACATTGAGCCACTCTACATGGATTGAAGTCATTTAGTGAAACTATGTGTTTTGTCTGAGAGGCTGATGCTGCCCTAGGGGGTCTTAGATTCAAATGCTCATTTGGCAAAAGAAATACCCATTGTGCTAGGGTTTCATTTCGAGAGCGAGAAAGATGAAGAGGAAATCCATAGCGTGATTGAACCATAGGGCTCACGTGACTAGAGCTCGAATCGACAAAGAGACGAGAAGATCGAAGGGTTGAGGAAGCACGAGGCGGTTTGTGATCAAGCATATAGATGAACTTCAAAGAAGTGACGATTCACAAAGCTTTGAGTTCATTTAGGTTCTTTTCCCTTTTCCCCATTTTTCCCTTTTGAAATTTCTCCTATAAAAGAAGAGTTTGTAAAATAATTTAGTATGTGTAGTAGGTGACAAACACGACACTTACTCTTGATCTGAAATTGCATGTTGTGAATTCTTTTAGTCATAGCTATATTGTTTTGTAATATTCTTGAGTTGATTATATTTTTACTTTCTTTTCTTGCACTTTCTTTATGATGTCAGCCTTAAGATGATGGAGGTAGCTTCAGGCTTCAATTGAGAAGAATCTCCAATGATCAGAGAAGTAGTGGATGAAAAGTTTGGTGCTATGGAATCCAGTGACATGAAAGTGTTTGATGAAGGTGTGAATGAAAGCAATGGTGGTGTTTGGAGCCTTTAAGCTCAAAAAGTCTTCGACCTAAGGAAGGAAGCAAGAGGAGAGTAGCTGAATTCGAAATTTAGAGAATGACTTAAGAGAAAGAGGCTGGATTGATTTCTATAGCATATCACTAAACTCAAAAGTGAAGTAATACAATGGTTGGGCTCTCATATTTATAGGTGAAGGAGAGCTCCTAATCTGAACTACATTCCGTCCAAAATTCAAAAGGAGTTATGCTAGAAAGTCCAGTTGTAATGAAACACGAGTTACATGCTTGAGTCACATGGAAAAATCAACCAGAAACGTGTATCGGGCAGCTTCGTTGGTGTTGGCACCCCTTGGATGGCCTCTAAGCGTGACTGAACAAGGAATGTTGTTTTGATGAGTGAGGTTCGCCAACTTGAAAATGTTCCAAGGTTGCTCCAAAGTTCTGGTTGACTGGTCAATGGTTCCTTACTTTATTACATCCTAAAAAAACAAGAATAAACAAGTATTTAGTAGTTAGAATCCTTTTAAAGCTTAGAGAAAAAATAGAAAGAGCTTTTAAAAGTCATTTTTCTACGTCCCTTTCTTATCCTTAGCTTAAGTTGATACTCCTTGAATGGATATTCATTTAGTTCCCTAAATAGGTTTCCATCATAAGATTGTTTTCATTGTGAATTCAAAATTTGTGTTTCGTTTTGTTCTTACCTGTTGTTGACTTTACTTGTTGGTATTGCATGAATTGTTCATTTCCAGTATTGATTTTCATTATTCATTGTCTTATGAAGAATTCTTTTAAGTTTCCATGTTCCTTGTGTGCCTTGCTACGGTTAAATATATATATATATATATATATATATATATATATATATATATATATATATATATATATATATATGTGTGTGTGTGTGTGTGTACACGTATGTATAATACATTTGAAGGAGTACAAATGGTAACTTTTGTCATATGTCAACATTAGAAAAAAAAATCAAAACAAAAAGAAAATCTAAACTTTGTCGAATATAGCAACAATTCTATTATTTAAAGTACTTGTCTTTATTTCCTACACCCTTATTTACAATTTATGCACCTCAATTATAAAAATAGAAAAGACATTATTGCCCTTAAGCAAAAATATAAGTAAAATCAAGGTTAAGCCCCTTCGAAAGCCTCTATTTATGTGAGTTTTTTCCGGTTAGATCCCCGTCTTATTAGTTTCGCCAATTTAGTCCTTAAAAATGAAAAATTGACTCAATTGGGTCCTTGCCGTTAAATTGGCTTAACGGGGTTAAGTTTTTTATTACTTGGCACGTTGACATGGTAAGTTTTTTATACGTGGCACATTCAAGCAGGTTAGGTGGAATATATAATTAAAAAAAAAATAAAGTTTCTAATAATTGAAACCCAAATTAGGGTTCATCATCTTCAACCTCCCTTCATCATCTTCAACTTTAGCGATTGATGATCAAGGTTCATCACCAAATTAGTGTTTATTAAAATCAAATTGGGTTCCAGATTAAAGACGCAACAAATCACAGATTCATAGAGTTCGAGATTGGAGTGGAGTCTAATGTCTCCTAGGGTCTCTCCTTCAAGATTGTGGGTTTTCTCATGTTTTTGTTTGTGCGAGAGAGATGAACTCGCAATGGGTTTCTGTTTCTGTGTTTTGTGATTTCTCTGGGTTTGTAGGTTGATGAATTTGTGAAGAAGGAGACTTGCATGAAGGATGTGCTGCTTCTCGCAATTTCTCGAGGAAGAAGAAACGAAGGTGCTGGAGCTCTCACGGTGTGGTCTCGCGACGGTGCAAGGAGTTCGCGATTCTGGGTTTTGCGCGACTAGGGTTTAATGCGATTTAGGGTTCTGCATTGATGGAGATGAAGTAGTGTCGCAGTGCCGCTCGTGAATAGGAAACAATGGTGGAAGGAGATGGAGGCGATGTGGCGGTCCAAGGATGGCGCGAATCACGACCATGAATCTGGGTTCTCTCTATTTGTTGAAGGTGGTGGTGAATGATGGGTTTCTGCGCAACGGCGACACTGAGGCACAACGAGATGGTGGATGCACGAAGAAGGTGGCGTCGATGGTGGCGGTGCAGCGAAGGCACTACTAGCGCTCTCACGGTGGCTTCATGATTGCGGCACAACAAGGTGGTGACGGCGAGACTGAAGGCTTCGCAGCGGCTTTACAGCGGCGACACTAGGGTTTGCTCGCGGTGGTTAAGGTTTCACTCTTGAGGGAAATTAGGGTTTCTACTGTTGGGGAAGATGACGCTGACATGGTAGGAGTGATGTGGCAAAAACTGGCCACGTCAACGTCCAAGCTCATAAAAAACTTAACTCCGTTAAGCCAATTTAACGGCAGGGCCCAATTGAGTCAATTTTTCAATATAAATGACCAAATTGGCGAAACCTATAAGACGAGGATTTAACTGGGAGAACCCCACATAAATAGGGACTTCCGAAGGGGTTTAACTTAAAATCAAATAAAGGTTTCACATAAACCTTTCTCCCTAGGATTTGAACTCACCTCTATTCATTCCTAGACAACGTCTCTACCAACAAGTCAACACATCACATTAAAAATATAAGACATCACAAATTTAAAAATCATACAATAACATGTGTTACACTTATATCAACAAAATAAATAAATAACATAGAACTTTATGTTCTATTCAAGACTTGCACACCAACTGAGCTACACAACATTTTGTGAACTCATGCAGATTCTAATAAAACATACTCAAGTCTTATTTATAAGTCTACATTTTCTCGGGTCTTACATTCACTCCACCTCCAAAGAATTTTCGTCCACAAAAATTACACTCATGAAACAACTTACACCATGCAAACATTTATAACTTCCCAAAACTTAATGTAGCATATTTGATTATCGCCTCATATGGGGTAATAAATTACTTTTACTACACCCATTATTTAATAACCATAAATTATTTTATACTTTTAAAATAAAAATTATATTATTTAATATGACATATAATATAATTTTCTCAAACCACGTATACTACCACTTATTATAAAATAAAGTAGGTGATATATTCAACTTTTAATAACTATTCATAACTACTTTGATATCAATGTTCATCACATAAAGGTTTATCTCAATAATATAACATTTAATTATTAATATAACACTTTGTAACAATGTTCATTTATATATCTTATGTTATAACCACTTATGATACACAATTAAATAACGTAAATAAATCCTAAAACTTTACTTATAAAAAAAAATTTCACTTATATTTAATAACTCACATAAAAAACACAATTACAAAAAATAAAATAATAAAACAATCAATCACAAATCAAAGTTAAAATATTCTATCGTTTATATTCCTTTAGTATTATAATAATACTAAATTCTCTAACCATCACTTTAATAAAGAGAAACTAAAACCTCAATTTACCAATCTTTTATAAAAATATATTTATTATAACATGTATATTCAACTTTACCCTAATATATATATATATATTGTATCAAATTTAAAATGGTAAATTATATGCATTTATACCTTCTTTACATTTTAAAAAATTTCCAAAGACCTATATATTATAAAAACCAATAAGAAAATATGTGCATTGAAATTTTTTTTTCTAAAATAGTAATTATTAAATTCCAATTTAAGGTAGAAAAAATTCCAGCATTAATTTCTAAAATATAATAGTGTTTCATTTTCGCGTAACATCAATTAAAGACATTAAACAACAATTTTCAATGTCCTATAATTTTTTTTTAAAACTACTCAATAATAATATTACAACACTAAACCCCATTGCACTAACACTTTGATTGATTGAATAATAATAATAATAATAATAACACTTTGATTGAACAACAATAAAATTAACCTTCATCATAAAAAATAAAATAAAAAAGAAAATAAGAATTATTAACAATATCACACACACTATAGAAATTAAAACAATTATACATTAAGACAGCATAACAATTATTATAGTTGCACCGCAGACAAACACAAGGCAACTTTTAAAATTGATCGAAATTGTCGAGACTTAAGAGTGTATTATAAACTAATTGGCATTACATAGAACAATTACAAAACATTAAAGTATATCATATTCATTCACCGTGAAATATTGAGCACTCATATTAAAGAAAACAAGACAACATCACAGGTTTAATCCCACACAAAATGATTAACACTCCAACTCAATAACAAGATAGTCTAATTGACATTAATGTCTTCTTCAGAAACCCCAAACACCTTATAACATTACTAGAGCAACAACCAAAACATAGTAGTGTCATTGACATAAAACAAATTCAAGCAGGTCATCAATACAATTTAAATTCATACTACATAGAAACAAAACAATTTCAAATAACAAACAATAAACAGTCAAGCATAACATCACGATATAATCATACCTAACACAACTAGGGGTGGACAAATAGAACTGAACTGCACTGTATTACTAAAATCTGTACTGAACTAAAAATTAATTTGTCTAAACTGAACTGAGCTATAAAACAGTTCAGACAAAATTGAACTGTTTTTTGTTTTATCAAACTGGACTGAACTATACTAAATTGTACTAAACTACAATATAAACTAAATTAAACTACTAACTGTACTAATTTTAAACTGAATTATACTAATTTTAAACTGAATTGTACTAGTTTTTAAACTGAATAGTATAACAATACATGTTCTTTTTAATTGAAATTTATTTTAATATTTATTTTATTTTATTCATAAGTGTCTTACAAATTAACTTTTTAATTATTTGATATTATTCTTTTCTATTTTATTTATATTTATTTTATTATTATATGTGTATGGAAATTATTTTATTATTTATTTTATTTTATTTTATTTTTTTATTTATATTTATTTTGTCATGAATATTATTTTACTTTTATATTTATTTTTTTATTTTTTATTTATATTTTTTTGTTTTATATGTGTATATAATTTATTTTATCTTTTTATTTACTTATTTTATTTTAAAATAATTTTTTATTTATATTTATTTTGTTCCCTCGTAAAATTGTTTTATTAATCAATTATTTATTATTTATATTTTATTATGTAAAAATTAAACTAATATTTATTAATTATTATAATATAATAAAAGATGATACTAGAAAAATTACTCTTAATAAACGTTTGTTAATTTTTTTGTCATTTGATATTTCTATAATATTAATTATTTCTGCTACATTACTATTTTTTTATGATATTTCATTATATATTCATTTAATAAAATTTAACGTTAAAAAATATATTTTAGTTTTAGTATGTAAAATACTATCTTTTAAAACTAATAATATTGATATTTATTTTAAAGTAAGTTGATTTTTAAAATAAATAGTTATTTTAGTGTGTGCGTTTACACACATTTTGATATCATTAAAAGTTTTTTTAACATATTTAATAATATGTTAAAGAATATAATATATTTAAAGTATTATTTTTTTATATAGTCTTTTTTTATGATTTATATTACTTAATCATTTAATAAAATAAAATTTAAAAAAAATTATTTTACTTTTATTACTTAAAATAATATTATTTAAAAAGTAATATATGTTTATTGATGAAAAAATATAAAAATTTGTGATAAAAAAATTGTCTTAAAAAATTCATTATTAATTTTTTATTTGAACGGTTTCTTTTATTAATATTTTATTATTAAATAAAATTTTCTTAGCAAGACGGAGCAATTAAAGGGGAACTAGAGAACAGAAAAGAGTAGATACAATTGTCATAGTTAACTGAACCAAAATTGTTAGAAGTTCAAAAACTAAACCATAAAATAGTATACTGAACTTTTAGTAAAAATGGATCAGTTTTTGTTAAGTATAATATAGTATAGTTAAATACAGATCAATTAGTTTTGCCCATCCCTAAAGACAACCATAGAGATACACAACAAAAACTAGATGAGCTCATTTCCCAATGTAACACCCCTTATAGGATATATTACTAATAATAATAATAATAATCTTGAAGCATGAATCTTATGAAAGTGTTTATTTTTTTTTTAAAATATACCACACATAAACAAACCATACACACATCATAAGTTCATACATTACAACAAACCAAATCTTAATTGTTTCTTAAAATAACAAAATCAAACGAACATAAATAAGAAAACATTATAAAAATCCCAACAAGTTTTATTTCCCGTTTCTCTCGAAGAGCTATTCCAATCCAGCTTTATCTGCAATACCATCTACTCATGTACAAGTACGATCATCGTAGGTGGAAACCACAACCACAACATTTCAGGTTGAGTAACCAGAAATATCACATCACAAACCCATTACATATAAACTATAATAATTTCCATGATTTAATATAATTCGACACACATGACATTGCAGACTAGTCCTTCATAAACAATGTTGTTTACTTATAATTCGTCGTCATAACCTGTTCTCAATAACAGGCGACCCGAGTCGTCTTCCATCGCGACTTCAGACCTATCTCCCCGACTCCTCAAGGACTAACGAGTAAAAACATCGATACTACGCGTAACGATGCACCGAAGTCATTGGGCGAGACATTCACCTCCTCGCGCAGAAGAAGGTGACACTCGAATCTCAATCTCACGCGAGACTAGCAAAAATGCTCAAAAGACAAATGAAGTTACAAATAAATAACATAGTGTATGTACCACCTCCAACAGAATAAACGTGCTCAATCACGAATTCATACATATTCTCAATAACATGTATAAATAAACCGATATTAAATCAAGAAAATAACTAACAATTCTCAATAATTGTTTTAAAATACTCCCAAAGAAATTACGGATTCATATATTATCGCCGAACGTTATTTGGACGGACACTATTTACCAAACGCTATTTGGTCGAACACTATTCACCGAATGCCACTTGGACGGACGCTATAAGATCAAGCATAATCAGGCCGAATGCAACAAACCGAGCACATAATAGATTGAGCACTATTTGGCCGAACGCTAAAAACGAGCACCACATACCATTCGGACGAACGCTAAGACCGAACACCTTACTAGACTCAGCACTATCAGGCCGAACCTTAAAACCGAGCACCACATACCATTCGGACGAACGCTAAGACCGAACACCTTACTAGACTCAACACTATCAGGCCGAACGTTAAAACCGAGCAATATATGGACGAACGCTCGAAGATTAAACCTAGTTCGGACACTACCTGAGACGAGTACCTCTTGAGGATTAACAACATCGAGAACGGACGCTCACAATCACAATTAAACTAAGGCCGAACGTTCAAGATTCAAACCTAAGAATACCAACTTAAGGCCGAACGCTCAAGATTGCTACCAAAGAATTCCAAGTTAAGAACGAACGCTTATACTCACTAATATCGAACACTCAAAATAAACACTATTAATCCGGACACCATTTGGACGAACGTTTTGATTCTTGATAGAACTACGAACGCTTATACTTACTAACACCGAACACTCAAAATAAACACTATTAATCCGGACACCATCAATTCAGGTTTCAACCGAACGGTATTAAAATAAGCCCTGACCGAACGACATATATCAACAGCTAACCGAACGGTGCTAAAATCAAGACTTAACCGATTAGCAGAAACTAACGCTCATTAATCACTAATACCCTAAAGCCGATCGTTCAAGATTCAAAACTTAAAAATAAGCAACTTAAAACCGAACGTTCATTTATACCCAAAAACCGAACGTTCAGGATTCAAACCTAAAAATATCAAATGTAGATCGAATGCTTAAATCACTAAAACATCAAAACCGAACGCTCACCGAAACAAGCCCAGAACGAACACGAACGCTCGTTACTGGAGGATACAAGACCGAACGGTTATTTGGCCGACCACTATTGTCGAGCACTGTTGGGACGAACGTCTAAATGTTACTAACTTTAATCCAAGGACGAACGCTAACGCTGGTACATCAGAAACTAAAACCGAACGCTCAAGTATTTTGGCCGACCACTAATTGGTCGAGCCATTTGGACTAATGCGCGTTCTGCAGAATTCTGCAGAATCGCACCAGATTTCCAGAAACCCCAATTTCATCCCCTTTTTCCCAGATTTGCATCAAATACAGATTATTTCAACAATAAAAGAAATAAATCTAGCTTCCCTTACCTTCTACCCATCATACAATATACATGCACCATCAAACATACATATATAGTCTAGTTTTTAACTACCCCAACATGCATACAATTATATAAATCCTAGTTTCCCCCCTTACCTCTAGTTCCAGTGAGTTTCCACAACCTTTTGAGGTTCAAAGCAAAGACCAAAGATGGCTTTCTTTCCTTGCGTAGCAGTGCTTCCCACAATTCAAAACTACACTCCCAACCTATGATTTAACATAGTATCTGTATATTCCTCCACTCTCTCACATAGATTAGAGTTTATATAAGAAAAATGGTAGGGTTCTCCTCTAAGTCACAATTCACGTTTTTAATATGCCCCTACTTAACCATAGGTTTCTTTTACTTAATAACTCTACAATTTGTCCAAAACCAAGCACAACAAAACAAAACAAATCATAGAAAGTCTTGCAGCACCTTTTGTCAACTACTGTCACGTTCACAACCTCAAATCATGCAAAAAAGAGGAAACACAATGCTAAATACATCCAAAACTAAGTATTAAACTATGTTTCCTTTCTTATCATAAATATAATAAAATAAAAAATATATTTTTATTTTACACAGGTCTTACACCCAAGGCTCCAAAAGATTTTCAAAAACTTGGTTCTGATACCAAATATAACACCTCGATTACGAGTGAAATTTAAATTTTTAAAATCATAATCACGGACCAAAGTATTTAAAATTATACTAATAATTACATATATAATCAAACATATGTCAATCACATATATAATCACACATCATATTAGCTTCTCATACTCACGAAGATAATCAAGAATATATCCTCATTCATTCAACAATAAAGCAAATGTAAGCTTCTCATACCTTAGCTAATTATAGGGCTTTATTGATAACAGATTAGTCAATCACAAACTCTCATGCTTCTGCTATCTTATCTAAAAGTTATTTTCTCCTCTCTAGTTCCTCTTTTTTACCTTCCTCTCTTTTTATTTATAATTTCATAAACTTTTTTTTCTTTTTAATTAAAATATATCTAAAGGTAACTGCCTAGATAATGTTTTCTATATCATCTCAACCAATTTTTTAAAATATAACTACTACATTCTACGTTCTATTTTTAACTTTTATATTATTTAAAGTACTTGTTTTTACTTCCAACACCTTATAATATCTACACCTCAATTACAAAAAAAAGGAAAGAACATTTTTGTCCTTAAGCAAAATATAAATAAAATCAAACAAAGGTTTCACATAAACCTTTCTCCTTAGGTTCTTCCTAGGATTTGAATCCACCTCCATTCAATGGTAGTCAACATCTCTACCAACAAGTCAACAAATCACATTAAAAATATAAGACATCACAAATTTAACAACCATACAATAACATGTGTTACACTATTATATCAACAAAATAAATAAATAACATATAAATTTATATTTTATTCAAGACTTGCACACCAACTGAATTACACAACACCTTGTGAACTCGTGTAGATTCTAATAAAGCATATTCAAGTTTTATTTGCCAGCTCTAAATTTTCTCGAATCTTACCCCTTTTTAACAAAAAAAATATATTTTAAAAGAACAAAAATAAGCATTATTTGACAAAGGCGATCCGTTTTATTTGATTATTATATTTATGAATACAATATTATATTTTGTGTTCCGAATGAACACTTGTTTGAAGATTTCTCTAAACTAATGTAAAATGAGTTTAAAACGAAGAGAAGAATTGAGATTCTTCTTGGATCTACACATTAAATAGATAATAGACAGTGCCATATGCATACACCAGATGATTATTATTATTTTTTCAAAATAAACCTTTTTTTGTAAATAATACCCAAATAAACCCATTCTCACTTTAATTTTCAAACTAGACCTGTTTACTAATGCAAAACTATACTTATTTAGGTAAAAAAAATTAAATAAGCTTATTTTGAAAAAAGAAATCAAAGTAACTCAAGGAACTTCTGAAAAAATTTAATTAAAAACTAATTACCCACCTTTGCATAATGGGCTAGTGAAGCTGTTTGTAGTTGATTTAATAGATGTAATAGAATAAATTTAATTGTATATTGATATGTTTAAAAATTAATTTATAAAGTAAATTTTTTAAATTAATTTAGTATTAAATTCCTTTTTTAAATTAAATTAAAATTAACATAAATTTTAAATCAAAATAAAAATGTTTTAAAATTTTTTAATATATAAAATAATTATATTTTAAAATAGAAATACACTAGAATAAATTATTTTACTTGATATTAACATTGAAATTTGTTAATTTTATTTATTTATAATTTTAAATATTTATTTCTAAAATAAAGTTATTAGTAACATTAATTTTATTAAAAAATTCAATCTATTAATCTACATTTATAGTTTATAAATATAATATAATATTTAGAAACATAATTATGTATAAACTTTCGTAACTTTTCTTTGGTATTTAGAAGGGAAAGTCATAACCTTTTCTTTTTCGTGTTTTCCATGATAATTTCCTAAACAGACGAAACGGTTGAAACAACGTTGAATAATGAATGTGCGCCGGACCACGTAAAGGAGGAAAAATTATGTATTGTACAATGACACGTGAATACATTATTTTATATTATTTTAATAAATAATGATATGATAACATATTTTTACTTTCATTTAATACATAATATAAGTATAAAATAATCATAAAAACTAAAGTTTTATATACTTTTTTAAAATAAAAAATTAAAAGAAATAATGTTAAATAAATCTAAAAAATTTATGTTTATAAAAGTATATATTTTTTATTTTAATATAATGCATATTTTAATTTTTTTTGTTAAAATTATTATACGTAAGTACAGTAAGTAAAAAAAAAAGTGTCTTATGTTTTTTAAAAATATGTTTCAAAATATCTTTTTCTTATAAATTGTGTAAATTTTAGAAAGCAGTTAAACCGTTCTTTATGGCATTGTTTCTAACCATCAACAGTTTCGGTTGTTTCTGCCAACCCTTTCTCTTTTATTCATTGCTACCAAACTCTCACATATTCTCCATCTTTTTCACACTTTTTCTAGTTCCATCTTTCTTACATCTTTTCTCATCACTGCAATGGAACCAAGCATCAAGCCCGGCGAGGTTGTCCGCGAGTTTCCTCACCTCTTCCGCGCCTACAAAGACGGCAGCGTCGAGCGTCTCCTCGGCACCGAAACCACTCCTGCCGGAACAGACCCCACCACCGCCGTTGAATCCAAAGACGTCACCATAAACCCCCAAACCAACGTCGCCGTCCGCCTCTACCTCCCTTCCAACGCCTCCTCCTCCTCCGAGAAACTCCCTATTCTCGTCTACATCCACGGCGGCGCCTTCTGCGTCTGCACCCCCTTCAACCCCGCCTACCACAACCACCTTAACACAGTCTGCGCGGGCGCCAGCGTTATCGTGGCCTCCGTTCACTACCGCCTCGCCCCGGAGCACCCGCTTCCCGCCGGCTACAACGACACCTGGGAGGCCTTCCTGTGGGTCGCCTCCCACGCTGCCGGTTCCGGCCCGGAGCCCTGGCTCAACGCCCACGGCGATCCAAAAAACGTGTTCATAGCCGGTGACAGCGCCGGCGGTAACATCGCGCACAACGTGGCGATGCGAGGCAGTGCTGAGGGGTTCGCGGGATTGAACCTCCAGGGGATGGTGCTGCTCCACCCATTCTTCGGGAACGATAAAAAGGATGAGCTGGTAGAGTATCTGTACCCTACGTACGAAGGACCGAGCAACATGATGATCCACGCCCCGCTGGATCCGAAACTATCGGATCTGGCGTGTCCGAGGTTGCTGATCTTCGTGTCAGAGAAAGATTTTCTGAGGGACAGAGGGATAAGCTATTACGAGGCGCTGAAGAAAAGCGGGTGGAAGGGTGAGGTGGAGAAGGTGGAGTTCCCCGGAGAAGACCATGTGTTTCATCTTCTTCAGCCCTCTAAGCAAAATTCCTTGGATCTCGTTAAACAGTTTGTCGCATTCTTGAAGCAAACCGCCTCGAGCCGCTGATTCATTGGTTAGATTATGATCATCCACTTTCTCATAATACTCTTTTGTTATTAATGCTTTTAATATGCCGTCTACCTTTTGGAAGCTCGTGCCCTGTGGATTTCTCTGTCTTCTTCTCCAGCTAGCCATAGCATAGCAGGAAGAGAATTTTCCTGTGAATTGAAAGCTCAGAATTTTGTTTCCGATTCTCTTGCTCCGTGTTTTTGTCTGAATTCAAGTGAATACAGGCATGTAACTGTCTTTCAATATTTCCTCGTTTTCTTTGTCGTTTCTATCCATAAGTGAATACAGACATGTGACTGTCTTTCAATATTTGCTAGTTTTCTTTGTCGTTTGTATCCAGTAATTGCTTTTTGCGTTCATATTCTTGGAAATATTCATACAATTTCTCAAGAAAACTGAGGAGAGAAAACAAAATGAAGTACTCTTATCTCTCTCGTTATATGCTAGACAATGCATTTTTAAAAATAAAAAAATTGACATAGATTTTTTTCATAACATTATGACACATAATTTTTTTACTAATTTATTATTATTTTTTGTTATAAATGTATAATATTAAAATGTTGGTGAAAAAAATATGTATTAACATTTCGTTGTCTTTTTTTCATAGTACCATTATTTGCGGGAAGAAGTGGGTATACTGTAATGAGGTGTCTATTTAACGCATATTTAATATGGCAGTGGTCGACTCACATGGTGGCCAAAAAATAATGACTTTTAAGTGAAAATGAATCAGTGATTTTTTTGCCGTGGAAAATTGAGTCCTTACTAATCACCCCAACTGTGGGTAAGGGGACGAGTATGGAGTAACATGTTGCGTTACTAATCTCTATCTGCACCACTCCCTACTTTAATGTTGCAAGACGAAACTGAGTAATTGTCTAACTAGTGAGAGGAAAAGGAAGTTAGTTGTAAATAAATAAGAAAAACTCCTATGAGGAGAGACATATTTTCACTGGTAATCGAGATCTGGAAACGTAAAAGAGAGTGTTACAACAACTGTTTCGGACTTAAGCATCCATTTCAGTTTCCCACAGTGGTTTTGCTGCAGCGTGTGACAACGGCGTCGGGGTGGGTGTGACACGGCGACGCATGTGCGGCAGTGACACGGGACAGAGGCAAGGGTTTGTGGCTTGTGGCGCATTCTTTTCAGAAGGAGATCCGTCCCTGGTGTTTGCTTTTCGGCTGGTGTTTCTGCGGCGGCGAGTGCTTTTGGCGCGTGTCACGTTGTATTTAGAGGCAGGCTCATCCCGACAGTGGCCTTGTGGCGGCGGTGGCTGGGCGATAGAGGTGTTTGTGCGACGGTAAACATATCCATAACCAGCTATAAAGTTTGATCACTCTACTCTGCACAAATTGTCAACAAGAGCAGGAAGACATATCAGAAGCGCAACCATGTAGCTCCTTATTTCTCATCAACACAAGCTTCAAGAGAAAAACAGAGTTTTGATGACAACAATCTAAGAAAAAATATAGGAAAACTCTGCACTTTGACGTAACAACAAAGGAAAAGGAAAATAGCTTATTAACCATGTTCATTATCCAAAATAAAATATTGATAATCATAGCTAAAGGAGATAAGCTAAAATATACACATTGGACTTAAAGCCAAAGTCAATTTTACTTGACAATTAACCATGTTAATCCAAACATTTTCAGTTAAGTGCAATGTTGTAATGAATGAAACTCTTCCCTCCAATGCCCTCAATGAATAATTAGAACAAATGTCATAAAAGTGACGTGGTAATTCAATATTTGTCATAGGATTTTAGTAATAAAGTTTAAAACATATGATAACGGTCTCTCATGAAAGTTTTTAATCCCTAATTTATTTAAATTATTTTTGTGTTTTTATCTTATTTATTCTCTTTTCGTGAATTCTCTTTCTTAGTTTACCTTCTTTTCTTTCTTTTACACCTAAATTTTTTAAGTTCATTTGACACTATTCTTACTTATTTTTACCTTTTTTCTTTCTTGAAAAAATATAAAACTTTACACTTTTATAACCATTTTACCCTTATATCATGTGTCAAATAAATGTAAAAGTATGTCATGATACCCTTTCTCTTGTGATTATATTTCTCTTCTCTTTACTTGTTGACCTCTCCACATTACATCGACCACATGGCCTCATCTCCATGTCGTGGCCTCCCGCTGTCGTCTTCATACCGTTGTCTTCGTGATGTCTTCTTCAATTTGCATACAATCAGGTTTTCTCTCTTTCCTTCACTTATACATGTTGTCATTCAGTATTTGCTCCAATGTATTTGTTTTGTTGCCTATTTCCCTCTCTATATATTGTTGTATCGAACCTCAAGATGCATAGGTTCGAGTTTTTTTTTCCTTCATAGGTTTTCTGTATCGATAAAAAAAATTGAGGGGATTCTTCTGTTTGGAAGACATTTTTGTTTTGTTTTCTTCTTTTTCTCCTTTTGGCTCTCGATTCTCTTTTATTCTTCTTGTCTTAATTTTCTATTTAGTAGAGTAAATATATATATTAAGAGAGTGAACATTTGGGTAAAGGGTTTCATACGCACAGCGGTGTGAGGAACCACCATTGAGTGCAAAGCCATCGGAGGAGGACACTTGAGTTGTTGGGACTACGAGAGTGCAAAGCCATTGAGAGGATTTTAGTGTAAACAATACTTTGTACCTTTTCAATTTCAAAAAATTAATACAATTGAATGATTCATTTTCCAATTTGTGTTCTAATTTTACATTCTTTCAATTTGTCTCTTGATTCATTTTTTGATTATTTAAGATTTTCTTGCAAAGTTTTATTTTTATCTGGGTTGAAGTTTTCATGTTCAGTTTTATTCTTTTCTCGTGCATTATAATTGTGTGATTCTTGCAAAACCACATTCTTATGTATCAATTGTGTTTTTGCATTTCTTTACAGTTTTAGTTTTATCGTTTACTATATTTCTACCAATTAAAATTACCATATCTTGCTTTCTTTTAGATTTTCGCAATCTTGTTTGTGTTCATGTGTTGTTATTTTTCAGCATTGGCATTATCAACTTTGTTCTTTTTTAGGTTTTTTCAAATATTTGAATTATTTTCTATGTTTTAAATTCTAGTATTTGAAACCTTAATTTGTTTATATATTTCTTTTCAATCCTGAGAGGTTGGTTCAAAGTTGTTGCTTGAATCTGATTAATTAATTGGATTGTGTAAACTCAATAGGTATGTGATTTAGTTTAAAAATCAAATGACCCCAAAGTGGGCCTTTCTTGCCAAGATGTCTACCTTCGTGACCACACTATCATATAAATTATCAATGTAACAAATATTTTAAAGATAGATAAAACTTATTATGGATTTTATTAATATTGCCCTTCCTACGAAGGATAGGTCTCTTTCTTTCCATTAAAGTGTAGTAATTTCATTAGCAACATAGCAACAAGAACAATAAGATATCTAAATAAATAGTAGTTATATACTATAAACGAATAAACAAGTCGGAGAATATTTTTAATTTAAAATAAATTCAGTTCAATTTTTTACTTTTAACAGTTTATTAAAATATAACTTTGTTTTTAAATATTATATTTAAAAACATTTCAATTCGATCTCCGTCAATTTCTTTTAATAAATATATAAAATTTTAGTTCATTTTACTTTGTTTCATGTGTTGCATGTCAATCTCATTTTTTAAGTAATAATTTAAATAAAGATATTCCTTCCATTTTAGGAAAATTTATCACGTCATTTTTCACATAAAACATGAGAATGAGCAACTTTTAATATGATTAAGTTTAATATATATTTGTATTTAAATTTTAATATCTACGTTGTGAGATCTCGGAAAATTAACCCATGATTATACTGTCTAATCTGTCATTAATGCACTGCTGAGTCACCTGGCTGCTTCCATAAATGCACCGCACCACACGTCCAATGCATTAAAAACGCACTTTGCACTGCATGCACGAGCGCCACGTGTCGCGTTAGAAGTTTCGGAAGTCAGAAGTGGGAGTGCAGGTGTCAGCAGAGGAGACGCTCGTTCGTTGGGGCGTGCAAATTGACAAAACTGAGTTTCGAAAAACTCTCTCTCACCTGCACGCACTCTTCTTCTTCCTCAGAACCCAACCCTTCATTTTTCTCTAACTTCTCTCTAGAACCAGTTCACCTTCTCTCTACTGTAACTCACCATCTTATTCTCCGATCACGTTTCAGAACCGTAGAAACACTCCTGGAGACGTGAGCGTCATTCTGGACTGAACAGAATTTGGATCGGAACTGGTAAGTCCTCGTCGCTAACCGTTCGTCCTTTTGGTTTCATGCGAACCCTAGTTCTGGTTGCATGCATGGGTTATGGGTCTGAGTTGTTCTGATTTCTGGTGTTTTAGATTAAGTGGAAATTGTTGAGCGAAACCTGAGGGTAGGACGTTGTTAGAGGAAGCGCTAAATCTTGCTTTTTGGGAGTACACTGCTATCCAGGTAAGGGAAGCTTAATAATTTAGTTTATACGTAGATGATTGTGTGCAAGTATGATAGAAAATAGGATGCATGAACTGTTTGCTGATTGAATTGTTATGAACGATCGCTGTTGTGATGAATATGATTTTGTTGGTTTAACTGCATGTTGATTTGGATACGTAAGGAGTGAAAGATGTATGATTGTTGTATAGTTTAATTTGTTAATGTGATGAACTTTATAAAGTATGTGAATTAACGATGGATATGAAATTTATAAGATTATGAATCGTATGATAAATGTTGAAGTTAGATGAAGATGAAAATCTGAATATAATGATTCTATCATATGATAAAATACGTTCGTCATCGTACGGTCTTATACCATTCGGTTTCTCTGAAAATGACTTAGAGTGGAATTCTTTCATTTGGGAAGAATTCTGTCCGAGAACGAGCGTTCTCATTTGAAATACTATGTTTTGAGCGTTCGGCTCAGCATAGTGATACCGGATACCTTAATTTAAATAATTTCAAATTATACCCTTACACTTTAAATAGCGCTCGGTCTTATACCAAGCGTTCGTCTTAAGTAGCGCTCGGTCTCACACTGAGCGTTCGTCCTAAATAGCGCTCGGTCTTATATCTAGCGTTCGTCCTAAGAAGTGTACGGTCTTATACCGAACGCTCGTCCATACCTTTGATTTCAGAACGTACGTAAATAACGTTCGTCTCAAATTATCAGTAAATGAATATTCGCTTTCGGTCATTGACTGGCAGTCGATCCTGTTAAACAAATTGTCCTCAGGATAACTAAATAATCATCTTTTTGTATCTTTATTCCTTTGAATTTGGTCTAAAGTCTTTGAACCTAAATTATTCTGAAACATTTATGTTATATCGCTAAGAGTCGGTTCACTCAACTGATTCTAGTAATAGTCACGTTCGTCATATAAAATGCGTCAGATTCATTCTTTTTGAAAAGAAGATCTTTCGGTCTCACTCTGGTCGTTCGTCCTCGTTATGTAGAGGATTGAACGCTCGTCTTTTATGGAAGTGGAACATAGAATGAAAATGTAAATAAAAGGAAGTATTAAGATGTGCGAACACTATAAGAATTGAAATTATGATTGTGGTATTTGAACGAGCGTTCCATGGGGAAACGACTCTTATATATATTGAATATTAAATTTTGGTAAAGTATGACGGTGGATAAGTTAAGACTCGCTGTCCATCCTGATGTTCCGTGAGTACTATCTTCATGTAGAGGAAGTATGGCATGTGTGGGAACGGCAGGAGGTCCTTAGTCCATAAGTTAACATGGGCGACGTAAGAACGGACTGACCTCGAGTGGCAGCTGTTTGGTGTATCCCAGTTACTACATCACTCGGGTGCAAGGACGCTTGTAACTACACAGATTCATACGGTCCGGACGGTCGGTCTATATATATATATATATATATATATATATATATATATATATATAAATGTATGTTGGATGATGTTATATGTTGAGTTATGTGTTTGAATGATCTGAAATGTTAGTATATGTGTTGACGTATGAATTAAATTACTTAAGCTTACCCTTTCGTTTTTCTTGTGTTGTCGTCTTGTATATGTATGTTCGTCCTGTCATTGCAATGATCATCCGTGTGGATGTGAGCAGATGGAGGTGCGTCACTTGAAGAGGTGCTGGAAGGGGAAAATTTGGAAGACGCAAATCTGGTGGATGTGGAAGTTAAAGCCGAGTCTTAGAGCGCTCGCGTATTTTTATATTGTTAGTTTATTAGTTTTATTTTTGAACGTTCGGTCATAGTTTTGTAAGACCGTTCGTCTCCGAACTCCTGTCTTTCTAGCGTTCGTTTATTTCTGTATGTTAAGCCGTTCGGCTTTTGACGTTCGTTCTGAATTGTAAAGACTGCACTGTTTTATTGGTTTAATGTAATTAATTCTGATTATGGTAATTACTATATTTTGGGATGTTACATTAGTGGTATCAGAGCAGTTTTGTTCTCTTAAAGGACACTGTAGGTTATGAGTGCACTGTGTTTTTGCTGTGTGCTTAATATGTGTTTAAATGAGTTATTTTTCTCAACTCTTTGCACGTAACTAACGTTCGTTTTTCTCTGTGTCCAGAGAACAAATGGCACCTAGACTCCCTCCTCCACTTCAACCTACTGACCCAGATGCGTCCAACAACGCTAGGTTGTTGGAAACGGTGATTGACCGACTACAACAGCAAAACACGACTTTAATGGAGCAGAACGCCACCCTGATGCAGCAGAATCAGAGTGCCATGCAGAGTTTGGAGGCCTCGCGTGCCAACTCTGAAACGACTCAAAGACAGCTGATGGAAATTCTAGCAGCAACCAGGCATACTCCAGGGGCATCTTCTTCCAACGCTGCCCCGCCTGCTGCTGAATGGAGCTTGGAGAGTTTCCTTCAACACCATCCGGCTAAGTTCAGTGGGAAAGGCCTCCCAGACGAAGCGTATCAGTGGTTAAGGGACATGGAGAAGATCTTCAACGCCAAAAGGTGTCCAGACGAGAACCGGTTGGCATTCACTGAGTACTTGTTAACTGGGGAAGCAAGCCACTGGTGGGCGAGCACAAGGGCTATTCTGGCAGACGCCCAACGTCCGATCAGTTGGGAAGTGTTCCGTGGAAAGTTTTACGAGGAATACTTTCCTGACAGCGTCCGTTTTGCGAAGGAAGTGGAGTTTCTACAGCTGGTTCAAGGTGGGATGTCGGTTTCTGAGTATACTAATAAATTCAAGCACCTCGTTCGGTTCAATACGATGGCCACCAGTGAGGGGTGGCAGTGCAGGAAATTTGAGAATGAGCTAAGGAGTGATCTGAAGGTGTTGATCTCAAGTTTGTGTATTCGGTCGTTTCCTGCTATGATTGAACGAGCGAAGGTATTGGAGAAGAATATGGCAGAGGCGGAACGACAGAAGAAGCAGCAACAAGTGAGTAGGGGACCGATCGTGTCCAGGGGAGGAACTGTTCAGAGGAGACCTCCTTACGCTCGTCCAAACTAGCCTTCTCATGCGAGCGGATCGCAAGCAGTGGTTCCTGTCGGACAGTCTAGACAAGGAAACGTTGTTTGCTTCCGGTGTGGAGGGCCACACTATAGGTCTTCATGCCCTCAGCTGGTGGGAGGAAAGCACTGCAACCGTTGCGGAAGGAACGGGCACTTGGATCACGAGTGCAATATGAGTGGACGTGCAGTGATGAGGCCACCCAATGCTGGAAGGAATCAGCCAAGATGAGGATGAGCCCAAGCGAGTGGGCGTGTATATGCTATAACGAGCGCTGAGGCAGCGAGCTCAGGTAATCTCATAATTGGTGAATGCATGCTGTTTGGTAGATCGTGCTGTGCACTGTATGATTCGGGGGCAACACATTCCTTCATCTCGAAGGCGTGTGTTGAAAAGCTGGGTTTAGAAGTGAGCGAGATGCAGTTTGACCTGGTGGTGTCTACCCCAGCGACTGGTGAGGTTAGGACGTCCACTATGTGCGTCAAGTGTCCTATAGAAGTGGAAGGGCGTAAGTTTAAGGTTAGCCTCATCTGCTTACCTCTTCAAGGTTTGGAGGTGATTTTAGGAATGGATTGGTTGGCTGCCAATCGCATTCTTATTGATTGTGGAGCGAAGGAATTAATCTTTCCTGGTGAAGAAGAAGTTCTATCAGTGACGCTCGGCCAGCTGAAAGAAGATATTATGGAGGGCGCCAGCTGTTTTCTCATCATGACGCATGAAGACGGAGAAGTTAGGAATGCGAATTTGGGACGATCGTCCACTAGTGACAGTAATGGACGATCGGTTGTGGATGAGTTTGCGGACGTCTTTCCGGAAGAAATACCTGGACTTCACCCTCATCGCGAAGTTGAATACACCATTGACTTGGTGACAACAGCGGCTCCTATCTCGGTTCAGCCTTATAGAATGTCTCCTGCGGAGTTATCTGAACTCAAGGAGCAGATTGAAGAGTTGATGGAGAAGCAGTTCATTAGGCCGAGCGTATCACCCTGGGGAACGCCCGTGCTTTTAGTAAGGAAGAAGGATGGCAGCTCTCGGTTATGTATAGACTACAGGCAATTGAATAAGCTGACCATCAAAAACAAGTACCCATTGCCAAGGATAGATGACCTGCTGGATCAATTACATGGGGCTGCTGTGTTCTCAAAGATTGATTTGAGATCCGGGTATCATCAAATCAGGGTTAAGGAGGATGACATCCAGAAGACAGCGTTCAGGTCTCGCTATGGGCATTATGAATACGTGGTGATGCCATTTGGAGTAACGAACGCTCCAACCGTGTTCATGGAGTATATGAACCGCATCTTCAGGCCTTATTTGGATAAGTTTGTGGTCGTCTTCATAGATGATATTCTCATCTATTCCAAGACCGAAGACGAGCATGAAGAGCATCTTAGACTTGTACTTGGAGTGTTGCGGGAGAAGGAGTTGTATGCCAAGTTGTCTAAATGTGAATTCTGGATGAAGGAGATTCAGTTTTTGGGGCATGTGGTGTCGGCTGGAGGCATCTCGGTAGATCTAGCGAAAGTGCGAGCAGTACTGGAATGGGAGAGTCCGCGTTCGGTCACTGAGGTGCGTAGTTTTATTGGACTCGCGGGCTACTACAGACGTTTCATTGAAGGATTTGCTAAGATAGTAGCGCCGCTAACTCAGTTGACTCGTAAAGATCAGCCGTTCGCTTGGACCGATCGTTGTGAAGCCAGCTTCCAAGAGTTAAAAGTGAAATTGACGAGCGCTCCAGTGTTAGTTATTCCAGACACGTCTAAACCGTTCGAAGTGTATTGCGACGCTTCTCACCAAGGTTTGGGTTGTGTTCTGATGCAAGAGAAGCGAGCGGTAGCTTACGCGTCTCGTCAGTTGAAGGTTCACGAAAAGAATTACCCAACGCTCGACCTGGAGTTGGCAGCGGTCGTTTTTGCGCTGAAAATTTGGAGGCATTTCTTGTACGGATCCACGTTCCAAGTCTTCAGTGATCACAAGAGTCTCAAGTACCTCTTTGATCAGAAGGAGTTGAATATGAGGCAGAGGAGGTGGCTTGAGTTCTTGAAGGATTATGATTTCGAGCTACTCTATCATCCAGGAAAGGCGAACGTGGTAGCGGACGCTCTAAGCAGAAAAGTGGTGCATGTGTCGTCCATGATGGTGCGCGAGCTATGTTTGGTGGAAAGTTTTAGAGATCTAAGGTTACAATTCGAGTTGGAGCCGAACAGTATCAAGTGTTGTAACCTTAGAATATCCAGTAACGTGTTTGAGCGGATCAGAAAGAAGCAACGTGAGGATGAAGAGTTAGTGAAGATATTTGATGCCCTCGGTACGGATCAGGCCAAAGAGTTTAACGCTGGAACGGACGGTTTCTTACGTTATAAGGGCCGGACGTGCATCCCGAATGATGGAGAACTGAAGAGAATTATTCTGGAGGAAGGTCATCACAGCCGTCTTAGCATGCACCCTGGCATGACTAAGATGTATCAAGACCTCCGGAAATCCTTTTGGTGGCCTGGAATGAAGAGTGATGTCGCTCGTTTTGTGGCATCATGTCTAACATGTCAATGAGCGAAGGCGGAGCACCAAAGACCTGGCGGATTACTTCAGCAGCTGGAAATTCCCGAATGGAAGTGGGATAGCATATCCATGGATTTCGTGACTCATCTACCACGCACGGTCAGGAATCATGACTCGATTTGGGTGATCGTGGATAGGCTAACGAAGAGCGCCCACTTCCTGGCAGTCAACTTGAAGATGTCGATGACCAACTTGGCTAAGTTGTATATCCAGGAGATCGTTCGCTTACATGGAGTACCTTCGAGCATCATTTCCGACCGAGACACAAGGTTCACTTCACGGTTTTGGCAGTCACTTCAAAGCGAGCTCGGTAGTAAGTTGCAGATGAGTTCGACTTATCACCCTCAGACGGACGGCCAATCTGAGAGAACAATCCAGACGCTTGAAGACTTACTGAGGACTTGCGTCCTAGATCACTTGGGCGCTTGGGATGAAGTCCTGCCGCTAGTGGAATTCACGTATAACAACAGTTTTCAGGCGAGCATTGGAATGACACCGTTTGAAGCACTCTATGGGAGAAAATGCCGAACGCCACTTTGCTGGTTCCAGGAAGGAGATAACGTGCTAACTGGACCTGAGCTTATCCAGCAAACGACCGAGAAAGTCAAGCAAATTCAGGAGAGGTTGAAGACGTCTCTGAGCAGGCAGAAATCTTATGCTGATAAGAGGAGAAGACCTTTGGAGTTCGCTGCAGGAGATCATGTGTTTCTTCGACTCAACCCAATCACTGGTGTAGGCCGAGCCGTTCGTCCAAAGAAGCTGTCTCCCAAATTCATTGGACCGTATCAAATTCTGAGGAAGATCAGACCAGTAGCGTACGAGCTTGCATTGCCGCCTCAGCTATCGAACCTTCACCCCGTTTTCCACGTTTCTCAACTTCGAAAGTATATAGCAAATCCATCACATGTACTGGAGTTGGAAGACGTTCAACTTCGTCCAGACCGAACGTTGGAGTTGCAACCAGTCCGTATAGAAGATAGCCGCACCAAGTACTACAAAGGCAAGGACGTTCGTTTGGTGAAGATGGTGTGGGACGCTAAGACTGGTGATTCAACGTGGGAAGTTGAGAGCGCCATGAAGAACTTGTACCCTAATCTATTTCCGGGTGAGTCTTCAATTTTCGTGGACGAAAATTTTTGTAGATAGGTGGAATGTGAGATCTCGGAAAATTAACCCATGATTATACTGTCTAATCTGTCATTAATGCACTGCTGAGTCACCTGGCTGCTTCCATAAATGCACCGCACCACACGTCCAGTGCATTAAAAACGCACTTTGCACTGCATGCACGAGCGCCACGTGTCGCGTTAGAAGTTTCGGAAGTCAGAAGTGGGAGTGCAGGTGTCAGCAGAGGAGACACTCGTTCGTTGGGGCGTGCAAATTGACAAAACTGAGTTTCGAAAAACTCTCTCTCACCTACACGCACTCTTCTTCTTCCTCAGAACCCAACCCTTCATTTTTCTCTAACTTCTCTCTAGAACCAGTTCACCTTCTCTCTACTGTAACTCACCATCTTATTCTCCGATCACGTTTCAGAACCGTAGAAACACTCCTGGAGACGTGAGCGTCATTCTGGACCGAACAGAATTTGGATCGGAACTGGTAAGTCCTCGTCGCTAACCGTTCGTCCTTTTGGTTTCATGCGAACCCTAGTTCTGGTTGCATGCATGGGTTATGGGTCTGAGTTGTTCTGATTTCTGGTGTTTTAGATTAAGTGGAAATTGTTGAGCGAAACCTGAGGGTAGGACGTTGTTAGAGGAAGCGCTAAATCTTGCTTTTTGGGAGTACACTGCTATCCAGGTAAGGGAAGCTTAATAATTTAGTTTATACGTAGATGATTGTGTGCAAGTATGATAGAAAATAGGATGCATGAACTGTTTGCTGATTGAATTGTTATGAACGATCGCTGTTGTGATGAATATGATTTTGTTGGTTTAACTGCATGTTGATTTGGATACGTAAGGAGTGAAAGATGTATGATTGTTGTATAGTTTAATTTGTTAATGTGATGAACTTTATAAAGTATGTGAATTAACGATGGATATGAAATTTATAAGATTATGAATCGTATGATAAATGTTGAAGTTAGATGAAGATGAAAATCTGAATATAATGATTCTATCATATGATAAAATACGTTCGTCATCGTACGGTCTTATACCATTCGGTTTCTCTGAAAATGACTTAGAGTGGAATTCTTTCATTTGGGAAGAATTCTGTCCGAGAACGAGCGTTCTCATTTGAAATACTATGTTTTGAGCGTTCGGCTCAGCATAGTGATACCGGATACCTTAATTTAAATAATTTCAAATTATACCCTTACACTTTAAATAGCGCTCGGTCTTATACCAAGCGTTCGTCTTAAGTAGCGCTCGGTCTCACACTGAGCGTTCGTCCTAAATAGCGCTCGGTCTTATATCTAGCGTTCGTCCTAAGAAGTGTACGGTCTTATACCGAACGCTCGTCCATACCTTTGATTTCAGAACGTACGTAAATAACGTTCGTCTCAAATTATCAGTAAATGAATATTCGCTTTCGGTCATTGACTGGCAGTCGATCCTGTTAAACAAATTGTCCTCAGGATAACTAAATAATCATCTTTTTGTATCTTTATTCCTTTGAATTTGGTCTAAAGTCTTTGAACCTAAATTATTCTGAAACATTTATGTTATATCGCTAAGAGTCGGTTCACTCAACTGATTCTAGTAATAGTCACGTTCGTCATATAAAATGCGTCAGATTCATTCTTTTTGAAAAGAAGATCTTTCGGTCTCACTCTGGTCGTTCGTCCTCGTTATGTAGAGGATTGAACGCTCGTCTTTTATGGAAGTGGAACATAGAATGAAAATGTAAATAAAAGGAAGTATTAAGATGTGCGAACACTATAAGAATTGAAATTATGATTGTGGTATTTGAACGAGCGTTCCATGGGGAAACGACTCTTATATATATTGAATATTAAATTTTGGTAAAGTATGACGGTGGATAAGTTAAGACTCGCTGTCCATCCTGATGTTCCGTGAGTACTATCTTCATGTAGAGGAAGTATGGCATGTGTGGGAACGGCAGGAGGTCCTTAGTCCATAAGTTAACATGGGCGACGTAAGAACGGACTGACCTCGAGTGGCAGCTGTTTGGTGTATCCCAGTTACTACATCACTCGGGTGCAAGGACGCTTGTAACTACACAGATTCATACGGTCCGGACGGTCGGTCTATATATATATATATATATATATATAAATGTATGTTGGATGATGTTATATGTTGAGTTATGTGTTTGAATGATCTGAAATGTTAGTATATGTGTTGACGTATGAATTAAATTACTTAAGCTTACCCTTTCGTTTTTCTTGTGTTGTCGTCTTGTATATGTATGTTCATCCTGTCATTGCAATGATCATCCGTGTGGATGTGAGCAGATGGAGGTGCGTCACTTGAAGAGGTGCTGGAAGGGGAAAATTTGGAAGACGCAAATCTGGTGGATGTGGAAGTTAAAGCCGAGCCTTAGAGCGCTCGCGTATTTTTATATTGTTAGTTTATTAGTTTTATTTTTGAACGTTCGGTCATAGTTTTGTAAGACCGTTCGTCTCCGAACTCCTGTCTTTCTAGCGTTCGTTTATTTCTGTATGTTAAGCCGTTCGGCTTTTGACGTTCGTTCTGAATTGTAAAGACTGCACTGTTTTATTGGTTTAATGTAATTAATTCTGATTATGGTAATTGCTATATTTTGGGATGTTACATACGTCAATGGGAGAATTATAAGTGTGAGATCATGAAACAAATGCACACAATTATATCTACAAACATTATTGAATAAGGTAATAAAAATTTGATTAAATACTTATCAATATTATTTTAATTTTATTACTTTATTTGTAGTTATTTAACTATTCATCCTCATTAAAAGGAAGAGACATGAAAGAAATTAGAATAAAGTGGATTTTTTTTAAGTGTCAGTGACTTGTACTAGTGTACTTATGGAGCTGTGTATACCCTGAGAAGTTGAACTCTACAAACTTCCTCAATCTTCCATGCATCAAGAATTTTTCCTTGCTCCTCTCGGTACTTGTGATCCATAGGATGGATGGTGGTGTGCCTGAAAAATTCACTTTATGTGCAAGTTAGTTTGGTGCATTAGATAGAACCTAATATTGTAAATATGAACCTAAATTATATATAGGATAATAATGACGTTTGTGAGTCTTCACCTACTTAGGGTGGACCTAGGGTCCATTTATTTTTGATGCATATTATGTTAAATTAAAGAATATCACATTAGTAAAGTATGACAAACAAATTTAATTCTGAGTAGTAACAGACTAACTTGTGGCAGGATAGGAAGAGGCTGATTTGTGGCCGAGTACGAAGAGGTTGACTTGTGGTTGGGTGGGAAAATTTTGGCTTGCACTAGTGCAGAACGGGCAATAGACGTCCGTTCTGTGGGCCATTTAACGTTCGAGGGCGCTCGGACGTCTATGCGGGTGACGTCTATGTAGACGTCCGTGCGCCAGGACGGACCTTTGTCTAAACGTCCGTTGTGCCAGGACGGACGTTTATATAAACGTCCGTGGTGCCAGGACGGACGTTTATATGAACGTCCGTGTTTAAAGGACGGACGTTTATATAAACATCCGTGGTGCCAGGACGGACGTTTATATGAACGTCCGTGGTTAAAGGATGGACGTTTATATAAACGTCTGTGGTGTCAGGATGGACGTTTATATAAACGTCCGTCCTGAGGGGACGGACATTTTTCACACGTCCGTGGTACCAGGACGGACGTTTATATAAACGTCCGTGGTGCCCGCACGGACGTCTACTTGGCTGAATTGTTGTGGTAGGGTGTAGGGAGTTGGACGTCCGTTAGTGCACAGTCGGACGTATATAGACGTCCGACTGTGCACTAACAGACGTCTACAGGGCGTTTTTTTTTTAAAAATATATTTATTTTTTCAATAAAACCACACCTGAAAAGCAGAAAAATGTCCCAGAACAATTTTGCAATAATATAAATATGCGTTTCATATGTTCTACATAATGTGGAGTTCAATCCACTACCAAAACTATCAACATAAAACTTAAACTAAAACTAAACAATGTTCAACAAGAAATAAAACTATTCCTAACTCAATCTTTGGAGAACATAAGCGGTCCACTCCTGCCTTATCTGTTTAATTGTGTCCACTGGAATAGGCGATGTACTCTTGAAGCGCTGCAAAATTCAAGAAAGATTCATTATGGTTTCATATATGTTGAAGATGAATTTGATTTGTAATGTATTGAAGTTATACATCATTACCTCATTCCAGTCATCTATAATGACAGCTCGAATGATGGTCTTAATCCAACACATCACATAGAAGCCACATTCCCATGAATCTAGCTGCTGGTTACATTAAAATCACAAACTAAATAGTTAAGAATTTAGATCATTCAATAACATAGAAAATGAATTAGAAACTATAAATGACTTATAACCTTTGGATACAAAATTTGAACCAGTTGACCACGAGATTTACCAATAACTTTGTACAGATTGAAAACACAAAGTATAATTAATATGACTATATTTATCATAAAAGTTGAAGGTGAACATGAAATTCAAAGTCATTTTTGGAGAAACACTTACCCTTGAAGCATGGTTCTCAAGTCATTTTTCATCCTCCTATGCAACGAACAAAACCATATAATTTTACATTGTTTGGGAATGATGACCATCAGCTGCCAGTGCGACCTATCACGAAGGACAAATAGTTATTCAACTAATTAAGGAAACTATAATAATAAACTGACCACATTTAACAACACCTACCCCTCAATGTATGGCACAAGGTATACGTCTCTTTTTGACTCATCCATCCATGTTTGCAAATAATCTTGTCTGTTTTGAAGTGTGTTACCAGACGGTTGAATGGTCTGAGGTTCAACAAATCCGTACATGGAAGACCGACCTTGGTCTACAAGGATTGTGTCCATGTACCTAAAACAACAAAGTTAAGTTGTTAGAAACTAATGTAAATAAAAGTAAAATGAAAGACCAAATTGACTATCTTACATGCACCAGAGCTGAATGATGGAAATATTCAACATTCGGTCTCCCGCAATCATCTCCAATGCATCAGATAATGTGATATAAACTGGCACATGTGGGGGAAGACCAAATACTCTCAAATCCCAGTATAGTTCTAATGGTGCTCGGGCCTAGGAACTCCACGTACACGTCCTGGGTGCTCGGGCCTTCCAATGGCCGTTGTTAGAATGTCGTCCCTACCTTTTTCAACAAATGTGCCCTGAGTCTGCTGCTCAACCAACTCATCCTGCCCATAAAAAAACCAAGTTAGAAGACATGATGTGATAGATACACAATCAAAGAACTGCTTATAATTTGAACTTACAATTCTCTGTGAGATCAAGGCAGCGGAGGAAGATGTCATGTTCCCATCAGATTTAGTCCGAGTAGCCTTCCACAGCTCGTACCTAGCAGGTGCAGGTGCTAGATCCGGCGACTCAAGTCCCAAGGCATCCGCTCTAGACTTTCTCAGTTTCCTCTCCAGTTTTGCATATCCACCTCGTGATAACACGTGGGGTGCGTCGTTTAGCCTTTGTCTTTCTTGGGCGGCTAACCTTTTATCCTGTGAAACCATTTATATAAATAAGTGTAAATTGATAAAAACCATATGAAAATTAATTTTTTCAAACTGTCCAATCGGACAATTCAAAATTTAACACAAACGATTAAAAGATTAATCGTTTGTCTTAAATTTCAAACGGGAACTAAGTGTCACTCAATGATTACTTATAATAACACAACTAATACACATATATTCAAAAGTCAATAACACAGTCACTCATTACAGTAAAAAAACGTGCATTCACAAAAAATATCCAACCAACAAGCTAACCTGAAAAGTAGATTCCAAATGAAAAGGAGGGAAATGGAGGAGTGAACGACCTAAAACGCAGTCCAAAAATAGTCAAAGAAGCCGCCCAAGAACACGCAAGAGACTGCAAAAAAACGGACCGAAAACGATTTTTAATCGGTTCAAATCAAAGGTATTTCATGACAGAGCAATGTAATCGGATTGAAAATGAATTTAAATGGTCCAAAATAGAGCAAACGAACCTGGAAAATCAATGGTGAAGCAGCGTTCGCGGAGGAAGACGATGAACAGTGCTTTCGCGTTTTGCAAAAGTGAACTGGTCGCGGGTTCGCGGGAGCCCTAGTAATGCACTTAGACGTCCGGTACGCTGGGGCACGGACGTCTATAATATTATAGACGTCTGGGTCGTCACTAATATGACGTCTTTGACAATTTAAAAATGATATTCGCGGGTGGGTTTAAACGTCTGTCCTGGGTCGAGCCGGACGTTTATAGTATTATAAACGTCCCTCTGAGGGAGACGGACGTCTATGACACTGACAACTGAACGTTTCAACTCTCCATGCTAGCCCATAAACGTCCGTCCATGGAAGGGCACGGACGTCTATAATATTATAAACGTCCGGTATGGGCGGGCGGACGTTTAAGGGTCTGAAGACAATTAAATCTCCAACCACCCCTGTAAGATCATTAGACGTCCGCGCCCTCCCAGGACGGACGTTTAAGGTCCCTATATGGGGAATTGCATAGACACTTGAGATCACTTATTCAGCCCATTATGAACGTCCGTCTCGACAAAGGACGGACGTTCACAGGCTTACATGAGATCACTTATTCAGCCCATTCTGAACGTCCGTCTCCACCAAGGACGGACGTTTAAGGCTGGCAGGGTACTTGAAAACGTTATGAACATGAGTTCACTTTCTCCAGCTATTAAACGTCCGTCCTAGGGGGACGGACGTGCATAACATTATGAACGTCCGTCTCGGCCGTGGACGGACGTTCACAGGGCTTACATGAGTTCACTTATTCAGCCCATTATGAACGTCCGTCTCGACCAAGGACGGACGTTTAAGGCTGGCAGGGTACTTGAAAACGTTCACTTCTCCAGCCTATTAAACGTCCGTTCTAGGGGGACGAACGTTCATAACATTATGAACGTCCGTCTCGAACAAGGACGGACGTTTTAGGTTGGAAGGGTAATTGAAAACGTTATGAGATGGGTTCAAAGGGCTGTCAGGTTCACTTTCTCCAGCTATTAAACGTCCGTCCTGGGGGGATGGACGTTCATAACATTATGAACGTCCGTCTCGGCCAAGGACAGACGTTCAAAGGGCTGACATGGGTTCACTTTCTCCAGCTAATAAACGTCCGTCCTAGGAGGCGGACGTTTATAACATTATGAACGTCCGTCTTGACCAAGGACGGACGTCCAAAGGGCTGACATGGCCAGCTATTAAACGTCCGTCCTAGGGGCGGACGTTTATAACATTATGAACGTCCGTCTCGACCAAGGACGAACGTTCAAAGGGCTGACATGGGTTCACTTTAAACGTCCGTCTTAGGGGGACGGACGTTCCTCACATTATAAACGTCTGACAAGATTAAGGACGGACGTCTTGGTTTCCATTTATTTACGAATATGCCACCGGTCAATTATATACATTGGGAATTTGGTGGACGGACGTCTATTGGATGACGTTAAAAGCCAATTCTGCACTAGTGTTGTATCCAGATAGGAAGAGGTCGACTTATGGCTAAGTATGAAGAGGTTGACTTTTGATTGGATAGAAAGAAGTCGACTTGTGGTCGAGTACGAAAATGTTAGCTTATAGTTGATTAGGAAGAGACCGACTTGTAGTCGAGTATGAATAGACCGACTTGTGACCTGATACAAACAGGTCAACTTTTAGTTAAGTACAAACATGTTCATTTATGGCTGGGTAGTATAAGTTGTGTACAGTACACCAACTCTCTAGTTTTCAGATGACTTGAAGAAATGTAAAAAACTTAAATAAAATAATTGTAACTGACCATTTGTTAACTAACTTATGAAACATGATACCAAAATAATAGGTATTGGATAATCGTTCTGTACCAACAAAACAAATGTAAAGAAAAGAAAAAATAAAGTTGTATCTTTAGTAATGATCTTAAATATATATAATAAACTCATTTTCTCAAAATATACTCAGTTTGTACATTTTGTAAATAAATAAGTAGTAAACTTTGAATAAATTATTTTTCCTTTTTAAGAAAATCAAGTTTAAGCTCTTCTTAACCATTAAATGCTCAATTTTCTTTAAATTCCAATTTACATATTATTAACATTAATACAACTGAAAGTTATAAGAGATAAAAAAGAAAAAGAAATATAAATAATTTAGTGGTTCTGGTTCGCTTCATATGATATTACTTAATCATCCATCTGTCAGTATTGAAGTTTTACTATGAGATGCGAAGATATTAAAAAGTAGAACTTGAGGAACTAGAATGACTTTTTAACCTTACCTTACCTACATAATAGCCCTAGAAAGTTGACCGTCTCCACGCCAACCAATGCTTCTGCATGCACATTATAACAATCCCTCTCCCACATCACACAAACTAACAACTTTCTTCTCCATCGCCTTCAGCCATGGATTCCAGTTCTACCGAAGTAGCCTTCGATTTCTCACCCTTTCTCAAAATCTACAAAGACGGTAGCGTCCAGAGACTTGCCGGCTGCGACGTCGCCCCGCCGGGTTTCGATACCGAAACAAACGTGGAATCCAAAGACATCGTAATCTCGAAAGACGACGACGTATCGGCCAGGATATTTATTCCCAACGTCAGCGATCAAACCCAAAAGCTTCCTCTCCTAGTCTACTTCCATGGTGGGGGGTTCTGCATAGAAACACCATACTCTCCTCCTTACCATAAATTCCTCAACTCACTTGTTTCCAAGGCCCACATCTTTGCTGTATCTGTTCATTACAGAAGAGCACCAGAGCACCCCCTTCCCATTGCCTATGAAGATTCATGGACTTCGCTCAAGTGGGTGGCGTCCCATTTCGACGGAAACGGCCCTGAGGAGTGCCTCAATCGCCACGTTGATTTCGGGAAGGTTTTCTACGGTGGGGACAGTGCGGGAGCAAACATCGCACACAATATGTGTATTCGGGCGGGGATCCACGGGCTTCCGGGTGTTAACGTTGAGGGGATTGTTTTGGTGCATCCCTACTTTTGGGGCGTGGAGCGAATCGGAAGTGAGAGCCAAAAGCCTGAACATCTTGCAGCGGTGGATAATTTGTGGCGTTTTATTTGTCCCACCTCGACAGGATCCGACGACCCGTTGATCAACCCGGCTACGGATCCGAATCTGGCAAAGCTAGCTTGCAGGAGAGTGATGATCTTTGTTGCTGAGAATGATTTGATGAGGGATCGGGGTTGGTATTACAAGGAGTCGGTAGAGAAGTGTGGGTGGCAGGGTGTTGCAGAGGTTATGGAGGCAAAAGGAGAAAACCACGTGTTTCATTTGTTCAATCCAGATTCTGACAACGCTGTCTCCCTGCTCAGTCGATTTGTTTCTTTTATCAACCATAGTAGTTAATAGTTAACTTTATTAGCAGATAATTTTTCATGCTTACTTGCAATAATATTGTAGAAAATTGGAAAACAAAAAATAAAAATAAAAATTGACGGTTTGAAAAGAAATTTATACGAGTCGGCTATTGTGTTGTTAAGCATTAGATTCTTAATTTTGAATTATTTGTGATTCGGATCTTTTAATTTAACTATTTATAGTTTTTACTACTTTAAACATTACAGTGCGAGGTTGGAAACACATGATATTCTCGTCACTTATTTACACTTAAGGTATATGGACATGCTGCAAAATGCAAGTTATTAAATATGTTTTTATAACTGAAAATCGAACCCAAGTGTTACACGATATAGTATGTAGCTGAATATCCTTTGGCTTTGCAAACAATGATGTCTTCTTAGGACAATCGGTTGCATAACACATCATAACACATTATATGTTGATTGTTGAGGAGTGAATATTATCCAGTGAAAGTTAGCGAACTCTTGAGGGTTGAACACTACCTAGTGAAGGTTAATAGCATACTGTTGAAGATCGGAAACTATTTAGTGAAGGTTAATAGTGATTTGTCAAAAGCTGAGCACTACTCAATAGAGGTTATAATTGCCTACTAAACATTGATAACTGCTCGCCAAAAGTCAACATTTGTTTACCAAAGAATAAGTACAATGCGCGTTACATGTCAGTGTTGTTTCATGATGGACGAGTGCCTCTTATCCAGGGTTAAGTGTTACCAACTATAATTTGGTATAAGACCTAAGAAAAATGTAAAAGTTAGAAGTGATATTGTAATAAAATTTAAGTAAGTTTTAATGAAAATTGCATGTTTTCGAAAGGTGTAATGTAGTTCAGTGGTGAGAGCTCTTGATGGGTTGAGATATCACGTGTTCAAGTATTGGCTGCAGATATAAACACCATCATAAGTATAGAACAAGTATATGTTCATAAACATAAATCACCATCATAAGTATAGAACAGTATATGTTCATAAACATAAATCACCAATACAAAATACATTTTTTATAGCGGTATAGAAAGATGTCTATTTCGTATTTTCAAATTTATTTTGTTCAGGCTATTGAACTAAAACCCTAGGTAGCAGTGTTCTTATTCTCCTTTTTTTTTCTTGCATCGTTTAGTGTGACATCCTTATCATCGACAACCCCCTGGACGACAATGTCGAGTTCGAGATTGTGAGATTCTTTTATGATCTGGTGTTATTTTTTTGTGAGATTGTGAAGAGTTTTTGGTTAGGTTTTGTGACTCATGGCAAATCATCCATAATTTGGGATTGCACTGATGACTCCCGATAGGAAAGCGGGGCAACCAATCTCTTCTATATTCCCACATCTGAGCACTCGGGTATGGTTGGTTTCAAGAATGATAGTATGTACTTTAAAGAGATATTTTTGTTAATTTTTTGTTATTTTTTTTATAGAGGTTGTCGTGAGCTATCTGTTTTTCTTCTTCTAAGTGAGATTAACATACCTTTTTTATGAGGATCATGGATGTTGTTGTTATTTATAATCATCATTTTCTTGAACAATCCTCTAGGTGTCATTTGAAATATGGATGTTGATGTATTGTCAAGTAAATTAAATTATTTGATCGTAACCCATCTTTACAACACTTGCCAGATTTGAAGGATGCAGACTTTTATGACGTGGATTATGAATTTGACCTGTCAACATTTAGTTCTTTTCAAGTGTTCATCTATATAATATATGAGAAGATTGAGTCTTAGGTTGAAACCTCTTTCTCGTTTTGTAATTTGGTTTTAATGCCTGAATTAATCAGTAATTTCTATCCAAAAAGAAGTTGTATATGGATTGACAGAGGTTTTAAGGGAGGAAATAAAGAATGCACGTCTAATTGCCAATCCTGGTTGTTATTCAACTTCCCCTTGTTCCATTTATAAAGGTCAGGATGTTTACTTTACAGTGTACAATGCATATTTTGAAAAAATTGAATTTTCCTTTCAAGAAAAGATTGTCTCATTAAAATGCAAATAATGGTATAAATTTGTGCTTTAAGGATTTTGTTCTGTGAGTTGTATCTACTAGTCTTTTCTTTGCCTTGTGGCTTGAAATTTATGGTCTAGGATGTTCAGCTTGATAAGTATTGTTCACTTTTAACATATTTCTATGGTGCTTAATTCATGGTCTTTTTAAGCTAATTAATTTTCAGATATGCGGAGGAACTGGATAACTCTCATATAATGTCTAGATTTTAGGAGCTCCTTTTGTTTTTTTCTTTTGCCCATTTTTTTTCTTCTTGTGGATTTCTTATCCTTCAACCTTTTGTTCACCCGAGCATGTTTTATTCCATGAAAAAAAATATTTTAGTTTTCTTCAATAATCTTACATCACTAAAAGTTTCTCTCTTTTAGTTGTGTATGTTATATTTTCTCTGCTTTGTGGGTGTTGTTTATAGTTTACACTTAATACTAGTCTTGTGATGAATTGTGCATTAAGTAGAATTCATGTTGTTGCATCTGTCTGTGCACTTTTAGGGTGTCCTATATTTGGTAGAAATCTTCATGAGTCACACGTGAGGACCCGCAATCACAAAGAATGCTTTAGGAATTGCATTTAACATGTGACTTAAGCAACCTGTTTGATAAATTGGGTGGACTATGAAATATTGTGCTTTATGTTCTGAATTTGAAACTTGGGTTACAAATTTTTATTTCAACATAGTATTCTTGGGGCATGAGCCTAAATACGTTGCACCAGTTAGTTAAAATCACTATCGTTGTAAACCTTAGTTTATGTCTTGTTAAGCATGAACATGACCAACAGTAACGATATCATGTTTTTATCTTATTTATTTTGAGCTCTGGGAATATGATATAATTTGAAGACGGACAATTTTAATAACTAGTTAAAAAACATATGCAGAGAGAGAGTACAATTTGAAGATTGAATATTTTAAATTTTTAAAATCTACATAATTATTCGGTCACTTAATTAGTTTATATTTGTTAAATTATTTTGTTTAACGACTTGTAAAATATAAGAAGTAATATAAATGGGTGTTGATGATTTTGTTATGATAGTGAAGGTTGATGCATATGACAAAGAGAGGTTCACAAGGAGCTTAACGCCGTGCAATTTTGTGGACGAATCATTGGCAAATGTTCTATTTCTTGTGCTAGGAAACAAGATTGACATTCCATATATGCTGCATTAGAAGAATAGTTACGTTATTATCTCGGTCTCACACATCTACAGTGATGTTAAATGTCATAATTTATATCTTTAAAGCTTTGTTGACTTGAATAGATTTAGGAGAGAGTGATTGAGTGAATTTGAGAGGATTTGAAGATAAACTTTTTTGTTGTTTATTTGAGTAAATTTGGAGGTAAATGAGAGTAGATTTGGAAGTAAATTTTTTTAATCTGTCACATCAATCAAATCTTACACTAATTCTCATAAACATTGTTTCCAAATTCACTCTCACTTACCTCCAAATTCACTCAAATAAACAACAACAAAATTTATTTTCAAATCCTCTCAAATCCACTCAATCACTCTCCCCCAAATCCATTCAAGTGAACAAAGGGTAAAAGTTTTCTTTTATCGGCAATATTTTTTATCTAAAACATTGGATTCTATTGTAAGGGTTATGTATGATTTTATTGAAAATAGTAACAAATATGGTGATGTCTTTTTTCAAATTTTTTCCAATGATATACAAATTGATATAGAAAGTCATTTTTAACCGATATAAAAAGTCTTTTTTTGACATAGTGAACCTAAATAGTCATCATCTTCATGGTCTTGTTCTTGTTCATCATTCTATTGTTGTGAAAGTGACTAGATTAGTGTGGCTGGACTGATATACAGTGTTAGTAAATGATATAGTAGAATAAGTTTAAAGTCTAAAACAATTAATATTAAAAGTGTTTGCTTACATGTGTCCTCCGAGACCTTTTGATCGAGGCCGTACCCGAATTAAATTAATATGCAATTAAGTGCAGTATAATACTAGGAAGTGACTCATAGGTCGTCTCTCAAGGACCAAATGTGGTTCAGATAATAGGTCGAATACATGGTGAGGGGTTTTAAAGGTTGTTTTGCGAAATGAAATGAACTAATTAACACACAATTTAAACACAGATTTAACAACAGGTTGGCATTTGGATCAATTACAATGCTTCCTATCCTTGATTAATAACAAATCAAAAACTCATCTTACCCCTAATCCAACACGAATTAACCAACTAAGCAAAGGTTAATCCAGTCTTCAAATTGCAAACTAAGCAAATGCAACACACATATTCAATTGATTCTACACCACACAGATTAATCAACTAAGCGAAGGCTAACACCAATTAGGCAACTAAGCGTATACCTAATTGCAAACACAGAACAAACTTAATACAATGCAAGGTAAGACAACAAATTAAAATTTACAGTCCATAAATCTCAAGTAAGCAATGCAATATCCCCAATTACCAACTCACACAGATTCAAGCTACCATCAAGATGAAATGCAAACAGCAAAACGAAATTAAATTGCAAATGAAACTGGACATGTAAACGGAGTTGAAAATGGAATTGAACAAAACACAAACTGGAATAGAAAGGGGAAAAACGAAATGCAATGGTAAACGAAATGCAAGAATATAAAACGTAAATTGAAGCAAGAGTACAAAATGAAAATGAAATTGGAATTAAAGACAAGATTCAATACATAAAAAGGGAAGGGAAAGAAAGAACCTAAAACTTGTTTAACTTAACTTTAGTTGGACATAGTGACTCAAGACCTGTAGAGGTGATGAATCATTATTTTGTCTTATTCACTTAAGTTTCTGTACCAAATTTAATTAGTGAATTGTGTTTAACTTTCCATTATTTTCTCGACTTTGCTATTTGGGCTTAATTTGACCAATAATTCATATTTTAATTAATTTTAATTATCTAAGCTCAATTATTCCCATTATTATTTTCAGGGCAAATTTTGGAAATATAATTGGGACATCAAGAGGGTTGCCACATCATTTATTATTTTCCACATCAACATTTGTTTTTAATTTCGTTTGTAATTTTATTTCTTTTAATTTTGGGTCAGAATTGAATATTGGGCCATTTTTAGTGAATTAGAAAAAAAACCCAATTTTGGGGGCTGACTTGGCTAGCCTAAGGTTTAGTGCCCATGCAACAACCACCCCTTAGGAACTCTCATTCATTGTATTTTCGTTTTTTTCAGCTTCTTGGACAAAAAACAAAGCTCTTATCTTAGGTTTCATTTACGTTCTCCAGCACCTTCAACAATTTAATTTTGGTTCTGCATTTTTGTTTTTCTCTCCTTGTTTCTTGTGCACTTTCATTTCCATTCTCATTTTCAAGTTTGATAGCAATTTCGTGTTCTAGGTTCATTTCGTTTCTTTGATTCTACATTTCATTTCCATTTTCATTTTTACATTACAATTTCGTTTCAAGTTCTGTTTCCAATTTCACTTTGCATTCTAATTTCGTTTTCGTTTCTTGTATGTAATTCATTTGTTGTGTTAATTTCTTTTTCCAGTAATGCTTCGCTTTTAGTTTCATTTTCGCATTCCAAATTCAGTTTCAATTTCGTTCTTGCCTATGTTGTTATGGTTGTAATTCATTTTCATTGTGTTGAAGTTGCTTTTATGGAAGGCTGAATTTGTGTGGTTGGACACTAGGAAATTACATTGTTTTCCTTGAGATTTTTGAGCTGTCATTGTGATTTTGCTTCTCATACCTTGCATAATGCTTAATCTGTTCTGTGCTTGCAATTAGGTACATGCTTAATTGCTTAGTTCGTGTTTAATTTTCGCTTAGTTGATTAATCTATGTGTGCAGAATTAATTAGACATATTCATTGTGTTTGCTTAATTCACATTCTTGAAGATCAGATTAACCTTCGCTTAGTTGGTTAATTTGTGTTGGATTAGGGGTGAGAGGAGCATGTAATTTGTTGTTAATCAAGGATATGAAGCATTGCAATTGAACTAATGACCAACCGTTTTTAATCACTGTTTAATTCGTGTTTTAGTCAGTTAATTTAGTTCGCACAATCTGTTCAAAAAACCTCCTTACTAAGTGTTTGATCCTTTGACTGAACCAAAATTATTCATTGAGAGACGACCCAGGAGTCATTCCCCAGTTACTGCATTTAATTTGCAACATCAATTTGAGTCGAGCGCGACATCGATGATCAAGGGGTCTATGTGGATCGCATCAATCTCTTTACTCATTTGTCCAAGTTCACTACAGTTCATCCGTGGGAAGTGAAAGGTGGTATTCCTGAAGAATTTTCGTAACATGGCTCTGACCCTGCTATAAGAAAATGAATACAAAAACAAGCGTATGAGAAAAGTACTTGTCATGCTAGCTGCCATTGCACCCAGATTACCTCCAATTGATGAAAGACCTCATGAAGAGAAGACAAGAACTAACAGTAACTTTATTGTTATACTCTTACACTGTCAAAACTCTCTTTCATCTTCTTCGTCTAAGCTCTTTGTAAAAGGAAAATCTTTGTAAGAATTTTTTCAGATAAATCTTGTATTGCTAAAATATCCTCTCTAAAAGAGTTAATATTTTTACTTCTTTAAAGAAAAACACTTTGCTATTTTTGTAAAATCAAGAGTAATTTAAGATACTTGTTTATTTAACTCAGGGAAGTTAAAAATAGTTAGTTGGATTAAATGATAGCAAGAGTGGTTATACTCATTATAAACTAGGAGTGGTTAAACTTGTTGTAATTTTTTCAAAGATTAAGGGAACCTTTAACGGTGCTTAAAGGAGAATTGGGTATAACTTAGATCTAGTGAACCAGTATAAAAACAAGTCTTCTTCCTTGTTATTTGTTTAACCGTTTTTCTGAATGCCTTATAAATTTTTTTAAGTGTTCAACTCTATGTGCATACCATTTAACCCCTGCAAACAACATCTAGCACTTAATTGCAAAAAGTTTTAAACTCAAATCACTCCCCTCTTCCCTCATTCTAGAGTTTACTTGTGATTTCATGGTGTATATTATGTTGAATAGAGCCTAGGTCAAAGTGCAAAATGCTTTTTTTTGGAAATGTGAACCAATAATGTTATTATGTGAATTATATGAATGGAAAAGAAAGAATTAGTTTCTAGTGTTGATGGTGATGATTTCTAGATTTCAGTTTGAAATTGTGATTAGAAAGTATGGTTAACTTGTGTATTATATGGTTGTAGTTAATTCTTAGAAGAATTTCCACATTGTCTAATGTTAGGGTATGTATTGAGTGAAAGTTCTGATTGTGAGGTCATCTTAACTCTACTAAATTCACATACTCATATAAAAGACGGAGTTTAGGCTATAAAAGTTGAATGAGGTTTCTATACTAGGATTAGTGTGAGAGATAATTATTGTGGCGATGTTATAGTAAATTAACCCTATCATGGTATATGTGTGCCAAGTGGAACACAACAAATACTTTTTCTCAAATCTGCTAAATATGTGTCAAGTGGAGCCACAACAATTATTTTTCTCGAATTCACTATATTGAGATTTCATGACAAATGTAGGACTTCACACATATTTGGCTCAATACACGTATTCCATAATTGAGTCTAGTTTTATTTGTATTAATGTACTAATGATTGGTTGTTTGGTATTGTATTAATCATGAATATCTTTTTGAAAGATAAATTGTATGATGAAATGAATGATAGAACTTTATGCAATGAATAAGCTTACCCTTATATTTGTACGTTGTTTGTGATTGTCCACATGTTATGTTGTATGTTATAAATGACCAGATGGTGATATAGTGGAAGAAATGGATAATATAAAACTCCTTAAAAAATTTGTATGATATAATAACACAGTAGCTTTATATGTACATATGTTTGCATTGTTGTATTTCTTTCCATACTAATAAGTTTTAATCTTTGCAAAATTTTCTTCAATTTACATATAGGATTGTAGATATTAAATATATATTATGTGATTGTTTATACTTAATATCTAATTTGTAATATTTTAAATTAGTAGTTAGTAGTGTAGTCGATGTTACACTCATATTATATACACCATCAATTAAAATATTTTATTAATAAAAAATTAAAATAATATTAATTATAATAAGCAAAATAAATTATACAAAGCTTTATAAATAGTAAAATAAATATAAATAAAATATTTTTCAATTTAGTACATTAATATAAAAAATGGATTATTATCTAACGCATAAAAATATTTTTGTCAACAAACATTACTAATCACTATTAAATTCACGTTAAAGAATATTTTTTATTTTTAACAATTTTTGTTTTAAATAGCATAAAAAAACTTAGTAAAATAGATGTTGCAGTGGATCTAAATACACAGAATAAAAAAGAAAAGAAATGAAAGATTGTTTAAATTAAAAAAAAAATAAGAATAAAAGATAGAGAAAAAGTAAAATAAATATATTTATTTATTTTATTTTATTTTTTAATTATTTTATAATTTTAATATTAGATTTAAATTATTATTATTATTGTATACATAGAAAAAATATTATTAAAAATTACAATAACTAAATACTTCTTTTGATTAAGTTTTTAGGATAATGAATGACTTTCGCATTTTAAGAAGAAAATATTTGTTTTCAAATAATAAATACTTTTGATTATTTAGTTAATTCATTCTTAACTGTGTGCCTTTCCATGCTTCTCCCCTCTCTTCATTCTCAAGAAAACCTTTATTAATAATGGGATAAGGTAAAAATTAAATAGTTAATTAATGATACGGTTTCATACATAACGACAAGAGGTGACAGAGAAACGTAGGACACCTGTATTCAGTGCCGTGTTGGAAATTCAACATTTCCTTCTTAACAAGAAACTTTTTATTTTGTAAAAACATTAATATCCATTTCTTTGTTTGACTTTTCAACGTTGAAAATAAGGCAGCAACATCATTGTCTCTTAAACTTCTCGTCTAACTTTGGTTTAATACGTATTTTGGTCCCTACTTTTGGGGTTTTTGTTCAAAATGGTCCCACTTTTTGAAAAAGTTCAGTAAGGTCCCATATTTTGTTTAAAAATGTTCAATTCGGTCCTTTTCGTGAACGCCGTTAAAAACTTAACGGTGCTGATGCCACTGTGGCCAAATCTGAGTGAGCTGTTATGTTTGATGAATACGTGACACGTTGCACTGTTAAATATTTTAAAAAATTAAAAATGACGTAATAGGTAGGCACTTGAAGTTGCAGCAGGGCCACCGCCACTGTCATCACTACGGCCACCACCGCCACTGTCACCGCTACGGCCACCGCTACGGCCACCTAAGGGGACACCTTCATCACCCATCCCTGTAACAGCTCCCATCACTCTCTCTCTCCACTCCTCAACATCAGACCTTCACCTTCAAGAATCCTCGGCCTCCCTCTCGTACACGCTATAACAGATCAACACACAAAAATCCATCTTCGAACCCCAACCTTCATCGCCCATTCTTACCATTTTCCAATCGCCAAGCCAAACTCTCACAGGGGGAACCCACTCAGTTACTGGATAACCTTCTCCGCCCAATCCCTCTCCATTCTCTATCAACACCAATAACCTATTTTTCCTCCATCACACACAACTCGTATTCACCCTCACCAACCTCATTCGTCCTACACTGGAAATCATCTCCAGCACCTTAAGAAAACTCCTTCTTCTTCTTCTATTCTCATTTTTTCACCAATTCTTGGCCTACACAAATCATTGGATCCAGAACATATAATTTGCATCTTCCATCTCCCATCTTCTTCTAGTGGAGAACACATCTGCCTCCATCATCACCACTTTTCTCCCACGCACCGATCCGCCAACCAATACCATACAAAACCAAATTCAAACTAGTGAAGTACGGTCAATAAGATTGAAAGGGGAAATGAAACAATAGACTCAGCGGCTTTGTCAATGGTGGTTCCTAGTGATGTTTCCCGTTGCAATCCCAGTGCTGACCAGGTGCGCCAATGGCAGCGACGCTGCAAAAAGAAAAACCCAAGCAAAGGTTTGGTGTCACATTCGTAGAAAATGATTAGACTCGAGTAAAGACGAGAGGAACGACGATAGAAGTGTTCACAGACCTCTGGCAGCGGCGTTGATAGTGCTTGAACAGTGCTGAATTGGTGATATTGGCACATAAAAATGGTGGAAGGCGCCAAAGAAACTGGGGAAAGAGAAATCCCCACACGCTTTAGTAGAGATGAAGACAGTGATGGTGGCGCGATGGCGGTGGAGAGAGCTCGATGGAGAGTGACGACTGATTTTAGGTGGAGTTTATCACCAACAACCCTAACTTTGATTTTTAATTTGGGAAAAACAACCATGAATCCTTTGCTTTCAGGATGAATCACCAATTCACAGTGCCACCTCAACGAAAAATGTACAGCTCATCAGTTTTGTGCCAGCTGGGCAGCTGTGCTGTTAGTCTTTTTAACGCTGTAACCAAAAAGGACTAACGTGCATCGTTTTTGCGAAAAGTAGGATGTTAGTGAACTTTTGAAAAAAAGGAAGACCATTTTGAACAGACCCTACGAAAAGAGGGACCAAAATACGTATTAAATCTCTAACTTTTCTTTTTATTTATTGAATTAATTCTATATCATTGCTGTCATTCTTGTTACGTACTATTGAAGAAAGTGTTTGGAGCTACCTTAATTCTAGTCAATTTTAGGTCCTCATATGACAAAGGGATTTAGATGGTTCTGTTTTATATATTGTTGTGACTCAGATTGTTGTGTTTTATATGATAGCATTATTCCCTCTTCTCCTAAAGAGCATCACTTGACAAAGAAGAAACATTTAAAAAACTTTACTCTCATAATTTAATTAGATATTATTAGAGTGAGATAAACTTCAATTTTATTATGAATGAATAAATATTTATTAAAAAAATTATTTTGTATTAAGAAATGTCGCGTTTCATAAAAATGAGTAAAACTTTTTTTAATCATGAAAAAAGTTATGTTTGATATAATAGATTTTATTAATTTTTTTTAAATGGTACCATTCCCTCTTTGCATAAATAGCATCATTGAAAATGTGATGAATTTCAGAAAATTTATCAGTTTAGAATAGTTTCTAGAAATAATTAAAATTGATAAATTTAAAAAGAAAAGCAAAAGTCTTATTTATCTTGCAAAAATCAATATAACAAATAAAAAACAAAAGTTGTATTTATCGTCAACTGTAATTTTAAAAAAATTTAAAAATATTATATTTATCATACAAGACTTTTTTAATTCAAAAAATAAAAACCACATTTGTATTCAAAAAATGACAAATTTTCCGACAGATGTCAAATTACAATTTCTTAAATAATTCACCTTAAAATCAAATCAATGCGTCATATCAATTTTAACGAGCTAAAAATCCACAAAAACCACAAATTCTAAATGGTTTCACCAGTCATGGACGACTTTTGGTGAGTGGGGTCTGTGTGAACTTGTTTCTGCATGTGAATCCAAATCTTTTCTGGTTCAAATCGACCGTCGTTTTGGTTCACAACACGTGGACTGATTCTTTTATTTTAATTTTAACCTTAATCAAGTAGGAGAGAGCTAGAGAGAAATATAGGATGAAGTTGGTGGTTTGACAACTTAAAGTGAGGAAGACTTTTGCATAGGTGAATAAAGAGTGAATCTTCCTACACCTCCCTCACCTCATCCTGCACCCCCAAATTTACCTATTTACCCTTCATTTAATTAAAAGTCAAAACGGTAATTAATAAATTAAACTTTTTTTAACCCCCAACCATTTTTCTAACTCCCAACCACAAGCACAAAAATATTCCTTCTTTATAAACCCTGAGTTGCCTTAGGTGCGTGCACTGTTCATGGTTTTTTTTACTGTAGCAAGTAATAACAAGCAAGTAATTTATGGTTTACTGGATTGTAAAGTAATTTATGGTTTACTGGATTGTAAGATTTGGAGATACAGCAGCAGGAGGAAGAGGAAGAAGACTCTGCGCCGGCGAAGGTACGCAACCGCACTTCGAGGTGCGGAAAGACTCCACCGCACTTCGAAGTGCGTTTTTAATTTAGGGTGCCGCACTTTGAAGTGCGTTGTGATATATGTTTTTTTATTTTTTTTTTGCATGCTTTTGTTTAATTTTTTCTTGTTTGTTTGATGCAAATTTTTTATTTAATGTTTTTTTAATTATATTAGTACAATGCTGGGGTGGGGTGGTGGTCATAGTGTTTAGGTTTTGGGAGATTTATATATGTGAGCGTGAGTGAGAGAGGAAGAAGACAGTAGTGAATCTGGTAATCGCGCCGCACTTCGAAGTGCGTTTATCATTTTGTAGCCGCCGCACTTCGAAGTGCGTTTTTCATTTTGTAGCCGCACTTTGAAGTGCGGTTAGTGATATGTAATTTTAATTTTTTTTTTATGCATGGTTTTTTTTTTTGTTTATTTTTTTTTAGTTAAATTCCTGCAATCCTTTTTCTTTTTTTTTTTACATGTTTTTTTATTTTTTTTTATGTTTTTGTTATTATTTTTAATTTAAATTTATTGTTTTATGTTATGATTATTTATTTTAAATTTTTTTTTCATGGATTATGGTTAGTCATTACGGAGTGATTAGGGAGTGTATTTAGGTTATATGAATTTTTAATAATATTTAGGTTATATGAATTTTTTATTAGAGAGTGTTTTTGAATTTTTTATTTGTAATTTAATAAATTTTTAAATTTTAATATTTATTGTAGGTCATATTTAATTATATGAGATGGATAACTATCCATATTTGGATTCTGAAATAAATTCTGATTTTATATCGGAATTTTCTTATTGTTTAAAAGAAGTGGGTGAGGGTGATTATTCAGATCAATTTTCCACTGATAAAATATTCCCAACACGCGCCGATTTAATTCAATGGGTTCGAAAGATTGCATTTGATCTTGGATTTGTTGTCGTCACTATAAGATCTGACACAGCAACTGGTGAAGCTGGTAGAAAGACATTTATTTTGTTAGGCTGTGAAAGAAGCGGGAAGTATAGGAAGTATAAGGCAGATGTTCAACCTAGTTTATCTGGCACAAGAAAATGTGAGTGTCTGTTTAGGTTGAGGGGTAAACCTAAAGGAGATGATTGGGTGTTGAAGGTTATGTGCGGCTATCACAACCATGAATTAGCAGAGACTTTGGTCGTCATCCTTTCGCGGGTAGGTTAAATGCGGCTGAACAATCAATTCTTGTGGACATGACTAATAGTCAAGTAAAGCCGTCAAATATTCTTTTGACTCTGAAAGAACATAATGAAGATAACGTGACAACGATAAAGCAAATATATAATGCGAGGTACACGTACAAACGATCTTTGAGAGGGTCTAGAACGGAAATGCAGCAGTTGATGATGTTGTTAGATAGAGACAAATACATCCAGAGAAGTAGATGTTTGGACGATTCTGACGTGGTAAGTGACTTGTTTTGGACACATCCCGATTCAGTGCACTTAGTCAATTCTTTTAATATTGTTTTCTTAATGCAACAAGTACGCCCGAGCAGCACACTCCCAACGCTCCTGCTGGATGCACTCCTGGTAGACCTCGCGTAGCCAGCTGAGCCTAACTTTTGGACCACGTGACTGTTTCATCTCAGCTGAAGCTTTATCGTGGTCCACACCAAGCAGCTCCATGATATGAGATCGAGCCTCATCATACTCTAACTCCTCAACCTCACAAAATTGTCCCATGATGGGTAGGTGGAGCAAATTCATAACGTCATCTAATGTGACGGTCATCTCACCTATTGGTAGGTGGAAAGTATTAGTCTCTATGTGCCACCTCTCCGAAAGGGCAACGATCAATCCATGATCGGCATACTCGTATGAGAGGTTTACTAAACAACCCAACCCCGACATGGAGATATAAGGCTCAATGGCCTCATGATACATTCCAAAATGCTTCAATTTTTTGCCATGGGTGACAACCTTTATCCCCCTTCGATCCTGAATACAAACATAATTATATAAAAAAAATGTAACATTTATTAAACAATTAAAATTTAGATTGATGACTAACCCGGCCTTGCCATATTGCAAATGCAACATGCTGGGTATAATGAGTAAGTAAGGAGGTGTCATGTGGACCTCCTGGGAATCCATCATCTTCAGCTTCGTCTTCATCTTCATCTTCACCTTCACCTTCATGTTCTTGTTGATTACAGTCATGCTGCTGCTGAATATCCTCCTCTTCAACGTAATCATCCTGACTATGTCCATGCTGTAATAACTCTTCCTGCTCCTCATTATCATGCTCATGAATAACGTCCACGCGATATTCTTCTACTCGTCTTCTACGAGCAGATGCCGTAGGTCGTCTTCTTTCATCTGATGGCTCACTATGAGAGGATGAAGCCTCACCATGATATCCACCTCTAGTTTTAACCATATCTATTAACCAATTATATTATTAACATATTATATACAAAAAAATAATTAATAATGTAATAAAAAATATTCAAACAAATAAAAAATAATATAAAAATCTAAAAAAATTACATATATAATAATTAAATTATTACAAAAAATTCCAAATTAATACTTATTATTTATTTCAATAAACAATTTAATTATTATTTTAATTAAAAAAAAATTAAAAAAATGAAATAAAATTAAATATACGAAAATAAGAGAGTCACCACATAAATACTTTATATTTCTATATTATTTTGATACCTAGTATAAAAAAAATCTTTTTAACTAGTATAAAAAGCCCATTTTACATTACTGTCTACTGATTCACATTAGTATTTACTACATATTAGTATCTACTACATTAGTATTTACTGTGTATAGTGTCAGTAACCATTTTAAATTAGTATCTACTAGTATAAAAAAATTATTTTACATTAATATCTTCTAGATATAGCGTAAATAAAAAACAATTCAATAAGAAAACATTTCAAAAAAAATATAAAGAATTAAAAAAAAAAAAGGCAACAACACGAACAAATCAAACCACAGATTCAATTCAATAAGAAAACATTTCAAAAAAAATATAAAGAATTCAAAAAAAATAGGCAACAACACGAACAGATCAAACCACAGATTCAATTCAAATTCAAAGAAACAGTGTCAAATTGCAGATTACATATATTATCTATATTTAATTAAAAAATTATCTATATTTAATTCAAAAAACTCTGAAAAACGCCATTTTTTGCCGCATATCGAAGTCCGGTTCTGTACGTTTGCCGCATATCGAACTGCGGCGTGCACCTCCAGCGAGCCGCACTTCCAACTGCGGCTCTGATACTTGTCGCACTTCCAAATGCGGCGTGCACCTCCAGCGAGCCGCACTTCCAACTGCGGCTCTGATCCTTGCCGCACTTCCAACTGCGGCGTGCACCTCCAACGAGCTCCGATCCGATCACGACCCACGAACCCATTCACTACCCACGAATCCAACCAATAAACAAATATATTACATGATGGAAGCTACTAACCTGGACGTCAGACGAACGCGAGCAAAGCAGCGGATGCCAGATAGGACGGAGAGAAAAAGAGGGAGGAAGGAGGGGGTGTAGATCTAGGGTATTAGTGAGATGCGGCAGGGAGTGAGTTGCGGCAAGGGAAGAAGATGAGTAAAATAGGGTTTCAAATTTTATTAATCTTTTTAAAAAAAAAAATTTCTCTCTCCTCGTTAACTGTGAAAGAGCACATTTGGAATTATAATTTTTTTTGGAGGTGCAGGATGAGGGTGGTGAGGTGACTCGTGAATAAAAAGTGTACTAGAATATTGAATAATGAGTGAATATTTTTCGTGCTATTGTCATGTATTTATAATAAAATAAAATAAAAATCAATAAATTTTTTATAATCTTATGAGAGATCATGATATTATTGGCGATAAGTAAATAAAAGGATTTTAACTGACAACGGATTAATGAATATTTGAACCTCGTAATGGATAAGTTCATAAGTTTTTAATGGTTTGTAATAACTTAATTGCATATAATAACTCTAAATATTTTAATTGTTTCCCTTGAATGATTTGGATGATGTAGTGTTCGAATAGTTTGGATAGTATGAATTTGATGTGTGACTTGAAGATATTTCTAAAAAGTTGTATTTTATTTCAAGAATATATCTCATTAAAACCTTATAAAAAATCTACCCAACAAAATATACTTTTAAAGTTGTATTATATTTTGTTCAGTGATTAAAAACTAACTATTATAAGAAAATCATTAAATAACAATTAATTTTGCAACCAAAAATAATTAGTTATTACATTGATTAACTTAAATATTATTTTATAAACTAAAAAGATATTGATATCTTAAAAATCTCTATTATTAATAAAATTTTATAATTGGATTGTGAATTCAAGTCTAATTTTTTATTAATAATAGAGAGTTTTTATGTAACATCCTAATTTTTCATAGTGTTCAACTACTGTAAGATCCATTACATATTTTTAATAATAAAAAAATTTAACTCAAAGAAAACATATAAATTACTATTACAATTATCCAAATATAACATATAATAGCAAATTATATACACGATCCTACACTACAAGAAGATATACTATACTGAACCAAAAGTGTATTATAGTTTATAAAAAAAAAACTACAAAACATCTGATTCTAAGCCTCAACTCTACCACTAATTAGCACATGCTCACTAGAGACATCCTACTCTATTCACACCATTAAGATGATCTTTGCCAAAGAGAAAACAACACACATAAAGAAAGAAAGAAGGGTAAGCTAAAGTGAAAAAAAAACTCCACCCGGATATCAATAAATTTTCAAATCAAACAATACAAAATAAACATATAAACTCTAAACTTTGACCATCCAAATACATGTATCGGTGTCAAACTCATGGGGGACCGACCTTGTGTGTGGTGAAACAACTCACCCACATCAAACTACCACTCCATCAAACTACCACACACCAAGGTTAACCAGTCCTGCTACTTTCCACAACATACTCCACCCTTCTCTACTTGTAATTGGATAGGTATTAAGACCGTCAGAATCATCCCTCAATCTTGGAGTCCCTACTTCAATACATCACACTACAGAACAACAATAAGGATTTCCCTCAGGAATCCCTTTCACAACATACTTAATTCACACTTTCCATTTCATTTGGAAATCACTCATACATGAGTACTATTATCCATTCCAACTACAAAATAAACATGTACCAAATCAATTTACATCAATCCATGACAAATCAAGAATTAGAAAAACATAGAAAAAAACACTACTACAAAATAGTGAGCGCCCAACGCTCAATCCCTCACCTAGCGAATCAGACCTCTCACCTAGCGAATTATACGGAAAAAAGGTCTAGACTTCTAGGGAAAATTACCGCTCAGCGCCTTAGAATACCGCTTAGTGCCCAAAAACATGTGGCTCACTGTTCTTAGCAGCGCTCAACACCCAAAAGTGTCGTTCAACGCCATACCAAAGTCACTCAACGCTACACCAGAAGCCAACAACTTTATTTTTACGAATTGGGGAACTAGGGACATATTCATATGACCAAATTGGTATTTTTGACTCAATGGATAGTTCTAAAATAGGTTTTGATGTTAGATTGAACACCAATTCGCTCAATTGATTCAGAATCCCTTATTCTCTAATTCAAAACCAAATCAATAACTCATATAGCAGATTTCACATATTTTAGATAAAATTTTAATGAACTAAATGGCTAACCAAGTCCTAGTTTACACAAAATAGACTCCAAACATCAGGTTCCCTCCTAAATCAACTCCTCTAAAGTTTCATCGATTAAAACCCAAAATTTTATACCAAAAGCCAGTCATTTCTTTAACTTATTGTCAAACTAAAGTTCAACAACTAATTGATCAACCAAAACAACAACCTATCATCCATCAATCATAAAGAATTAAGCATAATTCAACAAGCAATCATAACAAGTCTCTTCTAATATCACACAACATATATTCAAACCAAATCACATAATAATGCATCACTATAATAGAGTTTCAGCAAGCTCAATCCATGTAATTTATCTAGTTAAAAGTGACTAAGTTTCAAATAATAGTATGTTATATATGAATGAAACATAATTATTTGGTCAAAAAATAAACATAATCTAGACTAATTAATGTAAATATATTTGGCGTAAATCCTTTCTTTTCTTTAAACTCGGTTAAAATTTTGTTATAAAAATTATTCTAAAAGGAAATCTTTTAAAAACTAGTGTTTATAGAATTTTTTTTGACAAATCGTCTCCATTTAAAAAACATATGTCTTCCTGATATCATCAAATAAAATTTTGATTTTTTTTAAAATTTAGGTTTAATAGCCAATTTTGTCCCCAATTTCGTTGACAAATCTCAATCTAGTCCCTCGTTTTAAAAGTGTTTGAAATGGATCCTCATTTTTAAAATTTTGAGTCAAATTAGTCCCTTCAGTTAAATAGAAACAAATAGCGTTAAGGGTTTGATGATTTGGCAGAAGACATGTTATTTTATAGATATATTTATGCTGACGTGTTAGTGAATGAGTGCAAAGATGAAATTTAGAGGTGCACTTGATATTTTCTAGGCGAGGCCCAAGCCCTCTAGGGCTTCTTTTTTATTTCTTTTTCAGCTCTTCTCCACCTTCATTAGCGGCAGCTCTGCCCTCCGCATGACCAACGCTGTCGTGCCCTCCTCTGGACGATCAAAACTGTCGCTGGCGGCACCGATCGTTGCCAAAGACACCGCCAACCACTACAGTGTTCCTCCCTCTGTGCGCACTTGATGACGCAGTTGTCGCTACCATTAGGTTCTGATTTTGAGTAAACGCTGTCGGTGACAACGCCGCCGTCTTGCGGAGCAAATCACATGTTTCTCCTCTTCGAATCGCAAACACAAATCGTAACTCGTCCTGAGCCCTAATTCCTCTGCTTCACTTCAGCCTCCGATAGCATCACCGTCGATACCAATCAGAATCACCGGTGGCATCGCCTTCGTTGCTGCCTTGCAATCACTGTAACTCTGATCGAGATTCGAAACATCACCGTCACTCTTCTCCTTCTTCCACTCAACTCAAAAATTTTACTATATCCTATCTCTTTTTTTTTTTCCGTTTCAAGATTTATTATATTATGTATTGGTCTGGATTTGCTTTCCGTGTAGAATTAAGAGAATAACATTTTCCTCTTCAATTGAATATTTGAGGTTATGGAAATCAAATCTACAGAGTAGTGGTAACTCTGTTAGATAACATTTTTCCTTTTTCTTATTATGTTACTTGTTTAATGATTTATAGATAACATTTATATTCTCGACCTCTATTTTTTATATCTTCATGCTCCGTGTTTGGCTCATGATCCACTGATAATTGTTTGGCCACACCCTTCTTGCATAAGACAACCCTGGAATCCCCAATGTTGGCTGTAACTGCAGTTGAACCTCCTCTACCTAATTCACCCGACATCTCTAAAATATTAGAATCAGTTTTACTGTAAGCTCTCTTGACAACATCTGCAGGTTCTTTCCAGAAGTCAGGCTACACAAGACAAAAAATGATTGAACTTCTATAACAAATAGTAATCATATTCATTTGTGACGGGGGAGAATGACGCGACGAAGTGAAAGGCGTGAAGGTAAGGGATGGTCATCTCTGGGATGTTGACGAATGTCCCATTGCTCTAGTTCCCGGTGGACCAGTATGAAGCGGTGCCATTGAAGACGAGCTCGAACTGGCTTAGAAGGATGGTTTCTCAACCGCAAGCCCCTGGGAAGCACAATATTTTCCACGTCAATCTTTACTCTTTCACAGTCAACTTCTAATTCACTAACACATCAGCACAAATATATTTATAAAATAATATATTAGCACTATTTTCTACCAAATCATCAAATCCTTAACGCCGTTTGTTTATATTTAACGGAAGGGACTAATTTGACTCAAAATTTTAAAAGTGAAGATCCATTTCAAACACTTTTAAAATAAGAGACTAAATTGAGATTTGTCAACGAAACTGAAAACAAAATTGACTATTAAACCTAAAATTTAATACACAATTCAATTATTAGCATATATAACTTTGTCCTCGTTAGAAAACTTCATCATCGCATATAAAGTAAATAGTATCCCTTATAACTAATTAAACACCTGTTAACCAATAAAGACATTATATAAAATATTGTCTCTATAGAAATGAATCAAGTTTAAAGCTTGTCATAACCTCACTAGTGTCAAATGTTTCTACCAATACAACTTCTCAGGGTATACTTTTTCATAAATAAAATTCTAATATTATCAAGTATTTATAGAATTTTACACTTTCAATAAATAAATTAAAGACGGAATAAAATAAATGATTAATAAATTTATCATTATGGTATAGGAAATTATAATATATTATTTATTATAAATTATTAAAAGACCTTAATTAACAATTAATTAGTTAATTGATAATTTAATTGACTTGTACATTATACCTGGTTGGTCTATAGAGATTAGTTGAGGGAGTGAATGAGTTAAGACTTTATGTGGACGCTATTCGGTACTCATATTCAATCCGCTGTTATATTATACCTACCCTTCTTCTCCAGCCCAACTCAGTTTCTTCAGTATCGCCTTCTTTCTGCCATGGATTCCAGCAGCGAAGTAGCCCTCGATTTAACACCCTTTCTAAAAATCTACAAAGACGGTCGCGCCGAGAGAATTTCAGGCTGCGACGTCGTTCCGCCGGGCATCGATTCCGCAACAAATGTCCTATCCAATGACTTCGTAATCTCAAAAGACGACGACGTATCAGCCAGGATCTTCACTCCGAAACTAAGCGATCAAAGCCAAAAGCTCCCCCTCCTCGTCTACTTCCACGGTGGGGGGTTCTGCATAGAAACACCATACTCTCCACCTTACCATAAATTCCTCAACTCACTTGTTTCCAAGGCCCACATCGTTGCCGTCTCCGTTCACTACAGAAGAGCCCCTGAACACCCCGTTCCCATCGCTCACCAAGATTCCTGGTCTTCGCTCCAATGGGTGGCCTCCCATTGTAACGGAAACGGCCCTGTGGAGTGCCTCAATCGCTACGCTGATTTCGGGAATGTGTTCTTCGCTGGGGATAGTGCGGGAGCAAACATCGCACACCACATGGCTCTACGCGTCGGAATCCACGGCCTTCCGGGTATCAACCTCCAAGGGATTGTGCTGGTTCATCCTTATTTTTGGGGCGTGGAGCGAATCGGTTCTGAGGTCCAAAAGCTCGACCAAGTTCCCATGGTGGATAATTTGTGGAGTTTCACTTGCCCTGCCTCGACAGGATCCGACGACCCGTTGTTGAACCCGGCTAAGGATCCGAATCTGGGGAAGCTGGCCTCGAAAAGAGAGCTGATTTGTGTTGCTGAGACTGATTTGCTGAAGGATAGGGGTTGGTATTACAAGGAGTTGCTGGAGAAGATTGAGTGGCAAGGTGTTGCTGAGGTGATGGAGGCAAAAGGAGAAGGTCACGTCTTTCATTTGTTCGATCCAGATTGTGACAGCGCTGTCTCCTTGCTCCAACGAATTGCTTCCTTCATTAACAACAGTTAATTAAGGTTTGCAGTTCTGAATTTGCAGGCATCCTTGCTTTACTCGCAGTTAAGAATTTGTCGCTTTTCCGTTTTGTTTTATGTCATGGATTTCGTATTGTTCATCAATTCAGATGCTTAATTAAAAACTCTGCTCCTACTTACATGAAAAATATTTAATAAAACCTCTGGTTATTTATATACTAAATAAATTAATAGATTGCAACATTTCTTAACTTTTTGAAAATTGAAATTGCTGAAACTTTGAACTAATTTAGTTTTTATTTTTATAATATGAATTTAATTTTTTTAAAAAGAATTTATTAAGTTTATATGATGTTTCAAATACGTTTCTTATTTAACATGAAGGTGGAAATATGTTAAACAGTGTAAGCAACTCAATTGTAATTATAAAACATGTTTGAAACCTCAAATAAACTTAACAATAATTAGAAAAACTAAATCCACACATTTATAAAGTTGAAGAACTAAATTGGACCAAAATTTTGAAGATAAATTATTTTCAATTTTTTACTTAAAGTTAAGGGACAAAAAAACATATTTAACCCATAAATGAAACTTTCATTAACATTTTATATGAAAACAACTTATTAATTCAATTATTGATGATATAAATTATTCTTGATGATTGAAAACAGTATTATTAAATATAATTATGCAAATAGTTTTGAAATAAAATTATTAATCAAAATTAATTAACTTAAGTAGTTCTATTGATACCGATTTTATTTTGTTTGTTATTGAATAGAGGTATTAAGTGGATAAGTGAATAGATTGATACACATTAATATAATATTTTTATTTTATTTAATTAGGTTATTTGATTCTTTTTATATAAAATCATCTTAGGCAATTTTACATGGATAAATTTATTAATAGAAAATATGAGAATCAAATCAAATCTATATAGAAAAAAAAAATAGAAGAAGAACCTAAAAGAGCATTTATAAGCATAAGTGATTTGGAAAAAATTAAAAGAAATTTTATGAGGCATAGAAGAATATCATTTATAAGTTATTTTTTTTTTCTAAATTATTGACCGTCAATTTATTTACACAACTATTACTTTTCATTAAAAATATAACAACACTTAATTTAAACATTTTTTCCAATTTAAGAAATAATTTGTATTGAAAAAAAACACCTTGTATAACATAAAAGTCACTCTCTAACCGAACTTTTCGATATCCAACCAACTAAGTCTAACATCTCTTTCAAGATATCACGTGTAATTAATTAAATTAAGTAAAAACAACTTCTGATATCATCTGGAAATAGTAAAAAATTAAATTTTTTATTTCATGTTCTTGAAAATAATTAAAATTTGTGTGAAAACACAAAAAAACACTAGAGGAGGTGAATAATGTATTTAAACTTTTTGCAAATGGCGTATAGTGTAAGACTCAGGAAAAATGTAGTAATTAAGGAATAAGAGTGGTTTTAAGACTTGAGTATTATTTTTTGGTAATTTGTGTTTAATGTTTAGATGATTTCTAGAGTTATCATTGATATGTTGATTAGTTCATGTTATTATTAATAAAGTGAAACACATGATTGATATGTTGATAACTGAGTGATTTGTGTGTATGTGATATTATCAATGTGTTGACTTGTTAATGGAAAGGTGTTTTAGGATTGAATGAGTGTGAGTTCAATTCTAGGAGAGAAGGAGTTAAGGGAAACCTTTGTTTTATTTGTATTTTTGCTTAGGGGCAAAATTATCTTTTAATTTTATTTAATTGGTGTAGAAATTAAATAAGGGGGTGTAGGAAGTAAAAATGTGTGAATTAAATAAAATAAAATAAAAAGGTGGATAATGAACGTGAGATAAAAGAGAGATAGAGATTTAGATAGATTTGGTTTTTAAAATATATTATTATAAGTGAGGAAATATTAGAGATAGAGTTGGATATCTGATTGTCACTTCTTGAGCCTCGATACTGCATCCTCGATCCTCAATCCTCGATCATCCCACAACTAAACCAACAACTAAACCAACAATCTATCTTTTTAGTAGCACCTATGCTAACTACACCTCTTGATACCATTACTACCAATAGTATTTCCCTGATGCTCCATTATCACAATAATCATTAACATATGTACCTCCATCATGATTAAGGGTTATAGAAAGCGATAACAAATGTACGTAAATTGTTGGCATGCAAAATGGGGTTATTTTAATATTGGACTGTGGGGCCCACAATGTGAAAGAGTTTTTCTAATTGGATGGATGGAGGGGTGGACCCATGGTGGGTTGAATAAAAATGTAATGCATAAAGGAAGGGGTTTTCACGTGAATAGTGGTTTAAAATTAAGAGAGAAAAATGGGTCTTTCTAATGCAATGAAAAAAAAGAGCATTGTTGGCCTCCTAGTGCTATGTTTTCGGGGAAAGAAAAGTAAAGGGGTTATGCTTTTGGAGAAAAACTTACGTGTGGGCCTGAGGTATTGGGGCACAATAGAAACAATGTAGGTTAATATTCGAGAAACATAAATGATAAGGAGTAAGAGATAGATAGGTTTCTACTCCAAAGATAAAAAAAAGGAGGGAATGTTTAGGGTTTAAGATATAAAAGAGGCAAGAAACGGGGGAGGGATGAGAGACAACAAAAATAAACAGAAAGAAAGAAAGCTGTGAGTGAGGGCTAGAGAAGAAAGCATTGAAAGTTAACAAGGGAGGAGGATAAGCCCATGGGTGAACCAAAAGAGGAGGAAGAATGCTAGCTTGGAGTGAAGGTAAGGGGAGCTAACTTATGAGTTGTTAAGAAAAAATCGTCTATGTGTCTTAACGCTCTCATGTTTTGAAGTTTAACCAAATCTAAAAAATACTTAGGATGAAAACACAAAGACTTAGAACCTAAATTCCCAACATAGAAAATCTACACAAGACTTAGAACCTGAATCCCCAACATAGAAAACTTTAGAAAAACACTTAAGTTCTTAGGAAATAGAAAAACATCTAGGTCAAAAACACCTAGAAAAGGTTGTTATGCCAAAAGCGTCTAAGAGAGTTAAAGCTAAACGCTTAAAATTGATCATACCCAAGGTTATTCGGTTTAGCTCTAAAAAACAAAACAATGTCAAGACGATGTCTTCGACAAAATACACTAAAAGACTAAAAGATAAAATATAAAAGAAAACATAAACAAGCTAAACATTATCTGTCTAAAGAAGAGACAAAGCTCAAAAGAAGTGTTTACTTGCCTAAACGATACCATGAGCCAAAACAATACTTCATCCAAAGATGGAGTTTTACTCAACACTTGGTATCTTTAAAAGAAAACCTTAATTTTCAAATGCCACCTTTATGTAGGAAATTGAAAAACACTTTGTTGTTCTAAGCAAGCATTAAGTGACATTAAATGCTCAATGTTCAAAAACAAAAAAATAGTGATAAGAAAAGACCTATCTACTGCATGCACAATTTACTCTACTATTTGTAGATAAGCTATTCTACATGCATGCACAAAGCTTCAAATCAAGTATCAAAAAGTGGACATTAGAGACAAAAGATATATTCACAAAATGTTCTTCACTTGAAGCCATACCTAAAAGGATGTACTACCTACTTCACGCAAAGTACTGAAAAAACATGCATGTTCTGAAAAATTGACTTATCCAACAACTGTTGTACACAAAGAAAGAGAAAGAACAAGAATTAAGGTGAATGTTACATTTATTCAAGGAGCCTTTAAATAGAAGAAATTTCAAAAGAGAAATTAAGAGGATAGCCAAGAGAATACAAAAAGAAAAGCTCACAACGAGATATCTATCTTAAGAAGCGTACAAAAGAAAGCTCAAGAAAAAGATCAAATCTGAGCATAAAAAGAGAGGAAGAGAAAATAGAAGAGCAAAAAACACTAGTACAAAAATCGCGTACAACGTCGAATATTTTAGACTTTTAACGACTAATTCGCGAACGACGTCATATTAGGAGACGTTAAATTCGACGTCAAATTAACGTCGAATTTTGTAAATATACGACGTTAACTTCACGTCGAATTTTGTTAATATACGACGTTAATAATTTTTTTTAATTAATTGTGATCCTTTTTTACAACTCTATGAGACCTGAAAAGCAGAAAAATAACAAATTTCAATTTTTGGTATTTTATAAAGCAAGAACTATGAATGTAGTATCAACAACAAACAACAATAACCAACAACAAACAAGTTCAATCAAACAACAACAACAAACAAGTTCAACCAAACAACAACAAACAAGTTCAACAAAAAAACAAAAACAAGTTCAACAAATAAGTTTTTCAGAACGAAAATGAAAACTAACCTTCAAAAGGTGGGTTTGTCGGAATAAAGTGTCGTCATCGGTGACAAAGAAAGCAAAATACGCCTATGAAGAACAAAGCACGAAAATAATCGGTCAAAACAAACGAAAGTCATAAATAAAATGCATTTGTATCAAATGAAAGAAAGATTACATGTGATGGTCATCAAACTTCGTTCGAGAAAAGTTTGAGAAGAGAAGAGGGTCTTGCGCGCTAAAATAAAGTGAATGAATTTTCAATCTCCTGCTCAAATTTTTATTGAATTCACAAACCTTTTGTCGTCTAATGTTGGGGCATTCGACGTTTTATATCCTTTTACGTCGAATTACAATTCTAAACGACGTTTAATAATTGCATTTATGTACAAAAATGTCACCGGTCATTTTTAACGTTGGTTATTGAGTGGTTAAACGTTAAACGCGTGATGTTATACGCTGTTTTTATACTAGTGAAAGGAATGCTCTTAAGCTTCATTGTTATATTGCTTATTGATTGTAAGAGAGAGAAAGAGAAAAGAGAGGAATACCTGAAAGTGTTTAGACAACTTTGTATTGTATTCATATCCTCTATGCGAGAGTAATAGTCTAAAACACTTGTAAGCAATCGTTGATTGCAGTTCTGGAGAGAATTAAAATACTTGCAACTAAACTCGTTTGAGTTGAGGAAATCTAGGCGCTATAGTATAGTACCAGGAGTGGTATGAATACTCAAAGGAAATCTAGGCACAGTATCTAGTACCAGGAATAATGCAAATACTCAAAGTAAATCTAAGCGCAGTAGTCTAGTACTAAGAGTGGTGTGAATACTCAAGGGAAATCTAAGCGCGGTAGTCTAGTAGCAGGAGTGGTGCGAATACTTAAGGGAAATCTAGACATGGTAGTCTAGTACCACGAGTGATGTGAATACTCAAACTAAGAGTGGTGAGAATACTCAGTTGTAATCTTGTGAAGATTATAGTAGAACCCTCTGTGGAAGAGACTGGACGTAGCTTAGTTGGAGTGAACTAGTATAAAAATAATTGTGCATTTATCTCTTCTCTTACCTAAAGGTTTTTTCTTATAAAAAGCTGCATCTGTGTTTTTATTTCCAAATAAAAGAACTCTCTAAGCTAATCGATAACTCTTCAACTAAGAAAATTCTTATAAAACTCTACAGTGTACATTCTGAATAGTATGCCAAAAGTAACTATCGTTTACAACTTCTACTAGGTCAAGCGTCTAAGATTTTATAAGAAACATTCAGAGCTTGACTATGTGCTAATAAGAAGGGTTGCGAAAAGAATTTTTCCATTAACACTACCCATAAAAGTGCTCCCAATATATAATAACTTATACAAGATTGAAATCAACCAATCTCGTACCAACATTCTTCTTTTAATAGAATTCTCCTTGAATGAATTTAACATTCAACATTTATGTCTTAAACAAATGCTATAGGACCCCAAAGTGGGCCTGAATTCAATCAAAAAGTCTTCTTGGGACAACTTGGGCTTCAAATTACCAAATAAGTTCAGCTTCAGTTTTGGATTTGCTTTGTGTCTTAGAATTCTACTTGTATTTTTTGTAATTGGTTTCTCTACAAATTTTAGTATAGTAAGCAATGTTTCTCTACTTGTATTTTTTGTAATTGGTTTCTCTACAAATATTTGCTTATGTACATATACTTTTCCTTTTTATTTTCAATTTTACATTGTTCTTAGTTTAGTAGCTTACCTTGTATTAGCATAGTGATTTACTTACTTCCTTTAATTTAGATGATCCGAAATCAGGTTTTGGTTTAGTCTACTTGCATGGTGGTCATAAACATCAATCTAGGTTAATATTTTTTCCATATTGCATTGCTCCAGGTTAAGTTACATGCATCAATTGTATTTCATAATTTAAAGAGCCATGATTGTATTCCAAGTCAGATACTGTTTGACTAAACTGTTGATTCATTCATTAGGATACATTCCCCAATATTTTCCACCCTTGCATAATCTGTTTCCTAAACCATAGATAATGTCTCTCTTTAGTGATAAAAGCAGTGTCTGTTTTATATAGCCTAATAGGTTGCATTCACTTAGGCATTCAACTAAACATCCTTTTTATTGCATTTCTCTTCTAGAATCACTACAAGAAAATTCACAATTATATACGGCCGAAATCCGTATATAACCTTTAAAATCCGTAGATAAAGTGGTGTTATATACGGATTACATACGGCCAAAAATTCGTATATAATTGGGGTGTAGATAAGATTATATACGGATATATCCGTATATAATTTATATACGGGTCATCCGTATATTCGTTATATACGGATTATACGTATATAAGTTATATACAGATATATCCGTCTATAACTTATATACAATTTTTTTTCATTCACGTTAATAACACAGACCTGCCCATATCCAAACAGACAAATCACATAAAACACCTCAACCAATTCACAAGACCTGCCATCCATTCAAACATTTCGCATATAAGTCAAGTCTTAAAACCCACAGACAAGCATTTAACATTAATCATAATAGGGAATTTTACATAATTATTAATTAGAATAAGTTCAAATAACATCAAATAAGTTCTTGAGGGAATAAGTTTGAGTCATAGATGCCCTACTTCTAAAAGCATAACTAGTAATCTCGATAAACATTTCCATCTTCTGGTTGATCTGTTGCTTGTTGTGGTTGTTGTGATTGTTGTGGTTGATGTGGCTGTTGTGGTTGTTGTGGTTGAACATTAGTTTGTGGCTGATTTTGGGATTGAAGAAATTGTTGTGCAATTGCGACTGCTCTTCTTCGCAAACAACCAACCTTGTCAGATGTCCTGTTCTTCTTCGCCGTTTCACACTTCTGTATATAAAGTTGCATGTTCCACTTCTCCAAAAGACCATTCCAAACACTTTCCCCCATCCAATTAAGTTTTTCCCCTTCTGTTAAACATCTCTGATAATCTATGAGATGCTTTGGTGTGAAATTTTTTTTTATCTTTTCCTCATGCTCACTCCTCCATGAAACTTTTCTCTGTTATTACAATTAATAGGTTAGGTTTACATTGATATAAAAAGATAGTAGAAAATAGTTTCCATGATTGAGGTAGTTTCCATGCTTCAAAACTTTGCATGTATATAGCCAGCAGACAAAAATTTGGACTGTTTTTGTTTTATCTTTTTAACCATTTGCAGCTAGTTAATGAATCAAGAGTGACCACAGATATTGTCAAAGGTAAGCATGTGAAGTGCATGACAATGGCTCAAGGAAAGATATATATTGGATGCATAGATTGAAGCATACAGGTTAGTGTTTTGATGTTTGACATACATTCTAGAACCACATAAACAGAATTGTTGTACCTAATCTCTAGCTGTTCACCAAACAACATTCAGGTACGTAAAGAACTGATAGGGTTGTGATGAGTGCATATTTATGCCCACATTTATGCTTTAAAATTCAAAATTTTTATGAATTCATGTGCTTGAATGAGTGATTTAAAGAAGATTTGTTATGATTGGATATATTGGGTTTGGGAATAAAAAGGGACTTAAAAAGTGATTTTTAGTTGCATAAGTTATTCTTGGAAATTCTTACGTTTATTTGTGCAGCTGAGAATATAAGTTTTATTGGTCCAAATGGCAATTCAAGGCCCAAAATCAGATTTTGTATGGAAAATAATATACAAATGGGCCAAGCAGACAGACTTTACCTTTGCACCTCCTAAAATCCGTACATACACCCCTCTTCTCTTAACCTGGCCCAATACTAAGCCAAACAGTAACTCTATACACCTCCTAAATTTCCCTACCCATACCCCTCCTAAGCCAAACTCCACCAGATCATGCCACGTGTCTAAATCCTCCCCACACAAATTTAGCCAACCACATACTGCCACATCACCTCCCTCTGCCACGTCATCATCATCATCTCCCCAGAAACCCTAATTCCCAAATCCAAACCCTAGGACATGCACAACCGTCGTCACACCGCCTCTCCATCGCGCCACCATCCTTTCCGTCGCGTCGCCACCAAACCCAGGCCGCCGTCATCCTTCGAGCCACCACCGTGAAACCCCACCATCGATGCGAGTCCTCCTTTGTCAATCGCGAGACCTAGCCGCGCTACTTCCTCCATGCCGCCACCACCAAATCGTCCTCCTTTCTCGCCAGACAGCCACCATCAACCATCACCACCGTTCATCTTCTCCACTCGCGAAACACAGTCGCACCATCTCGCTCTTCCAGTAATGCGAGCCCTTTCCTGACCGCGACTCCCTCTTCTTCATCGTCCCAGCCATTGAGAGAAGCCTCCACGCATCAGACCGTCAACACGCATCTCCCATGGCAGCTATCATCGCGCCACCACGCCGCGAAGACAAACCACCCTCGTCGCGAGAATCTTCCACGGCCACCAACATCTTCCTCGCGAGCCAATCTTGCCGGAGCACAGGCCGTCATCTCCAACCCCAAACCTGCAAACAGAAAACCAATCTGCAGAACCCTAATTTTGGGTGGAAAGAGAGCGGACACGTGGCGAGCACTCATTGGAACGTCCTTTCTCTAGTCAAAAGTGGTCAATGTTGTTTGAATCTAGTCAAGGGTGGTCAACTGAGGGGCTTTCTTGTAATTTCTAAAATTCAGAAGGGGCTAAAGTACATAGAGAGGAAATTTTAGGGTATTTGTGCAATTTTGAAAAGTCAAAAAAGATAAAAAATAAAATTTAGTTGTTGAATTAATTTAATTTGGGAATATCAACAGAAAATATCTTCTAAATAATGTTATAATTATTTAAATCTTTTAGTTATTTGGAAGATATAAGATAAAAGATTCTATCAAGTGAATATTCAGAGTCCAAGCCCAATCAAGCCTATATAAAGAGACCTAGGGGACTTGACTTCAATTCATTCATTCTCTCATACTCCTCTCACTTTTCTTTCATCTTGTATTCAACTCCATTCATGGAGAGTTAAGCATCTAGGGCTATTCTGCTGTAATTCCATGATGGATTCTGAGGTTACGTTTAGTTAATGCAATTGTTTACTTTGATTATTGATTTAAGTTGTTCTCTCTATGTCTTTGATCTCTCTATCTTGTTAAAAGTAAAGATTTTTGCATCATAATATGTTTGAATCTACATGCATATTGATTATATGAGTTCTAGGGTTTCTAGGTTTAATTAAGAATCTACTTTGATTTAATTTAGGAACTTTCATATGATTAAATGGTTTTTACTATCAATTGAGAATGTACTTTGGTTGGTAGTAATAATTTCAACTATAATTAATTGAGAATTTAATTTGATTGATTAACTTTTAACTTGGTTAGGGGATTTAAGAATAGACATGATTAAACACAATAGAATTTGATTGAGAATGTACTTTGGTTGAATTTATTGTGAATAATCTAGAAAGGTTTTGCATTTGATATAGAATTTACTTTGGTTAAATGCATGATCGCCCTCAAATTAATTAAGAATGTACTTTAATTAATTTGAACTTAAACAATAATTAATTGAACAATTATTCGTGAATAACCGATGATGAATCTATCTTGGAAAAGCAGTGGAATTAGCCTATTTAATCATAACTGTTTTTAAGTTTCTTATTTATTCTTTAAACATTCTTCAACCATTACTTTTATTCATAAGCATTGCATAACATTCATAAGAGTCAGATATTCGAAAGCAATTCCGTGTTCGTAGGGAGACGACTCAGGGTTACTTTAGCCCTATCTACTTTCTTGGATACTACTTGGCAATATTGAAGTTGCCTTGAAAAGTAGTATTAATTTGATAGCTTCAACGATAGCGTATCAGGTTGGCATCAAACCATACCCAGAAGTATATATTTTGGACCATTTGCTCTAATATAGTTAGATGGAATTGAACATACAATGAACTAATTTTGTTTTGCTTTCTTATTTCCCTTTTCTATAAGTACTTAAATAGAACATCACATAAACATATATTTCTCAATAGCTATCTCAAGAAATACAAGGTGACAATTCAATATTTCTCTCTTTTCGATTGTTCAACACTCCCTAAGGAAGTTAAGACCTGATTGGCAGATTTGAAATTCTATGAATAATACTCTAGAAAACATACGAGAGAATGTTATCACTAAGCTATTTAGAATGACTGCAAGTAATTCCGTGCAGGAAAAGAGAACAACCAGACAAAACCAAACACATAAACTCATAGTACAATGGCTTTTTTCAACGGTTTATTGAAATTTGAAGCAAACACTAACTAATAGTTATTGATTCTTGAGATATATCAGAGTCTCTACAACCAAGTTTTATTTCTAGATAAAATCTTAATAAGAGTCCAAATTCACTGAAATAATGAAGACATCGAAGTTTATCTAGAGACTCAAGTTGGTCGTTATAAAACTATAACATTTTGATATAAAACTATAGTAGTGTACACAGTGTATATAAAACTACTGTAACAACAAAGTTTTAGAAAACTAAAGGTTATAACTTCAACATAATCAAAACAACAAAGAACTATCTAAATCAGAAAAGGAAAACTCAAAACGAAAAAGAAATATATTAGTGAATTCAAATGAACAAAGATAAACAAAAACTGGTTGACGCTGTCCCGCCAAATATACAACCATTTAAAATAAACTGTGGTACATAATGTACATTTTTATTCAAACACAAGTATATCTTAAAACGCTCAAAGAAAAGATCTCTTTCTCTCTGAGGGATTTGTCCCCATGTCAGCCATGGCTCATCAAACTGTTGCTTGATGGTGGCTGTGATTGCTTTGGATGCCGTTTTTGTTGGATAAAAGCTATACCAAAATAAAAGTCAAATATTAGAATAATACATTATACAATTATAGCAACATTAAATTGATTTTGTACATGAAATTATTATCTTAAATATTTGTTACCCTCCTTCAATAGGTGTAATGATTTGACGAGAGTGGGAAACATCTTCAAAGTCATTAGCGACTGAACTTGAATGTGGACCTGCATCTACTGTAGGAGGTGATGGTGCAATATTTGTGGGAGTTGTTGGGTTAGAACCAACATGGGGGTAGAGTGATGTCCATTGATCAACAACAACTTGTTCTGGACTAGGTGTGAAGGCAGGAACTTCCAATGAAGGTGGAATAAATGGTGGAGCAGGTGTGAAGCCAAGAACTTGCAATGGTGATGGAACAGATCTACCAGTGGAGGTTGAGGTAGGTGTAGAGGTAGAGGTAGGTGTAGATGGTTGCATACTTGAAACATTGACATTATTTAAACGGGACAACAACTTCACCACATAAGATTTCTTCTTCCCCTTCTCATTATCTTATTTTCCTGAAGGTGGAAGAGGAGAGTGATGACAAATTTATGAACACCGAAAAACGGCGCCAAAAACTTGTTTAACCCTCGGCAAGTGGGACCGAATCGTATCAAGTAATAAACTCGGTAAGACCAAGTATCGTTCTCCCAAAGGACTCACAACCTAGTTAGTTATATGATTTGTTGATTATTTAAGACTTGTGAACAAATTCTTGTGGTTTCAAATGCAAAAGACAATAATTAAACATGTATGCATGAGTTTGATCAATGGAAAAGAGTAAAACAAACACGGAATGAATTATATGGATGAGTATGTTGTTGGGGAAATCAATTTCATCTTATCCACTCTCATATACTTTTAGGAATTCATCATTCTTTTCATCACTGTTAATGCCACTCTCTAAATCACCTTGCAAGAAAGCCTATCCTTAATTACGAGTTCATACAATTCGTAGCATCCCTAATAATTAATTCTGAAGCACAAAAGCTTAAAGGCAACCAACCTCATATCCCTATGTCTAGGTGATATTACTTTTGGGAGAAATTCCCCGAATCTAGATTTTACCGTATGTGTCCATATCACTAAAATCAATAATCATGACATCGAATGAGTTAAACAATGCATGCTTTGAGCAAAGAGGAAAAACCCTAACTAATGATGAAAGAAAGCATGTATCTCAAATAAGATGTTTAAACACAAATTCCATATATGAGAGTTTCACAAGATTACATTGATTCCCCAACAACAAGAATAGTTTAGTTCACCATATTCATGGTGAAACTAGATGAACAATAATAAAAGAATGAAAGATAGAACCCTAGAAAGATGAGAAGGTAGCCTTAGCATCCAAGATCTTCCTCCAAGGGGTGGAAAGATGTGTGTTTGCTTCGTCTCCAGCCAAAGATACAAACCCTAGGAAGTCCTAAAGCTTATATACTATTCGCAATATTACAGAAAAGTGGGCCTAAGCCCAAAATACCACCGCTCAGCGGTAAACTGCCGCTCAGCGGTACCAGCGCAAAGTCAAATCTCCCCTCAGCTGCACTTTCACTCCTCAGCGGAGCCAACGTGTGTTCTTAAGTGCCACTCAACGGTAAACTGGCGTTGAGCGGTACTTACGGCTTCTCTTCTTTTGCACTTTTTGAGTTCTTTTCTGATTCCATCTCTATCCTTCTTCACTTCTTTCATCAAATTCATCTTAAAATCTGCATAAAACACTAAAATCAAGCATAAACCTGTCCAACTCTCTTATTTCTAAAAATATGAACAAAAGCATGATTCTAAGCTAGTTTCTAAGTGTTAAAGGTTGCTTTTAGTATCAATTTTAAGCATAAAAATAACAGTTTTTCAACTGTTATCACAACCCCAAACTTAGAACTTTGCTTGTTCTCAAGCAAACAAGATGTAACTCAATCTTCTACCAATCAATACAATGGTTCACTCCATTTAAAAATCCTCTTTTCAAGATAAGTAAGTACTCAATTATGCTCATGACAAAAACTTCAATTAAGACATGGACATGCTTTAGTGTTCACACAATCACCCAATATCCCACAAATGCTACTTTTCATGAATGATCAATCTACTAAGCATGGATGTTCATGTGCTCATGGAATCTTTCCTCACTAGATAAAGTGTTTCACTCAAACACACAAGTGTATAAGAGGTAATCACTCATTCACTCTACTATCACAATGTCACATAAATTGACTTTCCCTTTCATTTAACCATAATCAAATACCTTCACAAGCATGCATCATCACAAGGACTTTTCAATGGCTTATAATGTGGCTGGGCTAACAAGAAAATTGGTTTTTCTAGATCACAAAACCCTTGAGTTAAGAGAATCATATAAACACAATCATTCTTACTTATTTCCAACTTTCCTTTGCATTGAGCTTTGCTTTTTCTTCTCTTTTCTTTCTCTTTTTTTTCTTTTTCTTTTCACATACTTAGTCTTTAGCTCTTAGCTCAATGCTTTCAATTTCCTTTTCATAACTTCCCAATAACCCCAAACTTGAACATTTGTCAATACCATCAAATATTTTCTACTTAACTCAAGGTAAAGCTTTTCACAAAGGGTTCTAAATTTAGGTTTAATTGCTTCCTTTGTCCCCAGTTTGGTTGAATTGTGTCAAATTCATCCTCATTTTTAAAAAAGTTTCATTGTCGTCCTCACGTGGTATAAAAGTTTCATTGTCGTCCTCACGTAGTGTAAAAGTGTCAATTGAATCCAAACATAGAAAAAATTTGTGTCAAAGTTGTCATTTTTCCTATATCTCTGTGTCTTCCTTTCATACAATCAAGTACAGATATTCATTTTACCTTATCCAATTTAAGGCTTTTCATAGCTCCAGAGAAGTGACATATGAAAGGAAGACACAGATATATAGGAAAAATGACTACTTTGACACAAATTTTTTTTATGTTTGGATTCAATTGACACTTTTATACCACGTGAGGACGACAATGAAACTTTTTTAAAAATGAGGATGAATTTGACACAATTCAACCAAACTGGGGACAAAGGAAGCAATTAAACCTTAAATTTATGTTCAAGGCTAAGGGTTCAAAGGATAGAACACATAGTGCTCTCTTTTAGTGGGCTAAATTCATGCATTTGGCTAACAAAAGGGTTACCAACAAATGGCCTTGATCATATGATGCAAACAAGCAATTGATTTAATCATAGAAAACCTGGGCAAAATCATTCATGCTTTCAAAGTAATAACATTCAATCACAAAAATTCTGGAGCTCAAAACCTCACATATAAGCTCCTTCACATTCCACTTGTACACATCATGCTTAGCATCATAATCACAATCACAACATCATGCATTTGTTCACAAAGCTTGTGAATCACCTGTATAAGCATATAATGTGCACACCTCAACATCCATCATTATCAAAGCATCATCAAGCATTACTTATCAAACAATAATCATAAGCAAACCATCATAACAGACATAGTTCAAATTGAGTATATCAAACCCTATTCTAAAAACAAAAACAAATAAGTTCAGAACATAAAACCAACAAATGCATAAATCCTACTCCAGTGCTGATAGCATTCATCAGTAAATGCTATCTCCGCTCCTCATCAGTCTGAGCTGTCACTTGTATCCTTCTCTTCTTCCTCATCTTCCTCATCTTCAACATCCTCAAATGCTTCATCCTCATAATCATCAGCATCATCTTCATCCATCTCCATAGCTGAAGCTTCAGCTGTTCCAGCTTTGCCGCCTTGGGCCTGCTCCTCTGGCCAAGCTACTACATTATGGAACTCCTCCATAGTCCACCTGTGTGGAGGAGGTGTATCATACATTCCAACAATCATCTCCGCAGTGGCCACCTGCCCTCTATGGATAGCCTACAACTGTGCACCTATAAGAGACATATACATGTCCCTCATTTGGAAAGGTTCTGCTTCATGTGCCTCTGTAGATGCCTGACTCTGTGCTTGTCCTCTTTCTCTTTGAGTACGGCGTGGTGGAACTGGCTGAGCTGCTTCCTCACCTCCACAGTATTGTCTATAATAGGCCTCATCAATTGCTTTCCTTGGCCTCTCAAATGGTGGAGCAGAAGTATCCACCCCAGCTATTTTGCATAAGTGTGTGATCAAAGAAGGATGTCCTAAAGGTGCTTTTTTGTTTGTTTGTTAGCACACATACTTATCTCATTAGCTATTACTTGCCCAATATTGACATTCAAATTCCTGATCGCACAGTAAAGGAGGAGTGATCTGCTAAGAGTGATGTCTGAAACATGAGAACATGGCTGGATGTTGGCATGAGAAAATGCCATCCAATACTTTGCAAGAGGATTCAAGTCAGTCCTCCTAATGTTTACCACAGAACCAGTTCTGTTTCTCTGAAAATGTCCTCCAGGTATGCATAGAACACTCTCCACATCATCAAAATCACTGCCCTCTTCCATACATAGAGCAAACTGGCACTGCTCACCAGTCCATACAGTACCCAAGAAGCTGTTGATAGAGTCAGGATCATACCTAATAGCGTGGCCTCTGACATAGCCTAGGTAGTCCTCAGCTGGATAATCACCAATCTTCCTTGTATTGGTGTAAAATTCTTTCACCACAGCTATATTGGCTGGTGCTGGGTATGTGGCTAGCTTTCCCCAAATCCTTCCCAACAGTTGCTCTCCAAACTGAGGAGCAAAGTTAGGTATCATTCCAACTTTCCTCTCCATAAGAAGCCTCCTATCTTGTACCACCTTAAAATGTTTCTCAATGTTTGCGAGATAGGAACCTACTAGAGTGGGGTTGTTCTGGTTCCTTTTCTTTCCTTTTGGATGCCATGGTCTTCACTCTTTTGCCTGAAGAGGATGCCCTTCCTACATCAAACACAGATTACAAAACCACAAGACATGTTGTTAATCATTAGTAAACCATATACAACACCCTATTTCCAAGCTAAACCACCGTTGAGGGTCAAAATCACCCCTCAGCGCCACCAGTGCATGAATCCATTACACAATGCAGCAAAGATTTCAAGTTTGTCAGAGTGCCGCTCAGCGGCAATTTACCCCTGAGCGGTAATTCTGCTGATTTTTGAAAAACCTCTTTTGACTTCTCCTAACTCTACCCAATTACAATTTTCATGTTTCCAGCTTAAAATCAAACAATTCAATCGGTTCAAACATCAATTAATTCATCAAATCATGCATAGGAATCAAAACCCCTAACAATTCATGCTTCAACAATCAAATTCATGCTCAAGAACCCTAGAATGAAAAAAATGCTTGACTTACTTGAGTGGAGATGCTAAATGAGTAGAGAATGCTTTCAACTTGTGAAGAAATATTGATGCTCTCTCCCAACCCCAAACTTAGATGGAGAACTAGTGAGCAAGTGAGTGGAAAGGAGATTTTTTTAAGAGGATAGAAGGGAAAATTGTAGAGAACCTTTGAAAAAGTATGAAGGAGTGTGTGTGCAAAGAAGAATATGAAAATAGAGGCCAAGGCGCGACTTAGGGTATAAAAATACCCTAATGGGCTCGGGTTCCGCTAAGGGGCAACCTAAGCCCATATGCGATGCTACCGCTCAACGGCAATTTGCCGCTCAGCGGCACTTTCGTGAAGTGCTCTACTTCTTCCTAACTTAACCTAGGTGCCTCCAACTCATGCCCCTCAGTTGCTCCCTGCAATAAAACTCTCATATCACTCATGCATCCAAAGCCCTATCATGCAACTGAAGCAGAACAGACAAAAATATAATCAATCAACTGGGTTGCCTCCTAGATAGCGCTTGTTTAACGTCACGAGCCTGACCCAAACATCCACCAACACCCATCAGTAGGTGTGAAACCTAGTATCTGTCAGTAGATACTTCCATCTAGCATCCTTCAGTAGATGCTATATAATGGAAGACCATCTAAGACACATATTGGACCTCTTACTAGAGCCATGGCAAAGAGGATTCAAGAGGAAGAAGGATCACCTACCATTTTGCTTCTATGGAAGGTAATTTACATTAATCCTTCTTCCCATAATTAAAAGCACATTTTCTTTGCTTTGTAGGATTAATAAAATTGGAGGGAGCAGCTTCCAGCATAGCATTTGAGCACGTGAAAAGAGAGACTTGGAGGGAGAAGCTTGCTGCCAAAGCTATCAAAAAAATCTCATAACCTAGCTAGCCCAGCTTTCACGTGTGCTGCTGAGTTGGAATAATAATTCAGAATTGGTGTTGTTTCACGTGTGCTGCTAAGTTGGAATGAGGCATGTTTGAAGCTGAAGCAAATTGGAGCCTTTTTCATTTGCTTTTGGATTGAATTTCATTTCAGATTTAAGGCTCTTATCTTCCTATAAATAGGAGACCTCTTCCTTTTGTAGACACTTTTGAGCTTAGTCTAATTGCTGCAGAAATGAAATTCCAGCTTACCTTTGCTCTTAAGTCAACCCAATTCTTCACTTTCTTTCTCCTTACCTCTAGCTTCCTTCCAAAGTAGAAGGCCCTCTGAGCTGAGAGGTTCTAACCCACTCCATTCTTCACCGAAACCATACCATTCTCTACATCTATTTCAGAATTCCGCTGTTTTCATTCTGCTCACTTGAACGTTTGCTGTTTGGCTTCCTGGTTCAATGATTCTCACCCATAGCAAGCTTCCATCAAGTGGTATCAAGAGCTCTGGTTGTCCACGCAAACCATAGCTAAGTGCCTTTCTATTATGCTGTTTAATTCCAGTCCACTTTGTGCTATTTCTATTTCTGTTTTCAGTCCAGTTTGTTTATGTTTATGTTTCTGTTTTGCTGCTGTTTTTAATTCTGTATTGCTTTTCCAGTCATTCAATTTTAGTTTCCTTTGTGTGCTTATATTGTCCTTTCATTTTAATTGGTGAAACCTTCTTGTTTGGGTCATTTCCAGCTTTACATTTCAATTATGTATTGTTTTAAGTCTTGTGCAATTTACTATTGCAGTATTATTTTTGTCTCTGTTCAGTTTTCTTTTCTGCTGGATTATTTCGTTTTAATTGATTTGCAAGTGCTAAAAAAAGTTGTATGTATACCAAATGAGGCAATGAGGACTTGATCTAGCCTGGGTTATACAAGCTGAAGCATCAAAATGCAAATCTGATTTGTTTTCCATTGAGAATTCTGATACAGAATTTAAATCTGGTGCTAAATTTCTAAAACTGTTTCAGTGGTTTTCTTTTGATTCTGGAGCTTGGTACAACATTGTGTGATGTTTTTGAATGTGTTTTAAGGTATAGCAAACCAAAACAAGCACTAAAATGCCATATCCATATTGTGGTTGCTCAAAATCCTTAACCATTCACCATTTCAGCTTGAACTTCTAGCTTTTCACCGTGCTAATATACTTGATTTGGTCTAATCTGAGTTTGGTCATGCTAAGCATATTAAATCTAGCTTAGATCTGTGTTTTTACACTTCTTAGAGTCATTTTCTTTGTTGTCCAGTTTTTGAATCCATGAAAAACTAAAATTAGTTGGTTAATTGATGGTTTTTGCTGCATAATTTGGCCATAGCAAGGGTGATTTTCGAATCCTGATGTTTCTGTGCTTTTAGAAAGATTGAGCAAGTCTAAATGGATGTTTGAAAGTTGTTAATACTGCTCATTTGGTCAAAAATGAATTTATATGCAGATTGGATATTTAAACCATCATTTTTGAGTTAAAAATGGAAGCGGATCAGTGATTCTGAATATTAATCATTGTTTCAGTTGTTTAAGAGTTTAAACATGTTTAATATCACCAAGAAAAGTTGTTTGAACATTCATCAAAGTTGTTGAATCACTGCCACTCATTTTGGGTTCCAAAACCACCATTTTAGTTCATTTTCTAGTGCAGTTTCTGTTTTTCCAGCCACTATTTTGGTAATTTTAGTGTAAAATTCATTGCTGGATTGTGAAAAAGCTGGTTCAATGTTTAAAAATGAAAATATATGATCAAAAGAAGAAGTATCAAGTGTTTAAAAGCTGTTAGAACCAACCAATCCAGATTACAGGCCCTGAAAATCAAAAACACAAAATCTGAAATTCATTGGGGCATTTTATCAAACACTTCTGAAAATTATCAAACAGTTTGCATTTGGAATAATTTGTGAACCGTGCTTGTGTTTTTCTTGCTTTCTTCATCCATTCTAGTGCCTTTGATAAGTTCCTCTTGTGTACCTACTTTCATGTGTGTGCTGTTCCAATTGTTTGTGTCTATTTTTGGCATCTAAAGTGTTCAATACAACAACCTATACTAGTGCAGTGTGCAGAAATTTGATGCAGATTTTTAATCTGTTTGGTGTGTTTTCTAATGAGTTTTGGAGTGTGTGTGCAAGCTGTTTGGGGCATCCAGCACCAGAGACCTACTCCTACTTTGGTAGCCTTTTAGGAAGTGGTTTGAGAATTGAAATTGGAGCAAGAAGGAAGACTCAACAGCAGGCCAAACACCACTGTCTAGCAGTTGAAAAAAAAAACTCTGTTACAGCAGCATTTCAAACCTGGAAAAAGAGCAACTCACACCTTCATTTTGAGTAGCTTTCTGCAGCAGCAAGAAGACAAAGCTCACATTACTTTTAGGCCTCATTTCAAGTTTATTTACACCAAATATCACGGAATTTGCTGTTTGAAATTGTATTTTATTGTTTTCTTTGCTGTTTTTGAGCCAAGTGACTTGGAAAAATGCTCTTGAAGCAATTCCAAGTTCACAATTGAACATTGTAATAGACCAATTTCGTTTTCTTAGTGTGGAAGTGTGTCAAGGGGCTCCAAGTGTCACTTGCACTTTCACTTAGGGCCGTCTAGCATTTACATTCTTGCATCTTTATTGCTTTCTTTAATTTCTTGCTTAATCTTTTTGTTTTTTTTAAGTCTCCGTGGTATATAGGATTGCATAGCATTTAGTCAACCTTTCTTTGGTTTTAGGTTCATTTCATAACATTTGAAAAGAATTTGAATAATTTCTACTTAGAAACTAAGGTAAAAGATAACTCTAAGGAAACTCTGGCTAAGGAAGAACTTGGTTTCTAAGCTTGTCCATTTGTGACTCACCTCTTCTTCCTGGGAGCTACTTAGAAACATCTTTTGTCTCTAGAATCTCTGTAGAAATTTTTCACCAAAAAAAACAAAGAAAGCTTGTGAAAATCTTTTCACTCATTACTTGTCAAATATTTTGAAAACTTTGTGAAAACCTTTTCCTTTGACAAGAATGAGTCAATCAAGTGTGCAAGGAAGTTTGAAACCCCATAGTGAGAGTTCTTTAAGGGAGGAATTTGAGCAAAAATTTGAACAAAGGGATAGAGAGATTAGTGAGCTCAAAGACATGATTAGTCAACTTTTGATTAATCAACACAAAAAGAAAGAGAGATCTTCCCATAGGAGAAGAGAAGAATCATCATCTTCTCATAGTGAGCTTGAGCAATATAGTAGTCATCACAATGATGACCACTACCAAATGCCTCCTAGAAGACATCATAGAGTTAGAGAGCACCATCCAAGAGAGCCCAAAATTGATCTTCCTTCCTTTCATGGAAAGGATGATGTGGAAGAATACCTAGAATGGGAAATGAAAGTTGAGCAATTGTTTGAGTGCCACCAAATAGATGATGAAAAAAGAGTCACCATGGCTTCTCTAAGTTTTCAAGGCTATGCCTTAATTTGGTGGACAACCTTGGTCAAGGATCATAGGCTAATACACTTACCTCCCATCAGGTATTGGACTGAGTTGAGAACTGCCTTGAGAAGAAGACATGTACCAGCCTACTATGATAGGGAGTTAATGGATAAGCTCCACAAACTCCAACAAAGGAACACGAGTGTTGAAGAGTATAGGCAGAAAATGGAGTTGCTCATGTTAAGAGCTGGGATAAGAGAGGAACCAAGGATAACAATTGCTAGGTTCCAAACTGGACTCAACTATGACATAAGAGATAGGGTTGAACTTATACCCTACAATGATCTCAATGAGTTAGTCCAACTTTGTGTGAGGGTAGAGCAACAACTCAAGAGGAAAAGCTCCACTAAGAAAGATTACCCTCATAGTTCAAACCATAAGAAAGAGTACAAGGGGGAGGGTAGTCTAACCAAGCCAAGGTATGAAGAATTTAGAGAGAGAGAAAGAGGGAAAGAAAAAGTCAAAGAACCTTCAAGAGATCATAAAAGTAAGGAGATTAAGTGCTTTAGATGTGGGGAAAAAGGGCATTATGCATCTGAGTGTCGCAATAGAAGGTCAACTTACATTCTTGAGCATGAGAGTGAAAGTGAGGGTTCTTCATATAGTGAGTTTGAAACATCCACTTCTGAAGAAGAAGAAACTTTACCTTGTGATGGTGACTTACTTATGGTGAGGAGACTCCTGGAAAGCAAACATGTAGAATTAGAACAGTCACAAAGAGAGAACCTATTCCACACAAGATGCAAAGTTTTGGAAAAGACATGTTCAATGATTGTGGATAGTGGCTCTTGTTGCAACTGTTGTAGTTCTAGAATGGTAGAGAAGCTTGGCTTAACCACTACTCCTCATCCTAAACCTTACAAACTTCAATGGATCAAAGAGGATGATGGAATAGTAGTTAAAGAACAAGTAAGAGTACCCATTTCCATTGGCAAATATGAAGATCAAATTGTTTATGATATAGTACCAATGGAAGCTGGGCACATATTACTTGGAAGACCTTGGCAATATGATAAGCAAGCTCTACATGATGGAGTCACCAACAAAATCACCATTCAACACAAGGGAAAGAAAATTATTTTGTGTCCTCTTACACCTTCACAAGTAAGAGAGGACCAAATAATTCTTAAAAAGAAGTTGGATGAAGAAAAGAAAAGTAGGAAAGAAAGAAAGGATAAGACCATGAATTTGGTAACCCATGCCTCAAATAAAGAAGTTGTCTAACCTCAAACTTTGAACATTTCTAAAAATCTTTTTCTTGGACAACCTCATTTTCTTCTCTATTTCAAAGAGGCATTTGTTTCAATCACTCATGAACTTGGTTCTCTACCAAAGGGGTTGCAAAAACTTTTAAAGGAATTTGATGATGTATTTCCCAAAGAGGTACCAAGTGGATTACCACCTTTGAGGGGAATAGAACATCAAATAGATTTGGTGCCTGGGGCAAGCCTACCCAATAGGCCAGCATATAGAACCAACCCCATGGAAACAAAAGAAATAGAGAAACAAGTTAATGAATTATTGAACAAAGGATGGATCCAAAAAAGTCTAAGTCCTTGTGTTGTGCCTGTGTTGTTGGTCCCTAAAAAGGATGGAACTTGGAGAATGTGTACAGATTGTAGGGCCATCAACAACATAACTATCAAGTATAGGCACCCCATTCCTAGGCTAGATGATATGCTGGATGAATTACATGGAGCAAATCTTTTCACCAAAATTGATCTCAAAAGCGGATACCATCAAATAAGAATTCATGAAGGAGATGAATGGAAAACTACTTTTAAAACCAAGTTTGGTTTGTATGAATGGTTAGTCATGCCCTTTGGCTTGACCAATGCTCCAAGTACATTCATGAGATTAATGAATCATGTCCTTAGGGAATGCATAGGAAGATTTGTAGTGGTCTATTTTGATGACATCTTAATTTATAGTCAAAGTCTTCAAGAGCACCTTAACCATGTCAAAGAAGTCTTGCTTCTTCTTAGAGAACATAATCTCTTTGCCAACTTTGACAAATGTACTTTTTGTCAAGAAAGTGTGATTTTCCTTGGTTTCAAATTTGGAAAAGAAGGTGTACATGTTGATCCAGAGAAGATCAAGGCTATACAAGAATGGCCAACCCCTAAAAATGTAGGAGAGGTGAGAAGTTTTCACGGGTTAGCAAGTTTTTATAGAAGATTTGTGAAAGACTTCTCCACCATAGCTGCTCCTTTAAATGAACTAGTCAAGAAAGATATGCCTTTTCTTTGGGGTGATAAGCAAGAGTTGTCTTTTGAGACTTTGAAACACAAGTTAACTCATGCACCTATTCTAGTTTTGCCTGATTTTTCCAAAGCCTTTGAACTAGAATGTGATGCATCTGGGGTAGGTATAGGAGCTGTTTTAATACAAGGAGGACATCCCGTAGCTTACTTTAGTGAAAAACTTAGGGGGCCTACCTTGAATTATCCTACCTATGACAAAGAGTTGTATGCCCTCATTAGAGCTTTAAAAACCTGGGAGCATTACTTGGTAACTAGAGAATTCATCATACACACTGACCATGAATCTCTCAAGTACATTAAAGGGCAAGCAAAGCTAAACAAAAGACATGCAAAGTGGGTGGAATACCTTGAGCAATTTCCCTATGTCATCAAACACAAAAAGGGGAGTACTAATCTTGTTGCGGATGCTTTATCTAGAAGACATGCATTATTAGTAACCCTAGGACCCAAATATTAGGATTTGATGACATAAAAGAGTTATATGAAAATGATGAAACATTTGCATCCACTTATTCATCATGTCTTAAGAAGCCTTTTGATGGATTCTATCTTTCTGAGGGGTATCTTTTTAATAAAGGAAAACTTTGTATACCCCAAGGATCCATTAGAAAACTTCTTATCAAAGAGAGTCATGGAGGAGGACTCATGGGCCATCATGGAGTTGATAAAACTCTAAACATTTTTGGAAAACTTTATGGGAAAAGCTTAGAACTAAACTTATATTTTCTACTACATGTCACCCACAAACTGATGGGCAAACTGAAGTAGTAAATAGATCTTTATCTACATTATTAAGGGTAATATTAAGAGGAAATAACAAATCTTGGGATGAACATCTACCTCATATTGAATTTGCTTATAATAGAGTAGTCCACAAGACTACTAATCTTTCTCCTTTTGAGGTTGTTTATGGTTTTAATCCTATCACACCTCTTGATTTACTACCTCTTCCAGAATCATCTTCTTTTCTTCATAAAGAAGGTGTTTCTAAAGCGGAGTTTATCAAGAAGTTACATGAGAAAGTCAAAATCCAAATTGAAAAACAAACTCAAAAATATGCAGAATACAACAAAAAAGGGAGAAAGAAAATAGTTTTTGAAAAAGGAGACCTAGTTTGGCTTCATTTGAGAAAGGAAAGATTTCCCTCTCAAAGGAAATTCAAACTTAGTCCAAGAGGAGATGGTCCATTCAAGGTGGTCAAAAGGATAAATGATAATGCATACATCTTAGATCTCCCTGAAAATTATGGTGTCAGTCATACTTTTAACATCTGCGACTTAATTCCTTTCACAGGGAATGATCAACAGGTTGAATCAGATCTGAGGACAAATCTTTTTCAAGAGGGAGGGTCTGATGGAAGACCATCTAAGACACATATTGGACCTCTTACTAGAGCCATGGCAAAGAGGATTCAAGAGGAAGAAGGATCACCTACCATTTTGCTTCTATGGAAGGTAATTTACATTAATCCTTCTTCCCATAATTAAAAGCACATTTTCTTTGCTTTGTAGGATTAATAAAATTGGAGGGAGCAGCTGCCAGCATAGCATTTGAGCACGTGAAAAGAGAGACTTGGAGGGAGAAGCTTGCTGCCAAAGCTATCAAAAAAAGCTCATAACCTAGCTAGCCCAGCTTTCACGTGTGCTGCTGAGTTGGAATAATAATTCAGAATTTGTGTTGTTTCATGTGTGCTGCTAAGTTAGAATGAGGCATGTTTGAAGCTGAAGCAAATTGGCGCCTTTTTCATTTGCTTTTGGATTGAATTTCATTTCATATTTGAGGCTCTTATCTTCCTATAAATAGGAGACCTCTTCCTTTTGTAGACACTTTTGAGCTTAGTCTAATTGCTGCAGAAATGAAATTCCAGCTTACCTTTGCTCTTGAGTCAACCCAATTCTTCACTTTCTTTCTCCTTACCTCTAGCTTCCTTCCAAAGTAGAAGGCCCTCTGAGCTGAGAGGTTCTAACCCACTCCATTCTTCATCGAAACCATACCATTCTCTGCATCTATTTCAGAATTCCGCTGTTTTCATTCTGCTCACTGGAACGTTTGCTGTTTGGCTTCCTGGTTCAATGATTCTCACCCATAGCAAGCTTCCATCACTATACCCAGAAATTTACAGAAGTAATGTCGAAATTTATAAAAAATTTACAAAACCAAAATTAAAATAAAAGAAAAATTGTCCTCAAATCACTGGAATGCCTTCCAGCAAGCGCTCTTTTAATGTCGCTAGCTTGACCCAATAAAGCTCATGTTCCATCCTCATGGTTGATGTTCATATCACACCAACTCATCAACAGCTTCCGGTCCACTTTTTTGACTCTTCTGGAATGTGGAGACTCTATCTCTATCATCTCATTTTCTGTGTAGTCTTTCACAACCCACAACTTGTTTTTAAATTTCACAGGTTTACCAAGTTGGAGTCGTTCTTGCATCAAGTCATCATGGACCATTCTTCCTTTCTCAATCTTTTCTTCTTCCTGTACCTGAAACAAAAAGCAATGTTTACCTTTTACCTTTGGCTTTTCATCATTTTGGCTAGTCATGAGTACATCTTGATATGTAGCTTTATGACTAGCTTCTTCCTCCTGCATCTGCTCCTCTTCTTTGAAGACATCTACAACAATTTTTTCTTTTAGGTCTTGGAATATCACTATGCCTTCATCCACATCAATGATGACTTTGGTCGTTTTCATAAACGGTCTTCTGAGAATAAGGGGTATCCTTTCATCCTCCATTTCCATCACCACAAAGTCCACCAAGAACTGTAGTTTGCCTACACAAACTATAACATCCTCTGCTATACCATAGGGATTCTTTGAGGATCCATCTGCCATCAATAAATTCATCTTTATAGGCTTCACATCAAGATCACCAATATGCTCAAGTAAGGAATAAGGCATCAAATTAACACTTGATCCTAAATCAAGTAAAGCTTTCTTTATCCTTTTCTTCCCTATAACGCATGGAATGGAGAAACCTCCTGGATCTTTTGCTTTTGGAGGGAAAGGCTTCTTTTTTACAGCTTTATACTTCTTTGTCTCATCATCTCTACGTCTTTTCTTTGTAGAGACTTCTTCCTCAGGCTTTGTATAAACTGCAATATGCTGTAATATCTCCTTAAAAGGTACATCATCATCCAACATCTTAAAATTTTTTGTAAAATCAAACTCACGATCTGTTGGAAAAGGAAGAATATTTTCACTCATTATCTCTTTTGTTTCTTTTTTTTCTTTTCTCTCTTCTTTTTCTTTCTTTTCTCTCTCTTCTTTTTCATTCTCTCTTTCTAACTCAACTGTTTCAACATTTGCACTCACTAACACCTTACATTCTTCCCTGGGGTTAACCTTAGTATTAGCCCCAAAATTTTTTCAGGCCTTTCTTCCAACTGCTTAGTAATTTGGCCCATTTGCATCTCCAAGTTCTTAATAGCAGCATCAGTGCTCTTTTGAGTGGATTCAGTTGTTTGTATGAATTGCTGAAGAATTTCTTCCATCCTTATTGATCTTTCATTAAGTGTAGCAATTTGTTGCCATAAGGTTGGTTGTTGTTGTTGCTTATTGAATTGCCCTGATTGTCCAGCTTTCCCACTTTGTCCTTGACCAATACTTGGGTGTGGTTTCCACCCTTGATTGAAATTCCCTTGACGGTATGGAAATTGATTGGCCATAAAGTTAACATCCTCTAAAGCTTCTACTGGAAAGGCGCATTGACCATTGATATGGTCACCACCACATAATTCACACATCTGTGGTTGAATCTGTGCAACAGTCTTTAACTCTTTTGGCAATTGTGCAAGTGCCTTTGTGAGATTCTCCAATTGTTGAGTTATTATCTTGTTCTGAGCTAGCAAGGCGTCATTGGATTGCAACTGTAGAACTCCTTTTTGTTGAATAGGAGCTCCTCTTTCACTGTTCAGCTCATTATCATTAGTAGCCATGTTTTCAATTATTTCCGTGGCTTCCTCTAGAGTCTTCCATTTGATATTGCCTCCAGCTGAGGCGTCTAGCATCAACTTGGTTTGTGAACCAAGTCCTCCAAGGAAGAATAGGACTACTTCCACTTTGTCAAATCCATGCGTGAGAGTCTTTCTTAATAGGCTTTTGAATCTATCCCATGCATGACCTAGTAATTCCTCCATGCCTTGCTTAAAAGATGATATCTCTTGCTTTCCTTTATTTACCTTGGACTGTGGAAAGTATTTGTTTAAGAACTTTGTGACTACATCTTCCCACTCTGTAAAGCTCCCTTCTGGAAAAGAATTCAACCAAAGCTTAACGTTGCCTCCCAATGAGAATGGAAACAGGCTAAGTTTGATTGCCTCGTCAGGCACCCCATTTATCTTCACTGTATTGCAAATTTCATTAAATGTAGTGAGGTGCTCATATGGGCTTTCATGCGACAACCCATTAAATTGGTTACTCTTCACCAGTTGGATTAATGCTGGTTTCACCTCCATATTAGCTGCATTGACCCTTGGTCTTGCTATGCTATTGAAATGCTGAGGTTCAACCACATTAGTATAATCAACAAGAGTCCTTCTGACATTATTATTCTTCATCTCCTCAGTGCTATGGTAAGAACCCTGTGGTGAAGGTTGTAAAAGGATTTCCGGAGGAGGAAAAAGTTCTCTAGATGTACGGATTCTTCTCCTCTGTCTACACTCGTCTAAGCCTTCAAGATGAGGTTCTGAGGTTTTCTTGCTTCTAGTTCGGATTGACTCCTGCATGCACAAGAAAACAAGTCCCTAGAAAAATTTGTTAGCACAAAAAGATATAGAAGAAATACTATAAGAGATAATAAGATAGAATAAAAACAAAAAACAGAAAAATAAAAACAGAAAACAGAAAATAAAATAAAAACAGAAAATAAAATAAAAACCAAAAAAACAGAAAATAAAATAAAATAAAATAATAACTGAAAAATATAAACAGAAAATAAAAACAGAAAAATAAAAACATAAATTCAAATTTCAAAATTCAAAATTCAAGTCAAAGATAATCAATAATCACACAAATGAACTAGTTAAACCACGAGTCCCCGACAACGGCGTCAAAAACTTGATGACAAATTTATGAACACCGAAAAACGGCGCCAAAAACTTGTTTAACCCTCGGCAAGTGGGACCGAATCATATCAAGTAATAAACTCGGTAAGACCAAGTATCCTTCTCCCAAAGGACTCACGACCTAGTTAGTTATATGATTTGTTGATTATTTAAGACTTGTGAACAAATTCTTGTGGTTTCAAATGCAAAAGACAATAATTAAACATATATGCATGAGTTTGATCAATGGAAAAGAGTGAAACAAACACGGAATGAATTATATGGATGAGTATGTTGTTGGGGAAATCAATTTCATCTTATCCACTCTCATATACTTTTAGGAATTCATCATTCTTTTCATCACTGTTAATGCCACTCTCTAAATCACCTTGCAAGAAAGCCTATCCTTAATTACGAGTTCATACAATTCCTAGCATCCCTAATAATTAATTCTGAAGCACAGAAGCTTAAAGGCAACCAACCTCATATCCCTATATCTAGGTGATATTACTTTTGGGAGAAATTCCCCAGATCTAGAATTTACCGTATGTGTCCATATCACTCAAATCAATAATCATGACATCGAATGAGTTAAACAATGCATGCTTTGAGCAAAGAGGAAAAACCCTAACTAATGATGAAAGAAAGCATGTATCTCAAATAAGATGTTTAAACACAAATTCCATATATGAGAGTTTCACAAGATTACATTGATTCCCCAACAACAAGAATAGTTTAGTTCACCATATTCATGGTGAAACTAGATGAACAATAATGAAAGAATGAAAGATAGAACCCTAGAAAGATGAGAAGGTAGCCTTAGCATCCAAGATCTTCCTCCAAGGGGTGGAAAGGTGTGTGTTTGCTTCGTCTCCAGCCAAAGATACAAACCCTAGGAAGTCCTGAAGCTTATATACTATTCGCAATATTACAGAAAAGTGGGCCTAAGCCCAAATTACCATCGCTCAGCGGTACCAGCGCAAAGTCAAATCTCCCCTCAGCTGCACTTTCACCCCTCAACGGAGCCAACGTGTGTTCTTGAGTGCTGCTCAGCGGTAAACTGGCGTTGAGCGGTACTTACGGCTTCTCTTCTTTTGCACTTTTTGAGTGCTTTTCAGATTCCATCTCTATCCTTCTTCACTTCTTTCATCAAATTCATCTTAAAACCTGCATAAAACACCGAAATCAAGCATAAACCTGTCCAACTCTCTTATTTCTAAAAATACGAACAAAAGCATGATTCTAAGCTAGTTTCTAAGTGTTAAAGGTTGCTTTTAGTATAATTTTAAGCATAAAAATAACAGTTTTTCAACTGTGATCAGAGGGTCACAACCACCTGATGCCATATTCTTGAACAAAAAAACAAAATTGTTGGGTGAATATAGTTTTTAGAATTGAATGGAAAGGAAAAGTAAGAGAAGAAGATGATGATGCAAAAGTATGGGATAAGAAATTGGAACTTGGGATAATATTCTCTTCTTCCCTTTAATTTTGTGGAAGGGTATTTACCATTCAGAAATAATGGTGGGGCGATGCAACTGTGATGAGCACATGATTGATAAATATCTCTTACATATATCCTAACCTCCATTATTAATATCTCACCCATGATCTCCTATATATTAACCCAACTCTTCTTTGCCAGCACATACTTTTTTGCATACTGGCTGTACTGAGTTAGATTAGAATTTATGACTCATGCATGTTATTTAAACTCTCAACTAAGAAAATCTCACATTATATCATACATATTATCCAAACACTCCACCTCTAGGTGAAAATTTTGTCCAAATACATGAAGTTTTCTTCTAAAATCAAGCTTTTGATAAAAAAGAAAGTTAAACACTGTCTTTACTGTTGCTCTCATTTGCTCTGAATCCCTGGGTTATTCCCTACAGGATCGAAATTGTATCATATTAGCCACATTAACTACCATTTTCTTTTCCTAATTAACAAGAGTTTAATTTGTTTATCAAAATATTGGTTCTGAATTGCTTGGAGAGTGAAATTCATATTTTTTTTTAATGATTTTCTATTCTATTACAATCCAAACATGAAGTTTTCTAGTTTTTCAGAAGTATACATCACAGTCAACAATTAGGTGGTTAGAGGAAGGTGATAATCACACAAAATTCTTCCATTAGTATCTCAACAGGAAGAGGAGTAAACCATGAAATTGTGAGATATGGCAGATAAACTTAATTGTGGACTTTTGCCTTTTCCTTTCCTTTACTTTGAGCTGCTTATTGGAGCTAATCAAAGGAAGGAAGCAAAATGGAAGGTTGTGTGCAATAAAAGGTGTTCTTTCAGCCATACCTCTATTTTTTCGCTCCTTTAAGATACCTAAATCAGTAGCAGAAAAGGCTGGTAATGGTACATATTTGGAGGATTGAATGGCCTCAGAATGAGACAAGTCAAAAACATGTAGGGTTTAGACATGCACATATCTGGAGGAAGATTGTACGACGTCACAATTACTGGCCAACATGAATATGGTATATTTGATGCCTGCACATATGGGTTAAAACCATCGGAGCATAAACCAAGGCGAACATTGTGTGGCTCAATGGCAAAATCAGGATGTACTCTATCAAAGTGCTTCCACGCCTCTCCATCACATGGATGACGCAAAACACCATTTGACGACCTGTTGTGATGGTGCCATGTCATTTCTGATGCAGTTTCTATTGAGGCATACATTCTTTGGAGTCTTGGAATTATTGGCAAATAGAACATGGATTTAACAAGAACTTGTTTTTTGGAACTTGCTCTTGTCTTATGTTGTTGATACCTTGGCTTCCCACAAAATTTGCATTCAACCAACGCTCCATCATTCTTACCATATTCATTATCATAGAATAGCATGCAACCATGCACACAACAATCAATCCTCTGCGACTATAATCCTAGCTTTGACACTATCTTTTTTGCATCGTAGTAAGTTTTCGGCAAACCAGATTTGATGGGTGTTACATCCAGAAGCATTTTTACAAAAAATCTATGCATTGGTTAGGAATATTCCAATTCAACTTGCAAGCTAAAAGCCTCACACACATTGATAATTTGGAGTCCGATGCTCCTTCATACAAAGGCGTATTTGCCTCCAACAAAAGGTTATAAAACCTTTGAGTTTCTTCATTTGGAGCCTCTTCCATGTTAGAAGAATTTGATGCTTCCAAGGGTTGTCTTTGCATAAGAGCATCATGCACCATCTCTTCCATCATCATAACTTGTTCATTTGGTTCACCTTCTGTGTCCACACCCCTACAACTGACATCATCATCTAAATCAGGTTCTGCCATGGTTTCGCCATGATCCTCCCAAATGAAATAATTAGGCTTGAAACCATTTTTGTAGAGGTGAACCTTGACAACTCTTTCGTGTAGAATCTTTGTACAATCGCACTTTAAACATGGACATTGAAGCCTCCCATCTCTTTGATAATGTTCTTGTTCACAAGCTTTACTTATAAACTCTTCAACACCCAATACAAAAGACTCTTTCAAAGCACCTCTTCCTCTATAACACCTATCGTACATCCATGAACGATTTGGTAGAGCATGATCCATGTTCTGTATACATACCAATTAACGAAAAATTAGCTAGTAGTTAATACCAAGCTAAATTAATTGTGTTACAAGTTTTCCTTCAAGGATAAGTAATAAGAAAGTTTAGGTAACTCATGAAACCCGTTCAGCGTGGGTTTTTGCTACAACACCTGTAGCTGAATGCAAAGGTATTCTTTCATTAAAGAATCTCTGCATGTTGTCTATACACATTTTTTTGAAAATCAAGTTGGTTTGCTAACTTCATCTCTTATATTAAACAAATAACAAATAAAAAGATAGCAAAAGTAGAAAAGAGAAAGGCCTTCTCGATCTTTAGAAGTGTCATCTACATTTGTAGAATGCACATCGATTGGTACTTGTACATACCCAAAATCTAGTATATAAACATGAAGAAACTGTGTTTGTTAAACCTTGCCTTAAACTAATGAGTAAGGAAAACAAACCAAGTAGTGGGAGCTGCTAGTAGCACTCATTGTGATGTGCACGAATTTTTGAAGGGGTTATAGGCTGCCTTTGAGCAGCTGCTGCTTACAAATGTTACTTAACCGATTAAAATTCTTTTTGGAAAAATCCAATTTTTATACCTAGGAAGACCATGAGTACATTCAAATGATATGGTTTATTTGGCAGGGAGTAGTATGAAGAGTAAGCAGAAAATTGAGAGGGAGTGTGTGTGCAGAGAGGTAGGTTCTGGACTAGTGTGGATTCTTTCCCTAACAGCTATGAGCTCCTCATAGTGGAATAGAACTTCATTTTCAGAATTGTTTCTTGGGTTCCTATCAAAGATCAAATCCAAAATTGACAATATTTGTTACTAGTAATGTGCTCCCTAATTTGTGCTACCTAATTTGTGCTTTTTGCATGGTTAAAAGAAGATCAAGTAAAGAAAATGAGTGGGGGAGTTGAGGATTTGTTGAAACAGTAGACAAGGTTAGTAGGATTCTGTGGACTGTGTTAAGAGGATGTGGGTTTAAAGTACAAGGGAGTTCACACTACAAATGAGTTGAGAGTAGAAGTAGATGAGGGTTGATTTGGAAAGAGTGAAGAGAGCTACTGTTTTCTTTGGGTCTTTGAGATTCTGTTATATTATTGACCAAGGACAGCCTTTAACTCAACTAAAGCAACTAATGGATGACAAGGTGGAAGACAAAAGAAGCAAGTTTGGTTCAAGGCAAGGCTAATCCGTATAAGTGATAAATTCCAAAAAGCTAAAGTAAAAATCTATTAATGAAAGGCCATTATTTTATACAAAACTTAAGTGAAACCTTAAAACTACAAGAAATGGGTTACACTATGGGAACTTGTGCTGAGATAAGGTTCAACCATTGATGAATCATTATTTTCTACTATTTACCTAGCTTTTTGCACCGAATTATATTAGTGAATTGTGTTTAATTCTCAATTATTGTCTCGTTTTCACTATTTGGGTTTAATTTGACTAATAATTCTTATTTTAATTAATTTGAATTATTTGAGCTTAACTATTCCTATTATTATTTTCAGGGCAATTTTGAAATTTTATTTTAGGACTTAAAGAGAGAGGCCACATCATTTATATTGTAATTTTTCTTATTTTATTTCATTGTAATTTGCATTTGAATTCCATTTCAATGTAATTTAGGACAAATTAGAAAATAGGCCAAAATTGGAAGGGCAAAGTTAGAATATGGGTTTATAAGAAGCAAAAATTAGATTGGGAAAGGATCCCCTTCCTTTCACTTGTTGGACGTTGCTGACATGTAGAAAGGGGGCAACTTTCTTCTTCTCCCCATTTTTGGGGACATTCCAAGGGCCTTGTAGCTGGATGTTTAGCTTCTAATTTTGTTTTCCTCTTCTTTGCTGTAATGAATTCATTTACAATTTCACTTCAATTCACAGTTTGATTTCATTTTCTGCTGCTGATATTCCATATCTGTTTGACTGTTTTTGTTCCGTTGTGATTTAAATTCTGCTGCTGTAATTTAATTTCTGAATTTTTTTTTTCTACAATTTAATTTCTGCTGCTGTTGATTATTTCATTTTCAATTATTCACTATAATTTCGTTTTCTGTATTTTGTTGCAGTAATCCTGATTTTGTTTCTATATTTTGCAATTTACTGTTTTCTGTCTTACTGTTTTCTGTTTTTATTGTTTCTGTATTACTGTAATTTGTGTTTCTGAAATTTTGTATTTTCTGTATTGCTGTAATTTCATTTTTGTATTTACTGTTTTTTGTATTTTCGTTTTCTGTTTCAGATTTGTTTTTATTGTTTTATGTTGCTGAAATTTCGTTTTTACTGTTTTAATTTTGTTATTACTGTTTTAATTTCGTTTTCATGCATTATAATATGTTTTGCTGCATCTAATTTCATTTAATGGAAGTTTAAATTTGTTTTGGTTGGAAACTAAGAAGATTACAATGGTTCCTTGAGATTTATGCACTGTTAATTGGTATTTTACTGTTCTTGCCTTGTATCATGTTTAATCTTATTTGAGCTTGCAATTAGGTACACCCTTAGTTGCCTAATTGTATTTAATTTCCTCTTAGTTGATTAGAGTCACAGATGCTTAATATGTGGTAGTGTTAAATTGATTGAATGCGTGCACTGCATTTGCTTAATTCGCTTTTATGAAAACTAAATTGATCTTCCCTTAGTTGATTAATTTGTATTGGATTAGGGGTGAGAGTAGTGTATAACTTTTGTTAATCTGGGATTGGAAACATTGTAATTGAAGTAATGACCACTCGTTTTTAATCAACGTTTTATTTTCATCTATGTTGTTAATTTGTAATTCAAAAACATTCACAACCCCCCACTAAGTGTTCGACTTATTGACTGAACCACATTTGGTCCTTAAGAGACGACCTAGGAGCACTTCCTAGTCTATACTGCATTCTTATTGCACATTAAATTTGTATCGGGTGCGACACCGATCAAAATGTGCAATAAGAATGCAGTATAGACTAGGAAGTGACTCTTAGGTCGTCTCTCAAGGACCAAATGTAGTTCAGTCAATAGGTCGAACACTTAGTGGGGGTTGTGAATGTTTTTGAATTACAAATTAACAACATAGATGAAAATAAAACGTTGATTAAAAACGGTTGGTCACTAGTTCAATTATAATGTTTCCAATCTCATATTAACAACAGTTATACACTACTCTCACCCCTAATCCAACACAAATTAATCAACTAAGGGAAGATCAATTTAGTTTTCATAAAAGCGAATTAAGCAAACGCAGTGCACACATTCAATCAATTTAACGACAATTAGGCAACTAAGGGTGTACCTAATTGCAAGCTCAAATAAGATTAAACATGATACAAGGCAAGAACAGTAAAATACCAATTAACAGTGCATAAATCTCAAGGAACCATTGTAATCTTCCTAGTTTCCAACCAAAACAGATTTAAACTTCCACTAAATGAAATTAGATGTAGCAAAACATATTATAATGCATGAAAACGAAATTAAAACAGTAAAAACAAAATTAAAACAGTAATAACGAAATTAAAATAGTAAAAATGAAACTGCTACAGGCAAAACGAAATTTCAGCAACATAAAACAATAAAAACAAATCTGGAACAGAAAACTGTAGTACAGAAAACGAAAATACAGGAAACAAAATTATAGAAAACAGTAAATACAGAAAACAGTAAATACAAAAAATGAAATTACAGCAGTACATAATAACATCAATACAGAAAATACAAAATTTCAGAAACACAAATTGCAGTAATACAGAAACAGTATAAACAGAAAATAGTAAATTGAAAAATATAGAAACACAATCAGGATTACTGCAGCAGAATACAGAAAACGAAATTATAGTGAATAATTGAAAATGAAATAATCAACAGCAGCAAAAATTAATTTGTAGAAAAACAAAATACATAAATTAAATTACAGCAAAAATTAAATTACAGCAGCAGAATTTAAATCACAGCAGAACAGAAACAGTAAAATAGATCTCGAATTTCAACAGCAGAAAATGAAATCAAACTGTGAATTGAAGTGAAATTGTAGATGAATTCATTACAGCAAAGAAGAGGAAAACAAAATTAGAACCTAAACATCCAGCTACAAGGCCCTTGGAACATCCCAAAAAATGGGAGAAGAAGAAAGTTGCCCCCTTTCTACATTTCAGCAACGTCCAGCAAGTGAAAGGAAGGGGATCCTTTCCCAATCTAATTTTTGCTTCTTATAAACCGATATTCCAACTTTGTCATTCCAATTTTGGCCTATTTTCTAATTTGTCCCAAATTACATTGAAATGGAATTCAAATGCAAATTACAATGAAATAAAATAAGAAAAATTACAATATAAATGATGTGGCATCTCTCTTTAAGTCCCAAAATAAAATTCCAAAATTGCCCTGAAAATAATAATAGGAATAATTAAGCTCAAATAATTCAAATTAATTAAAATAAAAATTATTAGTTAAATTAAACCCAAATAGTGAAAACGAGACAATAATTGAGAATTAAACACAATTCACTAATATAATTCTGTGCAAAAAGCTAAGTGAATAGTAAAAAATAATGATTCATCAACCATCTCAAAAGTATATCAATTATACAAAACCAAAAATGCATTGTCATAAATATAATTTATTTTAGCACCTTAAATTCCTAACTTTACATAGTCTTAAAGTATATTCATGTTATATGCTTGAATGTAAATAAACTCTATGAATCACATATGTATGCATTATGTATAAGTTAAAATGTCAATTCAATATTTCACCTTTTCTCTTGACAACTCACTAGGCTTTGGCTAATTGTCAAAAGAAGCTTGTTGTATACTGGATTGGAAGTACCAACCTCAAAAGTGCAACTGCAAAACAAATAACATCACATCTTATTCAAAAAAATATCACATTGGATTTTCTTATTTTGCTAAAATAATAATAAACTGTCTACATTTCATCATCAAAAATTATGCACTAAAACAGAAAAAACATTTACAGACAACAAAGTCAGTCTTGGCTACCATCATATACATATCAGTTTTAACTACAGTTAACTTATACATTATGATATTCATAGTTATTCTAATTTCTTTCATAATTAAAAGCAGAAGTCGTTAAAGTAGATGATTTTTCTTTTTCATGTGGTTTGATATTAGAGGTCTAAGTCGGATTTAGCTTTCTTTATTACCATTTGTTACCAATAAGGAGTATTGGTAAATCTTTGAAGAAATTTGTTTTGATGATGCTGCAAGAAGTTTTAGTTGAAGAAGATATTAGAATCAGTTAAAAGCAATTTGTAGAAATTAAATGTAGTAGGAAATTCTTGTAAACTTTGTAAACTTGCATTTTTAACTGCAATAATCGATTATATGATGTAATAATCGATTATCACAGAGTCATACAAGAATAATCAATTATCACATCATATAATCGATTATCACATTTTGAAAACCCTGTAACGGACTTGAATAATCGATTATCACTTACAATAATCGATTATTCGTGGCAGTTGAAACTTAACCGAAGATATTCAGAGCAGTTGGCTATATAGTGGTTTTTCTGTGAAGATTAGAATATAAGAAAAACGTAGTTGAACACAGAGCTTTTGAGAATACAGTGTGATCTAAGGAAGTTCCAAAAGCTAGTTCATTGCATTGCCTAGTCTTGTGAAAAGGAGAAGCTCGCGCTTTGTGGGTCAAAGGTCGGAGCGGTTCTCTTCAAGTTTGCAAAGTTGTTGTTCTTCCGGTTTGTTTGTTCGAAGGAAGGTTTTATCTTTTTCTGTTTCATTTACTCTATTGTAAACTTGTGAAACTGATTTTAGTGAAAACGTTAATCACTTTTTATAGTGATTAACAACTGGACGTAGATTCTTTTGAATCGAACCAGGATAAAAATCCAGTGTGTCAACTTTTCTATTCCTTACACTCTTTACTGTTTTATGCACATCAATTGTTTGATAAATTTTCTCTAAGAAAATTATTTTTCTAAAACGGACCATCAAAACTTGATTTGTGACCGTAACACGCTTTCTGAATATTTTATTCCGCTGCGCGACTCTAAGACGGTATCGATTGTTCCAACAATTGGTATCAGAGCTTGCTTTGATATTTTTTCAAATTTTTCGAAAATGGCCGGTCATCAAAATCAAGTATATGCCGAGGGTGCTTCCATCAACAGACCATCACTCTTTACTGGTGATAACTATGTATTCTGGAAAGTCAGAATGGAAATTTTTATGGGGTCTGTTGACAGAGGCATCTGGGAAGCTGTACTAAATGGTCCCTATATTCCAAAAAGAACTATTGATGGTGTAAAAGTAGAAAAACCATACTTCAACTGGACTCTAGAGGAAAATAGAAGAGCTCAATTTGATATTAAGGCTCGCAACATTATTTCATCTCCTGTTGTACTTGATGAGTTTTATAGAATTTCAGTTTGTAAGATAGCACAAGAAATGTGGGCGGTTCTCAGAGTCACACATGAAGGAAAAGAGGACGTGAAACGTGCAAGGAAGAACACTCTCATTCAGGAGTATGAGATGTTCAGAATGCAACCTGGAGAAACAATTTCTAATGTCCAAAAGTGTTTCATTCACATAGTGAACCACTTGACAAGGTTGGGTAAGACTTTTGATACTGATGAATTGAATGTAAAAATTTTGAAATCATTGGACAGGTCTTGGCAACCAAAGGTGACTGTCATCTCTGAGTCTCAAAATCTTACTCAAATGTCGATGCCAATTTTGTTTGGGAAACTCCGTGAGCATGAACTTGAGTTGAGAAGATTGACGGCTGAAGAAGATCAAGGCAAAAGAAAGACACTAGCCTTCAAGTCCGAGATCTCCAAAGGAAAGAACTCTAAAAGGATTGAAGATGATGACTTCGATGATGATGAAGAAAACATGAGTCTTATGATTAAGAAGTTTGCAAAATTTATGAAAGCAAAGGGAAAAGACAAATACCGTGAAGAAAGGAAAGAAAATCATGGATCTTCTTCAAGCATTAAATGTTATGGATGCGGAGAAAGAGGTCATGTGAAGACTGGCTATCCAAAGAATAAGAAAAGTGAAGAAAAGAAAGAAAGAAAGTTTCCAAAGAAAAAGAAAGCTTACATAGCCTGGGAAGATAATGCTTCAAGTTCTTCAAGCTCAAGCGATTCAGATGAAGAAGCAAACTTGTGCTTAATGGCAGACTTAGAAGATGCAGGAAGCCAAGTAAGTAACTCTAGCTTAGAGTCGAGTGATGAATTTGATTTACAGAAGGCATTTCTTGATTTGTTAAATGAATCGGAAAAACTTGATGTTGCTCATAAGAAGCTAAAGAAATAACATAATGATTTGAAGTTGAAATATGAAAAAGTACTAGATGATGAAGTTGTTTTGAGAAACAAAGTTAGTAATCTGGAAACTAAGTTGTCTGAATTTGATGTTGTTGCACAACCTGTTGAGTGTCTATCATGCAAGAGTCATATGTTTAATATTGATATACTAGAGAATTTACTTGCAAAGGCAACCAGGTCTCAATCACATGTTAAAACAAATGCTACTAAAAACAACGTGAAAAATAAAGTCATGCATCAAAGCAAGAAGTCAAAAATAAAAAGAACTAGTAGAGTTTAGGTTGAAAAAGGAACCTTGGTGAAAAATAAGGTACATGAGGTTTGTTGTTTTTACTGCATGAAACATGGTCACACATCAAATAAATGCAACATAAACATTTTGGTGTACCAAATGGGAAATATGAATGGGTTAGAGTTATGAAATAATATTTGTTTACTTAAACTAACCCCAAGGACCCATAACAAGATTGGGGACCTAAGTTCTTGCTCTAATTTATCTTGTAGGAACTTACTAAGTCAAAGAAGTCATTGTGGTATCTTGACAGTGGTTGCTCAAGACACATGACTGGTGACAAGAAAAAGTTTATATCTTTTGAGAAGAAGAAACAAGGTTTTGTAACCTTGGGATAACAACAAAGGTAGAATCATTGGAACCGGAGACATTGGAGGAGGAAACACCTTAACAATAAAGGACGTGTTATGTGTTGAAGGTCTCAAACACAACCTACTAAGCATAAGCCAACTATGTGACAAAGGTCTTAAGGTAACCTTTGAGAGTGATAAATGCACTATGTATTTTAAAAATTCTACTGAGATTGCTTTGCAAGGTGTTAGGTGTTAGCAAATTGATGAAGATGAAGTTTTGATGATGTCCAAATCAAGTCAAGAACAAACAAGACTCATGAAGTATGATCTTTGAAGACTTGTACTCTTTTGTAATAATTGTATGAACATAGGAAAATTAGTAGTTTCATGTATGTATTCAAAAGTGATGTAAAAATAAATCATAAGAAAAATTTTGTGCAGTGTTAATCGATTAACAGAGGGTGTTAATCGATTAATGTTAATCGATTAACAAGGGATGTTAATCGATTGTTCCAGTGCGCCATGAAGAAGCCCAGCAGTGCAGTGCTAATCGATTAACAGAGGGTGTTAATCGATTAGCGTTAATCGATTAACAAGGGCTGTTAATCGATTAACAAGGTGAACGTTTGAAAAACTAGCCGTTTTTAGAGCCGTTGAAGTATCCGTTGGGTTGTTAATCGATTAACCACTGTAGCTAATCGATTAACACAGTCAGAAAGTCTAAAAGCGAAAATGGAGGAGCCTTTGGATGAGTCTATAAATAGACTCTCATTTTCTCTCAACTCAAACTCTTCCCTTGTGCTCAAATACTCTGAAACTCTTGAGAATTGTGTGCTCTTGCTCAGCTAAGGAAACTCTGTCTGTAGAGTTGGTGAAATACTGCTACGGTGATAGAGGAATAGCTGGTTCATCCTTGGTGCATCTAAGGAAGTGTTTGGAAGAGGAATTCATCCTTCGTGAAGTATTCGGAGGAAGTGTTTCATCCTTTGTGAAGATTCAAAGGAGGTGTTGTTTCATCTCTTGTGGCTTCAAGAGAGGTGTTTTCTAAACTTTTACAAATTGTATCTGTGTGATTGTAGTTTGTAATAGTTTTGTGATTAGTGAAGTGTTTATCTTGTTTTTGAGATAAGCGACTGGACGTAGGATTGGTAAGATCCGAACCAGGATAAAATCAACTGTGCAAATTTCTCTCAACCTTACTCTATTTTATTGTCTTTATTATTTGCTAAGTAAGTTTAATTGAGTAGAAATTTTTAAGGCACACGATTTTAGTAAGAACCAATTCACTCCCCCTCTTGGTTTGTTATCCCACGCTAACCATTCCGCTGCAGCCGCTCTGACATTTGGTATCAGAGCTTGCTTTGATAGTCATTCAAATGGCGGGATCACATCAAACCTTTGCAGAGGGTGCTTCTATCAATAGACCACCACTATTCACAGGTGAAAATTACGCATTCTGGAAGGTAAGAATGCAAATTTTTATGGAATCTATTGATATAGATATTTGGGATGCTGTTGTATCTGGTCCTTTTGTTCCAATTAACAATATACAGGAACCAAAGCCCCGTGACCAATGGACTGCTGAAGATAAGAGAAAATTTGGTAATGATGTAAAAGCTCGTAATATTATTTCATCTGCTTTAACTGTTGACGAGTTTTACAGGATTTCTATTTGTAAAACTGCACAAGAAATGTGGGAAGTACTTAGAGTAACCCATGAAGGTACAGATGATGTAAAGAGAGCTAGAAAGAATACCTTAATCCAGGAATACGAGATGTTCAGAATGAAGCAAGGGGAAACAATAGTTGATGTTCAAAAACGCTTCACCAACATTGTTAATCATCTCATTGGACTGGGTAAGTCATTTGATACTGATGAACTTAACATTAAAATCTTGAAATCTTTAGACAGGTCTTGGCAACCAAAAGTGACTGCAATTTCTGAGTCACAAAATCTCAACACAATGACCATGGCTGCATTATTTGGAAAGTTGAGGGAACATGAACTAGATCTTGGAAGACTTGATGAAGAAGAAGCAAAAGCCAAAAACAACAAGAAGAGTTTGGCATTAAAGTCGGAGGTTGAAAGAAGCAAATGTAAATCAGAAGATGAAGACTCAGACGAAGAAGAAAATTTAAGTCTTATGATCAAAAGGTTAAACAGGTTCATGAAGTCTAAAGGTAAAGGAAGATTTAGATACGAAAAGAAAGATAATCAAGCATCTTCCTCAAATTACCGATGTTATGGCTGTGGAGAAAAGGGGCATCTAAAAGCAGACTGCCCAAATCAAAAGAAGGGTAAAGACAAGAAGGAGAAAAGATTCTTCAAGAAAAAGAAGGCCTACATTGCCTGGGAAGACGACAATGAGACCATTTCAAATTCAAGCGACTCAGATGAAGAAGCAAACATCTGTTTGATGGCAGATGATGATAACATCAGCCAAGTAAGTAGTTCACACTATTCTGATAATGATAGTCATATGGATGAAGATGAACTGCATGATACTTATGCTGCTTTATTAGTAGAATCTGAAAAATTAGATATAGCTCATAAGAAATTGAAAAAGGACTTCAAAAAGTTAAAATTGAATTTTGAAAATATTCTTGAAGAAAATGAAAATTTGAAAATTACTTCTGAAAACTTCTCTAAAATAAATGATAATTTGAAAACTGAATTTACAAATTTATCTGAAGAAAACAGAAGTTTGAAAAATAAATTTTTATATCAAGCGGAAGAAATTAGAAATTTAAAAAGTAAAGTTTTATATTATGAAAAAGAAAAATATGTTGCTAAAAATGAATGTGAATCTTGCATAAAATTCAAATATTTTTCTGAAAATACAACCACTGGAGAATGTAGTAAAACTAATGAAAATAAGGTTGTTAAAAATAAGTATGTTCCTAAAATTAAACATAATCATAGAACCCGAAGAACTTGGGTACAAAAAGGAACAACTTATAGGAACACAAATGTTGCATCATGCTTTTATTGTATGAAAAAGGGTCATACATCTAACAAATGTAAAATTAAGCATTATGGTGTTCCAAGTGGTAGATATGTTTGGGTTGTAAAATGATTTTAATCTTCTTAAATCTAACCCAAAGGACCCATACAAAGTAGTTGGGTACCTAAATAGCTTGTTCTTTTTATGTTGTAGGAATTATCAAAACCAAGGAAGTATATGTGGTGTCTTGACAGTGGATGTTCAAAACACATGACCGGAGATAAAAAGAAATTTACAAGCTTCCGGAAAAAGGAACGAGGCTTTGTCACCTATGGTGATAACAACAAAGGAAAAATCCTTGGAATTGGAGATATTGGAAGTGAAGATACCTTGATGATCAAAGACGTGCTATATGTGGAAGGATTAAAGCATAACTTAATTAGCATTAGTCAATTATGCGATAAAGGATTCAAGGTAACCTTCGAACAAAATTCTTGCACTATTTATAAAAATGATTCTTCTGAAATTGCTTTGAAAGGAATTAGGCATAACAATATTTATTTGATTGATTTAGAAAATGCATCAAATAGGAATATTTCATGTTTAGTAGTAAAAGAAGAAAATCCATGGTTATGGCATAAAAGAGTTGCACATATTCATATGCAACAATTGAATAAACTCATTTCTAAAGACTTAGTAATTGGTTTACCAAAACTAAAATATGTGAAAAATAAATTGTGTGATGCATGTCAAAAGGGAAAACAAGTGAAATCATCTTTCCATTCGAAAAATGTTGTTTCTAGTTTAAAACCCTTAGAACTTTTGCACATGGATTTATTTGGTCCCTCTAGGATAAAAAGTTTTGGAGGAAATTATTATGCTTTAGTTATTGTGGATGATTATTCAAGATATACTTGGACCTTCTTTCTTACTCTTAAAAGTGAAGCTTTCAAAGAATTTAAAAAGTTTGCAAATTTAGTTCAAAATGAAAAGGACTTGAAAATAAAGGCTATTAGAAGTGACCATGGAGGTGAATTTCAAAATGAATCTTTTGAAACTTTTTGTGAAGAATATGGCATTTCTCATAATTTTTCTGCACCTAGAACTCCTCAACAAAATGGAGTTGTAGAAAGAAAGAATAGATCCTTAGAGGAACTTGCTAGAACTATGTTAAATGAATATAGTGTTCCTAAACAATTTTGGGCTGATGCTGTGAGTACTGCATGTTATGTATTGAACAGAATGCTTATTAGGCAAATTTTGAAATGTACTCCTTATGAACTTTTTAAAGGTAGAAAACCAAATGTTTCACATTTAAGAATTTTTGGATGCAAATGTTTTGTCTTAAATAATGGAAAACAAAATTTAGGAAAATTTGATTCCAAATCCGATGAAGCTATTTTTCTAGGATATTCTCTAACTAGCAAAGCTTATAGAGTTTTTAATCGGAAAACACTTGAAATAGAAGAATCTGTGCATATTGTCTTTGATGAAATTGTGGACCTTGAGGTAAAACCTCTTGAGTCAGATGAATCAGATGCAGGTGAAAATGAAGACTTGCAAAAGACAACCAATGAAGAGAAAATAAATAATCCTCAAGATGATGAAGATCTAAACAAAATATGGCAACAACCTAGAGGATTATCATTGGACAACATCATTGGCGACATATCAAAAGGGGTAAACACTAGAAGAAATTTAGTTAATTTTTGTATGAATGTAGCTTTTATGTCGCAGATTGAACCTAAGAACATTAAGGAAGCTCTTCAAGATGAACAATGGTGTATTGCAATGCAAGAAGAACTCAACCAGTTTGAAAGAAATCAAGTTTGGGAATTGATTCCTAGAGAAGATACTCATCAAGTAATTGGAACAAAATGGGTATTCAGGAACAAACTGGATGAAGATGGAAACATCACCAAGAATAAAGCTAGGCTTGTGGCTCAAGGATATAGTCAAGAAGAAGGTATAGATTATGATGAGACATATGCTCCAGTTGCCAGGTTAGAGGCAATACGCCTACTTCTTGCTTATGCATCTATAATGAAATTTAAATTATTTCAAATGGATGTTAAAAGTGCATTTCTAAATGGTTTTATAAAAGAAGATGTGTATGTTGAACAACCACCCGGTTTTGAAGATTTTAAATTTCCAAATCACATCTATAAATTAAAGAAAGCACTTTATGGTTTAAAACAAGCACCTAGATCTTGGTATGAAAGACTTAGCAATTTTCTTTTAGAAAATGACTTTAATAGAGGAAAAGTTGATTCCACTTTGTTTATTAAAAGAGTCGGAAAACATATTTTGATTATTCAAGTATATGTTGATGATATTATTTTTGGATCAACTAATAAATCTCTTTGTGAGGAATTTGCTAAGACTATGCAGGGTGAATTTGAAATGTCTATGATGGGAGAATTAACATTCTTCCTTGGTCTTCAAATTAAGCAAACAAAAGAAGGTACGTTCATTTCTCAAACTAAGTATTGTAGAGAAATTCTTAAGAAGTTTGAAATGGACAAAGCAAAGGAAGCATCTACACCTATGGGAACCTCATGCTATCTTGACAAAGATGAGTCAGGTAAAGAGGTAAATCAAACCAAATATAGATGTATGATAGGTTCTTTGTTATATCTCACTGCTAGTAGACCAGATATTATGCAAAGTGTTTGTGTGTGTGCTAGGTATCAATCTAGTCCTAGAGAATCTCACCTTACTGCAGTTAAAAGAATATTGAAATATCTTAAGGGAACTGCATCCTTTGGTTTATGGTATCCATCTGGAACGAAACCTAGTCTTGTAGGATTTTCAGATGCTGATTATGGAGGTTGTAAGATAGATAGAAAAAGCACTAGTGGAACATGTCATCTTCTAGGTAGTTCCTTAGTTTCTTGGCATTCTAAGAAACAAGCCTGTGTAGCCTTATCTACCACTGAGGCTGAATATATTGCTGCGGGAAATTGTTGTGCGCAAATTTTATGGATGAAACAGCAATTAGAAGATTATGACATTCATTTAGATCATATACCACTTAAGTGTGATAATACAAGTGCAATAAACCTTACAAAGAATCCCATAATGCACTCTAGAACCAAGCACATTGAGATTAGGCATCACTTTCTTAGAGATCATGTGCAAAAAGGAGATTGTGAAATAGAATATATTGATACCCAACATCAATTAGCTGATATTTTTACCAAAGCATTGCCTAAAGATAGATTCTATGAGCTTAGAAGAGCCTTAGGAATATTAAAAATATCTTAAAATTAGACAAAGTGACAAAATTGCTGATTTTCGGAAATCAGCGTCTGTTAATCGATTAACACATCCTGTTAATCGATTAACGTTAATCGATTAACACACCCTGTTAATCGATTAACAACGGTAACCTGCAGTAAATTCTGCAGAATCTAGCCGTTATAAACGGCTATAAACGGTCATTTTTTTTAAATTTGAACGTTAGGGGGGTCCTTTTTCAGCCTATTTAACCTCATACCATCCCTCATTTTTACCCACTCACTTTACCCATCCCTCTACAACTCAAATTCACTTCATTTCTTCTCTCAAAATTCAAATCTCTTGCTCTCATGGCTGAACCATCAAGAAGAAGAAGAAGAAGAAGCTATGGATCGGAAAGCACACCTCTTGCACGTGGTCCAAACATTCATGGGTGGATTTCCGATGATGGAAAGCATGACGAATATCTACAAATGTGGAAAGAACGCAAGATTCTTCGTCAAAAATTTGTAAATCTAAATTGGTTCACCACACATCAATTTCAATTTTCTCAGCAATTGATTGAGCAAGGCGTCCAGCATCTAATGCAACTTCAAGGGCATTATTATCCAGATTTGGTAAGAGTATTCTACTACAATCTAAAATCCCAAAATGGTATTGTTTACACTCGTGTAAAAGGGATAGATATCATTCTGGATAATGACATTTGGACAAATGTTGCTCATCTTCCCATTTTAGAAAATACCATGCATGTGCCAAATGACTTTGGTGATTTTAACAAAATTTTGGCATATCGTTCTTTCATGCGCAACCCTCAACAACCTCTACCAAATAGGCGATATCTTCTTGTAGGAAATCTTAGAATGGAGGAAAGGGTTCTTCATTATCTTATTGTATGGTTGTTGTGTCCAAGAGGCTCAAACCTAGCCCAATGCTTTGAAATTGATCTCATGCTCATGTCTGCCATTACTCAAAATATCAAAATCAATTGGGCAGATCTCATCTCCGACACTATGGTCCGGGCAAAGAGGTATGATAGAGGTCATCTTCCATATCCACTCCTTATTTCCTTAATATGTGTGTATAAAGGAGTTGATGTTACGGGAGAGAAACATCTCTCCGTCTTAAGAAGTCATGAAATTGAGGAATCAGCTTTGCATCAAATGGGCTTTATACGACAAGGAAATCTGTTTGTTCGTGCTGAAGATGATATTGCACCAGAAGATGATGCATCAGCTGAAGAAGATGAAGATATACCTATGCCTCATCCAACCAATGTTGCTGGACCATCCCATCCTCCCCAAGAATATAGTCTAGAGAGTATATCTAGACAAATTGCAGATATGGCTTCTATGCAACAATCACGGATGGATGATATGATGGCTTATCATGCTCTTAGATATGATGCAATAGATAATCATCTTAAGGAGATTGATGACAAACTGGCAAAACTCTATGTACCCGATAGCGATGATGAGCCCTAGGAAATTTATGTTTCTATGCTTTTATTAGTGTGTGCCCTTTATATTTCCTTGTATGCTTGCATCTTAATATTCAATAAAATGTATGTTATCTTTTCTTATTCTTTCTATGCCTACATGCTTTTATTAAGGGGGAGTATAATTTCTAATCAAATTAGGGGGAGCACTTATTCATCACTTTTTAATAATGATCAAAAAGGGGGAGAAATATTTAAAGCCTTAAACTTATTTCTAAGTACCCTAACAATTATTTCTTCCTTAAGTTGTGTCTCAAATACAGATTATTACCAAAAGCTTTAAATCAAGAAAGTTTTGATCATCATCAAAAAGGGGGAGATTGTTAGCAAATTGATGAAGATGAAGTTTTGATGATGTCCAAATCAAGTCAAGAACAAACAAAACTCATGAAGTATGATCTTTGAAGACTTGTACTCTTTTGTAATAATTGTATGAACATAGGAAAATTAGTAGTTTCATGTATGTATTCAAAAGTGATGTAAAAATAAATCATAAGAAAAATTCTGTGCAGTGTTAATCGATTAACAAAGGGTGTTAATCGATTAACAAGGGATGTTAATCGATTGTTCCAGTGCGCCATGAAGAAGCCCAGCAGTGCAGTGCTAATCGATTAACAGAGGGTGTTAATCGATTAGCGTTAATCGATTAACAAGGGCTGTTAATCGATTAACAAGGTGAACGTTTGAAAAACTAGCCGTTTTTAGAGCCGTTGAAGTATCCGTTGGGTTGTTAATCGATTAACCACTGTAGCTAATCGATTAACACAGTCAGAAAGTCTAAAAGCGAAAATGGAGGAGCCTTTGGATGAGTCTATAAATAGACTCTCATTTTCTCTCAACTCAAACTCTTCCCTTGTGCTCAAATACTCTGAAACTCTTGAGAATTGTGTGCTCTTGCTCAGCTAAGGAAACTCTGTCTGTAGAGTTGGTGAAATACTGCTACGGTGATAGAGGAATAGCTGGTTCATCCTTGGTGCATCTAAGGAAGTGTTTGGAAGAGGAATTCATCCTTCGTGAAGTATTCGGAGGAAGTGTTTCATCCTTTGTGAAGATTCAAAGGAGGTGTTGTTTCATCTCTTGTGGCTTCAAGAGAGGTGTTTTCTAAACTTTTACAAATTGTATCTGTGTGATTGTAGTTTGTAATAGTTTTGTGATTAGTGAAGTGTTTATCTTGTTTTTGAGATAAGCGACTGGACGTAGGATTGGTAAGATCCGAACCAGGATAAAATCAACTGTGCAAATTTCTCTCAACCTTACTCTATTTTATTGTCTTTATTATTTGCTAAGTAAGTTTAATTGAGTAGAAATTTTTAAGGCACACGATTTTAGTAAGAACCAATTCACTCCCCCTCTTGGTTTGTTATCCCACGCTAACCATTCCGCTGCAGCCGCTCTGACATTAGGCATAATAACATTTACTTGATTGATATTGAAAGTGCATCTAGTCATAATATAACATGTTTAGTTGCTAAAGAAGAAAACCCTTGGCTATGGCATAAAAGAGCTGCACATATTCATATGCAACATTTGAATAAATTAATTTCATAAAATCTTGTGATTGGTTTGCCACATTTAAAATTTGAGAAAGAAAAACTCTGCTCTGCATGTCAAAAGGGAAAGCAAACCAAATCCTCATTCTCATCTAAAACCATGATTTCAACATCAAAACCCTTAGAACTTCTGCATATGGACTTGTTTGGTCCATCTAGAATTAAAAGTTTTGGTGGAAACTACTATGCTCTTGTGATTGTTGATGATTACACTAGATTTACTTGGACATTCTTCTTAACCCTTAAAAGTGAAGCTTTTAAAGCATTCAAATCGTTTGTAAAACGTGTTCAAAATGAAAAGGAATTGAAAATCAAAACTCTGAGAAGTGATCATGATGGTGAATTTGAAAATGAATCTTTTGAAAAGTTTTGTGAAGAATATGGAATTGCTCATAATTTTGCTGCTCCAAGAACTCCCCAACAAAATGGTGTTGTTGAAAGGAAAAATAGATCATTAGAAGAACTAGCTAGGACTCTTTTAAATGAATCAAATGTGCCAAAGTACTTTTGGGCTGATGTAGTTAGTACTGCTTGTTACGTGTTGAACAGAATGCTAATTAGGCCTATTCTTAAGCTAACTCCCTATGAATTGTTTAATGGTAGAAAACCAAATGTATCTCATTTGAAAATTTTTGGATGCAAATGCTTTGTTTTAAATAATGGTAAAGATAGTCTAGGTAAATTTGATGCTAAATCTGATGAGGCAATCTTCTTAGGATATTCCTTAACTAGCAAAGCACACCGGGTGTTTAATAGAAGAACCTTGAAAGTTGAAGAATCAATGCATGTTGTTTTTGACGAAATTGTGGACCTTGAGGTGAATCCTCTTAAGTCAAATAAATCACTTGCAGGTGATGAAGATTATTTGAGGGAAGCTCTTGAAGAGATGTACCTAAATGAAAACTATCCTTCAGAAACACAAAACGAACATCAAGTAGTTGATCCCACAAGCTATCAGCAACCAAGAGGACTTTCTCTGGACAACATCATCGGAGATATATTAAAAGGGGTAACTACTAGACACAATCTTAACAATTTCTGTTTAACAGTAGCTTTTGTGTCTCAGGTAGAACCTAAGAACATAAAGGAAGCTCTTCAAGATGATAAATGGTGTGTTGCTATGCAAGAAGAATTGAATCAATTTGAAAGGAATGATGTTTGGGAACTCATCCCTAGACAAGATGATTATCAAATCATTGGAACAAAGTGGGTGTTTAGAAACAAGCTTGATGAAGATGGAAACATCACCAAGAACAAAGCAAGGTTAGTTGCAAAGGGCTATTGTCAAGAGGAAGGTATAGACTATGATGAAACTTACGCTCCGGTAGCCAGGTTAGAAGCAATTAGATTGTTACTTGCTTATGCCTCTTTGATGAAGTTTAAATTGTACCAAATGGATGTGAAAAGTGCATTTTTGAATGGTTTTATTAAAGAAGAGGTATATGTTAGTCAACCTCCTGGTTTTGAGGATTTTAAATATCCTAATCATGTTTATAAGTTGAAAAAGGCCTTGTATGGTCTTAAACAGGCACCTAGGTCTTGGTATGAAAGACTTAGTACCTTCTTGATTGAAAATGATTTCTCTAGAGGAAAGGTTGATTCCACCTTGTTTATTAAGAAAGTAGGAAAACATATCTTAATTGTTCAAGTATACGTAGATGATATTATTTTTGGGTCTACAAATGATTCATTATGTGAGGGATTTGCACAAATAATGCAAGGTGAATTTGAGATGTCTATGATGGGTGAGCTTACCTTCTTCTTAGGACTGCAAATAAAGCAAATAGATGGGGGAACTTTTGTCTCCCAAACTAAATATTGTAGAGAAGTGCTTAAGAAGTTTGGTATGGATACTTGTAAAGAAGCCAACACACCTATGGCAACGTCTTGCTATTTAGATAAGGATGAATCTGGTGAATGGGTAAATGAAACCATGTTTAGAGGAATGATAGGATCCTTATTGTATCTAACTGCTAGTAGACCAGACATTATGCAAAGTGTATGTGTGTGTGCTAGGTACCAAGCTAATCCTAAAGAATCTCATCTAATTGCTGTCAAAAGGATTTTGAAATACCTTAAAGGAACCACTTCTTTTGGACTTTGGTATCCATCTGATGCTTCACTTAGTTTAATAGGTTATTCTGATGCAGACTATGGTGGCTGTAAAATTGATAGGAAAAGTACTAGTGGCACTTGTCATTTTCTGGGTTGTTCTTTAGTGTCTTGGCATTCAAAGAAACAAGCTTGTGTAGCTTTATGTACTACTGAGGCTGAATACATTGCTGCTGGCAATTGTTGTGCCCAAATCTTATGGATGAAACAGCAACTGGAGGACTTTGATATCTTCCTTGATTTTATTCCTCTGAAATGTGATAATACTAGTGCTATCAACCTAACTAAGAACCCAATCATGCACTCAAGAACTAAGCACATTGAAATTAGACATCACTTCTTGAGAAATCACATTCAAAAAGGAGATTGCCAAATTGAATACATTGACACGTTACATCAATTAGCTGATATCTTTACTAAAGCCCTGCCTAAAGATAGATTCTATGAGCTTAGAAGAGAGTTAGGGGTATTAGACATGTCTTAGACTCCAGATTTATGATTCTTTGCAAATTTTCGTAAGATCAGCGTTAATAATCGATTATCATCAAGTCATAATCGATTATTCCCCACCTGGACAACATCCTCTACACTGAGATAATCGATTACCCCACCCAATAATCGATTATGAATCTTCAAATTCACCCTTGGAAAATCATGAGCAAATAATCGATTATCTTCATACATAATCGATTATCACACAAATTCTGGAATGTGACCAACGAGTAGATAATCGATTATCACTTACGATAATCGATTATCACGCTAACAGTTTCGAAAATAGAGTCGTTGGAGCCTCCCATAACGGCTGAAAACGGCCATAAACGGCTAGTTTTTCCCTTCTTCTTATAAATAGCCCCCTATAATCGATTATTAGACATCTCTTTACACCCAGAAACTACTGAAATCAAAATCTTGAGCTCCCAATCTCTCCATTTTTACTCACTTTCTCAAACTATCACTCCCTCAACCTTTCTCCATGGCAGATTCAAGGAGACATCGCCGCAAAGCTGCTGGAGCATCCTCTTCCTCTCAACCACGTCCGACAACCATTGATGGATGGATTTCAGATCAAGGAAAACATGCGGACTATGTTACTTCCTGGCAAGAAAGAAGAATCATGGCGGTAAAGTATATTCGCCTTGATTTTTTCCGTTTCTATGGATTTCAATTTCCAGAGCTTTTTAATGATCAAGGACTCTCAAATCTGGTGGAGCAAAAAGGTTGCATTTATCCTGATCTCATCAGAGTGTTCTACTTCAACTTGAGATATCGAGATGGGATTATTTCCACTAAAGTCAAGGGTGTCCGCATAATTTTAGATGATGATGTGTGGACCAACGTTGCCCAACTACCCATTTGGGATGATGCTGTCAAAGTTCATCTCGGACTCCAAGATTTCGATCGCTTGATGACTTTCCAATCCTTCCTGCGTCACCCTGAACAACAGACTAATCGAAGGCAATTGCTTGTTGGAGGTTTCAAGGTTGAAGAAAGGATGATTCACTACTTACTTGTCTGGATCCTATGTCCTAGAGCAACCAATCATGCTCAATGCTCTGAACAGGATCTACTTCTTCTGTATGGGATCCTAAATCACATACACATCGATTGGCCTGCTCTCATTGCTGACACTATGGTAAAAGCTAAGAAATCCCACTCTTATCAATTTCCTTATGCTCTTCTTATTTCTAGAATCTTGGAGTACAAAGGTGTAAATGTTGAAGGAGAACTTGTCCAAGCCATTCAAGCTGTTGGCTCGGAAATTGGCGATACTACCTTTTGTCAGATGGGATTCATTACTAGAGGACGAATTCTCATTCACAAAGATGATGACCATCCTGATGCAGATGAAGCTAATGACATCGATACTCATATGGCAGAACCAGTTAATGCTGCTGCTCCTTCTGATGTTGGTCCATCTACCATGCCCTCATCCTCCTCACTCTCCATGGAAGAACATTTTGCTAGATTATCTAAGCAATTAGAGGATATGAGTCTAGCACAAAGAACACACTTTGAGGAGATTTATGAGTGGCAACAATCTGTTGATGAGTACATGGTTGATCAATTTCTTGATCTTGATGTTCGCCTATCTAACATCGAGAATCATCTCAACCTTCAACCTACAGAGAGATCTCCTAGTCTTGAGTTTTAGATATAGGTTCTATGTTAGAATGTTTTGTTGTTTGCTTGCTATTTCATCTATGTTATAATTCTGTCTGTTATGTGTCTTCTTATAATGTAATCCTTATTTTCATCAATAAAATGATCTCTTGATTATATGCCTACTTTGTTTAATTGAGGGGAGCCTTTAACATCAAATCTTTTTGCTTCTGATCAAAAAGGGGGAGAAGAATAATACAAGCGGAGAAGTATAAATTAATACAGGTATTGCTAACTTTGTTGTTGTCTGTTAGCTTGTATGTTTTGCAGGTAAGCCAAAATTGCTTTTAAAATTGAATTTTTGATCATCATCAAAAAGGGGGAGATTATTACCAATAAGGAGTATTGGTAAATCTTTGAAGAAATTTGTTTTGATGATGCTGCAAGAAGTTTTAGTTGAAGAAGATATTAGAATCAGTTAAAAGCAATTTGTAGAAATTAAATGTAGTAGGAAATTCTTGTAAACTTTGTAAACTTGCATTTTTAACTGCAATAATCGATTATATGATGTAATAATCGATTATCACAGAGTCATACAGGAATAATCGATTATCACATCATATAATCGATTATCACATTTTGAAAACCCTGTAACGGACTTGAATAATCGATTATCACTTACAATAATCGATTATTCGTGGCAGTTGAAACTTAACCGAAGATATTCAGAGCAACTAGCTATATTATGGTTTTTCTGTGAAGATTAGAATATAAGAAAAACGTAGTTGAACACAAAGCTTTTGAGAATATAGTGTGATCTGAGGAAGTTCCAAAACCTAGTTCATTGCATTGCCTAGTCTTGTGAAAAGGAGAAGCTCGCGCTTTGTGGGTCAAAGGTCGGAGCGGTTCTCTTCAAGTTGGCAAAGTTGTTGTTCTTCCCACTACAAAAAAGAAGGGCATTACCGAAGGCCAGAAGCCCTCGGAAACAGACCAAAACCGTCGGTAAAAGGTAATTACCGAAGGCTTATCGACGGCCAAAGAGCCCTCGGTAAATCCCTTGTCGCTAACATTTACCGAGGGCCAAAAGCCTTCGGTAATTACCGAGGGCCAGAAGCCCTCGGTAATTACTGAAGGGCAAAAGCCTTCGGTAATTACCGAAGGGCTAAAGCCTTCGGTAATTTCCGAAGGACGAATTTTCTGTTGTCTAGTAACCTATGGTGCAGATCCTAAAACAGCAAATCCTAATTTACATATGTTTTCACGAAAGAAAAAAACTCAACTATTCACGAAAGAAAAGATACCTACAATATAAATCAAGAACTACTCCTAAGCCTAATACTGGAAAGTACAGCAAAGTGAAAATTAAAGGAACAAAAACAAACTTATCCAGATGCATAACAAAAACTATCGTGTAAAAAATTAACAAAATATGAGAATATGTATTATTTACTCTAGTTCACTTGAGCTGATTAATCTAGGGGCTGGTACAGCAACCTTTTGGCGACTATAACCTCCACCCTGTACACGAGAGAAGAGATGCATCAACAATCTGCTCACTCTGTGTCTCTGTTTGGGTTACAAGTAAATTAAAGAGGAAACAAAATAGGAAAAATAGAAATAAATAAAATAGAAGAATATTTTGTTTGAACAGATAGAAATAAGGTAAAAGTAAAAATAATTCTTGTTTGAATGAATGTAAGTGTAAGGAAAACATAAATAAATATGTTTAATTAAAAATTAAGTTTAAATAAAAAGTAATACTTTAACATTAGTTCTTGAGACAATAAATACATTACCAGCAGATATATCATATATACAACAACTAAAACAAAACAAGCATAATCAAAGTTAATTAATTAATTGCCTAAAAAAATGGGTAGCAAATCAAGTGGACACAGGTCTCCTTACAAATTTGGCAGCCAAAGCTTGCAGATCAATTCTTGGAATGAGCTTAACTGTAACCTTTTTCCTGGTATTATTTACAGCCACCACCTACAAAAACCATAATTAATAGAAGGAACGATGCATTCCACAAGTTGAATAGCAAAAATAAAACAAAAAACATTATTTTTACAATCATGCAGTACCTGTGCTAAATCCCCTTTGTAATTACCACCTTTTATTCGAGCCCACATACCCTCAGAAATTTCAGGGGTTCTATTTCTAACAGAAAAAAGATGATAGACCTCACTATTTGGTACTAGAGCTACTCGAGTAACATAGATTCCGGGAATCCCTTGACATGCCTGAAACCATAAATTAATAACAAATGTGAACAGAATCAGCCCATGGTAGAAATGTTTCACCTGAAAACTAGCAATATAGTGCTAGACAAAATTTCAGCCACATTAGTCTGCAAATTCCTACTCAAAGAATAGAAAACCTGCCGAGACCGCAATTTAAAACCATGCCAAGCAATAAAATTAAACCAAACAAAAATACCAAGTACTGAGATCACCTCATTTATATCACACTGCCTTTCAGCCTCAATGTATACAAAACCTTTCATATGATCTACGGCAAAAGCAGATTTTATCTTCAAGACAGTACCCAAAGAAAACAAATCAGCAAACTTCTGCATCAGACACAAAGCTGAAAGCCTCTCCCGGCCAACCTGCAGCAAAAGGGAAAAACTCCGCTAACTGAGAAATTTAAAAGAAACAAATATTAGCAAAGTCATAGATTCGAGCTCAAGGTATCATACAGTGCATTTGACTTTCCAGATGTTGGGCATTAATTCCATGACCGCGTCATGAATAGAATTTGAGTTGTTGCCTTTGTCATCAAACTCATCAGCAAATTTGATAAATCTAGATGGATCAGCGTAGCGCTCCTCCAATATTCTATCAAACTCTTCTTCGTCCACCATATACATGTAAAATCAACACTTAAACAAAGCACTTCATCCAAAATTAAGAAAAAAAAACAAGACCCAGTGGCGATTTGCAATGCAACTTGTTTCATTTTCTTGGCCATAATACAATTTTATACCGTAGTTTTCCCACTTGAAGAACCACTCCAATTAAAGCCAAAACAGAAATATACCTTTTACCTACTTCTCCTACCTAAAGTTTCCATATACACATACTAACATGCAGCACTATAGAACCATAAAAAATATCAGCAGAAATATTTGAGTAACGAACCTAGAGGAAGTGATTGCTTCAACTTATCAGCCTTCTCAGAGTCAAACACACAGAGGGTGTACAGGTACTTGGAGCATCGAACCTTGAACTTTACCACATCGCTCCTCTTGATTTTCACAGAGCGTGCATCCTTCCTCCTCGCAGTGAGGAGGAAGTCTTTAATCTCATGAATCTGCTTCGGCTGCACAAAACAAAGAAATTTATCACTAAATAATAGAAGAAAACAGAAATAATTACCTGAGTAGAGGCATGTGGAGAATGAATTGCCCGATCTAAAGCTGCAAGTGGACAAAGACCTAGCCAAGCCAGAGATTCCGACGATGTTAATGGACCACCCTCCTGACGGCAACGCCAACGCACTGGTGGAACACCACTCGAACCCTACCCACACAATGCCACCGGACAGACCGGAAAGGGAGAGGGAGAGAAACGTCAAGCAAAAGCGAGAGGAAGAGAATGGGAAGCACAAATTAGGGACGAGAACGGAGAGGTAGGGAATGGGGAGCACCGCGCAAAGTCGATATAGGTACAGAGTCGTGTCTTACGAAATTGGGGACCCTCCTACAATACCCCAAATTAATTAGTTTAAGGGGTCGAGCCTCTTACCGAAGGTCATAAACCCCTCGGTAATGTTCATTTGACCTTCGGTAACTACAATTCACCATGCCCGTCCGTAATTCTCATTTTGACCGTCGAAAACACTTATTTACCGATGGCCCTTAGGCCTTCGGTAATAAGCCTTCGATAATAAGTTAAATTCTTGTAGTGTCCGGTTCGTTTGTTCGAAGGAAGGTTTTATCTTTTTCTGTTTCATTTACTCTATTGTAAACTTGTGAAACTGATTTTAGTGAAAACGTTAATCACTTTTTATAGTGATTAACAACTGGACGTAGATTCTTTTGAATCGAACCAGGATAAAAATCCAGTGTGTCAACTTTTCTATTCCTTACACTCTTTACTGTTTTTTGCACATCAATTGTTTGATAAATTTTCTCTAAGAAAATTGTTTTTCTAAAACGGACCATCAAAACTTGATTTGTGACCGTAACACGCTTTCCGAATATTTTATTCCGCTGCGCGACTCTAAGACGGTACCGATTGCTCCAACACCATTGTGATATGGAATTTGGGTCAGATACATGAAAGAAACAGAGAGGGGTAGCAACAAAAAGAAATAACAAGAAATATGATTGATAATGTTAAAATACTATCAAATCTAATCTCAGACATAATGTGACAATATTATGTCCTTGTACACTTGTGCAAAATTTCAGTAAGAGAAAAGAATATACATACAAGCATTATCACTATGTACGAAAGTCTCTGTCAAACACCCATACTCAAAACAATATAGTAATTCATTTTACCTAATCTTTCTATTATAATAACAAAATATAGAATTTCATACAAAAAGGACAACCAAACAAAAGAAACTGTTGCAAACTTATGTATTTTACAAACTCTTTTTTTATCCATTTTCATCCTCTAAAATTAAAAAAACTATTGTCCTTTTAAGTGATCCCAGTTTTTCTTAGGAGGTACAAAGAGAATGCAGATTATTAACCCTTTTAGGATCAATACAAGCGAGCATCCAAGAACATATAATGAGGGAAGTAGTTGAATTTAACCAGCCACATACACTTAACCAGTCACAAAGATACAAAGCCACCTACATTGATATGTTTATTTAATTTTTTACTTTCTTTAGGAAGTAAAAAGGGAAAATGCAGAGGGATGAGTTTTTATACAGAGGTGCTCTCTCGGTTTTGTCTTAGTAGAAATAGGTTTCAATGTGACTATGGGAAAGGAGGGAAGTTGAAATAGTAAACTGGGTGAAATCTCTATAAAAAGTTATGATTTCTACTGTCATAAGCCAGAAGTTAGAGAGTTGTTACCTTGTGAAAAGTGGTTCTTCAGTATGAAAGTTGAGTGTTCCAAGTTTTAGCTAGTTGTGCATTTCTTTACCAGTCAGTTTATATATTTTAGTAGTGTTTATTATTCATGCATTCTAGTTTCTTAACACTACTCTGAGAATACCTTTTGGAAGTACATTGCATATTAAAAGTACTTATTTCGGTCATATTTTTTTATAAGTTTTCATGGTTAACAAAAAAACAAAGCGCTAAGATTTTAGTTTCTTATAATTGACACTTACATTCTTCTTATGCTACATTTTAGGGGAAATATGTTGACTAAAGTTTAATGGGATATAAGGCTTTACCATAGAAGGATAGTGTGGTATGATATGGTCAAGTGGTGAAAGATGTTAAAATCTTTTCCTAATATTCTGACAATATAGTCAACACTTATGGATTGAACCTCTACACTCAATTATTTCTTCACTATGGGTCGACATTGGAGAATTGAACTTTTAATACTTAAATGAAATGACTCCTAAACAATATCAGAGGAGCAGTTGGAGCGGTCTTCTAATATTTCCTATATGGGTGTTGGATTCAAAAAGGAGCTTATGTGATGTTTCTTTTTGCTACTACATCAAATTCATGAATGTTTGTTTCTTTTTGACTCAAACATCTTTAGGAGATGATTGTATAACCTTGGTACCTGAAGGTGGTCTTGCTAAGGGAATGTCTATGCCAGGATCAACCATAATTTCCAATATGCCAATATCTGATCTGCTTCCTATGCCTAAAGACCCTCATATAATGCCAACAGGTCTTAATGGTCAGACTGATTCATCAGAGCGCACACAATATAACTCAATGGAAGATCTTGGGTCAAGACCTAGTACTAACACAATATAACAGATTATAAAACATGTACTAAACCACATCATTTCCACTAACAACCAAGACATACAACAAACAATTGTACTAAAATAGACAGTCATCAAGAGAAGACAATACCCATTTTCAATCATATCCAATAAACACAAACCCAAGTCTAACGAATTAATATGAATTAATACCTACCGGGTGCAGAAGGAAATTGGAGCTCCACCTTATCTCTTCCAACGGGAACAAACCAACCTAGGGTTTCACAAATCGGGATTTCCAACCTCCAAAGAAACAAGAACAATAATCGGTCAATGTAACATTATAGATACTACGAAAATGAAGGAAATTTGGATTACTTACCAGATGAAGGTTTCAATTAACCACGGAGGTCGTCCTACAGTGTTTGTTGAACGAGATTGTTTCGGCAACGACGCACAACCACATTTAGGGAAAACGCTTCCAAGCCCTTTAATGTGTTCGATAGAAGAGCCTTTCACTACGTTCGACAGAGGAGACTTCAAGTTAGGGTTCGAGAGAGGTTCAAGTAGGAGCAGTAGCAAAGAGAAGAAGGCTCCATGAGGGAGAACAAGGCTCAACAAGGGAGAAGGTTGCAGTTAGTAAGGACGATTAATGATGAGAAAAAGGCATAGGTAGGAGTGGAGAAGGACGAATAGCTAGGGCTCGAGAAGGGGAGAAACTTGGCTCGAGGGAGGTAGGGAGAAAAGTGATACAAGAGTCTTAATCAGGTTCTATATTATTTAGTTTTATTTTTTAATTATTAATTATCTCCATATCCGTATGAAAAATCAGCGGGTAAATATTTTTTCAACTTACATACGGTCTTACATACGAACCTATCCTTGGAAAAGTTCCCGCTAACACGCGCCAATTTTACCCACCGATATTATATACAGATAATCCGTATATAACATTTTTACCCCATTATATATAGATTTTCCCGTATGTACGGCTATTCCACAGATCCGTATATAACATTCGTATATAACATCCCTATTATATACGGATAAAAATCCATATATAATAATCCGTATATAATTGCCATTTTTCTTGTAGTGAATTAGACAATTCTTTTTCATTCCTTGCATCATTCTCCATTTTCATACATCCAATTAGATAGGAGCATGCATTATCAAATAGATTTCCTTCATTTTATTTTCATTTTAATTCCCCTATTGTTTTAGTAGTTAACAAAGGTTAGCAATACACAATCTAGCTTAATAAGTATCGACTCCACAAATTGATACCCGAGTTAGTACCCTATACAACATTAGGGGGATTGCTTGAATTTTGTTGGCTCTTTAGGCGACAAAAGAAATTTTCCAATTCGTTGAATTTTGTAAACAAAATTAATCCTTCTTTAGCAAGATTAACAATTGGATGTATGATCTTTTGATTAGAACCAGTATAAAAATCACTTGTGCAAGCTTCTCTCCCTTATACTTTTATTTACTTTCTATTATTTGATGTGATTTTTCTGTTCTGTGAAGTTACTTTATAAAAAGGAACGTTTTTTCTTTTAAAGAAGGTATTTTTTGTTAGCAAAGAGAAGAAGATGGACATCTTGCTTCAATAAAGGATTTTAATGATGATATTTCATGGAGAAGTGTTTGAAGAATTAAATAAGTGCTTGATTTCAAGAAATACTTTGAAGACTCGATAATTAGTTGTTCAAGACTTGTAATATGTGTATTGTAATTAATTTAGTAGTTTAAGAGCAAATAGGTAGAACCTAAGTAGCAAAGCACTCATAAAAAGTTTAATTTTTCATGAAAGTCTCTGGAATAATTGATCAGTGGTAGTTGTGAACTTGACTCTTAGTTTTCTAACCTAATTTTCAAATACAATAGTATATAAATAATTAACTTGAACACAACTTAAAAACAATTTTTCATCAAGAGTATTAGAGTTGTATGCTTAAGGAAACTTTTTGTTTGTGAAAAGGAAGCTTGTAAACTTGGTGCTTGTCGGAGGAAGTGTTTTTTCTTAGTGTATTTAAGTAGTGGAGTATACCTACAAAGCAAAGTCAAGTTGTTCATCTTTTTTTGCGTCAAAAGGAGGTGTCTTTCATCTATTATATGTTAACAGAGGTGGTTTCTAATTTCAATATTTATTTCTCTATTGTAAATTGTTACTTATTTTAGCAGAAATGTTAATCCCTCTTTTGGAGAGATTATCAACTGAACATAAGGTCTTTTGGTTTAAACCAGTATAAAAATTACCTGTGTAATTTTTCTTTTCCCTTCTCTCCTTTTTTTATTTGCTTTTATTCAAATTAATTTTTCAGATTTATTAAAGAAATTTTTAAAAGAAAAAATATGTTGAAGAGAAGCAGATTTTAAGTGGAACCAATTTGCTCCCTCTTGGTTTTTGTCCTCAGTCTAATCATTCTGCTAAGTGTTTTCTACAATTTTTAACTTAAAATCAATTCACTCCCCTCTTGGTTATTGTCCAGTAAATATTCCGTTGCGCATTTCTAACATAGTTTAGTTCAAAATTAGTGCAGTTTGGAAACATATTAAAGTACATAGTAGTTGATTTCAGTTAATATTACATTTTAATGTAGTTTAGTGAAGTTCAATGCAATACAGGTAGATAGAACAAAAAATAATTCTAAGTTTGTCTAATCTAATTTTAAATATAATTAAGTTTAAACAAACTAATTTTTTTGTTGCATGCAGTTTTTAATAATGCAATTCATTTTTTTTCCACTCCTAAATCCACTAGAAATGCTAATAAACCTTGATTCCCTTTTATATTTGGCTAGTATGAGTTGTCATGAGGTGCTTTGGCTAAGAATATTTTTTGTTAAAATAATTGATAAATAACTCTCGTAAGATGTTTATAGAATTATATTTTTTTAAAATTTAATAACATTAAAAAGTTAATTTCAAATCTAATTTAATTTATAAAATTGGTTTGGACATTGAAATTTATAATTATTTATGTAAGTTATCATTATCTCGTATTATTTTCATTATACTTGTGTTAAAATATAAATAATTAATATATTTGATAGCGGTCCAATAATAATTATAATACGATAAATTTAATAAATAATAATTTTTGAAAAAATTATGTTTTAAACTTGAACTTTTCAACAAGTACCAAATTTTATTGTCTTCTGTACATTTTGGTTGATTTTCACTCCAAATAAATATCTGCTCTCCAACCCAATCGCATGGCGTGTTAGATTTTCGTGTTCCAAAGAATTTGGCAATACTGTCTTTCCAACAAGGTTGGGAGATTCCTAACCATTCTAAGGTTTTTTTTGTTTTTAACTGTTAGAACCGAAAGAGTGCAGAAGGCAGTTTAAATTAAATGGGGCAGATTCAAATTTAAGAATAAGTGGTTACCATAGGTGAACTGACTTATCGTACTGCTACCATCTTTGCATCGAACAAGGAGAAAATTTAACGGCAGAAGAGTAGAAAATTTAACTGTGTAGAAGAGTAGTTGTGCATCAGTAACTCACCAATATATGTAAGTGTTGCGCAGATCGTTCAGTTATAGGCGTGTACGAAATGCCTTTTAGTGACTTGTATTCTATTTATATGAATCGGTAATGTCATAAATATTCCTCACAGAACATTCAAATAACTTCAATACTGATTTGCTGTTATTTATTTTCTTTCTCGATGCATCCTTTTGGATAACTTTTCTTTAGGACGATGCCAGAATTTTTTTCTTATTCAAATGCTTCCACCTTCAATATACTAAAAAAACATTCAGTGCAAATATTTTATTCCAGTCTTCAAAACATTTCTTTTGACACTTCTTTTGCCCTTTTCCTAAACATTAGAAGTATGTTGGCAGGCAGCCACCAGCGTGATTTGTGGGTTTGCTCATTTTGTGTCGTTGGTCCTTTTACTCACCTTCAACTACTTTAGAATGGACTCATTCATGCAATGCAATGCAAGTACAAAAGAAAAAAGTCCCAACTCTCCTCATTAGTCTTCAAATCCTGTATAATACCACACCACCTTAGTTTTGAAACATCATTGCACTGCTCTGTTGGCTTGTGTTGTTCCATGGAAATAATGATTGATAACTGCACAAATAAAGTCCAAAGTGATACCCTCTGGTGGTATCTCCTTGCACAGAACAAACCAAATATGGTACTGTTGTAATAAATAGCAGTTAACGTTTACTATGGTGTTAGATTCAAGAGTAATAATAAAATCACAAACTTTTACATTCATTTTACATACAATATAAACTAAAAAATATTATAAAGAAGTAAATTTATATATATATATATTTTTAAAAATATTAAATAGATATAAAAATTTATGTATCATATATATTTTTTTTAATTCAACTCTTTCCTATAACATGAAAGCCATAATAATAGGATACCTATTTACATAATTGACGCCATCCACCCATCTTAATTCGCTTTCACCGGAAGGAGGGTAAATCTAGTGTTCCCACTATATCCAACATACTGCATCTACCCTCTCTAAACAATAAGCTTACAATTTAATCATTAGCAGAGTACTTTGTCCTTGCTTTTCTTTTTCCCATCTGTCTCTGTTCTTTCACTATAAAACCACACTTAATTTTCTTTTCACCAATAATGCTCCATCCTTTATTCTAGCTTTTTATCACACTTAACTGTTGTTTATACATAAGTTTGCATATTTAGTCATTTCCTTAATTGTTTTCTTTTCTTATTTTTCTCTAACTATGATCATCAAGTAATCGCTCATATAGTCGGACAACTTTTATCCCCAGAAAAGGTAATCTTCCAACATGATTTAATCAATGCTATCAATCTTGATAATACATATATAACTTGTATATGAATATGAATGATATATATAAAATAGATTTATTTTTTTTAGTCTACACATTCCACTCTCTAAAAAAAAAGGCAAATATTATTCAGTGAGAAAAAGAGTATAGTTTGTCTTGATATTTATGAACTTTATTGCACAGCATGAATGAGTTTTTTGGTTTGATGGTGTATGTACTTTCTGGTATTAATAAAGCTGTTACAAAATATGAGATTATGCTACTTGTTGAGATTAAAGCTGTTTTGAAAACGTTAAAACTTATCCAAATTATCATCCACTTTAATCTGCATGCAATTAATAAGGAGGCGTGAGGAAGTTTACTGCAAAAGTTGGGGTGAGTAATCGTGATTCAATCAGTACTCAGTAACGGTCTTTTCCAATTTCTAATAGTAGAGCCACAGTAAGTGGTCCATTCCATGTTACGTACATAATAGTGGTGAAATGAATATCTAAGATTTTGAATTTGAACATAGAATCCCAAGTGTTGTGCACTCCCCACTTAAAGTTTAATATTGGATAAAAGCTAATAGTCGAAGACATGCATGGTCCTATAACTTCTCGGTGTGTGCAAATATGACAGTTCTAAATGGGAGTGGGGAAAAGAAAGGAAGAAAGTAATAAGAAAGGTAGAAAGTGGCATGCCCCAGGGGACTTAGCTAGGCTCAAAATAAATTCAACTAAATCTCACATGTGGGTGGTTCATATATTCAAGATGTAAGAAAAATAGTAGTTTATGTTCGAGATGTCATGTTTATTCTAAATAAGACCAATCCTTGGAGTTAGTAAGATGAGAAAATTATTTTATGACTTGATCCAAGGAACACCATTGTGCTATTTGTTAGAGATATGTCCCTGTTTCATTCACTAAAACAAAAAATACAAAGCAATTTAGTATTTAAAACAATACCCTTCTCAATCCAAACTCCGAGTTCTTTTCATTAGGTTTTTCCTTTTGGACGTATTTTTGTTTTTAAAAATCTTTTTATCTATTATATGTTTTTCAATACATGAAGTTTTTTTAGTCTTCTTAACTAGATTTTCTGAAATATCAACATCAAACATGTAACTTTTACAAGAAAAACATTCACTAAGAGTTCAATAACTATGGTATCTTTCATTTCCAAATTGGAAATTTTATTTTTCAAAATAGCTTCCTAATATAAGGCTTTTTCATACTTGAGTTGCAATTCTTTAAAATATTTAATTTTTCATGTGCAACATCTAATTTTTCAGATTTATCAAGTAATTCTAAAAATGTCTTTTGTAAATCAACTTCACCATTATCAACGCTAGAAATGCTTACTTAGCTTGTAGTGTCCTCATTGTTTGCCATTAAGCACAAGTCGCCTTCCTCATCAGAGTGCCTTGAACTAGATGAGCTTGAGTCATTGTCATCCCAAGCCATGTACGCCTTCTTCTTTTTGTGAGATTTATTTTCTTTCTTTTGCTCACCCTCTTGTTGTTAGGACATTTAGCTTTTACGTGTCCCCTTTCACTATAACCATAACACTTGTAGTTGAATGATGAAGTTTGATTCTCCTTTTTCTCACTTCAAAACTTACCCGAATCTTTTAATAATGAGGCTCATGTTTTATGAACTTTGTGAATCTTTTCTCACTTCCTTGGGGTTAGTAAGATGAGAAAATTATTTTGACTTGAATCAAACATATTTTCTACAAGGAACACCATTGTGCTTTATATTGTACTTGTTAGAGGTATGTTCCTATTTCATGCAGTAAAATAAGAAACAACAGGCAGTTTGGTATCTAAAACAATACCTTTTCAATCCAAACTCTGAGTTCTTTTCATTAGGTTTTTCCTTTCGAACATATTTTTGATTTTAGAAATCCTTTTATCTGCTACATGTTTTCAATAGATGAATTGTTTTAGCTTCCTTGACTAGATTTTCTAAAATATCAATATGAAACATGTGACTTTTATAAGAAAGACACTCAGTAGGAGGTTCAATAACTATGGTCTCTTTCATTTCCAAATTGGAAATTTTATTTTTCAAAATAGCTTCCTCTAAGGCTTTTTCATACTTTAGTTGCAATTCTTTAAAATATTTAATTTTTCATGTATAATATCTAATTTTTCAGATTCATCAAGTAATTCTAAAAATGCCTTTTATAAATCAACTTCAACATTATCAACGCTAGAAATGCTTACTTAGCTTGTAGTGTCCTTATTGATTTTCATTAAGCACAAGTCGGCTTTCTCATCAGAGTCGCTTGATCTAGATGATCTTGAGTCATTGTCATCTCAAGCGATGTACACCTTCTTCTTTTTGTTGGATTTCTTTTCTTTCTTTTCCTCACCCCTTTTGTTGTTAGGACATTCAGCTTTTATTGTCCCCTTTCACCACAACCATAACACTTGTAGTTGAATGATGAAGTTTGATTCTCTTTTTTCTCACTTCAAAACGTACCGTTGTCTTTGGACTTCATGAACTTTGCGAATCTTTTAATGATGAGGCTCATGTTTTCATCCTCAGATTCATCATCATTCTTTGGACTTTTTCCTTTCGAAATTTCAGCTTTGAACGTCAAGGTTTTCTTTTTTCCCTGGTCTTCCTCAACACTCAATTTATTTAGCTCGAGTTCATGCTCTCTCAACTTTTCGAATAACATGGTGATGAGTATATTTTTATGCCCACATTTTAGGTTTAATTTCAAATTTTTAGTGGAATAATTGTGTTTAAATGGTTGATTTGAGTAAGATTTATTATGTTTGGATTTATCGGGGCTTTGGGAGTGAAAAAGGCTTTAAATGTGATTTTTAATTGGATAAATTATTTTGGATGATCTAATATTTGTTGATGCAGCTGAAATTAAAGTTTGATTGATTCAAAACATGAAAATAAGTAGTCCAAGTTGTAAAGTAAAGTCTGAATTAGTTTATTCTGAAAAGGAATTTACAAAAGAACCAAAGGCACCCCTACATTTACAAACATACACCCTTTTTTCAGCAAATGGGCCACACCATCAGATTTTACTCCTACATCCCTATATTTTTACAACTACACCCCTCTTTTTGAAATGAGCCAAATAGTTAGCTCTTACTCTTGTACCCCCTACTTTGTCTAAGTTCACCCCTACCACTAATAAATCAGACTTAACCAAATCATGCCATATGGCAATCCTAACTCTAAAGATTTGTCCAACTAGAACAAGCCACACAATCATCTTTGCCACATCATCAATTTGTCACATTGTCACCCTCTCCCACTAGAAATCCTAATGCCCTTTGTCCTTCCTTGTTCCATTCTAGCACCATATCAGCCTCCATGTTTCCGACCACCACGCAAACCACCGTGAATCTCGTCGTCATTGCCCCTCAACCTCCCTCACCATCAACTTCGTGCAACTGCACCTCCAACCACAAACCATCATCTTCGTCCCGCATCACCAACACAAAATCGTGAACATGTCCAAAACCCAAATATTCATCACGAGCTCTTCCACCGATGTTCATCTTCTCCGTTCAGCAACTACCCTAAACCTCATCCCAAAAAACACCATGATCCCTAATCGTAGAGCCTCCCTCACCATTGTGAACATCTCAAAAACCAACGTCTTCCTCAACCTCTTTCCATCGCAACCAACAAAAACCACAAAACCCAACAACCCGAATCGTGATGTTCCTTCATCTTCGTTCAACATCATGCACAAATCTAACATGAACCTGTGAGAGCCATTGTAAGCCTTAATTGCGACCATTTCCTTGTGCCATCACTCAAATCCCTAACATGAACTAATCCCAAACAAGAAACCAATAGAAAACCCTCAAACCGTGCCTCCATCTTCGCGAGAACCTGCAAAGTGAAACTTCAAAAATCACAGAACCACCAACCCTAAACGACCATGGCTAGCGAACGCGAAGGCCACCTTATCTTCTTCAGCTAGAAGCACACCCTTAATCACGACACTTAAAACCTCCATCCATAACGAGTTCGAAGCCACCGTGACCATACCTTTCCAATCTCCATCGAAACCCTAATTTTTAGGTGGGGAATGGAACTGCCACGTAGCAGTCCCTCATTGGAAGTCCCATATGGTCAAACTAGTCATGGTCAAAGGTTTCTACACTTGGTAAATCTAGTCAAATCAGGGACCAAAGTGCAAATATTAAAGATTTGCTAGATCTTTCTACAAATTTGGAGGACTAGGAAGGGATGAAATGCAGTTTTGGGAAAATGAAAATTGATAATAATTTGTTAAATATTTTACAAGATAATGTCAACATAAATATCTACCAAATATTTTAAAACTGATTAAATCTATTGAATATTTAGAAAATATTGTAGTACAAGATAAAAGATTTTACCAATAGAATATTTAGAATCCAAACCCAATCAATTCCTATATAAAGAGACCTAGAGGAAGCATAAATCAATCATTCATTCACTTAGACTCCTCCACTAGGAAGCACTCATCCATTATTCCTCTCATTTTGTTCTACCATTTCACTCCATTCATTGAGGGCTAAGCTTTTAGGGTTATTCCATTGTAATTCCATTATGGATTCCGAGGTTAAGTTGAATTAAATGTTTATTAGGCTATATCCATGAAAATATTCTTTTGAAATTGCTTTAAAAGGTATTAGGCATGCAAATATTTATTTAATTGATTTAGAAAATGTTTCAAACACAAATATTTCATGTTTAGTAGTAAATGAAGAAAATCCATGGTTGTGGTATAAGAGAGCTGCTCATATTCATATGCAACAATTGAATAGATTCATATCTAAAGACTTAATAATTGATCTACCAAAACTCATTTTTTTTAAAGACAAACTATGTGTTGTATGTCAAAAGGGTAAACAAGTTAAATCATCTTTTAATTTGAAAAATATTGTTTCGAGTGAAAAACCCTTAGAACTCTTGCACATGGATTTATTTGGTCCTTTAAGGATAAAAAGTTTTGGGAAAAATTTTTATACTTTCGTTATTGTTGATGACTATTCAAGATATACATGGACATTCTTCATTACTCTAAAAAGTGAAACTTTCAAAGTTTTCAAAAGGTTTGCGAAACAGGTTCAAAATGAAAAAGATTTAAAAAATTAAATCTATTCGCAGCGATCATGGAGGGAAATTTCAAAATGAATCATTTGAAAAAATTTGTGAAGAACTTGGAATTTTTCATATTTTTTCTGCATATAGAACTCCACAACAAAATGCGGTTGTAGAAAGAAAGAATAGATCTTTGGAAGAACTTTCAAGAACTTTACTGAATGAATCGAATATTCAAAAATATTTTTGGGTTGACGCTGTGAGTATTGCATGTTATGTTTTAAACCGATTTTAAAATGTACTTCTTATGAATTATTTAAAGGAAGAAAGTCAAATGTTTCTCATTTAAGAATTTTTGGATGCAAATGTTTTGTTTTAAATAATGGAAAACAAAGTTGGGGAAAATTTGATTAAAATGAATCAGAGAACTTTTGAAAATGAAGAATTTATACAAGTTTTCTTTGATGAAATTGTGGACCTTGAGAAAAAACCTCTCGAGTCAAATGAATCAGATGCAGGTGAAGAAGAAGACTTGTAGGAGACAATAGTTGACGAGACAAATAATCCTCAACCTGAAGATTTAGCTAAGACATGACAACAACCCCAAGGATTATCACTAGACAATGTTATTGGAGAAGTCTCAAAAGGGTAAGTACTCGTAGAAACTTAGCTAATTATTGCATGACTATGGCTTTTGTTTCATAGTTAGAACCTAAGAACGTCAAGTAGAAGCTCTTGAATACGATCATTGGTGTCAAATCTATAAAATATTTAAGATTGTAATCACACTAGTAAAAAAATTAATTTTGTAGCAACAATTTATACTAGTTACAATCCATCAGGTATAAAAAGTGGTGCAATGACATAATTGTAAATATGATAACACTTTTTATATCGATTATAATTATAACATATATGTAATGTGGACGTAATAGTATTTTTGTAATAAAGAAAAAAACTTTATAAAGTGGTTCTAGTTATAATCAATATAGAAAATGGATGAGTTGACATTTTTGTAGTAAATAAAAAAACTTTCTATAGTGGTTCTAATTACAATTGGTATAAAAACTAGACTCGGTGACATTTTTATAATAAATAAGAAAAGTTTTTGTATTGCTTATACTTATAACAAGTATAGAAAATAGTTTCTTAATGTTATTTTCATTTGTAAATAGAGGTTTTAATTATTCATGCTCGCATTGCATTTTTTATCCTCTTTTCATCTTTCCTTCTATTTCTCTCTAACTGTCAGGCTTTCTTTCCTTGTCACTTTCCCTTTGTCTCTTTCTTCGCCCCTATCTATGCCATGTCCAAGCCATCATCCACCTTCGATGCTCTCATGTTCACCGCCAAGAAGAATTCCAAATCCAAAACACCCAAGCTTCCATCTCCTCGTAAGAAAAGAAAATATCCACTCTCCACTTCCTCACAGAACCCTAGCAAGCCCAAATCCCCCAAACTATCTTCTCTGCCCATAATCATGGAATCGAAGCAAGCAATTAAATAAGTTGTTAAACCAAAAGGTATTTAGTCTAAACCGCAGAAGGTACACCAACTGTCATCATCATCTTCTTCAAATGAGATGACCGAGGAGCTGAAGAAGCAAGTTTCATGGCTGAATCAAAGACCTTCTAGTTTCAATCCTACTTTAATGATTTCATAGGAGAAGGTACAACCTATTTTGTTTCTCTTTCTCGCTTTGGCATTATATAATTTCTCAAGAAAGTAAAAAACTAGTTATCAATGACATTATTAATGTTAAAATATGTATTAAATGAATTTTTTATTTTGTATTGTCAGACCCTTAAAAACCCACTAAGAAACCCCATTTGAGTGGAAGCCAAGTGTCAAGAAGAGAGTTAGAATTTTAGAAAGTGGAAAACAGGTGGCAGGAGGAGGTTGGTCGTTCGGTTTTGACGGTAGAAGTAAAACTCTAAGTTTTCAAAAATTCACGCCACTTCTGCATACACCCTTCTTCACCAAAGTCCTGAACTTTCATTTTCTCCTCCTTCTCTCTAGATTTCTTCATCTTCTCTCTAAGAAATCTTACTATTTTCTTCTTCCGATCATCAAACAGACCACACCTAAGCATTCCCGACGTCGAGGGCGTTCGTTTGAACCGATCAGTTTTTGATTCCGAGCTGGTAAGTTCATCTCTCCCTTAGCCGTGTGTTTTTTGTCGCATGCGAACCCAGATTTTTGGTTGCATGAGTTGATCCTCTCATTTTGAGTATTTCTGGTCTTGTGTTTGATTTAGTTTCTTAAAGCATGACTGTAGAACATTAAGGCCTCTAGTAGAGGAGAACCCTATTCTGCATTGTGAACATTCGGTTACGCTTAAGAGGTAAGGGAAGCTAGCTAATTTAATTACTTAGTTTTGATGTATGAAACTGTTGTTTGATGATCATGCATGTATGTGAAATTGAATTATTTGATGTTCGGTGATTTTGGGTGTGGACTGTTATATGCAATATTCTGGGTTTGGATGAAATTTGTGAAGTGGTTGAGAAGTTCTGCAAGTTTTGTAAAAAATCGATCGGTATAGAACGCTCGGTCTGGTCATATATTTGGGCTTAGCGGTATTACGCTTCGTAGTGATAATTTGGTTATGTGTTGTTCGGTTTAATAGTAAGCGTTCGGTCTGAGTATAATTCTTCTTTATGTTTCCTAAACAGTTTAGTTAATGTATTCTATAATACGTAAAGTCATAGATGTTATCGTTATTTTTCATTAAAAATAAGTGTGGCGTAATTGTATATGTATATTCCTTCATGTTTACTTGAGTTTAGTAGTGCTTGGTCTTGGACCAAGCGTTCGGTCTCAGTAGCGCTCGCTCTTGATATAGTTTTCGGTTTTATACTATTATTTATGATAGTACTAGCGCTCGGTCTTGTACTAGCCGTTAGGCTAATGATAGCGCTCGGTCTTGTACTAGCCGTTAGGCTAGTGATAGCGCTCGGTTTTGTACTAACCATTATGCTAGTGATAGCGCTCGGCCATGTACTGTCTTGGTAGTGCTTGTTCTGTACTAGTGTTCGGTCTTGGTAGTGCTCAGTCTTGTACTAGCGCTCGTTCTTGGTAAGTGCTTGGTCTTGGACCAGCACTCGTTCGATATAGTGCTCGGTTTTGTACTAAGTGTTTATGATAGTGTTAGCAATCGGTATTATTGAGTTGTGTGGTCTCTTATGAGCGCTTGTTCTCATACTAGTGCTCAATATCGTACTTGTACTAAGTTAATAGTGTTTGGTCTAAGACAATATTGTTCGTTCTAAATCATAAGTGCTTGATATAAATCCAAGTGTTCGACTCCTGCTTGAGTCTTATTCTCTAAATGATCGTTCAGTCATGTTCTCATATTGGAAGTGCTCTCCTGTTCGGTCTTGTTCATAAGTTATGTTGATCTTTCACGTTCAGTCGTGTTCAAAGGTGGGGTTATTGTTGTACTTTTAGGTGTGATATTTATTTAAAGATGTGATGGATGAGAAAGTATGATGTGAAAATTATATATGGATCTAAAAGAGAATTCCAAGGAGGAATGTCTCAGTGATTGGTTGTAATGTGGTAAAAGTATAAATAGGGAAAGCTTAGTATTGGTGTTCATCCTGAAATTCTAATGGTCACTGAGTCTCAAGTAGAGAATGGTGATGCATGTGGTGAGAATAGCAGGAGACCCTAGCCTGGGCGGTATGTATTACCTTGACCTAAGGTGAGGTATAACGGGTTGACCTCGTGTGGCAAGCTCAAGGGTTTTTCCATGATGCGGTAATACTGATGGTTTTCCAGATTACCACCCACGAGTGCACGAACGACCATAGCTCATATTCATACTAGTCCGGACAGTCAGTGTAAAGTGGTCGTTTATAACATGTTTTATGATTTCTGTATATGTATAATTGTATTATGTGGGTATCTGAATTGTATGTTAACATAGTTAATTAAATTACACTAGCTTACCCTTATGTCCTGTCTTGTCATGTATTCCCGTTCGTTCGTCCTTGTCATTGCGATGATCACCCTGTGGGTGAGAGCAGAAGGAGAAGAGTTGCTGGAAGAAGCACTGGAAGAGGTGGAAGTGAAGACTGAACCTTAGGAACGTTCGGTATAAGTATTTTGTAAACCGTTCGTTCTAGTGGTAGCCATTGTACAGTTTTATCTCCCTGTTATTCTGTAAGGCTGTTTGTACGTCCTATCTTTTGTAAGAACTGATCTGAAGTATTATGAATGTGATGTTCCAATTATATGGTTCTACACTGTATTTTTGGGATGTTACATGTATAGTCATAGTAAAATATTTAATTATTTTATTATTTGTTTATAATAATTTTGTAGTCGTTTCAAAAATAAAATAGAAATTGAGAAATTATATTAAACAATTTTTTGTTAAAGATTGCTTAATTTCTAGAATTGGTCGTACCTATATAAATTTGTCAACGCTTAATATTTGATGTTAATTTAATAAATAAGTTAGATGTAAACAATTAAAATAGTAGGAGATGAAATTAAAATTAAAGTCAAATTAGTAAAGTAAATAATTAAACCTGGACAAAATATATTAATTTTTTATTTACTATTCTATAATTCTTTTTAAAAAATCACTAAACACTAGCTACATGAAAATCAGAAACCAATAATATTTGTCTAGCTTCCATTAATAAGCAACATTCATTCCTCCCCACCATCTACGCTGCTGAGATCTTATGTGCCTCGCATTTTCTTTTCTTATGCATCCTTCATATTCTCTTTATTTCTTTTTTTTTTCTCTCGACAAAGGCTTTAATCTTCTCAATATCTTCAAGAAGATAACAGTGTCATATTGTTAAAAAAAATAATATAAAAGAAAGATAAAAACATTTTGAAATCCATAACGTCTCGCGGAATTTATGGTAATTTCGTCTTTGCTTTTTTGTATATATAATTTTACTTTTGAATAAATAATTACATTATATAATTTACGGTATTTAAAGCATCAAGTATATAATATATATATAAATGTATATATGGATAGATAGACAAACAATTATACATTATATACCTTTTATTTAAATGAACATAAAAATTAAATCGCATAAAAAGCATCCCGTAAATAACACATTGGTAAAATAATACCAATGAATGTGTATAATAAGAATAAAAGCGTAAATAAATTAGTGAGACAATATTTTCACTAAAACCAAGTAGGAGTAGTAAATATACAATTACACAATTCAAACGTGTGAAAATAAGTAATTTTGTTATTTACATAATTACGAGTATTTTTACATATAAGTAAGAGTTCTCTAAACAATCTTTGATAATAGTGGATGTAAAATACTAGAAAAAAAATATTAAATATGTAATGTTTTGATGGTAGTAAATTAAATATACAGTACCTGAGCTGACAAATAATAATAAATTTGATTGAAGTCCTGCATATCTGATTTTGCGAAATTTAACATGGCACGTTAAAAATCCTGCATATCTGTTTTTGCGTGGTGTGCACTCTGTTTGAAAATGGCAGCAGATCCGAAGCAAATTAAACCTGGCGATATTAATGCACCACACCACGTGCAAGTCTTCTACTTCCATCATTTATCTTATATCGATTTTTGGTTCATCATATAGAAAAAGGAAAATGGACTCTGGAAGGCTGGAAAGTGCACATTTGGATCCATGATGACATGGATAAGGGTGCTGCTGCTGCTGCCGTTTTTGACACGTGTGTAATCATTACATTGTACACGGCACCTATGGACCCTCTTTCTTTTCGTTTCTACAATTCATTCTGTCATCACTCCTTCATAACGAATATTATGTCACCTCTATGTATCCTTTACTCAACAACCGTTAAGCAACAAGTAAAAGAGAAAAGGAAACATTCAAAATTAAGATTAAAAGCTACTTTACTTTTTGCCTATCTATTTCCTCAAACCATTATATAGAGCTTACTATGAGATACGTTGTGTAATCAATATGTAGTGAAGCACCACTTGCAAATTTTGCTTCATTGGTACATAATCACCAACATTTTCATGTGAACCGATAGCCCTTCACTTTCAATTAAACCCATGTAATACCTCCTCACTGCTTTTTATCTCTTTTAATCATCAATATACATATTTAGCAACTTCAATAATTGAAGATCATCACCAAAAAGACAATAGCATTCACAAATGGACCAGATTCACTTACATGGGTATCTATTCATTTAAAAAAAATTATTCTAAACAAAAAATATGGGAAAAGGAGAACATGGTTTCCATTATTAACCGAGCAAATCCATAAATTTAGACATGTAGGGTAGGTGCATGGATTTGTAGAGTCATTACTCCCTTTTGTTTATTAAAAGGGTAGGTTGTAAGTTCGGTGGTCATTGTAAGTGGTTGTTAATTTTGTGTATTTTGGTAATGCAAAGCATATACCTTGAAATTCAATCATAAAGCCGCATATGAGATGTAGAAGACTTTAATTAGTCTGTGCAGTCATTTCTTAGGAACCAGGCACACGTGGTCCCCACAAAAAATAGGGGAATCATCATAGCTCGGGATGGAGAGGATATTCCAAATGACCTAAAAGAAAAAAAGTGGAAAATATAAAAAAGGTAATTGAAGCTACGGAAAGCTGAAGAGGAAACATGCAGGCTAACGGGAAGGTCGAAGAAAAAATACTTTTTCACAGAAAATTACCGAGTAACGATTAATGTTCTATCCATTAATTCTTCTAATAATGAATAATAAAAACAGCCGTAAGAATTAGATGAATTCCTTATTGTACTGGAAACACTGAAAGAGACAGTCTCAATTACAATACCAAATTCTAGATCACCCATTCAATGCGGGAATTTTTGTTTTCTAATTGTATATTTCCCACAGAACCCAAATTGATTTTTTTTTCTTCATCGTCTCACAGGAAGGTTCGACGCTTGTACTACTTCTATTTGAGTGCGGAGTAGCAGAAAAACCAGCTTCTTGTTAGAAAAAAGAGAAAGCAGTTAGCTATACAAAAACTAACCCACCACTACCAGCACTATCGCCGTCTCTCCGGAGCAACCAGAAGTCGCACGCTCGTTTTCGTTTCTCTCTCTCTCTCTCTCTCTCTCTCTCTCTCTCTCTCTCTCTCTCTCTCTCTCTCTCTCTCTCTCTCTCTCTCTCTCTCTCTCTCTCTCTCTCTCTCTCTCTCTCTCTCTCTCTCTCTCTCTCTCTCTCTCTCTCTCTCTCTCTCTCTCTCTCTCTCTCTCTCTCTCTCTCTCTCTCTCTCTCTCTCTCTCTCTCTCTCTCTCTCTCTCTCTCTCTCTCTCTCTCTCTCTCTCTCTCTCTCTCTCTCTCTCTCTCTCTCTCTCTCTCTCTCTCTCTCTCTCTCTCTCTCTCTCTCTCTCTCTCTCTCTCTCTCTCTCTCTCTCTCTCTCTCTCTCTCTCTCTCTCTCTCTCTCTCTCTCTCTCTCTCTCTCTCTCTCTCTCTCTCTCTCTCTCTCTCTCTCTCTCTCTCTCTCTCTCTCTCTCTCTCTCTCTCTCTCTCTCTCTCTCTCTCTCTCTCTCTTCTCTCTCTCTCTCTCTCTCTCTCTCTCTCTCTCTCTCTCTCTCTCTCTCTCTCTCTCTCTCTCTCTCTCTCTCTCTCTCTCTCTCTCTCTCTCTCTCTCTCTCTCTCTCTCTCTCTCTCTCTCTCTCTCTCTCTCTCTCTCTCTCTCTCTCTCTCTCTCTCTCTCTCTCTCTCTCTCTCTCTCTCTCTCTCTCTCTCTCTCTCTCTCTCTCTCTCTCTCTCATTCTCACATATTCAAAGCATTCAATGTAAACGAACCCACTGGTAGCGACCCTCCAACGGCGTATCTCTAACAATATCAAAGTTGTACCTGCATACAAGGAAAAGTTATTAGTTAGTTAGGGTTCGATTATGGCTCCTCTACACTGTAAGCACGACCACATTCCGTATCCTGTGTCGCGCAAGAAAAAAAGAAAAGGGAAAGTTATTTGTAGCCATCAACAGATTTAGTATACCACTACTTACTTCTCCACGAATCGCTTCTGCTCGTACTTTTCAGCCATTGCGAAAAACTCTTCGATCTCCGCCTTAGGCGGCTCCTTGACTTTTCGTTTCTCGGTCACCTCCGCCGAAGACTTCGCCGGAAACATCGTCGATTCTTCCGAGTCTCCAGAAAACTCACTCAACAAGCTGAACAGACAGCCAATAACGAATAAATAAATGATGCATTGTTTTAGTGGCAACGCTTGGTTAGAAAATTGCTCGCGAATGTATGAAAAAGAAGGTAGAATGAACTAAAACCTGGACGATTTGAAATTGTGATTGGTTGAATGTACCTTTTGAAACCCTTGGTCTGCATTAACCAGCGAATATCAATAAATACATGTAAAAAAAATTAAATAGGTTAATTATAATTAAAGACAGTAATTAGAGCAAGAAAGAAAAAACTACAAGGACTGTTTGGCATCCAAAAATATTTGGACGCAAATCGGAAAACTATGAAAGTGCACAATTCATAGTAAGTCAGAATTTGAAGACCCAAAACCTGCAGATCTAACGGCGCGGTGTGGAGCTCCTTAACGTGGCTGGAGCTACAGCACGATCGATCAGAGCAAGGTTCACCCGAAACCACGGTGCCGGCGGAATTGACGGAAGCTTCCGGCGACACGATAGTGTCGGGAAACCAGTGGTGCGTGTCGGAAGAGCGTAACTGGAAGGAAGCAGAATTAGCAGTAGCCGCGGTCTTCCGTTTCTTGGAAATGGTGGGTTCACTTGAAGATGCTTCTTCCATAGGCACAATTGTGAGAGTGCATCGTTTACACTCACTCATATTTTTTTTGTTGATGTTGTTCTTCTTTTATTGATCCTCTCTCTATGTGTGAGGTTGTTTCTATTTTCAGATGGGCTAGTCGTATAGAGGGAGGTGGAGGGAGCTTAAAAAGAGGATGATCACAGAGGAATATTTACTGAGCGTAGTGATTCCATCCATGGACGGTTCAGATTTAATTTATTGATCAACAGGTGGCCCCTCTTGTCTCCCTCCCTTCGTCCTTCCCTCGCTACACTAGCCGCTAAACGACATCGTTAGGATGATTGCTACCCTTTAGGCTGTTCGGTTACGCCCAAAAACTCTTCTAAATTAACTTTACCTTTAAATATTAAATCAAGATAGATAAAACATATGTTCAATTTTGGATTTTTATAGGAATATACTCGATAAATTCCTTCAAAAGGAATTCTTTTCAAATTAAAAAATAAAAACAATCATTTCTAAAATCTATCCATCTCTACTTGCTAAATAAATCACACAAAATTATTGAAATAAAGCTTTTTTTTTAGTTTTTTTCTAGTTAGCCAAATATCAACGCGAAAAAAATTTTAACCTGTTCCTGTGCTTATTTGCAACACCCCATGTGAAACGCTTCCTTATCTGCATGCAGTAGACCTTTACAGAATAAAATTTTTGTTTGAGCCTTTTCTTTCTCTCCTTTTTAATTAAAGTAGATAAAACTCTTTTCACTCTTTTACATAGAGAAAATTATTTTAAGGTATATTTCATTTATTGATTTTATAAATATCTAATAAATAAATAAATGAAATTAACTTTTACTTGAACTAAAGTTACTCTGTTAGAAGGTAAAGTTATTTAGTTTTTCAAAGCAACTAATTCTTCTCTAAAGTGGTTACTTTTTAGTTATGTATTTTTTAAATTTTAATTTAACTTTATACTTAAATTAATTTTTAACTTGCAGCATAACTGTTTTTTCTTTTTTTTATCATGTATCTATAGAAACATTATTCTTAGAAAAATCATTCACTGTGCAAAAACAGGAGTACAATTATTATAGATTTTTAATAAAATGAGTAAATTATATGAGATTCAATAACAAAAGTTTTTAAAGGAATATCTTAAGTTTAAACATGTAAAAAAAATTCAATCATTTCAAGTTAATGAGACGTAAGATTTTTAAAATATATTTTTCGTTCTCTAAATTATTTATCATTAGCATTCTCTCAATTTATTTGAATATATAAATTATTCTTGAAATTGAATAAATTATTTTAAATTTTATCCATTTCATTTTTATTTCGATACTACATTTTCTTAAGGACTTGTTTTTTTTCTTTTGTCTTATTCATTTTTATTTATATTCCTATCTAGCAATCTATATTTAAAAATTTATCAATAGACACAAATGTTTTTATATCACAACTTAAAATGTAAAATATAAACTATATTCGTGCAGCGTGTAAAACTGAAAGTATTTGATAACTAACAAGTCTCTTGTTACGGTACTTTCGTGATTTTTTGTACTTGTTTTCAAATATTATACAAAAAATTTATAATATATATTTGAAATTTCATCATAGAAAACTTTTCTTAATAAATTGTTTTACTATATCATTGCATGTTGAGATGACAAATATATCATACATGGCATGAAAAGGTAAATATCGTGGTGAATATATTGTCATAAATAAACTTTAGGGTAAAGTTTTATTGAATTTCAACTGTTGCATCTTAAAAGCAAATTATGATTCCGTTTCAAAATAGTTTTCATGGAGACTTAATCTACCATCAACATTTGGAATCTTTAAGCTTTAATTATTCTCATGATAATCAATTACAATTAACCAAGGTGTCTCTTTCTAATAATTCTTTCAAATTAAAAATAAGAGAAAAGAGCGAAAAAAAACTTCGTTTTCTTTATTATTGAAGGAAAATGGTGAGCTGTTAATTTGATAGTAATTACTTGTTCAAAGTTAAATATCAGTGTATGCTATAAGAAAAAATAGGTAAACTTTTGTGTCTCCTTATATTTAAAAACATATTATACGAATAAAATAAAAATGTAATCCAATAAGAGTTATTGTTATTATCTCTTCTTATTCCCAAATATTTCTTTTTGACGTTATCTAGTTTAAGAAAACTTCATTTAATAAAACATTTATGTTATGAAAACCTTTAAAACTGAGAGGGGAAAAAGTACAAACTAGAAGTTAGATTGTTCGAAAAGAATATTATGTTGGCCAGACATCTATAAAATTTATGTCTAAATGTTCTTATATGTTTTAAAATTTAACAAAATAACATTAAATGAAATGTGAATTTAAAGATACTATAACTAAAATATAAAGATAGGATAAACATAAGTGTTAGGCTCAAAATCTCTAATCATCTAGTAACATAGGAAAAGTCTTAGAAAAACATTTAGGATTAAACGAGACGCAACACCAAACGATTCCCAAAATCAAAGCGTTTATGAGAGTCATGCTAATCGCAAAAACTATACCATACCAAACAATAATTAGCTAAACTCTCAAACAGATAAGCATATGAAAGTGTCGAGACAATGTTTTTGGCAAAGCCTTAAGAGTCTCAAGTAATATTCCAAAAACGTGTGGAAAGCAAACTTACTAAATGCTCTAGCTGAAGAAAGCAAAATCTCAAAAGTGTTTACAATGAACTAGAAAATACCATGGGCTAAACCTTTCACTTCGTCCAACGATGAAGTTCTTATTCAATGCTTTGTTAAGATAAAAATCGTCTATACGCCCAAACACTCTCATGTTTTGAGTTTAACCAAATAACATTAAAACGACATAATAAGCTGAAAACAACTTGAGATGAAAAACCTAGAACAAAAATCCTCAAACATAGAAAACATACACAAAGACTTAGGACTAGAATCCACAACATAGAGAAACTTAAGAAAACACTTAGAATTTTAGGTAATAGAAAAACATCTAGGCTAGACGCATAGCTAAACACTATTGTGCCTAAAGCATTTAAGAGAGTTGAAGTAAAACACTTAATGCTCATCATACCTAAGAAAGGTATTCAGCATAACTCTCTCAGAAGAAAAACAGTTGAGACAATGTCTCTAACAAAACACTTTAAAAGACTTGAATTATAAAGATATAAAAAGAATGCTTTAACAAGCTAAACACTATCTATCTAAAAAGAGACCAAACCAAAAGAAGTGTTTACTTGACTAAACAATACCATAAGCTTAAACAATGTTTCGTCCAACAATGAAGTCTCTATACAATACTTGATATCTTTAGAAAAGAGCTTAATTGCAAAAAGCTACCTAACGATAGAAAATCAAAAAACACTTTGTTGTTATGAGTAAGCATTAAATGACATTAGATGTTACATGTTCAAAAACAACAAAAGTGATAAGAAAAGACATATTTGTTGCATGCACAATTTACTCTACTCTTTGCAGATAAGTTATTCTACATGCATCCATAGAGCTACAAATCAAATATAAAAAGTGGACGTTAGAGATAAAGAAGATATTCACAGAATGTTCTTCTCTTGAAGCCATACCAAAAAGGAACGTACAATCTACTTCAAGCAAAGTACTGAAAAAGAATGTCTGTTTTGACAAGTTGACTTACCTAACGATTATTATACAAAGAAGAGAAAACACGAGTATCAAGGCTAAAAGCACAAGTCTAACAGACAAATATTCATGAAGCCTTTAAATAGAAGAAATTTTGAAAAGAAAATCAAGAGGATGGCTTAAGACGATAGTCAAGTAAGAAGCTTACAACAAAACATTCATCCTACAAGCATTCAAAAAAGAAGAAAGCAAAGAGCTCAAGACAAGGAATACATTTGAGCTAAAGAAGAGAAACAAGAAGAGAAGAGAATAAAAAAAGAGAAAATAAATCCTCTCAAGCTTCATTATTATATTGCTTACTATTGTAAGAGAAAAGAAAGAAACACCTACGAATGTTTAGATTGCTTTGTTTTGTAATCAAATTCTCTCAACAAGAGATATAGTTTAAACTACTTGTAATCAATCATTGATTGCAATTATGAAGATAACAAAAACACTCACAACTGAATTTATTTTGAGTTGAGGAATCTTGGCAAGGTTTCTAAGTACCAAGAGTGGTGTGAATACTCAAAGGAAATCTCGGTAGGGTGCTGAGTACCAGGATTGGTGCTAATACTCATTTGTAATCGAGTGAAGATTATAGTTGAACCCTCTACGGAAGAGATTGGACGTAACTCAATTGAAGCGAACCAGTATAAAATCTCTTGTTCACTTATCTTTTCTCTTACCTAAACGATCCTCTCGTGAAAACCTGTAGTTGTGCTTTATTTCCAAACACAAGAATCTTCCAAGATAAACAATTTATTTCATAAAGGAAGTTCTTAACAAAACGTTGTAGTATATATATTCTGAATAGCACGCTAAAAGCCTTTATTGCAAAATCCTATTAAGTCGAGCCTACAATTATTTAAAAGAAGATTTCAAAAGCTCGATAACGTGTTATATCGGGTTGCAAAAAGTTTTCCATTACCATTATTCAACCCCCCCCCTCCCCACCCCCCTTCTAGTATTTTTCAAGTACTTCATTTGTTAATGATATCTTCAACTTCTACAACATATTCACAGTACTTCCCCACTACACTCACTCAATCTGGATTGATCCACTCTATTGATTTGAACTTTTAAATGTAGTGTTATGTCGTTAGACGTATACGAGAAAGACTTTTCCATTTTCTTGCTTCTTGGTATTGTAATGTGTGTCGTGAGATACACCTTGCACATTTAAATTTATCTCTACAACCATCTTCTTGACTTCAAGATCCTTCTTAACCAAGTCAACAACATCCTTAGGAAGGTCACACCATTCACCATTCCTAAAGAACATTAAACGTTGCAGTCTCCCACTATTGTTTGTCATACGTTTGGAAACCCTACTTGTTGGTGACACATACGCTAGCCAATGGGCTAAAATTTGTTGTGAAGTTGCACTAAAATGTGCAGGTTGTCGGGTCGCTCGCTTGCGCTCATCGGGTCACTCCACTAAAATGTGAAGCTCCATTTCTATGTACTAGCCCAATATCTATGAATTGATATTGCTCAATTTCTATCTACTACCCCAATATCTAAAAGCTCAGGTGCGGTACTTAAATAAAAACATAGACCTTAAGGACTTAAATAGAAGAACTCAAATGCAATTATGCATATCCAATTCCTTAAACATTGATACACAAACATATTCATATACAAACAAAGAAGGACTTCGCACTTACCTCGATGGTCCGTGAGGCAGCTAACGGTTTAAGGCTTCTAGACAACCACAAACTCTCCCTCGACGAAGATATAACAAACACAGACCTTCGACAATAACAATACCTTGACGAATGCGGCTACAACCACGCACTCTTCTTCGACAATAGAAAAACTCATAAGAAACGAGTTTATATTGCAATATAATGGCTAATGTATAACTACAATGTTGATATCAAAATTGAAATGCAATGAATGATTTAAAATTGTTTGATAGGGGGAGTTTTAACCTCCTTATATCTTTGTCTTTGATGATGAACAATAGAATGGTTTAATGGTTTCTTGCACAACAAATGGCATAAGAAATGTTTTATATTGATCATGTTTGTGCTTGATATGTGAATCTGTTAATGTTGCATGAATCATGCTTAAAACAAATTGATAATCTCATTTCTCGTTGAAATAATCGATTAAACATGGTATATAATCTGTTAGACTTAACCAGATTACTTAGTAAGCGTAAAAGGGGCAAACTGCTCTGTAGTAATCGATTATACAAGGTATATAACCGATTAAAAAATAAAGCAAGCCATAATCTGTTACATAAGTGGAAGAATCTGTTAAGGATGGTAATTTGATAGACAAATTGCTTAAGTGTTGGAATAATCGATTACATAAGTTTCCTAATCGATCAAAACAAGATAACATAGTCTAATCCTTTTCATACATAGCCTAATATGTTATATAATTGTCAATTGAATCAAGAATAGGCTTAAGTGTATTAGATAATCGATTACATGCATAGGATAATCTATTAAAACATAAACAAAAGCTTAAAAGATTACATAAATATCCTAATCGATTATATTGCGACAGGATTTGAAAATTATATATATATACATATATATATATATATATGTGTGTGTGTGTGACTTTAAACCTAATTCAATAACGTTATCATTTTCAAATACTAACATTCTCATTGAGTTGTGATTACAGGTGCTTTCAAGAAGCGTTCATGGAGAATCTACACTATTTTGGTTGATTACCCATCAAGATTGATTAAAGACTTTGTGCTAAAGAGGTTCTGATTCAATCTGCACTAGAGGAGTGTGTCTTAGAGATCAGGTTCTTCATAAACAATATGTGATGTTGTACCTGTGCGAGTTTGCCAGAGGTTAAGGGTTGTGATAGCTCTTGTATTGTGAGAGATTGAGGTTGTTCATCTCTTCGGTTACTATATTGATTTTGAGTGCTGAGAGGAGTGCATTGAGATGGTTGTCTCTGTATTTCTGTATACTTAATCAATTATAGTGGATTCCCTTCAAATAAGGTTGTCGAAGGATGATTAAATGTTAGCCGAACCAGTATAGACTGTTTGTGTTGATCTTTATCTACTCTTTCTCTCTTGTTGATTTATTACTTTTTATTTATTGATTTCAAGAAAGCAAAGAACTCATAAAGATTTTGAAAAGATCATTTAAAAGGGTTAGTCCAATTCACCCTTCCCCCCTCTTGGCTTGAGATATAAGGCATTTCTTTTCTTACAATTGGCACCAGAGTTAGGAATTTGAAAGTTATTCGAATTTTAATCGATTGTGTTCAAAGCTTAATTGATTAAATTGATCCTGATGGCTAATATATCTCAAACATTTGGAGAAGATGCATCTACAAATAGACCACCACTATTTGCAGGTGAGAATTATCCCTTTTGGAAGATCAAAACGGAAATCTTCTTGGAATCTATTGACAAAGGAGTATGGGATGTTGTTATCAATAGCCCCTTTGAACCAACAAAGTTTGAGAATGGTAAGACAAAGGTTTAAAGATTTTTCTGAGTGGAATGCTGATGAAAACATAAGAGCTCACTGTGATGTCAGAGCCAAGAACATCATTTTTTTCTACACCTACCATTGATGAATTTTATAGAATTTCTATGTGTGCAACTGCTAAAGAAATGTGGGATACTTTTAGGTTACTCATGAAGGCACCGATGAAGTCAAGAGAGCAATGGAGAATTCTCTCATTCAAGAATACGAAATGTTTAGAATGAAAAGTGGTGAAACAATTTATGATGTGAAAAAAAGGTTCACTCACATTGTAAACCAACTTCTTGCCCTTGGAAAGGCATTTAACAAAGAGGAGATAAATATGAAGATCTTGAAGAGCTTGAATAGAACCTGGCAGCCAAAGGTCACTGTCATATTTGAATCAAGAGACTTGACTACAATTAACATGGCTACTCTCTTTGGAAAATTAAGAGAACATGAGTTGGAACTTGGAAGATTGAAAGAGGAAGAAGAAGGAGAACAAAAACACACTGTTGATAGGGGAAGCTATGTACAACTGAACTCATATCTCACATATGAGTTTTTCATGATGACAAAAGAAATGTTTTATAGTTTCTTGCACAACAAATGGCAAAACAACTCATTAATCTTTACTGTGTGTGTGTGTTTGAACTCTTTGAAATATGCATTCATTGATTGTAAATGAATTATTGGTTGAAACACATTGCACATTGCATATATGCATGAAATAATCGATTACACTGTTTGCATAATCTATTAAATTTCATCATATATCAGTATATGCTTATCAGAGGCAAAACAACTATGTTTTAACCGATTACATTAATTATATAATTGATTAAAACATATTGATATGCCAGAATATGTTTGCTGAGTGCATTGAAGTGTTTGAAATGGAAAATGTTTTCAAATTTGCTTATGTATATGGAACTTAATTGATTACATTATTTTCATAATCGGTTAAAATAAGTGAAAACCATTTTCTTAAAAAGCCATAATTGTCAATAACGGTCATATTTTGAATATTGTGGCTTGTATGTTTTATATAATCGATTACATGCATATTTTAATCTGTTAAATCTTATGAAGATGTGAAACTGTTAAAGTAGAAGGAAAAACTTAACAGATTACCTAAAATGCTTAATCGATTAAATTGCGTCAGAGTTGAAAAATATATAAATAGACTCATTGCCTCAATAAGAATTGATGATCTTAAACTTTCATAACTGGTTGTTGAGATTTAATTATAGGAGTGTCCTGATTTTCTTGGAGAATCAAGATTGCTTTTTGAAGGAAATCCATAAAGATTCTTGCAAGATTGAAGTGCTTTAACATTGTTGATCAAATATGCACATCTGGTGTATTCTGTTGTGATCAATGTTCATCTACAATCTGGTTGATTGTGTTTCCCTGTTGCTGAGAGCCAGAAAGAGGACTTTACGAGTTATAGTTCTTAGAGTTATGATTGCTCTAAGGTGAAAGAGAGTGGGGATAACTTTCTAGGGTGAGACTTTAAAGTGTTCAAGTCTTGTGCTATAGGTGATATTGAGTTGGGAAAGGAGAGTACATTTGACAAGGTAGTTCTCTGTATTTCTTACTTGTAAAACTCTATCAATATAGTGGTTCCCTTCAAATCAGGTTGTTGAAATAAGACTGAATGTAGGCTTGGCCGTACCAGTATAAATTTCTGTGTTGATCTTTTTATCCCTTCTCTTTTACATTGTTCATATTCTTGTTTGATTGCATTTCAAGAAAACTTCCAAGATTTTGAAAAGTTTTTAAAGAACAAATTTTTCAAAGGGAAAACCAATTCACCCCCTTCTTGATTAAGATAATTGGCCTAACTTTTTCTACAATTGGCATTCAAACAATCATTCAGATTGCATTCAAACAATAAGCACAAGATATGAAATCACAAAACAAAATACCATTAACTCAGATAAAATTCAAACAAAACAGAGTATAAATGTTCAAAGCAGAGAGGCCTTATGGCCAAGATTACATTCACCCCAAAATTAACATAACCAAGACTAATCTAACTAAGTTCACTATATCATATCCCTAAGCAGTATATCATCATTGCTTTCATCAGGAATACTCTCTTCCTCATCATCACTTGTCTCAACTTCTTCAATCTCATCATCATCATCATCCAAACTCTGGATGCCAAGCTTCTTTTGTACAACAGCTATGTTCTTGTTGAGCTTGTCAAATTGAGATCTGCAGAGAGTATTGAGAGAATTCATCTGTCTGACCATAAATTTCTCAAATTTTGATTTAGGTCTGAAGTTGGCAGTAGATGATCCAGCAAGAGCCTCTTCTCTATCCAGATTTTCATCTTTGAATATCCATCCATCTGGTCCATGTCGAAGATTCATATGATGTAAGGCAGTTTTATCAATGATGTTCCTCTTGTTGTATGTTTCACATGATTCTTCAATATAATTAACATGAAAGTGAAGAAGCACCTTTGAGATGAAAACAACATAGGGTAGGCTTGCAGATTCCAGCCGAGTCACCTAGAGCATATTGTCTGATACAGTTGTTGCCCAATCAATTTGTATATTTTCTTTAAGAGCATGGATTAAACGCACATCCTCTATGGTCACTTGTGCATGATTTTTGCCCCTTGGCAGAAGAATCCAAGTAATGACAAAAGCACAAAGATGATCATCTCTCTTCATTCCACCTGTTTTGTAGAGAGAATAATCTCTAGGCTCGTCAGGATTCCTTAGGCAGTTCTGGTACACAAAGAACTTGTGCATACCTTCAATCCCCAATTGACATTTTTCACCCCAAGGAGAAAACCAGCAATAGAAGACCAGACATCATCAATTAGTTTGATGTTGACGTCCTTTACCCTGGAACAAAGTGCTCCATCACTGATTTTCATATTTGAATAAAAGACTTTCACTAGGTCTACATATCATGGATCCGCCATTTCTACAAACGTCTTCAAGCTCTGTCGTTCCAGTCATTCTTCAAACACGAATCCTTCTCTTCTAAAGAAATTAAGATTAGCATACTTATGAGGGATAACTTTCCTCAGCCTCGAATGATTAATAAAGTTTGTCTGAGCTTCTTTTTCCCTAATCCATCCTTCCAGATTCGACGCACGAGATTTTCGGCCAATAGTTTTGACATGTTTACGCTGAGAGGATGAAACCATTACAAGAGTTTGATGGAGGAATTTTGAAGAAGAGCGACTTTGAGAGAGTTGAAGTGTGATTCCAGATAAAAGTTTGATGAACACTTTAACATATTATATTTTTACCTTAATGGATTAAGCTAAGAGAGATACACAATTTCAAATTCCATGATGATGAGAAAACTATTTAAAAATTCTTCTATCGAAATATCTAATTGAAATTAGGGTAAATAAAAAAAATATAAAAATATAATCGATAAAACAAATTTCTTCTATTTACTTAAATAATTCGTAAAATGAGTTACATCAAATAAAAAAGTTAATATTTTAAATTAAATTAGCTTAATTTTCATAAATTCTCTCTATTGTTATAATTTAACATTTTAATATTATTAGTTGTTATTAATTTATTGTAATAATGTAAAGGAAGATTGCATGGTTTCTTTTTAGTGCGAAACACAAAGATAAAAATATACACAGTTTTTTCTATTCTTTAAGAAATAACTCTATCCCTCTACAATCTTTATTTGTTTACATAAACAAGCAGCATTTGTGTTGTTTTTAAATGTTTATTATACAAGTACAAGAAAATTACAAGAAGAGGGTAATGTTTCAACTTGACACGCCAGAAAGGTAAAACTCTACGTAAGAACACCATGGGTGTTTGTTAAAATGGTGACGCGGAAAGCAAATCTCTATTCATCCTGATGTGGGCCTCTCATAGATTTGGCATTTCTTAGTGAATAAAACAACCAAGACCGAATTGAACCATTCATGACCGTGAATTCGTGCTTCCAATTTTACCCACAACAAACAACTACCACCATATCCGCCATCGTACACCATCACCCACCCGTAACTAATCGAACCAGCACTCAACAAAAACCACCACCCTTCACCCTTCACTGTTGCCGCCTTCAAAGCTGCCAACTTTCGAATTTCAGAACTCAAATTTACTCGGTCCGTTTACTGGGTCATCTCCGAGCTATGCGTGGAGCTGAGGGTGGTGGTGGTGGTGGTTTCGCCGTCAGAGGCGGTAACATCTACTGGGGAAGAAAAGAGGAAACTGGTTTCAGAGGAATCGTGGTAATCTTCTCTTGGGTTTCTGTTCCACAGACCATTTTACGAGAATTCGTCGATCTGTGTTCTTCTTTCGGGTGGAATTCCCTCGTTTGTTCTGCCAATTATCTCTCAGCGTAAGTTTTTCTGTTTTTGCAATTTCCTTTCTTTATTGTTTTTCAACGTCGTTATTTCATTCATTTGTAGCTTCTAGATCATTATATTTTCTCTCCATTTTGTTTGTTGCTTGAGAACTGCTTTGATCAACCAGATGAAATTAGTGGATCAGCAATTTAATAAAATCGGAGGACTAGGTTTTAGACGAGGATGAATTGCTGTAAAAATCAGAGCTTTCTAACCATATTTCTTAATCCTGGTGCCACTTTATTGCATTTGGGACAGACTAGTTGTTTTTTTTTTTTTTTTTTTGCTCATTTTTCGGCTAGGAGGAAAACAGGCATGCGCCATATTGAGAGAGAGGACAGTTTTGTATGTTGCATGTCACGTTTGCCTAACCCTATGGAATTATAATTGAAGAAGTTTGGCTTGGAAAATACTTTACCCGTGAAAGTAGCAGAATGCTGTTTAATGTCACATTCGATTGGGTTTGCATCTTCCATTAGTTATTTGTCTCCAACTGGTGAAGAAGTAAGATTGAAAATATTAATGGAGTTTACATATGGTTGTTGGATTATATGGCATGCTTTGTCAACTTCAATCAGATCCCAGAGGGGACCATGTGTTAGTAAGTTGGAATAAAAAAATTACTCCCAGTACTGGTGGGAGGAAATATATGGCTACTGGCTAGCTTACACAGAATTGTGAATTTAAGAATATGGGTGGGTTGGAGTGGTTTAGTTACGGTTTACTCACTTAATTCATACCATAATTTAATGTTGGATCGTGTCAGGCACCTGAGGACTTACCTGCATGTCATTAGGAAGGTTTGTGCTTCCTTCTTGATGCATTGGGAAATGTTGGAAACTTATGGGCATATATGTTCTCTACATCTTACATGTGTTGGGAACCTTTAATTCTGGTCGAAGTGTTCTGTGACAAAGTTCTAAATTCTGATAGTTTTTAAGCATTGGAAAAGGACAAGGGAAGTTCTACTTCCTGTTAACACGATTTCAAAATCCAGTGACAATATATTAAATGGATTTGTATGTGGCTTGGTGTTGTATTACCCTAAGACCCTGTTTGGATGAACTTTTCTATAAGCATATAAGAGAAAAGAATATGAAGTTAAAAAGTGCATAAATTGATTTTACCTAATAGCAGACGCGCAATTCATTTTACCTATTTATTTTCTTCTTCTAAGTTAAGTACTTATGGAAAAGTTTATTTAAACAGGGTTTAAATCCTTCTGTCAAAAGCTTAAGTTCCATGCTCAAGTTGTAACCACCTAAATATCTGCTGAAGCCTACTATTTTGTATATGCATTTTGTTGGTCACAGACGACCACCTTATTTGATTTATACTCTTTAATTTATTGGTTGGTGGTACTGACGGAATTTTTATATCTTATATTTCCTCTCATGCAGTTTTCATGATGAAAGTGCCATGCCATTGGCATTTTGTGTTCTTGATGAACTAATTAAGGTTAGTTTTTGAATTTGGATAGCATGCTCAGATTTATATTAATGCTCTTATGGAAATTTCAAAATCTCTCTTTAATGCCATGCTACCTTTGCATTGTGTTGTAGTGTAGATGCTCAGTGTAATAATTAATTTGTATTATGCAGGAGCTTCGAACTAGGGCATGTCCTGTTGTATTTGCTTCTTTTTCTGCGGGGTCCAAAGCCTGTCTGTATAAAGTGTTTCAGGTAATTTTAGGCATCCAATCTTATGTTTGACATGGAGAATATTATAATTTAAAGTTGTATCCGTTTTAAGTTGAGATGTGCATTGTAATAGCTTTCTGTATAAATGCAGCTCATTGATGGAAGATGTGAAACTGCGCTCAACTTGGTAATGCACTTTTTGTAGATGGTTTTGTGCTTGAAATTATTGATTATTGATTTATTGATTTATTTGTTGTAGCCTAACTACCAACTACTTAGGAACTGCCTCTGTGGACAAATTTATGATTCTGGTCCAATAGATGTTACCAGTGATTTTGGCTTCCGCTTTGCATTACACCCCTCCATTGCAAAGGTGCCTGGACCATCAAAACTTGTTTCTTGGGTAGCAAAATCTGTTACCTCCGGATTGGATGCATTATACCTAACTAGATTTGAATCCCAAGCTGCTGAGCATTGGCAGGCTTTATATTCTTCTGTTGTAAGTTCTATATTGACCACCTGGAATCCTTTTAGTTTTCTTATTCGAAACCTGATTTCATTTTTTTTTTCTTTAGAACTTTGGAGCTCCATTTCTCCTTTTATGTTCTGAGAATGATGACCTTTTGCGATACCAAAATATCTGTGATTTTACCCAACGACTACGCAACCTCAATGGTGATGTCAACCTTGTAAATTTCAGCAGCTCCTCTCACCTTGGTTCGTCTGAGACTGATTTTCAACTACATTGTGACTAACTTGAAACAGTTTAACCTAAACATTTCATTATTATTATTATTATTAATTTGTTTCAGGTCATTACAAACACCATCCAATTCAATATAGAATAGCTGTGAATAATTTATTAGAGAAGGCTCTTACAATATATTCACAGAAAGTGATGCTAGAAAGAGAAAGAACCGGTATGGATGGTACACAGGATGAGATATCAGAGTTAATCTGTGACCTGCAGAAGGTGGCGATCAATTCAAATAAAAGCCTTAGAAGAGTTGCAGTTGGACCAACTGACCACTTTTTTTTGCCTAGTTCAGCAGGGCATTACAGTGATAGAGAATGTGGGACTCCATATGATGAACAGAAAGAAAAGCCTGTTTGTCTGCCTAGTTTCCCAAGCATCAGTGCTCACAGTGTCCTTGGTCAATTTCTTTTCGATGTTTGTGTTCCTAAGAATGTTGAGGGTTGGGATGTGAAATTTTCTTCAGCTCCTAGGCATTCACTTTTCAGAAGCACCAAGCGCATTGGTCGGTCCAGATTATGAAATTGTTCTAATATCTGACCTGAGGAAATACTTTGTGATAAACTTGTTTGAAACATCAGCAATTTCCCTTGACAATACAGGAAGATATGATAGATTTGGATGCAATGCTTGGCTACTGTTGTGTCTGGCTGTGGAACTGTTGTGGTTGAAATGATTCAACATTTAATTCCTTGGCACTTACGAGAAAATGGTGGGCTTAGAAATGAACACATGCCTGTTGTATCAGAAAGGAGAGCTTCTGATGGTTCAAACTGGTTGATGCTTGGCTATGGTAACTACTCATTAGGTAATTGTATTTGCATTTAATGAGATAAAATTGTACTCATGTATATATATAGTTAGAGCATGTAAGTAGATGTGCATAATATATTTTTAAGGGAATAAAACGTCTCTTGCTAGAGCGTGGAAGAAACTTGTAAATTAGACATGTCTAGCAATGTGCAAAAATGTTATTATACTTGTTTTGCTAGCAGAATAATTTCATATTCTGTACTGAATATTTTACTGAATTAGCTCGTAGTAGAGGAATACGAGTATGTTTGGATGAGTTTCTTCATAGAACCTTCTTAGAGAGAAAAGTAAAAAGAAAAAACCAAGACTGATCTCTTTATAACTTAAAATTACTTTATGATTAAAATTAGCTTATGCATTGTAGAAGTTAAGTATAAGTTCCTTTATATATATATATATATATATATATATATATATATATATATATATATATATATATATATATATATATATATATTAATTTGTGAAGAAAGTTATTTCTTTTCATAATGTTTTGTTTGGATTAAGATTGCGATGGAAAGGGAAAGGAGGGAAACATAATATAAAGTTAGGCTGTTTGGACTCGGAGAGAAAATGAGTGAATTTGAAGAAGAATTGAGTGGAAAGTTTGTATTAAATGTGATTGATGTAACTGAAAAAGATATTAAAAATAATTGTTATATAATAAATTATTAATCATTAATATGCCTTTGGTAATATTTTATTGATGATGGGTATAAAAGTGCCTTCAAAATGGATTGAAACCCGTGAACTAACCCGGCTCACCACGGGTTTGAGCCGGGTTGGGTTGGAAAAAAATGCAAAATTTTTTATGCGAGCCAATTTTGATTCTGCTCACAAGGATTGAATCCGTGGTGGGTTGGGTTGGCTCACCAACTCATCTATTTTTTTTTAATTAAATTAATTATTCAAATCTTATTTTTTATTAAAATCAAATTAATTAAATTAATTATTCAAAATGTACAACATTTACTTAGCAATAGAGCTTTTAACGCGGCTGAATACTGTGAATTTATCCATTCAAGACTCCAATTTAATAGATGGATAATATTATAGATTGAATAATTTAGGAATATATCATTTGTTTTATCTTGTTTTTAGACCTATCTACATGACAGTTTTATCTTGTGCTATATATTTTTGTTAACGGCTATATGTAGTTTCTTGGTCAAACGGTTGTGTATGTCTCATTAAACTAAATTGGCAAAATTTTATGCTTGATAGCTTATAATATATATAACAATATATTTCTTTTGTTTCATTTTCTTTTATATCAATTGGTCCAATTATTACTGTTTCAATTTGATCAATCAAAGTAACATGTTATAACAATATGAGAAGAAGATGGTGAAAAAAACTTAATTAAGTGAGTCAATGAGCCAACCCGTTTAACCCACCAACCCGTGGTGAGTCGGGTCGGGTTCGAATTTTTTTGGCTCGCTAATAAATGAGCCGGGTTGGGTTGACTCATTAAGTGGCCAACCCGTGGTGAGTCGGGTTGGGTCGGACTGGGTTACTTGTTTTGACAGCTCTAATAAAATAAATTTGAATAATTGATAGTGTTGAAATAATTTGTTTAAATGAAGTAGAAGATATTTACATAAATTACTTTAATTCTTTTAATATATATATATATATATATTAAGAAATAATGAATTTGAGTTTATGTTGAATTTTTTATGAGATATTAAAAAGCTAAAAAAAAAATTAATGAAACATTTATTTATAAGAGCAATATGTGATTGAAAATAATGTAGCACGAACTAAAATTAATTGAAAAAAATAACCTCGTGTTCATAAAAAGCACCACTTAAAGAAATACATAACTTAAAAGTAAACAATTTTTGAAAGAATTTTAAGACTTTATTTTGTATTAGGATGTTTATATGAAAACTACCACCTGCTCTATCTTATGCTAACGTAAGCGATCATATCAAATCAGAAATCACAACAAAGAAAAAAAAATATAACAAAAGAGAAATCACAACCGACAAAGAAACATTCTAAGCTAGTAAATTTCTTTTATGCATAGTATATTATAAAGCATTGTGAAATTTTTAACGCATCATATATTATAGAGCATTCATGGGAATAACAATAACAATTTTTTTATGCATCATAGAACATTCATAACTCAATCATGTACTCTAGATTATTTTTGGAAGACCTGTAAATGTGTTTTATTCTTATGATGTCTTGCACCCGTGATCATGACCTTTACTAATATATAGAGACAAAAAGTATGTTACATATGAGAGGATAAATTCCCATGTCATATGTAAGAGTATATTACATAATGTCTCTTCATACTACATAGATTCTTTCAACTTTTACCACCTAAATATTAATATTTATGAAGTTGAGTGTTTAGTAGAGTTAGGATGACCTAACATCGAAATTCATATTTAAATACATACACTAACTTTATACAATATGACATATTTTTTTATAAATGACCATATTAATACATATTGTTCACATACAAAATAAAATAATTATATATATATGGTATAAAGTGACCTTAACTAACCTGATACTCACTAAATTAATGGCATGGATCTAGTTCTACTCAATCTCATTTAAAAAATCTTATTAGACCTAATTTTATGTTCTGTTTTCTTGTCTAACCATCAAGAAATTTGTCAAACAACTCTAAGTTTTTCATTCACTTAAACTTATTTGCTCAGAAAATCTTTTACTCATTCAATGAGACACTCAAGGTATAGCCAAAGTGAGACATTGACTCATCGAGAGATTATCTTAGTCCTACTCTTTGTTTGTCATTGTACATTTTTCGTATAATAAAAAATCATCTAGTTAATCGAGTTCTAATTTCCATAAATTATGTTAGAGGTGGAAGAAACTACTAAATTAGACATATCTCGTAATGTGCAGAAATCTTATTATACTTGTTTTGCTAGCAAAATAATTTTATTTCTATACTGAATATTTTACTAAATTAACTAGAAGTAGAGAAATACGAATATGTTTTGACGAGTTTTCCATAAAACTTTCCTAGAGAGAAAAATAAAAAGATAAAATAAGATTGATTTCTTTATAAATTAAAATTAGTTTTTGATTAAAATTACTTTATACATTGTAGAAGTTAATATTGTATGAGTTCTTTTATATATATATATATATATATATATATATATATTTGTGAAGAAAGTTATATTTTTTCTTAGTTTTTTTTATAATGCTATGTTTGGATTGAGATAGGGATGAGAATGAAAAGAAAGGAGGAAAACTGAATAAAAAGTGAGACTCTTTAGTATGGGACAATGTTAGAGAAAATGAGTGAATTTAAGTAAGAATTGAGTGGAATGTTTGTATTAAATATGATTAATGTCACTGAAAAAGATATTAAAAATAATTTGTTATATAATAAATTACTAATATGCCTTTGGAAGTATTTTAGTGATCATGGTATAAAGTTTGGCTGAACGACCTATATATTTAAGAGTTTGGTCGAATGATCAAGCCCCGAGGTCAATCTATTAAAGAGCTTAATCAAATGATCAATCTATTAAAGAGTTCGTTCAAATGACCAATTAATCCACCTGCAAAACATGGTTGAATGGCTCAAACCATATTATGAGCACAATCGAATGACCAATCCACTTGCAAACATGGTTGAATGCCTAATCCTTCTACATATTATACAAGTAAACTCAAGCCAACTAAAGGTTTGACATGATCACATACACTAAACCAAACTCCCATGATAGAAAGACTTTATTTTCCTACCCAGCTTAATGGGCATATTAAAGAGCATGACCCAATAAGGTCCTTTAAGCTTCTTTATCAGTCCAAACCTATGTTGTAAAAAGCTGACAGAATCACGAACAAAATTTCCTAAGGCGTGTAGAGTCACTGTCCTTAAGGACTTATCCGCGGTGTGTTGCGCAAGTCCCCCAGGATCCTTAAGGACTTATCGGCGGTGTGTTGCGCAAGTCTCCCAGGATACAACAAGAACTTCTCAGAATTTCTGAGGATCTCAGAACTAGTAAGGAACTCTAAACAGAGTATAAGAATAACCCAGAATAATTTTAAAAGAGCAAAAGAAGAAAGGAGAAGGAGAGAACACTGTTTTTTGTGTATTTTTTGGAATGGAGGAAAAGCTCTCTATTTATAGAGTTAGAAAAGAATAAAATCAATAAAAGACAATAAATATTTTACCGTTGGAGCACTTAATAAAATGAATATGAACGTTGTTGGCAATTAAAGTTTTGAACGTTGCAATCCAACGTTTTATTTTGCAATAATCTAACATTATTACAATAACCTATGCCCAATTGTGCCATATTCGCATACTATATCTAAATCTCATCAATTAGATGTGTTGGTTATTATTTATCATTCTATTATTATTTATTATGTTTTTATTATACTCCTTATGTAAGTATTATTCCAATAGGAACTTAGGCTCATGACCTATGTGATCATATATATACAACTAGTATTCTCCAATGAATATTCACTCTCATAAACATTTATAGACATGATATTCACAAATATTTTAACTCTTTTACTAAATTTAGCATCAGAGAGTGTTTTGTAAGTAAATTTCTTACCTCTCAACAATTAGGAGGCCACTTTGGGACAAGGGAAGCTTTCAAAACTATCCTTAGAATCTTGCTACCTATTTATAAGTTCATGCTCAAAATCTTGGTAAGATCACGTACAAAATTAATCAAGCAACAAAAAATGTTTTCTTATTTTCATAAAAAAATTACAGAACAGGTTTTTTAGGTGTATATTGTGTTAAATTTTGGGGGAGAGGTAAAGCATAAACTGTTTTTATTGTGCATTTTCATCAAGTGCGTTATGAAAACAAGTTTGTATTAAGTTACGAGGATCAAAAGGTAGGAGTATGTTTGTCAAAACTATTAAATGTTTATCTGCTTCCCATTATTCGGGATTTTATTTTCCAAAACATACTAAATTAATTCGGAAAGATTTTATCCGGAAAAGGAATTGTTAGTGTCTTCCAAAAACATAAAATTCAGAATAATAAGATAGAAGGACAAATTTGATAGGTGCAGGAAGAAACTGCCAAACTATTAGGTAGAAAAGGAGGCCCATTTATTCAATCATAAGATTAGGGCTTCCTGTACCCCATGTTTTCTTGTTGTACTTGTTAGGTGCAGTGAAATGACAATTTAACTGTTTGTTCATCTTTCCCTGTACCAGCGGCGCATCTCCTTCATATCTTTACAATGACTACCTCGTCAAGGATCCTCAAAAGAAGAATTGGTGACAAAATACAGGATATTTGAAATACTGAGGGTGCAGCAAGAAAATTTAAGAGTGCAGGAAGCAATGACCAATTTTAATTTGTAATGGGTCTGTTCTTCAAACCTTAAGCCCAATCTTCTATTCATAGAATTTAATATCATGGTGGGTTATACAAATAGTTTAAATTAATAAAAACTCAACCTATATAACTACAAATAATTCGACCGTAAATATAAAATTCACATCATAAATGAAAAACAAGCACTCATGAATTTACAAATAATATTTTTTAAATATTAAATCAATAATGAAAACATTAGAAAAAAAACATTAAATCTGTTAAATACAAGAAGGGTTACTTCACCTATATATTCGTTAATATTACCCTCCAACATTTTCTTTCTTTCTTTTTCGATTTATTTAATTCTTTTACATTAGTTGTTACGTTCATTGATAGTGAGTTGAATATGTGATTTCTACTGTTTGTCGGTCGATAACACATTAAATTATATTTATTATTTACGGCTTTGGGTAAAAATAAAAATTGGGAGATTTCAATTCAAAAACACAAAATGTAAGTTTAAAAAGAAGATTAGATGTTAAAGATTAAAACATATATATCTACCAATTCAAATAATTAAACAAAACGAAAATCATGCTTTTCTTGAACAATTAAGTGATTTAATTAATCAATTACAAAAATTATACAAATTAAATCTTAATATTATTTAATCTAATTTGTATTTAATCATTAAATTAAGATTAAATTGTTTTTTACTTTGAATTCTAATTTCAAAAAATATAATTTGATAGTACAAATATCAAGATCGAAATTAAGGAAGGAAAAACAAATTCAAATTGACGAAAAATAAGTATAAAACTTAATTCTTGTTATTTGACGTTGATTATGTGACTTGATCTCAAATGTTTATTTATTTATTAGAGAATAACTAAAGTAAAGAACAATAGAATAATATAAAGAAAGAAAATATATAGAAAAGGAGAAAAACAAAAATCTTGAAAATTGTACGATTGATTTTTGAATATTGTTTTGGACCTAACTAGACTTCAAACAGGCTTTGAGCCTAAATTGCAATTTTGCAAACTCTAAAGAAATTAAGAGACTTATTAAAAATCGTCTAAGCTAAAACAATATTTCTAAATATTTGTAGGCTTCTATTTATAATTTTAAGAAATATTTCTCAACTTATAAGAATTGTAAAAAGAGAAATAATTCATATCTAGCTATTCATTTGTCTACTTTAAAGCTCAATCTAGAATTAGTAAAAATTTATGTCTACAAAAACTTTATGACTGAAAGGTCATATGAGCTTTAAAAATACAAAATTAAAGCAATTATTACTAATAAATTAAATTTAATACTAAGGAAAGATAATGAAGTAAAAACTGAAAATAAGTCAAATAAAAATTACATTCACTAATTATGAAATGTATGTATGAAATATGTAATATCAATACAGGTATTAACGACATTTGTATATTTTTTTTAATTATTAAAATTTCTAAAATCTCACATCCAACAACATTTATCATCCTTGAAAATATACTTACAAAAATAAAGGTATATTCTTTCTATGTTTTTTTATGATAAGACCTAAGAGAAATACTTAAAAGTTAAACAAACACAATAACATGTTTATACTTTAACAGATAATCACAACAATTATTATAAATATCTCCTTGCACATAACACAAATAATAAAAAGAAAATATTATGCAAATAGCAAGAATCAAACACATGACATCAACCCATAACAATGAACTATAACTAATTGTGCTACATTTCACTTCTATTTAACATATTATTTCTTATTTTAATAAACATAATTCACATCTAAACCACCTTTCTAGATATTTTATTTTTTCTCGGGTCTTACATCTAGGATGTCATTTTGATCATTTGGATAGGTATTGGGGTCAACCAAAGTTACTTTTAGAGTTGTTGATTTTCTGGTATGGGGCTGAGCGCCACTTTTTCCAGTGGTGATGGGGATGAACGTCAAGATAGTAGCACTAAGCGCCACTCTTCCAGTAGTGTTGGGGATGAGCGTTAGGAAAGTAGCACTGAACGCCACTTTTCCAGTGAGGATGGCTGATTTAGCCTTTAATATTGGATTCTTAATTAGTTTTTGTACTTTAATAAATACTTTAATTAGGATTATTTTATAATTGAGTTTATTTAGCATGAGATATAAAACATGTTAAAAATAGCTTTTTAGTTGCATAAATATATTTTTTTTATATTTTGAGGTGTGTAGCTGCAGTTAAGTCAATCCAAGAATAGAAATTAATCAAAACCACAAGAAGTCAATTCCAACATAACATGAAAAAGTAAAGAAATTTGACTAACCCAAGAAGAGGGAACATGCAACAAAAATTTGATCTTACAGTTTTCTCTATTTTTTATACAAAAAGACCTTTGATAATTGATAAATTTTTATGATAAAAGATATATTTGGGGAAAATATATATTAAGATATTTTATTTGATATTGTTAAATAATTACCTTATTTAACTATATCAATAAATATCAAAAGATAATATTTGTAAAATCTATTTTAATCTAGCAAATATCTTCCCAAATATTTTTATATCTCTACAAAAATAAAATATATCTTGAAGATAATGGATTATTTAGACGATAATTGGAGGAGATTACATTATCATAAAGAATATTACAACAACATAAAAGCTTGAAAAAAAACCCATTCCAATTTCTATATAAAGAAAGTTAGGAAACATATTAAGGGAGCTAAGGAACCCTTTGGGGGTTCAAATTTCATCATCTCTCTTCTCTTATATTCTCCACCCTCTCTTCTTATATTTCATCTTATTTCCACATTCCATGAAGTGCTAAGCCTCTTTGGTTAATTGATTTTTGTACTATAATTTCTTAATTGGATTATGAGGTTAGATGAATAAATTTGTTTGTTCTTTTTTATTCTTGTTGTGATTTATTTTTATCTATATCTTTTGCTTCTTAATCAAGTAAAAGTAATTATTATTACTTTGGTTTAAACCCTCCCTTGGTCCTCATTTTTGTATGAAAATCTCAGTTCGGTCCTCATTTTTTTACTTGTCTCAATTGGATCATATTTTTTGTAAGAATGAACACATTTTATCCTAACCGTTAACTGGTCTCAAACGGCGTTAAATTAAGGTTACGTGGTGTAGAGAGAATGTGTTGATGTGTGTTCCTCATTTACGTGCAGAGAGAATGTGTTGAAATCCTTAAAGTGAATATCCTTAAAGTCACATCACCATATTTTCTCTTCAATTTTTTATATTAAGATAATATTTTAATTTAATTAATAATACATTAATAATCCAATTTAATTAATAATATATTAAAAAATATATTAATTTAATTAATAATCCAATTTAATCATATTCACTAGTCATTATTTTGAACTAAATTATTATAAATTTAGTTTTTTAATTTTAAATTTTTTATAAAATTATGTGTATTTTAATTGAATATTAATATAAAAAATTGTTTATATTATATCAAATTATTATATAAAAATAATAACTTATTTAATATTTTTTAGATGACTATTTGAGAGAAAACATTTCTTTTTAAACTAAATTATGTTTATTATATTTTTTTTAAAATTATTTTATTTTTAAATTTAAATAAATTCAACATATATATTATATTTTTAACTTTTCAAAGTAATAAAATTATATATCTGATGATTACAATAAAAAATTATTTTAAATAGTTTTTTATAAAAATTAATATTTATGTATTTATATTTAAAGAAAATAGATAATATTAAAATATTATGTAAAACTTGAAAATTAAAATATTAAATAAAAATTATCAAATAAATAAAATAAATAATTAAAAATAAACTAATTTAATTCTGAAGAATAATTGTGTTCTAACCCACAAACTTAAAAAAAAAAAGTCTTCTATAAGTAAATAAAAAATAAATAAAACTTGATTTGAAAAATATTAAATAAAGAGAAGTAAATAATGTCACATCACCACTATTTATTTAATCAAAACACTCCAGTGAATAATGTCACATCACACATCAGCACATTCTCTCTGCACCACGTGGCCTTAATTTAACATCGTCTGAGACCAGTTAACGATTAGGGTAAAATGTGTTCATTTTTACAAAAAATATGAAAAAATAAGGACCGAACTGAGATTTCCATACAAAAATGAGGACGAATGGAGGGTTTAAACCTATTACTTTATATCAAGTTAACACGGTGTTAAATCTACATAACATATCAATCATATGAGTCCAAGGGTTTTTATTTTAATTACTTTGATTAAAGTTAGAAACTTTCATGTGATTGAATGAGTTTTCTCCTATAATTGATAATGTACTTTGATTAGAGGTAACTAGAATTAATCAAGAATATACTTTGATTGATTAACTTTTTACTTGATATAAAATAATATACATGATTAGAATAGTAATATTTAATTGAGAATGTACTTTGGTTAAGTTTACTATGATTAATCTACAAACTCTTACTTTTAATTGATAATGTACTTTGGTTAATAGTGAGAATACCAATAAATTAATTGCGAATTTACATTGATTTATTTGAAAATCTAAGACAATATTTAATTGAACAATAATCTTTAGATAACCAATGATGAATTTTATTTGAAAAAGTAGTGAAATCAACCTATTTTCTTTATTATTATTTTTATCTTTTTAAATCTCTTTATAAATTTCTTTCTTTCTATCATTTGTTGCTTTGTTCTTTAATTTTTTTCTTTATTGTTTATATTCTTTATTATTTTACTAACACTTTTTTTATAATTTTTATAAGAACTAATTTGTTAAGAATCAAGTATGTATTCATTGGGAGACGAATCTGTGTTGAATTTACTCTTTCTATTTTGTTGGCTACTATCTTAGTAATACTGAAGTTGTTATATTTTATTATTAGTATTAATTTTATCACGTCAACGACAACATTATCAAATTTGGCGCCATTTTCGGGGAACACGGTTATAATTTTATCATTTTGGTTCTTATTTTATTTTTGTTATTTTAATTTTATTTTTATTTATCACTAACATTTTCTTTTTTTCTTTTTTTTCTATTGTTTATTTTTATTTTATTTTCTTTACTTATTTTAATTTAGTAAATTTGTTTTTTTTTCTCATAATTTTTGTTTGAGCAATTTTGTTGGGAAATTTGTAAAACTAGTTGAAGAACACTTTAGCTAAAGAGAGATAAGGTACTTAAGTTGTCCATTGAGACACACCTCTTTTTTTTGGAAGTCTACTCAACAAGTTTTGAACTTATTTCTTTTCAGAAAACCTCTTTGAAAAATGAAAAATTATTTTTCATATGATAATAATCAACAATGTGTTTTCAAATGAAATATGATTACTATCATCAACAATCATATGATTCATATGGTTATCAGCAACAAGTTGTCACACCTAGTGCTACACCTGATATAAGTAAGTTGCCTATATGTCAAATAAGTTATCTATGTCGTACATTATCTTTTTTGAAATATGGGCAACAACCATATGGACTACCCTATAGGGAAGTTGGGTTATTAATGGATGGAGTGAAAGACAAACTAGAAGTTATGAAAGGTTGCGAGCTTATCAACTATGGAAAAATATTGTTTATGAGTGGTATGAAAATGACAAAATTTTATGCAACATGATGGAGGATGCAAGTAACAACTTTTTAGAATTACTTCTAAGTGTTAATTCCATCATCCACTCTTATCTGAGATTTTATGATACTATAGAGTTTGATGATTTAAGTCAACTAATGAATGGCAAATCTAGGGAGGCCGAGTTAGAATTTTTTTTGAAGATAATGGTTGAGAAGAATATTGAATTCAAGAAAATGAGAGAGAACATGGATCAAAGCTTGTAGAATGGGACATCTGATGTGAACATCAAGATTCAAAGATCAAATCAAGCCAACTATAGAATCACATCACACTGATATGTCTATTTATGGACATATAAATTTTACTAAAGTTGTTGTTGAACTTGTTAATAATGAAGCAACAGAGTCAACTACTTCAAGTGTATACTTCTTCTCACAAGATGAGATGATGAGGATTACCTGATGTTGATGTAATTGAGTTGAAGCCACATGCTCCACACATCAAGTTTGTTAATGTAAACAATGAAAATTAATTTTTAATGGTGATGTTTGTTGACTTGGTTGTGGAACATAAAGAAAGGTTACTGAAGCAGGAAAACAAGTTAGATTTAAATTCATTTGATATAATTATTGATAAAAAAACTTAAATTGCATACATGTTTATTTTCTATTTTTAACATAAATAGAAAAAAATTATTAAAATTTTAAAAATACTTATTTTTATTAAAAATAAAAGTTTAAAATTAATAAAATTGTACACAATAACTTGTATTTCATAAAATTAAAGAAAATAAATTTTTACATATGGCCAGATTGAGCCAAAAGTTTCAAAAAAATTTTGTCTCCTCCACAAAAATAAGTCTATAAAAGATCATTTTTGAAATAAGTGTAGGGGAGATGAATAGTAATTAGGATTTTTTTTTGTTTTCTTTTTTCCAATTTTTGTTTTATTTCCTAAAGAAAATTGTGATTTCTTTTTTAGGATTTTAGGATTTGATTTAGTAATTGGAACTATCATAATTTTGAAATAGTAGTCATGTTTTATGTTGAATGGATTGTTGAATTGATTAGAAGCTAGCCTAATTGATTCATAATTGTAAATTATTAATTGAGTTAATTTGAGAATTACTTGGTTGAATCTTTTGTGAAAGAGTTTTTAGCCTAATTGTGATGGATGGACCACCATGTACCATTCCTATTTTTCTTGAGTGACTTACTCATATTTTGTTATATTCTAATATTTAACTTGATTCTTTTGTTTTGCAACTTAGGTAGATATGCACTATTTGATATGATTGAGACATTTCTTGTTTTTAGATACTTAGCCAAATAAGTCCACCCTAATATTAATCCATTGATAGCCCATTTAATCCTTTAACTTCTTTTTCTTAAATCTCATTGCAAAACCTTGAAAAGAAAAAAAAACATTATCCCTTATCTTAATATGAAAGAAAGAGCTAATGGATTATGTTAGGAATGAGGGATGAATAAAGTGTGTGGGTGAGTACATCACCCACAAAATAATAAAAATGGCAAAAGGAAGAAAAGTGGGAAACAAAATGTAGAAAAAGAAGGATACTTGTTTTCTCAAAAAGTGAACTAAGAAAATAATATATTTATTTTCGAAAATCTTTGCTCCGTAACTCCTTTTTTTCGAATTTGTTAAGCCTCTATATCCTAAACTTTTCCTATCTTTGTCTTGGCCACGTTGTAACCTTTAAAAAGTCCTTGTGATCTTTGAATGCATGTTTTTCAAAAGTATCTGAATATTAGAATCTTGCTAAGTTATGGTAGTGTTTACATACATGAGTATTTTCAGTACAAACAAAAGCCTAAACACTTAAGAGAACATTGGTGAGTGAATATACATTTTAACTTGAGTGATCTCTTTCATATTTGATTTCTTGGTATATTCAAAAGATTAACTCATGTGTTTAAAATAGAGTTTTCCCATCTGCATGATTCATGGCAACTTGATTTAGAAAGTTGATTAGTTTCCAGTGAAATTCTTTTTCTTTGGTTTATTGTTGATATGAATATTGATTAAGAATAAAATTTTGAAATTACTAAGTTTTGCCCAAGAGTGCAAAAGGATACGTGTGGGGTGTGATGAATGCATATTTTTTTCCCTCGTTTAGCCTTTAATATTGGATTCTTAATTGGTTTTTACTTTAATAAAATATTATAATTAGGATTTGTTATAATTGGATTTACTTAGCATGAAATATAAACACATGTTAAAAATAACTTTTTAGTTGCATAAATGTTTTTTGGATATTTTGATGTGTGTTTGAACATATTGGATTATTTATAAGATAATTGAAAGAAATTACATTATCATAAAGAAGATTACAACAATAAAAAAGTCTGAAACAAAGCCCTATCCAATTTCTATATAAAGAGACTTAAGGAAATATATTAGAGGAGCTAAAAACCCCTTTGAGGGTTCAAATTTCATCCTCTCTCTTCTCTCATGTTCTCCCTTTATACATTTCTTTCTTTCTATCTTTTGTTACTTTGTTCTTTAATATTTTCTTTATTTTTATCTTCTTTATTATTTTACTAACATTTTTGTATAGTTTTTATAAGAACTAATTTTTTAAGAATCAATTTTGTGTTTGTTGGGAGACAACTAAGGGTTGAATTTACCTTTTCTATTTTGTTGGCTATTATCTTAGCAAGACTGAAGTTGTTATAGTTTAGTAATATTAATTTGATTGTGTCAACGACAGCGTTATAAATGGTGTTGAATGCCTTGTGCGCAGTGTTGGTTTCTATTCTATGTTCTCCTATTATTGTTGGGTTTTGAGTTGTTTTTGTTACTTTGGTGCTTGAATGGTAGTATCCATTGAATTTTTTCTTGTGCATTAATGGATATGTAATGGTTTCATTTTTTTTCTTACCGTGTTTACTTGAGGTTATATATATGGATAAAAAAGTGTGGAATTGAGGAGGAAATTCTTATTGGTAGTTTCAAGTGTATTTAGTATGAATGTATGGAGCTAAGTACTTGTGGTTTATCTTGACACTCTAATGGTCATCCATTCTCAAGTAGAGAGGGGTGAGACATGTGGTGAGAGTAGCAAGAAGTCTAGCCTAGGAGTTTTACCTTGGCCAAAGGCGTTGTTTAACGGACTAACCTTGTGTGGCAGCTTGGGGTGGGCCAGCAATTTCATCACTACAAGTGCATGAACCACCATAGTTCGACATTCATACTATATCTAGATGGTCAAGATTAGGTCTAAGGCATGATTAGGATGGTTGTTTTATCTTGTGTTTATGATGCAATATTAATATGTCTTGTTGGTTTCTTTTTATTAGTTTACCCTTTTTTTGTCTTTGTCTGTGTGTTTTCTCTTTTGCAATGATCACCTCAAATGATGTGAGCTTAGGGAGGGACATCTTTCCAGTTATTTCATTGATGATGAGGGTGAAGTAGCAGCATATATAGATAGGTTTTTGTTCTCCAAGTGTAGAATCTTCTTCTACAAAAAGTTGTAGTTTTCATTAGTATGTTATCTTCTTTGTAATTCTTATTTTAGTGGTATTATGCTATTAAAATGAAATGTTAACAATAATAACAACAATAATAATATTAGTAATGATAATGATAATAATAACAATAACAATAACAATAACAATAACAATAATAATAATAATAATAATAATATCAATAATAATAATAAGAAGAATAACAATAATAATAATAATAATAATAAGAATAATAATTAGAATAATAAGAATAAGAATAGTAATAACAACAAAAATAATAATTAGAATAATAATAATAATAATATCAACAAAAAATAATAATAATAATAATAACAATAAAAACAGTAATAACAAAAATAATAATAATTGTAACATCCCAGATTATATAGAAATATATAATATAGTAGTCTACATTTTTAATATAAGAGAATAATTAAAAAAAGACTGTAGATAAAGTATTAAGGTTACAGTCATCCCAAAATGGCTATAATTTAAAACTTTAAACACGAGTATTTCAAAATAAACAGAACGACTAGGAATCCTAACTAGACTAAAGCAGCGACGTCATCTCCCTCCAAAACCTGCTCCAGAGGCACCTCATTTACCTCTGCTCACATCCAAATGGATGATCATTGCAACAGAAAACATAACACAAACAAAAGACAACCACAAGCAGAAGGGTGAGCTAGACATACAAAAATCACGTTATAGTAGTCACACACAACATGCAAGTTTAATTCAAAGCTACCGGATCACATAGCACAACTTGTTACACTTTAAACTTGACTCGTCCGGACTTAGAATGATTGTCGAGTTATAGCGGGTTGTGCACTCGTGGTGGCTTCTACTGCTTTGCAAAGCCATTGTCAATGGGTTTCACCCTACCACACTTACGATGTTAGTCCGTTATCACTCACCTTGGGTCATACTGGAAGCACCCAAGACTAGGACCTCCTGCTACTCCTCACCACATGGATCAATCCTCTCTAATTGAGAATGAAAGACCATTGGAGCTTCAGGATAACCCCCAAGACTGAGCTTCCATGCAAATCATTCTAAACATACTAAGGGCACCACCATGGATCATCTCCTTGAAGATCATGGAATTACGTCCAATAACCACACTTTCCACTTTAAACACCATTCATAACTCTTATATTCATACCATTTCACTTTAACAACATACATCATGTTTGAATCCCATCATACAATACAATACGCTCCAACACATGCTTCACAAACTATACAACTTTCAACTCTATATGAAACAATACAAAAGAAAAGATAGAGAATAAAACTTTGGACGTCTCGCACAGCTAGGGATGGCAATTTTACCCGCGGGCACGGGTATCCGCGGGTAAAATCCGCGGCGGGTAGTAACTATCCGCGGATATTTACTACCCGCGGGTAACGGGTAGCGGGTATTTTAATACCCGCTTCTAAACGGGTCGGGTACGGGTAGTATACTATCCGTCCCGCAGGTACCCACTACCCGCGAAAATTTAAAAAAAAATAATTTATATATTTTTTAATTAAAAATAAAATAAAATTATATTTTATTAGGTTAAATTTAATTAAAATTAAATTTTAATTTATATTTAATTTATATTATATTATATTATATATTTTTTTTTTGTAATTTTATTTAAATTTTATTTTAAATGCGTATTAAATATTTCTTTTTTATTTTTTACGGGTATCCGCGGGTACCCGCGGGTTTTAAAATACCCGTGGATTTTAAAATACCTGCGGGTATTTTTTAAACGGGTACCCGGCGGGTAGCGGGTACGATTTTATCTGGCGGGTCGGGTTGCGGGTAGGCACTACCCGTGTCCGACCCGACCCGTTGTCATCCCTACGCACATCGCACCCATTCGCACAGCGAGACTGAGAGCTTTTCGAATAGCGCACACTACTCGCATGGCGAATTAACTCACAAAGGTATCAGACCTCAGGCCTCTCGCATAATGCCCCCGAGTCGCTATTGCGAGAGCCCAGACAGATACCAACCCCCTAAAATCCCTCGCTATGCGCCCAATTTTCCTTTCGAATTTAACTGGCAGTGGCTCCAGGCCACCTCCAGTCGCATAGCATCCAGATTCGCTATGCGAATCACTAGACAGAGAGCAGCACCCTCTAGTCATTCGCACAGCGCACCAGCTCGCACATCGAATGACTCAAACAGAGAGCACCCTCTGCAAGGACTCGCTATGTGAGACCATTCGCATAACGAGTCTGCATCATCTATAGAACGCAAATTATGCAGACTTATGCGCTCACACACACCCTTACCATTTCTAGCCCTTTTCTTCAATTTCTAACACCTGTAATTCATGTTTTACACCTGATTAAACTTGTCTAGATGTTCCTAAAACTTCCTACTACAATTCTAAAGTGATTAAGACTCAAAATTTAACTCTAAGACACCAATTTTCACAACTTAGGGGCCCAAATACAATTCTACTACCTTGCACCTATTTGGACCACTTTGGTGACTCAAACAAGTCACAATACACTGGTTAAGGATGCCTCAATATCCCCAAAACACTCTAGACTTCAAATGCCCAAAATCACTACCTAACTTCCTCTCAAAATGACCTAAAACCCTATTAATTCACTCAACACAGTGTATAATTCCCTTACCTTCCATCTGAACACTCATTTAACAGAACCCATACATTAAACGTAGCAAATTTCAGATATCCACCTCAGCCCAACCAAAACCATAGTCATAATTTCCAGCATACAGTTCTATTCATACAAGAAATCTCCTTAAAACATAAATTTAACCAAACAGCATGGTCACACAGAGTTCAGCACATCTACACATTTCATAAAAATCAATTTAAGAAAGACCTAGCTCTCCTTACCTTAGAATAACTTGACTGAACAGTTTCTCCACACTTTTGATAGCCAAAAGATCCTAGAACAGCCTACAACTTCAGATGGGTGAAAAGGAATCCCACCAAAAATAGAAATCAGCACTAGATGGAAGCTGGTGAACACATGCAAGAGGAACAATACTTGCATGTGTTAGAAAGCACGAAAATTACAAGAAACAGGAGGGATCACTTACCAATACAAATACAGCAAACTGATAGGTGTACCAGCAAGCCCTTGACGCCAGAATTAATCAGGTACAACCTGATTGTTGCACAGATGAGTTGAGAATGAAGGAAGTCTAGAGAGAAGAGGAATGGAAAAGAGAAGGTAGAGGAAATCTCAAGAACTGGTTTCTAGAGAGAGACAAAGTGCTTAAGCTAATGAACCAGAATTTTTGAAAAAATCTATTTATATTATTGGTGTGTTTTACCATCAAAAGTCTGGTTCCATTAACGTAACATAACACACTTCTATGCTCTTTTAATTCTATTTTCATGTTCTTATAATAATAATAATATTATTATTATTATTATTATTATTATTAATAATAATAATGATAATGATAATGATAATAAAATGACGATGATTTCTTCTAAAACAAAACTTAAAAAGTGAAGAGCAAAAGTTGTCATAATCTTTTAAAAACAAAAGGTGTAAGTGTCCTGTCAACAACTAGATTACTTCTGCATGTCAACATTAGAATGCTAAGGTAATGCTCGGTATTGTTAAATTATCAATTGACGATGAACTAACCTTGGACAGAAATTCAGGAAATTGTTTAAGTTTAAGGTTGAAATGTAGAAGAAAATCCTCGGAGACAAAAGGGTGTGGATGTTTTGAAATCGGAGGGCAAAAGATGAAATTAAATTAAGCCAAAAATTAAATCTAACCTTTAATAAAATATATTACACAAGTTTCATATTTAAGTTAGCAAGATTTTAAAATATTGAATAGATATGGTCATGAAAACCTAAAAACCTGTAGTTAGAAGGAATACAATCTGAACAAGATTTTAAAAAGAAGTCAGAGTGAGAGTTAACATTTTGAATTATGAACAAATTTGTCTCCTGTTCATGTTCCGTCACATTCACAAGATTCTGAGGAAATTGCAGAGAGGGATGGAAACAGAAGCAAGCAAATTCCACGTAGTTTTTGTGGAGCAAACCAAGGGAAATTAGGTCAAAATATGTATATAAAATTTATTGTGTATTGGTGGGTGGTGGTTGGCCTTTTCGCCCAACGCATCTCGACGTGTGGACTCTTGGTGCCATTACCTTGTTTCTTACACATTCATATTATCACCACTTGCGTCTTCTTCCACAGAATCTTTCTCGACAAAGCTTTTTCTCTGGTAGGACCACACCACACCAGATATATTCTTCCATATATATATATATATATATATATATATATATATATATATATATATATATATATATATATATATATATATATATATATATATATGTATATATATATTTATATATTATCTTCCATGTGATTGGCCATTCTTCATATTAATGAAATATACTAACCCTACTCATCATCTGCATCTTTTGTTTACACTTTATTCATCACTGTCTATAAGAGAATATTGTTAAGATTTTCTGAAATCTAATTAGATGACTTTAAATTTGAGTTTTGGAGAGAGAAATTGAAACTTTTCACGTGTACAGGTGTAAGGCATATGCGATATATAATAATAACTTTGGTTGGAAATAATGGAAACTAAAATAACTTTTGGGTAAAAGTTGATCATTTTATATCACATGTTTTAGAGATTAAATATTTGGAATCAGTAATATTATAAAATAAAATAAAAACTGGGATTTAACACAATGCAAGTTAGGTTTTCAAAAATGTAAAATATATAATCACAAAATGCATAAAAGTTAAAGATATATTTATTGTACTTTGTGACATAAAAAAGCAGAAGTGACATAAAATGGGTATATTAAAATGTGTACAATCAAAGGAAAGAATCAAATACAAAATTATTACGTACTGTAACCGACCAGCCGAAGATAAACTAACAGTCGAAGATAAACTAATTAGGAAAAGTAAATATTATTAATGGCTAATTAATATGTTTAATGGTCATATTAAATACGAATATACGTTATTTATGAATAATTGACAGGTCATATTATACAAGAATATGGTATTAATGGACAGTTAGCAGGTATATTAGCAAGCATTATTAGATTTATTACTATATCAAATATGAATTAATGAGTTTAATTGTCATAATTCTATCTTACTTGAGCGTCGGGGGTGTCTTCTACATGTTAACAACTCATCAAAATGGATTGCATTCTCGACAAGGATTGAAGATCAAAAGAGAGCACAGCAAGGAAGGACGACCGACCCTCGAACCAATTCAACCGAAACATTTTGGCGCCCACCGTGGGGCCGAGCGGCATCCCCACGATTCCACGAGGAACCAGACGTGCGCTCGGTCTCGACATCGCTACTTCGAATCAATACCAGGTTTTGCAATAAGAGTAAAATATTCCGTAATAATTTCTAAAGGCATGTCTTTTGTTTTGAGAACCTTTGCAGGTTCTGCTTTTCATTATAATTTAAAATTATAATATATTTGTTTAACTCATATTTTTGTGAGTAAAAATATCATGCACTGGAACGTTCAGTCTTACATTCAACTTTGACAGGTCCCACTTTTGATTATAATTTATAAATTATAATATATTTGTTTAACTCATTTTTGTGAGTAAAAATATCCTACACAAGAAGGTTCAGTCCTACGTTCAACCTTGACAAGACTTACGTGTCTACACTTTTGGTATGAATAAAGCCAGACAATTTCCATCCCATCACAGGTTGCGGGGCGATGGCACAAAACCCAGGGAAAGAGCTCCTGGTCCTAAACCGAGTGGTGAAGAGTGTTCGTGAACTCTCACCCTCGTCCACAAAACCTAGGGAACGTTCTCCGAGAGCTCCTGGTCCTAAACCTAGCGGTGAAGAGTGTTCGTGAACTCTTAACCTCGTCCACAAAACCCAGGGAACGCTCTCCGAGAGCTCCTGGTCCTAAACCGAGCGATGAAGAGTGTTCGTGAACTCTCACCCTCGTCCACAAAACCCAGGGAACGCTCTCCGAGAGCTGCTGGTCCTAAACCAAGCGGTCTCAAGTATTCGGTCATTCGGTCTCAAACCACAGCACACCGCCCGGTGATTCAAAAGGGTAATCACTCTTTCCCGCCACTTTAAATTCGTCTGGCGCATTTAAACCCCTTCGCTCCTGCAAAACAGCTGCTCGGGGTTTGGGGGGCTTAATGTACTATACTTGGCAACCGACCGCCTGTTAGACAAACTAATCAGGAAAGGTAAATATCATTAATGGTCAATTAATACATTCAATGGCCATATTAAATGCGAATATACGCTATTTATGAGTGATTGACAAGTCATATTACACAAGAATATGGTATTAATGGATAATTAGCAGGTATATTAGCAAGTATTATTGGATTTATTGTCATATCAAATATGAATTAATGAGCTTGATTGCGATAAGCCTTATAAATATAGGGTTAAGGCCCAGCAACTCATCAAAGTGGATTACATTTTCGGAGAGAATTGAAGATCAAAAAAGAGGAGAGCAAGAAAGGACGACCGACCATCGAACCAATTCAACCGAAACATATTATAAAAAAAATAATTAAGGTCATTTGGCATAAAATAACAATGTGATTAATTAGAAGCACAACTAAGACCATCATACTGCATAACTTTTAAACTTTTTAGGTATGTGAACAGGCAGGGAAAAATTAATAAATAATTTCTTTTTTTTTAGAATCAAAATTTTAAACGAGGTAGATATTTTTGTTAACACAGGGAAAAATAAAACAAAAGGACAAGATAATGACGTTGTGTGATTCCTATTCGATGTGATCTAGTTAGATAGAAATCTTTACATTTGTTGTTTTGAAAAGAAGCAGATATATTTTAAATTATGGTGTAGTTGGTTGGATAAGCTGAACCTGGTTTAGAAGCTGTAAAGATAACGAAGGAGATTCTATCATTTTCACTCTCGCATTTCACCAAACACCCAATGCTCAACCATAATTATGAATGAATATCACTGTGGGCTCCTTCATTATTTTGTTAGCAAGATTCTCCACTATAATTTTATTTCTGAAAGTGACTCTTTTGTCATGCATGAACCTATATCCTTCATAATTGATAAACATTAGTAGCTGACGTTTTTATTTTCACCCATGTGGATACTAGGGTTAGGTAAAAGGACAAAATGAGGTTTCAACTTCAAGCCTTTGACTAATTAAAATAGTGATTGCAATCAAACACAATTTAAAAATTAATGTACTTCTTTAACCAACAGTTTTTATTAATGAGAAATATTAACTATTATTATTATTAGGAAGAATTTGGAGACACTATTTATGAAACTGGTTTGAATTATTGAAGTTGTTAATGAATTAAATATAAGAACAATCCATCATTAATGACGTTGGATAGAGTATCTTGGACATAATGACATGAAATAATTTTACAAGATAAGATGACTTAGGGAGATGCAAATTGAACGGCTCAATATTTATCATAGCTAATCCAATAATGAACGAATTGTTAAACAGTTACTAGAATTTGACACGTATTACTCCATCATTCATTAGGTTTGATATTTGTTTGGTACATTGGGTAGGTTTGATATGCCAAACCTAAAACAGAAACAAATTTGACCACTTAGGAACGTGAAAACTAGTCGAATAATCAATCATCATATTATGAGCAAAATTAGTTATGTTAAGAGAAATCATGTTAAAAGAAATCGACAACAGAAAAGAAAAATTAATTAAAACAATTAAAAAAAAATTAATAACAACTTATCCATACATTGGAAAAGAACTTTTTTTTTTTCATATATACATCAAAGGCATTCATATCTTCAAAGATTTTATACGAATTCATCTCAAAATGTGGTTAGTTCTTCATTTTTAATACTTTACATAGACTTAGTTTGATATTTTTGTTATTTTACCATTAACTAGATAATTTACATTAGCGTTTGCTGGTTTGATTTGAATTATTTGACATTTTCTAATGTTATATGTTAAGTTTGATTCTAAGATTTAGTTGGGTGGAAGAAATTATATTTGAGAGGAAAAAACCTTCCATTTTTTACCATAGGAAAAAGTTATTTATTGTCTGCCAGAATTAAAACACTTTAGTATGTTTGACGAAAATAAAGTCATCAGAAACCACCACTACATAAATAAACAAACTATCAAATGAGGCTAAACATAATATTGAGTGCTTTATTTAAATTTTAAGAGTATTTTCATTTAAATTTTAAGAGGAGTGTTTTATTTAAATTTTAAGAATTAGAATCAAACGTTAATACTTTATTTTCTTACAAGTTAATAAAAAAATTATACTTTTTTCAAATTTAAAAGTAGGTAAATATTGTTGTTCAAAAAGTAATTTTATTTAGTAATTAGTTGTAATTGAGTAAGTACTACTTTTCGAAAAAAATTAAATTATTCATGAATTTTTTTTCATAAAAATCTTTAAGAAAATATTTTCTTGTAAACAATGTAATAAGAATATGGAAATATTAAATGAAGTAATAATTCTACCTTAGTACTGCAGTTCTTTCTCAAAAGCTTTAAAATTAATTTTAAGAAAAATAAAATATTTTAAACTTTGAAATAAGATTATTGAAAAAACAGATCCTTCAGTGGCAGTTTCTCAAACCTAATACAGCGACAAATACAATTTAGTTTTTGGGAGGAGCTGTACTGATTTGACACACTCCAGTCACAGCCAGAGACAATTATGGTCCAGTTTTCTGCACAGAACTCGCTGATGTGAGAGAAAAGAATGTACGAGGAGAAAAGGAAAGATTGTGAAAATATATCTGAGTTTGTGAAGAGAAACATTTGTGCAAATAAAAGTATAAGAAACAGTTGAGTGAGTTGAGAAGCCAATGTCCCAGCCAAACATGTAGAAACCCATCTAAATATCAGAGAATTCTCGTGACAAAAGAAGGAAATGAAAGAATTTTGATGTATGGAAAAAAATGACCAGCTTCTCAAAGTGAAGAGAAAGGATATTTTAATTGGGAGTCCCATATCAAAACTCACTCAGTATAGAAGACAAGCTAAACCTTCAGAAACTCCAACAGCCTCTTTTCGTTGACCCTCTTTTATATGTATCATGTATTATTCTTATGTAGTCGTAAAACTCCTCCCATGTATACTTTTATCTGCAAAATTCATGGTGGAGAATAGTATCCTATACATCAACTTTTCCAGGTTTTTGCATATGACTTTTCCAACTATAACTCTCGGATCTTGCATCTTCATCATCTTCCATGCTGTCACCCTCAGTTGGGGACGTTCCTCCTCGAGACCCTGTAGTCAAATGAAGGGGACTTTGAGGAGAACCTGACCCTGAACTGCTAACTTTTGAGGAGTCGTTGTACTGATCTTGAGACATCCACAAACCTCCAAGAACAACAACTGGCTGATTACCACTTCCTGCTGGAACTCTCCGCGTATGAAGTCGGTATTTCTGCAATCATACGTAACCAATCATCAATCCTGATCCAAACTCCATGACACATTAAAATCTTTGCTTGAAACTTTTCCCCAATTAAAGGGACCAAAAGAATGCTAAAAACTCACTTGTAAGTGACTTTTCACCTCATCGTTAGTCAGGCCATCAACCTGCATCAGCTCTCTAATTTGCTTTGGTGTTGCCGCTGCAATTGACATAACAAATGAACAAAACAAGGTTCAGTATAGCATGTCCTTTCAAATCCGTGTTTTCTGAGATGAATAATTTAGTTTTGACCTAATGAACCTACTGATTGCAGATAAGACGACATTTGTAAACTCCTATGGTATCTCCTGATCTAACTTTAAGTAACAACTTTACACGTGAACTAACAGAACAAACACTACCTAACTTCAACCAACATCTATAATTTTAACAAATTCCAGCATCAATTCTTGGACTTTTCTACTGACCTATTGTATTTGAATTGATTAAAAATTGAGTCTTTTATTATGAAAACCAGTATCAGAAATATAAAGTAACATGACATTTCTAGATTAAGAAAGTGAAATATACATAGATCAAAACTCAATTTCATACCATTTGAATAAACAACAAACAAATAAAAAATCAACTTCTTACCTTGAGAACCTCCTAGTTTCTGCAAAGCATTAACAAATCGTCTGTGCAATTCAGGGGACCAGCATCTCCTCTGTTTTCTCGCAGTCTGCTGAAGCGATGATGCCCTCAAACTGGGGTGCACCGTAGGAGGAGAAGAAGAAACAGCCCTACTGGAACTGCTTCTGGATCCCCTTGAACCACACCCCTCTTTCACAGAAGGGGTCTGAAGGGAAAGCCTATTCATAACACTCTCTTCCTTCTCTTCTTTGGTTGCAGCAGCCAGTCCCGCCGTTGCCACCGGCACAGAAGATGAAGAAGAAGAGTACCTGGAGAAAGGCATAAAAGCCCTTCTTCCCCCATTTCTATTGCTGCACGACTGAAAAGGATCCTCACCAACAGATTGCCCTTCCTCAATTTTCTGTCATCACCAACAAAAGAAACACTCTTTAGCATTAGTTCCTGTTTCCTTGAACAAGGATAATCAGAAACAAAATTCTCCGTGCATCCACCTATTGCTTTCTTTCCATTTTTATGTCAAAAATCTCAGAATGGTAAATCACGTTTCTATCCAAGCATAATTAGGTGATTGCCGCTCAAATTGTGATTGGAAAAACAACACTAGAAATACAAACAATACAACATAACTAACGGCGAGGTGTTCTAGTTATTAAACCTTATTTTCTAATGTATGCAGTTGTTGATGTTTCCGATCAGATGCATAGTTATTAGTAGTACTGTTATTCCAAAGCTGCACCGAACTCAACCAATTCTTCTTATCTCTGCATTCGTTATCCATGTCATTATCATTATAGTTATTTCCTTCATTCCGATCACGTTCTTTCTTCAAAGGGATGAACTCCTCCAACACCGGTGAAGAATCACGTAGCCGGCATTTCTGCGATTCCGTTTTGAGGAGTGAAATTGCTGTGGCAGAAAGGAAATGAAAGTGTGAATTAGGAGAAAGAAGAGAGAGAAACAAAGAAAATAGAAACGGAAGTAAACTAACCGTCGTTTAAGAGGAGCATGGAGAGAGGAAGCTCGCGCTTGAAGGCGTGGATCTTGCGGAGCTCGTCTTCCAAGCGAGACAGGAAATCGTGAAGAGTGGCGAGTCTGTCGGTGGCGGAAGAGAGGTGACGGAGAAAATCGGTGATGGTTTTGGGGACAAAAGAGGGTCTTAAATCCAAGCTCAGTTCTGGCAGAACCGAACCCATTGGATCGTGTTTTCTCTTCAGATTCAGATTTTGCTTGCAGGAGAAAAAAAAATGAAGAAACAGTGAGCGAGGAGAGGGTAAAGGAAAGGGATGAAGAAATAAATAGGAATGAGAAAGGAAGAGAGTGAGATTCCGAATGATAAAGAGAAAATAAGGAAAGTGGATGTAGGCAAATTTCAGAACGCGAAGATTCTGCGGAAATAAGAAATAAGAGAAAGAGGAAGAATTAGAGAAGAGCAACGTCGAAGGTTTTAAAAGTCACGTTCGTGTCCTCGCGTATTTAATCCAATATCTCTATAAACCCATTGGCTTTTATTTCGCCAAACTAATAATCTTATTCTTCTATTATTTTTTAACTTTTCTCTCCTCTTTAAATAATAATCTTAAAATAATAATAATAATAATTTAATTTTAAATTTTTTTAATAAAAATTTAATATTTAATATTATGTTGAGAGAGACCCTATTTAAATAACCTAATTAAATAATAATTCGTTGTTTTGTTATTATTAATCTGAATTAAGAATAATATAACTAAAATTTATTTATAAATTTAATAGGTAGCCAAAAAAATTTAGAACTCTATTTAATTGTATAAAATTAAGGTTACATACTAATTATTATAAATTATATTGTTTATATTTTCTTTCTTTCTTTTTAATGTAACTCGATAAATGTTAAAATTTAAGATTACTTTAAAGCTTCGTTAAGGCCATGGATTCTAAGGGTGAGGATTTTGTTCCATCCCATTCCATTCTATAAAAGATTAAGTTTATGGTGTAACTTAGTTACACAATATTTATTTATAGATTAAAAAATATACATGCATTACTATGTCATTCATTAAATTTTTGTTATACTTTATAAATTCATATATTTCTTTTAATATTTCACTTTATTACAAAAAATTATAAAAATAGGTGAATAATTATAAATAATATAATATTTAAATTGCGATAGTTAAAAATGTCAATGAAGAAAATAACAATATTTAATAATGTATTTATTTTATTAAATTGTAAAATAATTATAGAAGACGTGATTGATCCCTCTCGTAATCTTTTATTTATAAGATAAATTGATACAATAGTACATTATAAATAGGGTCATCTTAGACACAATATAACCATGATAAATAAGGCAACCTTAAAGACAATATAATCATGATAAATAGGGTAAATATCTAACATTCTTCTCAAACTAGAGCATACAAATTGTATGTACCAAGCTTGGAACAAATAAACTCAATCCGAGCACCCCTTAATGACTTGGTCAACAGATCTGCGAGTTAATCGTTTGACCCAACAAACTCAGTACAAAATTCTTTAGTTGTTGAAGATATAATTTAGATTTAAATTATTGTTGCACTTAATTAGGAATAAGTTTTAAATATTTAAAGTTGTTTTCTGTTTTTATATTATTTCCTATTTAAATATAAGCATTTAATATTACTTATAAAGTATGTACATCTGAGAAGAAAAAAGATGAATGAAAGGATTATATTTTATTCCCAGTGAATTGTTTAACATGGTATCAGATGTTTTTTAATTCCGGGAATATCTATCTTCATCTCCGCCCTGTTTCCAATTCCTAAATTCCCAATTTCGCCATGGCCAACCCATCCTCCAATATTATCATTCAACAAGATAATTCTTCTTTTCCCATCACTGTTATTCTTGATGACTCAAACTACCCCCTTTGGTCCCAGTTAATGGACATGCGTATTGGTGCTCGAAACAAATCGGGGTATCTCACTTGGGCAACTGCGAAACCCTCCATTGATGACCCAACCTATGATAATTGGATTACTGAGAATAAACGAGTGAAAAGTTGGCTTATTGATTCCATGAGCCCCCCGTTGATGCAGCGGTTTATCCGCCTTGAATCTGCCCATCAAATTTGGGATGCAGCTCTTCGCATATTCTACGATGGATCCGATGAAACTTGCCTCTTTGAACTGAACCAACGATCTTTCTCCACCAAACAACATGGTCATCCCCTCTCTACTTATTATAACGAACTACTCTCCATATTTCAAGAAATTGATCATCGTATGTCTTCTTCTGCAACCACCGTGAATGGCGTAGTCCAGATGCATTCTTCCATGGCTCGTCTGCGCGTCCACATCTTTCTTAGTGGCTTGGATTCTGATTTTGACCAAGTTCGTGGAGAGATTCTTCGTAAAGACCCAAAATTGGATCTTGAGAGCACATATGCCTATGTCCGTCGTGAACATCAACAACGTATCACTATGGGTCGTCCTGCTCCTACCTCGGATTCCTCAGCTCTACTATCTCAAGCTCCTCATTCTTCCCCTGCCAATTATCCTCCTAAACACCGCAAGGATAGTTCCTCTACGAAACCCTTGTTATGTTCTCATTGTGGTGATTATGGTCACTCCAAGAATCGTTGCTACGAAATCATCGGCTATCCAACGTGGTGGGACTTCACCAAACGTCCTCGCAGAAAAATCTCCTCCAAAGCCCTCAATTCTTCTTCTGATGGTGACTCATCTCCCTCTCCTCAAGCTAATGTTGTGTATGAAGGTATTCTAGGTAAAACTCTTGCTTTCTCTGCTCACTCTAGGAATTCTACTTGGATAATTGATACTGGCGCATCAGATCATATGATTCATGATGCTTCTATGTTACAACATTGTTTCCCATGCAGTAAGTCCACCATAACCACTGCTAATGGTGGTTCTGCCTCCATTATTGGTCAGGGTACCATTACTCTATCAAAAACTCTCACTCTTCATTCAGTTCTTGTCGTTCCTTCTCTTGATTTCAATCTTTTATCTGTTAGTCAACTTACATCACAACTTAACTGCAGTGTGATTTTTTGGCCCACATTTTGTGTTTTTCAGGACGTCCAGACCAAGGTGATTCTTGGCTATGGTGTTAGACGTGGTAATCTTTACTTCTTAGATGTCTCTGAGGGTGGTACTGACTTGCATTGCAGAGCATCTGCTACTAACACTCCAGATTCTTCTCATTCTGCTGCTTGGCTTTGGCATAAAAGACTCGGACACCTTTCCTTTGGTTATCTTCAAAAATTATTTCCCCATTTATTTTCAAATTGTCATTCCTCTAAATTTCAATGTTCTACTTGTGAAATGGCTAAAAGCCATCGCATTCCCTTTTACCCCAGTATGAATAAAAGTTGTATTCCCTTTCAAGTCATTCATTCTGACATTTGGGGCCCTGCTAAAGTCCCTTCGTTTTCTCATTCTTATTATTATGTCTCCTTTATTGATGAGTGTACTAGAATGATGTGGGTCTCTTTGCTTAAACATAAAAATGACGTCTTCCATGTTTTTCAGAAATTTCACCGTATGGTTCAAACACAATTTAATACTTCCATACAAATTTTTCTATCTGATAATGGTCTCGAATATAAGAATGGATCCTTTTCTGAATTCTTCACCTCTAATGGAATAAAACATCAAACTTCTTGTACATATACACCTCAACAAAATGGACTTGCTGAGAGAAAAAACAGACAATTGTTGGAGGTTGTACGGGCTTCATTATTTGGCATGAATGTCCCTTCCCATTATTGGGGTGAGGCTGTCCTCTCTGCGACCTATCTTATAAATCGAACTCCTTCTAGTGTTTTAGGTATTCTCACCCCTCAAAAGAAACTTGAAACTTTCTTTTCTATTCCACATGTCATGAATCTTGAACCTCGAGTTTTTGGTTGCACTGTTTATGTTCATGTTCCAAAAAAATTACGTGGTAAACTTGATCCTTGTGCTAAAAAATGTATCTTTGTTGGTTATTCTGACGTCCAAAAAGGATATCATTGCTTTGACCCTCAAACTCACAAAATGCATGTAACACTTGAAGTATCCTTTAGGGAGTCTGAACCTTTCTATTCAGGGGGAGTCACCTCTTCTTCTTCTCAGGGGGAGATTCGTCATATTGGAGAAGAAGAATTATGCTTACCTTTACCTGTGACTCCTACTCCAACATCTTCTCTTATTATGGACAGTCCACCAAATCAAAATCCTTCTCCTGAAGTCTCCACCGGTTTTCCAGGTACAGATCTTCTCAATGCAAGTCATTCTTCACAAAATGAGGCACCAAGTCTACCTTACATACCAGAATCACCTGATGTGGACAGTTCTGAAACACATCCCGAACCTACTACTGAGGTAACTTTTGTCCCTATTGAAAACTCTTCCATCCCAACTTCTTCTAACACTCACAATACACAAAGCAGAAGATCAGAACGACAAAATAAAGGTATACCAAAATCAGTTTATGAACCAGATCCGAGAGTGAAAGTAAAATACCCTATTAGCAGTTATGTATCATCTCATAGATTATCTGAATCATATGCTCTAACGGTTGATCAATTATCCACTGTATCTATTCCTAACAGTGTGCAGGAAGCATTAGAAGATCCTAGATGGAAGCAAGCAATGAACATAGAGATGGAAGCACTTCAGAAAAATGAAACTTGGAAACTAACTTCTTTACCAAGTGGAAAAAGACAATTGGGTGCAAATGGGTATACACTGTGAAGTTAAAAGCAGATGGAAGTATTGATAAATACAAGGCAAGACTCGTGGCAAAGGGATACACACAAAAATATGGGGTAGACTATCAAGATACGTTTGCTCTAGTGGCTAAACTCAACACAATCTGAATTCTAATTTCCATAGCAGCTAATAGAGATTGGCCCCTGAAACAATTTGATGTAAAGAATGCCTTCTTGAATGGTGATTTGGAAGAGGAGGTCTACATGGAGGTTCCACCGGGAGTACAACTACCCCCTTCAAAAGAAAGTGTAGTCTGCAAATTAAAAAAGGCTTTATATGGCCTTAAACAATCACCCAGGGCATGGTTTGGAAGACTCACGTTAGCAATGAAGAAGTTTGGGTATAAACAAAGTAATTCAGACCATACCTTGTTTATAACGCATAACAAAGGAAAAGTGGCCATACTTATTGTCTATGTAGATGATATGGTGTTAACAGGAAATGATGTGGAAGAAATGAAATTACTTGAGAAGAAATTGGCTGTTGAATTTGAAATGAAGGATCTTGGACAACTAAAATACTTTCTTGGCATAGAAATTGCAAGATCTGAAAAAGGTATTTTTCTATCTCAAAGAAAATATATTCTAAACCTTCTATCTGAGACTGGAATGTTGGCTTGCAAGCCAGCCGATACTCCAATTGAAATGAATCATTCTCTTGCTGTATATTCAGACCAGATTGAGACGGATAAGCATAGATACCAGAGGTTAGTAGGAAAGTTAATTTATTTGTCTCACACTAGACCTGACATTGCGTATTCTGTGAGCATTGTAAGTAGGTTCATGCATTCTCCTAGTGAAGAACATATGACAGCAGTATATCGTATCCTTAGATACCTCAAAGGTTCACCAGGGAAAGGTTTATTATTTTCAAAAAATGATAGAGCCTGCATAGAAGGATATACAGATTCAGACTGGGCTGGAGATAAAACTACAAGGCAATCAACTTCAGGGTATTTTACCTTTGTAGAAGGCAACTTAGTCACATGGAGAAGCAAGAAGCAAAAGGTAGTTGCAAGGTCTAGTGCTGAAGCTGAATTTAGAGGTATGGCATATGGAATTTGTGAATTACTATGGATTAGAAGCGTACTAGCTCATTTGGGAATCAAGTATGAAACACCGATGAATCTTTTTTGTGACAACAAGGCTGTGGTAGAGATTGCACATAACCCGGTTCAACATGATAGAACCAAACATGTTGAAGTGGATAGACATTTTATTAAGGAAAAGCTAGATAATCAAGTAATTCAAACTCCACATGTTCGGTCTGAAGATCAACTTGCTGATATATTAACAAAGGCTGTTTCAAGAAAGGTGTTTGAAGAAGTCATTAACAAGTTGGGCATGATTGATATTCATGCACCAACTTGAGGGGGAGTGTTGAAGATATAATTTAGATTTAAATTATTGTTGCACTTAATTAGGAATAAGTTTTAAATATTTAAAGTTGTTTTCTGTTTTAAGTTGTTTTCTGTTTTTATATTATTTCCTGTTTAAATATAAGCATTTAATATTGCTTATAAAGTATGTACATCTGAGAAGAAAAAAGATGAATGAAAGAATTATATTTTATTCCCAGTGAATTGTTTAACAGTTAACAACTTTTCACAAACAAAATGACAATCAATTTTTATATGTTTAGTCCTCTCGTGAAACACTAGATTTGATGCAATGTGGAGAACAACTTAATTATCGCAATACATCTTCGTAGTATGGATGTCATAGAAGTTAAGTTCTTGAAGGAATTATTTCACCCATATAAGTTCACATGTTAGTGAAGACATTGCCTTATACTTGACTTCAGTTGTTGATCGAGCTACTACATTCTATTTCTTACTTTTCCATGAAATAATGTTTTCTCCTAGAAAAACACAATATCCTATAGTAGATCGTCTATCAATAGGCGAGCCTGCCCAATTTGTATCACAATACCGAGATACATGAATTCTTTCTTTATCTTTATATAACAATCCTTGCTCAGGAGCCATTTTTACATACCTTAGAATCACTAGTGCAGAAAGGATTTTAGACGTCTGTTATTTTGGACTTTTAACGTCTGATCTATGTCCGACGTCTATATGGGTGACGTTAATGAGACGTTAGACCCTTTACGTCAGGCGTCTCTATAGACGTCAGACCTATATAGGTCACATGTCTATATAGACGTCTGATCTATACAGGTTAGACGTCTTCGAGGTTGCTCCTGACTCATGGTGATTCGAGTTTACAACTTTATATTTTAGTTGAAGAGAATGTATTGTACATTTTTTTATTGGATGGTTTTAAAAACGTAGTGGAGGGAATTGGAGGAGTACAAAACACAAGAAATCGCCGCCAAAGAACGTCGCCCAAAGACACGAGAATAATTGCACCAAAACCCAACGAAAACGCATTTTAATCGGTTCAAATGAAAGATAATGCATCAAAGAGTGATGTAATCGGAGTAAAACTAATTTAAAACGGTGCAAAAGTAAGAAAACGAACCTGAAAAGCGTAACCCGTACAGAGAAAACGCGACGAAGATGATGAACAATGAGTGCGCGTAACGGTTGTCTCGCGTTCACAGTGTTTTAATGCCGAAATTTGGACGTCGGTTCCCCCAATAACAAACGTCTAAAGGGCTTTAGAAGTCGGAGTGGCGGGATCATACGTCTAAATGGAGTCAAAAAGTGACCTTTTAAATTTCTGGGTTTAGGGTTTAGACGTCGGTTCCCCCAAATAACAGACGTCTAAAGTGCTTTAGAAGTCGGAGTGGCGGGATCGGACGTCTAAATGAAGTCAAAAAGTGACTTTTTAAATTTCTGGGTTTAGGGTTTAGACGTCGGTTCCCCAAATTAACAGACGTCTAAAGTGTTTTAGAAGTCGGAGTGGCGGGATCAGACGTCTAAATGAAGTCAAAAAGTGACTTTTCAAATTTCTGGGTTTAGGGTTTAGACGTCGGTTCGCCCAAATAATAGACGTCTAATGTGCTTTAGAAGTCGGAGTGGCAGGATCGGACGTCTGAATAGAGTCAAAAACTGACTTTTTAAATTTCTGGGTTTAGGGTTTAGACGTCGGTTTTCCAAATTAACAGACGTCTAAAGTGCTTTAGAAGTCGGAGTGGCAGGATCGGACATCTAAATGGAGTCAAAAAGTGACGTTTTAAATTTTTGGGTTTAGGATTTACACGTCGGTTCCCCCAATAACAGACATCTAAATAGAATAAAAAATTATTTTTTATTAACTTTTTCGTTTAGTTTTGGCGTCTATTCGGGGGAGCCGATGTATATGAGAATTTAGACGTCGGGCCCCTCCATAGCCGACGTCTAAACAGTTGTTTTATTTACGAAAAATGTCACCCGTCATTTTTTACGTTGGATATTCAAGGGTCGGACGTCTATAGGGTGACGTTAAAGGTCTTTTCTGCACTAGTGAATGCGAATGAGAGCATTCTAATGGTCAACACATGGAGCCTGGATGAACTGACTAACCACTCCAACTACAAAGGATAGATATGGCCTTGTAATAGTGAGATAAATGAGTTTTCCAACCAACCTCCTATACCTCTCTAGATCGGAAAATAATTCACCTTTTCCTGTCCTTAATTTTTGGTTTGGGTCCATGGGATTGTCTACGGGTTTGCAATCAATCATGTTTGCTTCTTGTAATATATCAAGAGCATACTTCCTTTAAGAGATTACAACTTCATCTTTTGATTGCGCTACTTCAATGCCTAAGAAGTATTTGAGACTTCCAAGATCCTTAGTTTGAAAATGTCTACATAAGTACTCTTTTAGTTGAGATATTCCAACAACATCATTTCTTATAATGACAATATCATCAACATATAAGTAAACACATTTCCCAATAGAAAAATGACATTAATAAATTGAATGGTCTACTTCACTATGTTTTAACCCAAATTTTTGAACAATGGAGCTAAACTTTCCGAACCAAGCACATGGTGATTACTTGAGGCCATATAGAGATCGATGCAATTTGCATACCATACCAGACTCCCTCTAAGCAACAAACGTAGGAGGTTGCTCCATATAAACTTCTTCCTCAAGATCACCATGTAGAAAAACATTCTTGATATCTAATTGATGAAGTGACTAGTAACGAATGGTTGTCATGACAAAGTGATGAATCAATATTTTCACTTCTTCACTTAGTTTCTTGTACCGGATTTAGTTAGAAAATTATACTTAAATGTCCAATATTTGTTCAGTTTTACTATTTATGCTTAATTTGATCAATAATTCATATTTTAATTAATTTAGATTATCTTGACTTAATTATTTTCATTCTTATTTTCATTACAAACTTTAAAATCATATTTTAAGACATAAAGAGAGCTTTCACGTCATCTCTACTTTTCATGTCAGCATTATATTTCATTTTAATTTTTTTATTTCGTTTTTAGTGTATTTTAAAACCATATTTAGATTTCGGACCCATTTTTTGGACATTATATTTTGACTTACAGAGATAAAACGTTTGTTATAATTGATTAATATAAAGAACGAAACTTCGTAAAATATAAAAGAAATAACTTTGCAACAAATATAAAATGCAAATTTCTCTATTATTTACGACAAAGAGGTGCTCGAAAAAGGTATAAAATTCAGTGTACAAACCGTATTTATTTTAACTTTTGCAGTAATTATTTAATTTATCATTTTGTATTTCAAGTGCATTTTTCTCTATTTTTTTGCAATTAAATAAGTATTTCTTAATTAAATATGTTGTATTTTTTAATTAAAGAAAAATATGATTTTTTGTTAATCAAAGAAAATAGAAAAAATATTTTTAAATATAAAAATTCAAAATTCTCTCCCTAACACTCTTTATGTACTTTTCAATTCATGATTTAGATTCTTTTTCTCAGTCATCAAACAACAAGTGTCATAATGGTTATTTATTTCAAGAATAAGATTCACCTATTTTCTTTTTCAATATTTAATATATCATCATGCATTACAGCGAATCAGTAAGAATAGTTTGGTCCAGTCAAATGATGATAAGTTATTTTAATATGATATTCTAAACTATTTTGTATCTTTTGTCAAAACAAATAAAGAACCATCAATTGCATCTTGGTTTTAATATAAGTCAAGAATAATCTGCTTTAGGAAGGAGAAGGCTACCAAAGGTGGAACATATGTTCATGGAGATTCCAACACGTGTACTTTCTTTTTCTTTCAATTTTCATACTCTATATATATATATTAATTACAATATTATTTATGTAATCTCTCCAAATTACTTAAAAGTAAATCTATATGAGTTTTTTCACAAGCTTTTATGTATCCATATAATGTAAATACATGGAAGATGCTGAATAGTAAGTAAAATTTAGTAAGCCATGGATTCAAATATTTCCACGTAGCAATTGATACTTTGTCAAAGAAAACGTAGTTGACCAGCAGATGCTCAATGGTTAGTTGAGAATTTTTATCTTTTAATTGAATAGAGTATGCTTAATTAATTTAAAATTCAATAATGTTTATTTTTGTTATTATTTCAAAGTATTTACAAAACTAATATATTTCATTGTACTAGTTTTATGCATGAGAAAGCCCTTTATATAAACTAAAGGAAGAGAGGACAAATAATAAAATATATTTAAATTAAGGTAAAATTATTATTTTTATTTAAATAATAATTAATTTTAATAAGAAAAACAATTAATCATTATAATGATAAATTTATATATTAATTAATTTATAACTAAAATAGTTTTTAAATTGATTTCTAAATCAATTTTAGAAACCAATTCGTTATAGTAATTAATTTAACAATTATTTTAATTATTAATAATTTTTAGTTTATAAATTAATAATTATTAATATTTAAATTACCTAATAAATTATTTTTTTTATAAAATTAATTATATTTAAAGATTTTTTTTAATGATTAAAGCAATGTCAGAATGATATATGATAGCTATAAGAAAGAGGTTATTTTATTTGACAATAGTTGAATCGTAGTTTAATAAGCTCAACATTTAATAAAATAAAAACTAATTTCATTACTTTTTTATTACACAACTTATTAGCTTTGATGATGATTTTCAAATACAAGTACTTTTCGTTGAGCATGATAGAACCATTGCGTGTAATAACAATTATTACATCTAATGAAACTTTTCCTTTTAATATTAAATATAATTACACTTTTAGGATTCAAACTTAATATCACTTATTAAATTAAAATAATTTCGTGCTAGTTGAATAGTATTTTACCAATCTAGAATTAACAAAAATAATGTCACAAGTTTTTGTGATAAAAAATAAACACAAACGACCAAAATAAAAGGGGGATTATTAGAGAAAAACTTAAAAAGAAAAACAAATCGAGACATCAAATGAAAATAAAGGATGTAAAGAATGATTTGACTTTATTTTATTTTAACATATGATGTAATATTTAAAAAATAAATATGACTTTACAATTAAAATTTATCAAGATAATATCATAGATTTTCTATGTGTCACTCAAAACCTAAGATGTTCTTAAGTATTATGTTAAAATCCATATTCCACATGGTCATATTTTTTTCTGCATTCTTAACTATCATAGTTTCAATGATGTATCAGAAATTTATCCATAATTATTGAGTTGCGACCACGTGGATGAAAGTAGGTCTTACCTGTGTTTGTTTATTTTTTTTACTTTTTATTTTTTCTATCAAAATTTGAAGTTAGCAAAATATTATTGAACAGTCTCCTCTTTGATATTTTGATTTTGGATGAAACCTTCAACTATTAAGTATCCTTTGATATGCAAGTGTTCCAATTTTACGGCAAGATGATTAAAATATAATATAAGGAAAAATATTGTTGAAATAATACTTGAGAATTATACTTTATATTTTCCTTATGCATACCTTTCATTCACTTTTATCCAACTCACTTCCATGAAGCATTTCAAATGCTAGTAAAGGTAACAACAAAGTGCTTCAGATTTTTTTTCTAGTATGCGCTTAATTTTAACAAAAATATATTTCATAAAGGTGAACATTAAGAAAATATGAGAGATAAAATATGTAATTCGATTAGAATTAGATATTTGGATAAAAATTCGTGAACTATTATTTACTTAAATAACAAGTCATGTATGTGTGAATTTGAAATTTTTAAAAATTTTTAATATGATCTTTTTATACTGACCTATACACACTAGTGCAGTAAAAGGAAACGACACCGGTTATTTTCGTCTATACGCAGCGGTTCGTGAACCTAGGTATATATAGACGAAGTAAAAAGAGGTGGTCTTTTTGCCTCGGTTATGAACCGAGACAGTATGTGGGGCTCTTTTACCTCGATTGGATTCGAACCGAGGCGGTAGATGCTTTTTAAAAAAAAATGGGAACTTTTGGCTATTCAGAAAAAGGCAATTGACGATGAAGTCGCCCTAGTAGATGTCGGGGACGACGGTGGGGAGGAAAATCTGTTGGCTACGATAGGAGGCGTGGAGGTAGAGTGCATGTTAGTAGACACCTTTAAACTTTAGATATTAAGAAATGAATATGATTTGCAAAAATTAAAATCCCTTTAAAGTACAACCTATACATATGTGTTATATATATATATATATATATATATATATATATATATATATATATATATATATATATATATATATATATATATATATAAAGATATGAATTAAACACACTTGATTGCTCTCACCGTTCGATTATAATTTTTTTAATATAATTTATTTAAGCAAAACTTCCTCTTGAGCACAAATATTTCAATTGTTCCTCTTTCTTCAAATTCAATATAGTCTATTTTAGTTGAAGGATATTTAATTTGACATAGGAAAGGTTATAGAAGAATTTTCCAGCATGTGATGTCATTATCTTGATTCAAATACTAAGTTTATTGTTTAAGTATCGATTATGCATTTAATATTTTTTTTATTTAAGTTCATTTGTTTATGTTATCATTGATATATATAATCGATATTTAAGCAGTAACTATCACTAGTGCAGAAAGAGGATACGACACCGGTTAATTTCACTCATAGGCTTCGGTTTTTGAACCGAGACATATTCAGACGAGGCAAAAAGTGATAGCCTTTTTGCCTCGGTTCTAAACCGTGTCATTTTGTTTGTCTCTACGGCCTCGGTTAGAACCTAAACCGAGGTAGTAGGATATTTTTTTTTCTTTAGCCTGTTTTGTTTCTGATTTCAATTTCAAATTTCAATTTCAAATTTTAATTTCAAACCCCAAACTGAAAAACGAACTAAAAACGAACTGAAAAACGTTAAAAATGAACAAGAACTCAGATAACAAAATGAATAATCAGAGGAGATAACCACCAAACTCAACAAACTCAGATAACACAACTGGAACCCCAAAATTAGATGAATAACTGAAACCCTAAATTGCAAAAACAAGAACAAAATCCCAAATCTGAAAATGAAATTTCAGAAACCCTAAAATGCCAAATCGATTTACTCCGCTGCCGCCTTCCTCGCAACGCGCCACCACCTTCCTCGCCGCGCCTTGCCGCGCCTCGCATCGCTGCGCCTCGCATCGCTGCGCCTCGCATCGCCGCGCCTCGCATCGTCGCGCCTCACCTCGCCGCGCCTCGCATCGTCGCGCCTCACCTCGCCGCGCCTCGCATCGTCGCGCCTCGCCTCGCCGCTATCAGACGCGACCTCGCCGCTATCAGTCGCGCCTCGCCGCGTCTCTCCACGTCTTCGCTGGCCACTCACCTCCATCACAACACTCTGCTCGTCCACGTTCAAGGGAAGAAGAGAAAGGGAAGAAGCGTGGCTGCTGGGGCGCGTTGAAGAGAAAGAGGAGGATCTGAGGGATCTGGTGCGAGGGAAAGAAAGGGATCTGGTGCGGTGCGCGTTAAGGGAAAGAAGCTTCACCCTTAATTAGGTCTAGGCCCACTTGGTAATACCGCAGAGGATCTGGGCCTATACGGCCTCGGTTCTTTAATTTAACCGGTGCCTATTGATATTGATTTAACTGATTTGACGAGTTGCAGATTTTTATGCTTCGATTCTGCGTGCAACCGAAGCAGTATTATTTTTTCTGACCATGTTTAGGCACCGGTTGCCTTTGAAACCGAGGTAGTAGAGTTGTTCTGCACCGGTCTTCTTTGAACCGAGGCCTATAAAGTCTCTTTAATTACGAAACTGCCACCGCGTCTGAATAGGCAGCGGTTTGGTGTAAACAGAGATCTAATGTGCGAGTTTAAAAACACATTTTGTACTAGTATAATGTAGAATTTACACTTATAAACACTTTATTCATTTACATATTAAAATTTCATTTTAATTTACATTTTAAGAAGTCATCACGTGCTAATAGAAAAAAGTGTAGTGTTGTTTAACATACTTAAATAGTGAATATCTATTTACTGAAAAGGGAGATCATTATATTTTTTTTCAACTGAAGCAATTATTACTTAAATAAAATTATTAAATAATAACTAGTTTTAGAGATAAAAACTATTAATTTAAATATTAATTTTTAAATTATATCTAAAATAATTTTTATTATAAATAAAAAATTATAATTGTTGTGTAAATTAGAATTTAAATTGTTCTATATTATTAGATATTAAGATTTTGACTACAAAATAATTAGTGTCTAAATTAATCTTTAACAATAAATTATAGATTAATTTAAATTTTAATTACTTGTTAACGTTAAATATCAATTTAAATTCACTAATAAAAAAATCAGTTTTATGTTATTTTACATCGGTTGTAGGTTATGTTTAATTATAAAAAACGTAAATTTATGGTTGACTTAATAAATAGACATAAATTTAAGTACGTTGCATTAATAACATAAATAAATTTACTTGATCAAATTTGTGTTTTCTTTTTCTTCTCATTCTTTTTTTTTTTCTCGCTCTTCATGTTCTTCTTGTCTTTCTTCTTCTTTTTTTACTACTTTTTTTTCTTCTTCTTTTTATCTAATAAATCTAAAATTAATCAAACATCTAATATAAACAAAAAAAAAATCATAAAATTCACGTTCAAGACAAACAAAGAGGACATTATGCATATCAATGATTAAGTTCTCCAACAACAATCACACACATCAACAAAGCAAAAAGGATAACAAACTAACCTCAATTCAAAAAAATATTCATAGAGAAATATGTGTTCCGGTGAATCGCATACGAGAATAGCTAAAAATGTAAGTTTTGATCACCTATGAAAGTCTTAACTCACAAAATGATTATCATTATCAGGAGGAAGCTTCATGCAAGAGAGAAAGTGATAAGAAAATCGTAAGTTCTTCTTAAAAACATTTATGTCTAATCTATAAGTATAAGAAGTAAAACCTCTTTTTTTTTTATGTTTAACGCTTATAAGTCAGACATAAATATCGATCATTTAATTATAAAAATGTTATCATTCATTGATACAATAAGTTATTTTTGTGTTAATGATTTTAATTCACAAATTAATTATAATTTTTATCAATTTTAAATAGTAATATTTATTAGTTTATAAATTATTATTTAAATTTGTTACTATAGTAATTAATTATGTTTTTTTTCTCTAAAATTAATTACTATTTAATAATTTTTTCATATATCTTTTCGTCAATTAATCATCGAATTGACTTCTAATTATGCAACTTATTTAGCAGTTTGCTTAGCAATTACTCTGGTCTAAGTTAATTATCATCCAGTCAACAACAAATAATATTTAGGTAACTATTTTGGAACCAAATTTGAAAAATAAAAACGTGGAGTCATAAAGAATAATCTTTAAAACGATATTGGAGAATCTTTCACGCAGAGAATAAAGATAAATGGTGACAAGGTGTCTAATCCTTTAGTGGTCCCAAAATAGCCTAATTTCTCTCATTCAATCACAAAATTATATAACCTTGGAGTGTTTTTGACGTAGGAAAACAACATGTTATATACTATTTAATATCTTCCATTTCAATCTTAATGTTAAAAACTATTGTAAAAGTAAAATAATAATAATTTATATAAGTGATATACTCATTCAAAGTATAAAGCAAAAACACTAGAATCTCTCAAATCAAACTACAAGAGACCATAGACCTCTAAAGCAAAAAGTTTTTTTTATTTATTCTACTTACACATGAGAGATTATGGCATTCCATAAAGTTTTATTCCATAGATTTGATTCTTATCTACTTCCATTCCTTAAACCCTAGTTTTGATTTTCAAACAAGAAGTCATCTCATGATCAATCCACCAAGATATTTTCAGAAATTAGTCTGCCATTGATTGATGACTTTGGTAAGTTGCAATGGACAATTTTGTACCTTCACGATGATATTTTAGATGCCACCAGAAAAGAAAAAGAAATATAAGCATTTGGCTTATACTTAAAAATCAAATTGCCCACTATTTTTTTTCATATTAAATTTGTGAAGAACCAATCTCTATGTTTCATCGAGTACTCTCGCATTATTTAAGAATGAAGATAAAAAATAATTTTAGTATATTTTATTTTCTAACATTTCAAAACGTTTATTATGATGAAACTAGGTCCCACTTCAAATTGACCCTAATGATACTATTTGACGGTTATAATAATTCTTTTATTAAAAAAATAAAATTTAAAAGATTGAATTGAGTTTTACCAAGTCAAACAATGGGTGTAGTTTGAAGTTTTAGATTCTAAGATGAAAACAGAAGTTGTGGTGATTTAAAGTAACTAATGAAAAGGGTTAAAAAGATACAGAAGTTTTAATAGCAATAAGATTTGTATCTACCTATTCTATGAAATGGGAATATTTAGAATTTTGAGAAGACAAAAGAGTGTTTAATTTGGGAAAAAGAATCTTACAGAAGTTAGATGGGCCTAGGGTTTTGAACTAATTTCCTTTTCAGCGTGTACAATTCGTACAAATTATGGGAAACGTTTGCATATTAAACTATTTTCTTTTTGCAGAGAAATGGAAGTTTTAGAAAGATGGTGGTGTTGTGGAATCCTAATCTATATCTCCCAGGCTGGCCAGATACCTCTAAAACAAAATCATATGGCACGTCAGGAGCACGCGCTAGGGCGTGTTTGGTTTGGCCAATCTCAACACGGTTCTAGAGATAAGGAATCCAATTGTGCAATGGACCCGCTTTCGATATTGCCTCAGATTACGTCTGGAACATTGCACAGAACAGAAAGATGCCTTTTTTCCTTTTTTGTTTCTGTTTTTCTTTCTCTATTACTTTTTTATTATTGAAAAGGATAACTTTTTACGACCGTTAGATTCCAGTTATCTTCAACAGAATTTAGAATCTCTCTTCTTTTACAAAATCTTTTTTTTTCTCTTGCGATTTCGTTTAAGATTTACACTTTTATTATCATTATTATAATTAGTGTTAATGGCTTAATATAATAATGTTGATTGAATTTGATAATAATATCTTATTCTTATCTTAACCATGCAGTTTGAGTGGTTCCCTCCGGTTCCCCGCATCACTGTCGGAGATGCTTACAATGAAAGAATTCAAATGTACAAACACGTCAATTTTTAAATATTTAAAACCTTTTTTTTTTCAAAAAATATATTAAACTAAATATTAAAGTTTATTTTCACACGTTACTTTATTTTTATTTTTAACAAATTTACCTGGAATAAGATCAACAATAAATTACTTTTTTTAATGCAAAAGGTTGGCTTATATGATACTAATTGATCAATCAATGTAGCACATTTAATTAACAGACTATATGCTGAAGGTAGGACCAAATATGATACTATTGAGTTGAATGTACTTTTTGTGAAAAAAAAGAAGAAGGTGAGAACAAAATAAAAAAGTGTGCTAATTTTCAGCCGAAAGAGTTTAGTGTAATAAGTGACCTTCCATTTCTGAGAAGTGCACAAGGTCTGCTTTATTTATTTGTAGCCATAAAATAAGTTAAGAGTAATGAATTCCGAAATAAAATAATGGGAGGAAAGGACGTGAGATATTAAAATTTCCAAGAATAGTGAAGAGCATAATGGTAATTCTATTGTTGCCGTAGCTTTGTTGTATTGCTGGGTTATTATTATGTTATGTTATTCCCAAAAGCAGTCAAAGGGAATCCTTCTTCCAATGGAAGTAATGATAGCAAGGAATTGAAAACTTGATGATTTACCATACAAGGATCTTTCAAATTTCAACTCACAACAAAATATTTGATTAGGTTAATTGAAGTGTGGACAGAAGTGGGAAATATGGAATTTTGATTCTTGGTGACAAAGACAAGGTGGTGTGGTGGGTGAGAGGTTACTTGACCCAGTGGTTTGTGGAAGGTTAGCTAGTTGCCAACCAATCCTCCAAAGTTTGATGCCCAAACCAAAACATAATCTATTGTCAACCAGATACTCCTTTTAAAATAGGAATCCAAGAAATGGTATATCGGTAACATACTTTTATTAGCTAAAGTTGGTTAATTTTTATAAAAACTTTAGAAGAGTTTCACATGAATTAAAAATAAAATTAATTTATAATAACATATAAATAACTGTAAATTTTATTTTATAAAATTAAATTTAAATATCACTTTTTTACTAAAAATATAATCAGTTTTAGATCAAAATATTTTGTAAACAACCGATATAATATAAGTTGTATGTTGTTTTTTGTCTAGTTTAATAATGATCCTCTAACACCGTAAGTTTGAGAGATTCCTGATTCTAGGTTCAGTGAAGAGGGCAAGTTGGTTTCAGATTGAAGAAAGTTAGAGAAGGGAAAGTTAGAGAAGGGAAAGTTTGAGAAGGGAAAGTTTGTTCTGATTGGGTCGAGAGAACATAAGATACCTTATACAAGAGTTCAGGACAAAGAAATATGATATTTTAACAACTTTCTTTTATAATTTCTTATAATAAATTATATGTGACTGTTTTATTTATCCGTATATTTAAAATGAATCAATCACAAATATAGATAATTATAAAATATAAAAAAAATTATTAAAAATATATTTTTCATAAGAGTTTTTAGACAAATTCCCTGTCCAACTACCAAAATAAGAGCATCTTTCACGTGATGACAAGCTCATATTCATGGGTTAATTGCATTTGTGTCAGTCTTTCCCTCTCCTCCCTCTTCATGAAGGCATCTATTTGTCCCCAATCCATGTGATAATAATAACAACGGCCTTGATTTTTTGCCCCTTTGTGATGGAATCTTTTAAAATAATGACTCATGGTACATCTAACAGTTTTTCACTACTTTCTGAGGCTGGTTTTGGCTTTTAGAGTTTGGTGTCCTTGTCTTCTTTCAGGGATTCTTTTGTTTGTGACATTATTATTGTTTCTCTTGCTTCGCCCTTGCAACAAATCCACTTTTCTCATCTCTCTCACACACAATACATCATGATTCATCATTACCTCTTCTATTCCTCTTTCCCCCTTTTCTAACATCCAAACTTTTCTAAGCCTACATACAACTCCCCACACATTCTTTTATGCCTCTTCTGTAGGTTATTCTATTCATGTAAAGAGTAATAAATAGAAAAGAATGGAGCAATTTCATCCGTATGTGTTAATCTTAGAGTTTTGTGAGTGAAAAATACGTGTGTGTATGTTTATATTTTGTAGGTGAGCAACTTTGACTGGGAGGGAAAATGCAGAGGATAATTATGAGGAATGAATTTTACGCTTGATCTGTTTGCTTCATGCGCATAACCAACAGTATCATGATAAGTCTTGCTATTCTCACAACGTGATTGTGCACTCAGAGACCAAAAGGGTCACTTTCCAGTTCAAGAATTTGCATTATAGCTTCCATTAGAAGAGTATTTCAGACTCACATTTTTATTTTCGTTGCTTTCGGACAAATTCAACCATTATAATTTACCCACCCGAAAAAGCTTTTTAAGATAACAGTAAAATCAATTGCAACCTGCATGCGTTTGTGCACACACATCAATAAGAGTGCACAAACACTAATTGATTGCATAGATATATCACTTTCTAGTTTTTTTTAGGTTTAATAGGTTCGGAGGTCCCTATATTTGTGGGTTCGTTTCAATTGGGTCCTCCAATTTTGAAAGTGATCAATTTGGTCCCTAATTTAACAAAATTGAGTCAATAATACCCTTTTCGTTAAATGCAATGGACGTCATTAACTTTTTAAACATGTGGTATGTTGAAGCATCCTTCAAATAAAACTGTGCCACCTGCAAATAAAAGGATGTCTCAACATGCCACATGTTTAAAAAGTTAACGCCGTCCATTATATTTAACGGAAAGGGTATTATTGACTCAATTTTGTTAAATTAGGGACCAAATTGATCACTTTCAAAATTGGAGGACCCAATTGAAACGAACCCACAAATATAAGGACCTCCGAACCTATTAAACCTTTTTTTTATTCAATTTTTTAATTTATTTCGGTATTGTTTTTTCTTTATTGAAGAAAATAAATGAATATTTTTTATGGGTTAACCTTTTTCTTTTCGTGTGCAATAGTTACAGAAAAATTGAAAAGAGAAAATTTTCCTTCTAAACTCATGTCTTGTCAAAATTCTCAATAGAAACTTGAAACTTCGGGATATTCATAGATCCATTAGCCACAAAAGACCACTAATAAGATTCAAACTTCGACATCACAAAACTAATGTAAAAAACAATTTATCGTAGTTAAGGAGTTTAACATGTGAATCATTGTAACCTCTCTTAGTGCACTCGAGAAAAAAAAGAGGTGCATGCATTACATGAAATAAACTAAAGATACTGTGTGAGATTATTAAAGGTTTGAGTTTTGAAAGCATTACTTGTGGAGGAAAATTAATAATATGCAAAATAAATGTTTAAGAAAATAAAAAATGACAAAAAGTTATTCCCTGCAGCGGAAAGCAATCTCAAAAAGACACATTTGGCTACAGCCATGAAGCACGAGAGCACATAAAAGAAAACAAGAGGATCTTTAATTGACCCTTTTCTCTACTAAAGCTATCCACAATCACGTTGGAATGTAAAGAAAAGAAGATAAATATAAAAAAGAACAAAATTTGTCATAAATGAGATGAGATGGTTATATTTTCGTAATTTTTTTTATATTATTCTGTAAAATTATTTCTGCATATTTGATTCAACTTATGGGAAATATTGAGAAGAGCAAGAAAGTGTTTGTGGTAAATTTGGGTAACAAGACGTATTGAAAGAAAAGAAAAAAGTAGAAGGAAACAAACATGGGTGCAATTGGAGGAGAGTGGCGTGACGGTGGCAAATGATGAGAGAAGAAGAGAAAAAGAGAATCGGTTCGCCGCATATGTAACGGCGGTGCTTTCACCGCAGCCTAACGTGGGACCACTGTCTATATTCCTCGTCAATTTTCTCATTTTTCTTTCCTCTGATGCAAGATTAAAAGTAATTTTTTTATTAAAAATATATCACTTATTTTGTAAAGACATATAAGAGTAGAACTAATATTTCATAAATAAAGTTTGATTATTTCATTATTATTATATATTAAAGTTTATAAATAGAAAAAAAAAACAATTATTTAAATTTTATTTTATAAAGACATTTAGAAAACAGTTACTTTATATTTATATTCCTTTTAGATTTACGATATTCAATTATACATATTTTATTGATCATATAATATTCATAAGAGAAAGTTCATTTTTTTTACCTCTTCTTGAGTTATTTTAAAAATCTTGCATGTATGTGATATTGTGTGGTCGTATGTGGTTCAAAATATTCAACATATTTTTTTATGTCTATATGTGATTTCTAGAATGTGTTCAAATTATTAACGAGTTTTTTGTGTATATATATTGCATATTGTATGAGTAGATATGTTTTTATGACCGTATATTAAACTATTTTTTTAAAAAAATGTTATAAATATAAAAAATGAAAATTTTATAGTTAGAAGATATATAACTGTTACTATATTTAGACCCGACCGGTCAGGTATAACTGGGTGCAAAGTCGAATGGATTGAACGATCATATTACAAAACAGGATTTCGTAACCGTTCGATCAAGAAGCAATTCTGACTTGAATGTTAGAATGTATTCTGCAGGTCCCCTCAAACCGATCGCTTACCCGGAACAAGGAAGAGAACATATGTTTGTCTAAGCTGATATTTCTACATTTTTCAAGCATAAAAAGAGTATTTTTATTTTTTAAATCTTTTTAGTGGATTAACAATTTATTTGAATGTTCAATTAGAAAATAAAAAAATTTGTATTTTGGAAGATAAAATCTGTGACAGATATTAAATATCTTTATAATAACTATGATTATATATATATATTTAAGATCCTAACTTTAATATGTAAAGTTCATATTCTCATGCTTCACGCTTCACGCTTCATTAACATCGTTTACGCCAAAAAAGAAAAGAAAAAACAACTTTTTCCCTCATTTTCCTGGGCTTATGAAACTTCATTCATAAATTTCAAGAAAGAAAAACAGACTTCAAAAAAAGAGGAAAACGGATGAAAATGAAGTTCTGATCGTATTTGCATATTGCATTCAAACAAATATTGTTCCCAAACTTTAAGATGACAATATATTCTACACTCTAACATTACCAATTTGGGCCTAAACATTGGATGACCGAATCAACAACTTGGACCTATGTATTACAAAACTCGATGGGGCTTTCTTCCTACACCCCAAGTTTTCTTACTGCATCTTCAAGTTTCATATGATAATAGAAATAACTTTAAAAAAAAATATATAAAATAAAAAAGAAATTAGGTAAGCAGTAATTAGCCCTTTATATCTACTAAAGGCATGTACCCTAAGTCATATTCACGCATTTTCTTCTTCTTTCGTCTCTTATGTCCTTTGGTTTTGTAGTGTGCTTTGTATTTATTCTTCATTCTTCATTCTAGTAGTTTCATTAAGTTGGTTTTTTTTCATCTTCTTTATTTTATATTTATTTTCTCTAAAATTTATATTGAATTTTATTATATTTTGCATGTACTAGATTTCAAAATCTTATTTACAATTATGGAAGTGTCAACAATGTTGTGAGCCAAAGATTGGTGGAGGAGCTCCACTTACCAACAAGAAACGTGGATCAAATTCACTATTGGACAATGAGTGATATGTTTCTATGGACTCTTGTCATCTTTTAAGATGATCATGGCTTCGTTTTAAAACATTCAAACTTGATGAACGCTCACTTTACTTGAGACATGAGGAACATAAAATTAAGTTGAAATTTGTGATATCAGGACAAATCAATAAGGATCAACATAGGTTGAAGGAGAAAATAGAAAAAGAAAGAATATAAAGGAAGAAAAGAAGAGTGAATAAAGAATGAGAGAAAAAGAAAGAAGAAAAAGAAAAATAACTACAGAAACAAAGAATGAAAAATTTATTTGTTACTGATTTTTCTCTACTGTTTGTGATGTCATTTTACAGGAACAAAAGGATGTGCATATGAATGAAATACAACAACTCCCATATTTGAAAAGGAAGCTTGTTCGTAGTGTTTTATTATGCATCGACTCATTGATGGAAAACAAAGTCTAAAGGATAATGAAACATAACAAATGGAGTTACTTGGTGTTACATATGTAGATGAGGGGGTGTTAGCAAGAGAGGTGCTCTATAGATTAAAACCATTGGAAAGGAACAATGACTTAGCTTCCGCACCTCTCGTTGACAGATCTTTATATCCGTTGAAAAGTTCTCCATCTTGCTTTCGCACCTAAGACGATCTCCTCCTCCTGTTGTGTCGCCACCACCATTGAAGCACCTTCTTGCACCATGTACCACTAGCACAAGACCACCTTCTTGACCACCAAACTCTTCTAGGAAACTCTCCAACCTCCAAACAAACACACCACCACCACAAAGAACCACCATGACAAGAAGCACAACAACATAACACAGTGAAGTGAAGGAAAAAGGTGACGAATGTGATTTTCGTGAGTGCGTGGGATGCATTTTATATTGTGGGAACCGCTTAAATAAGGTAATTGAATATTGGTGAGAAGTACATTTTTTTAACCACCATCTTTAATTTGCTAACGAAGATAAATTGAAAATGAAAAAGTACAGATAGAAGAATGTGGTGGTATAAGGAGAAACCCTTTGATATTTTAAAAAAGTAACATTAGCGAGGGTTTAGTCCACACAATATTTTAAAAATATATAACACTTTAAAGGGCTTAGCCCACTTAAGAACAATATTTTTAAAAAATAAAATTTTATTGAGGGTTTAGCACACACAAACAGCGATTTTTTTTTTAAAAATAAAATTTCAAGGAGGTCTTAGCCCTAATTACTATTAATATTTTCTCATAAATAGAAAATAGACATGATGAAGCTTGAATTTCACAGTCAGACAACTCTCATTATAATAAATTTGCTACCCCAGTTTAAAGAAGTGTCCGTTCCACATACTAATAGTCGTCGCATAAGCATTGGTAGTTGGGTCAGACCGAGGGTTTTATTGGAACGCTTTTTGATGTTTTCTTGTAGTAATTGAGTGTACCTATAAACGCTTAAGAAAATATAAATTGCTACTAAATATCACGACCATTACAGAGTTATTGTTATATTTTTTACAGATATAACAACGGCAATTCAAGAATTATCCTAACATATAAAATTATTACAATAGTTCTGACTTTCATCAAAACCTTTTTTGACAACAGTAGCGGTTAATGTTGTGAATTTTTTTAGTTATTGTTAGCAGTTTTTTTTTGTAATAGATCAACATTGAAATTAAATAAAATAGCTAAATAAGGAGGCCATTTCTGCCTTTATGTTACGATACCAAATAATTCAAATGCAAATAACTAATCATTACAAAAAAAATAAAGAACTGTAAAAGCCTTCTTTACAAGATAAAAAAGCTATGAGTTATTTAATTACAATTCTTATAATTATAAAAAGCCATGTTAATATTAAAATGTGTACAAGTTTTAATAAATCACTTTCAAAACTTCACATTCATAAAAAATCTAGAATTGTTTTCGTGTTTTAATACATTATTTTCATTTTTTATTTTAATATCGTCTAACGTTTAAACCATATTTTTTAAGGAAAAATCTTATGGTTTTCTTCAAGAATTTGACAATGCGAAATTATATTTTACGACTTAAATCCGATTGATCCCTTACACTTTGTTTAGTTCGTGGAAAATAAGAGAATAGAGGACGGGAACGAATGAAAATGAGGGAAAATGAAATACTAAAAGAGAAAAACAAAGTGCGAAGAAATGTTTTAAGAAATAAATAAAATCTGTTGTTTATGTTTGCATACAAAATAGGAAAATAACTTATTTCTTATTTTATTTCTCATTTATATTTATGTTTTTCATTCTTCGACTCTCTTTGTACTAGGTCTATTTGTTCCAGTTGGAAACGAAAGAAAACGTAAAGTTTGCAGTAGTAACATATAAAAGAAGTAAAATCTTAAGAGCACCGAACAGAAAGACAGCATATAACACAGAAGCATCTAGAGAGAGACAGTTCACGAGTGTGTCACTGCCAATTTGCAGCTGGAATCAATCAAATTGTACTGCTTCTACTACTATACTATGCATGGTGTACATATCCAACTTCTGAAAATCCCAAATGCTCATTTGGGTTGGTGAAGCTTTCACGGGGTGGAACCATTTCTGGTCTCTTTCTTCACCCACCAGCTCTAAATCCTGTGGCCCACACCCAACCACGTCAAAGCCCACGCATTTCTTCCTCCTCAGCCGGGGCTTCGGTGTCACCTTTCTGCTTTTGCTTTATCTTTCGGAATGCTAATAATGTGAGAGTTTAGCTTCTTGTTGGGGGTGCTGTGCTTCAATAAAACTTCTTTTTTTATACCAAATAGATCTGTCTGCTATGGCTGTTGGGCCAGGAATGGATATGCCGATCATGCATGACAGTGATCGCTACGAACTCCTGCGTGACATTGGTTCTGGCAACTTCGGTGTAGCAAGGCTCATGAGGGACAAGCTCACCGAGGAACTTGTTGCTGTTAAGTATATTGAGAGAGGTGAAAAGGTTTGACATCTACGTTCTCTATCCTTCTTCTGCTACTTATAGCGCAAATCAATCAACCAACTAACCAACAAAAGCTAGTCTCTCGTAACCAACAACCTCTGTTGAACGAGATGTCTAGTTATAATGTTTGATTGTATCTCAATCGGAAGCCTTCCGGAAGATATATAATACATGGGGAAACCAAAAATAAAAAACGTGCATATCAATGATGTTTGTGCTGTATGTGGGGGTGGAAGTTTGGAACTGAGTTTTTCGTAGGATTTATGCTTTAAGTGTTTTGATTAACTAAAGATTCTCATTTGAAGGATCACTTGATTTGGTTAACTGAGCTTCTCTCTTCAGTTTCTTTCATAGAATTCATGTTGTTGTTACTTCTTTTGGTTACTACTAACGCAAGTTGAATTAAGCGTAACTTTTGCTTGTTATGATCTCGTCAATGTAAAAATTTGGATGATGGCCTTGTTGGTAAAATTGGTTTGGTAGACCTGACGGCAGAGTCATGCTGATTCTTAACAGATAGATGAAAATGTACAGAGAGAAATTATAAATCACAGATCTCTGAGGCATCCTAATATTGTGAGGTTCAAGGAGGTGTGTAAACTCCTAATGTCTCATGCTATTTGTTCGTATGTTAGAAGTATTGTAATTGGTCCTTTGCTTATGTGAGTTTAGGTTATATTGACACCAACACATTTGGCAATTGTAATGGAATATGCTTCTGGAGGAGAGCTATTTGAGCGAATATGCAATGCAGGGCGATTCAGTGAGGATGAGGTTCTCATCTGTTGCATTCATTCATTTGTGTAATGCTACTGCATATGCCTTTAATCTCTGTAATTGTGTGCTGCAGGCACGCTTCTTCTTCCAACAACTTATATCAGGGGTTAGCTATTGTCATGCAATGGTACTTGAACATACACTCTTTTCTTTTACTAGTTATGTTTAGCTCAGAAAAAGGTATCATGAGATAGCTGACTTTTATTTCTATATTTTCTGGTCTTCTTTATTGAAGCAAGTATGCCATCGAGACTTGAAGTTGGAAAACACATTGTTGGATGGTAGTCCAGCTCCTCGTTTGAAGATTTGTGATTTTGGCTATTCAAAGGTATATGTAGTTTCATTCTCTACGATGCTTTTTCATTTGTAGTATCTGCATTGAAGGCTGTGGGGCTAAAATTTCAACTGGGCATTGTTTAGAAAGTTAATGAATTTGTAGGTTTCTTCAAGTCCAAGATCAAGCATTCTTTTTTTATCTGACATTTGTTGATAATGGATAAATTTGCACTACCAATGCATCTTGATTGTCCTACTTCTTCAGTCCTCAGTGCTACATTCTCAACCAAAATCTACAGTGGGAACCCCTGCATATATCGCTCCAGAAGTTTTGCTTAAGAAGGAATATGATGGCAAGGTATGTTGTAACTTCTATCACTTGGAATTTAGTTAACTTGTGACACTTTCAAAATTTCCCATGAAGATGCTGTTGATTTAGGTTGAGTTTTAATAGAAAATTTTAATGTCCATAAGTACCTTTTATTTATGGGTAGAATAAAAGATTTGTGATAACACTAGCTTGGTATACATTAAAACATTTGAAGCCCTGATGTTGATAAACCAGCACTGCATTCTGACATGCTTTTTAATTGTTTACTTCATACTAATGTTGAGACTCAATTTTGAGACAGATTGCAGATGTGTGGTCTTGTGGGGTGACATTATATGTCATGTTGGTGGGAGCATATCCATTTGAGGATCCCGAGGAACCTAAAAATTTCCGCAAGACAATACATGTAGCTAACTGCATTTTTTTTTTTCAGTCAATGTGGTGTACTTTTATGAAATTACTTTTCCTAAACTGATGCATGTTTGTTGCAGAGGATTTTGAATGTTCAGTACTCAATTCCAGACTATGTTCATATATCTCCCGAGTGCCGTCATCTGATATCAAGGATTTTTGTTGCTGATCCTGCAAAAGTAAGTGTTTTTGTCGTTACATTTGTTTAATCTTCATGTATTATCATCATTAAACAATGAACCGAATAGAAATCATTACGAATACGTTTCAAGCTAATTATTATGATAGCCAACAAACTTATATTGATAGCAGTTTTTAATCGGACGATCTCCTTTTATTGGTTTGAAGGATGATGACATTGACATTTAACATAGAAACTAAAATTGTTTGTACAACAGAGAATAAGTATTCCTGAAATTAGAAACCACGAGTGGTTTTTGAAGAACCTTCCAAGTGATCTGATGGATGGGAATAGCAACAACCAGTTTGAGGAGCCTGATCAACCAATGCAAAGCATTGAAGAAATCATGCAGATAATCAGAGAGGCTACAATTCCTGCAGCTGGATCTCAGTCTCCCAACCATGATCTTACTGGTAGCTTGGATATTGATGAGGACATGGATACAGATCCTGATCTTGACTTAGATAGCAGTGGAGAAATAGTGTATGCCATGTAAGTTGGTGGAAGGCCATTATTCAGCTGATTTTGAGAGTCAATACAGTGTTATGTCTAAAGGTTCTTCATTGCTTTGTGAAATATTTACAAATATACTTCACTTTCTACCATGAAGGATTGTGTTATGGAATTTTCCTTGTGCTGGGAGAAATCCATCCTGCTTGCATTTAAGTTGTACTGATCTTACCTCGTTACTTGATGTTTTTTATACTTGGGTTATTTTTATATACAGTGTGAATTGGTCTTCTTTATCTTTTGGATGAGGTTCTTTCAGTGCTTTTAATAGCATTCTTTAATTAAAACTTAAGTGTAAGTTTATAATTTATGTTGTGCGAACATTTATTTTGTAAATTACCAAAATAAAACTGAAATTCTAAATGAGAAACACATAATTGCGTCTACATTTTGTTGTCTGTTTATAGAGTTTCCTTCCCCTTTTCATGACATATATATATATAAAGTGGGAACATGTGAAATGAGAACGGTCACACATATACTGAAAGATTAGGAATATATGGTTTTTTATTTTTGCTACACTAGTAATTTTATGATTTTCATAAAATATATAGATATTATTCAAAAATCAAATATTAACATATCATTAATTATTAAAAGGGGTAAATCTAACATTTACAGAGACTAAAACTTTATTTTTATACCTAAAAATACATAAATAAATATATTCTTTATAAATTTTTAATATATATTTGTCTAAAAGATATTTTTATGTCAAATTTTATTGTCAAATTACTTAACATGAAATATACGACGTAGATACTATCAAGACCCAAGGAGTCTAATCTTTTTAAAGTGTTTTAATGATAAAAAATATTGAACGTAATATGTTATATGAAGTTTCGTAATGAAACGATCAACACTAACAAATTAAGAACCTAAACCTCTTATGAGAGTAATCAGGAGTATGAATGCCTACTTTCTCTTAATAAACGATCTAGTCTAGTATTTCCTTCAAGTGTTCTACTTAGTATTTTAGTAAGGGTATCATTTTTATGTCTAAGGGATTCTAAGTAATTTATGTTCTTGGCTACTATTATATCTTCTATAAGCTTCTTATTTTGTTGCCTAGTTTCTTCCTTATCCTATTCTGAGACACTCAACTCTATCCTAACATTTTTTTGTAGTGTCTTCACATTATCTCTAGATGTAGTTACTTTCTCTTTTAGATTATTTCTGTGTGAGGAGTTCTATTCGTTGATTACATAAATCCTTATATGTACTAGACAATTTGGATGAATATGATAGAAGTTCATAATATGCATTTCTAACCGAGTGTAATCAGAAAAATTTACCTCATCATCATAATCGTCTGATGTACTCTCAACATTCCCTGCTACCAAGCACACTTGGACATCTTCGTCCTCGTCAGATGTGTTCAGGTCTTCCATGGTGTTCATCAACATCTTTTTCTTTTCATATTTGGGTCCGACTGAATTCTTTTTCATCTTTTCAATCTCGGGATATTCTAATCTGAAATGTACAGGTTTGTTGCACTCGAAACAGACAATTGTATCTTCTAGTCGTTTGTCTTTTATGTTGTTCTTAGAACCAGATCTGAAGTGTCTGCTCTTAAACATTGTACCTTTCCCTTTCCTCCACATAGATTGGAGCTTTCTTGAAATGAACGAGAGCTCCTCTTCATCATTATCTCCTTCACCTATAAAAGGAGTGACAACCCTCTTGTAATTTTTAGAACTTAGTTGAATGTAAAGTTACTTTTCTAAAATTGCAAGACTACTCTTCCATAGTTCTCACCTTATGAAATGTCTTCTTCTAGACCTGTCATACCTTCTCCTTCATGGTTGACCTTACCTCCTAGAAGGACATCTACCAAGACCACTCAATGCCAACATCTTCATCTCTTCATCTTTATTTGCTTCTTCTACTTTCATTAATCGCATGGAGTCCATCTCTTTGGAGAAGCTTCATCAACTCATCATAGAGATGATCTTATTTTGAAGGAGCATCTTCAAAGAAATCTCCACCATTTGGTATCTAAAGCTTTGGTCACTATTTTGGAAGTCTAAGAGATAAGTGTCTTAAGTTCTTATCCATTTTTGTTCTTGTCATTTTCTTGTTGTTTCATCATTTCCATCATGTCTAGTATGTTGTTTGATATGTGATTATGTGTTGTATGTCTTGAAATGTTGATTCAAACTATTTGTTCTTCTTGAATCATTCTATGTTGTGTGCTTAGAATTTCCATTTTTTGTTTGAACATGTGTAGAGTTCTAGGTATGTGTCATGGGTTTGGGTCATGTTTTGAGTCATTTTCTTTGATTTTATGATCCTATTGTTTTATCCTAAGTCTTGTATATCCATATATGTCATCACATTTTTGTTGAACTTGAAAGAAAAATTGAAAACATTGAAAACGTCAAGCCTACCCAATTTTCAAAATTTAGTTTCAAGTGTTGTCTGCATGTCAATTTTCGTAATTTAATTGCAACCATATTAGAGGTCCAAATGATATGTACTTATAGTAGTAAATGGAAAGCTATTTGAGTCTAGTTTCCAACAAAAAAAGAATCATCTCATTTGGAACTATGTGGAGAAAATTATGGATAAAACACTCAACAAAGGTTAGTAGTTGTTCTAGAGTGTGCGCTGGTTTTCGGATTTTGATGTTTCTAGATTGAATCTAGATTTTTTTTGAGTGTATTCATACTTTTTTTAGTTCCTAAACAAGTTCTCAGTGTTAAGTTTCCATTTCTAGTTGTCAAAAAAATTATTTGATTCCTTAGGATTTCCTATATACATTACTTGATTTAGTCTTGAATTTTAGTATGAGTTGTGTAAGAAATATGATGTTTTTTTTTTGTTTTTGAAATTATATTGACAAAAATAGAAGATCCCTCTATAAGAAACAAAGTAAAAGAAGAAAATAAAAGGGACAAAAGAAGTGAAAAAAAATTATCAAAAGAAAATGACACAACAACAACATTAAGAACTCAGTTTTTGGACTTGAATTCTAGTGTAGTTTGCATTTTCCAGCAAGTGATTTAAATTGACTAATCTGTTTGGACTTGTATTCTTAGCTTTATTTTGGTTTTAATAGTCTATTATAGCACTTTTCCTTAGGGATTCCTTTTGAGTACTTACCTAATTGATAGCCTTAATTTTTTGCTTATCATTCTTATATTTCTTTGAAGTATTGTGTCATCTTACTCCATTTGAGTTTACCTTTCAAATTGTGCTTTTTTTGCTTTCATTCTTTGGCCTCTTTTCATTCATAGTTGTGAAGTGTTTTGAAAACCTTTGTGAGCTCTTTTGAACTTCACAACATGAGTAAACATTCTCATTATTCAAGTGTTCATGGTAATAAAAGATAACCTAGAGGACTTACATCTTAGGAATGAACTTTCACAAAAAATAAGTAAGCTAGAGAGTATGTTTACTAAATTTGTAATGGACCAAAAAGAGAAAACCTTACATAGGAAAAGAAGGTACACAAGAGAAACATCCACCTCTCCTAGTAGAAATGAGCTTCATAATAGTCACGACAATGAAAACTTCTACCATTCTAGTTTGCACGATCGTTTTTAGGATCATGATTGTTTGTATTATGAGTATAGTGAGGATGAGTTGCATTTAAGAGTTGAGAATGAAATTCCACATTTTGTTAGAGAAGTTGATCCAATGTCATACTTAGCTTGGGAAGAAAAGGTTGAAAAACTTCATCCATTCATTATTAAGTGTAGTAAGTTTCATATAGTTTGGTTGTGTTCTTCTAAATTTGTGAGACATGCATATGATTGGTGGCATCAAAGGCAAAATGATGTTAAAAATGGTATAAAATCACCAATTAGAGATTGGAATGATCTAAGAGCATGCATGAGAAGAAAATTTGTTCCACATTTTCTAAAGAAAAATCAAGAGCTCAAACATGAAAAGAAAGAACTCATGGTGAGAGATAGAGAAAATAGTAGAACTGAAATGAAGTTCTTTCATAAAGGAAAAGTTTAGAATCTCTTGAGGGATAATGAAAGAATAGATATTGAAAGAAAGAAAAAGGTGCAAAGACAGCTAGCTAGGAAAGAAAAAGAGAAAGAAGCTTTAAAAGCTAGAGAAGAGGAACTCCTAAGAGTAAGGAGGAAGCTATAAAGGAAAGGGAGGAGAGAAAAAAGAGAGAGAAAGAAGAGAAAGGAAGGAGAAAGAAAGAGAAGAGACTAATACAAGATAAAAGGAGAAGGAAGAAATCTTACTCAAAGAAAAAATGTTACTCAATGCATCTCTGGGGCTGGGCAAAAATAACTGATCTGTACTGTACTATAGTTAACTATACTATATTATACTTAAAAAACCTGATCCACTTTTATTAAAAGTTCAGTATACTATTTTATGGTTTAGTTTTTAAAAACTGAACTTATAACAGTTTCGGTTCAGTTAACTGTCAGAATTGTATCTACTCTTTTCTCTTCTCTAGTTCTCGTTCAACTGCTCCGTCTTGCTAAGAAAACGTTATTTAATAATAAAATATTAATAAAAGAAACCGTTCAAATAAAAAATTAATAATGAATTTTTTAAGACAAAATTTTTTTATCACAAATTTTTATATTTTTTTATCAATAAACATATATTACTTTTTAAATAATATTATTTTAAGTAATAAAAGTAAAATATATTTTTTTAAATTTAATTTTATTAAATGATTAAGTAATATAAATCATAAAAAAAGACTATATAAAAAAAATAATACTTTAAATATATTATATTCTTTAACATATTATTAAATATGTAAAAATATGTTAAAAATACTTTTAATGATATTAAAATGTGTGTAAGCGCACACACTAAAATAACTATTTATTTTGAAAATCAACTTACTTTAAAATAAATATTAATATTATTATTTTTAAATGATAGTATTTTACATACTAAAACTAAAATATATTTTTTAACGTTAAATTTTATTAAATGAATATATAATGAAATATCATAAAAAAAATAGTAATGTAGCAAAAATAATTAATATTATAGAAATATCAAATGACAAAAAAATTAACAAAGGTTTATTAAGAGTAATTTTTCTAGTATCATCTTTTATTATATTATAATAATTAATAAATATTAGTTTAATTTTTACATAATAAAATATAAATAATAAATAATTGATTAATAAAACAATTTTACGAGGGAACAAAATAAATATAAATAAAAAATTATTTTAAAATAAAATAAGTAGATAAAAAGATAAAATAAATTATATACACATATAAAACAAAAAAATATAAATAAAAATTAAAAAAATAAATATAAAAGTAAAATAATATTCATGAAAAAATAAATATAAATAAAAAATAAAATAAAATAAATAAATAAATAAATAATAAAGTAATTTCCATACACATATAATAATAAAAGAAATATAAATAAAATAGAAAATAATAATATCAAATAATTAAAAAGTTAATTTGTAAGACACTTATGAATAAAATAAAATAAATATTAAAATAAATTTCAATTAAAAAGAACATGTATTGTTATACTATTTAGTTTAAAAACTAGTACAATTCAGTTTAAAAACTAGTACAATTCAGTTTAAAATTAGTATAATTCAGTCTAAAATTAGTATAGTTAGTAGTTCAGTTTAGTTTATATTGTAGTTTAGTACAATTTAGTATAGTTCAGTTCAGTCCAGTTTGATAAAACAAAAAACAGTTCAGTTCAGTTTGTCTGAACTGTTTTATAGCTCAGTTCAATTTAGACAAATTAGTTTTTAGTTGTAATACAGTGCAGTTCAGTTCTATTTACTCACCCCTATGCATCTCCTACTCTTCCAATCATAACTGAGTCAAGAGTTTTAAAGGGAGTTTTCCAATCTTTGAATTCTTATCATTTTATTAATGTTTCTCATTTCTTGATTCAAACATTTACTTTCGAGATGCTTTTACCTCCACTTTCACTCCCCTTTAATTTTAACTCCTCCATAACATTTGAAAAATATCTTTGAGTTTTTGTTGCGTAACAAGTTACAAATAACTCAAGGTGAACAAAAAGATTTTTGTAAATTTGGTCTTATTACTTTAAAAAAAATCTAAAGAAGATAGAACAAGAGATGTTCAATGCTTCGAGTGTTTTGAGAGAGGGAACATTTCTTTTGAATGTCCTTCCAAAGGAACGTTACTTTTAAAAGATCAACACACTAGAAGCGTAGATAACTCTTATTCTTCACCTAGTGAAGAAAAAGTTTTAGATTCTATGGAAAACAAAATTCCTAAAGAAAATATTTTCAAAAATAAAAGACCTTATTTCTTTCTTCTTTTGTATATGCTTTTATCATTATACCAACTTCTTGAAATAAAGGCCAACAATCTTTTTTCATTAAACCTTTTCCAAAAATAAAAGACATTTTTTCTTTGTGTTTTTTGTTTAGGTCTATTTTTTTTTAATAATACTCCTATTTACTATTTTTTGTAGGTACATTTTTATTTAGGAGGAGATCATTAAACTAAAGTTGTGCTTCCTCAAATATTTTTCTTATTTGAAGACAAATCATTTTTTAAAAGGGAGTGTATGATGAAATCCATCTTGAGAACTAAATGAAGATCCATCAAGGGAGCATAAACTTAAGTTAAGGCTAGGAGATTGAAAGAAAAAAAAGACTTTTAAGTTTGTTCTGCATCAATGGAAGAAGAAAAAGAAAAAAGATGCGAGATCCATCAAGAGAGCATCAATGAAAAATATTATAAGTCAAATGAATGATTCAATTAAAAGTTTGTGCAATGATTTAGATGAACTCACTGCTAAGAGAGATTAAATTCATGATCAAGTTATTTGCCTAAAAATTAGGCTTGAGAAAGTTGAAGTTAATGAAGTAATCGCTAAAAATATAAAAAAGGCTTAATCTATTAACAATACAGCATGTTATATTTTACTAAATCATTTTTGTGTGTAAAAGTTAAAATAATTATTATGTAATTAATATATTTTAATTACTTATAAAATATTTAAGTCAAATTAAAATTTTAAAATTAGTGTCTAAGAATAATTTTAGACAAATAATCATATTCCTCTTTGTTGGTTACAAATTATCCAATATTTTATTTTTCAAAAATTAAATTTTAATCAACATCATATTTTATAAATGTTTTGAAATTTTATATAATAAATATATTACAATCATATGTTAAAAATAAAATTATATAATAAATATATAATACTTTTCTTATAAAAATTAGAAAAATACATTGATGAATATTTACTTTTAATCACATTAGTATTTAAATTTATATAACAAAATTAAGTGAATGTGAGACACTTAATTTAATGTACATTTATAAATCTTTACAAATAGTTCATAATTGTTTAGCGTTTCAATTATATAACAATGAACCATTGGCCCAATACATGTCACCTCTCTCAGGAAGAAGCATGTAGCCGTTAAATTTTTGAATTTCCTTGTAATTAAGAACCCACTTAAATGACCAAAAAGCCCTCGTATTTCAAATCCCCAAACCGCGAATGCCTTAACTTTTACACATTTTTGAATTCTGGATCCAATCTCAACCGTTCACTCCAAAGACCCTTCTCCTTACATCGATTTCAAGTGGGATTTTCAAATCAGTCGAAACCTCACAGCAACAATAGCTTGAGTTAGTGAGTGAGTGAGAGAAAGAGAGAGAGTGCGTGTCTGCAAATGATTGACTTGGATCTATGTTGAACTTCAACCTTGCAGTTCAATCTGAAATCCCGAGCAACACCACGCCGAACTAAGATTGAAGCAACCTAACAAGAACCGAAGCAATTTCAGCACTGCTCAAATTTTTCGCTTCGGAATCTTGTTCTGCAACTCTTCCGTCAGGTCCTGCAAATTTCCAATTCCTTTCACGATTTTGAACACGCTTTCTTTTCTTTAAATAAATTATTTTTGGCGTCATGCTTGATTTTTCATTTTTTATTATGCCATAGAATGCTGAGGGATTTCAAACTCCCACGCCGAAACCCTGGAAAACACGAAGAACCCGAGAATGTGGATCCTTTGGATTCATCCACCACGGTTCAGAGGCACGGGGATGGTTCAAGACCTCCATTGAACACAATTCAGGAACCCGATGCGCATTGCGTGAGCAAGATTGAGAGGACTCCTTCGAAGGCCAACAACAAAGGTCGCGGAGGAGCCGAGCTTCGCACGCCAGATAAGCACGGGGGAGGAAGCATGCTATGGAAACACCGGTTCGGCTGGAATCACAAGAACGACGCCGTTTCCTCGTTTGGTGATGATAAGAGAGGATATGTTGTTGGGAATGTGACTCCTCGCGTGCCTCGCACTGTGGGGAGAGCTTCTTCGAGTGTCACGGCTTGTTCCGAGAGCAATTCCACGCAGAGCACTCCGACTAAGAGTGTGACTAAGCCCCCGAGCTCAAGTGTTCGGAGCAAGGCTGATGGAGGTGGCTTCAGTGCTCGTTTGGGGAACTATGCTGCATTGTACAAAGGGGTTCCCAGTTCGGCTTGCATGGCTCCCACGGTTGTTAACACGGTCGAAGTGCCTCACTTTGATCTCAAGGAAGATTCTTCGTTTTGGATTAACCACAATGTACAGGTGAGTGATCCAGATATCTCTCCAATTCAGCTGATTTATTTCGATGACTGGGTTTGTTTAGTTCTGGTGTTTTTTTTTTTTTTTTTTTTTTTTTTGTGATTTGTGGTTTGAATTTTCGTTATGTACAGGTTATTATTCGTGTTCGTCCTCTCAATAGCATGGAGCGATGTACACAAGGGTATAACAGATGCCTGAAGCAAGAAAGCTCTCAGAGCATTAGTTGGATTGGGCACCAGGAAAACCGGTTCACCTTTGACCATGTTGCGTGTGAAACCATAGACCAGGTGTGGTTTCATTGAAATGACTTTTTTGAGGTGCTAATTTCTTGTTGAGAAGGAGTTGTTAATTGTGTCTCTGGTTTCTGGCTGTGTAGGAAATGATTTTCAGATTGGCTGGTCTTCCAATGGTAGAGAACTGCCTCTCAGGGTATAATAGTTGTATGTTTGCTTACGGACAGGTAACATCCTGAACTTAGCCACAATTATAGAAACTTGTAGTGTATGAACTGAAATGGATGAGCTTAGAAAAAGAAACGAGCTAAAAACAGAAAATAGCAACGTTGCAAACAAGATAACTCGTTTTCTACCATTCTGTCCCCAAGGCATACCTAACCAATTCCTCACCGATTTCCCGTTCCCGCTTCTTCTACTCTATCCCCTACCCTATAATACAAACACGTCCTTCACTGTCTTTCCCACACTCCGATGACCTATTGCCATGTACATCTGTTATGCTTATCACCAAATCTGTGTTTGCATTTCCATGCTTAGCCCATTGTTCTCAGCCCCTCTTCTTTCTTTCTACCCCTCCTCTTATAAACATGGATTTAAGGCTCAACATTTGTCATTATCTATTTTTTTTTTCTGTTAATAAAGCATTTGTCATTATCTTTTCTGAACATTGCTTGTCCTAATAAAGCAAAGAAAAATTAAAGGATTTTTTCACAGCATAACAGATTTTTATGCACATGTTCCAATCTATTGCTAATCGGATAATCTTATGATTTTAAATTAGAAAACGAATTTGGTTGGCTCGCTCCTTAGTTTTCCCATTATCAAACAGTGACAGTTAACTCCCAAGTTTTCATATATCATAATCAGGAGCTTCAGTTCGTCACTGCCTTTGGATTTTTGTCAATAAGAATATGTACGTTTCTATGAATTAGGAATCATAAAAAGCCTAACACAACTAACATTTTAAAGCGTTTTTATGAAGAAATTTAGCTCTCTGTGCAGTATAGGGATCATTTATCAAAAACTAAGTTGTAAATTCTGTCATCCGTTGGGAGATTGTATTGCTGTGTTTTAGTACAAGATAGTTAGAAATGGACAGTAAAGTGACATCTTTTAACTGTAAGGTGATGGACGACTCTTTTAATTTTGCAGACAGGAAGTGGGAAAACATATACAATGCTCGGTGAAATTGAGGATCTAGATGTGAAGCCTAGTCCCCATCGTGGAATGACACCACGCATATTTGAGTTTTTGTTTGCCAGGATCCAAGCTGTAAATTCATTAATCTTTCATAGCTAATTCAGCTTTTTATATATAAGAGTCCAATTTCTGTAGTCAATGTTGATCAATTAATCAATATCTCTGTTTTTTTATGTTTTACATTTGTTCTCTGAATCAAATTTCCAGGAAGAGGAAAGCCGAAGAGATGAGAACTTAAAATACAATTGCAAGTGTTCTTTCTTGGAGATTTACAACGAACAAATTACCGATCTACTTGATCCCTCCTCTACTAATTTGCTGGTAGGTGTAGTTTTTTCACTCATGAGATGACTGTCAAAGCATTTTTTATTATTTCTCAATGCTCCTTTTTTTCTTAATAGCTGCGTGAGGATGTCAAGAAGGGTGTTTATGTTGAAAATTTATCTGAGTTCGAGGTTCAAAGTGTGAGTGACATTATAAGGCTTCTAATTCAGGTACATCTATGGGACCATCTTGTTCATTTTAAGGAATCCCCAAACAACTCCCTCCCTATCTTTGTTATTTAAATCAAATACATATTTACTCTGAATGCACTTTCGTCCATTAAGTTGTCATTTCTGACATGTAGGGTTCTGCAAATAGAAAAGTTGCAGCAACAAATATGAATAGAGAGAGCAGTAGGTCCCATAGTGTTTTTACGTGTGTAATTGAGAGCACATGGGAAAAGGATTCTACAGCTAATTATCGTTTTGCAAGGTTAAACCTAGTTGATCTAGCTGGTTCAGAAAGGTATGCATTAACTTATGGTGTTGATTGGACCAATTGTATCTTGGGAATTGGATGATATAAGTGCATGTATACTAACAGAGTTATCATTATTATATATAACAGACAGAAGACTTCTGGTGCTGAGGGTGAGCGTTTGAAAGAAGCGGCTAATATCAATAAATCATTATCTACCTTGGGGTATTATGATCTTGCCACATAAGTATTTCAAATTGTCATATTTGTTCTTTCTCATTAAGTAACTAGTATTCTCTAATCATTCTTGCAGTCATGTTATTATGATATTAGTGGATGTGGCAAATGGGAAGCAGAGGCATATCCCTTATAGAGACTCCAGACTAACGTTTCTTCTTCAGGTTGATTTATGTGCTGGTTTCCGTTAAATCATTAGTCTCAGGGTTCTTCTTTATTCATCACTATTTGGCATAAAATGCAGGACTCTCTTGGTGGAAACTCGAAAACAATGATCATTGCCAATGTCAGCCCTTCTATCTGGTCTGTTCATTTTATCTGGAACTATATTTCCTTTATCTAAATTTACAACTTGCCGTAGAAGCTTGATGGGGCTTACCCATTTCACTTTTGCAGTTGTGCCACAGAAACGTTGAATACACTTAAATTTGCTCAGAGAGCAAAACTTATACAAAATAATGTGAGGGCATATCTAAATTCGTCTGAATTGAAGGAATGAATCTCATCAACCTATCACCCCTATTCATTCTGTATCTTTTTATTGTAGGCTGTGGTGAATGAAGATTCTACTGGGGATGTAATAGCTTTACAGCATCAAATCCGGCTTTTGAAGGTGGTATCAGTTATTTCTGATAGTATTAGCTTTGAGTGAGTTGATACTTTAACTTAAAAGGTAAAATTTTGGTGCAGGAGGAGCTTTCTACCCTCAAACGGCATCAGAATGTCTCCAGGTCTTTGTCATTTTCTTTGGCTTCTGTCAGAGATATAAAACAATCACTAGAACTAGAAGACTGTTTTCTAGAAAATGAAACTGACTTGGTTGACCAATGTGAAGAAAATATGTCTGATTGTGAATCCAAGGGCATCAGAATGTCCCACAAACAGGTATACCAGCTTTCCTATGTTAATGATAGCCAGTGGGATGACAATTTATGTTTAAAGATTGAACCAATATTTCTATTATTTTTATGGCTTGTTCCTTCAAGATTTAAGGAATTAAGGACTTCTTTATAATTAATAATTTCTTTTCTAAGAGATTATTGCCCCAAGTAAAATGAAAAGTTATGACTATGCTGTTAGATTTTGTGGGAGAGTGAGCCTTAGTGGAATGGAAAGGCTATGCCTTAGGATTTTTCCTAAGTTTTAGCTATGGAAATATCCTTTATATCAGGTCCTCCATCTATCCCTCATGATGGAATGCTTATGCATTAACCTACCTATGGCTAAGAAACATCCAAAACTAGTCTTCCAAAGTTATACAGTTGTTAGCTTAGCATCTCCGTACAATATAGTTTTTTCCCCACACCTTCATATATTTATATGTTCAAAATCATTTGTGGCTCAGTTAAAATCATTGGAGACAACTCTTGCTGGTTCTTTGAGAAGAGAACGGATGGCAGAAATTTCTATCAAGCAACTTGAAGCTGAAATTGAACAATTAAACCATTTGGTAGTTCTCTTATGAGGTCTTTTTTCTATTGGAGTTAATATTTCAACTGTCTTCAGTCTTTATCTATGAATCTGCTGTCACTCAGGTTCGTCAAAGAGAAGAGGACACTAGGAGTTGCAAAATGATGCTTAGGTTTCGTGAAGACAAAATTCGTAGACTAGAATCCCGACTAGATGGTTCCATTCCTACAGACACGTTTTTGCGGGAAGAGAATAAAAGGCTTTCTGAGGAAAATCAGATACTTCAGGGAAAACTTGATCGAAATCCTGAAGTTACTCGGTTTGCTGTAGAGAATATCAGGCTTCTAGACCAACTTAGAAGGTAATGTATCTTTTCTAACCAAGACTGTCATTATGAAATATTCTCTCCTTTTAGCAGCTCCTTACAACTACTTGTACAGATATCAAGAGTTTTATGAAGAAGGGGAGAGAGATATTCTTTTAGCCGAAGTGTCTTCTCTGAGGGAACAAGTATTTGTGCTTCTAGAATTTAATACATAAATAATTTCCATTCTAGATTCCTTGTTTTTAAGATTTTACGATTGAAAAACCTTTGCTCTGTAGTTGCTTCAATATCATGGAAGAAACTCCATTCAGCGTAGTTCAATTCACGACACTCAACCTCAGGTCAGTCTACAATTACCTGAAACAGTTTATGATTTTCATCTATTGAACATTTCATTCCTTTTTGCATGTTAGAGCAATGTTTGCTGAAATTGTGTTTCTAAACCAGACCAATGTCATTATTTGTACTAGTATGGTATGACATACAGTCATCATTACAATAGTGATCACCAATAACTGTTAATCCTTCCTGTAAAATGCAATGTATATCTAACAATTTATTTTTACCGCTGGTGCAGGAAGCTCAGTGCTGCAAGAAAGAGAACAGTTCTTTTGATCAAGAGGTTTTATTCCTTCATAGCATAATATAAACTTTTCTTCCCAACAGAATAATTATGTGAGACCACTTCTTTTAATGGCTTGCAGCTAAGAAACACCCTTGATGAGTTACAGGAATGCAGGCGTAATTTAAATTATTGCTTAGAGGAGAATGCAAAACTCAGTAGGTATAATTTTTGTGCTGTTGTTGAAGTTCATTTGGTTGTATGCAGACAAATAGGAGCTCCAAATTTCGTTGCTGTAAAAATGCTAATGTTTTTGCATTGCATATTTATACAGGGAAATAGACTCTCTTCAATCAATGTTAAGCAGCACAACTGCTGCTACAAAGGTAGTTTTGTTATTCTGATTTAACATATATTCATTTTTGTCTTTACCATACATTGTACAAATCAGTAGGAAAATGTGAATGCTGTTTTTGTACGGTCTTTCCTTCTACAAAAATTATTGTCCTTTACTACCCCTTTCTATGTATGAAATTTGCGTCATATGAAATGAAGTATCTTTTTATCATTATTGTTTTACAGGCTTCTACAAAAGGACCATTTTGTGATACTCAGGCAGTTCCACCGATGGGGGTGAAGCATGAAACTCAAATGTTAAATCACACAGAAGATGTTTTAAATTTGCAGCTGGAATTAGATATAATGAAGGTAATTCTGAAGGAAGAGAGGACTTTCCGTGGCATATTGGAGGAGCAAACAACGTACTTAAATCAGGACCTTTTTATGACAAAAGACAGTCTTAAGCAGACAAGCAAACAATTAGAGGATGCAAATAATGAGCTGAAAGAGGAAAAATCTGTTATTGAAGCTCTAGAATCGCAGCAAATATTATCTATCAAAGAGATAGAAGAGATAAGGAACGAGAACCGCCATTATCTGGAGCTTATGGGGAAACAAGAGCATGAAATCATGACCCTGAAGAATCAACTTATGTCTAAAGAGTTTAGAGATAATTTTCCTTCAGATCATCCGGAGTTTGAAAATAAGTCTCCCTTACAGGTAAGACTTAGAAGGATGCATGATTCTCTTGAAAAAGCCAAGCAACTGAACATGTCATACCAAAGTGATCGTGCATTCCAGATATCCAATGAAGAGGAGATGGATGAAATCCGTCGGCAAGCTGAGGCTGAAACAGCTGAGGTGATTGTCTGTATGCAAGAAGAACTTGCCCTGCTCCAGCATCAAGTAAATGACAGTCATTTGAAGGAAAAGGAAATGAAAGAGAGTATGCTGAATCTGGAAACTGAATTGAAGGAGGTGTACAAAAACTTGCATACAACTACTAATGATAATCAAATTTTAAAGGAAGAGATTGGCCAGAAAGATATAGAACTCATTTCACTGGCTGAAGAATGGGAACTATTAACCTCTGAGATTGAAGAAATTCTTTTTGATGGATGTGAGGCACTTGTTGATGCCTCTGACCAACTTGGTGACATAAGCAATTCATTTCCACAGAAACGGATCTGGATTTCTGAACAAGTTGGCATGGTGGTTAGAAAAATCTCTGAGAAGGAATTATTAATTGATGAACTTAGAAGATGTTTGGAAGATGCAAGCAATAAAAGAAGTGATATGGAGTGTATGTTGAAGTCCTTAAGAAGTGCAACGTTAGTGATTACAGAATCCCATCAGAAGGAGTGTGCTGAAAAAGAAAAAGAAATTCTCCTATTGACCTCTCAACTGAGTGAAAAAACATCTATTGTGGCAAAGCTGAAGGAGCAGTTGTTAATGGCTCAAGATCATAGCAGAAAAACATCAAACTGCGCAACAGCAGCTTTTGTGGTTGTGAATAGATTGTCGGAAGTGAATCTTGGTTACCTGGATGATCTAAAGCATAAGGGTATTCAACTCAGTGAATTCGCAGAAGCTAATCAAACGAAGGATGCTCTTCTCAATGACCAATCTGCTTCGCTTGCACAAGCAGAAAGACAAGTAACAAAGTTAAAGGAAAGGTGTAATGAATTATGGCAGAAGCTGTCAGAGGAGCAAGAGAACTTTCGTGCTTTGGCTCGAGAACATATCAGCAAAGTGTCAAACTGTGCAACTGCTGCTTTTGTGGTTGTGAATAGATTGTCAGAAGTGAATCTTGATTACCTCAATGATCTAAAGCATAAGGATATTCAGCTTAGTGAATTAGCAGAGACTAACCAGAGGATGGATGCCCTTGTAATGGAACAATCCACTTCAATTGTTGAAGCAGGAATGCAGATAACGGAGTTACAGGAAAGATGTAATGAATTATGGCAGAAGCTGTCTGAGGAGCATGAGCATTCTTGTGCTTTGGAACAAAAGCTTGGAGATATTGAAAATAATGACATTTCAAAGACAAAGGAGCAGCTAGTGATATTACAAGATGGTGTCTCTTCACTCAGGTCATGCATGAGCTCTTTTGCAGACCTTTCAGGCAGTCTTGATAACCGAAAATCATTGGAAGCTTGCACATCAAACTGTGATGATATTGGTGAACCAAGGGTAAACTAATGCTGCTTTCTGATAGATTTACTTTTGGCAATGTCACTTATATTTCATTTATGTCAGTGATATGTGAATGACTTTTATTCAGTATTTGTTATTATGGCATTGCTGCAGATCTGTTCGGAAACACATATAACCAGTGATTCAGATCCCCATTCTGTTGAAGAACCTATAGTTGACCAGGCTGACTTACCCTTTAATTTGGACAAATGTGGATATTATATGAATGACTCAAAATCAAGAAGAGTTTCTAATGATGTGCATGAAAGAGATGTAACCATTTCACTTTTGAGAAAAGAAATAGAATGTGCTCTTGAAAGCTTAAAAGAAGTGCAATATGAGATGGCCAGATTGCATGCAGAGAAAAAGGAGATGTCAATGTGTGAAATGAAGAGCCAGCAAAGCATAGAGTGCCTCAAAAAGCAGATACTTTTCCTGCAAGAAGCTATGAACCACTTTGAAGAGAAATCCAAAGTCAAGATTGAAGTACTCAGTCAAAAACTTAGGAACCTGGAGAAGCCCGTGAAAGAAGCCAGCTCCCATTGGTACCAAAAGAAAGAGGTAATCCATTAGTGAGTGACCACTGTTGAACTATTATTGCTGTTTTCTTTCCCTTTCAAATATGAAAATTGTGTTTGCTTTATTTGTTTTTGTTGTTGTCAGACACTTGTTGGTGTTAATATATCCTGCATTTGCTTGGAATATCACTATAAACTTCTAAGGTGTCGGTCTCCCTTGAGCTTGTTTTTGGGGTTCAGTTAGCCTTGGTTGTTCTCTGATAAAGTTAACATTCAGAAGCTTTATGCATATTGCTTTTCTCTTTGCAGTTACTTGAACTTGAAGTTGGGGAAGCAAAGATCGTTCAAGCACAAAAATCTCAGGAGGCATCTTGTATTCTTGCTAAATTTGAAGAAGCACAAGATACGATGAAAGAAGCAGATATTATGATCAATGGATTGGTAATAGCTAATGAATCAATGAAGATTGATATTGAGATACTGAAAGACAGAGAAATGACTTTACTCAATGAAAATGGTATATTAGTCAGCAATATTGAAAGCTTACAAACTGTTGTTAATTTGAAGGATCGGGAGATAGAGGACCTTGTTGAATCAAGTCTTGTAGAAACAAGGGATCTAACTGTTAAGTTGGATGATGTCATTAAAGAAGTCCAATTGATGACGACAGAAAATTTCATGTCTTTGGCTTGTGATTTAGAGTGCTTAAAATCTCAATGTCTATATTCCACTAATTTGATACAGCCATGGCTTGAGAAGATATGGTCTGAGATAGTTTTTAAAGATTGTGCTATGTCTGTGCTACATTTATGTCACATGGGTATTCTCCTGGAAACAGTAACAGGGATGCATGCAGAAAATGGTTTGCTTTCACATGGCTTGTGTCAATCAAACTCTGCCATAAGTGATTTGAAAGAACATAATTATAGGACAAAGCAAGAGCTTGATATGTGCAGAATATTGAAAGGGAAACTTCTGGCTGATATCAAGAACAGTTTTGATCGCATAACTAAGAAAGAAGTTGAAGCTGTAGATATCACCAACAAGCTGAACACTTTTGCTAAAAACATATCAGACCTTCAGCTTCAGGAGGAGATGATGCTGCAAAGGTCTAATGAAATGGGATCCCAACTTGCTAAGCTGATGAGGGAATTGGATGTAAGTAATATAGATATTGTTACATCCCTTTTAGATCAAGAGGCACTACTGAAACAGAAAGCTGAAGCCATTGATTCTCAAGCTGATTTGTTTATGACAGATTGGTATGCCAAAGACTTTGAGTCGCTTATCTATGCTTCTGAACTAAAATATATGTCATGTAATATAGCTAATATGGAGGACTATTTTGTCAAGCATTGTATATTAGTCGAGCAACTGAAGAAAGAAGTAATCTTGTCCCAAGTAGAAACTTCGCTAGCAGAACAGGTTTTGATGGATAAGGAAGTTGAAGTTTCCCTTTTAGAAAGAGAAGTTCGGCAGACAAAAGTGGAAAGGAAAGACCTATTAGCGGAACTGAACCAGAATGTCTTAAGGATTACAGAAATGGGTGAAGTAAACAAGGTCCTTGAGCAAAATATTGAGTCCCTAAAGGATGTTACTTGTTCTAATAATGCATTGAAGGGTGAACTTGCTGATGTTAAGGAGACAAGGAAAAGACTGCTCAATAAGATTCTTGATCTAGAAGCTGATTATGACAAAGTAATCGCTGATGTCATAGAGAAGGATGTTACTTCTGAATTTTCTTTCCAACAGATTTCTTTACTTGAACATCAAAACACAGAGTTAAAGAAAGTGAACTGTATGTTGGAAAATTCATCTTTCATGCTTGAGAATGAGCTGACCCTAAAGGATTCAGAGCTAACAAGAATGCAGAGCTTATTGCAAGTTGAGTTATCCAGAAAGGATGATGTAATAAAAGGACTATTGTATGATCTGAGCTTACTACAGGAATCTGCATCTAACAGTAAAGACCAAAAAGATGAAATTCAAAAGTTTCTGGTCACAATGGAGGCATTAGAAGCAGATCTTGCTGTTAAATCTGGTGAACTTGCGGAGGCTGTCGCGAACTGTCAATTGCTTGAAGCTCAGTTGCAGGACAAATCAGATATGATTACAGCTCTTGAGTTGGATTTCTCAAAAGAACGTGAGGCTCTACAGTTGCAAGTCAGTGACAATCAAGAACTTAGAAATAATATTGACGAGGCCTTGGCAGCAAGAAAACTGTCTGACAATGAGCTGAGAGAAAGAATGAAGATAACAGAGAGCTTAGAGGACGAAATTTTAGAAATGAACAGTGTTATAAGCCAAATGGATTGTTCAATTAAAAGCCTGAGCAGTGATCTGGATGAACTCACTATTGAGAGGGATCAGCTTCAGGGTCAAGTAATTTGCCTAAAAGTTAGGCTTGAAAAAGCTGAAGCACAGGCTGAAGCTAATGAAGCAATTGCTCAAGAAACTCAGAGGGTAATGGTTTATGCATAATCTATTAATAATGCAGCATCTTTTCCTTTCATGACATTATTATTGAGTAATCCATTTTTCAACATGAAGAACTTTGTTATGGAGTATTATATCTTAAAGGAGTTTTATTTATTTGCTTCTGCATTGGGAATAAACTAAGTCAAAAGAAAAGAATAGAAAACTAGCTGAATGGCTGTTTCTTTCTTATTCCTGTCTGAATTTTCTTACATTGATTACAGGTGGCAGAAACAAGAAGAATATATGCAGAAGACAAAGAAGAAGAGGTGAAACTTCTAGAGAGATCAGTTGAAGAGCTGGAAAGTACTATAAATGTACTAGAAAACAAAGTGAGTTGTAACTTTTTCTGGAGATATTTTACAGGAAGCTTGTCTTACCTTCATAGGTATCACACTTCTTTTGACAAGAAGCTGCTGATATTTAACAAAGTGATTTTTAATTATTTTGTTCAGGCTGACATCATTAAAGAAGAAGCAGAACGACAGCGGCTGCAAAGAGAAGATCTAGAGTTGGAGCTACATGCATTAAAAGATATGATGCAAAATGTCAAAAATGTTGATGGTGACATGAGAAGGTTTAGGCCACTTAATCTCCATCTATTTCTCTATTTTGTGCATATAAGGCTTCTTTATGCCAATACAAATTTACCGTGGTACTCTATAGATCTGTTAGTATAAAATATTTTACTGTTTCTATTTCAATTCTTGTAGATTTTTGGATGAAAAAGAGAAAGGCCTCAATGAAGCCCTAAATCACATACAGTTTCTTAAGAGGGAGTTAGCAGGAAAGGATGTAGAGGTAGGTTATTTACTACGTGACTACTCACTCATGTCTCTTGGATAGACGTTTCTACATGAAAATTCAATTTTTTTTTTCTTGGCTATATTTTACAGATTCAACAGATGAAAGCTCATATTTCTGAGCTAAATTTGCATGCCGAAGCACAGGCCAAGGAGTATAAGCAGAAAGTTAGTAATCGTACTGAATAAAATAATCTTGGATGTTATTAGTTCTAAGTTGTAATTTATGCTTAGCAGCTCCAGTTATGCACACCGAGATCAATCTTGCATTCTTACTTTTATTTATAAGTTCTATTTTACTAAGTATGTTGCTATTTTAAATCAGTTCAAAGCATTGGAAGCCATGGCTGAGCAAGTCAAACCTGAGGGTCTTTCCATTCATTCTTCCAGTGCTAATTCCTGCAATGCATTGTCAAATAAGTCCGAGAAAAATGCCACCAAGTCTCGAGGTTCTAGTTCTCCTTTCAAATGCATTGGGTTAGGCTTGGCTCAACAGGTAAAATATGAGAAGGTTGAAGAGCTGTCTGCTGCAAGACTACGCATTGAAGAACTAGAAGCCCAGGCAGCATGTCGACAGAAAGAGGTTGACTTTTCTCTTCAACTGCATATTCTACAGTAGTTTGTTTTGCTTTTATTAATGCACTTCAAATTTGTCTTTACTTTTCCTTGTCTAGATATTTGCACTGAATGCCAAATTAGCATCTGCCGAGAGCATGACCCATGATGTAATTCGAGACTTACTGGGAGTAAAGTTGGATATGACCACTTGTGTGGTAAGCTCATCTAACTTTAGCGATTTCTCTCAATGTCTAAAACTATTTCATTTTCCGTACCCACATAGAAGCAGAAATTTTTTCACAAGAGAATATTTAGTTTTATATTGACCCATTGACTCCCATGTTTAATTTAATTTCCTTAATGCAGTCACTCTTCGACAATGAGCAAGCGGAGGATATTACAGAGAAAGTTAAATTTCTTACTCTAGACCCTCAAGACAAGGTAGTCTAAACTTTCGACTAGATTGCGCTATTATTAAGGTGTAGCTTAGTTAAACTGAATTGTTGTTTATTTCTGGAACAGGAGGTCGTTAAACTTAAGAAGCAGCTGAATGAATTCATTGAGGAGAGACAGGGGTAATTAAATAGCACATTCTTTTTCTCTTTTTGAAGATTGGGTTTTGAGAATCAAATCTTATATTTGAACACGAGGTTCTTTTCTGTACACGCAAAATTCTTATAAATCTGAATCCCTACGTGGCAGATGGCTGCAAGAAATGGATAGAAAACAAGCGGAATTGGTAGCTGTACAAATTGCATTGGAAAACCTTCGTCAGCGAGACCAGTTGCTAAAAACAGAAAACGAAATGCTCAAGGTAGAAAATTAAAATTTTATTCTCTCTGTTTTTGGAGCGGTTCATTTATTTTTCTCCTGTTCCTATCTGACGAGCCTTGTTTCTCTCATTTCCTGCAGATGGAAAATACAAGTAAGAAGAATAAAGTACTAGAACTGGAGGAAGAAATTAAAAAGTTGTCTGGTCAGCAAAACCTTCAGCAGCGTATTCATCATCATGCTAAAATTAAGGTAAGAGGTCATCATTATACTTAGCTCAAGGTTCAAGCTGATATTGTCTTCTTGCTTCTTGCCTATTTTCGCAGAACTAGATACCGTTTTATATTTTTTGTCTATAAACTGATTATATTTTTATTTTGTTCTTTTCTCATAAAATATTAATAAGAAAAAAAATATAAATTTTCATTGGTCTTAATTGGCAAGGTATCTTTAAAATATAATTCTGTTTATTGAATTGAATCTTGAGACTGATCGTGGAATTTTGCAATAGGAGGAAAACAACAAGTTAAAGACACAGAACGAAGAACTCAGCGGAAAACTACGAAGGGCAGAGATCTTCCTTTCCCGCGTCAAAGAAGACCTTGCTCGTCTTCGCTCTTCTGCTGGCGTGAAAACGAGTATAAATTTTGATGAGGAGCAACGTCTGATGATAAAACTGAAGGTCAGTTACAAAAGAAGTAATGTGTTGTACACCGAGTAGCTGAATATAACGCAAATTTAAATATTTGAGTGAATAATGTCACAGGAGATCGAGGAGGAGAAAGTAGAATTAGCTCAGCAATTACTGAGACTGTCCACAAATGTTCTGAAGGTCAGGACAATGATTTATGGTTCTTGCTCTGTGCCCACCTTGTCTTGCAACTTCTCCAATGCAATAAAAACAAAGTCTGTGGTTTGTTAACCAACCTTATGCTTCAACTTTCAGGTTGCTGGAATATCAAGACCTACAGCGGACATCAATCCTTCTATGGCCGAGGAAGCCCTCCAGGACCTCAAGAATAGGATAACTACTCTTGAAATGGAACATGAAGATTTGAAGTTTAAGGTAAGCACACGATGCACTATGTAGAGTAATTCGTTTACGAAGCCTTCTATGTCAAGTTTTAAAAGAACATTTTTCTTTAACCCAGAATAAAATTATCAAGGAAAAGATCCGATTATCCGAGCTCATGCCACAAGCTTCTCCTCTGAACTCGAGATCTGAAGAGAATCGTTTAACATCACCAAGGGCATCCCTAGCTCCATTCCTTTCGAGTTTTGATAGATAGTGAAGAGTGTTATTGTATTCTGTTGTGTTTAGTTTAGCCATTCATGTCATATTCTTTGGTTATCCTGTAAATAACGTGTATGGTAGCAGTCTACCTGTAAATAATCTTTATGCATAGTCAGAAAGCAATTCAAAGAGAAATTATTTTACAAGATAACTAATGGTGTATTAAATTCTATACATTATATGAAATTTCATTTATGGCTTAAGTTAGATTCATAAAATTTGACGTACATTCAAATTTAATGAATAAAACAAGAAAAATTTGCTCTTTGATCATTATAGTCTTAGATTTTTTATACGACATTAATTTTTTAAACTTAGTTGTACGATAATTTCATAAATATGCATGTCAAATTTCAACCATGAAATGAATCTCTATGCAGTCTGAACATGAAAATCATTTACAAAAATTTAATGTGGTCAGCTTTCTGTCGTCATAAAAACTTTGCTATCTTTGTGCATGTGTAAGAACATTTCCTTCCATACTATTTTCTCTTGGTTAATTTGGGAGAGATGTCGTGGAGCAAAATCTAGTAGTCGATTTAGAATTTGTAATCTTTGTATGTGTACATAATTGATCTAATAAATATATTAAGTGATGTGGCTCAATGAGTAGAAAATCCCAATTCAAAAACTATCTCGTGAGCAGTTATTGCGGTGCATCAAACCAAACAAAAATAATGAGTTTCTTCTTTTCTGCCGCGCCTTCATAAGCTAGCGTATCACACCTACAATCAAAGAATCAACCAAAACGCGAGCTCCCTTGCACCACGAATGAAGGGCCAAACCCTACCTTGAGTCGTTGCAACTTTGAGCTTCTCCATTCCTTTACAGAAACCCTAACTTGGGTGGGAGAGGGGATTGCCATGTGGCATTCCGTAATTGGATAGTAAATCTGGTCAAAGGATCAAATTTTGGTCAACATATTCATGGTTGGTCAAACAAGATGGTTGGTCAAACAAGGGGGCTAAAGAGCAATTTTGGAAAAGAAAAAAACGACTAAAGTGCAATTAGAGAAAACTTCTAGGTCTTGATGCAATTTTGAATAAAATCATAAGGGCTAAATTAAAATTTTGGACAAGATTAAGTGTGAAAAATCTGTTAGATATTCCACTGTAGTTTCATTATGGATTCTAAGGTTAAGTTGAATTAAATGTCTTTGTTTCTTTAGTTATTGATTTGAGTTATCTTCTTCTATGTCTTTTATCTCTCAATCACATTAAAAGTAATGGTTTTTATATCATAAGGTATTTGAATCTACATGCATATTGATCATATGAGTTCAAGGGTTTCTAGGTTTGATTGAGAATGTACTTTGACTGAATTTAGGAATTTTCATATGATTAAATGAGTTTTTGTTAACAATTGATAATGTACTTTGATTATTGGTAAGAACTTTAACAATAATTATTTGAGAAATTACTTTGATTAATTAACTTTTAATTTGGTTAGGAGTTTTAAGAATAGTCATGATTAAACGCAATATGATTTAATTGAGAATGTACTTTGGTTGAATTTATTGTGAATAATCTAGAAAAGTCTTGCTTTTGATTGAGAATCTACCTTGGTTGATTGTAAGATCACCCTTAAATTAATTTAGAATGTACTTTAATTAATTTGAAACTCAAACAATAATCAATTGAATAATAATATGTGAATAGCGGATGATGAATGTATCTTGAGAAAATAGTGGAATTAGCCTTTTTTTATCATGATTGTTTTAAAGTCTCTTATTTGTTCTTCATTTAAACTCACAAAATTCTTTAAAATAATTAATTTCATTGGGATGGGTTTTCACTTTTATTATTACGTATTATTGCATTGCATTTTACTAACCTTTAAGAGTCTTCATAAGAGTCAAGTATTTAAAAATCAATTTTGTATTCATTGGGAAACGAATCAGACTTATTTTAACCTTATCTAGTTTGTTAACTACTAACTTGGCAATAATAAAGTTGCCCCTCTCCCTCCCTACCCACCCACCCCTCACCCCTCGTCTAGTGCTTTTTAGTTATTTCACTTTAGGGTTACTTAAGCTTATAAATATAGGTGTCTCCACCCATGTAAATTCACCTTTGAATTTAGTATTGTTATACTGCCAAATTTGTATCATACTACTAAACTTAGGTTACCAAGGCTAGTGCACCCCTAATAGGTTTCCTCAAGCCACCCTTCCTCTTGAGTTGGTCAAACCTCTCTTAAGAGCACACTAAGAACCACCAGAGCCTCTCAACTTTACTTAAGTTCTATAGCTTGGAGGAGAAGCCACCATCTCACCACATCAAACCCACCATATGAGCACAATATTCCCACTGCCTTCAAGTCTCCGCAATCACTAACCCATTTGAAAGCATTCACCTTGTTTTAGTCATAGAGCTTGGAGGAGCTTATTCCATCATGAATTTAATGAAAAAGTGTACAAAAGATTACACTATGATTCTTGGGGTTGCTTTGCACTCCCAATAACTCTTAGCATATCCAGTACATTTGACTTCCTCCTTTGAGGTTCCTTTGCACTCTCAAGGATTAAAATTCTCTCTGCTCACAATGTTGCATTCAATTAGGGATGGCAACGGGTCGGGTCGGGCATGGATAGTGCCTACCCGCAACTCGACCCGCATGCATAAAACCGTACCCGCAACCCGACCCGCTACCCGCTGAATATTCGCATAAAAAAAATTCGCGGACTTTTTTTCAACCCGAGGATACCCGTTGGATACCCGTTTTCAACCCACAAATATTTAAAAAATATATTTTGTGAATTTTTAAATAAGGTTTAAATTAAATTACAAGTTAAAGAGAACAATTTAATATATTTGTTACATATTAAAAAGACACAATGTAATTTTTAAATAAGTTAAAAGAAAAAATATACTGAACAACTTTTGAAAAAAAAAAGATATGAGGAAGAAACACGCCGTAACTGAAGTCTCAATTTAGTCACAGGATTAACCCACAAATACCTATCAATGTACGAAACAGAGAGATAAACAATTTTCAAGAGAACACAAACAGGAACCCTAAACCCAAATTCCGAAAACGAACGCAATCACAGAAGTCTCCAAACCGCGATAACCACCATGGTCTTGAAAAGTCCAATCTGCATCAATGAACTAAAATCCAAAATAACTCAAAACACTCATTCGAATCATAACCCCAAAATCGCGTTACCAATCAACAGGGAAGAGATCAAGAAACGAACTCCCAAAACGCGAATCAAAACGTACAAAAGAAACCCCCAAAATCAGAGAACAAATAAAATCCTAATTTTAAATCCCAAATCGGAATAAAACCCCAATCAGAACCAAGAGAGTGAGGAAGAGGGAATGAAGCCTACTCCGTGCGCGAGCTGAACTAAAAGGAAGAAAAAAAGAGTCTTCCCTTAAGAGAGAATTTTCTAATGGGATTCTATGTATATGTCTAATATCTCTATTAGGGTTAGGTCAAAAGTAATGTAACCCCTTTTTTCTTTTTTTCTTTTAAAAAAAAGGTAATTGAAAGGAATCCTAAGTCATTGTTATCAAAATTTCCCTTTTTTAAGAGTAATAAAAACATTTAATTTTAAAAAATATTAATTAAATTTTTATTATTTTTTTTTCGGGTAACGAGTATCCGCAAGATGGATAGTATAATACCTGCATCCGACCCGTTTAGAAGCGGGTATTAAAATACCCACTACCCGTTACCCGCGGGTAATAAATATCCACGGATAGTAACTATCCATCGTGGGTTTTATCTGCGGATATCCGCGGGCGCGAATTGTTTTGCCATCCCTACATTCAATACAACCGAGAAAGAAAAGAAAAAGTGAAGATTGAGGTGGAAATAAACTGTAGAAATGTTCTCTCTATTCTACCCTATTGTATCTACCATCTACTATACTATTGTGTACTATATGTCTCCCTTCTACATCAAAGACCATGTATTTAAAGGACGAAAAGGGGGAAAAAGAGGAAAAAATTAACTAAACCTAACCCTAACTTTGCATCACTTACTACAAGACCCAACCTCTTTGGTTTTGTTTCTTCACTTGGCATAACCCTGGCTCAACTCCCATGAGACAGCTTCAACCCCTCACCTTTGATTCAACTCTAGGTTAGCTAAAATCATTAATACTTTGCTCTCGTTCGACTGTGGTCAGTGGCTAGGTCATTCCTCGAAGGAGAAATTTGAAATTATAATATGACCCTTACCTTTCTCAAAGTTGTGTTTTAGGTTAATGAATCTAAGGGTTAACCTACAATTTCGAGAAATTTAGAGAGGGTTAAAATCGAAAATGCAAGACAAGAGACCTAAGCAAAATTATATTTTTATTTTTTCTCCTTCTAATTTTTTAAAAAGGGAAAGAGACAATCTATTCAAAATACATTATTAGGTAACTAAAAACACAAAATTACAAACACTTTTACAAAATTGCAATTTTTACACCTTAGTTAAATTCTAACCTAATTCTAAAGATTTATCAACTAAAATAAACTAGAAAAGAAATTTTATGAAAGAAAAAGAAGGGAAAAGAGAGTGTTAACACCTCCCTAAGCTCTCAAGTTTTTGATAAAAAAAATCGTTCAACAAACAATTGGCTTGCTCAACAACTAGGTCACTCTAAGCTATCATAAGAAAATCATTCAACAAACAATTGGTTCACTCAGTAACCTAAAACTTTAGAAACCTTATTTGAAGGCTCGTCTAGAGAGACAAAACTATTAAGCTATCTAGATTTTAAAATATTGAATTTCGCCCAATGAATAGAGGGCTTACTTAATGAGTCCACATAATTTAGAGATCCTAATAGGTATATCAAGTCATTTAATTGTTTCAATTGAGTATTTATAGCTCTTTCTCATACTACGACAAATATGCTTAGTTATAAAATAATGTCTCATTGAGTCAATTTGACTAGATTGACATATTAAGTTAAATTCGATGCTCACATCAATACATCATCATTCTGAATTCAAACATATCAAATCAATATTTAATAATCATCAAACATCAAAATTTCATTGAAACAATTCAAATTAAGTGTGATAACCACATCACTCTTACATTTAGATTTTCTAACCAAATGTACTATTATTATAAAGGTTTAAATGTTTACTTCGTCCTCATGTTAAAAGGTGAATTTCTGTTTAGTACCCGGTTTTAAAAATGAAGACATTGGGTCCCTATGTTATGAAAAGTGTATGAATAAGGTCATGTCCGTTAAGTTGACAGCAACGGTGTTAAGTCCATGTTGATATGGCCGTACTTTTTCTCTTATCTCTTCTGCTGTCCAACTTTTTCTCTCTCTTGTTCATTTTTTTCTTTGATGATTTGTTGAACTTGTTTTTTCTTTCTCGACTTTATTCATATATTTTTCATAACATAAGGACTCAATGTCTTCGTTTTTAAAACCGGATACTAAACAGAAATTCACCTCTTAACATAAGGACGAAGTAAACATTTAAGCCTATTATAAACAAGCAAGTTTCTCTTAACTCGATTAAACTTTTTTACTTTAAAAGAGTTATAAGAGATTCTACTCTCACAAAATGCAACACTAATACAAAGAAAACACATCAATTATCTAAAAATATCTTAAACAAACAAAAACAACACATATTAATTATCTAAACATATCCTAAACAAACATATTCATCTTAAACTTAGCTAAGTCACATAAAAATAACTTGAGCATACAAAACATACAAAAATTAATTGAAAAAAAAAAGAAAAGAAACTTCTTCAAATAAAAATTCTAAATAGGATTGTCGTACTTTACCGTAAGATTTTTATAACAAACACTAATATAAAAAACTGACAAATTATTCAAAAACGTAGAAAATAGTCAAAGAAAAAAAAACTTGAAAAATACAATCTTTTAAAATAAAACTCAAATAACCAATCGTTCTATTTATAAACATTGTATTTTAATAATAAAGTATTTAACGATACTCGTAACTATTTTACAGTTGATTACCGTAAGAAGTCAATTTCACAACGTAAAATATTATTATTGGTTGGAATTAAGTTTTTCTTTCCAAAGTTTTTTACATAATTAGTTTAATTTAGTTTCTTACTAGTTTAATTTTAGAAATAAATCTAAAAATCTTATCAAAATTCGATTGCCCATAAACAAAATCCTTAATAAATTTACAACATTTGATGGCATAGTTCACAATTTAGAAACTACTTTTCTATAGACTAAATTTTAAGTGGATTTCTGATACCCAAAGTACATTTTAGAACTAAAATTTTGATTTTTCAAGCTGAATATTAAATGATTTTTTTAGACCAGTAACATTATTTTACGTTATATTTTTATTCTTCAAATATTAAATATTGAATAAAGTTCATTTTCAGCAATTTCTTTAAAATGAGTTGATTGTAGAAAAAAAAATTAAAGAAATTTGTACCCTTAGACGAGTAAGACAAGAGAGGTTCTCCCTTTACCTTACCAACATCATTCTGCACCTCCTTTTTTTCTTATTTACAACTCTATTCTTCTCAATATTTTACTTTAAAAAAACTGATCTATTTAATGATTAAATTAAAACCGCAGTCCTACACCTCTTTCTAACTGTCTTACCGTATTTCAAATTATTTTATAAATCTTATATTCTTTCCTTTTTTTCTCCTCTTGCCCCACCTTATCGCATTTCATTTTAAGTTTAGTTTTTTTTCTTCCCCACTCCTCTCCTCGTCACCAACTTCATTTGTTTTTAATAAATCAAAGACAAATGTGTGAAATGGGAGTTGGAGGAAGAAATTAGTGAAGTGAAGGGAGGAATGGTCGTAAGACAAAGTGGTTTTTGGAAATCGAGAAAACAGTGAGAGGTTCATATATGACGTGTTGAGGTATCTGACGTGTTGAGGTGCACTTGACCCTTGATTAGTGGAATGGCCGTTTTGAGCTACCTTTCCTCGAATTCCTATCTTTGCGACCCTTCATTTTTCAGTTTCAAAGATAAACATGATGGCCGTACTACCCCACAGCATTTATTTTCAACCCTATCATCCTCGTGACTCCTCCATTTCACTTTTCACACCTTTTAAGGTGCACCAATAATAATAAATCAATAAATATAAATATAAATATAAATATAAATTAGGATGAGGATAATAAAAGGTTAATATTTACTTTTTAAAAAACTTACATCACGTTTAATCGGTTGAGATACTCTGACTCCTTGGAATCATCCAACTGTATCCATACGTTGTATAAGTTGTTGAACTGCATCAATCACTCTCTATATTAAATATATACGAAAATTTAATATCTAAATCTTTTTATATATAAAATATTTTAAACTTATTTAATTATTTATATTATACATAAAGATGATTCATACATGTTTTATTTTTCAATTTTATTCTTTAATAAATAATCATTTATCATTTTCATTCTTTAAATCACTGTTTTTAAAATTTAACCGTTTCTTAAACTCAATTCTTTTTTAAAATTCAACCATTTTTAAAAAATAAATAATTATTCATGATAAAATATTACCTACAAAGTGAAAAAAATATTTACTGTAAAATTATAAAACATATTTATATTTAGTATTATAATTATAATTATATATTTTTTTGTCATAATTAAAGAAAATGAATACCTGTATAACATATTCGTTCTCACTCGCGAAACATAAGTGATTGTGAAATTAATTTTCAAATATGGCTCAAAAGAAACTATATTATTTATCTTGATTTTAACAATATTCCAACTTTGGTGAGAAAATACATAAAAATAAAACTTGTAAAAATACTTAAATTAGTAGAAAGTGGAATATCTTCAACCGAAAGAAAAAATAAGGGTAATATAATATCATAAAATTTCAAGTGATACAAATAAAGAGTTTAACTTTTAAGGAACAAAAATAAATAATATGAGAAAATAAATAAAGTAGTTTGATTAATGTATTATGTATTATCTATTATAATAAGATAAGATATTAGGAAATATATCTTTCTTCTTACCATGTTTATTTCATTCATAAATGTAGTTATTTTGATAATTTTTTCATTTTTCTGTACTTTTTTTGCTCTAGAGAATTATTTTACTCTTTTTTTTATCATGATTTGTATTTAAAGTATTAATTATTTTAATATAATTTTTAATAGGTTACTTGATATTTGATATAATTCGTAATTACTTGGTTATTTAATATATTTTACTTTTATTTTAGAAAATAATATCATTTAAAAATTAATTATATTTTTTTATATTATCTTTTTATAAATTTTTATATTTATTATGTTAAAGAATGACTCGTATTTAAAGTTCTTATTTCTTTACATATTAAATTTTTTTATTTACTTGATTATTTAATAAAATTAAATTTAAAAAAATATAGTTTACTTTTAATTTCTGAAATAATATTATTTTTTAAAAATAAATATGTTTATTGATAATGCAATATGAAAATAACTCCGATCAAATAATTTTGTCTTAAAAATAATTATTAATAAAATATCATAATTATCATTTGTATATAAAATAATAATATAAATATTTTTATTATTGAATATTCGTCTTATTTTTGTTTGTTAAAGTTTAAATAAACATATATTCTTCTATAATCTACATCTATTATCTATTATAATATAAAAAAATACTAAAAAAGTGGCCTCCTTATCTATGTTTATTTTATTAACAAATGTCTCATTTATTAATATTTTACTCATTTGATATTTTTAAATTTCTTTTACTCTTTTTATTGTCACATGTCTTAATTTACTTTTTTACCCATGATTTATATTTAAAATATTAATTATTATAATATAAGAAAAATATACTACAAAAATTATCTTTTTGTCCATATTTATTTTGTTGACGAGTGTTTTATTATTTAGTTTGTTAGTCATTTGATATTTTTTTTTTTTACTTTTTTACTGTCACATGTATTTGGAGAGTTAATTTATTTTTTAACTCATGATTTATATTTAAAGTATTAATCTATTATAATATTAAAAAAAAAGAAGATACTAGGAGTTACTTCTTATCCATGTTTATTTTGTTGACATGTATTTCATTTATTAGTTTTTTTCTCATTTGAGATTTTTAATTTTTTTTCTCTTTTTACTGTCACATATCTTTAGACAGTTAATTTAATTATTTGTCAGGTCTCTATTTGGCTGAAAATCTTAAATTGTTTTTCTTTTACATCTCAATTAGATTTGAATTTTGTGAAAATTATAACAATTACATTTTTACCGTTAAATTAAATTTAATGACTTAATGTTAATGTTAAGTTGACGTGGTATGATGATGTATGTTTTTAAATGATATGGACTTTATTATTTGATGTAATGATTCTGACGTGTCTATTTAAAAAAAACAAATTGGAAAGAATGAAATAAATATTAGGAACGAAGTGGGGATTCAATTTGTTCGAATTAGGGATTGAGAAAACTTTGTTTTGCTTCTTCTTTGAGGGTATTGGTTGTTCTTGAAGTAAGAGAGGTTTGAAGATGACCCATTTGCGTTCGTCTTCCTCATGTAGTGGATGGTGGAAGCAAAACCTTAATGTGGTATGTGGTGGTGGTGGAGGATTTGCGATTGTTGCTTTATCACCATCAACTTCACTACCATTCTACAACAAAAGAAACACAAATTACATCCAACAATGGTCTGTTTAAAATAACAATAACGAAAATATCATACTTTGTACTTAGGGCAACTCCAAAATTGCTTGTCTATGTTCTTATCAATTCTTGCAGTTCTTAAAACACATTTTTCTTCATAAGGGCAAAACGGTGATACATGTGTTGTAAAAGGTGGCTAGAGGAGATTGAGATTCACTCTCCTAGCCATGACCTTGAAGAAGAGAGGTTATGGAATTCTCTCAACAGAAATTCTCTACATTTATTCAAAGGTCCCTATTACAAGCAATAAGCACGATATTTAAAGAGAAATTAGTTTCTCCTCTTGATAGAACCAAAGCTTGGACCTTATTCCATCATGTTTCTTCGATGTTTTCTGTCTGACCAATCTGTACAGTAACACAATTTCTCTACATAAGTAAAGTAGCATTAGACAACGTACAAAAGGCTATAACAACTCTATCAATGTCAATGCTCCAGAGTAAGAGATCTTTTATGAAGTTGGCTATAATTAGAAGACCGCATGAAGAAGAAAATAATAAATTAATTACACATATTCTTAAGCAGCCAAAATTGTTTTTTGTTTTTGATAGTGTGTCGTCTATCTTTGAGAAAATCTCTTTCTAACAAGTCTTTTTAAATCTACTTTGTATTTATCAATATCCTCTCTAAGAGAGATTTTCATCTGTACTTGTCTTAAAAACACTTTGTTGTTTTTGGATAATCAAGAGTGATTTAAAACACTTGGTTTGTTTATCTCATGGGGAGTTAAACAATTTTAGCCAATTGGGTAATTATAAAACCATAAGTGGTGAAACTGCTGGTAACTTATTAAAGTTAGTGGAACCCTTTAAGTGTTCTTAAAGAAGAACTAGACATAACTCAGGTTGATTGAATCGGTATAAAAACAAGTTTTTATCTCTACTATCTTTTGCTGTATTTTTAAACACTTTCAGAAATTCTTAAGTGTTCAACATTGTTTGCTTACCGTTGATAACGGTTGAAAATACCATTATCTATGATGTACTTTTGACACTAAATGCACCATTTTTTGCTTAGAAACTTTCTTGGAATCATGTTTTTACTTTAGTTTTGTGAATAAGAGAGTTGAGGTTATACTTGATGATTTTATTACTAAGTTTCCTTGATTTTGTAGGCTATTGGAATGATTGGAAAGAAGAGTTAAAGTACCAAATAGTTGGAATGTAGAAAAGTCAACCAGAGTGCAAAAAAGTCAATCAGAGTGCAGAAAAGTCAACCAAAGTGTAGAAATTAGTGTCGTTTCGTGTCCAGGCGCTCTTCCAGGGCCGCTTAAGCGCCAGATTTGACCCGTTTCGCGCCCGGGCGCCCTTCTAGGGGCGCTTGAGCACCAGATTGTGCCGCACACCGCCCGGGCGCTTGAGTGCCAGTTCGTGGGCTTGAACCTATTTTCTGTTATTTTTATGTTCTATTTAAGGACTTGGATGCCTTAGGGATTATATCTTTTGATGGCTTGAGCACAGAAACACATTTTTCACCCGTTGGGGGGTAGATTTGGGGATGGTGACAACTCTCCTATTCCTAGAGGGTAGATTTGGAGATGGTGACAGTTCTCCTCTTCTCTTTCTAGGGTTTTTCTATCTCTTTCATTCTTTCATTCCATTGTAATTCTATTTTTTGATTGGGGGATGATGTAACCTTGTGAACTCTCATGTATTTGAATTGATTCTTATTATTGATATATGCTTCTTTCATTAATTGTTAGGGATATTCTTCTTCATGTATGACATAAATCTTATTATTTGTCTAAGTATCAGGAGATTTCGTACTCCTAGGGTTGGACGATTTGGGGATGTGACAACTCTCTTCTTCTCTCCCTAGGATTGTTATCGAGAGATATCTTACAAATCATGATCTGGGGAATTCTCCCAAAAGCAATATTTCTCAAGGATGTGGGTATTAGTTTTGGTCGTCTTAAGCTCCTAATCTTAATGCAAAATTAATTATTAGGGATACAAGGGATTGTGACTTAGTAATTAAGGATAGACTTTCTTCACCGAGGGATCAAGTTTTAAGTAATTTAGCGAGTGACGTTGACATTAATAAAAGAAGAAGAATTTTTATATACATGAGAGTAAACTAGGTGAAATCTAACTCCAACAACATATTCATCTCATATTTTCAATATCATCCATTCACCCTTGTGTTTAGCCTCAACTGATCAAATTGCATTCATGTTTATTTTATTGCATTTGCATTAAAAAACCCAAAAATATGTTCTTTAGAGTCTTAATTAGTTGAGTAATCACATAACTGTTTAGTGCCATGAGTCTCTTGGGAAACGATACTTGGTCTTACCATTTTATATTACTTGTGCAATTCGGTACACTTGCCGATTCATCAACAATCGTTTAACCCTTGCAAACAACTTCTAGCATTAATTGTAAAAAAATTTCAAACTCTATTCAAACCCCCTTTTCCCTTCCCCCTTTTCTAAAAGTTTTTCCGTTATTTCAAAAGTTACCTTCCTACCTATATTTATTTTGTAGACGAGTTTTCCATACATTGATTTAACAAGTCTATCAATAAACATTAGATAAGTTTGTCCATACACTGATAAGAGTTCAGTAAAATATATTAGACAAGTAATTTCATACACAAATTAGACAAGTATATTAATACACATTAGACGAGTTTGTCCACTTATAATTTAGATGAATCTTACAATACATATTGGATAGGTCAGAACATATAATGATTAGACGAGTCTAGTAGTACACATTATATTAGTGTGCTCATATATGAATAAGATAAGTCTAACAATACATATTAGAAAAGTATGTCGATGCATTAATTAAACGAGTCTTGCAATACATATATGAGTTTGACCATACATTGATTATACGAGTCTAGCAATATACATTAGATGAGTTTGTTTATGCACATATTATACAAATCTATTAATACACAGTAGACGGTTGTATCCATTCTTTGATTAAGTGTGTCTTGCAATACATATTAGACAAGTCTTTCCATATGTTGATTACACGAGTCTAACAATACACATTATATGAGTGTAGCAAAACATATTAGATAAGTGTGTTCATATACTGATTAGACGAGTCTAGCTTTAGATTAGATGAATTTGTTGATACACTTATTAGACGAGTCTAATAATACACATTAGACCATTATGTTCATACATTGATTTGTATTTTTAGCGAATATCTTCTCTACATATTTTTCATGATCTATCATTTGTATTTTTTGATAGATTACTTTATATTTTTTCATATCCTATATCTTTTGTATTTTTACAAAATTTACTCTTTGCATCTTTACATACATATTGACTTTTTAAACTTAAATAATTATTTTATGTTAATTTTATTCACAATTTAATTATAAACTTAAATATATTTTTTTTCTCCATCTCTCTCTCTATATATATATATATATATATATATATATATATTTATAATACTGATCTTCTAAATTTACACGTTTCATGCTCTTTTATTTATTTAAAACCTTCTTAAAATTTTTATTGAGAGACACCCAACTACATAGGATTTTTCTTTGCAACTAACTCTCCATGTTATATGCAACTAACTCTTATATGAATATAACTTCTCTTTCAGTCATTTCCAATAAATAATTCCTTCTTTTATTCCTTTAAATAAATAACTCATTCTTCAAATTTTATAATTTCATCAAACTATCAGCCTTAGACTTCCCTTTCTCAATTTAATATTAATTTAATTCCTTTAATCATTAACGAATTTAAACATACAACAGAAATATAATATTTATAAGAAAAATAGCATACATTTATAAATTATGCATTAAATTTGATAACTTATTAGACTAATTAAATTCATTATTTTTTTATTAAAGTGGTGGAACATATTAATTATAGCCAAAATTGTGGTTAATATAGAATTTGAATGAAAAAAGTTGCCTTTACATTTTCCTCTAGATTGAAAAACAAATAACCTATGGGCTTTATGTATTTTTTTTAAATAGTGAATATTGATTTTGGTTGTTGGAAGTGATAAATTGGTGTCTATTTAATTGGGTAGGTTTTTTGTTTCTTTTGATTTGAACTCTTTCTCCTCCTTGTGGATTTGCATGAGGTTTAAAGGATAGAGATGTGCTCTCCTTGCTTGTATGTGGAATATAGTGATACGAGAAGTTTTTTAGCTACTACGAGATTGTTATAATATTAGGTTTGACTTTGTAGAAACTATTTAAAGGATTATTGACCATTATTGGCTCATCGATCTTTTTCAGATTTTGGTACCTTAAAAAGCAATGTAAGAGCAATGTAAGGTAATTTCATGTATAGGAAGATAATCTAATTTTTACGTTGTATTATTTTTGTTAAGGATTATTTTACGAGTTGTACTTTGTATAGAATCATTATATGTAAATAATATTTGATTCTACCAAGTAAATGCATAAATAGTTGTAGTTTGATTACATAACTCTATAACACCCCAAAAAATCTTTTAAGTCTTTTATAAGAATACATAAATTCTCTTCAAATTATTTACTAAACTCATGAGTTAAGATATTATTTTGCAAAGTTAAGATATATACAAGCTAGTATTGTTAAATTGACTAGTACAAAAAATGAGTTTTGACATATGTTATTTTTTATATTTAACGTTTGAAAAAAACTGACATCATATTGGGTGACGTCCTTTGACGTCAGAAAAACTAAAATTTTGATGTCCTACAACACTGAACGTAGTCTCTGTAATGATAATGGGAGACTATTTGACGTCAAAAATACATATTTTTCAACGTCACTCTCGCTAGGCCACGCCCACCTCTCTTAGCAAAAGTTTGTGTTTGGAGTTGCACTGTAAGGTTTTGAACGTTAGAAATTACACTTTTCGAGACATCGAAAATGTATTTCTAAAGTTCGATTTAATATATACAAGTGCAAAATCTCCAAAGTTCGATATAATATGTTTAATCTTTCGAAAATCGATCATGTTTTCATGTAGAATGCATCTTGGTAATTGACATGTGTGTTGTAATTGTGTGATTGTTTGGTGAAATACATGTTATTATGACATTATATGTTTCTTTCTTTTTAAGTTAGCTTACCATGTGTGTTGTGTTGGTGTGATTTTCTACTATAAATATGTATTGTACTAGAATAGAAGATAGTGTAGGTGAATATGCAGAGTGTAACACCCAAAAATAAAACATCTCACACACCAATCATTTCATAAATAATATAAATATCGTACAATATTACAGTCATCCATTAAGGAGTAAAATAGTTCACACTAAACATATATTATATTTTCAACATCACGAAAATCACTCAATTTGTTTTTCTTCCTTTCTTCTTAAACTAATCTTCATTTCTCTACTGCCTCCTGCTTCACTTGTATAGGTTCAGACTTCGTTTCCTCATCTGCTCCCGTATAACATCTATGTTATACGATCATCGCAAAAATAAGATTTTCCGGCACAAATAAACAAGTAAGAGTGAGCTACCATGCAAAATTCCAAGAGGGGCATAACATTATATTATACGTAATACATTCACCATAAATTCTTGTAAGATGCAATTATTATACTAGACTCTATTATCCAGATATAATGTTGATGGAAGTCTCGGGTGGTCATGCACTTGTGGTGACCTCTACTCCTCTCACAACATAATCTTGGCCAAATACAATATATCATATCACCCACAAGGTTAGTCCGTTAACATCTATGACCATAATTGAACATAGACTAGGACCTCCTACCACTTTCACCACATAACACATCTTTCTCTATTTGAGACTGGATAATTATTAGAGTATTAGGATAACCACTACCAACAGGACCCTCAACATCAACATATACACTAATACCATACCATTATAGAGTCTCTCCCCGAGACTCATGCTATATTCCAATGCATAATTTCATATCCAACATCATAAAATACATTCATCATAGAAATCATACAAAATGAATATATCACAAAACAAATTAACAATAATAAAATATTACTATAAATGGTCACCGGAGAAGAATCAAATGTTTGACGAATCAAACTCACCATAAACGCCAGTACATATGACTAGTCACAACTCCGGTTTTTAAGATTCCTCTATCCTACCATAAAAAATAATCTTAATATAAATGTTTTGAGAACTAAGAAGTTGAATATGGCATAGCCGGTTATACATCTTCTTATCCTTCTAGAAAGATGCAATAAAAATAGATAAGAACAATAAAAATTCTGGGGAAACAAGAAGTTGAATCTGGCATAGCCGGTTAGACAATTTCTCATCCTAGATGCAATAAAAATAGATAAAACAATAAAAATTCTAGGGAAACAAGAAGTTGAATCTGACAGAGCCGGTTAGACAACTTCTCATCTTCCAAAAAGATGCAATAAAAATAGATAAAAACAATAAAAGTTCTGGGGAAACAAGAAGTTGAATCTGGCAAAGTCGGTTAGACAACTTCTCATCCTTCTAGAAAGATGTAAAAGAAACAACTAAACGTTCTAAGAAACAATAACGTAAACACATCATAACATAATCAAAATCATGTTTTACAACCATCAATAGACTTGGATCTCATCACAGAAGCATGTTCATATTCAAAATTCAAGATCATACAAAAACAAAAGACTCCATATTCAATATTTAAGATCACATAAAAGCAAAAGATTGCATATTCAAGGTTCAAGATCATACAAAAACAAAAGGACTCCATATTCAAGATTTAAGATCAGACAAAAGCAAAAGATTGCATATTCAAGATTCAAGATAATACAAAAACAAAAGACTCAAGATTAGCTTCCCTTACCTCTATTCCAGACTTAATCTCCTGCTTAGAAATTGTTCCCCAAAAACTTCAGAATTTTCCCTCTTGCACTAGAATTTCCTCCAACTCTCTCTTATCTCAAAATCTCTCAATATTTGGTGCAATTTCAGCCTTCCCCCTTACTTGATATTTATAGGCTAAGATTTAACACTATTTAGTTTTTTTTAATAATATTTTATTAAAAATACTATTTTATTAAAAATAATATTTTGACTTCACTCCCTAAAGTTTCTTTGTCATTTTGAAATCATTTAACTTTTTTTTAATTATTTTTTTTTTACAAAACATTCTAAAATAAAATTTTCAAAATTTTAAATTTCTTCTAAAATTACTATAATCTATTATCATAAATTTTTAATTTTTTTCTTATCATAATTTTCTCATTAATTATATATTTTACCTTTAAAATTATTACTACTAAAAATGCTACTATTTATTAAAAATGGATAATTTTAATGGATTTTACACATAGCAGTAGATGAGTGAAGATGTTGCCTTAGTCTTAGAAAAAAATGTATATACGTATTTAAAACTTTATATTCCCATGGTAAAATTGTAAATTTTATTTTGTAAAACGAACATTATCAATATCGTTATATGGTAGCAATTTTTTTTATGATTTTAAAACAATATGGCACACGATGGATTATATTTTGTGTAGTTAAATAATTTACTAAATACAATTTAATAGACGAGTAACTAAAGACATAATATAGATAATATGACAGTAAAAGTGGAGTGGTAGAATAACAAACTCATTATATAGATCAAAACTTACTATTACCTTTTACCATCAAAGCTTTGATTAATTTATTAGTAATACTATAGATATAAACTTGTCTAGTCATTTATACCTAAATATTAGTATTAGAAGTTTGAACTCAGTGTTTATCTTTAAAAAATCATCAAGTTTTACTAATTATGATTGAATATATTTATGATTAATCGAATCCAAATAAAATGTTTTTATGCAGATAAGGACAATGGAAATAAACCTTTTGGCCTTGAAAAGAAAATGAGAATGGAGATATCTATGTTTAGGAATTTTTAAAGGTTTAAACCCTTTAGTTGTCCCTATAGGGTTATCCCATTTTGATTCCCTTCTTATTAGAATCTCCAATTGAGTCCTTATAAGTGGTAATTTGAATCAATTGAGCCCCTCCAGTTAAATTTAGTTAACGGGGTTAAGTTTTTGTACAGGTGGGAGGATTACGTGTTATTTTCTTTAAACGTGGCATGTTTAGAGTTTAAACGTGGCATGGATTAGGCCTTTATACGTGGAATTATGTAAAATAATAATAATGTAAAATTAGGAAAATCTGAAATGGGATTTAAGGTTCAATCAAATTCAATTTGGGATTAAAAATCATGAGAGGAGAGTGCATCGCAAGCTTGCGCGAAGTCTTTAGTGGAGAGGATACAAACTTCATTAGGGCTTTGGAGCTTTGTCATTGGAGTTTGGACGTGAATTTTGAAGTCGTTGTAGGTGTGCGTCAAGTGGTTCGAGTGGAATTTGCTGGAAGGTTAGTATGTGTACTTTACATATATATGAATTTAATATTGGGTTGTTTTTGTTGTTATCTGGGGATGCTTTTTTGAATGGGGTTGTCTGAAAATGTGGTTTTTGCATATTGCGATTGTGGTCCCCCATGTCCCCCATAGTTAGAGTTCGTTTGTTCTGTCATTATCACTTTAATAAGTGGTGTTTTTTGTCGTTTTAGGCTTATTTGTAGGTGTAGAATATTCTTGATTGTGTTGTGTGTGATGGACAATATAGAGGTTGTTATTCACCATGGGGGAAAGTTCGTCAATGACAGGTGCCTGAAGTATGAAGGGGAAAGTGAGACAATATATTTTGATATTGATTATGGAGTTATTTTGTTGTAGTGAGTGTAGTCAAAAGTCTTGGGTACGATGGTTTTAAAGAATTGTGGTTTTCTGTTGGATGTGGTCTTGTATTAGATGATAGGCTAGAAGCATTGTGTGATGACGTAGGTGCCATGCATATGGTCACTTTAGCTCACTTAAATGGACAAATTCATTTATATGTTGTGCACACTGTCTTTGAACCTGATGTGATTCACATGATTGAATACAAAGTTGATGAAGGAGGTGACGAAGTTGCACCTCAAGTGAATGAGGGTGGTGGGGGTGCACAATTTGTTGAGGGTATAGATGATGGAGTGAGGCAACAGTTGGATGAGGGGGTAGGTGTTGATGGTGAGAGGATAAAAGTTTTTGTTGGTCAGGCTGAGATGACAAAAGCAAATGAAGTTGAGGGTGAGAGGATAGAGGTTGAGGAAGATGATGCTGAGAGGACAACAACAGATGAAGTGCAGGAAGAGAGGATAGAGGTTGAGGAAGCTGATGTTGAGGCTGAGAGGATAGAAGCAGATGAAGTTGAAGTTGAGGGTGAGAGGATAGAGGTTGATGAAGCTGATGTTGAGGCTGAGAGGACAAAAGCAGATGAAGTTGAAGTTGAGTGTGAGAGGATAGAGGTTCAGGAAGGTGATGTTGAGAGGACAACAACAGATGAAGTGCATGAAGAGAGGATATAGGTTGAGGAAGCTGATGTTGAGGCTGAGAGGATAGAAGCACAAGATGGTGAGGGTGATAGGTTAGATGGTGAGGCTTACAGAATAGAAGTACAAGACTTGGAGGATATAGAAGTAGAAGTTCGTGATTGGAGTACATCACGTGATGATGATGATGGTGAGATGAATAGTGAGGATGGGTTAGTAGACATAAATGTTTAGTGTGATGTAAGTGAAAGTTCTGGTAATTTGGAGGTTGAGGTTGAACCTGTTTTAGTTGGGTCTGAGTCAGATATGGAAGAAGATGAGATTAATGATTTCAGTTGGTTCAATGACGAATGACAATCTGAGGACTTAACTTCCCCTGACATAAGTGATGAAGAAAGGGAGGATGAAGAGGGGTATGGGCATTATTCTACATTTACTATGCCAAAAAAAATGGTTGATTTCAACTGGGAAGTGGGAACATATTTCGTGGATAAAGAAGACATCCTTGATGCCATCAAAAGTTATGTAGTAGAACATGGGAAAAATCTGAAACTTGTTAAAAATGATAAAAAAAGAATTAAGGTTAAATGTTTGGGATCAAAAGGAGAATGTCCGTGGAGGACATATTTTGGTTTCATGGATGCAGTAAAGTCATGGCAACTGAGGATTGTGGTTGACAGGCATACATGCAGTAGGGAACACAAGTTGCGGCTATTCAATGCAAAATGGCTTAGTAGAAAATTGGAAAAAACACTGAGAGAGAATCCTAATGTAAAAGGAGTTGATATTAGAGATAAAATTACTAGGAAATGAAACATAGCAATATCTAAGAACATGGCTTATAGGGCCAAAGCCTATGCATCAGACGAAGTGGCAGGGTCCTTCAGTAAGCAATATAGTAGAATTTATGATTATGCTAATGAGTTATTGGCAAGAAACCCTGGGTCTACAATCAAGGTGAAAGTTGAGTCATATGATGGGAAATCAATATTCAAGAGGTTTTACGCATGCCTAAAGGCATGCAAAGATAGCTTTGTCTCATGCAGGCCAATCATTGGCCTTGATGGAGCCTTTTTGAAAGGCAGACATCGTGGTGAGCTATTAACTGTTGTGGCTCGCGATGCAAACGACCAAATGTTGCCACTAGCATATGTAATCGTAGAAGTTGAGAACAAGGAGACTTGGACATGGTTTATGGAGCTACTGATTGAAGACCGTTGAGAACAAGGAGACTTGGACATGGTTTATGGAGCTACTGATTGAAGACCTAGGTGGACCTGAGGTGTGTTCTTCACTTACAATCATATCAGATCAACAAAAGGTAACTTCCATTATAATTATAGACTTTTTTTAGGGTTTATCTTATAGAAATGAATTGAAATCAATAGCATCTAACTTTTTTTATGACTTATTCACAGGGTTTGTTACAAGCTGTACAAGATGTTGTTTCTGGAGTTGCACAAAGATTTTGTATAAGGCATTTATATGCCAACTTCAGGAAGAAATTCCCTGGAAAGAATCTAAAAAAGCTTATGTGGAGGTATCAAAGAGGAGAACGAGATGAGAAGTATCAAAGAGGTGAACCAAGATGCTTTTCGACACTTGATAGTTATTCCTCCAAGGTTTGGCACTCTCAGTTTACATAAGTTTTACTTAACTTTTACTTTTTGATTATTTAACATATTCATTGTGTGGCATACATCTTTATTCAAGGTTTTGGTCCAGATCAAGGTTCACAAGCATAACTCAATGTGATACTTTGGTTAATAACATGTCAAAAGCCTTTAATAGTGTGCTGGTAAATACGAGGACAAAACCAATTATTACAATGTTGGAGGAAATCAGACTATACATGATGAAGAGATGGGCCACTAATAGGTCAAGGGTAACGTCATTTAAGTCATCAATTTGTCCAAAAATACTGAGTAGACTACAAAAGGAGGCACTACTAACAAAGTCTTGGATTCCCAGGTATCCAAGAATTATGGCATATGTATATCTTTGTTTATGTTATCCCAAGTATCATATAACTAATGTTGGCTTATCTTGACAGTTGGTCAGCACAAAGGCTATTTGAAGTTAGACATGTGTCCCAAAGTGGGGACAAGTTTGTGGTGGATATAGATCAATATTCATGCTCCTGCAGGAAATGGAGCATCAGTGGAATACCTTGTGTACATGCATTGGCAGCAATGAGGTTTCTCAACATAGATGTAGAGGACTACATACCTGTATGCTTTAAAAAGTCAACCTATGAAGAAATTTATTCCTCTATTATATATCCCATTAATGGAAACAACCGCTGGGAGGTAACCCAATGTCCAGATGTCATGCATCCATCAACAAGACAGATGTTTGGTCGTCCTAAGAAGAAAAGAAGGTTAGAGCAATGGGAGTTGAAGAAAAGTAGCACCTGAATGTCTAAAGGGGGATTACTGAAGAGATGTGGCATGTGTAGGGAAGTGGGTCACAACAAAAAAAAACTGCCCCAAGAGAAACCAAGTGCAAGAAGAGGGACAACAACCCAGTTCATTGCCTGAGGGTGAACCAGATGGATGAGAACCACTTCGGAGTTGAAGAATGTTATATGTTTTAGTAGTAGCAAATGTAATAGGGCAAAGTTTGATGTTTATCATCTTACAGACATGTGTTATAAACAATGTTTTAATGTTTCAGTATGTAATAGCCTAAAGTATCCTACATATTGGTACTTGTATGAACAATGGATGTCTACTTTTTCGTATTAATATACAAATGTTGAGTTTGCCATTGGCAGTTTCTTTATTGCAAGTAAATTAAAAATTTATTATTTTTCATCATTGTGCCCTTAGTTGAATTCCTCTTTCAGTTGTTTATTCAGGTCCCAAGATAGCAATATTATTTTAGTCTTGTACTGTGTATGTTTGTAGTTATGTGTTCTCAACTGTTGATGAAGCCTTTATTGAGAACTGTTTTACAGGTTCTATGCACATGTTATGTTATACATAGGGCAACTACTGACAACAAAATGAAACCAAAACATAGACAACAATTCAACTCATTTTTTCCAAATTATCATTTCACTAAACATCTGAAACTGATACATCTTCATAGCAGAAAACATAAATACATTGCAACCTCTAAATTAAAAAGAACTACATTAACATTATCAAGTCAAGCCTAACACTAATACCAAAACAAACCTAAATTATCAAGCTCTTCCCATCAACATTGCAATTATAATAATGTTCATCACACAAAGCACACTAACAACCCCAACCAAAAATTTCATCCAGCTTTGAAGACCCATCACAGCTTTCTGCACACCAACAATCTTCTTATCACTTTCATTTTCAAAACTCTTCAGCAACCTCTCATCATTTGCTTCCAACACCTCAAAACTAACACTTTTTTCAATTTCCCAATCAGTGAACCACCTGAAGTAGTTGCATCCACCCTTTTCACTTCCAACCTTATACCTAGGGCAACCCCAGAATTGTTTGCCGCGATTCTTACTAGTTTTCGCAGTCCTCAACATAGACTTCTCTCCACAATGACAGATCAGCGAAGCATCATTCCTGTTCCACCCTCCATCTCCACGAGAGCTCACAGACCGCAAATGCTTTCTTCCACACTCATTGCAAGTGGAAGAGGAACACGAATGACCCATCGACATTGTTGCGTCTTCTGCTTTCGCACTTCCCTATTTTGAAACTTCACGTGCTTGCTAATCTTCAACAACAAAGAACCCTAAAGACTTCGCGCAAGGTTCACCCTAAAGAACCCTAAATCCTATATTTCAGAAATCATATTATTTCAATTTAACAACTTCACAAATGCACGTTTAAACTCTAAACATATCACGTTTTAAGAAAATAACACGTAATCCTCTCACCTGTGCAAAAACTTAACTCCGTTAACTAAATTTAACGGCAGGAACTCAAATGATTTAAATTACCACTTATAAGGACTCAACTGGAAATTCTAACAAGAAGAAAATCAAAGTGGGAAAACCTTACAAAATAAGAACAACTAAAGAGTTTAAATATTTTTAAATTGTCTTTTAAAAAATATCTAATAAATTATTTTTTAAGTACATAGATAGGAGTAATTATAATTGTCTAACTTTATCATAACTTTGAACTGTTGTATAGTTAATGATTGTTACTGCACTGTAGTTTTAAAGTAGATCTCATTTTAAGTGAGTCAAATCCATCATCTACCTATACCCAATAAAATTTACATTGGAAACCATAAAATATGAAAAACTATGATTAAATTGGTTCATTTTTTTTTTAAATTAGAAAAGTTCTATTTCATGAGTATCTGTTTGAACGTGTAAAGAAAGCGGTCATTATTTTATCGAACAGATGTACCCTACCAAAAGGAAGATATTATTTTAAATAATTAAATAGTAATAATATATATATATAATATTTTAACCGGAAAGCACCGGTTTTTTTTTAGGTGGGTCCGTTATGGTATAGTGGAAATGGTAAACAGAAACATGGTCGTCTTATTATATAATCTGGCACATAGATAGGAGATAACTCAAACCAATTGTGATAAGCTATTGGAGTGAGAAAGGAGAAAGGAGAGATAAAAAGGGAAGACGACATATCAGAAAGAAGTGCGAAGTGATGGTGATTCACAGACTGGAATTGTGCATAACCATGGTTCGATTGGCCATAGAATTCGTGATGAGCGTGGCAGAAACGGTGGTCATAGTTCAACAAAGAACCGCAGAACCTCTCGGAAGTTTGAATCGCGCAAGTACTCCTCTTCCTTTCTATGGCTACCTCCGTTGAATTCTCTTATTTTATTTTATTTATGAAATTTCTCAACTTGTATATCTTTTTTTCTGGTGCATCAAACTCTTATTGATGCAAACCCTTGAATTGTTGTAAGAAAAATCGATGCCCTTGTTTTTGTTGGGTTTGCTTGCTGGACTTCTTGCTTTATATGAATCCAGTTCCTGCTTATAGCTGATGAATGAATGAACCATATTAAATTTGTGTTCTTTCCTCTCTTTCTGTTTTGTTCTTTCTTGTATGTTCATCTTTATTTTTAATTAAATTTTTATTGTGTAGGTATTTTTTTATGTTCATTTTTTAAATTTAATTATTTTTTAAAACTATTATAAATATTTATAATATAAAATAATTGTATAAGAAATTCTTTCATATAAATCGGTAATTTATGTAAATATTTTTCAAAATTATTATATATTACATACACATAATAATAATTTATTTATTTTTATTTAAATAAGTACATGACATTAAAATTAACATAAATATTACTTTTAATTTATTAAAATAAATTATTACAGTAAAAAGAGTAGGGACACGACTCAATATTTTTCTAATAATATATATCAATGGAAATATTTCTATTTATTTACATAATGTATTTATTTCACTTTTATGGGAATATAATAATGCATGAGGAGATGTTTTTGGTTGGTATATATTTGATGGATTTTTATTTTATCTTCTATAATTATTATCTAGATCTATTGGATCCATCAAACGTTTGTTTTTATTTTCTGCCCATTAAGTCTACATTCTGTTTAATTTGGTGGAAACGTAGATATTCAATTTGTGGTAAATGATGAGAGAATGGTAGTTGGAAGTTGGAAACCCGTTTTCATCAAAACCTTAAAAAGCAAGAAAACTTTAATTGGCACATTCAACTAAGGTTTTCATCAAATTACAGTTTTAGTAAAATATAACTTTTTAATGCCTTTATTTAATGAAAAATGTTCATACTTTTACCACATGTAAAAAATTATAATTTAATATTATTTAATATCTTTTTCATTAACTAAGATTATATATATATATATATATATATATATATATTAAATATATTAAAAATTATTTATGTAATAATCTTTGTATTGTTCTTGTTACTAAATATTTAATAAAAGTTATATTTTTATATGTAAAATATAAATACAAATTTATGCGTAAAAAAATTAAATATTTTACCACCTTTACTAGATTGAAACGACTTTTCCTATGTAGCTCTAAAAGGAATATTTTACGTAAAAGGTATTTTATAGTATACAAAATTAATTTTCACTTTCTAATAATGGTTGATCCTAAACTTTTTTAATACCAATTTATATTTACAAGAGTTAAATATGTTTTTAGTTCCTAAACTAAGCGAATTTATTTTTCGTCATTCTTTCAAACTAAGCTATATTTTGTTCCTTCTCTTAATTTTTTTTTTTAATTTTTCGTCTTCCAAAACTAACGGCGTTAAAAATTAGCTGAGGTGGCTAACGGTAGTGTGTTGCGTTATTTTTTTTTCTGACATTGGGTTAATCTTTCCCGACCATTCTGCTCAACTTCCCAACCTCAAACCCCTCGACGCACCCGTCGAGCTCCCTCTGGTCATTAACAGCCTGCTTCATTCGGACGAGCCTCTCATCGCCACCTTCATCCACTAGGGAGCCACGGAGCCTACAGTCAAGTGTGGGGTGGCTCCAGGTGGGGTTGAAAGCACCGTAGTGGCCGCGGAAGGCAGGGCCGATGTTGACGACGTCGAAGGAACGGGGATCGAACCAAACTATATTTTACCCTACAGACCTCCCAGTTTGTAGCACAATCTTCTCTGTTTCCCTCATTAGAGCAATAAAAAATAATATTTAATTAATATTTAATTTTGTGAAATACTACTAATTCACCTATTCGCATTCAGTCTTTTATTAAACAGGCCGTTTCAGCACTGTTTCACTTCATCTTCTTCCTTGGCTAACAAAATTCAATAGGTCGTGCTCACATTGTTTCAGTTCATCTTCTTCCTTGTTGGCTAACAAAGATTTGCTGCTTCTAATCAAAACCAGCACCGCCAAAACACAGGAGGTACGTTTTCCAATGACATTTCCTTTATTCTTTCATTTTTTTATCTGAAAACAAATTCTCTTTTCATAGCTCAAATTTAATTTCTTCGTAGCAAGTTTACTTGTTTACTTGCACCAGAGGAGGTAGCGTAGTAGCACCTTCTTCCTTGGATAGTTTCCCCACACAAAAAGCTTGCGTCGGACGGTGTGGCGGGAAGGTGGGTGACGTGGTCGAAGAGGAGGCTGTGAATGGCGGAGGGGGAAGTGGAGAATATGAGGGAGGCAAAAAATGACCCAGAAAAGAAAAAAAAATGACGCGGCACACCACCGTTAGCCAACTCAACTTCTTTTTAACGCTGTTGATTTTGGAGGACGAAAAATTAAAGTTTCCTTAAGGAGAATGACCAAAACGTAGCTTAGTTTGAAAGAGGGACTAAAAACAATTTCGCTTGATAGTTTAAGGACTAAAAACATATTTAACCCTATTTATAAAATATTTCAATTAATCCTTTTTAAATAAAATCAGGTTAAACATTAATATAAACTTTGACATTTCAATTATGATCACATCTCATTTATGCTTACACCCTAAAGTCCATAATCATTTGTCATCATATAAAAATTTATTAAAATATATATATATATATATATATATATATATATATATATATATATATATAATGTAGTGGGATTACACCAAATTTATAATAAAAATTATACTTCATGAAACATAAAGTAACTATAACTATTATAAAAAAAATTAAATAAATACATGAAGGTAAAACATTAACTTACATATATTTTCTTATAAATAAAAACTAAATTAACTAACTTATTAGCATAATGTTTCTTTCATAAACAAATTTTACATTAATCTTTCAATAATAAACTTCTTTATCAATAGAAAAATTCATGTAACATCTCAATTTTTCATAGTATCTAATTACCATTGGATTCATCACACCATCAATATTACAAAGTAGCTAACTCAAAGAAAAATTATAAGACATTACTAAAAATATCTATATATGACTTATAATAGCAAAAGATAGCTAAATCCTACATGACTATGAGATATTATACTAAACCAATAGTGTAATAGGTCTTTATGAAAAGAAAGAAATTGAAATTGAACGTCCTACTCTATACCTCAACTCCATCTCTTCCTAGCACTTTCTCACTAGAGACATTCCTCCTATGCTCACACGATTAAGGTGATCATTGCAAAAAAGAAAACAAATACACACAATCAGACAAAGACAAAAGTATAAGCTAAAGTATCAAAGGAGAATTCATACAATATAAAACATAATATCACAATTATCATTTCAATTAAACAATACATAAATAAGCATATCAACTCTCACATCAAGCAAAACCTAAATATATAAATAATCTCTAGACTTGACCATCCAAATACATGTATTAGTGTTAAATTCTTGGGAGACCTGTGCATGTGTGGTGAAACAACATACCACTCAAACTACCACACAAGGTTAATCCGTCAAACATCTATGGTCAAATTGACACTAGACTAAGGATCTCCTGCTATTCCTCACCACATAATTATCCCTTTCGACTTGAGATTGGGTGGTTATTAGAGTGTCAGAAACATTCCCCTATTTCGAAACTCCTACAACAATACATTATACTAAGCACAACATCAGGATTTCCTCCATGAAATTCCTTTTACCACATACTTAAACTGAATACACAATTACCATTACCATTTTACAAGACATTCATAATTATCAAAAATATACATAACATCCATTATCATATGTCATGAACATATTTATAAGCATAAACTAATATGCATCGTATTTGAATTGTTGAGACAAGATCATCCAGAAAAACTAGACTATCTAGCAACTCAAAGTTTTGAAGTTTTACAAATATACTTAATGAAATATTCTTTATAAAGAAAGAATATTGTTTGAGATAATATTCACCTGGACGAATTAAGTATAGACAAAGAAAGCCTAGATGAAAAACAAGTATAGAAAAATTAGCTCAAAATAAGAACAAATCATGAGATGAATTCAAACACTATCTAGAGCCCCACAAATAAGCATCTGATGAGAAGTGACGCAAGAATAAGTACCTTGAGAAATATTGTTTAAACCTAGACAAAACCTATTCAAAAAGGTAGAAGTGTTTTATCAAATAGAAGAAGCCTACACAAACACTAGTAAGACATCATGCTTAAAATACCTACACATTAGTGTCTGAACTATTTTTGTAAAACAGTAAGCGTGAAAATCCCTTCTAAGGAAGAAACAAGTTATAAAGATGATTTATGATAAGCATATTCCGAACCTGTGTAGTACTTAAGGATAAGCTCTTAAGCTTTGAAATTAACTTATCTATCCTTGAGGAAATCTAATTTGAGTTTATTTATCAATCAAGATTCAATAAATTCCTAATTTGAATTTTAAAGTCAAACACGCAAAATTAATATCACAAAGAGCAAAATTGAGATTAGATGAGAAAAGAACAAACTCGAAGCAAAGAATGATCAATGTAAAAGCTTAATTTGTATTGTATATTCTTTTTTCCATGAATTGATCCTTAAAAATTCAGTTCTTCATTATTCAAAATATATACATATATATACCACACACAAATATTTGTACAAAGAGTAATTCTAGACCATTTCCTTGTTCTTATATAGGGCAAAGAGTAAGGTCTTTTTGTTTGAGCAAAATTAGGACAAAGTAAGATTTATGTTTCTATTCTTTTGTTCATAAACAAAAATATCAGAAAAATCGTCTCAATAACAATCAAACTAGATTTTAAGGATAATTCCAAAAGTAGTTTAAAAATACTTCTAAACAAACAATTCAAATGATTAATCCAAATCATAATTTTTTTCAAACATTGTCCTTTACTCATTTCAATTTAATCTTAATTATTCAAACTCAATTTATACTTCGTTCACATTAAACTAACAAACTAATATAAAAGAAAATTTTAGAAAACTAATTGTACTCTTCAAAATCATATTCATAATTCAATTTAATAACAATACATCTTAACATCCATAATCCAGTAGCTAAATCAACTCCTCATTGAAATTGTTCAATTTAAAACATTCTAAAACTATCATTTATTCATTGTATATCAATTAACATTTAATTTTAAATATCCTAACAGTTTCTATACAAAAGATCATCCTCCTTGATTAGAAATTGAAATCTTATGATCATATCACCTTCACTTCCCAATCATCGAAAATCTTAAGTTCTATAAATTATATAAATAGTTTCCCTTACTTGTAATTTTTTATTTCAAAAGAAAATTCTAGTTCAACCTAGAGTTTACCCAAAATCTATGGACCTCGAGCAAAATTTTCAAACATAATCAAATTTAGATATGTTAAACCAAGCTAAAAGTATCACTTTTCTCAACTAAGCACCACCAAAATGATGACAAAATCACATAGAAAATAACAAAATAAAACCTTATTTTAAGAGTAAATAAGAATTTATTCTGTTTGAAAATCTGATTGGATAGAAATGTTTTCTGACCCCTTGACTTTTTAGATGTGAATGACCTATGAAAAGAAAAATAAAGAAAAATATAAGAAAGCATGAGAAAGAGAACAATTTTTATTTTAGTGAGAGAATGAATGAGAAAAATAAGACACTAGCTTACATTATAATATTTTAAAGTTTTAATTCATTGTGTTTTTAAATGTTTTTGTATTCGTATTATTATTAATTATATTAATTTAATTATTTATTTTTATAATTTCATATTATCTTCTTTTATTTATTTTAATTGATTTAACATTTTTTAGTGCACTATAACTTATAAGGTATCAAAATAATTTCATATCAATTTACAGGAAAAAATCATGAGAAAAAAGGGAATAACTTTCCTTCCTCAGAACGTCCTTTTTCTTACACATTCAAAATTTCAATTTTTTTTATCTCACCCCTCCTTTCTATTTTTTTTTTATTTTATGTTTGGAATATGGGTTAAATTTATATTTTTTTTCTCTTTACTATTGAGATCGAAAGATGTGCAAAAGACTATCCACTCCATAAGAAAGTTAAGATATTTTTAAATATCACGTCTATTAAATTGGCATTCTTGAGATAATAATAGTTATATTTACAAGTTCAAATTAATATAGGTTTAGATTGTTCTATAATGAAGAGGTTTAAAGTATCTTATTGGACTGCACTCTTCAATCCCTATTAGGCCAATTAATTATGTTTACAATATTTAAATTTAAAAAAAAAAAGTCATGTGATCATGAAACTCTTTAGGTAGTATTAATCATTGTATCAAATGAATCTGGTTTACGTCTCTGTGCCAATTCACGCGTGAAAGGGAAAAGACATGAGAGCTATGATGTCATTTATAGAAATTATTCTCCCAGTTCCATTTAGTGTCAATAAAAACCTAACAAAAATAAATTCTTTCATTTTCTCTTGTCATTTCAACAATAATAAAATTTCCTACCTTCTTCTAAGGTGCTCATAAATACCATTTATAATTTTTTTTTACAAAGATATATATAAAAAAAGTTAGAAAACAGACCTAATTAATTATGCTGTTAAAATAGTAGGTTTTTTTCAGTAGTTTTTTTAATACATAATTGATTTAAAAAATTTATTTACTTTTTTTTAATTCGATTATGAATTTGTATTATTATAATAACAATAAATAATTAAAAATAAATTTTATCTTTATGTTTTAATAAAATATTTAATTAGTTTTATTCTTTAAATTTGTCTTTTTAATATTTTGAATTATTTTTTTTTACATTTTTTGTAAGAAACTAAAAATTTGGGATTTAAAAGAGGGAATTAGTATATTAGACTAATAGAACCAGATTTTTTTTTATTTCAGTATAAAATACATTTCAGAACACTCTGGTTCATTAGCGCAATCCTTCTATCTCTCTCTAAAACTCATATCTTCAAAGTTCTCTGCCTTCTCTCTACAAGGTCTCTGTCTTCTCTCTTCCATTTCTCTTCACTGAGCCATTGGATCTCCGATCAGGTGGCGCCCAAACATCCGCAACGTAGAGGGCTTCACAACTGACCGATTCATTTCGAGTCCTAGGCTGGTAAGTCCTTACATGCAGTTCTCCATTGTTCTTAAACTGGGACATGCATTCTTGCTGGTTGCATGTGTCTTGTGCTTTCCTCTTTTTCATTTTCCACTCAATCCTAGCTCTAAGAGTTGTTTCCATCACCGTTTCGGTGGTTGTAGGGCACTGTTTAGGTTCTTCGACGAGTAGGGTACTGTGGAAGCGGTGTTGTGAGTTGGGCTGTTCAACTCCAAGGTAAGGGGAGCTAGAATACTTCTTTATAATTAGTTGTATGTATGTGTATATACTGAGTTTTATACTACTATGTTGTTGCTATTGTGTTTTGGTTTGGGAAGATTTAGTTACATGTGTTGGACTGTATGACTGTGGAATTGGAGTGTGATGATTGTAAATTGTTTTGGATATATCTAATTGCTGTAATTAATCATGTTGAAGTGCTTGGGGTGAGGAATCTGTTGTAACATTGATTAGGTAGAAACTTAGTGTTCTAGTAGGGTTTTAGGTCATTTTGAGAGAAAGTGAGGTAGTGATTTTGGGCATTTGAGGTCTAGAGTGTTTTTGGGCTGTTGGGGGCATACTTAACCAGTGTATTGTAACTTGTTTGAGTCACCAAAGTGGTCCAAATAGGTGCAAAGTATCAGATTTGGGTTGGGGTTCCTCAAGTTGTGGAAATTGATGTGGAGGAGAAAAAATTGAGTTATAATCAAGTTAGAATTGTAGTAGGAAGGTTTAGGAACATCTAGACAAGTTTAATTAGGTGTAAAACATGAATTAGAGGTGTTAGAAATTGGAGATAAGGCCTAGAAATGGTAAAGGGGTGTTTGAGTGCATAATTCTACAGAATTTGTGTTCTGTAGATTATACAGACTCGCTATGTGAATGGTCTCGCATAGCGAGTCCCTGTCAAGGGTACTCTTTATTTTAGTCATTCGTTGTGCGAGCTGGTGCGCTAAGCGAATGATTGGAGGGTCCTGCTCTCTGTTTGGTGATTCGCATAGCGAATCTAGGCGCTGTGCGAATGGTGGTTGCTTGAGAAAATGCTAGTTTAATTCGAATAGCGAATTTGAGGCGTTATGCGAGGGTTTAGGGTCTGATAATGTGTAACAAAATTTTCAGTTTAGCATAACGCACAGACTTGGTGCGCTGAGCGAATGGACTTTAGCTAAGCGCACAGGCTTGGTGCGCTCAGTGAATGTGAGTGAGTAAAACCCATTGTTTTTGTTATTCGCACAACGATTCTGGTGCACTGAGCGACTTGCCCAGAACCTGTTTTTATTCTTTTTATTCCTGTTTTCTGATAATGTATGATCAATGAGGTTATATGTTTGGATTCAATGTGATAGTATTATGGTACTTGGTTGTTCATGTCTTGAGTTAAGTTTCAAAGTGACAGTATGGTTGATGGACGTAATTTCATGGATCTCAAAGGGAGGTTACATGGTGGTGCCCTATGTTATTAGACGTAATTCCATGATCTTCAAGGAGAAGATCCATGGTGGTGCCCTTGGTGTGTTTTAGAATGATTTGCATGGAAGCTCAGTCTTGGGGGTTATCCTGAAACTACAATGGTCAATCATTCCCAAGTATAGAGGATTGAACCATGTCGTGAGTAGTAGCAGGAGGTCCTAGTCTTGGGTGCTTCCAGTATGGCCCAAGGTGAGTGATAATAGGCTAACCTCGTGAGTGTGGTAGGGTGAAACCCATTGGCAATGGCTTTGTAAAGCAGTAGAGGCCACCACGAGTGCATGACCCGCCATATCTCGGCAATCATTCTAAGTCCGGACGAGTCAAGTGTAAAGTGTAACAAGTGGTGTTGTATGGTTCATTAACTTTGAATTAAACTTGCATGTTGTATGTGATTTTTATAACATGATTTTTGTATATCTAGCTCACCCTTGCTTCTGTGTTTGTCTATCTGTGTATTGTTTTCTCTTTTGCGATGATCACCTTAATGGTGTAAGCTTAGGGATGCAATCTTTTCAGTTGGCTAAACGGGAAGTTAGATGAGAAGTTTAAAGTGTAGGTTGTGCTTTTGGTCCTTTAGGTGAAGAATTTCATTCTTCGCAAATCTATAGTTTGTTGTATCATTACCTATGTAATGTTCATTTTAGTAGTTTCATATTACTAAATTGGAATGTTACATTTTCAAATAAGTTTAGGTATCATTGTTACTATATATGAAGATTTCATTAAAAAAATAAAAAAATTAGGAAACCATATCAAATCCATGATAAAATTATATCACACACATAGCAAAAAAAAATACCTATTATGAAAAAGCTAATTAAAAATGTGGATGGATAACACTAAATCCATAATGTCCTTCACAAAAATCATTCCATAGGTTGAACTCTATATATTGATGTAAAAAAGGAAACAATAGATAACTAAAGCTCAATAATCAAATTTGTTAGTATACTAAAACATTTATCATTAGTTAACCCTCTCACATTCCGAAAAGGGTCTTTAAAACTAATTAGTGTCTTCTAGAAATTCTGCTTTCGAGAATTTAATATTAACTTTCTTTGGCCTAACCTTATTAGGCTTCCTTGTAGTTTGAAGTGGCTCATCATCCTCTTGAGTATTAAAAAAATTCTTCTCATCAAGCATATAAGTCAATTTAGAAACTAATTTCAATTTCTTCGCAAAACAACATTCCTTAAATGTTAAATAATCAGGAACTACCTAAGACCTACTATGAGATGAATCTAGTTGTTGTAAACCTTGTAAATTATTAACAATAGGAGTGACATCCTCCAAAAAAAGACATATCAGTCAAGGAATTAGACTCCAGAGGCATACTACAAGTAGAAACATCTAGATTCTTAATAAGATAAGTAACCGCTACTAACTCATTTTTATGACTGAGTTGCAAACGGTACCACAATAAATTGCACCATATTAGGTTAAGCCACGGGCTCCACATGTTGAGCTAGAGAGCCATTAGTCTAATCATGTGCACTAACCATCTTACGACGATAATGTTGTTGTAATTTTACACTAATTGTTATCTCCCTTATGAGTTCATATTTATACCCTCATTTAGTCTTTAATATTGGATTTTTAATTGATTTTTTCACATTAATAGAATATTTCAATTAGGATTTGTTATAATTGGGTTTATTTAGCATGAGATAAAAAACATGTTAAAAATAGTTTTTTAGTTGCATAAATGTTCTTTGGATATTTTGAGGTGTGTTAGTGCAACTGCAACTAAGTTGAGCTCATTGAGATGTAAAAATACATTGGTTAAAGTTTCATGACACCTTAAAAATAATTCCAAGAATAGCAAATAATCAAGACTACAAGAAGTTAGTCCAAGCATAGCATGAAAAGGTAAAGCAATTTGGCCAAGTCAAGAAGAGGGAAGATGCAACAAAAGTTGGATCTTGTGACTTTCTCTATTTTTTTCTACTAAAAGGGTTTTCATAATTGATAAATGGTTATAATTAAAATAATTTGGGATATATCTTAAGATATTTTATTTGATATTCTTAAATAATTATCTTATTTAACTATATTAATAAATATTAAAAGATAATATTTTCCAAATCTTTTTTAATTTAGCATATATCTTCTCAAATAGTTTTAGATCTCCATAATAATCAAATATATTTTGAAGATATTGTATTATTTAGAAGATAATGGAAGACATTACATTATCATAAAGAAGATTATAACAACAGAAAAGCCTAAAACAAAGCCCAATCCAATTTTTATATAAAGAGACTTAAGGAAACACATTAGGGAGCTAAGGAACCCTTTGGAGGGTTCAAATTTCGTCCATCCTCTATTAGTCATATTTTCTACCCTGTATTCTTCAATTTAAATGTTATTTCAACATTCCATGGAATGCTAAGCCTGTAGGGTTGATTTTGCTGTAATTTCTTAATTGGATTTTGATGTTAGATGAATAAATTTATTTGTTCTTCTGATTCTTGTGTTGATTTCTTTTTATGTATGTTTTTTGCTTCTTAATCAAGTAAAAGTAATGATTTTTACATTATAACAAGTAAGCATGATGTTAAATCTACATAACATATCAATCATATGAGTCTAAGGGTTTTTAGTTTTAATTGAGAATTTACTTTGATTAAAGTTAGAAACTTTCATATGAATGAATGAGTTTTTGCCAATAATTGATAATGTACTTTGATTAGTGGTAAAAACATTAACAAGAAGAATTAATCAAGAATGTACTTTGGTTAATTATCTTTTTATTTGATATAAGAGGTAAAAGAATATACATGATTAGACATAGTAATATTTAATTAAGAATGTATTTTGGTTAAATTTACTATGATTAGTTCTTGTTTTTAATGGAGAATGTACTTTGGTTAAGAGTGAGAATTCCAACAAATTAATTGAGAATTTACATTGATTAATTTTAAAATCTAAGATAATAAATAATCTAACAATAATATTTAGATAACCAATGATGAATCCTATTTTGAAAAATTAGTGAAATCATCCTATTTTCTTTATCATTTTTTTTTATCTTTTTAAATCTCTTTATAAATTTCTTTCTTTCTATCTTTTGTTACTTCGTTCTTTAATCTTTTCTATATCTTTATCTTCTTTATTATTTTACTAACACTTTTGTATAATTTTTATACGAACTAATTTGTTAAGGAGTAATTCTGTGTTTGTTAGAAGACGATATAGGGTTGAATTTACTCTTTCTATTTTGTTGGCTACTATCTTAGCAATACTAAAGTTGTTATAGTTTAGTAGTATTAATTTGATCGCGTCAACTACAGTGTTATCAAATTTGGTATCATTGCTGGGGAGCACGGTTAGAATTTTTATCATTTTGGTTCTTATTTTATTTTTGTTTATCACTAACATTTTCTTTTTCTCTTTTTTTTCTATTGTTTATTTTATTTTATTTTCTTTAGTTATTTTAATTTAGTAAATTTGTTTTTTTTTCATAATTTTTGTTTGGGGAATTTTGTTGGGAATTTTGTAAAACTAGTTCGGCAACACTTTGGCTAAGGAAAAATAAAGTATTTAAGTTGTCCATTGAAACACACCTCTCTTTCTTAGAAGTCTACTTAACAAGCTTTCAACTTATTTCTTTTTAAAAAACCTCATTCAAAAATGCAAAATAACTTTTCATATAAAAATAATCAATAATGTAATTTTCAAATGAATATGATTACTATCCACAACAACCACATGATTCATATGGTTATCAGCAACAAGTTTTTACATTTACTACTGCACCTTATATAAGTAAGTTGACTATACGTCAACTAAATGATCCCGAGTTAGAAATTCTTTTGAAGATATGTGTTGAGAATATTGAATTGAAGAAAATGATTAAGGAATTGAATAAGAGGTTGGACATAATGGAAGCTAATATTACTAAAAGATCAAAACAACAACCAACTATAAAATCACATCATGTTAATATGTCTACGGACATACAAATTTTACTAAAGGTGTTGTTGAATTTGTTAATGATGAAGCAACAGAGTCAACTACTTCAAGTATAGATTTTTGCCCACAAAATGAGATTATGAGGATTATTGATTATCTTATTAACCATTTTAAGACATCTGATGATGTTGAAATTGAGTTGAAGTCACATGCTCCACACATCAAGTTTGTTGATGTGAACAATGAAAATAAATTTTTAGTGGTGATATTTGTTGATGGAACAAAATTTTAAAAATATTTGTTTTTATTAAAAATAAAAATTTAAAAATTAATAAAATTGTACGCAATGACTTTTATTTCATAAAATTAAAGAAAATAAATTTTGGCATATGGTCAATTGAGCCAAAAGTTTTAAAAGTTTTGTCTTTTCCCAAAATAAGTCTATAAAAGATAATTTTTGAAATAAGTGTCGGGGAGACGAATATTAATTAGGACTTCTTTTGTTTTCTGTTTTTCAATTTTTGTTTTATTTTCGTAAAAAAATTGTTATTTCTTTTTGAGAAAATTGTGAAAGTATTAACTTTCTACATGGTGAAACTTTTACACAATATGTCTTATAAGAAATTCATCCAAAAATATTTTATTGTTTTCAATAAAACATATTGACATTGGATTTTAGGATTTTATTTAGTAACTAGAACTATTATAATCTCTAAATAATAGTCATGTTTTATATCGAATGGATTGTTGAATTGATTAGAAGCTAGCCTAATTGATTCATACTACACATTATTAATTGAGTTAATTTGAGAATTATTTGATTAAATCTTTTGTGAAAGAGTTTGAGCCTTGTGAGTTTTGAGCCTAATTGTGATGGATGAACCATCGTGTGTCATTCCTATTTTTCTTGAGTAACTTGCTCATGTTTTGTTTATACTCTAATATTTAGTTAGATTCTTTTGTTTTGCAACTTAGGTAATTATGCACTATTTGATATATGATTGAGACATTTCTTGTTTTTAGTTACTTGGCCAAATAAGACCACCCTGATATTAATCCATTGGTAGCCCCTTTGAGCCTTAAACCTTGTTTTCTTGTTTTAAGTCATTGCAAAACCTTGAAAAGAAAAAGACCATATTATTATTTATCTTAAGATGAAAGAAGGAGCTAATGGATTGTGTTAGGAACGAGTGATGAATAAAGTGTGTAGGTGAGTACCTCACCCACAAAGTAATATAAATGGAAAAAGGAAGATAAGAGTTTCATGGAAAAAAGAGGGTGAAAGGAAAATAAAAAGATAAGAAAAAGTAAAAGTGAGAAACAAAATGTAGAAAAAGAAGGATAATTGTTTTCTGAATAAGTGAACATAGAAAATAATATATTTGTTTTCCAAAATCTTTACTCCTTAATTCTTTCTATCCAAACTTTTTAAGCCTTTATATCCTAAATTTTTCCTACCTTTGCCTTGACCATATTACAACATTTGAAAAGTCTTCATGATCTTTGAATGCATGTTTTCCAAAAGTATGTAAATATTATAATCTTGTTAAGTTATAGTAGTGTTTACATAAGTGCAAACACAAGCCTAAACACTTAAGAAAGCATTGGTGAGTGAATATACATTATAACTTGAGTGATCTCTTTGATACTTGATTTCCTGATAAATTCGAAAGACTAACTCATGAGTTTAAAATAGAGTTTTCGCATTGAAATGATTCATGGCAACTTGATTTAGAGAGTTGATTAATTTCTAGTGAAGTTCTTTTCCTTTGGTTTAATGTTGATATGAATATTGATTCAGAATAAAGTTTTAAAATTACTAAGTTTTGTCTAGAAGTGAAAAATAACAAGTATTGGGTGTAAAGTAAAATAAATGACAGAGAAAAAAAATGTGTTCTTAATGGTAAAATTGTTGAAATTTTAATTTTTAAATTATCATTTCTAAGTTAGAGTTTTTTAAAATTTTTGAATTTTTGTATATTTGGACTTTGATAAAAAAATCGTGAGTAAGATGGTGATTTGGGATTTATTTAAAGCATGTTCCTCAAATACATGTCTTGAGATGGTCCTTCTTGATTAATAGTTCGATGGAAAACAGGATTCTTAAAGGATCCAAACCAAAAATGTCCTTGAAGAGAGAATTTTATGAATGATATTTAAATATGCATAATATTAAAGAAATTCCATTTACATCGTGGAATAATCATTCCAAATCATTCTAACATTTTCAAAATACTTCCTAAAATATTTCATGACTATATCAACTAATTCATAAATAAATATATATATATATATATATATATATATATATATATATTTTGTAACATCCTAGATTATATAGAATCATATAACATAGTAAGTCCACATTTATATAAAAGAGAATAGTTAGAGTAGACTGTAAATAAAGTTTTAAGCTTATAGTTATCCCAAATTGAGTCCTAATTTAAAACTTAAATATAATAGAGTATTTCAAAAGATAAGGAATAACTGATAGAATCCTAAGGAGACTAAGCAGCAACATCATCTTCCTACAAAGCCTGCTCCAGAGGCACCTCATTTATCTCTGCTCACATCTAAGTGGATGATCATTGCAAAAGAAAGCATACCCAAGCAAACACAAACACACAAGCAAGGGTGAGCTAGATATAAAAATCATGTTATAACAGTCATAGGCAACATGCAAGTAAAGACAGATATACTATACTATACAAACATGATTTGTGGCACTTAAACTTGACTCGTCCGGACTTAGAATGATTGTCGAGCTATGGCGGGTTATGCACTCATGGTGGCTTTTACTGCTTTGCAAAGCCATTGCCAATGGGTTTCACCCTATCACACTCACGAGGTTAGTCCGTTATCACTCACCTTGGGTCATACTAGAAGCACCCAAGACTAGGACCTCCTGCTACTCCTCACCACATGGATCAATCCTCACACAAGACTAGGACCCCAAGACTGAGCTAGCATGCAAATCATTCTAAACACACTGAAAGGGCACCACCATGTATCCTCCCTTGAGGATCATGGAATTACGTCCAATACTAATACTTTCAGCTTTAACACCAACATGATAATGCACACATAAACCCTTAAAGCAACTGGAACAATTAATCAAAATAGCATACTGGAATAAATAGAAATGGCGGCCAAACAAAAAACATCAACACATTATGAGCAAGACCGAACACCCTATAAATGGTGGAGACCGAACGATATCTCACTTCCCAATGGACAGGACCGAACGGTCCATAAAAGATAAGCTTGAAGAAGTGGCCGAACACTATTTAGGACTGACCACTAAGAGAAACCGAACGCTAGGAGCTTTGGCAGAATGCTATGAGCTTTGGCCGAGCACTTAGAGCGTTGGCCGAACACTTAGAGCTTTGGTCGAGCACTTAGAACTTTGGCCGAACAGTTAGAGCTTTGGCTGAGCACTTAAAGCTTTGGCCGAACACTTAGAGCCTTGGCCAAACACTTAGAGCCTTGGCCAAACACTTAGAGCCTTGGCCGAACACTTAGAGCCTTGAGACCGAGTGTCAGGACAAAACCGAACACTCATTAAGAGACCAAACGGTCATGAACTAGTAAGACTCAAAAGAGACCAACCCAGTTATGACCGAGAGCAGCACAAGACCAAACGGTCAACTGCAGCGTTCTGCATAATTCTGCAGAATTCTGCAAAACTCTGCATAATTATGAGGAGAATCCAACATGACCATTTCTAACCATTTTTACTAACTTCTAACACCCTTAATTCTTGTTTTATACTTAATTAAACTTATCTAAATGATTCTAAACATTCCTACTACCATTTTAAAGTGATTAAAACTCAAATTCAACTCTAAAACATCAATTTTCCCAACCTAGGGACCCAAAACCCAATCTCACGGCTTGTTTGATCAATTTAGTGACTCAAACAAGTCACATTACAGTGGCTAAGACTGTCCCAACAGCCCAATTGCGCTTTAGACCCCAAATGTCCAAAATCACTATCTCACTTACTCTCAAAGTGACCTAAAAACCACAAAACTCCAAATTTCTATCCAACCAAAAATATACCAGATTTCACACTTAAATCACTTCCAATTGGTCAATTATAGCAATTCAAACCCATCCAAATCAATTCCAAACAGCTCAACACAGTTTCATGGATTTCACATATCAACACATACAATACAACATACTCAAAACGCAAAATACAACTCCAAACAATACACCAATTCAGAATCCAATATACATACACTTCATGCAAGCAATTTAAAGAAGTATTCTAGCTCCCCTTACCTTAGAGTAACTTGACTGGATAGCTCGCAAGAACACACCAACACTTCCTTCACCGCAAGAACTCAATAAAACCCTACAACCCACCAAAATGGTGATGGAAACAGCTCTTAGAGCTAGAATGGAGTGGAAAAATGGAAAAGGAGAAAGCTTAAGGCACATGCAACCAGCAAAATGCATGTCCCAGTTCAAGAACGGAGAAGAGGTTGCATGGAGGGACTTACCAGCTTAGAACCCGAAATGAATCGGTTAGTTTCGAAGCCCACTACGTTGCGGACGTTTTTGCAACACCTGATCGGAGATTAAATGGTTTAGAGAAGAGATTTGGTAGAGAGAAGATAGAGTTGTGGTAGAGAGAAGGTAGAGAAAATCTGAAATTGAGTTTTAGAGAGAGACATAATGCTTAAACTAATGGACCAGGATGTTTTAAATGGGCTTTAATAACCTTTTTGCCCTTTTAAACTCTATTTTTCAGGCCTTCATATATATATATATATATCAAATATTTCAATAAGAAAGGATGTTGAATTGTGTTTTGAGAACTTTTGTTAATATAATTTAAAGGCGTAAAGAGAGTTTATCGTGATAAATATTTTTTTAAACTTAAGTAAAGCATAATATGTATTATCAGCAATTGAAATTATTCTTAGCAGAATTAGTACAATAATAAATTAATAAAATGAAATTTTTGAATAATTGAAATTATTTTAGGAGAATTTGTATAGCACTGAATCATTAAAATTAGATTTTTATGAGTATGAAAGATTGTATGTTCAATTTTTCTTACTAATATTTCAGATTTATAAGATTCATTTGGAGAATTTGGAAGAAAAAGTAGGAGAGGTTGAGTTCAACTTTTCCACTAATAAAATACTAATAATTAACATTATTTTATAAAGAAAAATAGATTTATGATAACTTAATTTCACATTTAAAACAAAAATTGAGGAAGCACACTCAAGTAGTTTTCAATACCTTCCAAAGCAATTTAGTATTTCTGTGGGCTTGTGGTTTGGATAATATTTGAGAATGCATTCTATATGATGGATATTATTATTATGTTTCTTAAATATGGATTTGTTAAACTACTAGAAGTATTTACAATGTATATAAAGTTGAAGTTCACATACTCTTCAAATTATGAACTTCGATTGAGTCACTTGGGAACTTGAAATGATAAATTTGGAGGTTTTCAACATTGGATTTGGCAAAATTACTACGCATTCTTGCCGTGCGGAACTTGCCCCAGTTGAGTGATCTATATTTAGGAGGGTTTTCATCGCCAAGCAACTCTTCAAAGGGCATCACATCAGTGTACAGTGCTGGTTTTAGAAAGAACGGAATTGAAAACCTATCCTTCTCAGAGTTCACCACAACTCTGTGCTCCACACTCTCATAAGCATCATTGCTCCAAATCTACATTCACAAAAGAGAGCTCACATGGAACTTATCAAACTAAACACGCAGTCAGAATAGTCTATGCTATCAGGCTGAAACATACAAGATGAAATGACAGACAAATCAAACAGACAAAATCAAACTAAAGAGAAAATTGAAAGATAATATGAAATTCTACCACAAGGACAAAATGGATTTGCATCCAATCTGAGAAAACTTTGATACCTGGATCATATCACCAACATTAATGATGAAGGAATTGAAAATGGGCTTGACTCGAATCCACTCTCCATCTGATTTTCTCCTGACTTCTAGACCACCAACTTCATCTTGAGCAAGCACAGTCAAAACACCAGTGTCCTTGTGGTGTCCAAGGCCAAGAGCCAAAAGAGGGTAGGGGCAAGGTGGATAATGGTTGAGTCTGATATTGCTGGTGTTATGTGTGAAGTAGCTCCGAAACCTATTTGCCTCTAAGCCTAAGCTCAGGGCAACAAGTTCCATCAACTTATAAGCAAGTTTCTCCACTTCTTGTGCATATTCTTTGCATGCTTCTCTGGTATCAGATCAGTGTTTTTCTGTTAGTACATGATGAGACTTTAAATCCAAACTTAGTCCTCACCTTTGTAAAACAAATAAAACATAGAGAGAGAATTGAAGGTGTAGATTTTTTACAGTATATGAAATTAAAAACTCAAATTTGATAGCAGAAATATATTATGGCCTAATAAAACTCTGGGTATTGAATTACTTGAAATCTGGAGGATTGTGAGGCCAGCGATTATCCCATTGGAACTGAACGCTTTGATCATCATCATGTTGAAGTAAAGGTGGTATAAAAGTGGGTTCCTGAACATTGAAATCATAGATTTCTTTCCAGTCCCTAACATTCTTGGTATGTTCTGCTTCAAAGTACCCCAACACGTTAACTGCGTCCCTTCTCACCTTCAGTTTTTCCTCCAAATCAAGGGCAAAAAACTTCCTTGCAGCCTCTTCAATCCTCTGTCGTTTATCTAAAGGCACCTTATGATTGATCACCTGAAAGAAACCCCACTCCTTGCATGCACTGCCTATTTCTTTGACTAAGCCTTGGATACAAGAAACTGGGATGGAGTCTTCGATTTGGTAGTTTATGGGAGACAGATCAACCAGAGGGATGCCTTCCGCCACGATCACTGAGGATTTTGGCCTGTGTTCTGGTGCCTGAACAAAAGCAAAGTCTACTACATCTCCCATGTTGCTTGTCTTGTTGTTGTAATGTTTTATTTGTTTGATCGAAAGATGTCTGACACTGAATGTTTTATGTGTTGTGTTATGTGCGTTGAACCTGGACTAGTATCTCTTATGCTACCACGTGTCTTGTGTTTGTATACTAGTAAGGCTGTGTTTGGTTTTCAATGTTCAGACAGATCTACGTTAGGTAGCATGTGTGGTCCAGTCACATAATTGTAAAAAATAACGCTGCACACACAGATAACTGTGTTCTAATTCATTAAACTTTGTTGGCCTTTAAATATCCTTGCACATGGACTGGGAAATAAAATCAGAAACAAAAATAACAATAGCTAATAGCTGGCTGGGCTTCTATAGTAAAATTGAAAATAAAAACCGAAACAAATAATAAATACTGTATGCGATACAACTAATCCGTGACCCTGAAAAATAAAATCTCACACGAAAAAGTTACCCTTCATAATTTAAATTTATCTAATAAAAGTAACCCATAAACTTAAATTTGTCCATTCTTCATTCTTGTACTTTGATTTTTCATGTGCATCATTTCACATCAGACTTACTTCTTTCAATTAGATTCAAGTTCTTTATTCATGGCCAACCGACTTTCTATTGTTTTGACAGGCTTTTCTATTATCTTTGGTGACTTCATTTTCATTATGACCAACCTCTTCTTATTCCTGACTCACCTTTTCTTGACATCTTTCGACTTGTTTTTTAAAAACTAATATTTCAAATATAAGTCAAACACTAGAAAAAAATATATTCTCTTCAAGAATCTAGGCATCAAGAGGTTTGCACTTTAATTAGTAAACTTGATAATAAAGTCTACCGTATGGAAGACAAGCTTGAGGAGCACTTTTACAATGAGTGGTGATTACTTATTTTCATTATCTTTTGTATTATATAAAATTTCTTCTTTAAGAGGAGTTCTATTTTATTTTTTTTAGCATACTTGTTTTAATTTGGTTATGATAAAAAAAAGGGGAGAAAAAGTTTAAAGCCTAATGTCTTAAGAAATTTATTAATGCTTAATGTTTTCATCTCTGGTAGATTATTTGTGTTTGCATGTTTGTTACAAAAACATTTAAACAAAAAAATTTACCATCATAAAAGTGGAGAGATTGTTGAGAAAAAAAAAGTTGATATTATTTTTATGATGATCCCAAGTCTGAATGTTTAAAGAGAAGCAAAGAAAAGATTATTTGTGTTTGCAGGTTTGTTACAAAAACATTTAAACAAAAATATTTACGGAGATTGTTGAGAAAAAAAAAAGATTAATATTATTTTGATGATGATTCCAAGGCCGAAGGTTTAAAAAGAAGTTGGAAGACCTGTAAATTTTGTTTGTAATGATTTTGCCTTTGTAATATATTTAGAAATTAGTTAAAATGTTTAAGTATAGAAATATAATATTTTCAAAAGTATATGATTATAATTGATTGTCACTTATGATGATAATGGATTATTGTAGAGAAATTCTTTTTGAGAAACGATACATGAGTAATCTATTATCATTTATAATATTTGATTATTGGTGATAGTTGAAATGCAAAAAAAAAAAAGAAAAAAACAAGTTTTTAGAATTGAAAATCTCTTTGTGAAATGCTTTGAAACTTATTGGGTAGTGTGTAAATTTTACTAAGTATGATCCTTAGGTAATAAGATGATGCTACTCTTGCTAGGTAAATGTTCATCCTTTATAGAATTCAAAAGAGGTATTCATCGTGTGGATTTCAAATGAAGTGTTTCTCATCTCTTATGACTTCAAGAGAGATGATTTTTCTCCTAAAATGTTATTACTTCTATTTGTAATTTTAATTTATTTTAGTGATTAGTTAATCTCTCATTTAAGAATGATTAACTACTGGGTCTTTTAATCTGAACCGTATGAAATAATTTGTGCAATTTTTTCTTTCATTGCTCTTTTTATTTATATGTTGATATTATAAAGAAAAAGATTTTATTGTAATTACTCTGATATTAAAAAGGGGGGAAATTTTAAAGGTATAAACTTTTATTAAGAAATCATTCATTCACTCTCTTTATCGGTTTTGTCCAATGTAAATATTCTTTTGTACAGTGATCCAAATAGACTGTAATGAGGTCAAGCATAAAAGATTGAAAGTCTAAAAATATTTTATTGTATTTTGCAACATTAATTTGTTTAGTAAAACTTGACTATTTGATAAAGAATGGGATTATATTTGTGTGATAAGATGATATAAAAAATTAGTATTTTTTATTTTCTTAATATGTTATATTACATGTTATAACTATTAAACTAATTAACATAAGAATAAAGATTTTTAAACTTGTGAAAACTTTTATTAAATTGTCTATCTTTCACTTACTTTACATCTTTAGAAGATATAAAATGAAAAATTACAAAATTTTAAAAATCACAATTCAAATCTCCCTTTTTATAATATTTACTATTTCAAAAATTCAAATTTCAAACTCATTGGAAAAATGGTGAAAGGAATGTGTGAGCTAAGATGTCTTCCACCTAATTAAACTTAAATATTTAAAAAGAAAAATTGATAATAATTTCATTTAAGTATCTTCTTAATGAAACTTACTTAATAGATAATTGTTGTAATAGACAATTGTTGTAGTTGACCCTCCAAACACACATTAATTAGTCCATCTAAACATAAAAGGATACTAGGTCTATAACATATTTAATCCTATAATGAAAGAAAAGAATAATTCATAATCAACAAAAATTGTAGCAAAATAAAATCAAGGTGAAAATCGTTAACTGAAAATAAAGTCCAAGTGCAATTCCCACAATTATATAGATAAACTTGATAAATGGTACTTGATTATTTCATACACGAAGCACACTAGCTAGGGAATTTAGCAGCAAATTTGATTACATCCATTCATTTCAGAAACAGAAACAGTGTTTTGGATCAACGGTGCTACATATTATACCCAATTCATAATTTTCATGCATAAGATAAATGTTATTGCTAATATGCTATCTTATCTTATAATCATAAATTTGAATGTTACCCACCTTATGTTTCTTGAAATTAGTGTTGAATCTGTGAACAAGAAACTTGCCCCATTTGTATGACCTATATTTGGAAGGGTTTTGATCATTTATCAGCTCCTCCAAAGGCTTGACATCAGTTTCTTGTGCAGGGAAGAAAAAGAATGGAATAGAAAATCTTTCTTTTTCAGAGTTCACCACCACTCTATGCTCTGGACTCTCAAATGCATCGTTACTCCAAACCTGCGTAAACAATTTCATATCTTTACTCACTCTCTATTAAAAAATATAATAAAATACATTTTTCAATAACAAAATTACCATATTATATTATATTTTATTAACATTAATAACAAACTATAGTACCTGAACAATATCACCAAGGTTGATAATGTAAGCATTTGGGATGGGTTTAATTCTTATCCATTCTTCATGTGCTTTGTGTTTCACTTCAAGTCCTTCAACCTCGTCTTGTGTAAGAATGGTTAAGGCTCCAGGATCTTTATGACGACCAACACCAAGGGCTAGATGAGGATTAGGGCATGGAGGATAATGGTTGAGACGAAGAAAACTAGTTTGATCTCTCTTAAAAAATTCCTCAAACCTTTTTGCTTCAAGCCCTAAACTCAAAGCTATAAGCTCCATTAACTTAAATGACAACTTTTCCATCTCTTCAACGTAGTCTTCTATTATATCCCTGCCCATGTTCGTTTTCACACAGTGAATTGTTGGAAAAAAACACAAGGAAAAAGATGAGGCCCTTACCTAAATATAAGACTTTATTCATAAATCAATTTCATTGCTACCCTTTTCTATAAAATCATCTCCCATGTCAATATTTTCAATTTTCCCCTTGAGTTAATATTTAAGGAAGAGATAGAAATTAATAAAAAAAAAAGGTTATATTAGATAATTTATTAAAATAGACATAGTGTCTAATTATCTATGAAAAAAATTCATTACATTCCAAATTACTCCTAAAATTTTTATTATGGTTAATTAATCGTCTTTCATTTGTTCTTTTGTACCTTACTTTATAGATGAAAACTATGATTTCTAGAGTACTAAAGTAAAGACATTTATTTGCTCTAAGATTCATGGGAGATTGAAGAAGATAATTTCATATTAGACATTTCTACACTAATAGATATCAAGAGGAAGAAGTTGAAAGAGGAATAAGAAGGACTTGGAGGGCATTATATTTTCTACAATAAGCAATTGTAGATACTTTGTTTTCATGAATGGTGGAAATCACAAGTGTATTTGTTGGTTCTTGAAAAAAAAAATTACTTTTCTTTTTCAAGAATAGTAGATGTCACTAGTGACATTTTAGTGGTGTCTTCCAGAAATAATTGTTACATTGAATTGACATATTAAATATTTGAAAATTGTCTACTCTAATTTAATTTCTAATTTAATTATTGAATGATATGACTATTATATTTTATTAATATCAAACTAAGTTGGGAGTACATAGACACGAGAGTTTACTATGTTTACGAAATTCTTCATTTGAAGTACGGTTTTTATTGTATTATACATATTCATTTTAAGTTCAATTATCGAAAAAGAAATAATGTATTTTCAATAAAAAGAAGTTTTTAAGAGGAATTTGAATTGTCTCCAGAATGAAAATTGTAGCTTTTGTTTTGATTAAATATATAATATAAGAGGATGTCATATGAAGTTTGACTAGAAAATGACATTGGTGGAGTCCAAAGGAAAATAAGTACTATGTTGTGAAAGCAAAAAAAAAAGGTACTAAACTCATTAAATATGTCTTGCTCGGAATCTCTTACTGTTATCCGCGAGCTAACCCGGTCCATCACAGATTTGAGTTGGGTTGAATTTGAAAAAAATGTAATTTTTTTATGTGGGTTAGTTTTCAATCCGATTCACTTAGAACCCGACTCACCCGGGTTAAACTCGTGGTGAGCCGGGTTGACTCACCAACCCATCTAATTTAATTTAATTATTTACTATTTTGTGTTTCAATATTATTAGTTATCATTTTTTTATTATATTGTAGATGGAGATAAAAACAAAGATGTCTCAAGAGAAAAAAATATTATAAATTTATCTATTTAAGACTCTATAATTATAAATGGATAAATGATACAAAAATTATCAATATTAAAAACTTATTTATTCTTCTTTTGTGTTTATTTTTAGGTTACGCTTGGATTGTATGATATTTTTTTTTATTTTGAATTATCTTTGCAGTTTAACATCATTTTAGAGTGAAATTTAGTTAGATTTAAATATAAAAAAATTATATATTTTTTATTTTAAAAAAAAAACTTATAGTTAAGTGAGTTAGTGAGTCAATCTGTTTAACCCACCAACCCGTGAGTCGAGTCAGGTTCGAATTTTTTCAGCTCACTAATAAGTGAGTTGGGTTGACTCACTAAATGACCAACCTGTGATGGGTCGAGCCGAGTTACTCATTTTGACAACCCTACATAAAAGTTTGAAGTGATAAATGAAAAGAATAGCTTAATTAAGTTGAGAAGAGGAGGAATTAAGAAACAACCTAAATAGTCTATTAACCACATCAAAGATGGTATATGTTTGAAATAAAGAACCACTCATTCCTCGTTATTGTAATAAGATTTTCTATAAGAAAAAAATTTCTATACCAATTTTAGAACTAAGATAAATACAACCGAAATATAAAGTTTTTATTTTCTATGATGGTCTTGGATTCAACACGAGATGTTCACATTCTATGCTAGTTATGCTATAACTTACATAGAAAGTGTGATTTTGCTGCTTTCTTATTCTTTTTTTAGCTACTTTTCAATCTGTATGAATGACTCACAATGGCGGTTTTGAAAAAGTGGGAGAAATGACATTTTCTTGTCCGTCATGTCTAGGTAGGTGCAGATACAAAAGCCAATGATGAACTTGGTGGAGGCATGAGTTGTTGTCGAGGACGTTGAGCTTATGGAACTTATTATGGATAAGAGGATACAAAAGAAAAAGAGAAAGAGAAAAAATCTATAGAGACAAAAGAAAATATTTTTATTATTGTTGAAATATATAGAACAAGATTATATAAAGACCTTTGTCCTCAACGACATGAGACAGATGTTGCAATGACGTTCCAATGGTTCACGTAATATCTCCCCTTGTAAACTCCTAAAGGGAAGATCCACCATTAGTTTAGACCAAAAACTAGTAAAAGAAGAACTAAAGAGAGGCTTGGATAAAGTATCATCAATCTGAGAGCCATAAGGAATACATTGTAAGCGAAGATGTTACTTTTAGATGTGATCACGAAAAAAAAACAAGTATAACTCAAAGTGCTTAGCTTTGGAGAGGAGAACATGGTTCGATACAAGCATAACAATGGAGAGATTATCTAAGAAATGGATGGAAACTTGGTGTGATATATGAACCTAAGAGTGCAGGCTAAAGCTTTGGTAACCATCACAGCCCAACAAGTGCATAAATTCGTGTAAAAAATCATTTGTCGTTTTGGACTTCCTCACACAGTCATCACAGACAATGGCCAATAATTTATTGACAAAATCTTCCTGAGTTTTACAAGAACTTTAGCATCAAGCACGTCACAAGTTCCATGGAGCATCTTCAAACGAACAATCAAGCTGAAGCATTCAACAAGATTATTATGGTCGAGTTGAAGCGAAGTTTGGACGAAGCAAAAGGTGTCTAGGTAGATAAGTCACCGCACGACACCATAGGAGAAACATTGAGACATGAACCTTAATGACGAACAACTAAGGACGGAGCTTGACACTCTACAGAAGAGAAGAGAAGCGGCAATCGTGTGGGCAAAGACCTACAAAAGGGTAATTGTACAAAGGTATAATAACACTAAGGTTTGACCTAGAAGCTTCGTTAAGGGTGACTTAGTTTGAAGGAAGACTTACAAAATGCATAAGAGACCAACACATGGGAAGCTCGCAGCAAACTGAGAAGGACCATTCAGGGTTATTGAAGATTTGAAGAATGGAGCCTATCGATTGGAGCATCCGAGCGAGAAAGTCATCCCCAACACATGGAATGCCTCACATTTAAAGTTTTATTTTAGTTAAACTATTGTACCTAACCTTGTAAATTTTACAATCATTAATACAACGAGGAATTCTCAAGAATTTTCAAGAAAGTTTGTACAAGTGAAAATCAAACAAAAGAGAGAGGTTAGTGCCGAGCCGGTGAATGACAAGTTCATCCGCGAACTCGTGTCGCTCGGTTCAAAAGATGAAATATAGAGGTTGGTGAAAGATGAGTTCATTTGTGAACCCCTACCAACATCTTCGAGCTCGTGAAGGACAATTTCATTTATGAACCCTTGTTGCTGATCTAAAGATGAAAGAGAGAAATTGGTGAAGGAGGAGTTCACCCGTGAACCCCTACCAACATCGTTGAGCTGGTGAAGAACGAGTTCATCCATAAAGCCCTTACACTCAATCCAAATATGAAAGAGGAGTTCACTTGTGAATCCCTACTTCTTGTTGCAAATAAAGAGAAAGTAAGAGAGTTCATCCATGAACTTCTACCTCTCTAACAACAATTACAAGGAGTTATCAATGGGCAAGTTCACATAAGAACTTTGTATACTCGTGACTAGTAAAAGACACAATTTGTTTTTCCAAATCCCTGTCACACGAGGAAACACTGTAAAACAGTTCAAGCGCTCAACAATTATATATTATTTTCTTTTATGTTTGCATCGTTCAAAGGTGCCACGCGTCTTTCCCTCAATAGTAAGATTTCAAGATTTTTAAAATCATTAAGCATTCAACCGAATGGTCTAGAGGCCAACCAGATGAGTAGCTAGGGTCGAGTCTACTTCAAAAGAGATTGAACGATAGAATCCCCATCCCGTTGCAAACCCATTCGCCTATCATGACAGGCACGGGCTTGGGGGACCTATGTACCATATGATTGTCTAGTCAGTCACAAACCAGACGATAAACTATTAATGAGACTCCTTCACAAACCACCCTTGTCACCGAACAACCTAAGAGGCAGACTGAACAATCAGTGGATAGGAAGATTAACTCTAATATTGATTAACTTAAGGTAAAGATTGATTATCATCAAATGGGTCACAATTAGGTCGTTGCTAATCAAAGACTCATTCTGAAATTTATAAATATATTTCAATTGTCAAACGTTGAACTAAGTTTGGCATTAGACCATCTTCTATAGTTGTCCTCCGAATGATATTGGATGAACGAATACAAGAAATTTGGAGCGAAGGACAACATTTAAACCATTTAAACTGTTACTTGGACATTGAATATTGACTTCAATCGTATACTCGAAACAATACTACTACTATTAAATAACTTTTATATTAAGTTGGATCATAAGTATAATGTATATAATTTGTTATTCAATCAATAGAAGATTAACCTACATTAGGTTGAAGCTTAATTGACCAAATAAAGATACTTACCACATACATTTTGGTTATATAAGATCATTAGGTTATGGTGATCCCATTAATATTCTAAAGAAAATAATTATTTTCACATCCCAAGTTTTACATTTACCTTCATTTGACAATTATAAAGAATAACAAAATATTATATTAAATTAAAATATAAGTTAAATTATAAAATTAATATAATCAATTGTAAGATAGAAGTATGAATTTATCTAGTTGTCAAAGAATTATCTCTATATATTAAAACGAGGCCCAATAGCATGTAGGAAAAGGGATGGCCCAATCTAACACTGTGCGTGACATGGGTATTACCCTTTCACTGAAAGAAGCCAGCGGACGTGGCATACGGACTTATGAGTGGGAAAGGAAAAGGAGAACCTTCCAGAGAGCTCTCTCTCACTCAGGCGATGGAAGAAGAGGGAAGCAGCAAGGCAGTCCGGCGGTCGTAGAAGCGTCGGACAACAATGATGAAGAGAGCAAAGATGAAGAGGATGACAAGTAGAGTAAGTAAAATGTAACCTTTTCTTATTTCGTGCATGTCTTTTCTGATTGCTGTATTTCTATTTCTTACACTGAAAACATAAAGGGGAGCTCTATTTATAGAGCTCCGGTGAACTGAAAAACCGTTAAACATAAAAGCACAATAAAACCTAAACTATACGGTCCAGTACTGTCCGTTAGACAGTAAAGAATCTATTTGATTCTCAATAGCCTCCCCTCAAGCTGGACGGTGTATAGCCACCAGTCCAAGCTTGGGAACAATAGACTTGAACTTGACGCGGTGCGAAAACTTTGTGAAGATGTCGGCAAGTTGTTCATCGGATCGCACTGGAAGGAGGTTGAGGAGGTGTTCCTGAACCTTTTCACGAACAACATGGCAATCGAGCTCAATATGCTTGGTGCGTTCGTGGAAGCTCTGGTTATGGGCTATGTGTCGTGCAGACTTGTTGTCGCAGTACAAGGCGGGGACCCTTGATGCCTTAATCTGAAAATCCTGTAGGAGATAGCAAAGCCATTGTATCTCACATACAGTGGCAACAAGTGCTCTGTACTCAGCCTCAGTGGATGATCTGGAAACAGTTTTCTGCTTCTTAGATTTCCAACAAATGAGAGAGGATCCGAGAAACACACAGAACCCTGCTGTGGATCTTCTGGTGTTAGGGCATGTGGCCCAGTCTGAGTCACTGAATGGTTTTAAGTGCATAGGAGAGTCAGCAGGGAAAAATAGCCCTTCAGAGGGCTTGGATTTAATGTACCTAAGAATGTGTTGAATGGCACGATAATGGTGGTCAGTAGGTGACTGCATGAATTGACTAAGTAGATTAACTGAAAAACACAGGTCAGGTCTTGTATTGGTAAGATAGAGTAGCTTCCCTATTAGCTTTCTGTATGGGCCTGGATCATCCAGGTAGCTGTCCAGTTTGTACAATGAGGTTGTGTCACTTAAGAAGGGAGTAGAGGAAGGTTTGCATCCCAACATCCCTGTCTCCTCCAGTATGTCCAAAGCATACTTCCTCTGACATAGGTGAATACCTCCTTTTGATCTGGCCACTTCCAATCCTAGGAAGTATTTGAGTTCTCCAAGATTCTTTATTCGGAATCTCTTGTGTAGGAGTTCCTTTATGCTGTTGATCTCCATCATAGAATTTCCTGTCAACACAATGTCATCCACATACACAAGTAGAGCAGTAAAACTTGTAGGGGTTGTTCTAGTGAACAAGGAGTGATCAGATTTAGATTGAGTATAGTTGACAGATAGTAGGAAAGAAGACAGTTTTTCAAACCATTGCCTACTAGCTTGTTTCAAGCCATATAGTGACTTCGTCAACCTGCAAACTTGTCCTTCATCGTGGTTGTTCAAACCTGGAGGTGGTTCCATATACACCTCTTCATTGAGATCTCCGTGTAGGAAAGCATTGTCTACATCCAGTTGGTGTAGGAACCAATTGTTTGAAGCTGCTAAAGCAATGAGCAACCTCACTGTGGTCAGTTTAGCCACAGGGGAAAAAGTGTCAAGATAGTCTATTCCCTCTTGTTGTGTGTAACCCTTCGCCACTAATCGGGCTTTGAATCTCTCAATGCTACCATCAGCTTTGTATTTTGTTTTGTACACCCACTTACATCCTATAGCAGTTTTTCCTGGAGGAAGTTGGGTTAAAACCCATGAGTCATTGTCCTGCAGAGCCTTGATCTCTCTCTGCATGGCTTCTGTCCATTCATTCATGCCTTTTGCCTCATTGTAAGATCTGGGCTCCTTATTTCCAGTGACTGCCATGGTGTATTTTAGATGTTTTTTTGAAAGATTATCACAACACAATAGATTAGATATCGGATATGGGGTCTTAAAACCATTCTTCACAGATAGGGATTGATTCACCTGATGGACATAGTCTTTTAGGTACTCAGGGGTCCTTCTGGGTCTGTTAGACCTTCTGTGCCCTTGAATCTCCTGACTGCCTCCTGTATTGTTACTGTTTCCTTCATCATCAGAGGACTGTTGTGCCTCTGCTTGGTCAACTACATCCAGTTTAGCACGTGTGTCATTGCTAATATGATAGTGATCTCTTAGAAGGTCATTGAGTGAATCGGCTTTGTCCTCTTCACTATCAGAGTTCTCACTGTTACCTTGCTGATTTTTGTAAGGGAAAATGTCTTCATGGAAGACAACATTTCTGCTTATAAGAAGTTCCTTGGTATTTATGTCAAGCACAATATAACCCTTCACACTAGTTTTGTATCCTAGAAAAATACCTTTTCTAGCTCTAGGGTCCAGTTTACCTCTATTATAATCAAGGGTTGAAGCAAAACATAAACAACCAAAGGTTTTGAGGTTTAAATATGTGGGAGGCAGGTTATACAGAATATCATGAGGAGTTTTGTTATTTAGAATAGGGGTAGGCAGCCTGTTTATAAGGTAAACAGCATGTCCTACAGCATAGGACCAATAAGCATTTGGTATGTTAGCTTGAAAAAGGAGGCTGCGAGTCACATTGAGTATGTGCTGATGTTTCCTTTCAACAACAGAATTCTGCTCAGGAGTCTCAACACAACTCCTTTGGTGATTGATGCCATGCAGTTTATAAAAATCCACACATTTAAATTCAGGGCCATTATCAGATCTAATGGTCTTAACCACTTTGTTGAACTGATTTTTAATCTTAATAACAAAATTCTGTAGTAAGTCTCTGGTTTGACCTTTATTGTTCATCAGAAAAATCCATGTGTGTCTACTATAGTCATCTACTATGGTAAGAAAATACTTATGACCATGAACGGAGATGGTGTTGAGGGGACCCCATATATCACAGTGCACAATATCAAAACATTCAGCAGTAATAGAAGCACTTTTAAGAAAAGGCAATTTTCGTTGTTTAGCATAGTGACATGTGTCGCAAACAGTGTCAGTACCTATTCTAACATAGGGAAAATTCTCGCACACTTGTTTTATAACCTTTTCCCCGGGATGGCCTAATCTATAGTGCCACAGGTTTACATCAACACTCTTAAAAGAAAAAGCAGTCTTTGGAATGTATCTTTGATCAGGTTTAGGAAAAGCTTGCAGGTAATAGAGTCCTTTCCAAGAGTTAGCACATCCAATCATCTTCAAAGTATGGTTCTCCTTTATCTGACAAATCTTAGAAGAGAAAGTCAGACTGCAATTCAGGTCCTTAATGAGACTCTGAACTGAAATTAAATTGAAGCAAAACTCAGGAATGTATAGGACATTGAAAATGATAAAGTCTTTAGAAAACTGTACCGTTCCAGCATGCTTAGCAGTAAGTGTAGTGTTGTTTGGCAGTCTTATAGAGATAGGTTTAATTGCATAGAAAGTAATAAAATTCATTTTATCATGTGTCACATGGTTTGTGGCACCAGTATCTATTATCCAGGAGAGATTACCTTGTTTATTTTCAGTGCCATCCCTTTGAACTTGATTGACCTTATGTTGTGATTCATCAACATTGTCTATCATTCGGAGAAGCTTCTGCATCTGTTCTGCAGTGATAGTATTAAAAACATTGTTGTTATTTGCAATTTGTGTGTTCTGAACCCCCTCTGGTCCAGTGATGTTCTGACTAGCAGTGATGTTCTGACTAGCATTGGCAGAACTCCAATCATTCCTTTTATCTTGATTGTTGTCTCCTTTCTTGTACCACGGTGGGTACCCGTGCTTAGAATAGCACTCATCAACAGTGTGATTCATCTTGTTGTAATATGAACATTGTTTCCCATAGTTGGGGTTTCTACCTCTTCCTCTTCCTTGACCACGAAACCCAGTGCCTCGTCCTTGGCCTTTCCACTGACTGCCTTTGTCAGCAGCATTGGCCAGAACTTTGACATCTGCTGAACCGTGTTTCTCCTGTCTCTCTTGTTGCATAATAAGAGAGAAAACCCGATTGATGTTTGGGAGGGGATCCATTAAAAGGATCTGTGTTCTAACAGTGCTGTATGAATCATTTAGTCCTTTCAGAAAACATATCACATGTTCCATTTCCCTATACTTCAAGGAGATTCTCGAAAGATCACAACTGCATGGTATGTTACATGTGCAAGTGGGTATGGGTCTTAGGAATTCCAACTCCTCCCATAGGATTTTTAAATCAGTGAAGAACTGACTCACCCCTCTTTCTCCTTGTTTAATAGAGTGTATGTCTTGAAGTAGATCAGAAATCTTGAAATAGTCTCCCTTGGAAAATCTTTCTTTCAACTCATCCCATAATTCTTTTGCTTCCTCAACGTATATAACGCTCTCAGCAATTTGTGGGGAAAGGGTCTTTGTTATCCAAGATAATATCATCATGTTGCATCTCTCCCATGCATCAAACAGGATGTCATTTTTCTGGGGTTTCTTTATGGACCCATCAATGAATTTAACTTTATTCTTGGAAAGCAAAGCTCTCCTCATGCTTCTGCTCCAAGAAGAATAATTGCTTTCGTTCAAGACTTGTGTAATGAGAATGAGTCTCGGGTTCTCCCCTGGGTGTAGATAGTAAGGACTGGATGGATTGGAGGACTCACCCTAGTGAATATAGTAAGGGCTGGATGATTGATCCAGCTGATCCATGAGGGGTATCCCAAGAAAGCAGTCCAAGATTATTAGCAGAGGCAGCGGAAGCAGGACAGATACTAGACTTGCTCTTGATGCCATATTAAAACGAGGCCCAATAGCATGTAGGAAAAGGGATGGCCCAATCCAACACTGTGCGTGACATGGGTATTACCCTTTCACTGAAAGAAGCCAGCGGACGTGGCATACGGACTTATGAGTGGGAAAGGAAAAGGAGAACCTTCAAGAGGGAAGCAGCAAGGCAGTCCGGCGGTCGTAGAAGCGTCGGACAACAATGATGAAGAGAGCAAAGATGAAGAGGATGACAAGTAGAGTAAGTAAAATGTAACCTTTTCTTATTTCGTGCATGTCTTTTCTGATTGCTGTATTTCTATTTCTTACAGTGAAAACATAAAGGGGAGCTCTATTTATAGAGCTCTGGTGAACTGAAAAACCGTTAAACATAAAAGCACAATAAAACCTAAACTATACAGTCCAGTACTGTCCGTTAGACAGTAAAGAATCTATTTATCCTAAAATGTTAAGAAATAGAATTTAAATTTAACTCAATCTTATAAAATCGACTTCGAAATGTATAGTATGAACCTACTTATTTATTGTAAATTGGTCATATCTTTATTAGATGTGAAACTTCCAACACACTCTCCTCACATTGAGACATATACATATCAAACGTAAGACTAGACATTAATGAATGATTTGATAACAATTTGATAGCGGGTGAAATAATAAACTCAACAAACAAAAAATGTCACTATGATAGACTTTAACTCATTATTTTGATATTATGGTAAGAAGTGAATTTTAAACCTAAATCAACTTTACAAATTTAATTTGTAAGATGAAGTTTATATCCAACCAGTAATGGTAACAAATAAATTAAAGTTGCTAATGTGAGAGATTAAATTGAAGGCATATTTATATAGGCATCAGTGAGAATTACATTCAATCAACTATGAATTATTATGGTTAAAGTTGCTTAATAGAAATAAGTGTTGAGAATGTGTTTCATATGTAGTAGGGAGTAGTATTCAAAGTGTATTTTATATTTCAGACCACCTATAAAGCTGAAAGAAATGTGACGATTATTATAAAATTTTCTACAAATGAGTAAAATATGTAATAAAATGTCATAGAAAAACACTACATCAACCAAAGGAATTGATAACAAGCATTTGTAAAGTCGGTGGAAAAAAGAACATGTCGAGACTTGTAGTATGTGAATGGATGCAACGTACTACAATGAAATACCGTAGTTGTTTCAAGAAATCAATTTCACTTCTACCATTTATAAACTCTCTCCCATGTGGTAGGGATGACAATGGAATAGGATGGTTTGAGTATCATTATTTTTATTTTCAAAGTAAAATTTATTATAATTTTTATTTTCATATTTAATAAACTAAAGTGTTTTAATAATTTAAAATAAAAACATGTATGAGAAGCAACAAATATCAGAATATGTTGATAACAGATATACCATTCGGTTACTGCTTATACAGTTCGGTTATACTACCGATCAACGGCGTTGTTTGGCACCGTTCAAGTTTATATTCAGTATACCGAATGGTCTTGTGTTGTTCAGTACCGAATGGTTGTGGTGTTTAGTGTATCGTCCGGTCTCACTATGTTGATATGTGAACCGTTTGGTTTCACTGTGGTGTTCAGTGAACCGTTCGGTCACACTGTATTGTTTAGTGAACCGTTCAGGCTCACTAACCTGTGTTGCTTGGTTTCTTTTTGGGTCTGCACTGGACATGCCCTTTTTCTGTTATTCTGTTTCTTCTTCCTTCCTATATATTTCTTCTCATGTATCACTTTTATACTTTGGAATAAGATTTTACTTCTTTCTCAATCTTTGTTCTCGGGCTTCTTTCTTCTCTTTTCTCTCCTTCATATCTTCATATCATTCGGTTACTGCTTATACCGTTCAATTATACTACTGCTCAGCAATGCTGTTTGACACCATTCAGGTTTTTATTCAGTATACCGAACGATATTGTGTTGTTCAGTAACCGAATGTTATATTTGTTATCATGTATATAGGAGAAATATGTATTTGAAGTAACAAAGTGAGTTACATCCTAAACTGAGTTGGAGCTTCTAATATGTGCTGGCTTGTCTTGTCTTCCATCGTCAAACTGACTAATTAATGTCTTAACCCTCTTTTTTATTTTATATTTTAAAATTTAAAATTTAAAATAAAAATAATTTAAAAAATTAACTCCTTTATATTATATTATCTCAAAAATATTAAATATAATAATATTATAATTTAAATTATTAACACCTATAAATTAAACTCCAATTATTAATTATAACAACGGGCTAACCCGCCCAAATGTACAACGAACTCTATTATCTAATCCAATTTTAGGTGACAGAAGAATCCAGATCAACCTGCTTTCGGCCTACCGCGCTAAACCTTATCCTATTTTGTCACTCCTAAGTATTACTCATATTCGTGAAGGATTATCGGTAGCAGTAAAAGATGTTTCTTAGCCATCCCTGGTATCAATCTTTACTATTTCTTTACCATTTTATTCAATCTTTCTTTCGAATTCACCATACACTAACTTACATCTTTGTTTTCTTTATTCTTGAAACTTCAAACTAAAACTATTTTACAAAGTGAAGATGAATTACCTGAAGTGTGGAGGGTATGGAGGTGATGTATTAGTCCATTGAGTGAGTCGATCATCGTGTTCATCAATGGTGAGAGGAACCAAAGTGGGGTCTTTGGCTAGAAAATCAAACACTTCTTTCCAGTCCCTAACGTTCTTGGTGTGCTCTGTATCATAATAACCCATCGGACTGTTCTCATCTCTTCTAATCTTCCTCTTCTCCTCCTCAGTCTGACCAAAGAACATCCTTGAACATTTCTCAATGTTTTGTCTTAGAGTGATGGGAACCCCATGGTTGATTACTTGGAAGAAGCCCCATTCCTTGCAAGCGCTTCCTATCTCTTTCACTAACCCTTCAATGGAAGATGAATCTGAAACTTCGTGGTTGGTTATCGGGAACAGATCTATCACAGGAATTTTTTCAGCTTGGAGGGTATGCAACTTTGGCCTGTGTTCCGGCTCTTGGATGAAACCAGGGTCTACCTCTCCCATTATTCTTGTTACTCTGATGATAGAGTTCTTTGTCGATTGCGGATATATATATATATAAACACAACTGAAGTAATAATAATAACAATATTCTAATAAAATTGGAGTTGTTTCAAAAGTTTATGAAAACATTAATTAATATTTTGATTTATCAATTCTAACTTTTCCCTCAACTTTTAATTATTTTCATAGTTACCATAAATTTAAATACAGAAAATAAATAAACAGTAGAGAAATTAAAAAATAGCATAGATAAATAGTATAAATAAGAAATCATGTAACAATCTTCGTGAAAATGAAAATATTATATGTAATCTTAATGTGCCTGTCAGTCCCGGTCATCCTCCAATCCCTTCTCCCACCCCTTTTGTGCTTTCTCATAATTAAAAGAAGAAAAAAGAAACGTTGAGTACTTGAATTATCCCACAATGAGTTTTAATCACAAATTCAACCCATCTTATCACTGAATGAGCAATATGAACAAAATCAATAATTTCAAAACTCTCTTTGTACTAGATGGTGAGGAGGCCATGGAGTTAAGATCGGACGAAAAGAGTTACTAAAAAGGGAAACCGGTTACATACGTTAAGTAGTGAAATTGAGCAAAACAATACAATACAAGTTTCGCTCAGTTGGGCAAAGGTAACCTTATGGATGAAAAGCTTACGTCATGATTAAGATTTTATTAATTTTAAGTTTATCTCAAAAATTATAAATATAAATTAAAGGTAAGAATTAGGTGATTTTATTATGAATTTAAGATTTTGTTTTCATTACTGTCTGAATTAATTATTGATTTAAGTATTAGAGTGTCTTTGACAATGATAAGTATCCCAAACAATACAGAAAATACTTAGACTAAAAGTGAACAGAGTTATTCAGGCACAAAAAAGTAAAGTGTGAATGTGTGTTAGGTGGAATTACTTGACTTTATATCCGAAACATTTTAGTATCTGTCGTGGGTCGAGTGAATCATAAGATCCAAGTGATCACAAGAAACATGAGTTTAGAGGATCGGACAGAGACTATCAGAGTACTTCAACAACAAATGATGGAAATGCAAGTGTTATGAGGGAGAGTTGACCACCCTGAAAGTCGAGAATGCAGCCAGGGTCGCCAAGAAGAAGGTCACCGAAGAAGGTGACAAGACTGTTCAAATGGAACGGATGAAGCAAACCTCCAAGCCGGGCGGCACCAACCAGGTCATCGGCAGGAAGGTCAGGGAGAGCGGGACGAGGATTGTCCTCGAAGAGAGCAATGTTGTTAGTAAAGAGAAAATATAGTGTTTCAGATATTTTTATCTTTTTTTGGACTTCGGAAATTGTCAATCCAAATATTATATTTCTACTAAATTTTTAAAAGACGTTATTCATACCACAGTATAACGTGTGGAGAGGGAAAACTAACTTTAATTGATTGAGAATGCTTCTCCCTACACCTCATCCATCTCATCCTGTATCTCCTAGTAAACATTTTTGCCCTTCATTAACTAAAATATGAAAAAGTATAATAATGGTTTAACGAGGCCACTCAATTAATCTACCTCTTTAGTTAGTCTTAATCTCAGTAACACTGGAATATGAGGAAACTTGAATAATGACATCTTATGCTTACCAAACTTCAACAGTTGCACTCATTATATAATATTTACTGTCTTAAAGGCCAATCCCATAATAGATTTCTTCCCAGCTTGAGTTGAAGTGGTGCTTCCCTCAACTATATTGGATCTTTCATTTAATCATTTTGAGGGGTCAATCCCTGGTTCTTTCTCCAACCTCACACATTAACTGCTTTTATTCTCCAAGTGCGGGTTATCAGACTTTATATTTCATACATATAAGTAAAACCTCATTTTTCATTCAAGAATAACATATGTCAAATGACTTCTCTCTCCAACCTTAACCATCAAACGCATCTACAACTGCCGCAACCTCTCCACCGTACTTCCAAGTGCGGAAACCGCACTTCCAACGCCGACAAGGACTTAACCGCGTTTCCAAATGCGGTTATGGCCTCCCACTTCGTCCCAATCCCCCTTCCAGATTTCAGATCCCATCCCAGATCCAACCATGCACAAGTCCAGAAATGCAAACATAATAATAGATTCCACACTTCAACCATCCATCACACCACGACACAGCCAGGGTTTGAGAATATGAAATGCAACAAAGAAGAAGAGAAAAGGGTGTAGGATTTGGGAATATCAAACCAGGAAGAGAGGCACATGAGGAAGGGATGGATATTTGTTTTTAATTAAAGCAGTCAAAAGATTATACAGGGAAAGAATTAAAAATATAAAATAATGAGGTGAAGGATGAGATGAGTTAGTTCACTCGTTAATCGACCTTATATTTTCCTTTTCTGACTTATCGGAATCTTGTTTATTTGAACTTCTAAATTATTGTATTTATTTACAATGAACAAATAGTTTACATCATCGACAGGAACCTATAAAACGGTACTTACTGAACAATATAAAACTTGAAACTGTAAAAAAATCAAAGGATCCATGCAATTACAATACTTTTCTTTTATTAGAGGCTTCCAGAATACATACATTCACTGGTTCTGTTAACTTCATAATAAGATTAGAGTGCAGCAAATCAGAAACATTCTAGGGCCACGCATAAGCTAAACTGATATTTTATTATCCTTTAAGCTATCTTATAGTGATAAATCTGAATGTTCTCGACATTTTGTTTCTTGAAATTGCTGCCCTTTCTACGGACAAGAAACTTGCCCCATTTGTATGGCCTATATTTTGGAGGGTTTTTCTCATCAGTCAATTCCTCCAAAGGCTTCACTTGGGTGTAGTGTGCAGGGAAGAAGAAGAACGGAATGGAAAACCTTTCTTTCTGAGAGTTAACCATCACTCTGTGTTCCACACTCTCATACAAGTCATTGCTCCAAACCTGCATCAACAAACTATAACTATCACCTTCTAATCAAGGGATTATACATGTTTCATAAACTGCTATTCTGCAGATCCAATAATACTCAATAGGATTAACTTGGGTAAAATTTCAACACCTGAATGATATCACCAACATTGATTATGTATGCATCTGGTGTAGGTTTCACTCGAACCCATTCTTGATCTGCTTTGCGTTTGACTTGAAGTCCCCCAACCTCATCCTGTGCAAGAACGGTTAATGCTCCAGCGTCCTTATGTCGACCAACACCAAGAGCTAGGTGAGGATAAGGGCATGGAGGATAGTGGTTGAGACGAATAAAGCTGGTTTGATCTTTCATGAAAAACTCTTCAAACCTCTTTGCATCAAGGCCTAAGCTCATAGCAATGAGCTCCATCAACTTAAAGGACAACTTTTCCATCTCTTCGACGTACTCTTCGATTATACCCCTATCCATGTACACACATATTCACATCGTTTATACACAAGTCCTTCGCTAATTTTCCATCTATATATAGTTAGTTGAATTACAAGAACAAAGCAATTTTTTTGAACCAGAATTTGACAGCTTATATAGAAAGTGAAGTTGAATTACCTAAAGTTTGGAGGGTACTGAGGGGATTGATTAGTCCAGTGAGTGATTCTATCATCATGTTCATCGGAAGTGACAGGAATGAAAGTGGGGTCTTTGGCTTGAAAATCAAACACTTCTTTCCAGTCCCTAACGTTTTTGGTGTGTTCTGTCTCATAGTAACCACTTGGAGAAAACTCACTTCTGCTAACCTTCCTCTTCTCCTGGAGAGTCTGACCAAAGAACATCCTTGAACCTTTTTCAATGTTTTGTCTTAGAGTGAAGGGAACCCCATGGTTGGTTACTTGGAAGAAACCCCATTCCTTGCATGCACTTCCTATCTCCTTCACTAAGCCTTCAACGGAAGATGGATCTGAAACTGAGTGGTTGGTTATTGGGGAGAGATCTATCACGGGAATGTCTTCAGCTTGGATAGTATTCAACTTTGGTCTGTGTTGTGGGTCTTGGATGAAAGCAGGGTCTACCTCTCCCATTGTTGTTAGCTCTGATGATTCAGTTCTTTGCAGAGTGCAGAGTTTATAATTGGTGTATCTCAAGTTAAAACAAAACTTTAGTTTTTAAGTATTAAATATTTTGTCATAACCTATAAAACTTGTTACTAATGAAAAATTCAGTCACTTTGAAGTTAGGTTAGAATTCACTTGATCATAAGTAAAATTCAACTAAATTTGCTTTTTTAAGTTGGTCTGAATTAAATTGAATTATGCCCCTAAGTTTAGTATGTTTGAATAGTTCGTAAAATGGTTTTAGCTTAATTGGTTTAATCAACAAGTCATATAAACTTAACTTATAATTCGACTCAATCTTTAAAGAAAAATTATAATTTGAAAAATTTAAGAATTATATCATATATAAACATTGCATATAAAAATTAACAGTAACGTCATTTATATAACTTAAAATTTAAATGTTGAATATTTTATTTAATTTAGATTATTTTCAACATTTTTGTATGGGGAGATAGTAAGTATATATGTGATTGTGATAGGTTCTTGCAGTGCGGATACATTGAATCCGGACAGTGTGCTTGTCCTTGTTTTATGTGAAAAGATAATGAAAGGAAATTATTTTATCCTCAGAGTTGGCCTCTAGGGTTAATCTTCTATTAAAAAGATCCATGTTTTAAAAAAACAATCCTAAAATTTTAAGATGGTTTATTTTTTATCTAGTTATTATTGCATGTTATTTTTTATCGTGTTTACAGAGTAATCATAAAATTTTAAGATGGTTTATCCAATACTGTTTAGAATATTTTCTAAAAATATGGTAAAGAATCATATTATTCTATTGTTTTTAGGTCTATTGGAGAATTGTCAATATTAGATATCCATATTTATTAAATAGAATATTAATTAATTAAAAGGAGGTATTCATGTCTGGGGGGAAATTCCTAAATTAAAAATTCCATATAAAACCACAACTTTGTTTAATGAGGATAATTTCTTTAAATCTAAGAAATGGTTTTGATGAATGCATCTCATACACAATGTTTATGTGTAATAATTTTATGCAGTTATTAATATATTATATATGAATTTAAGAGAGAGAAAATATTAGGGTTTATTGTTTGAGATTAAGAAGAGTTGCAAGAAGAAGTGTGAAGAGAAAGGATTGGGTTAGGATAGGAAAATCCAAGAAACAAACAAACAATGTGTTTGTCAGTCCTAGTCATCCCTCTGATCCCTTTTCCTACCTATTTTGTTCTTTCTCAGAATTAAAAAAAAAAACCTTGTTTACGTGAATTATCCCACAATATGAGTTCTAATCACAATCTCAACGCATCATATTACGGAATTTAGCAATATGAACACAAAAAACAATGTTAAAACCCTCTTTACAAAGTGCAACAGAGAAACAATTTGAATAATACAATATGAAAATAAAAGATATGTTCTACTTCTACTATTAAGTGCTCTGACTTGTATCTCTAATTTTTTTTCCTTATTATACTTTTCTGAAAGTAAAATAATACCATGTGCTTTGACATTCCATTATTATTAGGAGAGTAATTCTTTTATGAACATGGATGCTTGATTTCATTAGTGAAACTCATAATAGAAATGTACCTCAGCTGTTAACACAGTAATAAGTTTCTCACTACTACACAGACTCTTCTACAGGTAAGACAGTAGAATAAGATAAAAGCTTTACATTCAAGTTCTTATGTTACTCTTCAAATGTTTTCAAAAAAATCATTGATGTTAACTTCCTTCGAAGGGTAAAATTATCCTATCCATTGTCCAACTTCAAATCTAACAGGCAGACTATTGTGTGAAGGGAGTGTTTATTTATTGCTTCAAAACCAATACTGGGCTTGCACCAATATTGGACAAACAAGTAAGCTTTTCGGGAGGATTTGTGTTTGGCCAGAAATATTTAGGTCGATCAATGGCCACATCTTGAAGAAAAATCGGATCATAAAGAGTAGGTGGCCTCAGAAATGTTACCCAAAATTGCTGTTATGAATAAAATGGAAGGGTATAATAGAGTTAATGGTAGATGTTATATGATCTACAGTTGCATAAATAACATCAGAATAAGGATGGGTTTTATCTTCTACAGAGAAGAGATGAATATCGTTATTCAATTCTATCCAACTGCACCCTGGATCTTTTCTTAATTCCAAACTCTGCAATCTTTTCCTAAGCTTTGTCTTCTGTCCCCATCTACCTAGTATGGCATACATGTTGGAGAGAACAACAAAAGCAAAAGTTGGGTTGGGATCCAAACTGAACAACTTCTCAGCAGCTTTCTCCCCTACTTCCATATCCTTCCAGAACCATGAAGCATTAAGCAAAGCTCCCCAAATTATCGCATCTGCTTCAATCGGCATTCTTATGATAAACTCTTCGGCTTCTTTTACATGGCCTGATCGACCAAGGAGATCCACCACACATGTGAAATGTTCTATTGTCGGGGTTACCCCATAACATCTTTGCATTGTGTGGAAAATTCTCAAACCTTCGCCGACTAGACCGGCATGATTACAAGCAGAGAGAACACCAACAAAAGTAGCTGCATTTGGAACAACTCCTTGATGTGACATTGAGCGGAAGAGTAAAACTGCCTCAGATCCCAGCCCGTGATATGCATAACCATTTATAAGAGCTGTCCATGCTGCTACATTGGGTGAAAAAATGCTGTTGAATGAGCTTCGAGCATCAGCCAAGTGACCACATTTGGAATAGAAATCTACAAGAGCAGTCCCAACATAAACATTTACTTGGAATGGCGTTTTGATTAAGTGAGCATGAAGTAACTGTCCTTGTCGAAAAGAACAAAGACAAGAGCAAGCACGAAATAGGACAGAGAATGTCGATCTACTGTAGTCAACTGATAATCTGCGCATAGCCACATATAAATTCAATGCCTCCTTGTGCCGACCATTAATGATATAACCCGACATCATTGAATTCCATGTGACGTAGTTTCTTTCCCCTTTAGTTTTCTCAAAAAGCTTCACAGCTTCATCAAGTTCACCACTTTTGGAAGACACAGAAATCATAGTATTTATAGATGTTAAAGTCTTGGGACTCATTTTCTCAAAAATCCTTTTTGATTTTTCGAACTGACCATTCATAGCATAACCTTTAATCATCAAATTAAATGAAACAGAATTTGTATCTCTCAAATCATTAAAGACAAATTCAGCTTCTTCCATCCTTCCTTTTGAGACAAGGCCCCCAATCAGTGAGTTAGCAACATTCAAACAAGTTTCTCCCCCCATGCTCTCATAAACTCTCTTAGCATCATCAATAGCTTCACAATCACAATAAAACTCAGTAAGCGCACCACCAATTGAGTTATCAAAATCAAACCCACCCTTAATGCATAGCCCATGAACAACCCTCCCTACACACAGAACCCCAAGTCTAGCACAAACCCTCACTACACAATCCAAAGTGAACTCATTAGGCACCACCTCGGAACTCCTTCTCATACTCCCAAACAAATCCAAAGCTCTCTCACACCCACCTTCCCTCTTAGCATACCCTGAGATCAATGTAGTCCAAGCCACAACATCCCGCGACGGCATTTTCTCAAACATGTCCGTAGCATCATCCATCATGTCACGCTGCACATAACCCGCAAGCATCAAACTCCACAACACTTGGTTCCCATCACGCAGCTCCTCAAAAACTACCTCAGCTTCTCTGATACCACAGCATTGCACATAAAAATACAGCAAAGCACTCCCCACAAGGCCAAACCTCTCATAACCAGATTTCAAAAGCAGGGAATGAACCTGCTTTCCAAGAAGCAAGGACTCCGACCGCGCACACGCGCTCAACACCGCAGAGAAAGAAACCTCATTGAGCGTGACACGGAAGCGGTGCATGAGGGAAACAAGGTTCAAAGCCTCAGGGTACCTCCCCCATTGGCAGTACCCAGAAATCATGGTGTTCCAGGAAGAAACTGTTCGCTGTCGCATTTGATCGAACAGGTGGCGGGCTTCTTCGAGATTTCCCATTTTGAAGCGTTGAGCTATGGAAATGTTGGTGGAGATCACGTAATCGATATGGTGCTCCGAAGATTGCAACTGTGTCGTGAAAAGTCGGAATCTTTCTTTCCGTTTCCAACGGTTGCGTTTCCAGGTGCCCACAAAGTTGATACGGAGAAACAGAGTCATTATGTAGAAGTGGAGAAGTAAGCATGGTCTCTGAATTGAAGGTGAATTATTTATTGTAAACTCTAGTTTATACCACGAATACCAAAAGCAATTCTATAATAGAAACCCAAATGAACTGTTTTACAAGTTAATCATGGTTAAACACAGTTTCTGAAACTCAACTTGCTTTCAGGGGCACTAAATCCTTTTTATTACGATGAATTTCAGTGAATGAAATACCCAATTTTTTTTCAAATGTCAATCAATTAGAAATTAGCTTTAATAAAAAGATTTAGCTAGTTTTTTGTTAAAATTTAATAAAATTATTAAATATAACAATTTTTGATTGAATAAAGATTAGTATTATGGACTTAGTAAAAATATATCACCTCAAATACTGACATATTTAGTTTCATAACTTTCAATTAAATATTTTATTTTAAAATTTGTAATCAAATGTTTAAATTTCCTAAAAAAATCCAACACTCCAGTACATCAATATAGTGTACAATACATAGAAGTAACAAAATGAACCAGTCTGCCTCATTTTAATCCGATCTATTTTAGTCATTGAAAATATATTTATATAAAAATATTCAGCACCTTGAACTTCAACTTGTAGATTACAATAAAAGTTGCAGGTATTGTCTTCATTCATCATCGTCACCGAGGCCTAACTTTTGCAGCGTTGTGGAAGGGTTACGGGATATTGTACAAAGTTTCCTTAACAGGAGAATTGTGACATTAAAGAGAACATAATTCAAAACAAATCTGAGTTTATTATCTTATAGAACATAAATTGATTCAAAATTAAAGTATTGAAAAATGAAGTTAAAGATTCAAACTGATGAATCAAATTAAAGAATTAATCCAAGTCATAGTAAGAAGATTACGATAAAGAGATACAATTCAAATTCTTAACTGTTATCAAATGTAACAATTATATAAAGAAAGAAAATTCAAACAAGAAGAAAAACACATTATGAAAGAATTACAAAAAAGTTTAATATTTTCGTAAATTTCTATTTTCTTCCAGAATCTTGAATAGGTCTCGTTCTTAATCGGTCTTTCAATTGAGTCTTATTTTTTGTAAAATTGAAATAATTAGAGGCTTGCCATAAAAATTGGAGAAACAGTCGTTTAAGTGTATTGTTTAATCAAACATGACATTAAAAAGAAGTTTGAATTATATTTTGTATTAAAAAATGGATTGCAAAGAGGCAAAATCAGATTTACTTCCGAACCCTAAAATCCTAAGGGATATGCACGAAAAGGGAAAGAGAGAAACGCCTTTTTCTTCAACCTCCAACGCAGCAGCCCCTACCCTCCGTCGTGCCTTCCTTTCGCTGGCCAAGAGCGTCACCGACGACGCCACCCACGCCGGACGGAGCAGCCCAAACTTTGTCCTTCTTTTCGCGTGCGAGAGAGAAATCTCGTCTCTCCCTACGACGTCGCTGGCACAAACCAGGATCGCCATCGTTGTCCTCAATAACCGGTTAGAGTCATGAGGATTGGTCTCATCTCCCACCGATAGTTGTCGTCGGACCGCTCTCTTCACTCGGATGTTCGACACACCACGCCACCACCTCCCACCGCGATTCTCCACCTCAATCCGCCACACCTCCTCTTCCTACTATTGGAGATAACCTTTGCTTTATGAGGGTTGCCGTGAACAACCAACTTCGGTTCGATGATGGTGTTTGCATGAGATAGCAATGGTAGCTTTGGGATTTTTTATGCAGGTGAAAAATGAGCTTGAGAGTGATGAAGAGGGTGAGTTGGTATCTCGCTTGGTGGAAGATATGGAACCATGGAAGATTGAATTCGGGTCAGTGTTGGTATTGAAAGGAATTGAGGACGAATTTTATGGATTGTGTATGTTGGATAGGATCTATGTCACTCATTGGGGTATTTAGAAGAAAACGGAACCTTGCTTCCAAAGTCATTTAGCCATACAAGAGACGGCAGATTTCCCCTCTTTGCAATCCATTTTTTAATACAAAATACAATTCAAACTCTTTTTTTAACGCCACGATTGATTAAACAATATATTGATCATGCCACGTAACCCAATCTTAAAGGACCGTTTTTTCAATTTAAAAGCAAGTATTTGTTTCAATTTTACAAAAGTAAGGATTCAATTGAGATACCGAATAAGAAAGAGATTTATTTGAGATTTTAGAAGAAGTGTTAAAAGAATTCCGTATCATTAGTGATTGGTGAATTGAATTGTAAGGTTATATATTACACCAACATACAAAATGTACCGAAAAGTGATAATTAAATTTATCCCCGTTCTTCTCGAAGTCATAGGTATATAATAGTAGTAATAGACTATTTCTGGGTCAAAGTTATTCCATATGTGATTAGAAAGACGCATTTAATTTTAATGTTAATGAAAAGCATATAATTTACAGATTTGGAATCCTAGAGTCAATAACTACAACTCGAGGAACAATATTTACTAGAAAAAATCTTGTTTGATATGATGAATCAAGAAATATTAAGTTATTGACATTGGAACTTTATTATGCACAAGAAAATGACCAAATTGAAGTTTTAATAAAGTGTTTGATAAAGAAACATATAGGAGACAAACCCAAAAGTTGGCATGAGACACTACTTCAAGTTATAAAAGCTCTTTATAATTTAGTTTATGATCATGATGCTATTTTACCTATTAATTTAGGTATGTGAGAATCCAAAAACAAAATTATCCACCTTGATTTAATTATTGGGATTTAATTTATGATGAATTGATTAATAGGGAAAATTCAATTGAATGTTTTAGAATAAATGTTACATCTAAGATTGCTCAATCTTAGAATAAAAGAGTAAAGAAAAAGTCATTTAAAAAGTAATTTTGCCATTTGATAGAAAATTTAAGTCTTACGGTAACTAATCCCAAGTTGAGACGGACCTTTTGAAATTATTAAAGTTTTGTTGAATAACGCTTATGTTATTATAATAGGATATTGAGAGAAAAAATTAGTTATTATATAAAAGTAAAGTTATTTACAAAAAAAAATGAATATGAAATTGTGCACAACAAAACAAGTAAAGAAGTTGAGAAAAAGAGTGATAAAAAGAAGGTTTCGTAAAATATAAAAAAAATAATCTAGGTAAGAAGAAACACTTATTATGTGTTTCACTTGAACAGTGTTTTGAGAGCGATGAAATTAGATTTTTGTGTATTCTTTTGAGTGAGAAGAAAAAGAAGAAATAACAAAAACGAATTTGTGGGATGGTGAGTTTTTTATCATCCCCAAAAGTGAAGAGATTCAAAGAGATTTATAGTAAAAAGTCTTATTTGCCTTCAACGTATTATATAATTTCTGACCTTCTTGAGTTGAGCTTGTTTGAGATCGTATCATTCTTTGGACAATTTTGTTGTTGTGTTTGAGTTGCAGGGTTGTAGATGAAGACCAAAAACAGCCTTATGTATGGTAGATGAGGTTGATGGCATGAAGAACAAAATGGTTAAATATGAATACGCGTGTTTAAAGCTGAAAAAGATGAAAAACAGTGCTTGAAATGAAATTGGAGGGAGGTGTATTCACTTCCATTCCAGCGGTATTCGGTTCCATGCATGCCAAGGATTTACATAGAACTTGTATTTGGTTACAATTAAGTTTTATTCGATTCCCCATTATGTAGAACCACTCGTATTCGGTTCCCCATTATGTAGAACCACCCGTATTCGGTTCCCAACAACGCTATATTTGGTTCCACGACAACCATACTCGTTATTCCTAGAATCTCGTGGTCGACCTCTTGGACAAGAATCGCTTCTTCTACACGATGTGGGTATGAGCAGGTACGCATGAGCAAGGCACAACTGCTGTAATAGTGCAGAACATGGATGTGTGTTAATGAAAGGCAGAGGCATTCGATCTTGCTACATGGCGTTGGGACGAAGTGAAAGAGGACGTTAGTGGACGGTGGTGATGATGAAGCAGTGTTTCTTTGCACCATCGGGGACTTGATCTCGCTTCACAGAAACCGATGATAGAAGATATCGACGATGTTAAGGAAGATACACAACGTGAAGCCCACGTGACTTTTGGTTTCGATTTTAAGAGTTGCAATGGGAGGAAAATGAATTGCCCATAAAGGTTCATAGGCCATATCCAAACCAATTGCATTTTGAAGATTTATGATTTTCTCTTTTCTATTTTTCTATATAAAAGTTATACAAATTAAAAATTTACAACCTAAACCAATAGAGGTTAGTTTTGTAAATAGCTTCATTAAACCTTAATTGATATTTCAGAGTTAAAAAAATCCTATTGTTTATTCTATTAGGTTGTCAAAAGATGCATGTAACGTTTCGTTTCAATGTCTACACATGCAAATTCATTTCTAATCTTTTCAATTTCTAATATAATAAACATTTTTCGACTAATTGTTTTAGAATTCAACATTGTAAAAATTTAGAAGAAATTATATTAAAAAAATTATTTTCAAAAAAATTAAATCAATTTACTAAATTATAATTTCTTTTTACATTTTATAAATTATTTTTAATAATAATTTCTAATTTCTTTTTCTCTTTCTAAATATTTTTATAATTAAATATAACATCAACAATTTTTATTTTATACTACTTTTATAATTAAAGATATTTTGATAATCTTTATTTTTTACCAATTAAACAATTTTTTATATCTGTCGTATCAATCTAATCCTATACTAATTTTTACAAACTCTATTTCTAAATCCACTCTCACTTACATCTAAATTCACTCAAATAAATAACAAAAACTTTACCTTCAAATCCATCAATTCACCCTCTCCCAAAGCATCTCCCTCAAACTCCTTCGAGTAAACACACCCTTAAATAAACCCTTAAAGAATTAAGAGATGACCCAGGGTGAGAAAAACTCAAATTTTATCTAAAGAAGCATTCACAAAACAAAATCAAAGAAAAAGTTACACAAAAATAAAAGGAGACATTGAATATAAGTAATTGATGCAAAGTTAAGTAAAAAAACTCAATTGAGGACAAAATATCTTTAATGTCAAGAATAAATATAAAGAATAAAGCTATTTATTTGCTTGAAATATCAGCTTATATCTCTAAAAACTAACCATAATTGTTTTTCAATAAACTCAATTTCCGGTATGAATTTGATAATTTTTCAATATTAAAACTATATTTAATATATTGAAAAAACTCCAAATTTTCAGAGAAAACAATACCATTATCCAAAGTTAACTACATCATAAAAAAAATTACCAAAATATTAACATCTATTCCATTCACATGGAGGTATTATAGGCAGTCCATTTACATATGTATGGCAATGATGATTGATGAATCAATCTGTTTCATGATCAGGTGCAGGAGAATACCATGCAGGGTGCCTTCCCATGGTTCTTAAAAGCTTGGTGTATGGTGAATCAGGCATTTTTGATTCTTCCTCTTCCCTCAGTTCATCATCAGATTTTGGCAATCCATCAGGTATAGGACACTGTCTCTCACCTTCCTCTGATTTCACATCCTTACTCGACTTTATGCCATCTTTCTTCACTTTCTGCATGCTTGTTATCCCATGCAAACATCCTATTAAGGATTTCACACCACCAGTCTCCAGAATCAACCTCTCTATGTCTTTTTTTGGAGTCTCTTTCTGTATCATTAAGGGTAACAACACATTTCTTATTAAATTCAAGCTCCACTCATTCACAGTTCATGTTCTTTCAAAATATCAACACTGCTTGCGAATTTTAAATAATTAAAAACAACACTGTATTGAAAAATTAAAAATTAAAACAAAATCATCTATATTGAAAACATCAAAATTATTTCATGTTTCTTTTTAAAATATTTAATAAGTATTTTAAATCTACCTGAATTAGTTGGTTACTCCGATATGGCAGAGTGCTTCTATTTCTCACTTTCTGGTCTACAATACAACTTCCCTTTTAAGGTTTTTTTTCTTTATTTAAGTATTTACAGTGTTTGAAACAGAGAAGAGAAATCAAAAGACGGGAAAATTGAAAATTGAATTAAAAATTAAAAACTTGGAAATTCTAAATTTTTTATTTCTATAATTAATTAAAGTCTGCAAAAAGTTCATCAATAAATAACACAAGGTATAGAAATAAGAACATACTTCAAGATCTTTCAGCTCAAAATAAGCCTGCCAGCAACTGTAGGATTCCTCACCTTCAAGAGTTAAACAATAATCTGCAAAATTCAAAACACATCACAAACGATGAATTCAGAAATCATTCAACAACAGAGCATAATGGAAACCATAGTGAGATTTCACTGTTTATAGAAAAAGGGGAAACAAACATCAAAAGGAGTTAATAAATCAGTAAAGAAAAACTTAAACCGATATCCCAACCCAAAAGGGATCTTGTGATTCATAAAAAAGATGCGAAATTTAAAAGGATGCAACAAACCTGAGAGCTCTTTCTCAGATTTTTCGATCAGAGGAGGGTCTTTAACGGCCCTTTCAAACTTGGTTCGGCTAAAAGGTTCAAGCTTGGGGATGTAGGGTTGGTTCCTGGATGAAGAACAAACAACAAAGGAAGCGTGTCCGGTTGAAGAGGTTCGGTTGCTATGGGCGTCGAGAAACAGAGGAGTACAACATGGACGAAGCAACGTTGTCTTCATCGTATTCGAGAAATCTAACGATGTATAACAGTGTTGTGTTTTCTTAACTAAAGGAGAAGAGAATGAGCACGGCGAAAAACTTAAAGAGAGATAAGGCTATTGAATAATGATCTTAGACCCAACAGCATATTATTAAATAGAAAGTTTCCCCACTGGATAAGGACGATGTTGTTCTATATTTAAATATTAATATCTTTCTTTTTTTAGTTTTAGTAGAATATCCAAAACATTAAGCGTTCGCTTGTATGAACTTCACTGCGGTGACTAGCGAAGATGGACTCGTAGATGAAGTTATGTTAGTTTCCACCGATTTGTGAGGATGTTTATGAGTGAATTTGCGGGATAGTTGAATATATAGTCACTCGCATGTATACGAAGATTTGTATTGATTGTGAATAAAATATTTTTTTTGTTCTTAATAGATTTGATAATACCAATAGAGATAAGAGGGAAAAATAACATACGATTCTTACATGCGATAATCGATTCTAGCACAAATATATAGTAAGGCACATTAATCTTAGTCATTGTTTCGTACATCACGATGTTATTGTGGTTGGGTGACTTTGGCCTATCTGCTCAGTAGTGCATTTTGTTCACTTTCACAGGCCAACTACATAATGCTTTGGCAGGATAGCAATGCAGAGATTCGATTATCTGTGGTTTCACACAACTACACAAGCCTTGACAGTCTACACAAGCCTTGACAGCCTTCACAGCCAACACAAGAAAAATTCCTGACAATACAGTGTTCGGTGTTTGAATTTCAAACAGCTTTGAAGACCGTAGAAGACCGTAGACCATTTATTAAAATGAGGCTTGGTTGGTGTATGTTTGGTTCGTGTCTTAAGTGCAGATCGTGTATTATTTCAGCTCAATATATCTCATCTCTGCTTGTCCTTCATCATTCCTGAGCTATTTTTTTGGTTGAGAAGTGTATGTTCTTGTGTGCTGAGTGCATTGACGAGCGGAGGTGCATGACATAGATCATGTTAGTAAATGTAGTTGTAAGGTTTGTTCAATTTTTGCAGGTTGGAGGCACGGATGTAGCGTTTTGTTATAGACCACGAATGGAGAGTGGTGTGTGGTGATCGTGGACCTTGGTTGTTGTCATTAGAAGAAGGTGAAGATGCGTTGAAGATGGACAACGAAAAGTTGAAGCACGAAGAGCAGACAAAGATGGAGAAGCAAAAGTGAAATAGTTAATTATTTGTATATAGGTAACATCAATTTACATTTATCCTTATTTATCTAATATAATTCAAATTTAATATTTTAAAATTTGTTAACTATTTAATTTATTGAATTAGTTGGATGGTTAGTTCGAATTTTTGGATTACAAATTTATATTAAATTTAATAAAAGAGTTGTTTTTATTTTAAATAAATGAAATAAATATAAAAAATTTAATTAAAAAATTACATATATAATTTTAATAATAATTATTATAATAAAATATAATTTTGTATAATTTACTACAAATTTTAATAGAATAATATCATATTAAAAACAATAAATTTTATATTTATAAATTTATAAATATTAAAATATAAATTTGAATTCAATCCGTATTGATAAAGTTGTAATAAGCTTAAATGCTTATTTCGTCCTCATGTTAAGAGGTGAATTTCTGTTTAGTATCCGGTTTTAAAAATGAAGACATTGGGTCCCTATGTGGACGTTATTCATATATTTTTCATAACATAGGAACCCAATGTCTTCATTCTTAATACCGGATACTAAACAAAAATTCACCTCTTAATACTGGGACGAAGTAAGAATTTAAGCCAGTGGTAATATATCATTTGAATCATATTACAATTATTTATTTTATTTATTTTATTTATTTAACATTATCCATTTATTCAATTTAATCATATCGTATATTTGAATTTATTTTAGATTTTTTCAAGTTCGGTATATTCACAGTTTTTCAAATTTATTTTAGTTGAAAAGGTTTTTCTTGAAAATTACATAAAATTTATAGATTTATTTAGAATACGTTTTTATAAATATTCAAATAAAACCACTATGCGATACGATTATGAATCAATATAATAAATGTATTCATATGCTTTTTTTAAGACTATTTCGTCTTAGGTATGTAATAAAATTTGTAGTTGAAAATAACATAACACAATGTTTGGATTGTTAACTTAATTATGATAATTTTAAAATAGAATAATAGCGTCACAAGACAAACGAAAATAATGCAGTGATATAATATTTGGGATCCTTTTTATAAAAATTGTTTAGATTTTTTAACGTAAATTCATGACGTGATATTCAATTGGAAAAGGGTAGCAATTGGATAATAATATTTCATTTCAAAATATATCAATATAATATTAGTTGAGTATTAAATATAAAATATAGAGCTAAAGAAATATGTAATGTTAAACTAAAAATCCAGAAAATGAAAAAAGAGCATAAAATAATTAATGCTAACACTTTTATTTTAGTTTTTTGAAAAAGTGGTGTTTGGTGCACTTTTTAGTTGGGTCTTAGTTTGTCTTGTAATGGAAATGGAGAGAGACGAATAGGAACAGCGCGATTTGATTTGCAGAAATACGACCAATTATTCCTATGCTCGCTGCTAGATATTTTAGAACTGCTTTAGATATTTATTAACGACTTCATGCTATTTTTCGTCTTTTAGTTAATATTTGTCTGTTTCTTATAAAATATTGTTTTCTCTTTGACTTTTTTTTTGTAATTGTTTAAACAGTATTCGTTTTTTTAAAATCTATTTAGTAGACATGATTGTTTTTTTTATGAATTTTCATCCTCTAAATATAGTTATGTAACTATGTAAAGAAAAAGACATATATTTCTTTGAAGACGTTTTACTTTTTATGATAAATAATTTATTGTAAATTTATATGTTAAACTTTAATAAAATTGAATGTTTATAGATATTATCAAAATATAATTGATTTGAGATTGGAAAAAAATACGAAAATGTAAATTTGTACCTCTCAAAATATTAGGATATGGTTTCAAAAGGCTTGAGTCTCATTATACTTGGAACGATGAAACTATATGTCTTTCAAAGGAAGTATATATAGTAGAAAATAAAGGAAGCAAGAAGCATTTTGACCCCTTTTTCCAGCTCACAAAGCAACACAACCAACCATCATCATAAGGAACAAAAAAAAAGGCATATGCATGGGAAACAAGTTTCACATTTAACACTTGTTAAATGTTAAAAACAAGCAAAATATGAGCACATGGATAAATCCACTAAAAGTTAAAAAAATTTAGGAGCACATAGAGGAAATTGAATTTGAATTTTCTAACTTTTTTGAATTCTAGTGCATAACATTTATAAATAGGATCGTTGAAACACTTTTTATTGAATGAGAGTATTGTTACTATAATGAAGTTGTGAGAGAAAAGTTCTCTACCTTTTGAGATTTTATCTTCTTTCATTGATTTAAGTGATGACTTCAAGCATTACTAGTATTGGAAGGTTTTCTAAGAGGCGCTGCATCTCTTCTCCATTTCAATTAAGTCCTTCCTATAGTTTTTTCTTTACTTGTTCTTCATTAATTGTTCAATTCATCTTGCTTTACTCCTATTTTGTCATGTATGTCATTGTTTTATTTTACATTTGTTTGTGTTACACTCTTTGAATGAAGCTTTCATAGTTGTTTATGTCTAGAGATAATATTCATTGAGTTTCATTCCTTTCATCTTAAAGCAACATTAAAAACATCTAAAATATTTGTTGTTGGATAAAACCTTGTATGTTCAAAGACACCAATTATGCTACAAAAATATATATAAGAAAATGACTACATATAGTAAAACACTAACCCTTAGAACATATCCAGAACTGAAATGAAAAATCTACTTAGACAAATATTATAAGTTAGACCTCATTGTTCGTAGCTCTCTAAGTTAACCTTTTCGTAAGTATAAAAGAAATATAGAATCAACATGTTGACCTATTTTTCATCAAACTCCTCTTATTTAAAGATCAAGTCATTCATTTTCCTTAAAATACACTATATTGCACAATAAATTATAAATCAGTTATCCCTTATGTTTTTGTAATTCATGTTAAAACCATGTTGTTAATATTGTGTTAACGACATTTTTGGGAAAACAAATGAATATGTGTATCAATGAATGATAATATTTTTAAGGCTTAATTGCAATTTGGTCTCTACATTTAGAGGTCTTTTCTGTTTAATATCCGCTTTTAAAAATATTTTTATTTGATCTAATGTGGTATAAATTGTATCAATCACACCCCTCTGGTTAAATTGACATAAACAGAATTAAATTGACATAAACAGAATTAACTTCGTGATAACGGGACTATCAAATCTGTAATTTTTTCTTCTCTCTTATGCTTTTTCTGCAACTTTCAACTTTTCCTCTCTTCTATTTCTAACACGGGTAGCTTATCATCTTCCACAAGCAACACCCCTTATCCTTTTTTTTCTTTCCTGGGGCACAAAACTTCTTACACACAAGCTTCTTCACCATCCTCGATCCAAACCTACCACTTCTACTCCCTTTAATCTTGTATTCAGAAACTTCAAGAACATCTGAAGAACAATCCTCAACTTTTCTGATGCCACGTCACCACTGACAAAACGCATTTGACAACAAATCCCCACATCAGTATTTCATAAAGATATACAAGAATTAAGAACAATGGTGAACTAATACATTCTTTCCTTTTTCATGGGCGGGGTTGGTCTCCAGAGTGAGAGAAGGTTATTTTTGTTTTGTTTTGAAAAGTCAAAGGGATTAAATGAAAAACTTGGGTTGGTTCCTATAGCATGCAGGAACGTATTTTATGTTATAAGGCTAAACCTGGAATGAAAAAGGGGTGGAGTAGATTCTTGCATTCTTCCAAAGAAGGTTCTCTTCTCATTCTTTAGTTTCAAAACTAAATAACGTTATGGCCACATAAATGCAATTCAAAAGAGATTTTACACCCTTGAATGCTGGTTTTATATTAGGAAGTTAGGATATGATAAGAACGGAAACTTTGGGTGGGTTTTAACATAAAATATCTAGAGTAAATGAGAAGATATTTTTTTAGACCATTTTGGGGTATAGGGTGAGTGGATTTTAGGTTGTATTTAGGGTAAACTTTGGAGAGGTTGGAGGGAGTAGCCGCGTGAGATATAGAGGGAACATTAACCTACCTCTAGCAAGAACTAAAGTGAGGAAGTGAAAAAGCCAACCTTTGTTTTGGTTTTGTACTTTGTGGTAGTGATATATATATATATATATATATATATATATATATATATATATATATATATATATATATATATATATATATATATGTTGAACAAGTTTGTGTCTCGGTCTTCTCACTCCTTTGAGCAAGGTTGAACGTGTTTCACTAAGTCAGAGGGAGAGCTAGAGTCTTCCTTCGGTACTGGAGAAAGTGTGTTAAAGCATGAGTTTGGGAGTGGCCAGGTTCGTATCCCATGTTGCCTCCAACAAGAAGAGTTAGGGGTACGTGTTGGGACATGGAAAACCTTGGGAAACCAGTGAGGGTTGTTAGTGAGGAAGTCCTTGAGGGTGGGAGTTATGCTTCATGGGTTATAAGGTTGGGGAGTATTCACATGAGTATGGGAGTGAGGAGTAGTTCAGTGATGATGAAATGGGATGGAGAAACGTGGGAGTTATTAAGTGAGCATTAGAAAGGGATGTGAGAGTCTCATTGGTGAATGAAAGAGAAAGAAAATAGTGTAGAGGGAGGTGGTGCAGGTTTCTAAGGTCTTGGGGAGAGGAAAGAATTGTGGAAGAGGGTGATGAGTTTTCAGTAGAGAGAGAGATAAAAAAATATTTCCTAAAGATATAAAAGAGAGAGAAAGGTGGATGTTGCGTGAAAATAGAGGAGAGAGAAGAAAAAATATAGATCATGACCACGTTACCATGAAGTTAACCATATTGGGATCAAATAGAGGCATTTTTAAAAGCGGATATTAAACAAAAAAAACTTTTGAATGTAGGGACCAAATAAACAATTAAGCCTATTTTTAAATTAAGTCTACCTTAGGACATGTGATAAAAATATAAATAATTGATTCCTTTGTTTCTTTTTGAGAAAGACATTGTAGACCACAATGACAAGTCACATTAAGAGGTTATCCTTAGTTAGTTAACTATTTTCAATACATCTCAATATGATGTGTCACCTTAAGAGACACTTTCAAAGGTCATATGATGAACAAAATTGGTTGATTATATGTATCCCAGACATTTTAATATGTAGAAGTCACATTAGATTTCTTTGATCTTTTCTTGTCTTATCTCCATACATCATTTTCTTCCTTGTAAAAGGGAATGTGGGTTCAAACAATTGTCAAGGAAAGAGATGATGTTCATGTTCACCTCTTAAAGGACTAAAAGAAATAATGAATCATATATGTACCAAAGTCTCATTTGGATTTGTAACATCCCAAAAATACAGTGTAAAACCATATAATAGAATGATCACATATAATAATATTACAGCTCAGTTCTTACACTAAAGTAGAGCGAACACAAGTCTAAAGCCAAAAGGCCTTACAAGAAAAGTTACAAACTTAAACTGTACAGGAGTATAAGTCCGACCGACCGGTTTACAAAAGGAACTACGACCGAACGGTTCACAGAAGGAAAATACCGAACGATCATACCTAACAAAAGGGAAGGTGATCGAAGGACCACCTTAAAACAACTAAACTATTGACCGAACGTCCTACTATTCGGTCTTAACTTCAACCTCCACCAGATTTTCTTCCTCCAGCGCCTCTTCCAACTGTACGTCTCCTTCTGCTCATATCCACACGGATGATCATTGCAATGACAAAGACGGACGTACAAAACAAGACAAGACAGGAAAACACAGGGTAAGCTTATGTAATTTAATTCATGTATATACATTCATTTCATACAATCAAATACACAAGATATATTTCATCATACTTTTCACATAAGGCCTAATACTAGACTGACTGTCCGGACTGTATGAAATCTGTGTAGCTACGACGTTTCATGCACCCGGGTGATGTAGTAACTGGAATACTCTCATCAGCTACCTCCTGAGGTTAGTCCTATTTGTCCAAAGTACCCCTAAGGACTAGAACCTCCTGCCGTTTCCACATATGACCTACCCTCCTCTACGTGAGGACGAGTACTCACGGAACATCAGGATGAACCGACAGCCTAGCATCACCATAGTCATACTTTATCAATTCCAATATTCATCCATGAGTCGTTCCTCCCAGGAACGCTCGTTCAAAATCCAAACATTTCAATCCACATCACATTCTCTTCATATTTCATTCATAATCATTCTCAATTTCATCTTTCAATATCAATCATCTCAATTTATTCTTTGTTCAAATGTTATTAAGGACACCAAATACCGAACGTTAAATGCTAACTCAGAACTAGAACTAACACTTGGAGCGAGATCGAGGGATCTCCAGTTCCATAATAGATTAAGACCGAGATGATTACTATCGGTTTGAGAAAGAAACCGAGTTCAATCATATAAACATGAACGACTAGAACGAACGATCGTTACTTAAAAGGAATGAGCCAATTAGATGAACTGACTCTTGTGAGTTCCAACCGAACACCGAAAAGACCAAGTCAATTACTAAGGCTCTAGGCCGGAACCAATGGATGTAGACACCAGACATTCAAGGAATAACACTTAGAAGACTTCACATTAAGAAACTGAACGCTATTTTCATCAAGATATATTATAAAAGGAATGAGACGATCGCTTGGTGTAAGACCAAGCACCATTCAGACGATCACTTGGTGTAAGACCAAACACCATTCAAACAATCGCTTGGTGTAAGACCAAGCACCATTCAGAATGATCACTTGGTGTAAGACCAAGCACTACTCAGAACGATCGCTTGGTGTAAGACCAAGCACCACTCAGACGATCGCTTGGTGTAAGACCAAGCACTACTCAGAACGATCGCTTGGTGTAAGACCAAGCACCCTTCAGACGATCGCTTGGTGTAAGACCAAGCACCATTCAGACGATCGCTTAGTGTAAGACCAAGCACCATTCAGACGATCGCTTGGTGTAAGACCAAGCACCATTCAGACGATCGTTCATGCACAGTATTTCGAAACAAAGACGATCGTCCTAACTAAGATTCTTCCCAAATGAAAGAATCTAAGTCTAACCAAATTTACTATGAAATACCAAACGGTCGATGACCATTCGGTGACGAAGTACTCTTTCATTATAGAAATTTCATATCAGAATCATTTATATTCCAATTCATTTCTTAACATATAGTTTCATAACTTTATACATTCATCTCATAATCACTTTTCATACTTCATACAATCCATATCATAGAAATTTCAAATATTTCATACATTAGAACATAACACAATCATATTTCATTTCCAATCATTAAATAAACGAACGTTCATGCAGCATAACAACATACACATTAAATTAAATAAGCTTCCCTTACCTCAGAGCGTGAACGAACGTCCTAGAGACAAAAGTACAGTTCGTTCTGACTACAAATTCTTCTACTCTCAACGCTCAACAAGTCTTTGAACTAAAATCAAACAATAAACCACAATGGTTCAGAATGAGAATATGAACCCATGCAACCGGAACTTGGTTTGCATGTACCAGAGAACGAACGACTAACTAGAAAAGAACTTACCAGTTCATAACTCGAAACTGATCGGTTCAAACTGAAGCTCTTGACGCCGAGAGTGCTTCTACGGTGTCTGAACGGAGATCGGATAAGAGAAAGGGTGAGTTTTGGTAGAGAGAAGGGAGATCTTTTAGAGAGAAGGAGGAGAAATAAGAATATTAGAGTTTTGAGGAAGACGGGTGCATGCAGAGAATGGCGTGAGTTTTCCTAGGATTCAAAGTTTTACTTCCCACGTCAAAACGGACATCCGCTCGCCTGCCAACACCTATCCTCTACCAGCTGAGTGTCGAGCCTCTCTCTTGACACGTGAAACCCACTAAAGCGAATCATGAGTGGATTTTTATGGTTCTGACAGGATTGAATAATAATATTTAATATTATTTTCATATATATGAAAATTATATATTTTTGTGGCGTTATATGATATCTCTAAAGCTCTATTAATATTTTTTAATACTTAATCATTTATGATATTGTTGTTTAAATGAATCACTCAAGACTAATATCATAATACTCATTGGACATAAAAAGGTAAATTTGTAAGAAAATGTTGTTTCAAATAAAACCACTCTTGAGTTAACCATTAACACTCAAAGGAACTTAATACATTATTGGTAGGATCCCATGAAAAGTGTCTCGGTCATATTTGGTTTTAAACTTAATTAGTTTTGATGTTTGTTTTTGTCAACTTTAGTATTTGTCCTAATGAATTTTATTTCTTATTTGAGTAAGTTTTTATTTGCTAATTACTCAACATGTTTAACCACCTTATTAATAATTTTGGATATGTTCAATCATTTTAAGAGTAACAATTACCTTCATAGTACAAGTACAAGCATTCATGTCACTCTTGAATGCTATATGACATTAAAAACAACAATTATAGTTTTTATGATGTAGTTATCAACAAACAATGTGATCGCTCTTTATGAATAAAATGATGAATAACACTATTTTAGTTCTAAAGAAACTTATGTTAATGTTTAGTCTTTGTTTATGACTTATGAAAAACCATCATCTTAATGATTATAGATACACATAATCATTTAAAGTAAAATAATAAAAATATGGTTAATACCTATTTTGGTCCTTTTATTAGTTAGTTTTGTTCAAAACGGTCTTCCTATTTTCGATTTGTTCAAAGTGGTCCCTTATTTTATAAAAATGGTTCAATTTAATGGTGTCTAAATCATTAACGACATAATGTTCAAGTCAGCCACCGGTGAATGAGTTGTTAATTTTTTATATACGTGACAACTTAAAAGAACAATAACGTGGAAATATTGTATTTGAAAGGGGTTTTGGTCGAACAAACTTCCCTCTTTGCCACTACGCCATAATCCATAGCCCTCCCCCGCCATAACTCCATCATCGACACATCGTCTCTATGAACTCCCCCACCTCCTCTGCCACCTCCTCCACGTACTCTAGGCAAGAGATTTCCATCCGCAACCAAAACCCCTCACTTCCTTCGCTGCCTCCCCTCAACTTCATCTTCCACCACTTGGTCTTTGTCGCCTCCCTCGACATCAAGGCATTAAGATGTTTTGTTTGTACTCCATTCTATATTAGGATGTTTTGTTCTAAAAAAATACTATATTTGAAGCATTTAAATAGTTAAACAATTTGTTGACACTAAAAAAACCCAAATTAGATAATAAAAAAAACTTTTTTATTATGGAGCGAGAAGTGCAACTAGTGCAAGTATGTATTTATGCATAATGTTATCTAAAGTTTTAGTAAGCATGTAATTTTAACCAATTGAGCATTATTAGTATGAGTTCAATAAACCATGATAAGAGGCTACTTCATTTGAAAAAAATGTTTTGTTTTATTTTCTATTCCTCTATTATTTTAAAAACTATCTAATTGATTTTACTTCATTTTCTATTTTTATAGATTTGTGTAGAAAATAGTGAAAACAGTAAACAAGACATATTCACTATTTTCTTTAGAAATATTTGAAAACAAAAACAAAATGGAAATATGATGACATTTTTGTAACTAGAAGTGGATAGAAGCTATGAAAATACTAGACATTTTCTTATAAACATTTACTAAAAAGATATGCTGATTTTTTGAGGTTTTGAATATACAATCATATAATCGTGGAGGGTGGCAAAATATTCCTACAGAGTCATTTCTACAGTAGTAGACACAAGTTAGTTCAAATTCCTAATTGTGTCTACACTTTTTTTGAAGCTTTGAAAATATACATTTTTTTTAGTTTGGGTTGAAGTTCTTGATTGCCACAACTTGTTGATTAGCCAAGTAAGGTGACTATATGTGTTTGAATCACTCGTGAAGAAAGGTTAACTTATTGAAATACAATACTTTAGGTGTAATATTTTGAGGAAGTGACTATGGTAACCGTAAGGAGGTATTATGCCTTAGTTGAGTTGTTATTTTAGTTATAAAAGTTTTGCAATTTCATTAAATATAATCAACAAGCAATAAATGATTGACAATGCATGTATGATATTTGGTATCCTTGAGAAGAAGATGGTGTTGAGGTAATTTAATATATTTAAATGTTTGATCAATGCATTTTGAATGATTTTGTAAATTGCATTGTGCATTTATTATACGTTTAAATTGGTTTCGTGTGTGTATTTTTTGTCATATATGTTGACTTCCTCATTACATTTGTAGCATAGCAAATGATTTGGTGAAAGACATCGAATGGTTTAACTGGTTCATGTGTGTATGTTTTGTCGTATACATGTTGACTTCCTTTTTATGTTTGCAGGATGGATATTATCGAAATTTAGGTAATGCAACATTAATGGCATTTGGTGTGTGTGGTTTATTGCTAGCAGTTGGTTGCATGCATGCCCTAAAGCAATGGGGTAAGCAATCGTATAACAATTGGCATAAGCAATGAATATATGCCCCTTTCGTAGGCTTTGATAGTGGTGGATGACACACTCTTTTATTGAATGCAATGAGGAAGCAATAAAGAGATGAAGAACTTAGATGATGCTAATTCAGGTGGATAATAAATTTCAAAAAGGATACAAAAATCGACTACTAGTGAGTACTGAACTGAACTGACATTGAAGTTCTTTTTGTAAGGATAGGGAGAGACTAAACAATGAAACTTTATAATTTAATTCTCCTTGAGTATGTCAACATTTTAAGTTACTCTAGACCAATGAATTTCTAATTCTCAATGATATATAGTAGCTTGCATGCTTTGCTGCTTGGGTTTGCTTATGGAGGATATATTCAATTGCACAAGCTTTGGAAATTGCTTTCAGAATCTATATCTCTTAATGAATTCAAGCTTCCCCAAAAGAGCACTTAAAGATCATAAAGTGAAAATTGAATTATGGTTTGGTTATGTTACCATATCAAAATAGTCATATTATGAGCTGAGTTAGTTTATTCAAAGTTTCTTAGCATAAACCATGACACTGACTAATCGTAGCAAGTTTCTTAAACAATATATAATTCCTCCATAATAAATTTTTTTTTATTATCTAATTTGAGTACTTTATCTTTTTAAGTGTCTACAAATTGTTTAACTATTTAAATTCTTCAAATATATTATAGTATTTTTTTTAAAACAAAAATGGAGTACAAACATAACATCCTAACTCCTTGAAGTTGAAGGAGGCGGCAAAGACCAAGTAATGAAAGATGAAGTCGCACGGAGGTGGCAAAGGAAGTGAGGGGTTGAGGTTGCGGATGGAAATCTCTTAGGCAGAATACGTGGAGGGGCGGAGGAGGTGGAGGAGTTCACTACGATGAAGTTACGCAATGGAGGGCTATGGACTTTGACACGACAGTGGTGAGGAGGGAAGTTTATTCAAACAAAATCACTTTCAATTACTAGATTTCCACGTTATTGTTCTTTTAAGTTGTCACATATATAAAAAACTAACAACTCATTTACAAATGACTGACTTTGACACTATGTCGTTAATGATTTATACGTCGTCAGGAAAAAAAATCAAATTGAACCATTTTTATAAAAAAATATACCACTTTGAACAATTTAAAAATAGAAAAACCATTTTAAAAAAAAACTAACTAATAAAAGGAAAAAAATAAGTATTAAACCTAAAAATATTAAAACATTAAAATTGGTTTAAAACAACATTAACCTACTAGTTATGTCATATACTACACCTCGAAAAATAATAATTCAAAACTTACTTAATATTTAATATAATGTATACAAAATGAGAGTTTTTCTTTTTCGAAGACTAAAGATGTAAATTTAGATACACAATATCTATCCCTAAAAAAATTCCATATTTTATTTAAAAATATTTTAAGACCATATATACAAATTTATACCAAAATCTAATGCATAATTTCATCAAATTTGATAGTTCAGATAAGCTCATTTAAAAATAAAATAAAATAAGTAACAAACAAAATATGCAATTTAGGATTGTTTTTTTTAATTAAACTGAATCATTGAATATGATTAAAAAAATCCGATTAAAAGATATATTTATACAAATCAACAGTTTAGATAATAACTAATCACTCATAAATTTTTATGTGATTTGGTTTTCTTGTTCTTTTTTCAATTAATGAATTGTTTTTTCCATTTAAATAATTTTTCATATTATATTTAAAAAGATAATATTAAACTGTTTATTATTTTTTGTTTCAGATGGGATGTGGAGACCAAGATTCGAGCCAAACAACTCGGGACTGCTTCTTCTTTGTACTGCTCTCACTGTGCTATTTCTCTCCGTCTTCTCTGCTTCTCTGAGTAAAGATGGGCTGGGTACCTGCAAAGGCACTCCGACGCTCAAGTTAGAAAGGGATGTGATTAATCAGATTAAGAGCAATCTTTCTTCTTAGGGAAAAAACGTACCTTTTCTCTCATGTGTTTCGTATATTTAAAACAGTAAAATAAACTGTTACCTGAAAATCCGGCAGTTATCGAGTTGGACTATGTAGAAGTTGTAACTGCTAGGTTGTGTATTGACACTGAGTCAATTACTTCCGTGATTCACGGCGTTGGTTAGCTAATATGCGTAACCGCTTATCTGTAACCGCTGAACCGTATGCTACGATATCGCGCGCTGTATGTCGATCGTCCTGTGTGTCGACATGGATAGGCGACTTGTCGTATGCACGTCACATGTCGCGACATTACTGTTTGGTTGTCGAGTACCAAGTGGTCGATGACAATGTGCGATCATACGATACTACGACATCTGTCGTCAGGTCGCCCGGGTTACCGGTCGACCGTTTGGTTTAACTGTCGTTAGGTCGCCCGGGTTACCGGTCGACCGTTGGAGGATCAAGTATCCTATAGTACATGTCCCCCGAGCCCGAGTAATTGAGCCGAGCATTAGCGGGCGAATTTACGAAAGGACGTTGAGTGTTGTGTCGTAGGGAAAGTGGTGCGCACCGTTTTGACGTTACGCTTTTAGGGTTTTGCCGCTCTTGTAGGGAAGCGAGGGGACGCGAGTTGGTAGGTGAAGTGATGCGCACCGTTTTGACGTTACGCTTTTTAGGGTTTTCCCGCTCTTGTAGGGAAGCGAGGGGACACGAGTTGGTAGCCCTTGGATTAAAAAGAATCCTACGGCGCTGGGCGATTAAACGTTTTGCCTTCTTCAATACGATTCAGAAAAGGGTTTTGTCACTTGTGTGGAAGAACAGAGTTTGACAGTGTTTATCGGGAGCGAGATTGTTTCCTCGCCATCATCGTTGCTTGCGCTGCTACGAGACTTTGCCAGGTAACCCTAAAATCTCCTTCTTCTTAGTGTGTTTAGTGCTGATCATGGAAGGAAGGGGGCAGAACACCGGTGGCGATACGCCGGGGCCGTCATCAACGGCGGAATGCCCTGAAGTTACTTCTATACCTTATGGTGACGAGGCTTTTGTATATGGAAATGTGTGCGGTGAGGGTCTAGGGGGACGTATAATATCTCCGATTAGCGGAGATGAGTACGCCTGGGCGGCGCGTGAGGTGAAAGAACTTAGAAGTCAATTTAGGAGTAGGGCTGTGATAACAAATTGGATTGAGAATAGTTGTGTTGAGAACCCTAGGGTACCAAACCTGTATAAAGTTGATAGCGTGCCGGGATGATGAGAGGGTATGCTATGGTAGGGAGAATGCTTCTGATGAATTTTTTTACTGTTACGCTGCGTTGTTCTACGATTTGTATGTGAGATTGCCGTTTACCACTTTCCAAATGGATGTTTTGCGCACCCTGAACGTTGCTCCTAGCCAGTTACATCCCAACAGTTGGGGGTATGTACAGGCTTTCGGGGTGTTGTGTCGGGCGTTAGGAATTAGGCCCACTGTAGGTTTGTTTCTATATTTCTTTAGATGTCGACCGGTGGCCACGAAGGGATGGGTGTCATTGATATCTGAGCCGGGTAATGCGCTATTAGAGCTTTACCTGCAGTCATATAGGAATTTTAAAGAGAAGTTTTTTAAGGTGTCGATCACCGATGTTGGTCGGCGGTATTTTTTCGATGGCGAGGGGAACCCCCGATTCCCCCTGTACTGGACACAGGACCCACTGAGGTTCACTTCTTGGCCGGAGGATAAGATGACGATCGAAGAACTAGAGGCGTTGAGTTTGTTGACCTCTTTGCCACGCCCCTTTTCTTCCTGTCAGCTTATAGATTGCCTCGAGTTCGACGACGCGGATGCGAGGGTGTTTGGTATGTGTCTTTGCTTATTGTTGTTGTAGATTGTATTGTTGCTATTGACTGTTCTGGATGAATTGCTGTTTTTGCAGAGATAATGGGGAGAAAAAGGAAGTAGCAAAAGTTGGTTTCAATCAATCGGCAACGAGAGGGCTGAAGTTAACCGCTCGGGGCCGTCTGCCGGACATGCCGTTGGTCAACCACGCCCCCAAGTGCCATCAACCGGGCCAGTACCAGTGATACTGTCGGCGTCGACTGACGAGACAACAGCTGCTGAAGTTCCGCTAGTGCGTAAAAGGAAAACGAAGGCGGTCGACACCAGTTGCGAAGCCTCAAAGAAGAGGAAGGAGGTAGTCGATGAAACTGAGCGTCCCCTCCCACAAGGGGTATGGGATCCCGCTTTCACGTTGGGTCATAAGGTGGATCTGAACATGGATGCCTCGGAGAAGAAGGTTTTCGAAAACATGAGTGAGCAAGAAATTGCCGATACCATGTTGGAGATGACAACACGGGCACAAGCATTGGCTTGGCATCTGGCCTACGCTTCTGATAGAGGTATGGTTCGGGTTGAGTTGGAAAAGGTGCGGACTCAGCTGAAAGAACTCACTGAGGTTCATACTGCTTGTGATGCCAAGCAGAAGCGCGCGAAGCAACTTCTGAAAGAGACCAAGACATTGTTGAACGATACACGGGAAGCTGGCTTGACCCTCCGAAAGGAACGCGATCAGATGGCGAGCGAGCTGGAGCAAGCCAAGAGGGCAATGGTAGTATTGGCCAAAGAGAGAAATGAATTGAAGGCAGAGGCCTCGGAAAGGAATGAGCTGGTAGAAGAGTTGAAGGATGCGATTATGATTGAACATACTAGAGGTTTTCGGAAGGCTTTAAGGCAGGTCGATCACTTGCTCCAGGTGTCGACCGAGGGAGTGGAATTTGACGTTCAGAAGGACGTGTATGAGGGCCAACTGAAACCTTTAAACGAAATACCTGAAGATGCTGTCCTGGAAGGTGAAGAGGATGAAGAGGTGGTCGCCAACACTGAACATAATGGAGCGGTCGACGGGGGTGAACCTGCCGCGGAGACTATCGGAGAGGTTGCGGGCGACCTACCTAACATTGTAATAGATTAGGGTTTGCTACGTACATGTAAATATAAACACATTTGAACTTGGATTCGTTGAAATTTTTAATGACTGTGAATGTTTGAACTGTATTGAGTTTTGAATGTTTGACGCTAAGTAGAACTTGTTGAACTTCTGTGCATGTTGAGCGTTTAACTTGGCCGATTTCGCAATTTGTTTGCCGTAACGACCGCTAAGTATCAATGTCGAGTGTATTGATAGCGCGATGTGTGACCGTCGAGAGTGATGGTCGAGTGAGGGGAATACTGGGTGTTCCAGGGGGAACATCTACCAGGGGTAGTGTATCCCACGCGGATTGGGTGTTCACGGGTGAACATCTACCAATGGGAGTGTATCCCGACTGGGCTGGGTATTCAGGGAAGAACATCTACCAGGTGGCTTGTCCCCAATTCATTTGTGTGTGGAAATGTTCGAGACGACGACCCTGGGACTCGACATTAAAGAAGTGATAAATGGCACTAAGTATGAATCATAATGAAAAGTACTGTTTATTTGGAAATGGAATTGGAAAACGTTGTAGGAATAACCAACAAGAAATGAATGTTAACTAAAGTAGTATTTAAGGTGAGTGGCATTCCAGGTGTTGGGAACTGGTTGCCCATCAAGAAGCTGGAGGCGATATGCACCGTTCGACATGTCCTCTACGATTCGAAATGGTCCTTCCCAATTGGCCGCCAGCTTAGCGTGTGCTCGATTCTTCCTAGCCTCTCCCTGCTTCCTCCATACCAGATCTCCACTTTTGAAGGTTCTGGGTTTTACTTTGGTGTTGTATCGGCGAGATAGCATTCGCTTCTGTGCCTCTGCATGGATGGCGGCGACCTCTCGACGTTCAGGAAGGACGTCGAGATTCATCCGCAACTGTTCCTCATTAAGGGACATATCAGTGATATTGCGCCTCAATGAAGGCTCGCCAACTTCGACTAGGAGCATGGCATCGGTGCCGTAAGTCAGGTTGAATGGCGTGTCCCCTGTAGATCCGTGAGGAGTACACCTGTATGCCCATAAGACCTCTGGTAGTTCCTCCACCCATAAACCTTTGGCTTCACCGAGTCGCTTCTTCAACTCTGTCAGTACGGCTTTGTTCGCGGCCTCTGCTTGGCCGTTTGTTTAAGGATGTTCAACGGACGAGGTGACATGTTTGATGCCCAACTGGCTAAGGAAATCTTCTAGCTTGCGCTCAACGAATTGGCGACCGTTGTCGGTGATGATCTTCTTAGGGAGGCCGAACCGACAGATGAGACGCCAGATGAACTTCTGCACTCGTTGGGCACTGATAATGGACAATGGCTCGGCTTCTATCCACTTTGTGAAGTAGTCGACCACCACTAGGAGGAACATGTTTTGCGCTTTGGCGATTGATGAGTCATTATTTTCTTCACTTCACTTAGTTTACTGTACTAAAATTAATCAGGGAGTTGTGCTTAATTGTCCAGTATTTTCCCGTTTTTACTGATTGTGCTTAATTTGATCAGAAATTCTTATTTTACTTAATTTGAATTATCTGAGAATAATTATTTACATTAGTGAGTGCAGGGAAAATTCTGTAAATATTTTAGAACATTAGGAACAATATTTATTTACACACTGTGTTATCTAGTCGAAGCCGTACTGCATTGAATTAATCTCTGTATTGATCCGTATAATGAAATAGTTTTCTTGAGTTTGTAAAAGCAAAATAGGCTTGGCATCATTACACCTCACGGCAACTCTTTGGATTCAAATGAAGAATTTTGCAAAACATTTAGCCTAAGTTGGAATGAAAGAGACCACCAAGTTCCAAGTGCAGCCCACTGTTTTATGAATTGTTTTGGAAAAGAATAGCATTGTCTTATGTATACAATTCACATTACAAATTAAATGAGGGAAGTGACCATACTTGAAAGTCTCGGCCATACACATACCACCTTTGGAAAATTCAACATACAATTGAGAAAAGGTAGAATGAGCTAAATCCAAGAACAAAGTCATCCCGTGAAACACCAATTGGAGAGCTAAATCCAAGCACAGGGGATTGATTGAAGAAAAATGAAAAAGGCTAACTACTAGGTGGTGGATCAGCCGCTACTCTATGGCACAAAGAGACAACACACATGCTGATTTTTGGGGTCTCTTAAAACCTCCTTCCTCTCGGCAATTTGGGGGGCATCCTATCTTTTCTCTTTTCCCGTGGAGTATAGCAAGAGTATTACAGAGATCATGGCTTGATGAAGGAAGAGAAGGTGCTGGTGTGAGATGATACGTCCAGAGAGCTAGAAGAGGGAAGCAAAACTGTATTTGATTCTTGAAACACTACTGGAAGAAGACACAAGACCAAGAGGCAGCTAGTTTGTTTCCTTTACTTTGCTTTGCTTCTTTGTACTTTGAATGATTTTCCTTGAGAACTGGAAACATGTTCATGATGAATGAATAGCTTATGTTTATTTTCTTTCTTGAATTGTAATTGCATCTTCCATTTGGTTTTCTGCATTTTCATACAATCTCTTAGCATCTTGTAACCTTTGAAAAGATGATTCATGGCTTTGTGTAGAACCAAATATCATGTTCATTTGTTTTGCTTTCATAGTAGAGTAGAAAGGAACTGCCGTCACCTATTCAATATAAAAAACCACAAAAAGAAAGTTGTTTAATATGAGATGGGAGTTGTTCACGGTAAAGAGAAGAGGAGAGGCCAGTGAAACCTTGTAGATGCTGATTTGTTTCTGCTGTATGGAAGAGTAAACCACACACACTTATTTGCTTGCTAAAGAGTAGAGAGGAAGAGAAGGATTTGTTACAAAGGGGAGAAGTGATTTTTGATGAGAAGGGAACGTAGTTGAAGAAGGAGGAAAGGAGAGTGCAGCTGGAATGGATGCAGCAAAGTGGACGGTCATTAGCTTATAGAAAGGGTGTGTGCATTAAATTCTGCAGAAAAAGTGCAAGTGTCCACGGTCTTGCATCTTTTTATTCATTTGAACATGGCCAAGTAATTGTTTGCATGGTGATGTGGATATGAATTCAGCCAGCATATACAATTTTATTTAGCTTTGAAGAAAAGTAGTAGGGTCCTACTTGTTTTCATTTTCCAAATGCTATGTTATCTTTGCCTTTCTTTTATATAATGCCGTGTAGTGTTGAGTCCATGGAGCAGCCCCTTTGCACCTTTCCATCTTGTTTTGTTTTGATTAAAATGAAGGGAAACGTGAATCATTTATGCAGCACCGAGTTTGGTTTGTTAGAATAGGATTGTTATTGTTATTATTATAAGAAGTAGTGATTGATTTTAGATGGAAAGTAAGGAGGGTGGAGCCGTGTGAAGAGTGCTTTGGAGAAGAAGACAAAAGCTTTCAAAGAGCATCTTTTGGAGAAGGAATTTACGTGAATGGAAGCAACTTTTCAGAATTCTTAAACCAAGTGCTTTCTTTCATGTGATTGAGAAGAAGTGGCCCACGGCCCCTTTCTTGCATTTCTTACTCTATTTGGAATTGGACATGACTATAATGGAATAATGGTTGCACGTTTATTGCTTTCATTTTAATAGCTTTCAATTACTCTTTGTGAATAGGTGGATTTATTGTAGAAAAAAAATGTTGGTTCAACCAAGTGCTGCTGCCACGGTTTTATGTATTAGTTCCAAGGCTTTATTTTAATTCATTTCACATGGAAACATATACCAATTGATAGCTGCTGCACGTTTTTGTTTTGCTAGTTTTAAGTGTCTTCTTTAACTGTATTTCAAGTGAAAATAATAAGCCAAAATAGGAGGAGTGTGATTTTCTGTATGTTAGTTTTTTTCCGGAATTGTTTTTATAATTTCATGTTGCTTTAATTTCATTTTTTTTATTTTAATGCACCAATTTTGTTTTTACTGTCTTGATTTAGTTTTACTGTTTTGAGTTTTATTTAAAAACATATTTTAATTTATGCGCAACCAAACCACCAAAAACCCCCACTACGTGTTGACAAGAAACTGAAACCACATTTGGTCCCTGAGAAACGACCTAGGAGTCACTTCCTAGCACTGTACTGCATTTTAATTGCACATCAAATTTGATCGGCCGCGACAGCCGTATCAGCGATCGGCAGTGGTCCAACTATGTCGAGACCCCACTGAGCGAACGGCCAGGGAGAGACAATATTGTGCAAATCTTCGGGAGGTGCGTGGATGTCGTGACCATGGGCCTGACAAGAGGTACACTTCTTGACGAATGTTTCACAGTCGTGGTCGAGCGTAGGCCAATAATATCCTGCACGGAGAACACGTGCCCTCATGGTCCGTTTGCCAGAGTGCAATCCACATATCCCGGTGTGCAGCTCGCGTAGTACGTAGTCTGCCTCTTCCTCTGAAATACACTTCAACAGAGGAGTGCCATAGCCGCGACGGTATAGGTCGTCACCTATACACACAAAACGTGCAATGCGCTTGGAATCAACCACAGAAATGCTATCTCCCTTGTCTTGTTTTTCCATAAGATCCTTGACCTTCTGGCGCCAGTCTGTTGTAGGTGTCGATATATTGGTGGCGAACGTTTCCACCACAGGACGATCGAGCGTCATCTTAATGATTGAGGATAGCTGTGCTCGCTCCTTGGAGTGAGTTAACTTAGACAAGAGATCTGCTCTTGCGTTTTGCTCCCTGGGTACATGGATGACGCTAACCTCGACGAAATTTCGGAGTAAGGTTTGAGCCTTGTGGAAATAACGCAATAGCTGATTATCTTTGACTTGATAGGTTCCGTTCACGTGGCCGACTACCAACTTTGAGTCCATCCGACACTCTAAACGATCAATCGTGAACTCCCTGGCCAGGGATAGCCAGCAATCAAGGCTTCGTATTCGGCCTGGTTATTGCTAGCTGGGAATCTGAAGGCGATGGCTTGCTCGATGACTAAACCATCCGGTCCTTCTAGAACGACACCGGCTCCTCCTCCCCTTTTGTCAGAGGATCCATCTACACTGAGGAGCCATTTTGTGATTGAGTCCTCTGGTGTGGGTAGCAACTCAGCCGCAAAGTCTGCTAAGTGTTGACCCTTGACGGACCCACGTGGCTCGTAGCGGAGTCCGAATTCTGACAGTTCCACGGACCAGGAGACCATCCTTCCTGCCAAGTCTGGTTTGCGAAGGATCTTGGCTATGGGATGGTCTGTGCGGACTACCACCTGATGACTATGGAAATATGGTCGAAGTCGACGAGAAGCGGTGAGCAATGCCAGGGCAATTTTCTCAATTCGAGAATAGCGTTCTTCGGCCCCCTGCAGTGTACGACTGATGAAGTATATCAACTTAAGGGAGGGTGCCTCCTGTATCAAAGCAGCACTAACAGCGTGGTGGGATGCCGCAATGTACAACTGCAAGTCAAACCCATCATCCGGTCGAGCCATAATCGGAGGACTGGTGAGAATGTGTTTGACAGTGGCGAATGCTGCTTCACAATCATCGTCCCAGTGTCGAGTGGTGCCCTTTTTCAGATTCTTCAGGATGGGCTTGATGTGCTCCGCAAGCTTCGGGATGAATCGGGATAAAGCGGTGAGCCGCCCCACTAGACGTTGGACATCTCTTAGATTTTGCAGAGCAGTCATGTCAAGTACAGCTCTGCACTTGTCCGGATTAGCTTCAATGCCTCGACGTGTGAGCATGAAGCCTAAAAACTTACCTGCGGGGACGCCGAAAGTGCACTTGGAAGGGTTAAGGCGCAGGCTGTACCGTCGGAGTTGGCCAAAAACTTCCTTCAAATCCTGCAGGTGTTGTTCCATAGAATTGCTGCGAATAACCATGTCGTCGACATATACATCCATGCACCGTCCTATCTGATGATGGAATACTTTATCCATGAGATGCTGATAAGTGGCCTCGGCATTCTTCAATCCAAACGGCATTACCTCATAACAGTAATTAGCGCGTTCGGTAATGAAGGCCGTCTTGCTTTGATCGGGCTTGTACATTGGGATCTGGTTGTATCCTGAATAAGCGTCGAGAAAACTCAGTATAACATGACCCGACACTCCATCTACCAAGCGATCGATGCTAGGTAGGGGATATGAATCTTTGGGACACGCCTTGTTGAGATCTGTGAAGTCGACACACATTCTCCACTGACCATTTGACTTCTTAACCATGACTACGTTCGACAGCCACGTAGTGTAAGTTAACTCCCTGATAAACTGGGCGTTCATCAACTTCTCGACCTCCACCTGAATGGCTTTGCGCTTCTCCTCCCCGAACCGTCGCTTCTTCTGGGCGACAGGCCGTGCCTCCCGGAAGATGGACAATTTGTGGGCCATGACCCCAGGATGAATTCCTGGCATGTCGGCGGTCGTCCATGCAAATAAATCTGCATGGTTCCGTAGTATATGTCCCAGAGCGTGTTCTTCGCTTGAGGTGAGGTCCCCACCAATGTTGGTGGTTTGAGATGAGTCAGTCGTCAAGGATAGGAGTTTAACTTCGCCTTGCGGATGAAGACGCTCGTCTACGTTGGTGCAGGGGTCTAAGTCGACTGCCACTGCCTCGGCTCCCTTCGCCCTTCTAGTTGGAAGGAAAGGGGTTACTTTTAGCCCGGCCACATAACACTATCGGGCTGTTCGTTGATCTGCCCTCACGGTACAAATGGTACCATGCTTTGTCGGAAATTTCATGGCGAGGTGAGGAGTAGACACGATCGCTCCAAACGCATTCAGGCAAGGCCGTCCTAGCAGGGCGTTATACGATGTATTTGCCTCGACCAGCAGGAACCGAATTCTAAGTTCAGGTGCTTCCCGACTTATTCCTAGCCGAGTTCGCAGATCCAGATATCCTCTGGTATCCACTCTTTCTCCTGAGAATCCTACGATTTGCTCGTTAAACGGGGCGATGAGATCCTCAGATAGGTCCATTTTCTGAAAGGTGGACCAATACAAAATGTTGACCGAACTCCCCTGGTCGACGAGGACCTTGCTGACATCATACCGAGCGATACTAGCTGTGATGACCATAGGATCATCATGATCAGGGTCGGGTGCATGAAAGTCTGCGTTCGTAAATGTGATGTCGGGAATCGACCGAGATTGTCGCTCGACCATGTGAACCGACTTCAATTGTCTCAAATGTCGCTTCCTTGCTGAAGCTGATACGCCCCCTCCGGCGAAACCGCCAGATATGGTGTCAATGCGGCCTCGGACTGAGCGCTCTCTCTCTGTCCGTCGAGGCGGACTGCGCGATCGCCTTCGGTGTTGATCATCTCTAGGGTGTGTTCGTTGGGGGCTTCGCCTAGGATGATCTCCTCGGCGCGGAGTGGCGGCTCTAGTGGAGACTCTATCCTTGATGTAATTCTGGAGATAACCTGCACGGATGAGTCTCTCTAGTTCGTCTTTCACCATGTTGAATTCTTCTGTGTCGTGCCCCTGGTTCATATGGAACCGGCAGGTTTTGTTACTGTCCGCATTCTTCGGGGTGGCCTTTCGTCGCACGGTTAAGAGTTCGGCGTGTAAGGCCTCTTCGAGCACCCTCGCCCGTGGTGCATTGAGGGTCGTATAACGATCGTACTTAGACGTCCATCCCGACTCCTTCCGAGGTGTTCTGTCCGGCTTGTAGTCGTTAGTGGATCGCTTCACTGGTTTTCTTGCCTCTTGGAGATATCTTGATGTTGTTTCTTTCTGGAGGTACGGTGGTCCTCGATGCGGATGAATTTTGCAATAATGGATTGCAAGTCTTCCATGGATGCTGGGGGATCAGCATACAACTGTTCCGCAAACTGCCCCGGCCTTAAGCAGGACGATAGATTGCTGATAATGAAAGCGGGAGTGATATCCTTTACGCGACGGGCCGTCTCGATATACCGTTGCATAAAAGCCTTCAGGGTCTCATCCTTCTCCTGCTTGGTATGGACAAGCTCCGCAGCAGTCACCGCCGATTTTTTATTGGCTGCATACTGCTTTCGGAATAAGGATTCGATAGTGGCGAAACAATCTACTGAATTCCGTGGAAGATTATGGAACCACTCCAGAGCTTCACCCTTAAGAGATAAAGAAAAAGCTCTGCATATTACCGGGTCGTTGTCAGTATAGAATGCCATGGCATCTATAAAATTACGTAGATGGTTGTCAGGGTCCTCAGAACCATTGTAACGTTCTAAGGTGGGGGGAGGTTTGTCTGGCATGTTCGCCTGCATAATGGCCTCCGTGAACGGAAGCAGGTTGGTGAGGCGGATGGGAGTAGGCCCCTTTCTTCCCCCGCCAACAGGATCAGAAGCTTCTCCATGATGACTCACCTCGTTCTCCTCCTGCCTGTTCGAGGCAGACAACTCTGGTGGTGGGAGTTGTGCCCTCATCGCCGCCATCTCCTCAGCCTGTTTGCGTTGGACCTCTTGCTATTCCTTTATGGTTTGTGCTTGCGTCTCAATCTGCGCCTGCAGCTGCCTGATCAACTCACGCGTGTTGAAATCTTCCATTGCTCCGGTGGTCGTTGTTGGGATAGTAAATCTCGGGCCCCACGGTGGGCGCCAAAATGTTTCAGATGGGATGTGGAGACCAAGATTCGAGCCAAACAACTCGGGACTGCTTCTTCTTTGTACTGCTCTCACTGTGCTATTTCTCTCCGTCTTCTCTGCTTCTCTGAGTAAAGATGGGCTGGGTACCTGCAAAGGCACTCCGACGCTCAAGTTAGAAAGGGATGTGATTAATCAGATTAAGAGCAATCTTTCTTCTTAGGGAAAAAACGTACCTTTTCTCTCATGTGTTTCGTATATTTAAAACAGTAAAATAAACTGTTACCTGAAAATCCGGGCAGTTATCGAGTTGGATTATGTAGAAGTTGTAACTGCTAGGTTGTGTATTGACACTGAGTCAATTACTTCCGTAATTCACGGCGTTGGTTAGCTAATATGCGTAACCGCTTATCTGTAACCGCTGAACCGTATGCTACGATATCGCGCGCTGTATGTCGATCGTCCTGTGTGTCGACATGGATAGGCGACTTGTCGTATGCACGTCACATGTCGCGACATTACTGTTTGGTTGTCGAGTACCAAGTGGTCGATGACAATGTGCGATCATACGATACTACGACATCTGTCGTCAGGTCGCCCGGGTTACCGGTCGACCGTTTGGTTTAACTGTCGTCAGGTTGCCCGGATTACCGGTCGACCGTTGGAGGATCAAGTATCCTATAGTACATTTTTTAATATTAAACCTAGACTATACCATTAATATGCTCAAGGTAAATCCTAGCTTTCGCCAACAAATAATAGAGAAACTTAAAAGAGGAGAAAGAAATAAAGAACATACACCAAATAAAAAAATATAAAGTATCCCATTAATTTAAAAAGAGACAAAATTTATTTGACCCCTATTAAGTACATTGGAAAAAACATAAAAAAATTGGCTTTCATATACAATGTTACAAACATTTTATTAGAAGAGACAAACACCACTCAGTGTTTGAATCAATGAATACAATATTGTTCTATTAAACGCTTAAAATAGGAATTTATAATAATCCTAGTTGATCGAGCATAACTATTTTGTTTTGATTACGATCGTTAGAAAAGATAGAAAAAAAAGAGATAAAATTGGTTTGGAAAGAGATTGGTACGTAATTAATTACTGAAATTCAAAAGGACAAAATACCGTAATTATTAAAAAAATGGAAAAGTAAAACAATGTAACAGTATACCAGTAATAATGATAATAAGTATAAATATTTATAATTTATAATCAATAACAACATAGATTATGAAAAAGTAAAACCATGTAACAGTACACCAGTAATAATGATAATGAATATAAATAATTATAAATTTATAATCTGTTACAACATAGATTAAGGGTGGACTTGAATTATTGCGAGAGGGAGAAGGAAATTATAATTTCCAAAAGATAGGCTGCGAAATTTTGGTCGCAGCATCTTCACCGTATGTTAAGCACGTTATCTTTTATCTTTTTTTTTTTCATAACTATCTTCGATCGATGATCTTGCGCGAGTGACCAACTCATAAAGTCGTAAAGGATATAAGTTTATATTTGTTATCAACGTTTAATTGTTGGTGGGGTGAGGGGATATCAAATTCCAGCTGTTCTTGTTGTTTATCGAAACCCGCGAAGGAATCGAAATTGAAATCGAAGTGTGAACAGAGCAAAACACAGAGGGTGATTTGTTTGTTCCAATCGGTGTTGTCGGGGGCATGGAGAGTGTGAATGATCTGATCCAAGAGGCCAAGCTCCGCACTCTCTGGTGGGCCCTCTGTATATTCGCTGTTTCCTATTTCCTAACTCGTAAGTTTTCCTCTTCTTCTGATTTCCTTTGATTTCATTTCAGGGTTTTCTCTTTAGTATAGTATTAGTGTGTAATTAGTGAATTAGTGAACGAATTTCATGTTTCCACTCTCAATTTTGATTTACTTTTTGGAATTAGTAGCTTCCTTGGACTGTATTAATGCTGCTTGAGTTCATTAGTAATGCTTAAGAGTGTGGAACTGAAATTATATGGATTATCTGAACTCACTGTGATTCTGTATTATATTTTGATTGCAAGTGTGTAACTTGTCGTGTTCTTTTAGTTATGATTTCAATTGAAGTGTTTCTGTGATCTTGTCTTTGTTAATGGGAAAGGAGGAAAGCGTGTACTATGATTCTTATTTAATGGGCCTGCTTTTCTTTTTCCTTTGAGCTTATGTTCTGTATGGTGATTATGTGTTGTAGATACAAGTAAATCAATGTGGATGAATCTACCCATGTCGATCATATTTGTTGCGGGGCTGCGTATTCTTTTTAAAAGGGTGGAGTTCAGTTGGAAGGTTCAACAGCCTAAACCGCTGACCTATTTATCTCATTTGGAGAAGAAGCAGTTGTCTTTGAAGGATTCACGCCTCACTAGTTTACCACCCCCTGCAAAATGGAAGAGAAAAATTGATTCCCCTGTTGTGGAGGCTGCAATGAGAGAGTTCATTGATAAGATTTTGAAGGATTTCGTGGTTGATTTGTGGTACTCAGAAATTACTCCTGACAAGGAGTTTCCAGAGCAGATTCGGGCAATAATCATGGATGTTCTAGCTGAAATATCTGGAAGGGTTAAAGATATAAACCTGGTTGACTTGCTGACAAGGTATCTGGTTTTCCATCTCCTGTATTTGGTGCTAGGGAAAGTATTATAAAAACTACTAATTGTCTTATCTTTCATTTACATTTCAGGGATTTAGTTGATTTAATAGGTGATCATATAGAACTTTTCAGAAGAAATCAAGCTGCTATAGGTGTTGATGTTATGAAAACATTGTCTTCTGAGGAGAGGGATGACAGATTAAAATTCCATCTATTGAATTCTAAGGAGCTACATCCGGCACTAATATCTCCTGAGAGTGAGTACAAGGTGTGAGTGGAGTGTTCTTGTGTTATAATAATTTCCTTTTATAATGATGTCTTGTATCATATCTAATGAATGCTCTTTTTGTCAGGTCCTTCAGCAGCTAATGACTGCAGTTTTAGCTACAGTACTAAGACAACGGGAAGCTCAGTGTCCTGTGATTCGTTCTATAGCTCGAGAATTATTAACTTGCTTGGTAATGCAACCTATTATGAATTTGGCAAGCCCTGGGTATGTTGTTGAATATTTTATCTTATATTTAATAATTCAATTTTGCTGAGATTTGGTGTATCATAACAGTATCAATTCTTTTGAAGGTTGCTTTGTTCAAGATTTAAAGTTGTGCGGTTTTGAGAAAAATAGTTTTTTTTCCTAGTCTTTGTTGAAATCATATTTAACTTTACTTGGTTAAGTAGGTTCAAAGTGGAAGGTGTAAAATATAGGATGGAACGATAATTATATTTCAAACTGTGTTAGGGCCCTTTGATTGCTTACCTTGTAATATTTATGTATGTTATACCAAGCATGTTTAACTGTAAAGTGATTTTATTTAATTCACTTTAAAAAAATATGATCCAGTACCTAGAGAAGTTTTGCGGATGACTTTGGGAAAGAAAGGCATTAACGTGACTTATATTTAAGCTATACAGCCAATAAGAATGTGATAACTTGAAAACTTTCGGAGACAAGACTTAATGACTTCCTATAAGAATAGGTTTCTATCATGATTTCCTTTTCGGACTTCCTATAAGAAGGGATAGGATATAAAGTGATTGTATACAAGAACATATGGCACTTGATAAGTAAAAAGTGAAAAATAATTGCTTAAATGTGCAAATAAGGTATTGGAGGCACCGGTAAAGAGAGTAAATTGTATGTTTTTAACACTGAAAACTGGTACAGGGAGACCAAGAAATAAATTGGAATTTCATTCTTGATAGTTAGTCATATCCTTGAGAATTTCATTCTTAATCCAGCCAAATATGGTTTGTGTGATTTATGTAGTTGGCCTTACCTAGTAGGATAAGATTACTTTCACTGTTTGTTATATGTAGTGTTAAAAGGGTAAATCATATTGTTTAGCTGAGACAATTGAAAACATTTTATGAACAAATGTTGTAGAGCATTTGCATCTTAAATAATATATTGTGTTGTTAGTCATCTACAAGACTGGAAAAATTGGAGTTGCATTTTAACTGCATTTCTTTATAAATTTTGTAATTCCCATTCATAATAACATTTTTCTTTTGATAATTAGGTATATTAATGAACTGATTGAAGCTCTTATTCTTCTCCTTAATGATGATGGTACGGAAGGTATGGTTAGTAATCAGTCAACTAATGTAGCAGGTCATCATGGACATTCTGTTTCCAGTGAGAGTGGACCCAACAATCTTACACCCTCTAATAAGAATCCATCATTAAATCAAGGAACTGATATGGTATTGGCTAAAATGAGTGATCAAGGAGGGACATCATTGCAAGGTAACATTCTCTATCAAGAATCTTCACAGACCAGGCCTGCTGATTGGGCACGAATGTTGGAGGTTGCAACTCAGAGGAGAACTGAAATTCTTATGCCTGAGAATCTGGAGAACATGTGGACAAAGGGAAGGAATTACAAAAGGAAAGAGAACAAAATTATCAAAGGTGGCTTTCAGGATCTTCCTGCCAAGAGTCCCTCTACTGACAGTTCACTGACTCAGAGAAAATTGGCTCAGGAAACATCAGCAAGTAAACGTGGAAAATATGAAGTTGCAGAGGGGAAGTCTTCTCTTCCACCATTGCATGCCTTGGGTTCAGATTCCCTACAAAGTGTTGCAACTGCAAAAATTTTGGAATCTTCTCAAAACCCTGACAAAGAATTATCTTTTGTGAAAGATCTTGCTACTGATGGTTATAAAAGTCCACTGAAGAGGTCCAATAGTGCTTCTTCCTTGGGAATCCTAACTAATAAAGGGGGCCCCATAATACCAGAGTTTTATAACCCCGAATTCGAGAGGCATGGTGAAGGATTTCGGGGAAAAAGTTCTTCTGACATGGTTGTTAGGAAAGAAGTGCCGTTGGTTCCTAAGCTCCGGTGTCAGGTAAGCACTTTTGGCTATAATAGTTTTCAGATACAGTATTCTAAAATGTATTATTAATAGATATAGAATCTCTTTTGTCAGTCGGTAGCCTTTTATGAATTGGATTGAGTTTTTAGTTCTGTTGGTACTCGATTGTTGTTTTTGATATTTATACATTGCAGGTGTTGGGAGCATATTTTGAGAAACTTGGCTCCACATGTTTTGCTGTTTATTCAATTGCAGTGACTGATGCACAAAATAAAACTTGGTTTGTAAAAAGAAGGTATACTTCTTTCATACTCGTTTTTATAATAGCAGTTGTTAACAATTTGTCTCTGTTTGGTTTTTGAAATTTAGACAATTCAATTATACAAGGTGTAATTATTTTTACTTTTTAAGGTTGAAGCCCATTGAACTAAATGCAAGAATCTGAAAATAATATATTTTATTTTCTCATCGTTCTTTCCACTATTGAGTTCAGACTGCTCCTTCATGGAGAATAAATTTGTTCAATCACAATTGTTTTATTCCATTCTTTATATCTGTGCTTTGACTTATCATATTTTGTTTTGGTGATATTCAGATACCGAAATTTTGAGCGATTGCATCGGCACCTTAAAGATATTCCCAATTACACACTGCATTTGCCTCCTAAAAGGATATTTTCCTCAAGCACAGATGACGCTTTTGTACATCAACGTTGCATTCAACTTGATAAATATCTCCAGGTATCTTATTCCTAGTCCAAGAAATATTCTTAAGTTTCCCTTTTTACACATTTTTAATAATTAATCTTGCTTCAGGATCTCCTATCAATAGCTAATGTTGCTGAACAACATGAAGTATGGGATTTCTTTAGTGTTTCCTCAAAGGTGTGTATCTGCTTGGTATTTCTTATCACAACTTCTTATGACGGACCTTTATATAGTTTTTGCTTGGCACTATTGGATGTGAAAGTTGACAATGACAATCTATGATCTAACAACTATTTTTGTTCTGATTTACCCCTGAAGAACTACTCATTTGGGAAATCTCCTTCAGTGATGAAGACCTTGGCAGGTATCTGGTTCTAACATTTTGGTTTTATGCCATAATGCCATTAAATGCTCAGGCTGTAACTATTCTATATATAGTAGCCCTTACTGTTAATCTTCTAGGTTAATGGATTTTTGTTGGCAAGTTTGTTTTTAAAATTTTTGAAGTCCTAAACTTTTGAATGTTTGGTTACCATTAAAAAAGTAATAAAAGGAATAATTAATTACACCGACTTTTCCTGAGGTTAGCAGCAAATAACTTACACATTACTTGTTTCATAAATTACACATACTTCCCTTGCACATCCCTTGCTTTGTTACTTTTAAGCATACTATGTGTATTACAAAAAAGATGGTGAACATGTACTCTTTTTGAATCGATTAGGGTCTTGGTGTAATTACTACTAACCTTAGGGAAGTAGGTTCAATGATCCCCAAAAGGAAAGATTGAATACAAGGGGGAGAAAAGCTTCCCGCTGTACCTATCCAGTGTGCCTTTTCTGGGTTATTTGAGGACTCAAGCCCATGAGTTGGAAACTTTTCTTGCATTGTTGTGGGTTGGTTGGGCATGATAGAATAGGGGACTAGGCAGCTATTCTATTGTAAGGTTGAGTTAGGTCCAAACTCACTTTCTATGTTACTTAACCCTAATTTGAAAATGGCTTTTTAAATCTAAACGTTATTTGTGCATTGTATTGATTCGAAATTCAATATTTGAATTGAATTTTATTTTAACAGTCAATGTAGATGATGCAATGGATGATATTGTACGCCAGTTTAAAGGGGTTTCAGATGGTTTGAGGCGAAAAGTCGTTGGTTCATCATCCCTCATGAGTGAGGGATCCGCTACATCTACTGTCACATGGAACTTGACCTTGAATTCAGATGAAATTGACAAAATCATTCCAAGGCAAGGTACTGCAGAAAGTGTGTTAAGCTCTGATAATGAGGAAGGTGAAAAGAACAACAATTTTGACGATGAGAGTATTGTTAGAGAAGTAGCACAAGATAGTGAGTCACATTATGACAATGCATTGATCTTAAAGGGTTACTCACCTCCATTAAACAACCATGATGAAGAGTCCAGCAACTTGGATTTTGATAGAAAGCATGATATGGTGGTGGAAGCTAGGGTTGGCAATGATGTTCCTACTACTAATTTCATTCTGATTCATGATAATTCAGAGGATCCAATTGGAGGGCCACCTGAGGTCTGTCTAGTCAGCCAAGTTTACTTTTCTTTCTGGTTTACAATTTTCACTTCAGCTATTGACTGAGAAATTTGGATACCTGTTCTGGTGCTTGCTGCTGTGTGCTTAGTATATTTATTAGCTGGTCATTGTTTTTGGGACTAAGATGAATGCTAGAATTCTGCCCATTTGGTCAAGCTGGAAACAGCCTTTACAGCTGATAGTCTGAAACATTATGAAAACCATAGAACATAGTACTTCTCTTTCTCTCTTTTCTTTTTTTTCGAAAAAAAAAAATCTGATGATTCCTTAACAAGTAAAAAGTGAAGATTCTACAGTTTTACTGGGTTCATTAATTAGTTGGAAAAACGCTAATTTTATTCTCTTAGGGATTTTGTTTGTGCCAATAGGTTTATCCTCCAAATATTTTAAGCTTAGCTATTATCATGCATCCTAGCTTTCATAGACTTGGTCAGGTCTTAAATATTCTGTTACCTCAAATACTTCGAAAAGATTTTGTTTTCTGTAACTTTTTCTTTCATTAAGTAAAAATGAGAAGTATGAAACAAACATATTGGTGTTCAAGAACTTACTGGAAGCATGCTTGGTGGTCTACTGTAGCTGCTTACTCATTTTTGCTCCCTCCTCCTTTGGGAAAGAATAGTTGTTTGAAAACTAGAGAAAATGAGGACTGTTTATTTACTTGTATTTTCATGAAGCAGAACATTGTCTGGATCCTGTCTTTTCATTCGTTGATGAGAGCCTTGTTTCCTTTTTCTGGTTTAAAAGACATTAAGAATATTAACAAGTTTGTTATATTCCTTTTTTGCAGTGGACCCCATCTAATGTTAGTGTCCCTATTTTGGATTTGGTTGACAACATATTTCAGCTTAAGAAAAGAGGCTGGATAAGGTATACCACTCTATCTGGTTGTTCTGTAACTTTCATGTAAGTGCTAGAAATAATGTCTGTAACACTGAACACTTTCCAAAAGTATTTAATCCTATACCAATTTGAAGAAGCTTCTTTTGATGTTTATGTTAGGTGTTTTTCTAGATTACAAGTTATCTTCATATACTAGGTTATTTCGCACGTTGTTAGAGGCAAAAATTATACATAGAATTGTATTATACCTAGCAGCTAACGATTTTAGAGTGAGGTTACTTTATATGATATGAAACATTCATGGCAAAGTAGACGAGAGTCTGATCCTTGCACCCTCTCTTTATTAAAATTTAGCATAGCTTAGTGGTGACTGATAATTGTTCAACTTATGCTTTTTCTGTATTGGTGGTGGAAATTTGTTTTGACTTTATATGTTTTGATTTATATCAAATCTTGATGATGCCCTTCCACTTTTGATTGTAATAAATATATTTTTAAAACTTGTGAGTTCTTTTTGGAAAATTCACCATGGTTAACTTTCAGGTGAAAAGCACGCAATTATGTCAAAATCTCAATTCAATAAATTCTATTAAGAGTTTAATTATAACCTTGACTTTGTGGTTATATTGAATAAGTTTCTAGATAAACTGACCCTCCCTTAAAAACTATCTGTTTAGTGGGGAGAACCAAACATTTGACTACTCTATTGAGTCATCCCACACTGTTATAGCGCCAATGCCTCGGCAGTTGACACTTCACTAGCCCTTTCTCATCAGTCCCTTTGTAGGTAGCACTTTTTGAGACGTTGACAATTAGCTCTAAGACCAATTGATAAGTACTTCGAGAAACCTTCCTTAAAAGCTGGTTAAACGAAGAGAATTAAGCACTTAAATACTCTTTGGAGCATTCCATGCTACTCAATATGGGACTAAGGTACCCCCATAATGTCCAAGTCCCTATGAAGTAATTCAAGAAGTTGTAAAGAAATTAGAGCTTGTACCAATCTTAATGAACTGAAAATTAAATGCATAAATAGGCAGGAATCGTTTAAAGTGATGCTTTCAGAACTTCAAAAAATTCTTGACACCAACACCATGCTTCAAGGTCAAAGGGCTCCACCACCTTCTATTTTGAGGTAGGGAATGAGTCTAGATGCATTTAATTGATGTAGGGAAAGATTTTAGATTAGGGTTCTACCAAAGAGTAGAGACTGATTGAGAGAAGAACGAGACACAAACCACAAATGGTTTGGGTTCTTCTTGTACAAGAAATGTGGAAGAAATAAAGATTCTTGATAATTATAAGTTTTATATTTAAGGGCCAGTTAGTTAAAGAAGACTTTTGATGGATACCTAGGTTGTATTTGTTATAAAACTTTCTAGAGTTTTAGCTCACAACAGTTCTCTCAAACTTACACAGAGATACTAAATCCTCTCAGTTCCTCTATTTACTGATAGAAATCTTAGTGTTACCGTTCACCACCTTCATTCTTTAACCCCCTGACTGAAAAGAATAATTTACTAATTAACCATATATGTTTATGCAGGAGGCAAGTCTATTGGATGTCAAAACAGATATTACAACTGGTGATGGAAGATGCAATTGACGATTGGCTCGTGAGACAGATACATTGGCTCCGGAGAGAGGAAACTATTGCCCAGGGGATTCGATGGGTTCAAGATGTAAGTATTGAGCTTAAACTTCATAAACATTTTTAGATGACACTGTATATCAACTCAGAAAAATGAAGCTTTTAATACAAATAAACAGTAGTGAAACTAGGCTTGGTTGTTCATGATTAAATAACCATTTCTCTGTTGGATGGGGGATATCTAACTCACGGATATAGTTGTAATGAGCTAATTGCTGTTTGTTAATGGATACCATAATTGAACAAAATATTTGTCATATCCATAGTACCTCAGAGCCACGAAGTCAATGTTATACCAATTAATGAATAGTGTAACTGATTCGCTCTTTGACAAGAAATAGAGAAGTCCCAAGAAAGCATAGATAGAACCCCTTTACACTGAGTATTCCTCAATCAATCTGTTCAACAATCATTTATAAAGGGAACGATCTTCCTTTCAAGGGATAAGACTATGTATATATATATAGACTTTACAAAAGTCTCTGCCTTGTAACAGCTAACTACAGTTATTCTTAAATCATTTCTATAGTATAGATTCCAAACCCTATCCTTATTCCCCTAGCTTTCCCACCATGACTGGAATAGACCTTGTACTCAAGGTTGAACTCTTGAAACTAGTCATGTATTGTGGAAACATCTTTGGTCCTCCCTCTTGCCATTATGCCAACACTTGTTGTATTGGTTCATCATGATGTTGTACAATCCTGTTATCCAAAATTTGATGGGGAAAACAAACCGAAGTTTGCCCTTGAAGTTCATGTGGAAATTCTTTCTCGACTTGATGACTCCCAACTACTAATTTTAATTGTGAAATATGGAAAACTAGATGTATGCGAGATGTATCTGGATATTGTAGTCGGTAAGCCTCCGTCCCCCCTTGGTTGAGGACATGTATGGGCTATAATAGTGTGTTGATAGCTTCGTGTGTAACCTTGTAGGCATAGACACTTGTCTGTGAGGATGAATTTTCATATAGTACCTATTGGAAGTCTCACATTGACTAGAGATAAGACCAATTTATAGTATATAAGTGAGTGCAAACCTCGGTTTACAAGCCGGTTTTGTGAGATTGAGTTAAGTCCACTTCTTAACATAGTATCAGAGTCATGAGTTAAAGCCTATCCTAGTGAAATTTCTTGTTTGTTTGGCCTATTGTGCCACCTGCTATTGGGATATTTGTTGTTTGTTGGGCATATTGTTCCATCTGCTATTGGGTCGCTATCTTATTAATGTCTAATCTCACGCTCTAGATGTATATACCTCAGCATTAGGGGAGTGTGTTGGAAGTCTCACATCAACTAGAGATAGGACAATTTATAGTATATAAGTGGGTACAACCTCACTTTATAAGCCGGTTTTGTGGAGTTAAGTTAAACTTAAAGTCCACTTCTTAACAATACCCAACCACCCACTTTGATCCACCACTTGTCATGGTTCTTGCATAGCTTCTTCAACGTCTCGAGCAATTTCCATAGCTCTAATCTAGTCCTTTGGATCATGTGGGTGAATTTGGTTTCAATTGTTATATTGTAGCCCTGCAAAGAAATACCACATCAATTGATCTTATGATGTTTGAGGAACTTGTGACACCAATAATTTGAACTCCAGGATGAAATCTTCAACCTTTTCATTTTGGTGTATGGCTACTAACTTTTCGAAAATAGTACTGCACTCTTGACCTCCAAATCTTCTACTTTGAGCGGTTGTGAAATCCTCCCAAGATGGGTTTTTGATTTTCTAGTGCTAAAACCTAAACTATTGATTTGCTTTTCCTTCCATGCTGATAAGAACCGATCACAATTTTCCTTTTGAATTATATTTTGCACTTCAAAAAAATTGTCAACACGTGCTATCCAATGCGGTTGATCACTTTCTTCAAAGGTAGGTAGTTTGACCCTTTTCATCCAGGCATCTCTCCTCCCTCTTCTTTAGATTTGTTGCCATGCACCAATCCTTTCTTGAATTCTCGAAGGAGTTCTTTGATCGCTTTCATGTCCTTAACAATGGAATGATCAATCTTCATTTCTGCCACAACCTTCCCTTGTTCATTGGCCCATCTTTCCAACACACTCAAATGACCTTCCACAATGATTCCTTGCAATGCTGATCTGGCACGTCAAACCAAACTTGTTATGTGCCTTGATCAGAAAACAGAGAAGTCCCAAGAAAGCGTAGATAGAACCCCTTTACATTGAATATTCCTCAATTAATTTGTTCAACAATTGTTTACAAAGGAAGCAATCTTCCTCTCAGAGGACATTCCCTGTATACATAACTACAATCCTCCCTATTCCCGCAACCCTGGTAAGACTATATATAGACTTTACAAAAGTTTTCCCTATAACAGCTAACTACGGTTAGGACAATTTATAGTATATAAATGGGTGCAAATCTCACCTTAAAAGCCAATTTTGTGAGATTAAATTAGGCTTAAAGTCCAGTTTTTACAATACTATCAGAGTCATGGGTTAGAGTTTATCGTAGCAAGATTTGTTGTTTATTAGTCATATTGTTCCACCCAATGTTGTCAAACTCGAGAGTTTATGTAAACTCGAATCGTTTACTTTACATGAAAAAAAAAATATAAATTTAAAAAAATGTTTTTCATAGAAATGTTATTATTGTAAAACATAAATTGAAATATTAAAGTCTCTATATCTAATCCTCTAACAATGGCATCATCATCTCCATCATCATTTTCCCAGAATTTTTTATTCTACTTTTAATTGTTGAAAATACACTTGGATTAACTTCTACCGAGTTTGATGCGTTCTCAGACATAATAAGATAAACTTTTTCACTACAAACATAAAAAATAAAATGCCGAACAACTTAAAATATTGTAGCAGCAAGGGTTGTTCAAAAGTCCAGTGTGCAACATTTTATTTTTGAAAAATAAAATGAATGGGCGGTGCTATAAAATGCTTTGGTAATAAAACATGAAATCAATTTAAACATCACCAACAGTATAGGTGGCAGAGGGTTTACACTTATGCAACCCGTGAGCTCTACAGTTGAGATTGACGGTCAGAGACGACGACGGCGAGATCGACTGCGACGGCGAGATTGACAACAACGGCGAGCTTGACAGCAACGGCGAGATCGACGACAATGGCAAGATTGACGGCGACGACACGAACGACGCGAACGAAGGCAAGATCGAACGACGGCAAGGAAGGCGTGACAGAGGGTGTGATCGACGACAGGATAGAGGGTGAACCTGATGAACGACAGCGCGACAGAGGCGAGATCAAAAGATGAGATTGACGGCGAGAGCGCAAGAAAGGAGATGAACAGTGAGAATGAAAGCAGTGAGTGAATCGGTTCAACGAAAGCTCAAAAAACCTAATCTGGTGAGTCCTAAAAAAATTTCTTCTCAAACTCACAAAATCGGAACTCAACTCGCGATTCTACCAATCCCACACCAAAAACGAGTTTGCTTACTAGTTAACTCGAAAGCACCGAGTGAACTCGTAAACTCGACCGAGTTAACTCGCGAGTTCGATAACCATGGTTCCACCCGCTATTGGACCACCCATTAATATCAAGTCTCATATTCGAGATGTATATACATAGGCACGAGGGATGTGTCGGAAGTACCACATCGACTAAAGATAAGGGCAATATATAGAATATATAGTATATAAGTGAGTGTAAACCTCATGTTACAAGCTGGGTTTTGTGGAGTTAAGTCAGGCTTAAAGTCCACTTTTTAACACATTCCAAACCCTATCCTTATTTCCTTGTTTAACAGTAACCAAATAAGCCTAGTTTAGAACTGGATTTTAAAAGTTCCCCTTAAAAATCTGACCATTCTTTCAATTATTAAATACCACTGAACTGCATAAGTTGTGCATCATAAAAGCTTTTACTCTCTATGCTTGCTAAAAGCTCAAAAACTAGTTGAAACAAATTGATCCAAGTTATGAGAGCAAACCAGTTATTTTTCAATGGCCAAAGGGTACCTTGGATGTAAATGATTTCTAATCAAGTAGTGTTTTGTTAGACATGCAGAGCTGAGGTGTTATTTACATAGTTAGGCCGTTTTGTTCTTATAAATGGACATTTTATTCTTCTTGGATCCTTTTTTGTGATATTTCTTTTCTTTCAATGGTTATTTTTCTTTTATCATCGAAAAAGAAACTTCTATAACCTATTTGCCTAGTATTTGTGGCTCTTCATTTCGTAATTGTCAAGTCCACTACTCTAATCCTTTGCTTAAGTTTTAGTGGAGACTGAAGAGGCCGTTGTGCTTAATGTGTGGAGAAGGCACATGCAGAGACCTTGTGCTCATAGTACTCCTTATATTGCACAACCCTCTCCCTTTAAGTTTGCTTTTTGAGATATGGTAACAAAGTCTATCCAATTGATGATGTGAGGTCCTATCTTGCAGCTTCGTTTTTCATATGACCATTCTTGAATGCGAGGTTGTTTGTGATTAGATGTCTCACATTGACTATTTATGTGACAAAAAGTATTTCCCTATTAGTTATAGACTTGGGTTATCCTTTCCCCTTGAACCAGCTGTTGAGATTAATTTGGGCATGCAGAGACCTTGTGCTCATAGTACTCCTTATATTGCACAACCCTCTCCCTTTAAGTTTGCTTTTTGAGATATGGTAACAAAGTCTATCCAATTGATAATGTGAGGTAGTATCTTGCAGCTTCGTTTTCATATGACCATTCTTGAATGCGAGGTTGTGTGTAATTAGATGTCCCACATTGACTATTTATGTGACAAAAAGTATTTCCCTGTTACTTATAGACTTGGGTTATCCTTTCCCCTTGAACCAGCTGTTGAGATTAATTTGGGCACAATTCTTTTCTAATAATACTCTTGTGCGAAATATCTTTATATGAATTTACAATTACCACTTGAATTTGGATGGAATAATCTCCAGAAGTCAAGGAAAAAAGGATAAAAAAAATTATTATTTACGCTAGCTTGTGCAAATGTTTCATTTTGTATTGTCATGTTTTCAGGTTCTTTGGCCAGGTGGTACGTTTTTCTTAAGAGTAGGGACTCCTCGGACGATAAGTAGTGACAGTGATGAAATCCCTTCTCAAACAAAAAGCAGATCAGGCGGAAGCAACATCACAAAATCTGAGTCTGGCTCTTTTGAGCAACAGCTTGAGGCTGCTCGTAGAGCAAGTGACATCAAGAAACTGTTGTTTGGTTAGTTTTATTTCCTGTGGAATCATATGTTGGTTAATTTGGGATTGCTGTTTACTGGTTAGATATCATTCTACTTTGAAATTTCATTCAACAGCATTGATATTCATATGGATTTTGACTAAATAAAAACTAGCTAATCAGCATTTACTTTGAGTTCCCGGTAAGAGGAAGACAAATTTATCACCAACCACATCGAAGCTAGATGTGAAATTCATATTTATATAATCAATTGTTTTCCATTATTTAATCTCCTTTCCTGTATACTGAACAATAATTTTATCTCACTAAGCTTAAACTTGGTACATGAATCACACAATGTCATTTGGCATGTTATAAACCAAATTATAAGACGTATTATTCACTATGAGATCTCTTTTAATGAGCCTCGAGTAGTCTTCTTTGCGTTTGTCAAAACCACCTTAATTGTTTTTTCTGCCATCTCTCTAATAGGGGCTGCATCACTATCCCTCTTATACTATCTCGTCAAAACCACACTTCCATGTTAACGTACACTCGTTTATACTAGTTATACGTTTTTATCGTGATGTCGTTTCAAGATTAACATTTATTACCATAAAGCACAGTTGGGTGTATAACAGTACAATAAAACTTTTCTTGCTTGGTAAGTACTTTGTGCTCACACGAAACATCATTGTCTTTCTTCATTTTAACCACACAACTCGTATCCTATCATTTTGTAATATTAGTATTCTTTCATGCTTATTTCATTTTTCTTCATAGGTTAGTGCAACAAACACCCTGTTATCTTTGATTATTTTGCACTGGCACCTCAGTTTATTTGTTGTAGTCACACATGTTTAGTTATTGGTAATTAGACTCTTTCATTATACTCTTTTTACAAGTTGAATACAAAAACTTTTTAAGATTTCATTTTAAAACTAATTAACATTAAGCAAAGTTGTCCAACAAATATATGAATACCACCCTCTAAATGTGTATATTCTGATCAAATTTCTTGTGTTTTTAGATTGAATGTCAGCTAAACTTCACATAATTACACGTATTCCACAAATGGAACAAGACTTCTAATTTGTTAAAGAATTAGTTGTATAATTGCTAGTTTACAGTGATTTGGAGCTAGATGAGATTGTTGAACAAAGTTACAGCATGCATTTATTTTTCGTTCTACTTAACTTAGATGCACATCTCATTTTACATTTATTTATGGATTTTTTTGGCCCTTAATATTCTCTTGAGAGATTTTTTGTGAATATGTAATCACATAATCATTGAAGAAGGTCTTTGAATGTTATGGTACATCCATGTAACATCCATGTTCTTCATACAGTCTTTAGAATCTTTTGTTGATGTAAATGAGAATAGCAGTAGCATTGTGAGAGTTTACATTCCCAGACTTTTGACCTGTAAAATTTCAATTCTTACCAGATGGAGCTCCAACAACTTTGGTCAGCTTAATCGGCCATAAGCAGTACAGACGTTGTGCCCGGGATGTATACTACTTTAGTCAGGTTATATCTCTACTCAATAACCATTGCTCTATTCACTTTTTCCAAATTTCTTTCTTCCGTTTGCCTTGATTTTCTTTTTGTCTTCTTCAAAAGTTTTCTGCTAAACTAACAACAATTCTACCATCTTCTTGTGTTCAGTCTAATATATGTGTGAAGCAACTTGCATATGCAATTTTGGAACTTGTACTTGTATCCATCTTCCCTGAGATGCGGAATGTTGTGTTGAGCATTCACCAACCCTTAAAGAGTTCTTCTACATGACGTGGCCAGCTATGGTTTTGACATTGACTAACACGTTTTATGGCTTTGCTGGTGGGATGTAACCTGCAAGATATGGTTCTGCATCAATGTCCAACTGTATAAAACTTAGGTGTAGGGCGTGTACAGAGAGACAATTGTTTGGTCGCTAGGCATATATACCCATTGTCATGGGGATTTTGTATTGTTAAAGACTCCAGAAAGGCCTCTAGTGAATATTCTTTATTCGTTGATATTTGGGATTTTATTTTATTTGGTTCTCTTTGTTAATCCTCTATACGTACCATAGTTTTTGCATTTCAGTACATGCATTCATATTATGTCAAATAATTTTAAGGGCCGATTCTTCCTATACCCCCACAAATGTATTCCGGCGTCTTTTAATTTTAAAAATATCAAAGTTATCTGATGATAGTTTAAGTGAATTAAAAACCATTAAAGTACATAATGGAAGAATGTAATATATGGTTTATAAGTACTATGTAAATGAGATTGAGTGGAAAAAAATGTAATAGAATAAGCTATATCAAAATTTTGAAATTATGTTAGGGAACTACATAAAAATAAATGCATATGTAAGAAAGAAAAATAGTGTTGAGGTGGCTACTAATGCAAATGTTGAAAGGATGCTCACATGGAAGGTCTAGTGCACAATGAGACAAATTCAAAGTTAGTTACAAGGAGGAAGACAGGTAGCAACCGATCTTGGAATCATGGAGTCAAGGAAGAGCAACATGAGGAGTCAGTCTCAAATACTTGGTTACATGACTTTGTCTGTAAGGAAAATTGTGGTAATTTTCCTCTCTCAGTGTTTTTTACTCTTCTTTCTTGAAAACCCCTTTTAATCTTCATGCTCCTTCTAAGATGTCAAGCAAATGGAGTGAAGCAGTGGTTGCAAGCTCGTTATTGTCACGACTTAATTCTTATTTTAGAATAGTGTATTTGTTTGGTGAAGCTATTTACGTTATGCTACTTTTATCGGTTTAAGTATTACTATTGTATTGAATCTTATTTCACTATTAATACCACCAACGGGTGCAAACCATTCTCTAGTATTAAAAATTAATACCTAACATTGTTATTTTCATTGAGCATGGTTGAAGGTACAAGGATGAAGACAATGGAAGCTAAGATTACAAAACTCTACCAACTTATAGGAGGAAATGCAGAAGCCCATCGAGCTAAACTCTACCAACTTATAAAAGGAAATGCAGAAGCCCATCGAGTTGAAATGGCTCGAATAAATGAGGTTAATTAATGTAGGATGGATGCAATTCAACAACCAATAGCTTTGGTTTTGCAGAATCAAAACTCCAATCACGATTCTTCATCCCACCAGGAGCACAACCATGGTACGAAGTCCCACAATAACGTCCACATTTCAAATCATCAACTGTTTCCAATCAACTTATCCACTTGGTTGAATATTTAATGTTGATCAATATTTCTCGTTCTATCAAATTCCAAACAAACAACAGATCACCATTGTTGGAATGCACATGTCAGGTTCAACTATTCTGTGGTTTCAGATACAACAATGCTCGAGCACTTCCAATCATGGACATAACTGAAACACTCCATTGAGATTGAGTTCAGACCCTTATTGTTTGGATCACCACGTGAGTCACTTTTCAAGCTCCAACAACAAGGTACTATTTCAGATTACTACTCGAAATTCATTACATTAGCAAATCACACAAATATTGAACATCTAGAGGCTCTAAAAGATTGCTTTATTAGTGGGTTAAGCATGGATATTAAAAGAGAAGTGAAGGCTCAATGCCCACCCTTCCCTTCCAACTTCACAAACCCCCAATTAATCCCAACGATAATCAAGTAAAGAGACTCACACTAGTAGAACAATAGGTTAAGAGGGACAATGGACTTTTCTTTTGGTGCGACGAGAAATTTACTCCTAAACACAGGTGTCCTTAGCCTTGACCAGTATAATGGATATTCTTAGCCTATTACCCTTAGTCGAAAGACAAGTCAAGTTCTTTATCTTATTTATTTATTACTTTACCAAGATGATTGAAATTGAACCATTAGTCGCTCGAACTGTCCAATAGGAACAAAGTGGTTTTTTGGAATAATATCATATGTCAACATGACCTTCTTCATTTAATCATTATTGACAATAAATGACAATGGAAGTTTTAAGGAGTTCCTACAACACTGCGAAACAAAGGATTAAATATAATAAGTACAACACTGACAAACAAATGATCAATGATCGACAACCAAAAAAGAATCTAAAATGAGTTTAAAATGAAGTTCAGACAAGCCAAATGCATGTGGACTAAAGAGTGAGGACATTAATGCACCCTTCTATCTTCTACCAAGGAAATCTCATTTACACTTACTTGTGGGTCAGACACCTTGATTCCAATGTTAAGGCAAAGATGAGTAAAACTTTAATAAGATAAAATTCTTAAATATTTTAAGTCTTGTCATTAGACACTAGATAATAATAAACAAGAAACTTTGTGTGTGTTTAATAATATCCTTTATCTAGTGTGCAACAAGCATAAAAAAAAACAAACTCAGATATTCTTGATCATGTCTAACAGAAAGTCCTTATTAAAAATACAAGTCATGATTAAAGTACAAATCATAAGGGATTAATGAGATTGTGATAGAAGACAAAAAAAAAAATTAGGAATACAAACAATAGACGAAGTTTTCAAGAAGCATTACACATCACTACAAAGATAACAAGAAACATTAGACAACGAACTTATCAACTAAAAAATGACCATATTCTTCATGATATTAGAAGTTTGTCCACGAGACCTAAGATATGAATTCTTGAAAACAAGAAGAAAAGTTGTGAAAGTTATGATGACACATCCTTCTAAAAAGAAGCAAAATAAAGTAGGAAGAATATCAAATAAAATATTTTAAAGCAAAACAAATGAATGTAGGGTTAGACACAAAAAATTAAAGGACCGCGATATTCCAACAACGTATTTTTAACACTATTTTGACAACGCCACGTGTCGGCACCTGATTGGTTTGTTTGAAAAATAATTTTTTTTTAAAACCTATAACCGTAACCCTTATTTTGAGTGAAAATCCTAAAATAGCCCTTTCTCTGTTCCATTGGAAACGAAGGTCCGTTCTCTTGAGAGGTCGAAGGTCGCGTTTCGTGCCGCTGCACTTTGTTCCATTTGCGTGGTGTTGTCTCCGTCCAGTTTCGTATCCTGTGATCGTGCGGAATGGCAAGTTCCGGTGAGGATTGTCCGACGACGAAGGTAAGTGGTTTTCCATTCCATGTCGTAGCTTGGTTATTGGGGTTGGTCATCTCGTAGCATGCTTATTTGGTTTGGGTTAAGGTTTGGGGTTGGTATCCTTGTGTTGTGGTTCTTGGGTTATTAGGTTTGGTTCTTTTGATGATTTTATTTTGTTTTATGCAGTTGAGTGTTCGTCACTCTTTTTCGACAAAGTATATATGTACTTTGAACGAACGATTGACAGACGAGCATCGGTCATTGATTGCGAGGACTCCATTTGCGTGGTTTTTAGATGTCAATGTGAATGTTAAAGTAGGTAGAAATCTATTGAGTGAGTTATTGGGTAAGTGGGACGACTGTAGTAGTGGTTTTTTAGTTGGGAATAAAGTTTTGAATATAAATGAAAATGATATTTATTTAGGGTTGGGATTGAGTACAGATGGTGCAAATATTAACTTAAAGGAAGAGCTGGGCAATACTGAATGTGTGAAGTACATAGGCAAAGGAACAAAGGAATTGAATTCGATATACAAAATTCTAATGCGAAAACAGAAGAAAAAGATACCTTGTTCTCATTTTTGTAGCCTTTACCTCCTTGTAGGGATAAGTGAGATTTTATTTCCAAAACGTAGCGGGAAAGTGTTTCCCGTAATGTTTAATCTTGTTGACAACTTAGGTGGTTTGGGTAGTTATTGTTGGGGTAGTGTAGTTTATCGTTTTCTGTTACGTAGTTTGTGCAAAGCTTCAGAAGGCTTGAAGAAAGGCAAAGGTATTTCAAACGTTTACGTTGATGGTTGTGTTTACATGCTGCAGGTAATTAATAGTATTTGATGTAATTACTTTAATTGTTTTTTGATTTAAGTTTCTTACAAGTTAAGATGATTAATTTGTCTTAGGTATGGTTTTTTGAGCTCTTTGTTCCACCAAAAGGTCCTATTGAGTTTCCACGAATATTGCATTGGATGAATATAAGTGTTGGAGACAAGTTTGTAAAACGGTGTATGGAGACAGGTTTGGTAAGTTGTTTGTTATCGGAAGTTTTGTTATGTTTTCATATATTGACAAAAGTTGTGTAATCTGTAATGTGTTGTTAAATTTCAGTTTGTTGACGATGTTTATGGTGGTCCTTCAACGAAGGATAAGGAGGAATACAGACCAACACCTAAAAGAAAGGATGCTAAACCAAGAGGAAAGAAGAAACAAAAAAGAATTCGAAGATAAACTTTTATGCGTGCGTTAGAGGAACAAGAATTTCTAATTGAAGAACTTAAAAGGAGGGTTGCAACTTTGGAGGCACAATTGGCTGAAGAGAAGGCAAGAAGGCAAAATAAAGATGATGTTGGACAAAGTGTGCCTCGTACAGAACCATCCGTGGACACTGGTTTTGTTTCCCCTACTGACATTGACGGAAATGAACAACTTTTGAAGACGTATGTTAGGGTTGGATCACGAAGGCGTTACAAGGGAAGAGCACTTAGGACTCCATACACCGGAACCGTAGTGCTTAGAATAAAAAATGAGTGATATGTGTATTTAGTTGATGGAAAATGTTATTTGGAAAGTAATGATAATTGTAAGCATTGTAAATAGATTAAGAAAACAATGTTTAATGTATCCGATTTAGTTCAATGAAATAAAATTTGAGTTTTGGTTTGATTTGGTCTCATATTTTATTTATTCAATACCATTGTTATTATGAGTAGTGGGTTTGTGGATTTCAGAATATGGTAATTTTTTTTGTCTCGAAAGTTGCAGGCTTTTTTGCAAGATGTTGGTGTTTGAGTGGTCATTTTGGGTAAAGTCAGGTGAACTGGGGTCACCATTGGAAATAGAAACTGACTTTTAGTCAGTTCTGCACCTGTCTGAGGCTGGTCCAGGTTTTTCAGTGGTGGGAGAGGGTGGTTGGTGATGTGATGTGAGTCCAGGGAGTGTGGGGTGACCCCTCATGAGTTGGAGGAGCAACCTCTGCAAGGGATGAGTGAGGGTGCTCAAAAAAGGGTGTGGTAATCGTTTACAGCATCCCTGTAAACGATTACCCGAGACAAATCTGGATTTTGTACAGAAAGTCCAACACAGGTACTGAGTCAGCTGAACTAGGGTCACCATTGGAAATAAAAACTGACTTTTAGTCAGTTCTGCACCTATCTGAGGCTGGTCCAGGTGTTCCAGTGGTGGGAGAGGGTGGTTGGTGATGTGATGTGAGTCCATGGAGTGTGGGGTGACCCCTCATGAGTTGGAGGAGCAACCTCTGCAAGGGATGAGTGAGGGTGCTCAAAAAAGGGTGTGGTAATCGTTTACAGCATCCCTGTAAACGATTACCCGAGACAAATCTGGATTTTGTACAGAAAGTTCAACACAGGTACTGAGTCAGCTGAACTAGGGTCACCAGTGGGCAAAAATCTGACTTTTACTCAGTTCTGCACCTGTCTGAGGCTGGTACAGGTGTTCCAGTGGTGGGAGAGGGTGGTTGGTGATGTGATGTGAGTCCATGGAGTGTGGGGTGACCCCTCATGAGTTGGAGGAGCAACCTTTGCAAGGGATGAGTGAGGGTGCTCAAAAAAGGGTGTGGTAATCGTTTACAGCATCCCTGTAAACGATTACCCGAGACAAATCTGGATTTTGTACAGAAAGTCCAACACAGGTACTGAGTCAGCTGAACTGGGGTCACTAGTGGGCAAAAATCTGACTTTTAGTCAGTTCTGCACCTGTCTGAGGCTGGTACAGGTGTTCCAGTGGTGGGAGAGGGTGGTTGGTGATGTGATGTGAGTCCATGGAGTGTGGGGTGACCCCTCATGAGTTGGAGAAGCAACCTCTGCAAGGGATGAGTGAGGGTGCTCAAAAAAGGGTGTGGTAATCGTTTACAGCATCCCTGTAAACGATTACCCGAGACAAATCTGGATTTTGTACAGAAAGTTCAACACAGGTACTGAGTCAGCTGAACTGGGTCACCAGTGGGCAAAAAACTGACTTTTAGTCAGTTCTGCACCTATCTGAGGCTGGTCCAGGTGTTCTAGTGGTGGGAGAGGGTGGTTGGTGATGTGATGTAAGTCCATGGAGTGTGGGGTGACCCCTCATGAGTTGGAGGAGCAACCTTTGCAAGGGATGAGTGAGGGTGCTCAAAAAAGGGTGTGGTAATCGTTTACAGCATCCCTATAAACGATTACCCCAGACAAATCTGGATTTTGTACAGAAAGTCCAACACAGGTACTCAGTCAGCTGAACTAGGGTCACCAGTGGGCAAAAAACTGACTTTTAGTCAGTTCTGCACCTGTCTGAGGCTGGTCCAGGTGTTCCAGTGATGGGAGAGGGTGGTTGGTGATGTGATGTGAGTCCATGGAGTGTGGGGTGACCCCTCATGAGTTGGAGGAGCAACCTCTGCAAGGGATGAGTGAGGATGCTCAAAAAAGGGTGTGGTAATCGTTTACAGCTTCCCTGTAAACGATTACCCGAGACAAATCTGGATTTTGTACAAAAAGTCCAACACAGGTACTCAGTCAGCTGAACTGGGGTGACCAGTGAGCAAAAAACTGACTTTTAGGCTGTTCTGCACCTGTCTGAGGCTGGTCCAGGTGTTCCAGTGGTGGGAGAGGGTGGTTGGTGATGTGATGTGAGTCCATGGAGTGTGGGGTGACCCCTCATGAGTTGGAGGAGCAACCTCTGCAAGGGATAAGTGGGGGTGCTCAAAAAAGGGTGTGGTAATCGTTTACAGCATCCCTGTAAACGATTACCCGAGACAAATCTGGATTTTGTACAGAAAGTCCAACACAGGTACTCAGTCAGTTGAACTGGGGTCACCATTGGAAATAAAAACTGACTTTTAGTCAGTTCTGCACCTGTCTGAGGCTGGTCCAGGTTTTTCAGTGGTGGGAGAGGGTGGTTGGTGATGTGATGTGAGTCCATGGAGTGTGGGGTGACCCCTCATGAGTTGGAGGAGCAAGGTCTGCAAGGGATGAGTGTGGGTGTTGAAAAATGGGTCTGGTAATCGTTTAGAGCATCCCTGTAAACGATTACCCGAGACAAATCTGGAATTTGTACAGAAAGTCCAACACAGGTACTCAGTCAGCTGAACTGGGGTCACCAGTGGGCAAAAAACTGACTTTTAGTCAATTGTTATTAAGTGCTATTGGTTAGTGGTATTGGTGTTATACTCACAACTGCGATGCTATTAAGTGTATCATAAATTGAACATTACATAATAAATGTCGAGATTTGAGGAACCATTTTAAAAGTAAACAACTTCATTAAATTAAATACTTGAAATGATCAAAGCAGGAACTGTGGTACATAGTTCTTTAAAATGAAGTTAATAAAGCCTAAACAACCAATTTTAAGTCTGAGGATTGTTTCCAGAAGCACTTTGCAAGTGTTGCAGTTGTTGTTCAATGTTCCCAACGTGCGATTGCAACGCATCAAACCTTGTAGTGATGACCATGTCCATGTTTCCAAATCTTGTTTCAAGGGCATCAAATCGAGTTTCAAAGGCATCAAATCTTGTAGCAACAAAGGTTTGAAGTTGTTTTATGCGGTTGATGACATTATTTAGTGTTGTAGATGAACTGCCTTGTTCATCATCTTGTCCTTCTTCATGTTGACCTTCTTGTAAGGGGGGATGGGGGGCGTTGCCTTTGGGAACCCATTCTCCTTCATCATTTTGCATATAACCAAATGATGCTACAACTTCACAACCAATTTTTTGCTTCAACTTCAATTCTGAAATGGGATGACTTTCAGTAGGCACTTCAAAGTGTTCCGTGAAGATGGTTATCAAATGTGAATATGACAACTTTGCGTTCTCCCTTAATGCTCTTTTCATCTTATATCTAATAAGATGTCCCCAGTTAATGTGAATGGAATTGAAAAATGCCCATAGCAGCATAATATCCTCTTCGGATGCCTGACCAATATTGGTTGCACGAGGAATTAATACTCTAGTCAGAACGTAATGAAGTATCCTTGGTTGAACCTTCATTTGCCCCGCTAGTATTCTAGATTGTATTGCTGCATCATCTCTACACACTAGTTGCCTTGCAGTCACAGAATCGTATTGTTCTTTCCACTCATCTACAACTTTTCCTTCGTAACAAACACCATCAGATGGGAGATGAGTCAGTTGTTGAAAAAGATTAGGGCTCACCCTAATTTTGACACCTTTAACCTCGCTTCGAATAACCCCAGTATCCGATATTGACATGTTGCTGTAGAACACTCTGACTAATTGTGGGTGGTAATGTCTTCTTAAACACACAAATTTAGTCAGCCCAGCTTCGTGTAATATGTCATAAAACTGAAAATTTTTTCCTTCAAAGTATTCGACCTCTAGATACTTACTTTCCAAAATGTCCCGATTTACAAAATGTTGGGCATATTTCTCCTGTTGCTCATCCAACGAGAAGAGATCATTGGTAGGCGTTGGAGGAGATGACGATGATGACAAGGTTGGACTCTGGCGGCGGCGACGTCCACCAACGGAAGAAGATGCCTTTTGTTTCTTCATTCCACGATCACCCATTGTATTTCGTTTAGGGTTTTGCACTGAGAGAACTGAGGTTTTCAAAACGAATTTGAGGAAGGACGTGTTTTGAGCGGTTATGTACACGATTGCAAGTTAGAGACGTTATGCAGTGGGCTTATTTGGTTTAATTAACTGCCCACAGTAATCGATTACCATATCCTCGTAATCGATTACAATCAAAAATTCTGGTATGGTCATATGCATCACAAACATTAAATAAAGGGATTTCATGGAGGACCATTTGAAATTACAAAAGCAGAAAAAAAACTAACAAAAGAAGCAGCAAACAAGTAGTATATATCAGTTCATGTTGTTATCCAAATTGTTATGTACAGCTGACAACAAAGACAAAAATCCAAAATGACCCATTTCGGTATCTTGTGATAGTTGGATAGTGTCCGCTTGAAATTGTTCACGGTGATCACAATCAACAACATTAGTTGGTCTTTCTTCCTGAAACAATACAACTACTAAGTTAAACATAATAGAAATACATAAAAGTATTTAATAAATATTTTGACCGTAAATAATGACTCACGCATTGTTCGGTGGGTGGTGTTGAAGTGTTTGTGAATGAAGTTGACTTTGTTCTTTTGGTTTTTTTCTCAACAGTGGACTTCAACCTATTTGTGCGTGGACGTCCTTTTCGCTTAACAGTTGCAGGACTGTGTACAAGGATATCAGATGTTCCAACTGCACTAAGTGGTTTTGACGTGGATGCACCAGTATCGTATCTTAGTTGGCCTGCATCACTGATGATGTTATTTGTCATGGAAGAACTGAACCCAAATTTTGTACCCAAAGAATGAAGTTCTTTTTCCAATTCAGTACTAGCTTCCTCAGACTCACATGCAACTTCAGCAATTTCATAAAAACGTTTGCACAACAGTTTGTATCTTTGCATGCGTGGTTCATTTGTGGAATTACTATACGATGTTGTTATTAGTGTGTGTCTTCTTCGAATGTTTTTGCTCCAGCGCCTCAAAATGTATTGTGAGGGAACACTGTAAACATCTTCTTGACCAAATACCAAGAGGGAATGGCGACATATAATTCCTCTAAAGTCAAAGAGTTGGCAAGAACAAGTGGTTGTCTGTGTGATGGGATCAAATTCAACTTTGTAAAATTTATCTGGTACACGATTACCCTCCCACATTCGTTCTTCTTTAACAGTGTAAGTGTTCCACAAGTCCTCCTTTAAGGTGACTTTGATGAAACAATTCATCCTTGAACGGAATTCAGTTTGGACCTCCTCAAACTTTGCATGTGTGTATTCCACTTGAAATTGTCTCTCAATTGGTGATTGAGAACCACATGCAATAGTGGTGTTCATGGAGGAGAAGTCGGCTTCTATTTCCTTCTGCGCCTTTACCCTAAGTGCATTGTCGTATTGGACCACAAATTGTTGAAGTGTTGTTGTAGAATTGATAAATCCATCAAAAAAGGCATTCATTCCCTCACTTCTCTGAGTCGTAGACATGCCTGCCCAAAAATCTTTTTTCAAGTAACACGGAACCCATTTATGTCTCTCTTCGTACAAATTACATAGCCATTCATTTTGCTCCAATCCATGTTTGGTAAGTAGTTCCTTCCAACCATTTTCAAATTCTATTGGACAAAGACAATCATATATAAGCGCATGTAGGTCCTTCCATTGGTTGTTTGCATATTGAAAGAGTGCAAGCCAAATGGGTTGGGAGATATGCAGTTGAGTCTTAAGGTAATATTTGTTTTATTCAACAACATAACATTTTATGGTACATTACTAACTTATTATACCAACTTCTGAAGGACCCAACTGCCACGATGAAGGCTTCCTTGCACAACAAAGTTCTTGAAGATCCTGAAATTGCAGACAATATCGGAGTAGGTTCCGTTATGATACTCAATCTTGTAAGCCATAAAATTTGTACTTCACTACCACAATTATTTATTTGGTATTTCAGTGTTCTTCTTCTTAAAAATTTTGTTTGTACATTTAGGTCCACCCCTTCACTGCATTTCGGCAAAACCACTACCTCAATATTACGCATCGCTCTATAGTCAAGGTTTTTCCAACTGAAGTTTCACCACCTACAATTGACCTTGTTAAGGAGACACCAAAACCTGTCATTCGACTTCCTATGTGGGCAGAGAAGGAACTCAATGTGGATGACATCCTCCGCAAATTTGTACGTCCATCTGACCAACCATCAACGTCCAATCAAGCAGACAACCAATAGTGGGTTTAGGATAACTGTAATTTTATATGAACACCATTATAAGTATTTAATGGATAACTGTAATATTTAAAACGTACAATGTATTACAGTTGTGTATGTTGTGTACCTGAATCTCTATTAATGGTGTGTTATAATGAATTTATTTATGTCATACAAAAGTTTTGAAGTTAATTGTGACCTCTTGTTTTCCAATGGTGACCCCTGTTCAACTGACTGAGTACCTGTGTTGGACTTTCTGTACAAAATCAAATTTCCTCTCGGGTAATCGTTTACAGGGATGCTGTAAACGATTACCAGACCCTTTTTTCAACACCCCCACTCATCCCTTGCAGACCTTGATCCTCCAACTCATGAGGGGTCACCCCAAACTCCTTAGCCTCACACGACACCACCAACAACCCTATCCTAGCACTCAAACACCTGGACCAGCCTCAGACAGGTGAAGAAGTGCCTAAAAGTCAGATTTTTTTCCAATGGTGACCCCTGTTCAACTGACTGAGTACCTGTGTTGGACTTTCTATACAAAATCAAATTTCCTCTCGGGTAATCGTTTACAGGGATGCTGTAAACGATTACCAGACCCATTTTTCAACACCCTCACTCATCCCTTGCAGACCTTGCTCCTCCAACTCATGAGGGGTCACCCCAAACTCCTTGGCCTCACACGACACCACCAACCACCCTATCCTAGCACTCAAACACCTGGACCAGCCTCAGACAGGTGAAGAAGTGCCTAAAAGTCAAATTTTTTTCCAATGGTGACCCCTGTTCAACTGACTGAGTACCTGTGTTGGACTTTCTGTACAAAATCAAATTTCCTCTCGGGTAATCGTTTACAGGGATGCTGTAAACGATTACCAGACCCATTTTTCAACACCCTCACTCATCCCTTGCAGACCTTGCTCCTCCAACTCATGAGGGGTCACCCCAAACTCCTTGGCCTCACATGACACCACCAACCACCCTATCCCAGCACTCAAACACCTGGACCAGCCTCAGACAGGTGCAGAAGTGCCTAAAAGTCAGATTTTTTAACAATGGTGACCCCTGTTCAATTGACTGAGTACCTGTGTTGGATTTTTTGTACAAAATCCAATATTCTCTCGGGTAATCGTTTACAGGGATGCTGTAAACGATTACCAGACCCTTTTTTCAACACCTTCAATCATCCCTTGCTCCTCCAACTCATGAGGGGTCACTCCACACTTCTTGCGTTCACATCAATCACCAAAACCCATCTCCCCACTCAAAACTTGATCAACTCCTTCCCATTAATTACCATTAATTTTACTGAAAATGGTCTCGTACTTTTCAAATTTTTATTATACTGCTGCGTTCATTTTTCAATCACTAATTTTGTCATTATAACAAACAGAAACACAAAGTAAAAACAATTCATTTCGAAATCCAACCACTAATCTTATTACAAACACATACTGTACATTGTCAACTAACATTAGGTACATATTTGAACATCTTATACATGTACAATTTTATCATTTCTTAGCAATCCTAAAAAATGCCATATAACTGTAGGGCTTCTATTCTTCTTATGTTCTCGTTGTCCAGGATCCAGTCACACACATATTTCTTTCTAATCCCAAGGAGCTCCTCCTGAAACCAACATTTTCCACATTACAAACCAGCACATACAAGAATATAATCAAACACACAGTTCCAACTTACAGTTGTATATTCAGGCATGCTTTTCCCGTTGTATTTTTCGTCTCCATCCCAGATTTCCATTGCTTTCAACATTATGACTCCACAATCATGTCTGAAATAATATACCCACAACATCAAATTACTTTTGCCCATATACATGACAGCACAATATAATCCGGCAATACAGTTCACGAAACTTACAAGTTTGGTTGGGATGGGATATTTGCTTGTTTAACAGTCAAAGGACCGATACTACCTTCCGATGTATTCATCAAGATGCAAAAAAATCGTGCCATATTTTTAGCCTACCAGTTAACAAATACAATAAATACTTAAACAATACAGGGTTATGTCATAATCACACGGTCATGAACAATGAAAGATGTCGAATCTTACAACAGCTGTGTCTATCCTTTTGCGGTCTCTGATCCCCTTACCCAATGAGTCAATCACAAAAATCTCCAATGACCTCAATTTCACTGAATAACACCACCAATGATCGTCGTGGACAAATGGCAGAAACAACTACAAACAATATAAACAATTTCAGTAACACATTTACAACCAAAAGTCGACAAAATTTCCAAAGTAAAGGTTACTCACAAAGTCCGCTGTGGCAATGTCTCCAAGTCCAAAATGATCGGAACGCAAATAGCTGTTATAGTTATGAAGCGTCCAAACATGGCGATTCTGTGGACGTTTCCTATAATCTGTAAGAATATGGTGCTGTGGACAATTTCAAAATCATCAATAAAAAATCAATCAAAAATACTTTCTTCAATCATAAATATCATACAATATCAAATTTTATTTACCGAGTATAACGGACTAAAATGAATCCTCTTAACAACACCGCACAACCTTTTCTCAAAGTACATAAAGATCGTACAAGCAAATAACACCACCTACACAATAAAAAAGGTCCACATCACTAACATAAACTAAAACATGAAACACAACCAAATGTGACAATACTAACCATGTTATCAACGTATTTTATCGGGGCCAAAGTGTACAATGAAGTCGTGCTCAACGTTTGCCCAATTATCTCGCTTACAACCCTAACATACCAAATATTAGTCAATCACAAACAATATAGATTCGTCAACCACAACTACAATTCATACCATATACCTGTATACGGTCATCTCTCTGACGCTGACTGTTGTGTACAATTGGTCTACATCAACAGTGGTGCTTGGATCACCAACAAAACTGCGCAATGGGGGTATAACCAATGGCACGACCTCCCGTTCTTCTTCATCACCATCATCATCTATTTCAATAAAATGAATGTTATCAACAGTTCTTGAAACTATCTCCTCTTCATGTGCGGTTTTATCCTCCCCTCTTACTTCAGTATATGCACCTAGGGGGTATTGAACTGCATTACCATCACCTTCTTCTTCAAATCCACAATCAGGACGAACTTCAGCCTCTTCGTCTCCCCCAACTTCAGCCTTCTCCTCACCTCCAACTCCAGGTGCTTCATCAACTCCACCACCAACCTCTTCATCAGTGCCACATGCATCTGCTTCATGAAAGATTGGAGTTTGACAAATTTCAAATAACTCCCTAGTAAGAACTCCAATCTTGGCATTCAATGCTCTGATATCATCATTGTTTTTCCTCAATCTCTCCTCGGCACCTGCTTCCCATGTCCCGTCATCAGAGCTTTCGTCATCATCATCATCTTTCTCAACCTTGGATCCTTCACTCATCCCTCCGTCATCCATGTTGAAAGCTGCACGGATTTCCGGCCTATGACGATCTTCCTTTCGTAGATACCACTCCATATTTAATTGCACCAATATCACACAACAAATTCAGACAAAATACACAATCCATTTTAACATACAAAATAAGGAAAAAAAACACTTACATAAAAATATGTTCAATTTTTTCGGTCCTTGATTTATACGGGAACCATCGCATTATGCGCGGGAAAAACCTGTGCGAAGGATGACCATGCAAAGAAAGTCTTTCAACCGCCCAAGCCTACAATATCATAAAATCATTTCCTCAAACCTATTTCACAATGTTCTGCAGTACATCAAAATAGTGAACTACAAATCATATTACCTGCAACACTGCCACATTGCCACTAAGAGTGACTGACTGGGGGATACCTGCTCCCATAATTTTCTTCTTACATTTATTTAAATTCTCTACAATATGTTTATGTACACCGGTGCACCAATCATATAGACACAAACTGTCTAAGTCATCTAACACTGCAAAAGGCATGTTACAAACATGCCTTGATTTCCTAGGGAAATAGAAAACAACCAAACAAACTAATATATATAACCTACACACTACATCAACATCAATGTTTTTATCATGAACAATGACATTAAACATGTCCGTCAAGTCATTCAAACTGATGGTTTTTGATTTGAACATTTCACCAACCAATCCAACAACTACAAAAGGAATCTCTAAACCACCTATTTCTAAACCTACGCTCATGAACACATCAATAACTCTAAAGGGCACCAACTTTTGACTTACTCTAAAACTGTTATCATGCCCAACCCACCTACAAACCATAACCTTCAATAATTTCAAATTCACCTCCACAGGGCTTTGAATATTCAAACACCACATAAATGGAGTCATCCTAATCCGATCCACATGACATTGTCGTAGTAAAGGATTCATTTCAATAATCATCGATGAATCCATCGAGATAAGAAGTCGCCACTACAAAAAAAATGATAAAAATTTATTACTAACAAAAATTCATACGATAATTAAATAATATATAAACACAACATTTAAATTTTTCTTACACTTGCTTTTTTCCCTTCCATTGAAACGGCCCTCACAAGATAACATTCCACACTCAGTTATATCATTCAACTTAATGAAATGCCAAAAACACAATGTAAAACACAATGCCAGGGCTCGCCCATTTTTACTTACACCAATAAAAACGGATACCACTGCTCCACGGATTTCACAAAACAACCACACCCGCTTTGCGAATGCCAAAACACAACACCAGTACGTAACAAGGGTTCAACGTCCGTACTACGGTAAAGATTGAACGAGCGAGAGAGCGAGAGACCGAGAGAGCGAGAGAGCGAGAGACCGAGAGACCGAGAGAGCGAGAGAGCGAGAGACCGACAGAGCGAGAGACCGACACACTGGAAGGGTTGAACGAACGTCTTTCCCACCCTAAACCGCCAAACCCAATTCTTAAAATTTTAACCTGGAAATCCCAAACTACCCCTCGCCCCGTAACCCTTTCTCTGTTTTAATTTCAAATTACTGAGCCAATAAAGCGCTGACACGTGGAGTTGTCAAAACAGTGTTAAAAATACGTTGTCCAAATAACATTTTCCAAAATTAAATGATTTTCTAAAGAGAACTGAGAGTAAAAAATTGTATTGTAGCACCTAACAAAGGATGTTATTAATTAAGCGTCAATCTTCAAATAACTCAAGCCAATTAGAATAGACACAGTTTGACATTTTGAAAAGTATTCTACACTAATTATATCCTTTCGATGTCATATTGTATACTTTGATCCGCTATGTCTATCTTATAAAAATGTTTATGCATGTACTAGCTATAAACATGGACATTCAATAGAATAAAAGAATATGTTTCAACCACTTCTATATACCACAAGTCCGAGGTTGTAAAAAGAAAGTCATGACCCTCTAAGAAAGTTCTAACAAGTGATAACTCTAAAGCATACATCTTCAATTATCCTTTATGGATACCTATACAAAGAAGCACAACCATGCAAGAAGAAGCACCTCACATATATCCATTAAATCCTTTTGGTGAATCAATTGGAACAACATCATCATAAGATTGTAACCTTAACTGGAATAATCTCTCTCTATGTTTGATTTTCAAAAGATAAACTTACAAAAAGGTTTGAGTCATGGATTTTATTGAACAAAAATGAAATAAACTTTAGTTAAAGAGAACTCAAGTGATGAAGAAAAGATATGAAGAATTACATTACTGGAATAAACTTAAGATGAGTGAGAAGTTAAACATCACTAAAGATGTAAAGATAAGATCCTATCGCACTCTCATAAGGACTCAACATTCTCATAATTTCTCAAGAAATTCAATTTATTCAAAGATTTGAAAACAAAGTTACATCCATGGTTATGGATCACTTGACTTTTAAGATTGAAATATTAACAATGAAAAATTAGTCTGAATAGTTAATGTGGTTTCCACCCTACCCTTTTCCACCTAACACAATTAATTTTTAATTAAAAGAAAATCCCAAACTGATAATTTAGTATTGGAATATTTCCGAGGTTTTGGACTCCCGCCATTTCACCTTCCTAAAACCTAAAACAAAGGAAGTCCCAAACCAAAAAACTCAGACCATCCCAGAATGAGAATGAGCACTCTCAAAAAGAAGAGGGAAGAAGAAGAACCCCCTTCTTCTCTTTCCCTCGATAATGCTAATGGTAGCGACTCCCAAAGTGAAGAAGGGTCCAAAAGAGAAGATGATTCTTTACGTTACGAGCAAGCTAGGGACCAAAGGATCAAAGACAACATGGAGAGAATGCACAAGCTTGGCTTGTTCGACTTGTCTCTCAAACTCAAACACCCAAAACGAAACTATCTCCCCAAGAAAAAGAAGGCCGTCCAACCCAACCATTCGCCCCAGAGACGCTCCTCCAGGTATTCTTTTCATTTCTTTCTTTATACTTGTTTTGCTCTCTATGAAACGCCAAAAGGAGCAACCTTTCCTTGTGGGTTAGTTCCTTTCTCCTCAAAGATATTGCCTTTTCCCTTTCTATTTGCAACTGGAAACCCACTTCCATTTTGGAGGCAAAGGAGACGTGGATGAGTATAGAGTCAATGTAAAAAAAAAACAAGTATATTGATGTTTTATAATTTAATGTTAGGGATTGTGTTTTCATGCTAAGATACACTTTTAAAATTAAATTTTTTCTAATCATGAAGTGACATTATGTATATGCTCATTGTCACCTTTTACTTGTGTTGAGATAAAGATTCAAAAAATACTTCAGAAATATCTTAAGTACCTAAAATGTAATTGACAATTTCATGGGTTTGCAGAATAATGAACCTGGTACCAATTAACTATTCTGAGAGAAATCGTGAATCTGCAAGTAAGGAAAACGGTGTCGTAGAGATTTGTATACCAGAAGGTACAAACCCTGAAGTTTACACTGAAGAGCATGAGGAGCATCTGGGAGACTGTGAGAGTGCTTGGGAATTGTATGTGGATGGATATGATGAGGATGGGAACCGTATATATGATCCAATCAAAGGAGAGACATGCCATCAATGCAGGTACTATTCATTGCACATGGTTCACTATGTAGGTATTATTTTCATTTATTACACTTTATTTTGACAGCAACAACAAAAATTAGAAGCTGACATTGTTACATGGAGATTCATGTATACTTGTATTAGTATTTAGAACTTTCATGTGTCTTCTCCCTGCTTTATTTATGTTGTAAGTTAAATGTTTATTTCTTTTAACCTGTGTGCTCTATTTGTAATAAACATAATTCAGATTCCAATTTCATTCCCTGAAACTTCTTTTTCTCTGATGTTTCATTTTTAGAATGCAAATCTTCTTTAATATGCTTAGTATATTTGACATATTTTATGTTTGATCTCGAAAAACTTGGAATGAGAAGGCTTTGCAATTTAGCCACTGGTTTTTCCTGCAAATAGTACCTGTATGCCATTTGAATGGTCTTGTACCTTGACTGGGGAAAATATGTTTTGATTGAAGAGCAGACTTAGTTCCTTTTTGTAGAACTAGTTAATGTATTCCATATGATACTTGTTTCAGGGCAAAGTTTTTCATAAGTCTTTTGTTTACATGCAGGCAGAAAACTCTTGGCCAGCATACTCATTGCAACAAATGCGAATTACTCCAAGGGAAATTTTGTGGAGATTGCTTGTACATGAGGTAAGTGTTTAAGCTGAGGTTCAGATTTTCCCCATTCAGCCTTTTGTTGTGTCAACGACTGTCATTTTGTGAAGTTTGATGGTAGTCCCTTTCTACTGATATTTTATAGATATGGAGAAAATGTGATGGAAGCCAACCGTAACAACAAATGGGTTTGCCCTCCTTGTAGAGGAATTTGCAACTGCAGTCGTTGCCGCAGGGGAAAAGGTTGGAGGCCTACTGGCAACATATACAGTAAGGTTAGTATTGCACAACATACTTGTTTTGTTAGGACAGAATCTGATAATTTATGATTTGAATCGTAAAGTTTGATGTGTTTCGGTTAGCTAGGTGTTTGTATCATAAGATGGAACCAAGAATGACTTTAAATTTTGAGATACGTTAGTGAACCATTACAATTCTTATATCTTATGTATAACTGAGTCCAATACTATATGATACATGTAATCAATATAACTTGGTAGGATATGATTCCTTTGTTGTTTTTTCTGTTCAATCTGATTGGTATATGGGATAAAAACAACTTCAGGTCATTATAAATGAGTGCATGAATTTACCTCAACATTCTTCAAAGAAAAAATCTTCACCCTTTGTTTTGTTGCCACTTAATTTGAATGCTGGAACTGATCAATCCCACTAAATTTGAATTTTTGTAAGGTGTCAAAGCTGGGTTTCAAATCTGTGGCTCATTATTTGATTAAAACTCGAGGCACTGAGTTGGAAGGGTCAGATGCTGAAAATAGTGTTGCTGAAGAAAAATCAGAGACATCTGCAGATACCAAACTGAATAGACCAACTCTCACGAGGGCATCAAAGAAGAGGGCATAGTTGCATTACATCTGTATGAAGATGATGATACTAGTTTTTTGAGAAACATACAAGATTTGAGATTTAATGAAGCTAGTATGGTATAGAGCCTGTGGATTATTAACAACTGTATACAAATTATTAAGTATACAAATTTTGCTTTTTCATCCTTTTTTGAAATGTGAACTTTTTAGTTTTATATTTATCAAAAAAGAAGTAGCACTATTGTGGAACACTTTCTTTTGCGTGACCCGTAGACAGATAAAACGTGCATCTAAGCCTGTGTAAACAGAATAGACTAATTAACAACTAATACACAGGGTGTACAAAGGGTTGATTTGGGTGGGGGTGTGGACAAGTTTATTTCTTAATTTTGTAACAAAAATTGAGTTGAACTCGATAATATGTTTTGATTTTTTATTATTAAAATTTGTAATTTCAAAGTATGTTTTGCTAGATATTTTAAAATTTTTTTTAAAAGCAGATTATATTATTTAATATTTTAGTATTTAAATGATGATATTTTGAAATATATTTAGTTAAATAATAGTTATATGATTATTATTATTGTTAGTATTATTAATAATTTTGATTGGATTGAGTGTTGTTGTGATGAACATAAATAATGTTACCCAACTTGTAGAATTAATCGGGTTCCATCTAATTTATAAAAAAACAGTTGACCTAATTAATTTAGATTAGGTTAGGTGGTATTGAGATATTTGGTAATTTAACCTAATAAATACCCCTACTGATCCATGTTTTCTTTCAGCTCAGGAAAAATCTCATCACTTCTCAAAAAGTGTGAAATGACCAAGTTCTTCTCATCTTTTATTTCTCAGTGTGAAATGGCCTAGTAGTCCTAAGTGATTTTTTAACTTACAGTGTGGCATACCAAAATTTAATAACATCCTTCCAGAAAGAGTATGCCGGAATCAATATATTATTCTAAAAAGAATTTAATATTCCTCCAGAAAGACCATTCAAGTATCAATCTTACTGTATTCCAGAACCATCATAAGTGTTCAAGAAACTCTTAAGTTGTGATTAATGAATGCTCTTGATATGAAACTTAGGGATGATTGGATGAAGTAGATTATAATTCATTCAGGATTCTCGGTCTAGATCAGTGAATTCGTTTAGAATTGAATTTTCTGAATATCCTGATTATATTCATCATTAGATGCTGAAGATTTCATGACAAAATTATGATTCTGAAATAATTTTAGGAGGGTCTTGAATTATTTTTTTAGGTGATGTTTTCGAAACACCTACAATGACATTTACAAAGTAAAATAGATACTATAATAATGTTTCCGTCTAGGGGCTTGTTACAAAAAAAAAAAAGTTTCGGGACGTAACGCAAGAAGTCTAAAAATTGCTCGGGACAACTTCAACATTTTCGTACTGCATTTATTTTTTATCTAAATAAATAAAATTTAGATCTGAATACAACTTTAATATTGCAAATTGAAAAACTGAATTTAATTCCATTTTAACTGAACAAAAAATTACATTAGCATCCTTCTGCAAAGTACTACTTGTCACACTTCTTCCTGCTCTACCTAATGCCCACTTATATCATTTTTACCTCGAACAAAAATATATACTTGCGTGCCAAATTACATCTAAATTACAAATACTTATAAGATCGAAGGAATGCATAGGTGACAAGAACATACGCTGCTTTCTGTATACACTTTAATACCCTCATGTTGTGTAATCTTGCTCAAGTATTGCAATGTTCAAAAAACAAATCCCCTTTGTACAAGAAAACCTAACGACTCTGAATTTCATCTTGACTCCAACTTTCTCCACAAATGAACTGCTCTCCTGATGAGGGGATCAGCTGAAAACCCTTCTGCGTAAGCACTAATCGCTGTTAATAGGCTGTTGAATCTACTACCATTGTCCTGTACACGATTATTTTCATTGAGTTAAAAAAAACATTCAAAAATTTATACTACTGATATAATATTGTATTTAAATTGATAACTAAAATATGATTTGATCACAAGGTTTCCCCCCATCTAGGACGGAAGAAAATCAAATTACTACCATAAGCTTTTTTACTGCTGCTTATCACAATCCCCATTGCATTAATGGCAACGACCAACCCGTTTATGACCAACGTGGGTAAGTTTATAGCACAAAAACTTGATACTGATAAATGATCTTTAAAACAAATCTATAATTGGACTAGAAAAATCAAGCTAATAACTAACTAAAAAGATACAAATTGGAAACTTAAACTGCCTTCGATGCCCAGACCTCTGGTTTATTGAACGAGAGATCTTCTACAGCAAATGGTACCATGTACAATGGAAGATCAGACCGCAACAAGGCCTGTGATAATTTAAGGTACTGACGCATGAGAAAAAACTGTAGATAACAGGACAAATAGATGCTACAAAAAAAAGTAAAGGTGAAGCTCCAGAAATAAATCAAGAGACTGAGATGCTTGCCAGTTCCTTGCTTAAGAGGGCCTGCTCAGCATTTTCAATCAACGCCTAGAAGGAAAATGGCAAATGTGAGACCAATATTATTAGTGTTGACGGGGAAGAATAACACTAGATTTGTAAGGTAAAATGCAACAGTAAACCTCACTAATCATGTTGAACCAGACATAAATTTTTCAATGAGAACATTTTATTAATCATGTGAGCAAACTAGCACACGAAGCATAATATCAGTCAGGAAAACCTTTCTAATGCGATCCTCTTTAATTTGATCAACAGATTCCAACAACCTCTCCAATGTGCCTGCTCATATACGTGAAGAGATATATTACAACCATATATGGATTAAAAAATATACAAGGTACAAAATAAAAAAACTACAAAGAAAAATCTGTTACAAGTGGGTGTGTTCAAAGTTAAATTATTTGGACTACTATATTATAACATGTAAACCACGTATACCCAATATAAAAGTTATTCAATAATTTTTAAAACAATCTATAGATAGAACAAGAACGTCACTGAAAGGGGAAAACAATTAAAAGAAAGCACTGTTACATCTGCAACAATATAGATTATTTAAGTTAATAAAACCTCACCAAATCGACTGAGTAATTGCACAGCATGAACATCTCCAATTCCATTAACTCCTGCATTTATAAATAATTGTCAAAATTCCACAAGCTTATTTAACTTGTCCCTATTCCATGGGAATTATGATTCATGAGTTTGGCTATAAAAATACAAATAATCATGTTTCCAATCCTAAGGATACAAATGAGAATGGCCACTCGAGATGAGATTCCTTCTAGTACATCAACATCCTGCATTTCTCAATTTATGGAAGGTCAAAATTCATAAGTAATTGACTCTGGTGTTTCTGATCACATTTTTGGTTATACCTCTTTGATCTCAACCATTTCCTTTCAAGAAAAACCTCGTTTCATAACCTTTGCAAATAACTTTAAAACTTCCTCAAGAAGAGTTGGTCATGTTTCCCTGTCTCCTTCCTTGAATCTGAACTCTATCCTTTCTGTCCCTAATTGTTCTTTCAATTTAATTTCCTTAAGCAAGTTAACCAAAATGATAAATTGTTCAATAAATTTCGATCACAAATCTTTTATTATACAGGAGCGTGGTTCGAGGAGATAGATTAGAAAAGGATATGAAGCTGGAGGATTATACCATTTTGGATCTCGTTCAAGGGTGTCCTATGTTGTTGCTCCTAGCCCTAAAATGTTGCATGATCCGTTTGTCATCCTCATTTCTCCAAATTAAAAAAAAATGTGTCCTGAACTTAGTGGTCTCCAGACTTTAGAATGTGAGTCATGTCAAAAACATGTTAGATCTACCTTTCCTAAAAAGTCTCAATCAATGTGTAATTCTAGTTTCTAGATTATCTATTATGATATCTGGGGACCTAGTCCCGTCTCCTCTTTTGCTTTTAGGTATTTTGTTACCTTCATTGATGAATATTCAAGATGCACTTGAATTTATCTTACAATGATATGACAATAAATCACTGACCAAATACCATTTTTATACTAATAATATAGATCAATACTAGTAGAAACACTCCTGACAACACCAATTCTAACAGGCCCTAATCAATACATATTGATTTCATAGGCGTCCGCCTGATCTATTTTGGTCCTCTTGATTTGGAAAAAGGACCTTACAAATAGAGGAGCACAAAATAACCTGGAATATTGTCAGATCTATCCCCAGAAAGTGCAATCATATCTGCGAACTGGGATGGTTTTAAGCCTCCATATCTATTTGCAAAATCCTCGACACCAAATGATACCATCCTGTTGAAAAAAAAGAAACAGTAAAACATAATAAACTACATTGTAAATTTCAACCATAATAGCTAAACAGATTACAAGGCTATAAAATTTTAAAAAACTGTGTGCTAGCCTTGTTCAACTATGTTTTGATTTGATTTATGAAGCATATTATTTAATTGTTATTAAGCATTCAACATCGATTATGTTCCATGTAATATAGGTTTTTCATCATTAGTTTATGATTATGTCCATGCAATACTCAAATCAAAAAGTAATATTGAGAGAGAGAGCAACATGGGTTGGCATTACATTCCTAATAAGGTACAATTAGCAATGAAAATACTATTCCATTTAATATAGATTTTTCACTATTAGTTTACCCAAAAAAAAAAAGTCCATGCAGTATTCAAAAAGCAATATCAAGAGAAAGGGAAACATGAGTTAACATAATATTTGCATTGCCACTCTTTTAAAAGTGCAAAACCAGAGAGTTCTAAATGTACAAAATGGATCCATTTTTTATCAATAATTTTGCTATGGTAATATCAATTTCCACATATAAAAGGGTAAGCAGAGAATGGTTATCAGACGGTTCTCGTTGTATTAAAGTCCAAAAAGAGTGCTATCAGTTATTGCATTGAATGATTAGAAGCACAAAAAAACAGAGATTAAGCCAGATACTAACTGATCACCACGTGGAGCAATTCGAAGGAGCCGTAATGAAGGAGACAATATCTGAAAAAAGTCTTTATCAGGGGAGACAACTCGTACCTATCATCAAGATAAAATAATATCAGTAGTGGTGACTTAGCAATGTCATTGGAGCCATTTCCACAATGCAAACATAAATATCAAGCTATTTAAAACTTTGTTCAAGCACAATTACCCCATCATAACTTTAAAAGAAAGTGCTATTGCCCATCCAAGAAGATTAGCAATAAAAAATTCCGTCAAGCCTCATCAAAAACAAATATAATTAGCTCGACAAGGCTAAAATGAACATCAATAACTTCAATACCATCAGCAGACCAATAAATATACATATCAAACAAGAACGGAAAATCAATGATACTTTCACTTATACTAAATGATAATTACTACCAGGGAGAGGCAATTGGCAACAGAGGACAACAAGAATCTTCAATTGTCAAACCACAGGAAGTTAGTGAAAAGAAATTCAATCGCACAGCTATTCAGCTGAAAATTTTTAACCTTCTTCTAACCAAGCTTAATGGTTGATTATACTGAAATTGTGGCAACCAAAAGTCACCCAAAACCAATCAAACTCAGCCCATCACTTAGCTAGCCACTAATCATGGACACGTGCATGGCATTCTTCTAATTATGCCTTGCGGCTCACACATACAGAAGATGGAAGCTCGGCATAGAAGCTTGGCATCATAGAAGCCAGACAACATAGCAACCTGGCAGACATCATAGTAGCCCGATAGAATAGAAGCTTGATCTCCTATCAACCCGACAACATATCAATCCGACAACATAAAAGCTTGGTAGCATGGAGCTCGGCAGGATGGAGCTCAACTAGCAGCCCGGTTGGATTCACATCAAAATTTGAAGTTATCAAAATGATACACTAGGGTAGATAAGGAGATTGCTCCTTATGTCACTAACATGTGGTTCACTTCATTTTTTGCCACTTTATCTGCTAAATCATTTTTTCCTAACAACCTTCAAAATTAACTTTCCCAGCATTCTTACCATGCAACTTTCCTTCTTGTGTTCCAAAAGAAGTGTTAAAGAGAACTATAATCGTACTTCATTTGGCCAAAGAGAACACTATTTTGTCAAAAATCTGAAATGTGCATTAGAGTAGGGTTCAAAATAAAAAATCATAGGGAGATCACCTTGTACCCAGCATCAACACTTCTTAAGGCTAATGTTCCAATCACATCATCTGCTTCTACACCTGGAACCTATCATTGAATGAATTTTGTATCAATTATATTACACCCTTAATCTGTAAGCAATAGGAACTCATCTACTTACCTCGATGACTTTTATGGACATAGCCTTGATGGATGCTTTTAAGTATTGAAGTCCCTGAACAATGGTATCAGGAGTTGGAGGACGGTTGCTCTTGTATGCGGGGTATAGATTGTGCCGAAAATTCTGACCTTCAAATAAAGAGTACATGCAATTAAGAACAAATAAAATTTTAAAGCATTACAGAATTGGTCAAAGAATAAAGAAAAATCTCACTTAAAAAGGTAAATTAATCAGTTAGACATTCTAAAAACACAGTAAAACCTATATTAACTACCCAATGATTTGAATTGAAGCCCCACAAATCAACATGAGACAAATATTACCATAGTAGAATATCAAGGCAATGCAGAACCACAATATTACAACCCACAATTATAAGCAGATAGATATAGTGGTCCTCAAATGGAGCTTGAGAAAGGAATATAAAGATGTGACAAAACAGTCAAGGAAGACTTCTACACATGACCATTATTGATATGGAAAATTTGATATTAATGGATGGTCCAATATCAGCTGGTAGCAGGTAGAATGATTCTCAAACTTTGCAAACTTCAAGTCTTAGAATGTAAGTCATGTCGATTAGGAAAACATATTCATCCTTCTCATAATTCATTCTGATATTTGGCTCCAAGTTGAGTTTCATCCTTTTCTATTTTGTTACTTTTATCAATGAATATTATTGTTATATTTGGGTTTACTTAGTGAAAGATTGATCTGAACTTTTGAATATTTTGTCATTCATTAATGAAATTGATAAAAAATTTGGCCAAGCGATCAAGATCTTAAGGAGTGATAATGCTAAAGAAAAATGGTATAGCAAAGAGAAACAATAGACCCATAGTTGAAATTGCTCGTACCTTACTGCTTGGTGTCAATACTCATGTCCATCACTAGGGTGATGCCATTCTTAGTGTGTTATCCTATTAATATAATTCCCTCTTCTTCTTTGGAGAATAAAGTTTCATATTCCATTGTGTTTCCAAACAAACCTATGTTTCATATTTCTCCTCAAGTCTTCGGTTATGGGTGTTTTGTACATGATGTGTGTCCAAATTTGGATAAACTATCAGCTTGAACTATCAAATGTGTCCTTTTAGGATACTCTTGCTTTCAAAAAGGGTATTGATGTTACTCAACTAACACTAAAAGGTATTACAAGTCTGCAACTGCCACCTTTTTTTGAAGAACTCATTTCTTCTCTTCATCCACACAAGATGTTAACTTTGTCCGATAAGTCTTGCCTTTGCTTTTAGTTGAGCCCTTTGTGTATCCTACTCCTAACATTGTTCCAACATCTCTGAATAATCTAAGTTCTTCTCATCCACCCAATTCACCTGGACCATTTCCTCCTGCTTTTATCACCTCCCAACAACAAATTGCAATGACTAATCCAAAGCCACATGATGAGTCTTGTTCATCAAGTTATTCACCATCCTCCTTACATACTACATCTCTTGATAATGAGGATTCTAGTTGGCCTATTATCATTCACAAAGGCACTCGTTCTACATGAAACCCTCATCATGTTCATAATTTTCTAAGTTATCATTGTTTGTCGCCTTATTGTTCTTTTATCTCCTTTGTATCTTCTATTACCATGCCTAAATATGTGAAAGAGGCATTTGATCATCTTGGATGGGAACAGGCCATGATCGTTGAAATGTAGGCCTTTGAACAAAATTGTGCATGGGAGTTAGTTCCTCTTCCATCTGGAAAGAAAACAGTAAGATGTCGTTGGATCTATTCCTTAAAAGATGGACCTATTGATGAAGTTGATCGCCTTAAAGCTCGATTGGTATCAAAAGGATATACTCAAGTCTATGGGTTAACTATAGTGATACTTTCTCTCTAATGGCAACAATAACTACTATCAGACTTTTCCTTGTCATGTCAGTCATTCATCATTGGCCTTTTCACCAATTCGATGTTAAGAATGTTGCTCAAGGGGAATCTAGTCTGGTTAGTAAATTGCGTTGCTCTTTCTATGGTCTTAAGAAATCTTCACAGGCTTGTTTTGGAAAATTCAGCCACATTGTTCGAATGTTTGAATTGAAACCCAATGAGGCAAATCATTCTATTTTCTATTGTCACACGGAAAATGTATACTTAATGGTATATGTTGAAGATATAGTGATTACAAGAAACAATGTTCTATATTATCTTAGTTAAAGGAACACCTACGTAATCACTTTCAAACAAAGGATTTTGGTAGTCTCAAATATTTCTTGGACATAGAAGTAGATGAATCAAAGGAATGAGTTGCAATTTGTCAAAAGGAAATATACTCTTGACATCCTAAAAGAGACAAGCATGATTGATTGTAAAACAATGGATTATCCTGAGGAACCAAATTAGAAATTAATGGTAGAACAAAGAGAAGCTTTCTCTGACCCAAAAAGATATAGAAGATTGGTTGAAAAACTTATTTATCATACCATTACTAGACTAGATTGGTCTTTTGCAGTAGGAATTATGATTCAATTCATGCAAAATCCTTGTATTGATCATTGGAATGTTGTCATCCATATTCTTAGATATCTCGAAAAGGCTCCAAGTATGAAGATAAAAGAAATACCCAAGTCTCTGGATATTGTGATGTTGATTGGGTTGGTTCTCCTATGGACAGACACTCAACTACAGCATATTGTGTCTTCTTTGAAAGAAATATTATCTCTTGGAAGAGCAAGAAACAAAATGGTGTACAAATTGTTGAAGCTGAGTATAAGGCAATGACATCCATCACTTGTGTGCTTATATGGAGAAAACAATTCCTCCAACAATTAAGCTTTTGTAAAATTCAATGAAGATACATTGTGATAACCAAACTGCTCTTCACAGTGCTTCCAATCAAGGACTAAACACAGAGAGATTAACTGCCACTTTGTTCGGGAAAAGTTGTTTAAGGAAACTTATAGAGTTTGTCGGATCCAATGACCAACTTCCATATGTGTTAACAAAATCCTTATGGGGACCTCAAATTGAATTTATTTGTTCCAAGCTCAATACATACAATTTGTATATTCCAGATTGAGGGGGATTATTAGAATACGTATTAAACATAGGTAGTTGTTAGATTAGGTATTTAATGTAGGTGGTTAGCATTTGTACTTGAGTTGTTAGCATAAAACCGTAAACCACCACTAAGAGTAAGAAGCAATCTAAATGCAGGAGTTGCGAAAGGGTCAGATCTGTCTTTTGAACAATCTCAAATCACTCGTGTGATATATAGGTATGTGGAATTGGATTAGGCTTAGGGGGCTCATTCCAACCACCTATTGGAGTTTTTGGATCCAATAATAGTGTCGGGCTCTATCAATTAAGTAGTCTAAGTAGTCCATCCCTCCTTCTTTTCTTGCTCTCGAGCTGATAGGGTTATAGGCAGACCTATCATTTCTTCAATCTAAATTTGAGGGCAGTAGAAGTGCTTTTGTCTATAATTCCTTCTGGCTTTGATTCTGCCTTTAGGCTAAACAAGCCAGTGGTCTAATCTAAGGACCTTGAAGCATGACGCTTTCCTTCAGTCTAATAATGTGAAGGCTGACGTATATCAATTTTTTCCTTTTTTTTGTACTAAAAAAATGCTTGGCTTTCTCTCTTGGCTTTTGAGTAAGCAAGTGAAGTGAGTTCTTCTTTTCTATGGACATGATTTACAATAGAACACCCTAGAGTCACTTGATCCATTAAGCCAACCCATCTTATAGAGAAAAAGATAGATTGTATTTGTGATTTGGTTTACAAATATAACGAAAAGCATTATATTTTCCTATGTCTCACGCAACTTTCTTGACTAAACCCCAGAACAGTTGAAATCATTATTTGGATAGCCTCCAACCTTATGATGACAGGTATTATCTGAATGAAACCTAGACATATAAATATCAAAGGGTACATATACATAGAGCCAGGAGCAAGAGGAGTATTACTAAGGGTGAGTGAACAAAGTAAAAGTACACTTTATTTGAGTAAGTCAAATAATGTAATAAAAGATGCATGAAAAAAAAAACAGATTGGCATACCACTCCACCTGTGCCCATATATAACCACAGAAGAATGAGGTTCAAATTCTGATATTGTTTGCATATGCCAATTTTATGCAAATATTGAAACTCGAAAACAAACATACCTTTTGCAGTAAAACTTTCTTTTGATGAATTATAAGTATGACCAAAAGGAAGTCCTGAAATGAGAAGGTTTTCTCTATTAAAAATATATTTGAGAGTGGCTTTACAAGCCAATGAACCTGAGAATGCAAGTTAGCTGCTAGGAAGAAGAGATCCCCAGATACCACCAGAACATCAACAGCTTCTAGAACTAGAAGCAATATGTACTTGACTGAACATAGCATTCTTCCTATGCTACCATCTTCACAGATCATGACAAGTTCAATTTATATACAACATTCTAGAGTAATAGAGCAATAATTTGGGGGAATTCATGCAGCAAACAGTAATTTAATCTTTACTTATCTATTTATACTTTCCAGGTACAAAAATCTTCCTTCCTCTACAGTTTCTAGCGAAACTAAAGGATGCTGCTACCTAAAATGCCAAGGATTAGACATCAAATTACCTATATTTCAGTTATATTTGTCTCTTCATTTTATAATTAAGGTAAACCTGATATGAATGCTTTACTACAAGATAAGATGCGAAAAAGAATGAACCCAAATATTACAATAGCATAAAACCATTCAACTCCATTAACTTTTCACCACAAAGTTCCTATTAATTTTAAAACAAATGCCTAATACTTTAGCATGTACTGCAAAGGTAGTCCAACAGAAATAGAGCATCAGAATAAATGTACATTCCATGTTTTAGTGAGGTGTGCAGCACAGCGATCTTTAGCCAACAGGAAATCATTAAATATCATATAAAAGGAAAGAAGTAGAAAACCAATATGCTGAAAAGGACTCTATAAGGCTGAATATTGTGACAAATTGAATCCTTAAAGGCCAGTCTGGAATTCAGAGTAAAAAGATATGCATGAATTTAATCTTTTTTAAAACTTCTCATTAAGACATTAACTTCATAAGATATTTGTAGTATGAATCCAATTCTTTTATGGAGGAACCATTTGAAAATGCACACCTAACTTGACAGATCTCCTGTGTTAAAGATCAAACAAACAGTACCAGAATTTTGTGTATGTCCACTCTTCTGTTTCCTCCACAGCCACCTCTCCTATTTAGTGGTGCATCCATTATGCCCATTGTAATATCCTATATTTCAATTTATTGTATTGCAGTCGATATTTTTTAATATTGATAGGGGACCAATAAAACAGTGAAAGGAATTTGAGAAGAAAATTCTGGGTATTGTTTCAATATTCTCCCAAACAGAGAAGTTTAGCAACACTCTCTTCCCGTACAAGACCAGCCCAGAGTTCTGGTTTGTTCTCCCAACAACCAGCCAACCCTCTCCCAGAGACCACCCTCTCCCATATACCCTAGTACCTCTCTCCTCCTGTCCTTACAACCACGTAGGCAATTCTGTTGCAACAGAATCAGTGAGCATGTGTCTGTGGACCCTAAGTAATGGGCTTCCACTTTCTCCTCTCATACACATTTTGGGCCTTCCTAATTTGCCCTTCTATTTCATTGTTTGTATGGTAAATAGAGCAATTCAAATTCAGTTATGGGAACCAATACTATCGCAATCAAAATATAAGGAGCACAGCAAAGAGCTGCACCAAAAATATAATTCATAATTGACTATCAGAATCAATACCATGCATTATACTTAAAAAAAAGTAAAATAGTACAAAATGAAGTATAACAATGGTTAAAGAAAAGCTAAATTTCTACTAGCACGAAGGATATAAAAGAGGAAAACAAAAAATCATGCTGGCAAATATAGAGGCTGTATTTTATAACTCACCATCATGGTCAAACACTACCTGCGGGTAAAAGAAACCAAACAATAGCCATAAGTTTAACTGATTATAAACATGAGAAGAAAGAATAAGATTGAAATAATAGGGAAAAAGATACTAACAATGAAAATATTTACGGAAATACATGCTTCAGCACATACATAAATACAAGATGGACAAAACTTACCACCACATGAGAGGGGATAAATTCCAGAACATCAATTATCTGCAAGAACAATGACAAATAATGACTACAAGTTAAAAACAACACATATCAATTGCACAAGATGAAAATAATGTGTCTAATCAACCACATTTAAAATCATAATATACATGCTACATTGTAAATTAAAAGTAACAAAAAAAATGGTGGCTCAGTTCCAAGAATCTGCACTATTTTTCTCCATAGTACATTAAGAAAAGTGAACTACAAAACTTCTTCAATATAAAATAAAATTAAGTCTCTAAGACTAACAAAAGAGGAAAAGTGAAAAATACCACAGAAAAGTTAAATTATAGCTCTTACAAGTCTGCATGTTTGAACTTGCCAGCACATCAGAAAGGATATTTAATTAGACAAATGATTATATTATAAAGGTGTTCATATTATATAGTGAAACCATAATGTCAGTCAGGAGAAAATAATATAAAAATGTAAGATATTATAATAAGATTATACTCATAGATATACTTTGATGAAAATTGTATTTATATAAAAACCTAATAATTTAACTTAAGAGCTTAATCTTTTACTCTAAACACACTGATCAGCTTATCCAAAGTGACTTCAAGCCAATACCCTTTACTTTTCTAATTGCTCTGCAAACTATATTAAATTTTATTTAACGTATTTTGTTTGGAATAAACCTACAAGTCTATCATGATTATCATTTTTCTTTCTCAATTCTGTATTACTTTATTTCACAGATTGCAATCTATTATTGATGTTAAGATTTTATGATTTGTTTAAAGACTCATGTTCACCAATTTCAATAACAAAAAACTTTATTCCAAAGTTTTGATAATCACTACTCCATGTATAGTTATTAATGAAAGAGAAACTACAAGTTCTCACCGAAAATAACAAAAACACAGAAAAAAATCTCAATATATGTCTACAGTCTTGTAAAATTTAATTACAAGAATATATTATAACAAACTACCTGGAACTGAACCCTTACGTATTACTTAATGTCTACCCTAATCATTATATTTTTAAATGGTCACTAAAATTAGTATCCACTGTTATATATTTATAGTTTCCCACCAAAATGACAAAAAGGTTTATGCTAGGAGAATAAAAGCTTATGAATTTACTGATTAAAATGAGAAAATAAATGTCAAACATCCACATATATGTCTATGCAGATAACTTACAAGCGATAGAGCCGTAAATATCGTTAAAACCCAATCTCCATTTCCATCAGCATGTGTTAGATGACCATGGTGCAACTTTGCTATCACACCATAAAAAAGATTAACAACAATGGTTACACTCAGTCTACTCCAAAAAAAAAACCGATTAATTTACAAAACGAAAACACAGCAAATAATAGGAAACCAAAACAGTTTTATCAATAACAGAACATACACATAAAAGCACAAGTTTTATAAAACACATGACATATTTAAAAGAGTTTAATTTCCATGTCTCAGTGTAATTTCTTTTGCTAAACTAATCACAAATTATTATTTGAATGACTTTAACTAATTATTGTAAAAGTATTTTATGGTATGATTTTATGGAAGCTTTTGCTCAGCAGGCTGCCAGATGATAAGGAAATGCAGTTCAGAGGAGATGTTCTGTGTTCCATGTGTTCTCTATGTAAAACAAATGAAGAATCAATTCACCATCTATTTTTTTAGAGTGATACTGCTGTTTATCTTTGGTCTTTTGGCTGCAGGGGATTTTTTCTGATATGCATTGTTTGAATTCAACTCAGCTTATTGATTTTATCTAGTCTCCAAGTAGTGTTCTAATAAAACTGTTCCAGCAAACATATAAAAGAGTTAGTAAGTTTGACCAGTAACTCTTCCAGCAAACATATACACAATGATATAAAGGATTATTGGTTCTGAAACTTTTTGACAACAACACTACACCGGAGAGAGGAACAACTAACATACAAGTTCTTTGGAAATTTCCAGATATAGGTTGAGTTAAAGTAAGAACATGCATGGTGTAGCTTGTTGGTGTCTAGATAATGTCGCTTGTGCTAGGTCTAGACTACTAGAGGTGAATATAGTTGAAGTTTCTCATCATTTTTTGGGGCCTGTTTCGATCATAAAACATTCTTAGGTGGCTGGATGCAGGAGGCTTTGGTTAGAAACTTAGTCATCTTTGTTATGTAAGACATTTATTGGATATTCAAGTTGTTCCTTAGTCTCTTAGAGAAAGTGTTTGGAAATATGTAATCAAATGGAGTTTAAATATTCTCATAGAAGGTATACATTGTGCTGATAAATTAGCTTTTTTGGACTTAGATTATAAAATTCACTATAAATGGTATGATACTATGCCATCAAAGATTTTTCTTGAGTTCTTTCATAATAGTTTTAAGCCGTTAAGTGCAATTATGCGCCACAGTCTAACAGTGCAATTATGCGCCACACTCTAGAAAAGTGAACAGTGTAATTATGCGCCAACAAAAAGGAGCAAAGAAAACGAAACGAACCTAAGAGTTTGTAGTACGCCCGGTGAATAATCGAAGTACCGTCAATGATCATAACTCTGCTATTTAAAGGATCGGCGTTCGTCACACTTTCCCCTTTGACAGCTGAACCTAACCGCAGCACTTGACCGGTTCCAAATGCAGTGTCAGGAACCAAAGCTGACGAAGTTGCAGGAACAGCTCCTAGCGAATCTGTAGAAGCACTGCAATAGCCCTAATGTGGAAAGGCAGAGTGAGGGAAAGAGAAAGAGAAAAGAGAGATTTCAAAAGCGACAATGACACAGTACAGTGCAGCGTCAAATACTAGTAATTTCTTTACCTTCGAGTGTAGCGCGCCCGAAGAATGAAACAGAGTGGGAGTTCGAAGATTGCGAGAGAAAGTCCTGGTGGTGCTGTTGGGAAGGAGTGGAAGCTTTCTCCACAGGGAATGAGAGTGAAGAAACAAATAGTGGTACTTATAACAGCACGCCATTTGAGAACTTCCGTTCTATTGCATTGAAGTAGAAGTAAGGCACGGCATAGGAAGGGAGAGCCACTGTCAGAAAAATAGAAAAGAGAATGAAAGAGCTCGGCTGTGTCTAAAGAGGGAACAAAATTATCAATTTTGGGTTGGGCTGAAGGAGAGACCCATTATTGGTTTTTGCACGCTCCTTCTTTGGGCTGCACCCCCATCAAATTTATGGGGAGAGATGAATGTCTTGCTAAAAAGTTCGAAACTGATTTAGTGTATTCCGGAAATCAAAATCAGTTTAATGGGATGCATGACAAAATTTGATGGAAGCAGGAGAAACACCTTACTTCTTTTTAGTTAAAGTTTAAGGATTTAAAATATTTATTTGTTCCATAAAAATATCCGTTAACAATTTATTCACTCAATAAAAGTTGAGGAAAATTACAGTGAGTTTTACTTATCATATTTGTTTTAAAGTTTTAACAAATACTAGTTAATTATTATTTCATCAATTTATAAATTTTATTTTATAATTTTAAAATTTTGTGAAAATAAATGAAAAAGTTAAATAAATGATCAGGTTAGTCCTAATAAATTATAAAATTTATGATAATTTTATAAAAATATACAAATAGAAATTATAAATTATATAATAAATTTATATTGCACAAAAGTAAAATAATTTTAGAATTATATAATTATATAATAATATATTTAAATAAAATGTATTATATTCACATCCACATTAGTTTTTTATAGAGAGCATGCAAAAATAAGTTTAAAACATTAAAAAAACAAAAATATTTAATATATTTAAAATTTTATAGGATGCACATCAGATTTGTTCCAAAATAATTTTTTTCCTTTATATTCTTTTCATCCTCCTACCAATGTAGCCTAAACCCTTATTCTTTCTCTCTCTCTCTCTCCTCACTTTCTCTTGGCTGCTGTTGTCCCCTTCACAGTACCTTCTCCTTGCTGGTGCACTTTACAACACCATTTACACCATTTGCGTTCTGAACTGTGCCCTCTCAGAACTCGCATCACTAACTCGTGACTTTCTCAAGGTAACCTCCACCTTTTATTGCCAACAAACATTCTCTGTTCTAACATCTTTCAATTTGTATGCCTCCCCACCTTTTTTTTTTTTAATTTTAGTCAAACTTTATTCTAAGAGCCCTATTTTGTTAATGGGTTTTTTATTTTTGTGTCTAAATGAGTTTAAAGTCTATGGCTCTGTTGCTGCCAAATACTTTGAGTTATATTGTTTAGTTTCCTTGGCAGTTACTTAAATTCCTTTGTTCCGCTATATTGCTAGAAAAGTCCTGAGTTTTCCTTTACTTTGTTGTTTTTGTTCGATTCTAAACAAGGTTGGGATTCACCATGATGGGCTTTTTGGGTGGGGTGTTGTTCACTGATTTTATGTGTGAATGTTCTTTATAAGTAGCCAGCACTCCCATATTTACTTTTAACTATGCCTTTCTTTAATTTTACATCATTGTGTTTAGAGCACTTTGTTTCAATTTCTATGAACTTATAACTATGTTCATGTGAAACCATTATGGGTTTTGGTATCAATGCCCTACTCAGCTCAACCATCTAAGGCTTGAATTCTATATAATTTGATCTGCAGTAGAAAAATTCTACTAGAAGTAGAACAAAATTGAGATTTTGTTAAGAGTTTCATGTGACTACTATGGTTTATATATTAAAGGTTAGGGTGAGAATGAAACAGTTTTTAGGACAATTATTTTTCTTCTCCAAGATTAAGGTACCATTATGACCATTTGCACTAAATATTCCTGTTAAAAATTTAGTTTCTGGAAACTGTGTTATTTTACAAGTGGTTCTAGAATTTTTTAAATAAATCATTGCCCTTTGATGATAAAGTTTGTTGACAACATGGATAGAAGATAGTTAAAATAGATATAGAAGAATGCAATGTAATTCACAAAAATAAAGAGTTAACATTCACTAAAAAAAATTGAATGTTATTAGATATAATAAAAAGTAAATTGAATATATAAATGTATTTTTCTTGTTTGTTAAATCTTATTAATGATGATTCTATTTGAATTTTAAGTTAAGGCAGTATTAGTTTCTGAAAGAGTAGGTAAATCATTGTGAAGATTTAGTGAATTAATCTTTGTTCGTATATGTATTTTAGTCTTGGAATCAAATATGCGAAAGAATTGAAGATCCTTATTCTAGACAATTTTCTTTATCTTTTCTTTCTTTGCACTTCACTGGGTGGAAATTTTCATCTATATTCTATGTTTTCTCCGGTTGGTGGTGAAGAACGACACAATAGTATGGGGAAAAAAGGAGGTAGAAGTCATCAGAAGAAAGAAGGAAAAAACTCTAAAACAAGCTCTCAACACAAGCGTGATGCTTATTCTTATTCCAGTGACGACATGGATGATGAGATTGATACATGTAACTCCATTTGTTCCTTTTTATTAATTTATTTTTCTCAGAGAAGTAATAATTCTTTTGTTTCATTTGCTGTAACCTACACTTTTAATCTCCATTCTAATTTTTATGATTTTGGCCTTCTTGTGCTGACTCACTTGCCTGATACTTTGATTTTGAAGTTCATAAGCAGAGGGACATTGTCCCCCTTAACATAAATGATGGTACTGAAGAGTCAGATGAAGATGAAGAGCTTCCCATTTTTGATGTTAAGGTTTTGGTTACCCTAAACTCATTTTTATTTTTTTAAATTGCACATACTTTTTCTTTAACTCTATGAAACATGACAGATTAAACTTCTATGTGTTATCTGTTTGCTTAACAATTAAAACAGGATTTTAGTGACAAATTGTATATTTTTGTCTCATTTCTGTTCTTTCATATATTGGTCGAAGGATGTTGATGAGTATGATGAAGATGATGATGATGACGATGAGGAAGATGATGATGATGAGGAAGATGATGACGATGAAGAAGATGATGGGAATGGCCATTTGGCAAAAAGTATGATATTTTATGTTTGACATATACATACGTACATATATATGTATATATGTGTGTGTATGTATAAACACATACACAAACACACAAATTTACATATCTGAATCTTCAAAGTGTTATAGAGATGGATGATGGGGTTAATAGTTGAGACATAGTACATATATCATTTTTATGCAAATATATCATCTCTACTCAACTGCTGTAGCTGGACCATGATATAGAATCACAATGCATGCCTTTTCTGTGTACTTTTCTGAAAGGATTTGGTATAAATGGTAAATTTTGTTACAACCTTCTGTTAAAGTAAAAGCTATCCAGCTGTTTGCAATTAACCTCTAATAATTTAAAGCCTATTTATCTGTAACTTGTTTTTGAAATAGAAACTGCAAAATTACAAATTTACAAGTTTTCTGGTTGTTAGTATATATTGATTTACAGACCGCAGATTTTAACAATCTGTCTTTGTCAAATCTTATGTTCAGTTTGTAAAATGGTTAGTTAGTGTGTGTTTAGATTCCTGTTCTGGTGGTTTTACTTAACAGTTTTCACATTCCATTGCGTTAAATTTCGAAACTATAATCTGATAGATTTGCACCAGGCACCAAAACACACACTTAGTCTTAAATTGATTAGCTAAAATCAGCAAACATTTTGGACTTGATAAATAATTTATAAAAATAAAAGGCGCTAATATGTACTCAAGTTGGTGCTCGTATGTTGTGAATTCATGTTTGTTGAATTCATGTTTGTTGAATTTCTTGGTTAAGAGTGTCTTTATAGTTTTGGACTTGTGAAAAGAATTCTTGTTAAGTCCCTTGGTTACTTGTGCAAATTCTATTGAAGTGGTGTAATTTCACTACATGGTGTAATTTCAATGAAGTGTAATTATGTTTTTGTAGCTTTGGTTCTAATTATGCCGAATGATGTTGGATGTTCCATGTAGCTAACCTCAACTAGTGATATAAGGCTTTGTTGGTTTTTGTAATCTCACTAAATCAATGTGTATGTTGTGCGTAGTGATTAGGCAAAGGAAATACTTACGTTCAAAGTTTGGGGGAGGTGATGATACAATTGATGATGGTGATGAAGATGAGGATGAGGATGGTTATAAACTTACTTTAGGTGGGAAAAAATTCTCACATGGTGCTGAAAATCGTAATTTTGAGGTGAGAATTTGAGCAATGCATGTAAAAGCAAAACAAAAATGCTTCCATATGCAACATTTAAACCATCAATACGTAGATTTTCTCTTGGCAGTGGATCTTTAGCCTAACATTTATTTGTTTACTTATGCATTTTATAGTTTCTGTTGAGTAATCATAAAATTTTGGTTTAAGCTTCAATCAAGTGATGATGAGGCCCCCAAAGAAGAGGAAGAATTGGCATTACAAATACAAAGGGAGAAGGCAAAATCCTTGACAATGGAAGACTATGACCTTGTGGATTTAAGTGAAGACAAAGATAATGGGAAATTAACTTTGAAGGTGAGTGCTGCTGATTATCTTATTGTTTGTGGTCAATTTCCATAGTACTAGAGGAGAAACATAATGGAGGAAGAAAAAATAGGGAAATTCAACATTTGGTGAAAGGCATATATGATATCTGATTATAAACTTCAAGTGAACTTCTATATATGTACAGGAGGCATCAGATAAAGGAAACGAAGCAATAAAGCCACTGGATAGGGATATAATTTTCAGTGTTGATGAATTGAATTCTTTGACAAAGGAGGAGCAAATGAATGTTTTATATAGGTTGGGATGCTGTCTTTATCTTTCAGCATATTGATTGAGTTATAAATTGTAATGTTACCTTTTCATGCATTTCCTTAGCTTAATTTCTGCCATATTCACTATTAATGGATTAGTATAAGGTATTCAGATGTATTTGTATTAAAACATATATATGTCAATGTTATCATTTTCCTATGCTTCTTCTTGACTAGTGACTATCTTCTCCTTCCAGGTCTGCTCCAGAATTAGTTGGTTGGTTGTCTGAACTAAATGAGGCACACAAACAACTTGAATGTGAAATTAACCCATTTTTAAGCAAGGTTTTTGCTCTTCTACCTTTTCTTTTTCTGTTATCCTTGACTTGCATGCAAACCATGTAAAAAGAGTTTACCATGTGTTAGATATATTAGATATATTAGATATCTATCTTTTATCTTTTGTTTATCTGTTATTATTTATTTTCTATCATATTTGTAATTTAGGCTTAGTCCATATTCTCTTTATTACAAGTACAGTACTTATGTGTATTTTTTACACAAGGTAGATTACTCCTATACCTATTTTTCTCTATTTTCAACAACCTGTATAAATATAAAAGTACTTATTTTATATAGAAGAGTCAGTAAACTTATTGTATCTATCAACAAAAAACCTAGGGAGGCTTTCCTGTTATTACGTCTAAGTCATTCATTCTTTTGTTTTTGTTTCTTTTAGCCATGGGTTCTCTTTATTTTTTTCTTTCTATTGAGATATTCTGTTAGAGGAAGTTCTTCTGCTGTGATCATTACAGTGCAAATGCTTTTAAATCTGCCTCTTCATATACCTGTGTTACGGGGTTAATGTAAAACATGTGGTCTATACCCTTGCTTTCTTATGGTAATTACCTCCCCGTGCATGAATAGTGTATTGCGTTACAATTATTTTTATCTTATATGCAGGTTGAAACGGGGAAAATAGTTATGAAAGGAGAAGCACGTTATTTTGAGTTGAAGCAGCTTATTTTGTTGTCCTATTGCCAAGCTATAACGTTCTACCTTCTCCTCAAATCTGAAGGGCAGTCAGTCCATGATCATCCCATAACAGCTCGCCTTGAAGAGATCAAGAAATTATCTGATCAGGTCTTATTATTTTCAAACTAGATAACTGCTTTGACTGTAAGGTTCTACTTTCCAAAATCATTTACCATATTATTATGGTTAACATAGTGATATAAAGAGCTTCTGTCCGTTGGAGAGCCAAGAGATCACTTATTCATGCCTTGGCTTTCTTTTATACTGTCAGTTAGTGCAGTAACCTGGAAGTAGTATATGAAAGGGCATAGACATGTGATATGACTGACATGTCTTCATTGGTCCTCTTCTATTATATAATCAATGTTTGAACTAAATTTAATAGAGATATATTAGCTTATATTAGATAATTTATTATATTGCATGCACCCTATGTTGGCAGCCCTGCTTACACTGGAAAAACGGGTATAATTCATGCTAGATTAGTGAATTGATTTTCTAACACGATGTCGTCAACTGTGCATAGTTATCTACTGACGTTTACTCATTGATATGCAATTGTCACAAATATCAGATTTGAGATGAAGTTTGTTTTCCTAGATTTTACAAATTTTCTAACGTGTGTCTCTCAACAGATAAAACAACTTGACAGAAAACTTCCAGTTAAACTTGAAGACATTCTTGTAGGAAATAATGGGTTAGAAACAGTATTAAAGTCAGATAATGAGAATTCTCCAATGGCAATTGATTCTATCACTAAAAACCAAGAGCAGCCTCCTGTCTCTGCCAAATCAGGAGAAGAAGCAGTGGTAGTCATCACTTATTAATTTTGGCTTTTATTGTTATCTGTTCCAAATGATAAATTTAAAAAAATTTCTCAACGGTCAACAATTTTCTGTGTTGCTGCAGCCTAGCAATCAAGATATACAAAAATTGGGATCCTCAAATGAGGGTGTACAGAAAACAAGAAAAGTTAAGCCTCAGGTGAATTATGGATCATGACAAGATGTTTTGTACTATTACTTAGTTTCTACTTTCTATTGAATAAATAATTACCTTTTTATTTGATTTATTTTTCTTGGTTCAAAAAACTATTAATTTGACTGAAATCAACCTTAATATGGCAGAAGGACCACATTGGCGCACAGAGTTTGGAGATGCTAAAAGTTAGAGCTTCCCTTGAGGAAAAACTGAAGAAAAAGGGTCTGTATGTTGCTCCAAAGCCTACTAATGGAGTAAAGCGTTCAAGGCCAGTTAATGGGTATGACTTTATTCTTCTATTCTTTACATTACTTGTTTCAAACATGTTGGAACTTAGCCACGTACAAATTTCACAGCCAGCTTGAAACATATGATGATTTTAATGATGATAATGAAGATGTCACCCGGGAAGGAAGATTAATTAATGGTTCTAGCTACAAAAAGGTTTCACAGTTCCTCAATGCAAATATGAAGAAACCCAAGGTACTTAACTTCAAAGTTTTGCCTGATGAATTCTTATTTCTGTTTCATTGGCTATTTTATAGTGTCGTAGATTTTAAGTCACTTGAAAAAGTGTCGTCTTAACCACTCTATAATGATCAAAGGATACAGTGGTCAAAATTAGTGGAAGAACTTGGGTCCTTAATTATGCTTTGGTTTAACCTTATGTCCTCAGGACCTTTGGTGTGAAAAAATCTCACCTTCAGTGCCTTGCCATACGCTAGCATAGTCTCCCACCAGAGGTGGAGGAATGTTCTGGCAATCAGTGTCATTTTGATGTTATTTTCTATCTATTAGCAGCGAAATAAAGTTATATGTACAATCTGAACAAGATCAGAGTTTTGTTTTGACTTAACCTGTTTGATATATGATAATATATACTACCACAAGTCCCAAAGTCTTCTCTAATATTGAGAGATGTTTCGGTATACTTTTAATAACTCTTTTGTTATACTAATTACTAAATAAAAACTCTTGTTTAGGCTACAACAATTTCACTTTTTATATAACCGGTTAATGTCTAACTGATCTCTTCTTTTGAGTAAGGTGGTTTCTGGTGATGATGATTTACCCAAGAGAGATGAAATTGGTGAAAGACGAAGGAAACACGAGCTTCGGGTGTTGGCTGGTGCTGGAATTAAGACTGAGGACGATGATGACAGTGACAGGGATGATCAAATGGGTGGTGACCTTGGACCTGATGAGGTTGAGGATGCGGATGATGATGATAATGGAAGTGGGGACTCAGAAAATGAATTTTACAAACAAGTGGAACAACTGCGAGCTGCAAAACTGGCAGCCAAAGCCGAGGCTTACTCAAGGTGAAATTTTGGTACCATTTTGGCTCTTTTGTAATATGTTAATGCTATGCCCTTGGCTATTTCAATTTTATTGTTGCCACCGTCTTCAATTTTGTAACAAAAGATTGATTGCTTTTTACAGGAACACTTCAGTCTCCTCACAGCTTGAGACTGTAGAAGGAAAACGCTTAATTTCTTCTCAGGTTCTTGCTCTATCTACTACGGTTTTTAATTGAATTGTTCATCTTTTCCTTCAAATTTAAAGATTTTTCCTTGTCACCAATTTCTGCAGATGGAGAAGAACAGGGGACTAACTCGCAACCGCAACAAGGCAAAAAAGAATCCCAGAAAGAACTACAAGGTACTCTCACTTTGATTGGGATGAACAAACTCCTAAAATTTTGTTGGTTAACTGGTGTGTTTCTTGCTTGACATTTTGTTATTTTTTTTCTTGTTATCTTAATGTTCTGCAGCTGAAGCATCAAAAAGCTGTTAAGAATCGTAAGGGACAGATTCAGAGTATCAGGAGACCAACTGCTCCTTATGGAGGGGAAACCTCTGGAATTAATGCAGCTGTCAGTAGAAGCATCAGATTCAAGAGCTGATATCAATCACCTTCACACCATCTTTCCTAAATTATCCAATTTTGACTCGTTTACATATATTGAAGAATTTTGTTTGCTTATTACAACAGTTGAGAAATTTTGGAGATAACATATATGACATATTAAGATTTTGCAATTTTGCCAATTTTAATACTGCCATTGATTTCTCCTTTCGCTGACATTTTTCTTCAAGAAAAATCAAATGCAACTTAATATTATTTTAACAACAATTAGTGTTCGCATGATTGTATGTCATTCCAGGATTTACAAAATGTTACCACTTTATATCAGCTTTGAAAGGTACTTTTCAATGTTTTTTGTTCTAGTTTGAGCAAAGCCAAACAACTACTAGTTTTTTACAATTTTAAAATATTTTTACTACTTTTTCATTAAATAATCATTTAGTTTAAAAATATTACCATTGAACAATTTTTATAAAAAAACATTAGCTATTGTCAAATATTATATAATTTCAGTAAAAAAATTTATAAATGAGATAATCATAGTGAAAAGTTAACTATTATTTTATTATATTAATTACAAAATTTATACATGAAAAAGTTCAATTACCACAATATAACACTAGATTTAACTCTGGATTGAGTTTCTCTTAGCAGACTACTCCAACCTGACCTCTTAGACATCACTTTGTGGCTGATCACTTTGACCAAACAAGGCCAACCGGTTACAAAATTATCATATTAACAATGACAATGATGAATCAACTTGTTAATGGTTCAGGTTAGGCCAATTGAGACAAATTTGTTAAGGTTTAATTATTCATCATGCCCTTTTTTTGGTTGAGAATCTAAAATAGGCCTTTTACTTTTTTTTGTCTCAATTGAGTTTTTATTTTTGCAAAATTGCTACAATTAAAGTTCTATCATTAAATTCGAGCAACGACGTTAAAGTGATGTATACGTGGCATGTTGAATATGTTTATTTAAATTATATGGGCTAGTTATTTCGTTTTGGTGATTCTGACTTGTAAATTAATAATTTTTAATTAAAGAAATTAGGGAAAAAATTTAGTTAAACTTAGGAATTTCTTCGAATTAGGAGTTGCGAAAAGAAAGTGAGTGTTTCTTCGAATTAGGGTTCATTGCCGAAAAGAAAGTGAGTGTTTGTTCGAATTAGAGTTCATTGCCAAAAAGAAAGTGAGTGTTTGTTCGAATTAGGAATCAATCAGAGAAAGTGGAAATCAGGGTTTATAGCAGTTTCAAATTGAGCGTGAGGTTTCGAAGAAATTAGGGCTTTGGTCATTTTGGTGAGGTGTGGGACCTTGCGTCGTTAGAAGCACAAGGCTGAAACACGTGGTCATTGGAGCTGAATCTCAAGCAAGGTCAGTAATTGTGGTTTTGTTGTGATTTTTTATGGTTGAAAAATCAAAATATTGGGTGGTGGTCCCCTATGGTTGAAATGGTTTGCTTTGCGTTGTTGATTGCGATGTGATATCCCCCATGTATGATTAAAGTTGTTTTATAGTCTATGTTTAAGTGTGTTATGGTTATTGTTTTAATACATTTATTTTTTGTCGTCATATGTTTACATCATAGGTGTAGATATATTTATATAGTGTTGTGTGTAATGAACGAGGATATTGAGATTGTTTTCCACCATAGAGGAAAGTTCGTAAATGATGGGACCCTGAAATATGAAGGTGAAACTTCTACTTTGTCGTTTGACCCAGATATGTGGAGTTACTTTCTAGTTGTTAGTGTAGTCAAAGGTTTGGGATATGTTGGCTTTAAATATTTGTGGTACTCTATAGGAGAGGGTTCAGTGTTGGAAGACGGGTTAGAGCCTTTGATTGATGACACTAGTGGCATACATATGGTTAACTTAGCTAGGCTTAATGGTCAAGTTCATGTATTCGTGGTACATGTTGTTTCTGAACCCCAAGTCATACACATGTTGGAATATATTAATGATGATGAAGGAGAAGTGGAACCTGTGTTGCATGAGTCCAATAGGTGTGTAGGTAAAGCTGGTGGTTAATGTGAAGGTGATACTAGAACACAAGAGAGGGGTGATTGTGTTGGTGAAGTGGAAGGTGAGCCTGTCATGAGGGTGAAGAAGATGGTGGTGTGTCAGAAAATCGAACTCATTTTGATGGTGAAGTTGAAGGTGAAGGTGACGTAGAGCAAGAGGTACATGAATGTGAAGGAGTTGTGGAGGAGGAAGTTGATGTTTGTAGTTGGAGTTCCTCTAGTGACCATGGTAGTCTAGATGGAAACTGTCAGTGGTTGGAAGGGCTAGCTGATGTCAGTGTTGATTGTGATATAGATGGTCATATAGATGTAGAATGGTCTAGTAATGTGGAAGTAGAAGTCCAAAGTCTATCACATCAATTTAGTGGACCATGTTCCAGTGAGGCGTCACACAACAACTTTGATGATAATGAGAGAGGTTTGTCAGATGATGAGTGGCAATTTAAGGAATTAATTAGTGGATCAGATAAGGATGAAGAGGTTAATGATAATGAGGGTTATGGTTTGCAACCTTTTTTATGCCAAAAAGTATGGTAGACTTTAGATGGGAAGTTAGGACATATTTTGCTGAAAAGTAAGACATTTTAGAAGCTATCAAAGGCTATGCCTTGAAAAATGGGAGAAACATTAAATTTGTCAAAAACAATAAAACAAGATTGAGGCTGAAGTGTGTGGGTGCAAAAGGAAATTGCCCCTGGACCATATATTGTGCTTATATGGAGGCAATGTAAACATGGCAGCTGAGAACTATTGTAGACAAGCATATCTGCAACAGGGAGTTCAACCTGAAGTTACTTGATGCCAAGTGGTTGAGCAAGAAGTTAGAGAAAACAGTGAGAGAAAATCTAAAAGTCAAAGATGTAGATATTCGTGAAAATATTCAAAGAAAATGGAACATTGGTATATCTAGGTGTATGGCTTATAGGGTCAAAGTTATTGCTTCAGCTCAGTATAAAAGGATATATGATTATGCCCATGAGTTGCTGGCAAGAAATCCAAGATCAACAGTGAAAGTACAAGTTGAGGATAATGAGGGTGAAGTATTTTTCAAGAGATTTTACGCATGTCTTAAGGCATGCAAAAACAAATTTGTGTCTTGTAGGCTTATAATTAGATTAGACGGAGCCTTCTTGAAAGGGAAGTATGGTAGGGAGTTGTTAACGGTTGTTGGGCGAGATGCCAATGACCAAAGATTTCCTATTGCATATGTTGTGGTTGAAGTGGAAAACAAGGATTCATGAACCTGGTTTCTAGAGCTATTGATTGATGACCTTGGTGGTCCTTAAGTATGTTCATCAATTACTTTTATGTGAGACCAACAAAAGGTAATAGTGATCTACAATTTTCAATTTTCATACATTGATTCATTAATTATAACTGCTAACTTGTCTTTATTGTTTTAAAATCACAAGGCCTACTTCCAGCTTACAAGAACTACTTCCTAAAGTTGACCAAAGATTCTATGTAAGACACTTGTATGCCAACTTTAGGAAGAAATATTAGCAAAAACCTTAAGCGTCTAATGTGGAGGGCAGCTACAGCCACACATCCACAAACCTGGGAAGTGAAGATGGGAAACATTAAAGAGTTGAATGAAGAGGCTTTTAAACATTTGATAACCATTCTTCTAAGGTTTGTCTTCATAACTTAACTCTTTATTTTGTTTTTCTTTATTGTTAATATTTTTTTAGATGATGTGGTGTAGATATTGGTCAAGGTCAAAATTCACTAACACCTAAATGTGACATCGTGGTAACAACATGAGTGAGGCATTCAACATTATTATGGTTCATACCAGGAGTACACCAATCATTACCATATTGGAGGACATCCGGGTTTACATCAGGCAAAGATGGGCAAGAAACAAATATAACATACAACTGTTTTTAGGATCCATTTGTCCTAAAATCCAGACCAGATTTTGAAAGGAATCACAGTTAACCAAACATTGGATTCTTAGGTAAACCCCATTTATTAGTTGTGAATTTTGTTCAATTATTTAGTTGGTTCATAAGTATTGTTATTGTTCTTTGTTGATAGTTGGTCAGCCAATAAACTATTTGAAGTTCGACACGTGTCACATAGTGAAGACAAGTTTTTCGTCAACATAAGCGAATGTCATGCACATGGAGAAGATGGAGCATCACTGGAATTCCATGTTGTCACTCCCTAACTGTAGTGAAGTTTCTGAATATGGATGGAGAGCAGTTCATTCCTTATTACTTTATGAAGTCTACATATGAAGAAATATATGCATCAATTGTATACCCCATCAATGACAACAACATGTAGGAAATTACAACATATCTGGATGTGTTGTCTCCACGCAAAAGAATATTGCCAAGAAGACCTAAAAAGAAAAGAAGACTGGAACAATGGGAGATCAAAAAAGATGATTCACGACTAAGCAAAAGTGGTTTACGCAAAAGATGCAGCCTTTGTAGGGACCTTGGGCACAATAGAAGTCGTTGGCCCATAGCAACCCAAGAAGCTACTCCATCATCACAACTAGTCATCCCATCATCATAATTTTCTGAATTATCACATGAGGATGAACCTCAAGTCTAGAAGGGTCTACGAATGATGATGCCAACTTTTAGGATCTAATAGTTAAATTTGACAAGATAATGTTTCTACTTTTAAGATGTACACTTGGTTATTTACTATGTTTTGGATGTATGTGTTGTTTCAATGGAAGATACTGATTTGGTTTTTTATGTATGTCTTGGGGTTCTTAAATAGCTTATATATGATTTGGTAGGGGAAGATACTTTTTATTGTATGCTTCAAGTTATATCAATGGAAGATACTTGTTTATGACAAACAACTTATATGAGATATTGTTTACAATACTTTTGTAACTATGTTGCAGTGTTTTCCAGTGAAGATGGTGTCACTGATGAAGTGAAGATGGTAGTAGTAGTAGAAAGAATCATGAGGCCACTACATGGAGATGATAACAAGCTGATAATTAAATAGAACTACGTACTTATTTTTTGGTCTTTACTGTTTGTCAATTGGTAGGACTAGCTCAATTTAGAAAATGAAAGCAATGTTCCCCTTTCGTCTTTACTATGGAATTTTCCAATGTCGGTATCAACCTCATTTTATTTTGGGATTCATTTTCAAGTATTTTAATCAAATTAAAAGTATTTTAATCAAATTCAGTGACTTTCCTTCGGCTCATGCATTTTGGTTTTTAATAATCATCCTGGCCCCATCGTAAGATGGTTGGATTGCTTAGCATACTCAGTGCAATTGTTGGCCTCGGTTTAATATGCTTGTTCAGTAGCAGACCCTCCATCTACCTATCTAAAATAATAGAAATAGTAGTACATCAAATTTTTTACTTTTCCAATTTTTAATCTTGTTTTAGTCAGTGGCCAGGTCTCATGTTTCCCAACAATTTCCTATCATACTTCTTTGTCTGCACATATATTAAATACAACAAACTTTCATTCACTAAAACACATTCTAACATAGATCCAGTGTATCCTAAGTACAATAAAAAACATTGCTACAACACATTATGAATTTGTCATCCATATTGAAATTACAATTATATTAATCAAACAAAGCAAAGAAACCACCCCTATCAACACCTTTATTTATTTTTCTACAACCTTAATTGATTTCTGCAAATCACTCATCATCTTTGTACCACCTCCCATTTCTTCTTTGTTCAAGAAAGACTCATCATTTCCTTCTCACTTCAGATTCATATCCCTTTCCTCAATACCATCATCACAACACCATTTGAAAAAATTGCAACCACCTTCTTAATTTTCATTCTACAACATATCATCCATGTTCTTTTACCTTGTACTTAGGACAACCCCAAAATTGTTTCCCTTTGTTCTTAGCAATTCTCGCAGTTCTTAGAATCGATTTCTCTCCACAGAGACAAACAAGTGATACACCATCAATCCCAGATCCTCCACCATCACGAAAAACGAGATTAGGGTTTTGCTTATGCCACCCATTACATGTGGAAGACGAACATGAATAGGTCATCTGCAATTGATTCCAAATTTTCTTCAAATGAACCCTAATTCGAAGAAAGAAGTTTGACTCTCTCTTTGCCATCCCTAATTCGAAGAAAGAGGCATGGATTTAATTCAATTTTTCCCCAATATCTTTAATTAAAAATGATAATATACACGTTAGAATCACCTAATTAACATAATAACTAGGTCACGTCATTTAAAAAAGCACCATCAGCATGCCATGTATGTTAGCCTAACAGCATTGCTATAATTTAACGGCAAGACTCTAATTGTAGCAATTTGCAAAAATGATGATTCAATTCAGACGAAAAAAGAATAAGAAACCTATTTGAGAATCCCAGCCAAAAAAGGACTTGACGAATGATTAGATCTTAAATTAAATATAAATTAAAACTTAATTTTAATTAAATTTAATATGATAAAATATAAATTAATTTTATTTTTATTTTTTACAAGTAACAGATACCTGCGGGTACGGACTGTATAATACTCGCATATGCTGGTATTAAAATACTCATTATCCACAACTCGCGAGTAATAAATACTCGTAGGTAACAACTATAAGTCGTGAATTTTATTTGCGATTACCCGCGAACACAGGTTTTTTTTTGTCATCCCTATCCATGAAAACTTGGCTCATATTGAATAATATCTTGCTATTATGAATATCTATGTTAAACCTTCCTACAATAACTATGTTATAAGAATGTCACATAACATTATCAACAAATAATACAGTGAGTTTACTTATCTTGACACGTGATGACATGAGTAACGAATGTACATCTAAATGTAGTAATATTATCGAGAAAATATGATTAAGAAAGAGATTTATTATTAAAAGTTTTTATATCTCATAATGCTTGAAAGCATTTATTTATTACACTTATGCTAATTCATGTATTTTATTTGAGGTTGATAAGTTAATATATGTTTTGGAATGTAATAAACCATACATTTTTTTTATTGAAATTATTTGTACCCTTTAAGAAGTAATACTTACATTTCTTTAAATGCTTTAAAAATCGCCATCCTTAACTATCGCTTTACCTTGAAACAATAAAATTCAAGCTCAGTTCTAATTAAGCAGATAAAGGTTCCAAAGGTTTGTGGATGTGATTTTGTTTTTATGGATCATTATAGAGCTTATGTTTATTCTAAGACAAAATTTAGCGTAATAGTTCGGATTTTTTTTGCACTTTCTCCCAATCAAAAACTGAAATTCGACATTTACGTTGCCCTTTAATATATGGAATACCAAAGAAAGATTCAAGTCGGTTGAAGAATTTACAACAGAAAAACTTAACCAAACCTAAAATTATCTTTAGGTTGTGCTGAGGGAGAGAACTGGGTATAATTCCAATTCTCTTGTATTAAATACTTTAGAGTATTTCTCTCTACATTTCTAAATTCTTTTAAAATCCCAAAAGTATCTCTACATTCTTTTAAAATTCCAAAACTATCTTGTATTTCAAAAATTCCTACACTCTACTTTCTTTCAACAGATTTCAAAATTTATTAAAAAAAATCTTTTAGTAGAAAAATTTTTCCGAAGTCACAGATTTCAAAATCGTTTGAAAAATATTACTTTTGAAATGTGTAAATGCAAAGAGAAATGTGAAAAAATACAGAGATAAATGTAAGAAAGTACAGGAAAAAATGTGAAAAAATACAGAAAGAAACACTCAATACTTTAACCGATCCTGAAACTCTTACATGTAACTTTTGTTAGATAGATTACTAAGATTTAAAAACTTAAATAGTTTCCCTAGCTCATTCCATCAGTACTTTCACACTCGTCTCGGCATGTGTGCTCACCCTACTTATAATTCTCTCTCTAACAACAAGTGCATATTTTATCAGCAGAAAAATATATTTATCTTCAAGTTTCACCTTCTACGTCCCAACAGGAAACAAAAAGAATGTGTGACCTACGTATAATTTAACTTCTCTCACAATAAATAGTTTTTTATCAGAAGAGAAAAAGAGATTTATCTTCTTCCACCTTTTATATCCCAACTAGAAACTAAAGAACGCACAAACCTAAAAAACAACTTCAATCGCCTCAAAATCTGAGCAGACCAAAACTTCCCAAAGTTCACTGCCAGAGAGGTGGTGATCCAATTAAATCTAGCAAACCAAAACCTTAAGCCTCAAATTTTCAGGTGAGCGAGTGCATTAGTGTAGAAGAGCAATTTAGAATGCGTCAGGAAGAACATTGATTCCATTACGAAGAACTGGCATCAGAAGCAGCCTTTTTCTCCTTCTGTTTTTCCCTCTTTTTCTTGTTTCGTAATGCATTCTTGCTCATTGATCTAAATTAGTCAACAAAGAGCCATTCATAACAGAATATAAATCATATGAACTTAAAAATAAAATAAAGTGGAAGTGGAGGAAAGGTACATACTCTGAAGGAGTCTCTCCCAACAACTGCAAATATACAAATAATTTTTGCATTACTAAAGACCGATCAGCTCTAAGAGTTCAAGGCAAGATGCATAAACATGTATGTATATACTGGAAAATTTTGACTTAACACCCGAAACACTTCACAACTATAAATTTATACCATGCTCAAGTATTGCTGAAAATTTATATTGACAATTAAAAATAGAAACAGTGACAGATCATAGATTGTGTGACTGTGTACCTGTGCCTGAATAGCTGCTGCATTCTTAGCATGTGGTGGACGATACGCAGCAGGCTTTTGCGCTTGGGGATTGGCAGAAGAGGCTTTTACGGAAGTCTGGGTTGACTTTGGTGGTCCTTGACCTGCAAGTAGGCCATGGTCTTCAAACAACAAAAGAGACAACTCATAATAACAAAATGCAATGTCATATGCGTGGTGACGAACCTGCTGGTTTTTTATCTTCAAGTTGGACCAAATTTAGAGACTTGATTAATTCAGCAATATCACCAAACTTACTGGGTGACTCTGGTTTCCAATCAACCTACAAATATTTGCCATGCAATTCAGTTATATTTATGAAAAGGTGCTAAGAAAAATAAAAAGTTAAAATATGTTTTTAGTCTCTATCCTTCTTAATAAAATTGCATTTTGTCCTTGACACAAACTATGTATCAATTTGATCCCCACACTTTATGAATGAATGTAAAACGTCCTCAGCCACCATGGACGTTTGAGTCTTTATAATATGGCAAATGACATTCCGCAGTGGATTAAAATTAAACCTCCACGTGTCTGGGTCTGGTTTGGCATATTGACATGTTTTAGTTGGAAATTGCACGTTTGCCCCTCTCATATTTGCAGGGCTGGTTTGATGTCGATTTGAAAAAAGACTAGAAGGAAGTCCACACAGAAAAAGGTCCCCCTTTTGCTGCTTTGTGTGTTGCCCTTGTATATTGGTGTGCTTTGCTGCTGTTGCTGTTGAGTAAAAACCACTAACCATTATAACAAAATTCAATACTAATATTAAATTTTCTTATTTATTCTCCAGTTTCTATATCTCCAGAACATTCTTCATTTGTTCTTCAATGTGTTGGCTTTGAGAAGCAACAATCTTTCCCCGTAACTACAAACTTTTGGTCCTTCCTAAATGTGAAGATGATGATGCTGTAGATTTCGATCCACGACTCCTCCGCATAGATCAAGATATACAACACTAGGATTTCATTGCACAACCATAACCTAACAGTTTACTATCATTATTCAAATGTCATTCCACCCAAACCAACAATAATACCAAACCCTAAACCATCAAAACCCCCAATTCATGAACAAAAAACGGAAAAACAAACTTACCAACCTTTCACAAGCAACGTTTCCATGCTTCCAATCCCACACACACACAAAATTGCAATGAATCACTACTTAGACCACCGACAACTTCGTCATTGCCACAAGCTCCAAATTTGTTTTCCTATAATCACACTCAGTCCTCCTTCCACAAAAAACAGCACTTAATTTTAATAACAGGGCAACCAAATTCGTAAGACTAGCTACAACCTCACAACATAGGAGAGGAGTGAGGGCAAACGGGTTCTTTGGGTGATAAACGAAGCTGATTCCAGCAGCAAAGGATGGCACAGGACTGGGTTTTTGACAGTAAGGGCACCCTTGGCAGCACGATAAGCATCATGTGGCATAACACCATAAACAAGAGAGACATTAACCCTAGCCTTCTCCCAATCGGCACTGTCGCGGGGCTTGGACCAAACATCTTCCTTGAATTGGGTGCCACCATCAGTGACCTTAAGGGCACTGTCCTGGGCAAAACCCATACACAGGCATGTTAACGTCTAATTTTAATCCATTGTAGAACGCTGTATGCCACATCAGAAAGATTCTAATATTGTTGGCTGCCAAGGACGGTATACATTCATTCATAAAGTATGGGGATGAAATCGGTACATAATTTGCATCAGGCACTAAATGCAATTTTACTCAAAAGTATAAGAACTAAAAACATATTTAACCCAAAAACAAATGAATCAACAAAAGTAAAAGGCTGACCTGGTACAATTTGTCAAACATCTTCTTGAAGTACAATGACCCATTGTAGTGAAAAATCTTGATCCTTAAAAAGAAGAAAATAAAATATAACAAAAGAAAAATCCTTGTGAATAAGATGATGATCACCAAAAGGTGGAAACAAACAGGCAACAATCAGTAAAATGTTCTCCCACAAATCATCTGATTATTGCCCGTAAGCATTTTACTGTTGTCCAAATTAACCTATAACTATATATGATCAAATTAATGGAAACAAATAAAGGGGCCAATGATGGCATCATTACATTAACAACAAAATAATGCATATTTTTAGGCATTAGAAATTCAAGGTCCTGTAATGGAAAATAATACATACCCATTGTCAACTTGAAGCCTAGGAGCTGTTGTAGCTGTCATGAAATAGCACCCATCTGGTGACCATTCACTAGTCACAGACCATTCAGCCTTAGTGGTTCCAAGTTGCTTTTTATCTATGTAATCCCAGAATACCTAGCACATAAGCATGAAAAACATATGAAGTTCATATACAGAGCATGTGTTTGCAATCTTGTAAGCATTTGAGCACGAATCATATGGAATTACAACAGATACTTGTGATTTATTTTTCATTTCAGTTATTGTTCTAATAACTAAATACAAAAATGCAATGTACATCTGTAGGAACCACAAAATTTTGAAAATAATCACTTTTTTTCAAAGCCACCAAAATCAGAATGAATATTTCTTCAAAATAAGTTGGAGAGGAGCACTAAAAATAAGAACCACACGTCAATTATCATTGAAAAAAATGGAGTACAGAGATTGAGATTCACTAAGGATGAAGACAACATAACACTTTTAAGGGATGTCTGGAAGAGCTTAGTTAATCTATCAAAATAAGTCATCTCAGTAAGTTTGTTATTGTAACTTCTATTTTAGCTTATTCCAATATGTTTCATGGACATATATAAGGTCAAGTCCCCAGGAATTCAGATGTTATTGATGTTATTTACCCAAACACACCCTTTTGATTCTTATTCTCTAGAAGTGGTTGTAAGACATAATTTGTTGTTCAACATCCTATAGATAAGCTAAACACGCATCCTACCTTTTTCACAGAAAGGAAAAACTAAAACAGAGCATAATTGATTCAAAATAGTAAGAACATACCATATCACCGGGCAAGTTACCAAAGCCAGCCAAACATAAAACTTGAAGTTAACAATCAAGGAACCCAATTTTAGATCCTTGTCATAAGAATATTGAACCACTAAAAATTTCAACTGTTACCAAAACCGTTTAAAAATTTAAAACAGAAAGAAATCTTCCATCTGATAAGTGGTTAACATTTATTTGACTTAATACAAAGAATGCCATTTCACCAGCCAAGGATACATTTCCCTTTTGGGTTCCAACGAATAGTGTTGTAAGGACCAGTTCCAAGCTCTAGAAGAGGATTGCACTTCTTGTCGAACAAAGTTGCTTTAGCAGGCATGACTAAATCAGGTTAAGGAAAAATACATTCAAGAGATCCATAGAGTCATTAAGAAGTCATTAATACAACACATACCCAAAATAACCACCATCTTACTTCTTAAAATGGTATGAATCATGAGGCATAAAAAACTAAGTAGGAAACATCTTGATCAGTTTGGTGTATCTTATCAAAATCCATATATGAGACGGATTAGGTGTTTAAAAAATAAATGATAGAAAGACATCTCTAGTATATTTTTAAAAAGCATTACCTAGCATAGATATATAAGCATCCAAAAATAACGGTCTGTTTCCAAAATGGGCTTATGACTTTGCCATATGTACTATTTTGTTTAACATATCAAACCTTGCCACTAATATTCCATGTTAGCTGATCTTCAGCAGACATATTAACTTGTGGGAACTTTAGTTCATGCTGCTTATCATCATATTCTATATATCACAGAGAAAAGGATACATCCATACACAACAGCAAATTCCAAGCCAGAATATGACCACTGAGCATCATGAATAGGCCCATCTTTCCCTGTCAATTTAAAAAAAAAAAAATAGAATGTGACACTTATTATCGAGATTATATAACCAATTATCAGTTATTTTACTAGCAGAAAGAACATACGGAGAGGCACAAGTCCTTCATGCATTCCATCTGTTGTCAAATAGCATAATTTTGATTCTCCATAGTAACTCTGATTAGTTTTGTCAACATCTGACTGCACCACCACTAGAAGCCCAGTTGAGCCATGATTCCATTTAAGTTGGGTGGTTGAACATCGGAAAAAACTACGTCGAGCAACAGGTTGACTTTGAGACGCATTTCTGCTAGCATATATCTGTACACTTGCAGGAACCCCCTACAAGATAGAGAACTTCATAACATAAGCATCAAATCAAAAGGGTGTGATAAATAACCATTATTTCTAGGTGCCTGCCACATGGAATATAAATCTGTACTCTAAACCTTTATTTTTATTTTTTCGTTTTATCAATATTGACTATCAATGGGACATAAGGAATATTGAAGATTCCATAGGCAAAGAAAATCAGATTACATTTCCAATAGTTAAATGTCTCTAGGAGCACATATTTTCATAAATAGAGATCAGTCATTCTTAGGTTACCGATAGATCTAACAAACCCAGGAAAATGCAATAATCAATAATTTCTTTGGGTGAAAATTGATATATTAAAAATGATTTTGAGGGGAAGAAAAATGAGAGAGATGCATAGGAATCCATGTCACAATGACACTGGAAAACATTATTTATATTAAAAGCAATAAATGCAGGGATTAGCAATTACCTTAATAATTATTGTAATTACATATTAAATAATATCATATAATATATAATTAATCAATTTACAATCTTTCTAACAACTTCCTTCAACCTAGAGCATATAGATAATTTGTACCAAGTTTGTTACATATCATACGTAAGTTATATGTGGTCATATCCAAAACTTCATGCAAACATTTGTTAATTGGTAATCTAAACTAACAAAGCTAGCAGTAATGTCTCCTAATAAATTCTTTCTAAGGAATGACAAGCTATTTCAATGTGTCTGGTCTCCATGTGAAAGACTGAATTAGAGGTGATGTAGCTCGATTATCACAAATGAGTGTCATCTGCATAACCTCCCTAGATCTACATTAGTAAAATAACTGGTTAAGTTTAATAGCCACAGCTCAATGTTTTACTTCTACACTTTTTGCAAATAGATGCCATGGCTCAACATTCTACTTTTCAAACATTTTTTTCTAACTTTTCCAAGAAATCAGGTTATCACCAATGAAATGCAATGCCCAATGTTAGAAGTGGACTTTAAGCCTAACTCAACCCCACAAAACCGGCTTGTAGGGTAAGGTTTGCACCCACTTATATACACTGAATTGGTCTTATCTCTAGTCGATGTGGGACTTCCAACACACCCCCCTCACGCCAAGGTATATACATCTCGAGCGTGGGATTAGACATTTTTAATGGGTGGTCCGATAGCGGCCTGATAGCGGGTGGAACAATATGCCCAGCAAACAACAAATATCGCTAGAATAGGCTCAAATCATGGCTCTAATACCATATTAAAAGTGGACTTTAAGCGTAACTCAACCCCACAAAACCGGCTTGTAGGGTAAGGTTTGCACCCACTTATATACACTGAATTGGCCTTATCTCTAGTCGATGTGGGACTTCCAACACCCAAAAATAGATCTCTTGTTAGAAGGAGAGGTTACAATCAGTATCTAAATACCCCACTACTCAAGTAAGGCCTTTCACTTCAGATTCTAGACCTTTTCCTCAAACTCTTTTACCATGCTTCAAAACGTGAATTATAACATCCTGATGCAAAAGACACGTGAGATATTTCAATTTGTGTATCATTCTACAGTATCTTTCAAGGATTAAATTTGGTTCCCCCCGATCTAGCAAAAAGTATGGTATTAGGATACAAAGGAGTGTCTCAACAAACCGAGCCTTTATAAAATTTGTTATCTAGATATCCATTTTTCGAATCAAACACTTAATCCTAGGCCAAAAGCTACAGTGAATAGTCATGGCCAACTTTTTCTACCTAAGAACATATCAACCCAAGCATAATGATTTCATGGTGCCTTAGCCCACCAAACCTCTACTATGATAATTGCCCCTTTGGGACAATACGTGCCCCACCATGGGATAACTTATGCAAACCCTGTGAAATTATATAGACTATACAGAGATATAAAAATTTAACTAACTAGTCTCAAGAACTACCACCTAAGAAATGAATCTAGAAGTTTGCTCCATCTAAACTTTTTCAGTGAGATCACATAGAGCAAACCACTTCCCATACCAAGGTAGTAAAGAGGCCAATTGAAGATAGCTGCAATAAACAAGAATGATCAAACATTAGTCACATTAGCTATCAAAGAAAAAGTGGCCCATATATCCATAATTCAAACCAAGAACTTGTTTATGACTTTTAGCAATCAATCCAGCTGACCATCAAGGCCAACTTTAATCGCACAGTTCCAATTGCATCCTACAACCAACTTCCTCACAGCAAAAGGAACAAAGGTCCCTTATCTCATTACTCAGTCTGAAATACACACATCTCTTCAACCATAGCCAATTACCATCTTGAATAAGAAAGGGTTTCACTTGTAGTCTTAGGAACAAACACATTTTGTTTGTGTTCAACAACCCCATTTTGTTTAAGGCTACGAGGATGTGAAGTTTGGTGAAGAATATTGTGTTATGCCATGAATATTTGGAATTGTTGGGATAAGTATTCACATGCAATTACTTAACACGGAGTACGAATCGAAACAACAAGCTGAATATGAAATTCATCTGAAGGGATGCAAAGGTACAGAATAACTCAAACCGATTTCTTGTTCAATACAACAACCAAGTACGTTGGGAGTAATTATCTTATTGTCATAAAAGAAACGGAAAAAGTATTGATAACCCAAAGTAGCTTTTATAATTTAGATTTGGGCCTAACTTAACCCCTAAATTTGACTTATAACATGAGTTTTCCTCCACCTATATACTTCAGTCTAATCATATTAATAGTTGATGAGAGATTTTAATTATACCACTCAAGCTGAGTGTTGAAGTATAATGTCATTATTTTATTATTAATACTTATGTTAGGGGATTCCCGCATTTTTATCTTTCAGAACTACTATCTTCTATAAATACAGTAGTAAAGTGTATCAGTTTTCTTAATCAAAATATAAGACTCTTCATCTTCTCTGAACTTCAAGTTGGTATCAAGAGCCAGACTCTTTGTCTTCTTCGTCTATAGTCGGCGACATCGTCTCACTGTCATTTCCGCCGTTCGCTCCGCTGTCTGCCGCCGCCGTCCGCCGTCGCCATCGCCGTCTGCCGCCTCCGTCACCGCCCAAAGTCGCTTTCTCCAGCGAAGCCAAGGGTTAGGTGCGCCTTGAGAAGCGCAACCCAACCTTGGTGGTCCCGTCCTCTGAAGCCTCCGCACCAGCCGCCACACACCGCTTCTTTCCGGCCAGTCAGTCGTCGCCGCCGCCGAACGTCGTTTTCTGCGGCGAAGTCAAGGGTTAGGTGCGCCTTGAGAAGCGCAACCCAACCCTAGTGGTCCCGTCCTCCGAAGCCTCCGCACCAGCCGCCACACGCCGCTTCTTTCTGGCCAGTCTCGGCCGCGTGTTCTGCACACGCCGCCTTCCCGGTGTCGGAGTTTCACCGCGTCACTGCAGATCGTCTCGCCGGGGCTTCTTGAGTGTGTTTTGGTTCCTATTTCTCCGTTTAGCTGGCTTGGGCTCATACCTAGGGTCTTCTTCCTCACGTTTTTGAAACCCTAAGCCCCATCTCTTCTCTAAGTTTAAAATGGATTCTTCTACCGGAAGTAATTCCTCTTTATCTGCTACCCCTATCATTACATCTGCAAAACTGAATTTTAAAAATTATTTGTCATGGTCCTCAACCGTGGAATTGTGGTTTCTTGGTCAAGGACACCATAATCACCTTGAACAAGATATTTCTATGGTCCCAGATGAAGAAAAATCTCAGTGGCAGAAATTAGACTTTCAGTTATGTGCTGTTTTGTGGCAATCAGTTGAGCAAGAGGTTTTAGATATCTTGAGACCCTATAAGACATGCTCCTCTTTTTGGAAAAAGGCCCAAGATATTTTTGCTAATGATGTTCAACGTCTTTTTGATGCAACCCAAATAGCAACTTCTCTCAAACAAGTCAACCATAATATGGTTTCCCATGTAGCAAAAGCTCGGGCTTCGGTAGAAGAGTTAAAGAACTTCTTTGTAGCTGATTCATTAGAAAATCTCAACAAAAAGCTTGACAAGTTTTACATGGTCCTGATTTTGAAAAGTTTACACTCTGATTTTGATCATGTACGTGATCAAGTTTTAGCGGGTGATCAAATCCCGTCGATGGATGGCTTAGTTACTTGACTCCTTCAGGTACCTACATTGGTAAAGGAAGAGAATTTAAGTGATGCTATTGAAACATCAGCAATGGTGACACCGCGAGGAAGAGGAGGAGGTAGGAGCAATCGACGAGGACATGGTGGTCGAAGTGGACGTCCTCAATGCTCATATTGTAAGAGAATGGGTCATACCCAAGATAAATGTTATTCCTTGCATGGCTTTCCAGACAAAGTTGCTCATGTGTCTAAATCTGATAATTCAGAATCTAGAATTTCTGATGAAGAGTACCAAGAGTTTTTTGAGGTACAAAGTCTGAAAAATCTTCTAATCTTGGCCAATCCTCCTCAATGCCAAATGTGTCAACTGCCTGCATCTCTCAATCTGTGGAAGGTCATAGTCCATGGATTCTTGACTCAGGTGCCTCAGATCATATCTCTGGTAACATCCCTTCATTTTCTTCCATGTCCTCTCCGAAAACTCCTCATTTCATTACTGTTGCTAATGGATCCAAAGTTGCATCTCAGGGAATTGGCAAAGTTTCCCTATCTCCTTCACTAAAATTGAATTATGTTCTGTATATTCCTCATTGTCCTTACAATTTAATCTCTTTGAGTCGATTGACTCGTTCTCTAAATTGTTCTGTAACCTTTTTTGCTAATTCCTTTGTTATACAGGAACATGGTACGGGTCGTCTGATTGGAGAAGGACATGAGTCACGAGGACTTTATTTCTTAAAACCTAACTCCTCAGTTTCCTGTTTTACAACTTCATCCCCAAAACTTTTGCATGATCGATTGGGCCACCCAAGCTTATCCAAGTTGAAGATGATGGTTCCAAGTCTCAAACACATTCAAGTCTTAGATTGTGAGTCTTGCCAGTTAGGAAAACATGTTAGATCTTCCTATCCTAAAAAGTCTGAGACGCGATGTAATTTTGCCTGTTCAACTATTCACTCTTATATTTGGGGACCAAGTCATGTTACTTCTTTTGGTTTTAATTATTTTGTAACCTTCATTGATGAATTTTCTCGATGTACTTGGGTTTATTTAATGAAAGAGAGATCTGAACTTTTGGCAATATTTGTGTCTTTCTTTAATGAAATTAAGAACCAATTTGGGAAGACAATTAAAATCCTCAGAAGTGATAACGTTAAGGAATACTTTTCTGCAGCATTTTCTTCATTCTTATCTTCCCAAGGAATTTTACACCAGTCAACATGTCCCCACACTCCACAACAAAATGGCATTGCAGAGAGAAAGAATAGACATCTCATTGAAACTGCACGCTCCCGATGTTGAATACTAATGTTCCTGTTCATCATTGGGATGATGCAGTTCTTACTGCCTGTTTTCTTATCAATAAGATGCCTTCTTCCTCTCTTGAGAATAAAGTCCCTTACTCTATCATTTTTCCAAATGACCCTCTTTACCATGTCTCTCCTCGTATATTTGGGTGTACTTGTTTTGTTCATAATGTTTCTCCAGGTCTTGATAAACTTTCTGCAAAAGCTATTAAGTGTGTCTTTTTGGGATACTCTCGTCTTCAAAAAGGGTATAAATGTTATTCTCCCTCAACCAAGAGGTATTATATGTCTGCTGATGTCACATTCTTTGAAGATACACCTTTTTTCTTGACCTCCATGGAGGACCGTTCATTTGTTCAACAAATGTTTCCTCTACCATCATGTGATCCCTTGGTTACTCCTGCTTCTTTACCTCAAACTCAAAATGCAAATGACATTGTTCCTCCACCTCTTCTCACATATCAGCGTCGGACACAATCTCAAACTCCAAACACTGAAGATCCTCGAGACTCAGATCCTCCTTCACCAGATTCCCAAACCATGGATCCTTCATCCTCTTCACCCTCTCTTGACTCAGATAATAATTGGCCTATTACCGTTCGGAAAGGTATTCGCTCTACTCGTAATCCTTATCCTGTTTATAATTTTTTCAGTTATCATCGTTTGTCTCCTCCATATTTCTCCTTTGTTTCTTCCTTATCTTCCATTAAGGTTCCTAATAATGTTCATGAGGCACTTGGTCATCCTGGATGACGACAAGCCATGATTGATGAAATGCAGGCACTTGAACACAATGGCACTTGGGACCTTGTTCCTCTTCTTCTTGGTAAGAAGCTTGTTGGTTGTAGATGGGTCTATGCTATTAAGGTTGGTCCTACTGGTGCAATCGATCGTCTCAAAGCTCGTCTGGTAGCTAAGGGATATACTCAAGTCTATGGCCTCAACTATTGTGATACCTTTTCTCCTGTGACTAAAACCAGTACTATTCGTATTTTGCTTGCTATGGCTACCATTCGTCATTGGCCCCTTTACCAGTTGGACATTAAAAATGCCTTTCTTCATGGTGATCTAGAAGAGATATACATGGAGCAACCTCCTGGGTTTGTTGCTCAAGGGGAGTCTGGGTTAGTTTGTAAATTACATCGTTCCCTCTATGGTTTGAAGCAATCACCTCGAGCTTGGTTTGGTAAATTTAGTCGGGTTGTGCAAAATTTTGGATTGAAACGATGTGAGGCGGATCATTCAGTATTTTATAGTCACTCTTCTCCTGATAAATGTGTTTATCTTATGGTCTATGTTGATGATATTGTCATTAGAGGAAATGACGTCACTGTAATTGCTCAATTAAAGAATCATTTGGTCAACCACTTTCAAACCAAAGATCTGGGTCGGCTAAAATATTTCCTTGGTTTTGAAGTGGAACAATCAAAGGAAGGTGTCATCATTTCACAAAGAAAATATGCTCTTGATATTTTGGAGGAAACAGGCCTAACAAATTGTGAGCCCATTGATAGTCCTATGGACTCAAATCAAAAGTTAATGAAAGACCAAGGTGAACTTTTCTCAGACCCAGAGAGATATAGAAGGCTTGTTGGAAAACTCATCTATCTTACCATAACAAGACCTGATCTTTCTTATCTGGTGGGAGTTGTGAGTCAATTTATGCAAAATCCACATGTTGATCATTGGAATGCAGTGATTCGCATTCTCAGATATGTAAAAAGGAACCCAGGACAGGGATTGTTGTATGAGGACAAGGGAAGCACTCGTGTTGAGGGATATTGTGATGCAGATTGGGCTGGTTGTCCAATTGACAGAAGATCTACCTCAGGATATTGTGTTTTACTTGGAGGGAACCTTGTATCTTGGAAAAGTAAGAAACAAAGTGTTGTTGCTCGATCTAGTGTTGAAGCTGAGTATCGATCTATGGCTCTAACTACATGTGAACTTGTGTGGATTAGACAACTCCTTCAAGAGTTGAAATTTTGTGAAAATGAGCAGATGAAGTTGTACTGTGACAATCAAGCCGCCCTTCACATTGCCTCCAATCCAATGTTTCATGAAAGAACAAAACACATAGAGATTGATTGTCATTTTATCAGAGAGAAGTTATTGTCAAAGGATCTTGTTACTGAGTTTATCAACTCTAATGAACAACTCGCAGACATTCTGACCAAATCTCTAAGGGGGGCCTAGAATTCAATTTATATGTTCCAAGCTTGGTGCATATGATCTATATGCTCCAGCTTGAGGGGGAGTGTTGAAGTATAATGTCATTATTTTATTATTAATACTTATGTTAGGGGCTTCCGGCGTTTTTATCTTTCAGAACTACTGTCTTCTATAAATACAGTAGTAAAGTGTATCAGTTTTCTTAATCAAAATATAAGACTCTTCATCTTCTCTGAACTTCAAGTCCGAGAACTGGACATCTTAAGTATCAAGTTTGCAAGAATGAACATCTATGTGTGACCCATTAAAGGTACAATCAATGTACACTCCAGCAAAATAAGATGCCCAATCTTTAATGGGAGAGACTTGGTGTTGGAGTTCTTACATTGTTAAGTTAGAGATCATACATCGACTATTGATATGGTTAACTTAAATTATACAAGTGAAGGACAACCTTCACCTTATATGTCAATTTTGAAGTTAAGTTAAACCAAATTCCAAATCAGAAGAGCTTTGATGCCATCTTATGATTTGTTTTTAAACCTAACTCAATTGCATAAAATCAGCTTATAAAGTGAAGGTTGTCATTTATAATACTTTAATTTAGTCGTACCATTAGTTGATCAGGAAGCTCTAATAGTAAAATTGACAGTAAGAAGATTACTATCATTGTAACACTATTAGCACTGAAACAAACAGTTAACTACTCAATAGAAATATATCAGCAGTTAAAGCAATAAAATAAAGGATTTACAATTATCGTAATTATTGTAATTACACAACACTATATAATCCATAAATACCCTATAAGATTATGTTATGCTATATTGACGAGTAAATTGCTGAGTCTTTGAAAGATACACTATTTCTCAATTTGGATCCTTACACTTACTGATTTTATAAAGTGAACTATTGAATGTATTCATGTGTTTCAATTTGGTCCTTCGATTCACCCAGCACCAATTACGACAAATTAAATGAATAGACACTGAACTGAGAAAGTACAAGTAAAGGAACCATTTGTGAAATGCTATAACTTCTATAGAAGTATTAGTTAGGTATTCAATAAGTTATTTGAGTTATCTCAAACCACTTGAGTCAACTGAGCATCATGAATACACAACAGGATAACAGCCTTACCAGATCCTTTCCATGACTGCGATAAAGAATTATATCATATATTAGAAACCTAACATACATGCCAAATGACCAATAATACCAAGTTCTCAGTCATTTGGTCACAGAAATATAAACTAAGCCTCCATAATAAGCATTACGGAGGGATACAAACCTTGGATTCTGGAACAAATGCAGCTACATGGGACCCCGGTAAACTAGAAAGCTCAGCAGCAGCAACCCCCGGAACTCTTAACCGAATGGTAACTCCTTTAGAAAAATCCCCAGTGTCAAAAAACTGCACCTCATTAGTTGCCAACCGACACGCAGTAGCTTCATCAGAACTAAACTGAATCGCAGGCCTGAACAATAGACAGACACACAGAGATAGTATCAGTTAAAACATAGCCACAGCAGAATGTTAGCCATTTATCAATAAACCATAGGCATTCAAAATTCCCCAATTGTTATCATCTACCCAAAGGAAATAAGTCATGTTTAAATAAGAGTTTTTATGAAAAGAAATTAGAAAAAGGCAAAAGCCCAGCCATTTAGCTTCTCCAAAAACTTATTTTTATCTATGCATTTAACTTATAAAAATACTCACTGAAATTTTCCTTCTTTGTTTTCTGCTACAAGTATTTAGTATAAGTTTATCTAAAAGAAAGAATAAATTTGGTATAACACTTTGGATTACACAAACAATGAATTGCAAACACACCAATTGCCTTTTGTCATGTTTTTTTGCGACTGTTGGTAAACAGGAGAACCAGTGTCGATTTTCCACAGCGTGACGTTCTTCTCCTGCGGCGCCGAAGGTTTCTGAAAGGTTTGCAAGTAAGTTCCACAGGGTGACAACGTAGCGGCAACGACATTGGGAACTTCAAAAGCCCTAATCTCTTTAGCAGTGTTGCAATCGTACACAGTAATCAACGAGTTGGATTTGGTGATCATGAGCTTGGATCCATCGTCGCTGAACTTGGCATTGATGCAGTTAACTTTTTCGAGCTTGACGGCGGGTTGACCGTCGGCGAAGGGTGGCCCCGTCCAGAGAGAAAATTGTTCGGGTCCTCGAACTGTGAAGAATGCGAAGATGAAAAGTTAGCGAGAGAAAGCCATTGAATCGGAGAGAAGTTGGAGTTGGTGTTGGTTGATGAATACCTAATATCTCGAGAGGCGGTGATTGGCTATTTGACGCCATTGGAAGCTATTGATGTTCAGCGAATCGACGGATAACTCAGAAGCTTCTTCTTCTGTTTCTGTTTGTTACTGTGTTGAAGCTGCTATTCTGCAACAACTCTCTCTGAACCGAAACTCACTTCACTTGCATTGCGCTACTTTATTTTCTCCCTAAATTATTTTTAAACCCACTTTTCGTCATAAATAAGTCATTTTGGTTTGCTTGAAATTTTAATTATTATTAATTTAAATTTTTAATTTTTTAATTTTTTAAAATTAATCAATTTTTCAACCTAAGAAATTTGAGCCAACTTTGCTCATCTATGAATAAAGATGTGGTGGCAAATGAACTTCAATTTTGTTTTCAAAACTAAGTAAAATTTTAAAAATAAAAAATTCGTGACTGTTAAATATGATTTTACATTGCTTAAAGAGGATTTGATAGTTTAAGTATTCTCGTAGAGATACCAAATAATTTATGAAAATTTCATTGTTGGATGAAAATTTCATTTAGCATAAGATATCTTTTAACTTTTGCAAGACTTTCCTGAAAGCTCTTTGTTTAGTAATCATTTGGTTGATTCAAGAGTACGTTTAGTAAGATATCCTTCAACATATGTTATTGGAACAATGTTTGTGTCTTTTAATACGTTTACCAAAAATATCATTTTATACCTTATACTCGTCTAACATTATTTAGCAAAGCATTAGCATGGGTGTGTTTAGCAAGTCTCTCATTTTGTACATTGACGCATTGTATGAGGAAATCGTTTAGTAGTGCGTCTTCTCATGTATTGGAGTGTTTACTAAGGTTTTTCTCAAAGCTTTTGGATAGATCTTTGTCATAAAATGCTTTCCTTTTTGTAAGAGACCTTTTTATTAGCGATATAGGTTTTACAAAGGCAATGTTTTGTTAATCATCTATCTCACTCATTACTTGTTAGTCTGTGATCCATGTGAAGATGTTATACGATCTTGATCTTTGTCTTAGTAAGCTTTTTGTCTTCTTGTATTACTAGTGTTTTGTATTATATCTCTTTTTGAGAGTGAAGTGTTATCTTCTGGACTGAAGATGTATTTTTTTTTTTTTTTGCGCTTATGTTCTTTTAGACAATACTCGTTGTAAGGTATGTGTTATTTGATTGATTCTTGCGCTTCACAAAATTTACTTGGATATTTCTTATGCTTATTGCTTTATGATTGTATATTAATGGGCACATTGTATGTAGACTTCTTCTACTGATCAAACGCTTTTAGATCGTTTTAGCTTGTTATAATCTCATGTAATTTTAGACATAACCTTGACTTTTACTCTGATTTAGCTTAACGTTTAGATGCTTCTAATATTTAAATATTTTTCTTTCTGATTTCTTTTTAGGTTAAGCGTGCATCTAGATTGTGCATATATGATTATCTGATGTTCATTTTTTAATGTTTAGACGTTTTTTCTCTTGTGATCATTAGAGTGTTGGATTTACTCGTTTTTTTCTTTGCATGATGTATCCATGTTCTTTCCTTTTTCTTAGACATTTAATTACTTGAGACTACTTCGTTTAATGTTGTTTGTTAAACTTCAAAATAAAAAATGCTATAGACGATTCAGTCTCTTTCTAGACGATCTTGTCTCAACAATTGTATAACTGATGTCAAATCCCCTCGCTCAGATAATATAATTAAAATAATAACAAAAAATTTGAAAAATTTTGAAATTTTTTGCACATCTTTTGATCGTGGTTATGGGGACTGAAGCAGAAATGTACGTATGACTTTGGCTTCTTTACAACCGAAGCTTATAAGTTTGAGAAATTTTCAAAATTGTTGTCACGTCTTTGTAAGATTAGGCTTTTTTTGTAAACCGAAGCATATCACGCGATTTAAAAAGCCAAAACGACACTAGTAAACATTTATGTACTCATGTATTCGACAATGTCTCCTCGTTAATAAAAAATAAATGCTTTTATTTTCTATTACAAATTTTAAAGAACTGTGAATACATAATATATAAATTTACTATTTTGTACTAATTTTTATTTTTCATAAAATAATCTTAATAGTAGTTTTATTATGTTAATTTGGGATGTTACATGGAGCTAACATAAATGAACCAAGAGTCAAAATATTCATTCCTTCAATACTTTTCTTGCATACATGTCCCGCATGGTCATCCTGTTAAGACAAAATCGTCTACAGAATATATCATCTAAGCAACCTAAAAGAACAAAGACAAAGAAAAGAGAGAAAAAAAGGCAAAGATGCAAAAGGAATTCATTGTTTTGTATTGCCTTTCATAAAAGGTAATATATACACAAAAGATGACCAAACAAAACAAGGGAAAAAACAAAAAAGTCCTATATATAGTACTATTGCCTAGTATATTCTTCTATTGTGTTATTTTCTGTTTTGCTTTCGCATGTGCTCTGTTGGGCCAAATTGGGTCTTGCTTCTATTATCCCCGCACAAGCTAGAGGTAGGAAAATATCAACTAGCGCCAACTTGGACAAATTAGAATGAAAGAGTCTAGGTGGGAGAGCTTTGGTAAATATATCAGCCAGTTGATGTGAGGAGGAAACTGATAGTAAATGCATTAACCCTTGAGATTTTTTACGAACTAAATGACAATCAATATCCACATGTTTTTTGTGTTCATGAAAGACGGGATTGACAGCGATGTGAAGAGCATTTTGGTTATCACAAAATAAAACAACAAATTTAGAACAAGTGACTTAAAGATCATTAAGTAAGTAAGACAACCATTAAAGTTCACATGTAGTGGATGCAAGAGCTTTGTAGGAGAGAATCTCAGAAGAAGAGCGAGAGACAATGCTTTGTTTTTTGGTCTTCCATAAGATTAAGGAATGTCCAAGAAAGAAGCAATAATCAGTGATAGATCGCCGAGAATCAATACAAGTGGCCCAATTGGCATAACTAAAACCAGATATTTGTAGGAGAGAATCTCTAAGAAAAAGAAGACCTTTACCTGGACAACTTTTGAGATAAGCTAAAACTTTCATGGCGGCATGGTAGTGAGCTTGACTCGGATGAGCCATGAGTTGGCTAAGTTGTTGTGTGGCATGTACAATGTCTAGATGGTAGTAGTAAGGTATAACAGTCTTCCAACCAACTGTCGATAAGATAATGGATTTGCAAAGAGGGGGCTAGAGTCCTGATGGAGGCGAAGAGAGCTATCCATTAAGGTAGAGGAAGGTTTACAACCAAGCATGGCAACATTTGTGAGTAAATCAATACAATATTTATGTTGACACAAGGAAATCCCTCTTTCTAAATGAGCTACCTCCAAACCCATAAAATATTTTAAAATCCCAAGATCCTTAATGTGAAAATTGGAGTAAAGAAAATGTTTAATATGAGCCATTTCAACAGGTGAATTTCCAGTCAATACAATATCATCAACATATATAATCATAGCAATGATGTTAGGAGCAAAAACTTTAATGAACAAACTATGATCAGCTTGGGCTTGAATATAACCACAAGAGAGAAGCAAAATAGAAAGTTTTTCATACTATTTGCGACTAACTTGCTTGAGACCATATAGAGATTTATTCAATTTGCAACATTTAGAGGGATCATAAAAGCCTAATCTATGGGGAATGGACATGTACACATCTTCAGTAAGATCCCCATGAAGGAACGCGTTGCTGGCATCTAATTGTCGAAGTTGCCAATGACTAATGGATGCAAGAGCAAGAATAACACGAATGGTTTCCATTTTCACAATAGGAGAAAAAGTTTCAAAGTATTTGATTCCATCAATATCTGCAAAACCCTTGACAACTAAACATGCTTTGTAACGTTTCATGGAGCCATCCGATCTTCGTTTGACTCGGTAAACCCACTTACAACTAATGGGTTTGACATGGGGAGGCTTGTCCACAATATCCCAAGTTTTATTCAGGACCAAGGCATCAATCTCAACATTCATGGCCTCAAGCCAGCAAGAATGGGAAACGACTTCATGATAGTCACGAGGTTCTTGCTTTAAAAGAGAAATTCGTTAAATAATGACAATGAGATTCAGAAATTCGACAATAATTAATGACAGATTGAATTTGATATAGGCACCTAGAAGATGATGGATTTAGCATTGTAGACAAAGAATTACACTGAAAATCGTGAAGGAAAGGAGAGAGATTACTGGGGCGAGTGAAGCGACGAAGGGGTGGTGCAAGTGATGTTGAAAGTTGTGTATCTGAAGATGATGGTAAATGGTTAGGCGATGAATTATTTTAGCTTGTGTCGGTTTGTTGTGTGGTGGTTTGGGATTGTGTAAAAGGTGGGTCAGATTAAGATCTATGAGTAGTAGGTGAGAAGTTAGATGAATCATGAGAAATAAATGGATTGTGTGAATGTTGGGCCGAGTAGGGTTGATAGTGTTCAAGGTATGGATCCATGAAAGGAGTAGAAATAGTGATGTGAGGAATAGTGGTGTTTGAACTGGAATTTGGTGTGAAGGGAAAATGAAATTTAGAAAAGAAAACATCTCGCTATATAAAGATAGTTTTAGAAATCAAATAAAAAATAACATATCCCTTTGTTCTAGTTTGAAAATCAAGAAAGACTCTCTCACGGGAACGACACTACAAAAAATATTAATATTACCGACGGATTTTTACCGACGGATCAATATCCGTCGATATATCTTAATTTCCGACGGAATTACCGACGGTGTTTCTATCTTTTTTACCGACGGTCAAAACCCTTCGGTAAGGCCGTCGGTAAGTGACATGCACATTACCAACGGATTTACCGAAGGCTTTTGGCCATCGGTAAAAAGAGCGGGATTTTTCCCGCCCATTATTTCGCTGGACGACATTACCGACGGATTTTACCGAAGGCTTTTGGCCGTCGGTAAAAAGAGCGGGAATTTTCCTGCCCATTATTTCGTTGGACGACATTACCGACTGATTTACCGAAGGCTTCTGACCGTCGGTAAAAAAGCGGAATTTTTCGAGACCAGCTTCGCATCCAGTGCCAATATATGTGGCAAACACTCATTTCTCCTCTCATTTCTCTCTATCTCAGTCTAATACTTCTTCCTATCGTTGCTCTCCACCTTCACTGCTATCCACCGCCACTGCCCTCCACCGCCGCTACCCTCCACCACCACTGCTCTCCACCACCGCTGCTCTCCACCACCGCTGCTTTCCACCGCTGCTCTCCACCGTCGTTGCTCTCCACCGTTGCTGCCCTCCCGCCACTGCCCTCCACCGCCGCTGCCCTCCACCACCGTTGTCCTCTACGACCGTTCTCTCCACCACCGTGCCCTCTACCACCGTTCTCTCCACCACATTTACAAATCTGAGAATTGCAAAAAAAACTCTCCATGATTCCCTATGATTTGAACTATTCCAAATAAATTGGTTGTTTGATACTTTGGAAATTAGTTTATTACTCGCGTGATGCCATTTTGGTGGCGGAGTTCGTGGAAATGAAAAAACAAATTGACACAGCGACGAAGGAAGAGGAAGAAAATGAACCAGGTCGCGACATTTACCGACGGATTTACCGAAGGCCTAGATCCTTCGGTAATTACCGAAGGCTTTACCGACGGCCAAAAGCCTTCGGTAATTACCGACAGACGAAAGATCCGTCGGTAAAGGTTACCGACAACGTTTTTACCGACGATATTTTGGCCATCGGTAAGCCGTCGGTAAATGCTAATTACCGACGAATTTTATACATTACCGACGACTTATGACCGTCGATAATCTCAATCATTCTTGTAGTGCGAGCATCAATTTTTTAACGTGGAGTGTGTTTGGAGCGTAACATAAACAACCAAAAATTTTAAGCATGAAAAAAATCAGGTGTTTGTTTGTGTAAAAGCTCATAGGGGCACATGTTTTGAATGACAAAAGAGGGGAACACAATTAATTAAATAAACAACATATTTAACCGCATAGGACCAAAAATGTTTAGGAAGATGAGATTGAAACATAAGTGCACGAGCAACATTAAGAATGTGTTGATGTGTTCTTTCAATTTTTCCATTTTGTTGGGGAGTGTAAACACAACTAGTTTGATGAAGGATGCCTTTAGATGCTAAGAAATCTTTAAGAAAAAGTTCTGGACCATTATCCGTGCGAATGCATTTGATTTTTGTGTCGAATTGATTTTCAGCAAAGGCAATGAAATTTTGGACATGTGTTTTTACCTCAGCTTTAGATTTTAATAAAACAATCCAAGTGAATCGACTGTAATAATCAAGAATGGTTAAAAAATATTTGTGACCATGAAGAGAAGGGGTAGAAAAGGGACACCAAATGTCCATATGAATTAAACCAAAAGTATTTGAAGCTTTACTCTTCCTAGAGGTATAAGACAATTTTCTTTGTTTTAAAAGAAGACAAATATGACAATTTTCATTAACATGCTTTGGAATAAAGGGATATTTATTATGCAAGTCATTGAGACGTTTTTCAGAAAGGTGGTCAAGCCTAAAATGCCATAGGTTGACTGAGGATAAAGATGGGGTAACAACATTGCTGGCATAAGAAATAAGGTTTTCTCCTTCCTTTTTGTTTTATAAATAGTAAAGACCTTCTGTCAATTTAGCCAAACCAATCATTTGACACGTGTCCATTTCTTGTATTTGACAAGAATCATCATAAAATATAAGTGAGTATTTGAGGAAATTAATTTTGATATGGAAAGAAGATTGAATTTAAATTCTGATACATATGGTACATCGTGGATTCATTTTAGGGAAAATTGGACTGTACCCAAAAAATAAGATTTGACAATGGTACCATTGGGTAAATATATATCAATAGGTTTTATCTTTGAATAATTTTGAAAAAGATGTAAAGAGGACGCAATGTGATCTGTTGCACCGGAGTTTATGATCCATGGGACAATGATCGGTGATGGTGAGGGTGCATGTTGGAGTTAAGAACATGTGTGGTGGTGCACAAAAGGAAAGAAATACTAAGAGAATCAGAAATTGGGCCCTTTTGTTTGATATGAGAAGAATTAGCACTTGAGGACTAGACATTAACACTTGAGCCCACATCATTTAAGGAAGAATTTGGTTGTTCTAGAAGATCCATTACTCGTTGATATTGAGTTTGGGTTAGAGTAAACCTTGATTCATGTAGGGTTGTCGTCATTGTCACTTGTGAGCCATCAAGAGATGCATTTTTTTACGACACTGTTAATAGAGGAGGAAGAGCCGACGTCATTGCATCCATTGTCGCCGTTGAAGTGTGGTTTATCGAGATAACGAGGGTGACTGGGAGCATACCCATGTTTGCTATAACACACATCAATGGTGTGGCTAGTTCGCTTGCAGTAGGAATAATATTTATTTAAGTTTTGCTTGAAACTTCCATTTAGAGAAGGACCGCCACCATGACTCATGTTGTGGGAGGAGGAACCGACGACATTGATGAACGGATTGACTCCCTCAATGTTTGTTGATGACATTGATGGGATATGTTGGCACTCTTGCTGGATAACCATGGAGAAAGCACGATTGATGGAAGAAAGAGAATCCATAAGCAAGATTTAGGAGCGTACCATTGAGAATCGATCATCCAAACCATTTAAGAAGAGTATAATAAGATCTTGTTGATAATATGTCTTGGCAGAAGAAATGTAAATAGGAAAGGGGCGAAAATTGTCTAGTTCATCCCAAAGAGACATGAGGACAGTATAATAGTCAAAGACAAATTTCGAACCTTAATGAAGGCCAACGATTTCTTCCTGGACCTCTACTATACGAAGCAAATCACCTCGGGAAAAATATTATCGAAGATCTGTCCAAATATCAATGGCGTGGTTTAATAGCCTTCTTTGTCCTTAGTTTCGCTTTAGTGTGTCAAGTTGGTCCAACCTTTTAAAAAAGTGTCAATTTCGTCCATAATTGATAAAATTTGCCTCAATCAAGTCCCTTTCGTTAAATATGCGGAAACATCGTTAGTTTTTCTTTCTTTTTCTTCTACTTCTCTGCAACGCAGCAGCTCTTGTCAGTTTTTTATCAGTGGTATGGTTTATTTCCTAACGCATAAATATTTTGTGAAGTAATTATATATACTTTTGTTATATCAGAATTTTATCAATTTAATATTAGAGACTTGTTATGTTTTCTTTCTAAAGGTTGAAACTTAAAAAACAACACATAAATATATATATATATATATATATATATATATATATATATATATATATATATATTTATTTATTTATTGTGTGAATAATTTTTTATTCGAAAGATTGATGAGTTGAAAATATATTTTATATTACTTTCATAAATTGTAAAAATATAATAATTTATAATTTAATTTATAAACGAAAATAATCTTTTATAATAATTTGAAAATAAAAAATATATTTAACCCATAAACATTAATTAAAAAAATGAGTTTTATAAGACTATTTTAATGTAATAAAAGTGATAACAAAATTTAAAAGTTGTAAAAACGTTGAATTATAAGAATAAAAAACAATTCCTTCCTAACGAGTATATATATTTTTCAACAACAAAATAAAATATTAATTAGAAAAATAATAATCTAATGAAACTCCTACATTACACAAAAAGTAGTAAAAAAAATATGTTAAAATTAACGTGGCACAGTAAAATCCACTAAAAATACATTAAATCTTATTACTGTGGATTTTACTATTTCATATCACTTTTAAGATTATTGATTAGCAACTTTTACTCTAATATAATGATTTTTACAAGGCTCATACACACTCCATTCGTTTAATTTGGTTTAATGACAAAACTTATGTCAAGATAAAGCTTTTTTTTATTGAGTAAATATTACTGGTATATTAGGTGTATATCTATATTATTTAGTCATTAATTATAAAATTAAATATATTTTTTTTATTAAATTATTTTTAAGAATGTGTTTCATCCTTAAAATAAATTTATGGTTTTTTTCCTTTATAAAAATAAGGCAAAATAATAGAACTTTACATTGTAGTGTAATATAACTTAAACATATATTTTGTTAAAAATTACTTTTACATAACTTTCCTTCGATACAAATAAATATAGTTTAAAAAAAATACAATTTTTTAAAATTGTTTAGGAATAAAATATCTAGTTAACCCTTAATTATATACTATACACAAACTTAAATTTTTGAAGATTTTTTTTCACAGTTGAAATCATATTTATTATTTTTATTAATCTTATTCTTATGTATATTTTAAATTTTTATAATTTATACATTAGAGAAGGAGAGAGTTAGACAAATACCAAAAATTAGGAATGAGACCCAATATATTTTAATTTGTTTAATCATTAACTCATTATGATTTGGAGAAACTATGAGCATTAATTCACATGTTTTATATAAAGGATCACATGAAGGATAGTGAGATGATGATAGCACTGACAAAAAGTTGATGCATTATAGAGGAGCAGAAGTGAGAGAAAGAAAAGTTAACTCCGTTTTCACATATTTAACGGAAGAAACTTAATTGAGGTGAATTTTATCAAGTATGGACGAAATTGACATTTTTTTAAAATGTTAGACCAACTTGACACACTACAGCGAAACTAAAAGCTATTAAACCAAGAAGATAACAAACTCTAAAGCAATGGAGGAAGACAAATAGTTAAAGAACCAAGAATGATCAATGTATTACAACGTTCCCAAGAATGGTACGAGATATCTGTAAAAGAAGGAACAAGTATGGAACCCATCAAAAAACCCATTTTATTTTTGGAAATCAAATCCATTCTAAAGGAGGGAGACCAAGAATGGTAATTATTTTCTATAAGAATAGGTGTAATAGAAACAAAACTAGGTCCTTCACTGGGATGAATATAGAAGGGACTGGAAGGAATGAGACTAGGGTAAGAAAAGGCACTAGAATTAAGATTGAATTCTTGACCGTGACCTGTGCTATTGGAATTTGTTTAAGTCACGATGAAGAGAAGCAAAAGGGAAGCACTCCAGGAAGGAGCTCTGATACCATAAAAGAACATAGACAAAGAAAAGAGAGAAAAGAGGCAAAGATGCAAAAGGAATTCAGTGTTCTGTATTGCCTTTCATAAAAGGTAATATATATATACACACACACACACAAAAGATGACCTAACAAAACAAGGAAAAAAACAAAAAAGTCCTATATACAATACTATTGTCTAATATATTCTTATGTTGTGCTATTTTCTATTTTGCTTTCGCATGTGCTCCGTTGAGCCAAATTAGGCCTTGCTTCTATTACAACCTAGGTTTTGAAGTTTAACAAAAAACAATAAATGAAATATTACTATATACAGAAAGTTGTTTAAAACCATAGTGTCTAATGAAGAAACATTTTATAGCGTCTGAAGCAAAAAATATAAATAATATTTTTTAGACCAAACTGTTTAAATGAATTAGACGAAAAGAAAGTATCTCTCATTGAAATCTCTCAATAAGCAAAATAAGTTAGCTTTTTATGAAAACAAAAGTTTATCTCTTATATAACACCAAAGTTAAAAGAAATCTTTATTCAATAAGTGAGTGGTGCTAATACTCGTTGTAACAAAAAGTGGTGAGAATACTCAATGAAATCTTAAAAAGTCAAAACTTGTGTAATCTTGAAAAAGATTAGTAGAACTCCTTAACAATTTTTAAGAGAGAATTAAACATAACTTAGATTGAATAAATTAGTATAAAAATTTATAGTTTATTGCTTTTCTGTTCAAAATGTTTTCATTTACTAATTTAGTGTGTAAACATTTCATAGGAATTATACATTTTCTTTACAAGTTATTAGATAAATAATTTAAAAAATAGTATTTATCCCTGTAGTGTTTTTCCATGTCCTTGTATAAATGTTAAATCTAAAAGTTTCCAAAAAAAGACAATCACTATCATTTATAATCAATACAATACCATAAATGTTAGATTTAAAAACTCCTAAACAAAAAAATTACTATCATTTACTAAAAGAGTTGATAAACCCGACCAAAACCTATATTAAATCGGACTTGCTTACAAATTTGAACTTTTTTGTTTTTTCAATTTTATTATCTTAATAATTTCTTTTTAAATTTAAATAATTATTCATAATAAAAAATTAATTTTCAGTTTTATCATTTTAATAGCTTGTTTTTTTAATTCAAATAATTACTCATTATAAATAAAATAATTATTTAATCTTTTATCATTTTATAACTATCTTTTTAAATTTTAAATAATTACTAATAATAAAACAAATTATTTAGGTAATATTACTTATAATATTTTTTTATTTCAATAACAAAAATATATTTTTCTATAACTAAATCTATAATTATATATATATATATATATATATATTACTTTTATTCCTTTAATTATTAAAATTTAAATAATTTATAAATATGTAAAATATGCGGGCTTCGCCCGTGTTTTTAGTAAATAAATAAATTAGATATTTAAGTTACAATTGATTACATACTTGTAATTAATAAAAATTAACTTACCGAAAATAAAAATATCATTTTGAAAGTACAAAAATTAAACACAGTAATTTGAAGAAGAAATATACTTGCACCACTTTATTGATGGTTTAAAGAAGAATAAAAGTGGTTGCGGTTTGTTTCATAAACTTCTTCAACGAGGCATTGAGAGTAGTGAGCCAACACTGTTACCTTTTTGGAACCCACCCTCGCTTGCACTACTATTTTCTTTTCTTTCTCCTTTTCTTTTCTCTTCTCTCTCTCTCCCTCTCTCAAAAATGGTGGACCACTTCATTGTTTGCATCGATCGGATAATAGCCTCCACGGCCTGTTTTGGATCACTGGATGCAAGAACCTGTGATCATGGAGTTGATCTTATGATACCGGTTTCTGACAATGCTGGAGAAGGGTGTTGCTCTTCTCCAAACAAGTATGATGATGATGATGTTGTTGTTGAGTGCAGAATATGTCAGGAAGAAGATCAAGTCCAAGCCATGGAGGCACCTTGTTCTTGTAATGGCACTCTCAAGGTGGGTTTTTCATCAACTTCCTCTCTCTTACTTTCCTCAAACCCAGTACCCAAAATAACCAACTACCTCTACATGTTGGAAAAAATGTAACTTGATCAATAAAACATCAAGTGGTTGATGGGGTTGTCACGTTTCTTAAAAGTTGGAAGCTTTAGTTTTAGTGAGCAACTCGTAGAGCCATGTTGCATGAACTGGTAGTACCCTTCTGTTCTCTCTCTGTATAGATATCCTGCATTTACTTGACACACTACTCACTTTAAGTAGCATGTGTTTGCAGTGTCTTCACTTGTCTCAATGAAATGGCTTCTTGAATTAGTGTTTTTATGGAAATCATTTCTGTCGTGAGTGATCTGTGTACGTTATGGTGGTGAGTTTGATGTTGACTGCCGAAGCCTAACACAGCCCTCCTATTTGTCTAAAACTTTTGTCTTTTATTGAGTTGAATGATGTGGTGTGATCCATGTATTTGACCTTTCTTAGCGGATAACGATCTGTGTTTGTTGTTGTTGAAAAATATTTCAGTTATTCTCATTCATGGTATGCTGCTTTATCTCACGAATCTTTACTTTAGTTGACTTCTGTTGCATTTTGTACAAACGAAGAGGCTTAGCTTTTACTGGATTGGGAGCTCTGTGATGTTTTGGGAATCCTTTTGGATACTAATGTCATGGTTTTGAGTTTTGACTTCAAGTTGGATTATAAACATGTTAGCTCACCATTTCTTGGCACGCAGTTTGCTCATAGGAATTGTATCCAGAGATGGTGCAATAAGAAAGGAAATACAATATGTGAAATCTGTAAACAGGTTGGAGTTTTTCCCATCTCATTCGTGCTATTTTTTCTTCTTGAGTTGCCTAAATTTAAAATTGGAAGCTACGAGTTCTCTTTCACACTTTTTAGGAGTTTTCACCAAATTATTCTCTTCCACCAGTCAGAAGCAATGCAATTACGGCAATTGATATAAGGTAATTTTGAACATGTATTGGACTAACTGATTTATATATGACTTCTTTATAATTTCCACCTTCTGAAAGGTTTTGCTCAAGGTCTGAGAGTTGTGTGAGCTGAGATTTTCTGTCTAAGCCTGGTATTTGGCCCTAAAATGCACCTAGGCTGCTTATTCTTCATTACTGTGTCGTAGATATGCCTAGGACAATGATCTTGCATGATGTATAGATAGAATCCGGTAAATAATTTTTAATGAAGTTTGACTTTCCAATAGATGGTTAGACCAAGAAGGATTTTGGAGAGAATCATTAAAAGGGATCTATAGTAATAATATCTTGAGAAATTGGATTTTAATTTCAGCCAGTGGTGTGGTGTAATTAATCATCCATATGTAGCCAATTTTTTCCCACATATGTCTTTGTAGTTGCTGATGAAAGAAGTTGCACTGATGAATTTAGATGCATTTTAATATTTTTAAACGTTGTTTCTAGAAATTGCATCTCAACTCAACAAACATATTAGGAAGCAATTGGATAGATTTTCAATAAACATTTATATATAGAAATAAATTGACTTAAGAAAGTAATATAAATCAAACTGCTCACAAAGTTAATATCAACTTATGCCTCAACTTTTTCAAAAGGTCCTTCATCTAATTTCTCTATATGCTCTCTTATGCTCCTAGTAGAAAGACACTCATCTATTTTTTGATCATTCACAATTCTGCTCTATTATTCATCCCATTATTAGATATGAAATTCAAAGTCTCGCCAGCTTCTGCACCTTCCCCTTGGATCATGTAGAACCATATGCCTGCATTTTGAAATATTTAGAATCAATTTGCTTCTTTGAATTCGGAAGAGGTGATAAGTGAAGAAGTTGGTTTAAACATTAGGTATTGTCCATTGCAAGGCTAACAAGATTACCTCATTATGGTTCTAATTCAAATTTCAATTCAATCATTCAGACAACTCCAATTTGAGTATTTTTTACATAACCAAGTTATTCATCATAGAGAGTTGTATTAGTAAAATCGTATTGGCTTTTCATTTGAGACATTTTAACAATTAACCGATCTCATCCATGTCAATGAGATGTTTGTTGTGTCTCACTTTTGGTTTTCAAACTGTTTCAGTATTGTGGTTGGGTGTGTAACTCAATCTCAATCGCCAGGTACCAGGTTCATGAGTAATGTTATTAACACATCACAAGCATGATGGGCGTTCTCCTTGAAGCCAATTTACAAGACTTTCCTTGTTCTGGCATTATCAACAAATGTTGGCCCTCTCCAATTATCTATCTACCCTCTAGCCCCTCTCTCCTTGTTTTTCTGTAAAATAGGAAGTTATTACCACTATTCCAAATGGTGGGGTCTGTCTCGCTCTTATCCTTCCAAACTTCAATAGCGGCAACTAGTTAAAGATGCGTAAAGCTTTTGCTGTTTTGTTTATGTCCCTCTGGCGCTCACCTTTTTTTCAGTGCTTCTTTTAATATCTATGATTGATGATTGATTTTGCCTCAAGTAAGATTTATATCGTTCCATATACAGGCAAGAATCTGGGAATAATGCTGATGTGCATGTTGATCTAGCTTCAGCTGAGCACCAGTTGCTGCAAACTGAATATGAAGATTATGCCATGTCACAAACCAGTAGCATTGCTTGCCTACGATCTACCACTCTCTTGGTAAGGAAACAGATATAATGTTAAAACGTGTATTGGTTCATCCTTTCCGAGAGATGATGATAATATATTGTGCAGTTGTTGATAATTTTGCTTGTACGCCAAGCTTTAATGGTCACAAAGAACTCCACAACTGGACAAGATACGTCAATAATCTTTAATGTAAGTAGCATGTTCTGATAACTTTTCTTGGCAAATAAACGTGTGTTTAATTCCTCTTATTAGGGGGGTCTATGTTAGGAATAATAGAAGTGAAATCTGAGGACTGGAACCTTAGGGCTATTGGTGGAAAAAAGTAATAACCATTAATAACAATAAGTAACTAGTCCGAGTTATTGTGGATATATGGTGGTTCTGAGACAGTTAAGAGAAAAGTGGTCACTTTTATGATTTGAGTAAAGGAGTAGGGAGACCAGCAAGTCTCTCAGACACCAGCTAATCAGAGAGAGAGAGAGAGAGAACTCCCACTATATATTCTTCACCTCTGATACTATACCACATTGGTATTGAAGCAAAGATGGATTTTCTGCTATAAAGAGTGATTTGTCATTCTATATCTGATCTAGTTCTATCAGTGATGTAGCATGCATAAGCTTTGGGATGTAAGCACACGCTCAGACTTGACACAATAGACACATTTTATGGAACTAGGTAATAATCTCAAAATGGCATAAACTAGTGAAAGTATCTATTTGTTGAAATTCCTTCATGCCAACTTATTGGGGATGAAGTTTATATTTGTGCATATAACTTCTTAATAACCAGTTCAGTTGTAAATCATAGTTATTATCAATATCATTTAAGTTTGATTGATCAAAAGAAATATACTTTTGGTAACTGAGACTGAAGAACTGAATGCTTTCCAATCAATTAGCTAAGCTGACAGATTAGCTCTTTGATTCTTACCACTTAGTATCTCAATTTTGTGTATTTTAGAAGTTTCTGTTAGGTTATTGATAAGTTCCCAAGCACTTGGAAAATCTAACCTCAAAAGCTACTAATTAAGGTGGGAAAACTAAACACTTACTCTATTGAGCATCTCATATTACTTGATGTAAGACTTAGGCACCTCATAATACCAAAGTCCTTATCATTTATGTGTGCTCAAACATGGCAATGACAACAAGGTAGGCTAGTACATTGGTTGAAAAGTCATTTGGTGGTGTCAGCACAGGAAGGTTGCAAATTAAAAAGAAAAACTCTTTTTTCTAGATTTTCCACTGCCACCACCTACTATTATTATGCACCACCACATTTTATTGGGTCACATGATCAAAATTCAGGTCTAGAAACCTAATCTACCGACTCTGGACTTAAATGATTTCAGTCTTTTTTTCATATCACCTGTTCTTTGTATATTTGATGTGTACTAAATGCCAAATTGGCATGATTGATGGCAGCTTGAGATATCACTTCTTCAATTTGCTGGTGTTCTTTTGCCGTGCTATGCAATGGCACGATCCTGGTATGCGATACAAAACCGAAGACGACAGGTATGGCTTTAGCTTATGCTATTGGAGCATAATGAATTGTGTATGTAATAAGAACAATTCTCATTTTATGATTGGGAGAATTATATATTTAGGCCACCCAATTTTATGCTGTTAGTCGATTTAGTGGCCACATTACCAATAGCTGTATTTTAAGAAAATCAAAGTTATAATTTACTAACGTAAACTCTTCTATTTCTTAAAGGTATTTTAGTTTGCTATTCCCTTTAAGTATATTTTTTAAGAAGATCAAAGTTATAACTTTTGATGTCCTGCAGAAAAAAAAAATTAGTGTATGTTAGAAAGTTCCATAAAGGATGCCCTAAGATGGTTATTTTCTACACACTCACTTGCTCCCCTGGATAGAAAAAAAAGAGTTGAAGTTTTGGTTCATTTCTTCATATAAGTTGTATCTTTTGCAGGTTTAAGTCATGTAACAGATGATGTTATCTTCACTGGATGTCACAAAATTTGAGCAATTATAAGAAGAAACAACATGCTTTTGCTGTTGTATATATAGACCATGCCATGGTAAAATACCACAAAGTGAAGTGATGTTTCAGAGCAATTTTCTGCACCTATTTCCTCCTGTGGAAAAGGAATATCTCAAGTGTGGTACAGTACTACAAAAACGTGAATATTAAGCATTTGGGTAGGAGTGGAGTCAACTTTTTGAGGGGCAAAAAAGCCCATAGGTCCTTTATGTTGACAGCAGCAATTTGTAATAGTATCACCTTTTTCAGCCCTTGATATTTTGGCACATCAAACTCATGCGCCAATTTACTGTTTCTCATCATCATGGATTTGTACACTAGCTTATTTGTAGCTGTAGGAATATTTATAATTTATAGTTTTGCTTGGTGTAATAAGCTTTCTGTATACTGAAACTATCAAGTTTCAATTGATAATCTGTTAGCATTATAAAAATGTCTAAAGTTACTGCTCTGCACTTTTGATAACGAGATTTGATTTAAATTTCTTAAAATTAAACTGACCCTGAAAAATTTAATGCAGTTTTTATTTATTTATTTATCTTGGAAATGGTTTGTTACTTTTTTTCTTATAGGAATCAAATAAAGACAAGTTGTTGGTCTGAAAATGTTACTAGACTGAGTTTTGTTCACCAAGATCTCTGGTTCAAGTTTTGCTTATAAAAATAATGTGATCAAGAGAGAAGAAACACATAATATGACACACTTTTGGATCATGACACCTCTGAGAATGAATAGTCTGTTGTGATGAGTAAATTGAACGATTCATTGAACTCATAATTGGGTCTTACATAGTGACATATATACTTTACTTTTCATTTGGTGGTCGGTTGGTGTTGTGTTTTTTGCTTGGCAAAGAAACAGAAGAGCAGGAAAATGGAGAACAGAATCTAGTTGTTTTTCCTATCCTTATTCTATCTTTGATATCATTTGACTAAAATCAAGTGGTTTCAAAAATAAAATACACAAAGTATATCATTTTTCAAAAGTTACAACTCTTTTAAGAGATCATATATGTAGGAATTCAAGTAGATTCGGTCTTGTTAACTTTTACATCTTCAATATGTCTTTATTTTATAGATCCAACAATTTAATTATATAATACTTTGATAATTTGAATAATTTGAATAAGATTATGAAATTATTAGTATTGAAGGGTTGTTATTGTTTGTGGGTAGGTAAACGTCCTTCTACTTCTAATCATATTCATAATCACACACACACACCTCAACGGAATAGGGTAAGAAATTTGAATTTTATATTCGTAATCATATGAATGTCGTTTTCTATTAATTTAAGTTTTAATTTGGTGTATTATTTTGGGTTTAAGATTCCTGGTTTGGTGCCATAATTCCCGTTGCCTTATAATAATCCTTAGTGTGATGGACCAACCACCAACTACAGAATATTAAGAACTACCAAAGCTTCCACTAATAATCAAATCAAAAATCAAATCAAAATTTTATCAAACCCACTTTTTCTTCATCTTTTGTTTTTTTTTTTTTTTTTTTTCATTTTCCTCTTTCTTCCCACATCAATTAGTCACTTGATGGATAATCGATTTGAAATATATACATATCATATGAATAGATTTAGGTTTAACAAGACGAGTTAATGCCTTAAAATGCAACGAATTAATTAATCTTTGTTGAGAAGGGTGTTTATATTTAATATCTCATTATACTTTGTTGAATAAGATTGTTTGGAGTAAGAAATTAAAAAAAAAATGAGGATTAGTGTAATTATAATCACATTTTCTTTTCCTGAATTTTGCTGAATTGAATGGTACATATATTTTACGACTGTTTCCTTCTTAAGTAATTTGAAAGCTTCTATGTTATTATGTAACTTAAATAGAAAGTGATGACTTAATATTCTTCATCTCACAAATACTTTCTCTATTTCAAAATTATTGATTTTCTAATTAAAAATAGTAATAAGTGAATTACTTATTAAAATAGTTTTACTAAATATTTTTAGTCCCTATAAATATGTTACATGTAACTATAAGGTGATAAACGCTTATGGTTGGAAAATTGATAAATTGATGTACCACTTGTTTAGTTTCACGTTTTTTCTATCATGTGTATATTTGACAAGAAAATCTAAATTATAAATTATTTCGTTTATTTAAGACGTGATTTTATGCATTCCTATCATTTATTTGGGGAAAAATTAGAATAAAATTTTTAATACGTCATGAAAAACTAAAAGCATTGGTGATGCAACTTGTTTTTAATGATTGAACAAGAGTGATTTTGAATAAGATGGATATCAAAGTAGGACTCAGAATTTTTTTCCCGAATTACAAAGAAATAGTTTTATTATAATAAGTATTAAACTTTTAAGCCATGCTTTAAAAATAAATTTTGATTTTTAGCTATTTATTTTAAAAACTTATAATTTCTCAAAGAATATATTCTCTAAACTCTCAACATATTCTAAAATATTTCATCTTAACCATTTTTAACTTGTCAAAATTTTGTTCGAAGTAACTTTTTCCTTTATTCTATATCTTTTCTATATATTTTTTTCTCATTTCACTTGTAAATATTTTATGCAAATGTTTGTTTTCATTGATTTATTGATTACACAGATGAGAAAATGAGTGAACTTTGTTAGCAGTTCTTAATATGAAATATTCATATTAAATTAATTATTTTCATAAATATGATTTATTTTTTCAATTAATTTTAGAGTCATTGTATGAATTTTGATAATGTAATTTCATAAATTTTTTAATAATTTATTATAGACATTACTCTATGATGAAAAGGGTTTTTATAAATTTCACATATGTTATCACTAAAAAAAACGGATATACCAACTATCATTGTCGATCAAAAACTACAAAAATTCGTCAATATAAGTGTTGTCGGTAAGATTTATCGATGAATATCATTCCTCGATGATTACCGAATGATATATTCATCAATAATTACTAAGAGAAGATATATGTTAGTAATGACATGACTCAGGTACAGGCTACCAAGCTTGGACTATCGAGTTAGCCAAACTCATCCTGTTGAGCTGCCGAATTCATCCATAACTAAGCACCTTTATCAAGTGTAATACACAACTTCACTACTTCATTCTTCATCGTATCTGTAAAAAACAAATTACGACGAAGAACCCCATAAAACTTCAACATCAAAAAGAGAAACTTCTCTAACTCTCACCATAATCTCTAGTTTAAAAGCTCTCTTCTCTCTCTGTTGTAGTCTTTCCCAACCTTCAACTGCATGACAAACCTTGTCATGCAGCTCGCAAAAGGATGTTTGTGACAGTGCTATATTAACTACAAAAACAATCACCAAAATAACAATAATACATGGTCGAGCATACAATTGGTAGGGCTGAGCTTAAAATAGGTATGGATGAGCTTAAAAATTGTAGGGATAACCTTAAAATAGATAGTGTCAAGTTTAAATGGATGACATTGTATGCTCTAAAGTCTCCAACATGCACTCCAACATCAATACTTACAATTGTAGATCATGTGAATTCAATAGTGCTAACACATTCAAAATCTCGTCGTTCGATTCAGTCTCGTCCATTAGAAGGGACCTAATATACCTTATCAGAGAGAACAACACCTTCATCGATTGCATAGAGCCCATCAACACCAGAGCAAGCACAACACCGCGACAGCAAGACTGGTCTACTCGTAAACTCAATCTGCACACTTTTCATCTAGGAGAACTGTTGATAGGGGAGCACTATGATAGTTGAACCCAATCCCTGTGACTTTGGTTTTTGATGATGACAACACATTGATAATAAAAATACATGAATATGTATTGTGTTATATGTCATATGTTGTATGTGCTTATGCTTACTGTGAAATATGCACATATTATGATTGTCACATATGTTGAACATATAATGTGTTGAATGATGCATATTGTGTTAGTAAAGTGATTATATTTGTGTATTCATACTATATGTTTTGATTTTATGGAAATCACATGCACAAAAGAATATCTGAATGACTAGATCGATACAGTGATGTGATAATCAATTCAAGTCATCAGACAACTTGTGTTTTTAAACTGAGGCAAAACAACTTGTTTTGAATTGATTATATTAGTTGATGAATCGATTAAAACACGTGTGTTTGCACATATATTTTTCAAGTGTGCTGTGATGTGAATTAGAAAGAAAAGTTTTCAAAAATATGCTAAGTGTTGAAGCTTAATCGATTACATGGATTTTGTATTCAATTAAGTCTATTATTGATTTGAAAAATGTTACATGCTTGTCATAACTATTTCAACGGTCATATTTTTAAATGTGATGAGCAAGCATTAAATGGAAATTGATTGCATTAATTGTTATTCAATTAAGGAGCTTAATTGGTTATAAATTTGTTACATGCGTTTAATGTAACCGATTAGATTAAAAGAGTAATCGATTAAATTGCGTCTGAATTGACTAAAACTATATATAGACACATTGCTTTGATTTTTGTAAGACAATTGAGATTAACATTTTCATATCTGATTCATATTGAGTTGAAAGGTTTTACATAGGTGATCAAACACTCCAAGAAACAAGAAATTGACGTGGTGGACTATTCTTGAAGATTTCTTTAGAGACAAGCTTTACGAATTTGAAGAGTCTGATCTTTCTGCACAACTGAGGTGCTAGCTGTGTGATCAGGAGAAGTTTTGCAATCTGTGTGTTGTTGTTTCCTGTGCGTGTTGCCAAGAAGAAGAACGAGGAGTTCTTGTAATTTGAGAGGGTTCTCAAAGGGGTGTCTGCAGGAGAGGATTGTTCTTGCTGTAGGGTTATTGTATTTGGTTAAATTAGATTAGTGAGTTAGAGAGGTGATTTACATTTTGACAGTGTAGTCGTTGTAAAGCTCTTGTTGTAAAAACTCAGATCTTTATAGTGCAAATTGGCTTTCAATCTCAGGTTGATTGAAAGGACATTGGATGTAGGCATTGAGGTCGAACCAGTATAAAACTTAGAGTTTGATTTTTCTTCTCCCTATCTCTCTACATTAATCGATTATATATTGTCATCATTCTAATACACATATTGCTATATTAGATACATATTTCTTGTTGTTCAAGAAAGGTTTAAAGATTCATTCTATTTGCAAAAAAGACTTGAAAAATGAGTATTTTTATAAAACACCAATTCACCCCCTCTTGGTATTGAGAAACAAAACTCGTCATTTCTAACAAGAACTATTTTTAGCAAGGAGATAGCGTGACTTTGAGAACCAAATCCTGCAACTCGCGATTAAACCACTGAAAGATTGAGTCCCGAAATTGAGTCAACAGTGGTGCTATTGGTGGCCTATATGATCCCCAACGTGGTAAACTTGATCAACGACGGGAGGTAGCGATAACGAGGCCCTAGGTTCCAATGATGGTGGCTTGTGCGTGGGAGTAGTTAATAAAAACTCTTTTATGTTTAGAGATGAAGAGAGAAAAAATACTTCCTTCCATGTGAAATTGGGTCTAGACTATTTGGACATGAAACTTTTCATTCTTTTTATCGATAAATTTACTGACACGTAAATATGTTGATAATAAGTATTTTAAATTATCGACGAATTTTATAGAAAAATTTTAAGATTTCTAATTACCGATAGATTTTAGCGACAAAAAAAATATGTCGATAAATGAATTGTGTATTACCAATCATTTACTGACTAATTTTACCGACAGAATAAATTCATCGGTAAAATTCATCAGTAGTTCACATTTATCTACAATTTTTTTTATCTATAAAATTTCGTTGGTAATTCTAAGAACTTTTGTAATGTATGTGTTTTGAATATTCAAACTAGTTCTCTTGTATAATATACTAATTACATCATTAGAGTTTAAGGAAGTGAGTATTATAAACATAAAAACATATTAAAAGGTTCTTATGACAGTGACCATGACTGAATGTTAGTCTTTATTTTTATTTTAACTTTAAGTTTTCATTTGGGATTAGAAGGAGTTAAATACTTTTGTGTTGTTTTAGTCTATGTCTATCCTTTTGGATTTTATATTTGTGTTTTTCCTTGTGCATTGTCGATATTGGAGAGATATCGTTGTTACTATTTTGCATGCAAAAGGTCTCGGAGTATTGACACACTGGGTTGTCGAGACTCCATCAAAATTGCTTCAAAGAGTTTGAAATTGATAAGTGTGAAAAAGATTTGTTTTTACACTTATAAATGAACTCAAAGTTATAATTATTCATGTGTTTCCTCATTGAAAAGTTGTAATAGGAAGTAGAAAGTTGTGTAAACATTGTACAGGAAATTTTACATTATTTGGAGTCTTATTAGCCAATTTTCGCTAAGCCCAAGACATCAATCACACAACCAGAAGGAAGACTTTTCACACAACGCACTAGCACTATGCGCTGAGCGAATGACATCGGTTGAAGAGCAACAGTTGAGAAATTCACTCAACGCATACACACTAGTGCGTTGAGCGAATTAATTAAATGATGTTGGTTTAAAAGTCGTGACAGAAAGAGAGAAACCATCTTCTAACAAAACAAAGCACGAAAAAATACTGGAGAATTTCAGGAGACGATCAGGAGACACTCCAAGGCTTCAAGACTTCACTTTCTGCAAGGAATTGCTGTAAAAAGTATGTTCTAGATGACTAGGAGAGGCTAGTTTTTCTGTTCATTGGAATTGGGTGTATGACTTTTCATTGATGTAATTTTCCTGTGCAATATGTTTATGTTTATGTGCTTTTCTTGACTTGCTTATGATTATACGAAAGTATAGTTGATTTAAACGTTCTTTTGTACTGGAAAGTATTTTTAGAACATAAATGTAAGAAATGCAACCAAAAGTAACGATGCTAGGAATAGTTTCTGATCTTCTGGTCATTCTTAACATCAGATTTTAATACAAAGTTATCTGTTAAATTAATTAAGGAATTAATAATTTAATAGATGATATTAGAACTTGCTTTAAGGAATTAAATCAAGATACGTTTATGTGAATGCTTGAATTTAGAATGTATATTGTGCAAGATGTTACTGTAATGTTAGTCTAGCACCAATTCCAATGATCTTTTATTCAATTTTACCATCTTAAATTTTTATGTTTGTTAATTTTATGCAATTTATCAAATTTGAAATCAAATGCTATCATCAGTAAATTGATTTTGATAAACAAGCTTGATTAAATAACTTGACTCAAATTCCTTTGGGAGACGATACTTTACTTATTCACTGTATTACTTGTAACGAGTTGGTACACTTTCCAAATTTTCATCAAAAATCTATTCTATTTACTATTACAAGGTAGCGAGTTTGTCGCTTTCTTGTGGTCTATGAAGCTTTAACACAATCCAAAAGTGTCGTTTTCGTGATGAAAGTGCATCCTAGATACAAACACGCATCATATACTTAGGCCAAACATGATCCTTTATTGAACACAATAAAAAAGACACGACTTTGTTCCTTGACATTCTAGGACACATCGGAGAAGATATGTAGAGATAAATGAATCCAATTTATTTAAATAAATATAGAAATAAGGAAAAATATATATTTTAATTTAGAACAATCACAATCGAGAGAAAGAAAGAAAAAGTTTAATCATTCTATCAGTCTCTGCTTTTGGTTGAAAGTCGCATATGAGTCTCTTAATATTTTTTGTTTCAATTGGATCTATTTTTGAAAATTTGAAGCAATGCGACCCTTTTAACAATGTTAAAAAAATAGTAACTAGACACATTGTTGTGGATTTTTTAAATGAAGTGACATAGTGAAGAGATTAGTGACGTGAAATTTCGTTTTTTAAAATAAAAAATTGGGGTTTCATCTTGGTTTATATTTTTTGTTTGACATTCTTCGTCTTCCCATAAAAACTATTTTGGAAGAATTTCATTTGGAAACACAGACTACTGCATTCCCTTATCACCGATAATGACAAATAGTTCATAGCTAAAGGGTTTGAACATTCCACCACCACGAGCTCACTGAAAAAACAAATCAAGCCATTAGTCTGACCTACCACACACCTCCATTACACATCACCAGAACATTTCATGGATGATGACCTACATCAACCATCGTGGTATACCAAATCTCCTCCACATGTAACTAGCGTCTAACCCACCGTCGAAATGCATAGCGCCACCACCAAATATGCATTACGACAACGTTCCAACAACCTACAATGTCAAGATGTTCATCGCGAACCACCTAGCACCTTCATTGGAGAAGAAGAATACACCACCACGAGACCCAAAACTCCTCCGCCCAAACCCTAATCTCCATCACCAACATATATCTGCCTCTTCAACCACCACAACATCGTGTGAAAACTCCAATGCACAAATCTGAAATTGTACAACTCACACACATTCACAATCACACATTTGTAATGAAACCCAAATCGCGAGCTTCGCTCCTCCTTTTGAATCACCACAAACAACAACATGAAGTAACATCGAAACCCCAATTTTCTATTTAAAAAAAACAAAATTTCAAGTCATTAACCTCTTTATTATGTCACATTATTTAAAAAATCCAAAATCACTGTTTATTTAAAATTGTTTTAATTTCTTAAATTAAAGATTTAATTGAGAAAAAAAAAATTAAAGAACATACCTGCTGCAACTTAAAACAAACAGAGATGACTGAGTGATTAAAAGAAAGAGCGAAAAATGTCAACAAATGCTGACAACGTGAAAGCATCTTCTGTGATGGAAAGAAAGTTGTTGAAAAATAAGGAGGAAGATAAAGAAAGAAACATAAAGGAGAACAAAGAGGACAATGAAAAAAGCAGAGCCTCTGCCCTAAAGGTACACTTTTGTACCCTTAAATGCCAATTGAAGTTTTGAATGCTTTTTATAATTTATTTTAATTAAACCACTTTATTCTATACTTTTAAATGTCATTTTAAATATTTATTTATTTATTTTAAATAAACAAAGTATTAAAAATATTTACGTACTTTTTCATCTAAATTATTATTTTTCATTTAAATTAAAAATTTAAATAATATTTTGATTATCTTATTTTTTCAATTTAAATTTAAATATAATTTGTTATAAAATAATATAACTATTGTTATATTGTATATATTTTTTTTCTTTGAATGATATATTATTATTTTATTTTTAAATAACAAATATCAAATATAATTTTTGTAATATCTTTTTCATATGAGAAATTAAAATCTTATTAATGATAAACAATATAAAAAGATTAATTAAATTTTTACTTAAAAGAAATCAAATTTTAAAGATAATATTTGTAATATCCCAAAAATATAGTATAAAACTATATAATAGAATAATCACATGTTAATAATTCTATAGATCAGTCTTACAAAGGATAGGACGTACGCTTATGGCCGAACGACCTTACAAAATAACGAAAAAGTTAAAACTGTACAAATAAGCAATCTAAACCGAACGGTTTACAAAAGACCTATACCGAACGGTCATACAAAAGAAAAAGGTAAAAGATGATCGAACGATCATCATACAAATAAATTAACTACTGACCGAACGGTTCTACTGTTCGGTCTTAACTTCTACCTCGACCAAACTTTCTTCTTCCAACGCTTCTTCCAGCAGCTCTTCTCCTTCTGCTCACATCCACACGGATAATCATTGCGACAGAACAATAACCGAACGTACAAAACGGACAAGACAGGAAAATAGGGTAAGCTTATGTAATTTAATTCATGTATCAGCATATATTTCACACAATCAACCAAACAAAATAAATCATTAACTCTTTCATGCAAAGCCTAATACTAGACTTTGACGGTCCGGACTGTATGAATTCTGTGTAGATATGACGTTCGTGCACCCGGGTGATGTAGTAACTGGGATACCCTCAACAGTTGCCACCCGAGGTTAGTCCTATCTGTCTAAATTAACCATAAGGACTAGGACCTCCTGCCATTCCCACACATGACTTACCCTTCTCTACGTGAGAACGAGTAATCACGGAATATCAGGATGAACCGCCAGCTTAGCGTGCCCACATTCATACTTTACCAATTCCAATATCCATTCATGAGATATTCCTCCCCGGAATACTCTTTCATAATCAAAGTCATTTCATCCATATCATATTCCATCATCTTTCATCATTAAAACTTCAACTTAACCAATTTGAATAAAGATCCCGTAGGATACCAAATACCGAACATTAGTTTTTAAGCCAGAACGAGACTGAAAACTTGGAGTAAGACCGAGATGTCTCCAACTCAAAACTAATCAAATCGAGAGAGTTACTCACTTGTTGTGAAAGGGATCGAATACAATAATACTTCTCCTCAGAGACCAATAGAATTGAACGTTATTTTCCAAGTGAGCCAATTTAATGAACTGACTCTTGAGATTTCAAACCAAACATCGTAAAGCCTAGGCCGAGTACTAAGACTCTAGGCCGAAACCAATTAAGACAAATACTGTAGGACATCAAATAATAGCACTTGACGGAATCATATGAAGAAACCGAGCGCCAATAAATACTTAGCTTCTTAATGAGTTAAACATCAAGGAAATCGAATGTCAGTCGAAGACCGGGCACTGTAAAGAGTGAACACTATTGAGTTTGGACGAACGCTCTTATTATAAAGATAGATTACGGAATGGAGAACTAGCGCCTGGTGTAAGACTGAGAACTTACTTAGTACGAGCGCTTGGTGTAAGACCGAGCGCTACTTAGTACAAGCGCTTGGTGTAAGACCGAGCACTACTTAATTTATAGAATGAAGGCTTGATAAATATAAGATATCATTTAACTAATGTTCAAGAACGAACGAAATATACAAATACATATAGATATACTGAAGTTTATAATCAAATACCAAGGAACGAATATCCTTGGTTGAACGCTTAAGTACAAATATTACAAAACGAAACGAAGACGCTAGTCTTCAACTGGAACTCTCTCCAAATGAAAGAATCCAGTTCCAACCGAGTCCACAAGAAAACCGAACACTATATCAAACGAGCGTTGGTCTAATACCAAACACTTATTAAGAACGAACGTTACTGAGAACGAACGCTTGTATAATTGAATGGTCAATACTGACTCTCGACAACATCCCTACCCATTTCATGTCTTTCATTCATCATCAATACTTTTAAACAACATACCATATTTCATCATCAACCACATCATCAAACACAATCTCATTCCAGTTTCTCATACAGTCAACAATGCAGTAACAACCATTTTTCATATTCATTCAACAATCAACGAACATGCATCCATTCAAAGCAAGAATCTAAATCAAATTATATAAGCTTCCCTTACCTCTTAACGTGATCGAACGCTCACAGATATGGTTATTGGTTCACCTCTACAAATCCCCTCAACGCTCGACAACTTCCGAAACTAAACCAAAAAGAAAATCCAGAAACTCTCAGAACAAGATGATTGATTCATGCAACCCATAAACTAGGTTTGCATGTACCAGGAAACCACACGGCTGAGGGAGAGATGAACTTACTAGCTCGGAATCGAAAACTGATCGGTTCAAACGAACGCCCTCGACGCCGGGAATGCTCAGGTGTGGTCTGTTTGATGATCGGAGGAAGAAAAGAGTAAGATTTTGTAGAGAGAAGATTAATAAATCTTAGAGAGAAGGAGGAGAAGAATGGATTTTCAGAAGGTTGAAGAAGATGGTTGCATGCAGAGAGTGGCGTGAATTTTTGAAAACTCATAGTTTTACTCCTACCGTCAAAACTGAACGACCACTCCACTGCTCACACCTGTCTTCCACTTTCTGTTTTCCAGCTTCCCTTCCTCAACACTTGTCTTCCTCAACACTTGTCTTCCTCAACACTTGTCTTCCTCAACACTTGTCTTCCAGTCAGCTGGGTTTTGGGTGGATTTTTAATGGGTCCTGACAATATTCTTTATAATAATCATACTCAAATTAAAAAAATATAACATAGCATTAAATAGTTTAATAAGTTAATATGATTTTAAAATATATAATGCACTACATATAATTAACCTTTTATTTTAATTTTTTAGATTATGAATATATATATATATATATATATATATATATATATATATATATATATATATATATATATATATATATATATATATATTTTGTTGTGTCCATGTCTATGCTTCATAGCTTGTGGCAACGATACCATTTTTTTTAAATCATGGGTGTGTTGATCATTTTGAGGTTAAAGATGAATCGAAAAACACTTTATTTTGTTAAAAGGATCAAAATCATATATTTTGCTTCATATGCATGTAAAATGAATATTTGAACATGTATTTGTTACGTAGTAAGTCTTCCTAGAACAAGGTGTGCGTTCGATTCTTTGTATTATTGGGTTTAATATAGATTATGCGTATTATATAAGTTGTGTATTTAAAGTTTTATATATGAACGTGACTGTTTAATTTTGACTACATTATAAATAATATTGAAGTAAATTTTAAAATGTTTAAATGTTGGATATAATTTTAATGAATTAGAAATACATCTCTAATTGATTAATACTTATAATCACATAATAAATATTAATTGTAACTAATTATATGTGATTTTACAAAAAAATTTCACGTAAATTTTCTAAAATTATGATTAATTAAGATGAAATATTAGATTATATATCTTAAATTGCTCACAAGAATAGAAAAAAAGGAACACAATATGCTAATTTTATTATTTGATAATATGAGTTTAATTGAGTAAGACTTTAGTCTATAGACAAGTTTTATGTCACTAGATTAATTGATTAAGACATGTTTGCATTAATAACACGTGAGGTTTATTATAATCTCAAATTATGATGACAAATATGTATTTTGTAAAATTTTAGTTTCTTAATTTGTGAATATTTCTAATATCAATTGTGGTATTTCCAAACTAAAAGGGATAATTATAAGTGTTAGAAAAAGTGAATTTTTCTCCATTTGGATTGGATGAACTTTTATTATGTTATTATAAACCAGAACCACCAGCTTTTACTAAGATCAACATTGCAAATGTTGTTGATCTCTATGAAAAGTTAGTGTTACTATTGTTGCTGAGTGAAGTCTGACATCCTTTGCGAAGATTCAAAAGAAGTGTTCATCCTTCATGAAACATTCCAAGGAGGTGATCAGCCCTTGTGGGCCTTAGGGAAAGTGAGTTTCATCTCTTGTGGTAACAACATATGTGTTTTCTAAACCCTTAAACTTGTCTTTCTGTGTGATTGTAATAGTTTATTGATTTTGTGACAATGGATAATTAATGTGCCTACTCGCAACTCGACCCGAAAAAAAAAATCAATCTGCTACTCGCCCGCTACCCGCATAGATATTTGTTTAAAAAATATTCGCAGATATTTTAAAACCCGCGGATACTCGTGAATACCTGTGAATACCCGCAAATATTTAAATATATATATTTTTATAAATTATTAAAATAAAATTTAAATAAAATTACAAAAAATACATAAAATATAATATAAGTTAAATTAAATATATATTAAATTTTAATTTTAATTAAATTTAACCTTATTAAATATAAATTAATTTTAATTTTAGTTAAATTTAACTTAATAAAATATAAATTAAATTTTTATTTTTATTTTTTGCAGGTATCGAATATCCGCGGTTACAGATAGTATAATACTCGCACCCAACCCGTTTATAATTAGGTATTAAAATACCCGCTACCTGTAACCCACGGGTAGTAAATATCTGCATGTAACAACTATCTGTCGCAAATTTTATCCGCGGGCGCGAATTTTTTGTCATCCTTAGTGGCAACAATGTTACACAACAATAGCTTTACTAGTGTCGTTGGACCTTGAACTGGCATGGGAAACATGGCTACAACTTGGGATGTAGATTTTCTTATGTTGCATGAGTGCCAAAATCGAAGCAGAGAATAACGTGTTGTAGCTAGCAAAGCGTTCAACGGTGACTAACTTGGTTGACGAGGGTCATAACGGGACAAGTGGCTTGATGAATGCGGGGTTCAATTGTCGCATTGGTTTATAATTGTATGATGAGTGTTCCTAGGAGGACTAGAAAGTTTGAGACAATGGTAGTTGAGCTGCTGATTGGCCGAGCTGCCGAACTGGATGAATTTGAAAAGATTGGTGTTTACCGAAGAATTTTTCCTTTGGTAATTATCGACAGGTTTTTCCTACGGCTACCAACAGATATAAATTTTCGTCGGTAAATGTTACTAACTGTATTTTTATTGACATATTTCAGTCTGTTTAAAATCCATTGGAAAAAAGTCATTATGACAGATTTTTTATATTTCTGACAGATTTTGGTCGTCAATAATGTTTATTTCCGACAGACTTAGAACCTAAATCCCCAAAATAGAAAACCTTAGGAAAACACTTAGGTTCTTAGAAAATAGAAAAACATATAGGTCAAAAACACTTAGACGCTATGTTAAACGGTTGTTGTACCTAAAGCGTCTAAGAGAGTTAAAACTAAACACTTAAAGCTTATTATACCCAAAGGTATTCAGTTTAGCTCTCGAAAATAAACAATGTCAAGACGATATCTTTGACAAAACACATTAAACAGTATAAATCCTAAAGTACAAAAGAAAACAAGTTAAATGCTATTTGTCTAAAGAAGAGAGAAAAATCAAAAGCATTGTTTACTTGCCTAAAAGATACCATGAACTAAAACAATATTTCGTCCAACGATGAAATTTTACTCAACACTTGGTATTTTTAAAAGAAAAGCTTAATTGTCAAAGGCTACCTTAACGATAGGAAATAAAAAAAATACTTTGTTGTTCTGAGCAAGCATTAAATGACATTAAATGCTCAACGTTCAAAAACAACAAAAGTTATAACAAAAAATTTATCTGTTGCATGCACAATTTAATATACTCTTTGTAGATAAACTATTCTACACGCATCCATAGAGTTTCAGATCAAATATTAGAAAGTGAACGTTCCAGACAAAAATAAATATTCACAGAATGTTCTTCACTTGAAGCCATGTCTAAAAGGACGTGCTACCTACTTCAAGCAAAGTACTTAAAAGGCATGTTCGCTCTGACAAATTGACTTATCCAACAACTGTTGTGCACAAAGAAAGAGAAAGCACAAGAATCAAGGCGAACGCTCAATCTAAAGAACATTTATTCAAGGAGCCTTTAAATAGAAGATATTTCGAAAGAGAAATCAAGAGGATAACCAAGAGAATAGAAAAAGAAAAGCTCACAACGAGATATCTATCCTAAGAAGCAATCAGAAAAGAAGAAAATAAATAGCTCAAGAAAAAGATCACATCTGAGCAAAATAAGAGAAAAAAGAGAAAAGAGAAGAGAAGAAAAGAAATATTCTTAAGCTTCATTGTCATATTGCTTACTGATTGTAAGAGAGAGAGAAAGAGAAAAGAGAGAAACATCTGCGAGTGTTTAGACTACTTTGTATTGTATTCATATTCTCTCTACGAGAGTAATAGTCTAAACGACTTGTAAGCAATCGTTGATTACAATTATGGAGATAATCAAAATACTTTAAATTGAACTCTTTTGAGTTGAGGAAATCTAGGCGCGATAGTCTAGTACCAAGAGTGGTGCAAATACTCAAGAAAATCTAGGCACGGTAGTCTAGTACCAAGAGTGGTGCGAATACTCAAGGAAATCTAGCGCGGTAGTTTTGTGCTAGGAGTGATGCGAATACTCAAGGGAAATCTAGGCGTGGTAATTTAGTACCGGAAGTGGTGCAAATACTCAGATCAGGAGTGGTGAGAATACTCGGTTGTAATCTTGTGAATATTATAGTGGAACTCTCTACGGAGGAGACTAGTTGTAGCTTAGTTGGAGTGAACCAGTATAAAAATAATTGTGCATTTATTTCTTCTCTTACCTAAATGCTTCTCTTATAAAAACCTGTAGGTGTGCTTTTATACAAGAACTCTCCAAGCTAAATGATTACTCTTCAACTAAGGAAGTTCTTATAAAATTCTACAGTGAACACTCTGAATAACACATCAAAAGTAACTATCGTTTACAACCTTTATTAAGTCGAGTGTCTAAGCTTTCATAAGATACATTCAGGGCTCGACTACGTGCTATATCAGAAGGATTGTGAAAATATTTTTTTCATTAACACTACTCAATCCCTCATTCTAGTGTTTTTCAAGTACTTCAAGATAGGCCCAAAAGATATATGGGCATGGACCCACCTTTCACATATAACTTCAATCCTCTTGTAAACACTTGGCCATGGCTAGGGAGGTTGTCATCAAAATCACTTTTTGGAATAATAATTTATTTTACATAATCATTGATTATTTACTCTATATAAAACATTACATAAAGTATAAGAATTAAAATAGGGAAAATGTGAAAAATTGAGATTTGTACAAACAAAAATTCATAGAATTTATCTTTCAACAAAGGTTTAAAGAAAATGCCAGCTAGTTAATAATTTGTTTTAGCATATTTTATAATGCAATCTCCTTTTATTATATGATCTCAAAAATTATGTCTCACCTCAATATGTTTAGTTCTAGATTGCAACATTGTATTCTTTGTAAGATTTATTACACTTGTACTATCACATTTCAGTGGAATGTAATTAAGGAAGATATAAAAAATCCTCCAACTATTGTCTCATCTAAAGGTTTTAAGCAGAATACTTCCTAACAATTATGCTTTGATTTTCAATATGGTAGTTATTTTAAGCTTTTTACATTAGTCTTAGGTTCGATATTATTACAGGTACATAAATGTATGTCACATAAAAAAATGCACCATAAATTTACGTCGTACTATATGGGTTCAATGTAAATGCGTTAATTTACGTCACACACTACCAGGTTTGATGTAGAAAAGTTTACCATCTATGAAAAGAGCTACACTAAAATGAACATCTTTTAGCTTATTTTAGTTTAGCATGTTACATATTAAATAATAATTTTTATAAAGTTGGAGAAGAGTTAGTGAACAAAGAAGTCAAACTTAGGACAAAGATTGGGTCACTCGGGAAGAAGATTAAGTTGTACATGTTCAAGGATACCTCTATCCTAAGTTTGAAATTTTTTGTTCACTAACTATTCTTCAAATTTATAAAAAAATCCTTCATTTGATACACAACATCCAACCTGAAACAAGTTCACAAATACCTATTTATTGTAACGTTTTTAGTGATGGTAGAAATGAACTAAGGTGAGAATCGGGGTTCAATTTTAGTTTTAAATGTCATGAAAGTGAAAAAAGTACAATTTTTTTACCACTACAACATATTCTTACAATGACAAACATGACAAACAAAACAAGGGAGCATTAAAGTAAATCCATGATTGAGTTCCCCAATAAACAATCACATTACTAATGAAAAATGTTAAAGTTTAGCTAGCAAATTGTAATTAAGAAGCAAATACAACAATTGAATACATAATCCAACATCACTTTGTCACTAGAGAACAAACACTAACTTGCAAGAGTGTTTCTGGCTTGCTTTGTGCTTAGTGAGAAATGAGGAGAACCTTGGATCTAATATATAAAATGAATTTTATGTCAGACACTATAGAGTCCGACGTAAATTATCTATTTTCTGTTGGACAATAAGAAGTTTGACATAAATCGTTTCCACTTATTTACAAACATGCCATCACACTTTTTTTACATGGAGTTTCTTCGTTGTTAGACATAAATGATTATTTTTTTGTTAGTGAGACAAAGTTAGACAAGTTTGATTCTTAGAATGCCATGACATTAAAGAACTTCGTAACAAATGACAAATGTCACTTGTGCTTTTTTTGTCAATTCAAAAATCACCAAAATAAAAATATGAAGAACCTATTAGACTAAGGGATGCACATTTAGGGTACAAGATACCAAAATGAATTGTTCCTTTTATATATTTTAAAATCTTTTTATTACAGTTAATGGGATATTATTTGGGATTTACTTGAAACATAGCACAATCGTATACAAATGGCATGATATATGGGTCTTGCACTAAGATAGAGTAAGGATCCAATCATAACATTATACATGGTTTGCTTAATTGGTTTTCCTCTCTCGTTTATATCTAGGTAGAACATGGTTGTCATTGTTGTTCCAACCTCTCTAGAATAGTTTATGTTGAATTTTTTGAAAAGTTCATTTAGTACTTATTTTTGTGTGGTGAAAATTGGATCATTAAGTTTCTTAATTTGAAATTTTAGAAAGAAATTGAGTTCTCTTATCATGGTCATTTCAAATTCATCGTACATCATCTTTTCATCTTGCTATAACTTTCCTAGATATATGTATAACAATGTTGTCAATGGACAAATTTCTTGGAGATTCCCGTTCCTTTGGAAGTGTTGATTCACTTATGATTACATCTTTCAATAATATAGAATTAGTCTTTTTCTCCATTTATTTTTTCGGCATCATCATGATTAAGAGAAAATTTATTTTTAAGAAGTGTTGTATCATGGTATGTTTGGTTACAGATAACATAAATAGATTATTCAACAACTAAAGTTTTTTTTATTAAAAATCTATAAGCTTTATTATAGGATGAATAACCAAGGAATTTAGCTTCATCGAGCTTAACATCTCATTTGTTGATATTCTCTTTTCCATTATTTACAACAAAACATTTTACAAAGAAAAACTTTTAAGTGAAAAATATTTGGTTTTCTTCTGAAAAGTTCAAATGAGATGAGTTCTAAAGCATCCTTATAAGAACTTTGTTGAAAACATTACATGGATAGTATTGTTAAATCACTTTCTTTTCTAATTGTTCTTGTAATTCTTTCACATTATGCTTTCTGTTGTGCTTAGCGTAAGTACTTTTAAAGAAATATTTGGTTTTACAATAACTCAATGTGAATGGGACGGTTAATTTTACTACTAAAATTTCTTAGACGTTTTAACAACATCAAAATGATACAAACTCATATATTAAGTATATTATGCTAATCATCTTTGATAAATTTAGATTAATTTTATTTGAAGATAGACATTCTTACAAATTATCATATATATTACATCATGTTAAAATTTAAAATGGTCTTGTTTTAATTTATTGCTTAGGAAATTTTTATTGGACTTATGTCTAGAGTCCATCTCTTCGTTTGATATGTATCTAAGACTTTTAACAAATTTTGTTTAATCTTTGAGTTAATAATGCAATTTTTATAAAAGAGAAATAAATTGAAAAAAAATAATTGAAAGAGGAATTTAAATTATAACGTAAATAAATTATATTACCTTAACAATAAATTATACAATATTCTTTTTATGTTCTATGTACATATGTCTAAGTGGGTGGAACTAAAATAAAAGAAAAATAAATAAATTTTGAATTGAAGAAAAAATAAAAAGCTTTTAATTTTAGACATTGGATTTTCTCCATTTTATTTTCTTCTAATAAAATATAAAAACATTATTACTATATTTTTTTTCATTATTCTTTTCCACCTTCTGACAACAATTATTAATAAGAAACGCGTTTTGGAATTGTTGAAGAATTCGTCTCCCCGAGCAGTTAATATAGAATTTCACACAAATCAAAAAGTAAAATAAAGAAAGAAGTATTAAGTCATTGAGGGTACCTTTTACAGGAAAAAAAAATGAAACAAAATAGAAAATTGAAAAGTAGAGTACATAGTAATATTATTTTATTCATTCATTCATTTATTGTTTATTACGATAAATAATAAAAAAGTATAAATTTCTACAATTAATCATCTATGTATTGATGTAATTAAATTTTCAACCAACTAATTAATTAGAATTAAATTTTGATTGTAAAGATGATTTATTTCAAAACTTCACTCACAATAAAAGGACATAAACTCCTATTACCAATAATTTTATGATAAATAAAGTTACAAATCTGTATTATTTTTTTCAAACTCTGGCTTTGGAAGCCAAAAAAAAGTGTAACTCTTTTTCAAAAGACTCATCTTTAACTCTGTATTTTATTTGAACAAAAAGTGGTCTGTTAAACTAAACCCACTGGTAATCATAATGATAAATTAAGAAATTGAGACAAAATTAAAAGACAACTATTATTTTATTTGAGATGTTTTTAAAGGAAAAACGCGTGGGTCCCACTAGAAAAGGGTCCACAAAGGATGACGAAAATGGTTTGATGGTGGACTTTTGGGGCGCACGGTCATAGAAACCAGAGGCGTTGAGTGGGCCCCACCGTCCTAGATAACATCTCACAATGTTCGAGAACACCTTGCACGCGAATCACTTAGGAGATGACACGTGTGTGCGCTTGCAGACCACGGAGGGCATGGCGCGCGTGATGATTGTAGGGTCACGGATTAGGTTTATTCTGGAGAAAATAAAAAACTGGTGGGACCAGGTGTCGGAAAGAGCGTACCCAATGTTGAAAAACTGCTCTCCCATCTCACTCCATCTTTCCCGCCAAAACAAACTATGTTTTTTAATTTCCTCTTACATCCTCGTGTCTATTGGTTCACTGTAGTAACACAATAATAAAATAAAATATAGTTTTAACTCTTATTAATTAAAAATTATAACAACTTCATCCAATCAAAATTCTTTTAAGAAACTAGTTCTTACAACAATGACGACCAAGATAGTGTATGGGGAAGTGATTATTCCCTTTAAACCAAGCAATTAATATAAAAATAGTTTACAATATTATATGTTTTTACTAGAAAATTTCAGAAATGTCAATATTAGTTATTAGAATTAATACAATATGATTTTGTTAGTGTATACTGGCTTGCTTAATTACATTAAAACTTGAAGATAACATAAGATTCTTCACATAAAATAGATGATTGGACACGTTTTCTGTATTTTATACAAACACCGATTATATATAATATATTCAACTATTAGATTAATTACTTTTTTTATCTAAATTGTGTTGGTACAATAAATACAAAATAATTTCACTTTAAATTTATTAAAATAATATAACTTAAATAATTTTTTTAGCTTCTAAACTTGTGTAAAATTGAATTAGTCTTTGTTTAAAATTGTGATAAACTTTTTTTTTAAATTGTAAAGTAAATAAATATAATTGTTTTAATTTAGTTATATTATTTTTTTAGATTTGTTAAATGATGTTTTAAATTAATATTTTAATTAAAATATATTAAAATGATGTAAAACAAAATACATTTAATATGTAAACTTTTTTAATACAATTGGATAAATAAAACTATATTAATTCATTTTTAAATTTTTAAAACTAAAATAAATAAAAAATTAAAACAAAAATAAATTTTAATTTCATGTTTAAATTTACAAACTAAAAACATTTATAATTTAAATAATATTAATATTATAATCATAAAACAACGTATGATATTGTTTTTAAAATATGTTTAAGACGGTTGAAAGAAAAAAATATACTTTAATTAAAAAGTTATTTTGTTACGTCCTATAATTATACATATTTGTTCACGTGAATAGATTTGAGGGAAAGTGATTGAGTGAATTTGAGAGGATCTAAAAATATATTTTGTTGTTTTTTATTTGAGTGAATTTGGAGGTAAGTGAAAGTAAATTTTTTTAATATGTCAAATCAATCAAATCCTACACTAATTCTCACAAACGTTGCTTTCAAATTCACTCTCATTTACCTCCAAATTCACTCGAATAAACAATAAAAAAGTTTATCTTCAAATCCACTCAATCACTCTCTCTCAAATCCATTCAAGTGAACAAAGAGTTAGGGATTAAGGTAAAAAGTAATTTAAATGTCTTTTTCTTCTAACTTTTTAGCATAAAATGAAAAAAAAATCATAATTTAGATAATTTAGATGTATCTTGATGATATAATCTCAAAATACTTAAAATTAAAACATCAAAATTTAAAAATTTATAAAGTAATATATCAAAATAGACAACAAAATTAACCATTATCTCAACAAAATTAAATTGTTATGATAAAGATTAAACAATTTAGTTATCATAATAGACAACATCAAATCATGAGTGGTAGAAGAGTTGATAAAATAAGATGAAACCATTGAACTATAAGAGTGAGTGAATTTACATGTGGAATGGGTGGTAATACTCCTACGAGGAAGCAAGAAATAGTAGCTTGTATGGAGGGTCTCCCTAACAACACACAGATGTACATATCATCAAGATTCGGAATTCAAATACCTACTCACTCATCAATTCTTATTTACTTTATCATGAAACAAACAAAATTAGGTTAGGAGTTGACTTTTTATATTTAAATATATATATATATATATATATATATATATATATATATACATTTAAATTAAATATTACTCACAACTTATTTCCATAAATTTTCTGCATGTATACTTTTTTAAAATAAAAAAAATGTATATGTTAAATTTTATACACAAACAATAACGGTTTTCTTCTCTTAAATCTATTTTTTAATCCATTTTTTTAGTTTTGTAAGAGAAAAGTCTGTACTTGTGTGAAAACTTTAGTTTAAACTCATTCATAATTGAATTTTAAGATTTAAAACGGTCTAAAGAATATTTCTGAAATATATTTTAAAATCAGTTATATTGATATAAGATTGTATTAAGTAAAAATATAGACACAAGTTAAAAAAAATCTACACTTATTGATTAAATTAATTTTTAAGATATGATAGTTTGAAAATAATAAAATTATAATCTTAACTTGAATGAGAAATAGGAAAGATCTAAATTTAAGAAGTAGATCAAGTAGTTTAATTTTCTTCATTCTTCAAGAGGACAGACATGTTCTTTAAGTACAGTGTGTTCTTCTTTTACGCGACATTGGTTGGTAGTGTGCTCTTTTGAGACATTAATGTAATTACAGACATTAACCCTCCTTAGCGCAAATAAACTTTTCCTTTTGATAATAAGATATATTTTTTGAAAAAATTTATATGCTTGAGAATATGTATGTAAATGGTAAAATAATTGTTTATCAGACAAATAATAATTTAAATAATTTTTAAAATATTATATTTTGTAAATAATATATAATGCTATCTGAAGTTAAATTAACTCAGTGTATATTCTAAACTTGACATAGAAACACATACAACATGTCAATTTAAAGAATATTATGTCCTTTATGATAAAATTTCAAGAGTTATGTACCCAAGTATTACTTGTATGTATGCTAATGTTCTTAATATTTTTACTCAAATTTAAATATATTATAATATTTCAGTGTTAACTTTAACACATTTCATATTTGAAGAATAATATTTCCTCCAATGCTCAAATAAGTGTATGCAATTTTTTATAATATTATAATTTTTTTTCTTATTAATTATTTTTTTACTAAAACAGTCTTTATTAAAATTACTGAAAAACTGCATCAACTTTGTAAGAAAGATATCAGTATTTATTAATAAAATAGAAAATTTTAAAAAGTATAAATTTATTATAATCAATTTTTTAATTTTTATAGTTTATTAAAAGATATAGAAACTTGAGTATTTTTTTGTTCTTAAGAAAGAAAAAAGAAAAAAAAATGGAATTCTGGCCTTTTATTTTAATGTATAAATGATCACTGGTGGTTATGTCACAAATATTTGTCTTCTGGGGAAAGGTAGGGATTCCTGATGTAGACCAATTGAATTTAATTTCCAAATAAATGATTTATTTGTTCATTATTATTCATTTTATTTACTCTTCTGATTTTTAAAATTATAATCATATATTATCTAATTAATAATAATAATAATTTATATTTACATATATATAATTTATAATTTTTTAAAAATGGAAATCTATAAAATCACTTATGCAAAATTCAATACAAATATTTATAATATTATATTAAAAAAATCTATTACATCTTCAAAAAGATAACAGTTACATTTTAAAAATTAAAAAAATTAACCTCTTATTAGTAGAAAAATAAGATTAAACATATTAGAAAAAAAGTAATTAAGCAAAACACATTTTTTATTTTCTTCTTTAAGACAGATAATTTTTTCTTTGAAATGAACAGACATGTTGGTTTGAAAAATATGTAGTGTGACCCTTCTTCTTAAAATAAAAAAAAAAACATTGTAGCCAAATAAAAAAACATCCGTTATATCTATTAAGCACAGTTTATTGTATTTATTATATGTAGAAAGATTAAAGAGAAAAAGAAAATTATAAAACCAAAACTTGTCTGGGTTGGATATTAGCTGTCAAGTATATTTATGACAATATACATTTAAAAATGTTACGTAAGGAATTATTGTATTATATTCCTTTCTAGCTTTATAAAATCACATTTTGACATTAACCTGTTCCTCCTTCTTCTTCTTCTCCTTCTTCTTTCTCCACAACAAGCCACACACGCCTCTGTATTATTTTTTTCTCAGCTTCACTTTCTTTTCCTCCATTTATGAGGTTTCACTAGTTTTTCTTTCTAGGATCAGTACTTCACTTCTTTCATTGTCCCATATATGCCTCTGTTCCCCACACTGCATGCTACTTTTTCTAAGTTTTTGAATTTTCTTACCATAGTATTGCAATGAAATTCTAATCACAGGCACTGCTTAAAGTTTCAAGCTTTGCAACTTTTGGAAGATACCCATCTAACCATTTCAGTTGCCTAAGGAAGGGGTTTTGGTTTCAACCATTCCTGCTTTTACCTCCAAAAGGGTCATAGATGATAGCCAGCTCTTTCTGCAATGCTGATTCTATGTTTTCAGTAAGTTCTTAACCTAAATTTAGTACCATTTGTCTTTTTTGTCTTTCAAGTGTTATCCCGTGTTCTCACTTTTCATGGAAGTTATTAGTGAATGAGTTTTTCGGTGGAAAACTTCTAGAATTTGTGATCAAAATTGTTGTGTTTTATCTACCTCTCTAATCGTCATCAATCCTTGCACTCCAATTCCGAGAGAATTATGATCAGAATTGTTCTTGTTGAAAGTACATATGTAATAAATGAGTGGTTGAGCCTATATTTTATTGGTATTTTTGATTTACTAAACCCCAACTCCAAAACCAACCCTGTGATTCTCTCTCTGGATTAACCATTGTCTTTTTCCGGAAATTAATTAATCACTCCTGTGTCCTTATGCATGTTGTCAATTAAGATATCCTTTAACATTAAACAAAGGTGGTTGGGAAGATTTTGTACGCAAGTTAGATTCGTTCATGCAAGGTGTATGTATGTGTGAATGCGTGTGTATGTGTGTGCTTACAATCTCTTTTTCAGAAATCAAATGGTGGCCCCCCCACATTTGAGGTTCTGGACACATCACAAAGATAGAAATTTTTTATTGATTACAATTAAAATAAACAAAAGAAAATCAATAATTTAACAATAATTTTGGCATGGTATGTAAGCTCACAATGTTGACTAGACTATTCTGGGATTAAGATATTTGAACCATTAATAAAGTTGTAAACCAAACCATTGAATACGGTGATCAATGTTTGTGACAGTGATGACCTTTGGAAGGTTTGTATTGTGGCTTATGTGGTTTGAATATGCATGGATGGTTCATTTTCTGTTGGCAGTTCTTTTCTTTGTAGTGTAGCATCATGGCTATGCCTATGGGGCCACGTTTTGATTTTCGGTTGTGGTGTAGCTGTTACCAGTTTGTATTCTGAACTTATCTCATATATTTAATAAATGGTCCTGTTTTACAGTGTCAGCATTGTTCTGACTGAAGAGTGCATGTTGGTATGAGTTCATGATGTATTATTAATGTAAAAAATCAATCTTGTAACTAGCAGTATTATTTTTTGCAAGCAAAGTTTGAGGATACATATTTATGGATGGAAATCATTTCTTCTCATTTATTGTCTCACTACTTAAAACGAGACTCTTCATTGCACAAAGTTTTTTTTTTTTTCCTTTTCAACAGTAGCACTCTCTCTCTATATATGTGTTCTGTGTTACATGTATGCATGGCAGGACCCTAGAGCAGAAGCAAACACTGCCATATGGGAGGGAAAAAATTTCCTCTTTATTGGAGAAGTGTTTGAAATTTGATAAGCTTTCATCAAATGAAGGCATTAGTTTGACTTTGGTCCTTGTTTCCTGTCAGTTTTATTTTTTATGCTTTTCTAACTTCTTTCATGGAGGGACAAGGTTTTGAATTCTGATTGTGTTCTTTGACAAAAAATTGTTGTGGTTTTTGAAGTTGTGAAAAAATGCAACTGGGGCAGCCAGAGTTGCAGTTGTGATCTGATTGCAGTGAAAACCTTATGTTGCAGCTGAAATTACAGTTCAGAGAGGGTGCTGATGGCAGATTTATTCAAAGAACTGTTTGCTCATTCAATAGATTACCCCAACTTTTTTTTATCTCCTGTAAATGGATGACAATCATACTGAACTAGGGGCCAAAAGACTGTAACTATGGAACCAGTGGGACCAACCCACATTGACTCCAATTTGTATTCAGTACTTCCTCAATTTGTGGCTTTTGGCTTCCCCAAAGTTCTGTTGAACATGTTTCAAGCATAAAAGTAACTAAAATATATATGGTAGTAATTACTGTGTGTGTTGAATATGAACTATAGTTGTGTGTCTGACAACTATTATACTCAAGTAAGAGAAAGTGTTGATGATTTGATAGTTTCTTTTATAATCTGTATTCCTCTTTTCATTTTGTTCATCCTTCTTATACAAGATGTTTCATTGTTGATGCCACCAGAGAGAAGAGGGGATAGATGTTAGAAAGATGATGGAGCATAAAAGGAGTCCCTGCTCTGTTGACCAAAGCAGTTATACTTCTATTGCATCTAAAAGGCAAAAGGCTGATTTATCTATCAGCACTAAGGTTTCTTTTTTTCTCCTTCTGTTGTTCTTGGCTGCTGAATTACACTTCTATTTCATTTTCCTTTTTTCTTTTGAGCATCTACTTATATATTTTTATAGATATCCAAGCTTTACTATTTGAAAGTTTTCATCTAGAATCATGCAATGGTGCCTCTTCTGATCTTCTCTATATAAACTCTCTTGTTCGTAGCTTGTAATCTATGAATTGCCACATATTACATTTGTGTTTCTTATCATGCATAGCATAATTTCAAACCTTGAATAGGACTGTCTGTCTTATGTTAACCTGCATAATTTCAACCTGTTACATGGAACTCTCCTTGATACTCAATTTGGATATGTGATTTTCTTCTAAATTGAAGGTTTACTTTCTTCTTTATTTCTTTGATTTTTCATGTAACATTTCCAATGTTTCTGTGGATAGGAGAGGAAGGAGAAGATTGGGGAACGAATTGTTGCTCTTCAGCAGCTTGTTTCACCATATGGAAAGGTATACAACAACTATAGTTCCTGACGCAATAACAACTTATAAATTTGATGCTCGTCAAGCTCATTCTTGAATGAAATAAAACTAAGAACTGCTTATTTGAGTTATATGATATGTTATGTTATGTTTTTGGATTGAATGAATTGTTCTTTAGTTTCTCTGAGCTTAAAGAGTCTCTACTTCTCACTGCAGACAGATACATCTTCTGTTCTAAAGGAGGCAATGGAATACATAGGATTCCTTCATAAACAAGTTAAGGTTTGGCCATTCTTGCTACATTATGCTGAAATTATCACTGTTAATATTCTAGTAATTGGTTTCATATATAGCAAACATACATACTTGGTTTGGACCTAAAAAGACATTACAGATTCTAAATCATGTTTAACAAGACCTTGATCTTATGCAATTTTTTTCTCTTCCTTTTTTGGCAGCTGCTCAGTGCTCCATATCTTGAAACTTCAGCAGCAGCCAAGATGCAGGTAAGCATAACGTGAACACTCTCACCATGGATTAGCAAACGGATGAGGTCACACATTTTCTTGTGGGGGCGTTCAGCATCAAATTCATGAAACATTTATCATACCCACAAGAACCCTTGTCTCTACCATTCTTATTGTCGATTCATATGCTATGTTATAAAGTGGCCACATCTCCCCCTGTTAAGTTTCATATATATATATAATATATATATATATATATATATATATATATATATATATTCACACAGTTTTTTTTATGTAAATACAGGAATTGATGTGCTTATTTGAGAGCAACCCAAGAGTAAAAATGTAATATTTCATTGAAAACTGACAAAATCAACCAATTTAAAAAGAACTGCAGAGTAAAAATACAATAATTTTGGAACAAGAGAGTACTATGTAGCATGACTTTCTTGCAAATCATGAATGAAACCTTGATTAATGAAAGCAGTTCAATTGGTGGTTATAATTGAGTTTTTGCCATTTCAGGGTATGGAAGCATGCAGCCTGAGGAGTAGAGGGTTATGCCTTGTTCCTGTGTCATTTACAATTGGAGTTGCTGAGAGCAATGGTGCAGATATCTGGGCTCCCATTAAAACTACAACTTCACCTAAATTGGAGAATGATGTGTCTCAATTTCATTGACAAAGTTTCTCACTTTTATTGTAGCCTAAAGGTTGCTATGCTAAGTTGCTAAAGCAGTGTAGTGGCATGAAAATTTGTCATCATACATCTAGATGGAATCCTAATAGCTAAAATAGTTAAAGCATTAAAAGAACTTTCTAGTCATGAAGCTGTTCCACACCTTTAAGATTTTAAATGGGTGATGGGGCTAAGCTTCCTTAATTTCTTGTGCTGATTATTAAGTGTATATTTCAAAATTTCTAGTTGTATAATGATTCCATGTACTGATTAGCTTAATGAAAGTCGTTTCTTGATTTGATGAAAGAAACAGTGTCAATGTTTCACTGTCCTGATTTAGATATCTTTTTCCATATTTCATTTCTGCTTTTTGACCTGCATTTATCAATGCTGTTTAGTGTAAGCTAAAAATCAATAAAGTTAGCTGTCTTGAATATTTGGCACGAATAACGTTGGGACGATGGTACCAAGTACTGTTAAATTTTGTTAATTTAGCCATAGAATCTAATAGTGAGAAATTTTATAATGATATCTGATATTGAAACTTTATTATATTTAAATACATTATACTAAAATCCAAAATGGCATATTTAGTATGGTTGAGAATTTAAATCTGAGTCCAAGTTAATCTAAATTTTAAATTGAGTATGAATGACAATCTTGAAGAAAGAAGATTCGTAAACTTAATTTATTCGAAAGATCCATCCGATATAAAATAATTTTTAAATTGGAAATTTGTTTTTAGAATGAATGCTACTTTAAACATGAACTTTGATGAAAGTGAGCTTTATTAAATTTTATACTTGTTCAAGTTAACATAAAGTTGGATTTTGAAGAAAAAAAGTGCGATCATAATTAGAGGTTGAATTATGTTACAATAGAAGTGTCCTTGTAACTGTCGTGTACCGACAGTTCGACCATTTGTGCTTGATTGATGGGCATTTTTAGTAAATTAATAATGTCTTGTGTGCACTTTTATGTTATTTTTGTTCCTTGTTGAAAATTATACAAATTGGGAGAAAGTCGTTTTCGAAAGTAAAATTAAAAAAAAAAAAAAGAGATTGAAATTGATGTTCACTTTTGTTGAAGTCAAGTGACCTATAGCCTCTCCCATGAGGTCTTGGGTTGGTGTATGCATTTGAAAGTGAGCCTTGCCTACTCAAATTGCAATATTTTAAAAAAAATCTTGAAAAAGATTTCAATATCCTGGCATTGCAAGCATCTCCATTTTACAAGAGGTAAAAATAGTTTTTTTCTCTCTCTGAAATTTGTATAATTTTAATAAATACTTAACAAGTAAATTTGATGGCAGTGTTAATTTAGTATTAATTATACATCTAACCATCAAAAATCATTTTTAATTATAAAATTGACGTGTTTCCTTAAAGAAAAATCAAGTTATATCAATTATTAGCACTGTTTCCAGAATATCTTACAAGAAAAAAAATCATATATATTAAAGTAGAGGATCATGGCAAATTGTTGAATTTGAAATATTCAAGCAGACGATTGAAGGAGAATTGATGTGTCCTGCAATATAGTTTTGTTGTTGAAGATTGAGCTGATGAGTTAATCTTATTGCTTGATTAGTGTTTGAGTTGTAATCATGTGTTTAAATGCTTTAATGTTAATTGATTTTGATTAAATTAAGAAGTGCTACAAATTTTCTTATAAAAACTAAATTAGTTGTGGGTTAAAATTAATTTTCAATGACCTATAGTGTTAATCTTAAATGGATTTGGAACTAATACATAATAAAACTTGATTTTAGTTTATTAATCTTATTCAAGTTTTTTAAGATTTGAGGTTCATTTTGTTTCATCCTATTAAAACATACTTTCAATTGATTGTAATCACTAAAGACTTTTATTTTTTAAGTAATTTTAGCCAATCAAGTATTGAGACCTTAAACGGTTCAATTTCTAAAATTTCACTATATGGTCTAATTCTAAAGATAACAAATATTTTAATTAAGGGATATGAGTATAATTTTAACTTTCTAATGTATGTTTTTTTTTTTTGTGTGTGTGAAAGTTGAAGACAACTAAGGAGTATACAAAAAATGTATGTTTTTGTCTTTAGTAGACACTATGATGGTCCTTGTCTAATTTGTTATATTAATATAATTATAAGTAAGTTCTAATGATTACATATTTTTCTAGATAAAATTAAGTTATGAAGAAGTTTATATCTTTAAAATATTTTATGAAGCAATGGTCTCATGAACATATATTTCAAGAAACAAATGAAATTGTGTGATTATATTTAACTGCATTTATTATTTAAATTGTTTTCTTAAATAGAAATGATGTAAGTTTCTTTTTAAGAGGCTAAAGATGTTAAAGATAAAAATACACTTTAAAGCTTACACGGAGAACTTACAAAATCCAGAATTACCAATTTAAGTTACAATGGTCATTTTCAAGAAAACTATAAAAAACTATATAGGATCTCGTCTAAACTTTTTGCTTTAACTTATTAATTGGTTTTACTGGTCTTATAATTTATGATATGCATAGTTTATTTTGTTTTAATGAAAGTGATAAGCTACAACATTTAAAATATTTCTTGATAACTAAATCTAAATTAAAGGATTTTATAAAAGAAATTATATCTTGAAATTGAAATCATGGTTAAATATCAGATAATTATTTCATATATGTGTATAATATTTTATAAATGAATAACAATATTTTGACTATATGTTTAATTTATCTTAGTTGTATGTTCGGTTTATTTTGATTATATATTTGATTTACCATTTTGATTATATATTTTACTTATCTTAATTATATTTTGATTTATCTTGATTATATCTAATTATATTCGATATTACTGATAATGAGATATTACATAATTTGTTTCATAAGTTTCTTTTAGGAGAAAATTTCTGAAGGTTGGAGAGAAGATAAAATCAATACTTTCT